>NC_136071.1:629214184-630491718 GCF_964261635.1 Lissotriton helveticus | reverse complement strand
CGACCTGGGGCACCGCACTCCGCACCACTTTCCTTCACGCCAAAGCTTTGGCATCGCCGCCACACTGCACCGTGACCCTGGTCTCACCGACGACGCCTGGTGGCACCATCACCGAGCCGCTGCAAGCACCGTGACCTGTGGGCCCACACTCTGCACCGCCTCACTACACGACGAAGCCGTGGCCTCCCTGACGCCGCCACTTCCCGCCAAAATCGACACCGCTGCTTGCACCGTGGTTCGGGGGCACCGCTCGTAAGTTACACGACGCATCACCTTCGCCTTCATCCCACACCGCAGCCTTGGCCCACCGATGCCGGTGTCATCGACTCTAGTTCGTCAGCCGACGACAGTGCTTCAGCAACTGACAACGCCGCTGCTTGCACCGTGACCTGCTAGCACCGTGACGGGCACCGCCTTCATCTCGCACCACGACCCTGATCACACCGATTATGCCATCTGATGCCGCCACAGAGCCGCTGCTCGCACTGTGGCCTGGGGGCACTGCACCCCGCTGCGCTTCCCACTGCAGCACCCGACGCCTGTTGGCGCCAGCGCCCCGGATCCCATCAGAAAGGAGTTCAATCTGCAATGCGAGTGACTTCAAGGGCCCCATCGCCCTGCATCTCTGAAAGGTACTGTTTGCGGGTCTTCCCGACACCGTAGTTGGCCTGCGAACCCGCGGTCAGCCAGAACTGTTGTTGGACTTGTGTGCTCACGACACAGTGGAAGCCCGGATGGAGCTATCCACACAAGGAACTCTTTTTAATCAACGTATATTTGAACTGTCAACTTTTAAGTATAGTATAGTATTGTGGATTTTCATCGTTCTTGGTCTTGTTTTAATTAAATCAAAATATTGGATATTTTTCTAAACTGGTGTGGTGTCCTTTTGTGGTTTGTACACTGTATTACTGTTGGTTATGTGCACATGTTTTACACACTGCCTATAAGATAAGCCTGGCTGCTCGTGCCAAGATACCATGGGGGTGGGGGGGCGTGGCTACCGACCAGCCAAGATGGACGCAGCCTAACGGAGCTCTGTGACTGACGAGCCCCTCTCCCAACAATCCGATCATTTATCCGATTTAATGCAGGTACTGCAACACTGAAATTGAAGCGGCAGACCCTCCGGTACACGTCGCACTAAACCTTTTTACTGTACTCCTAAGATTAAGACACAACGCCGACATGAAGATTGAGGCCGGTTTTGGTGCCAGGAGCCAGGGACTAAAGTAGCAGCAAGGCCAGGGGTCGTGGAGCCAGACTCGGAAACCATCGCACTACCGGTAAGCGGCAACAGTGGCAAACGCACGGCCCTGGGGCACATAAACAGGCGCTGACCCTGATAAAACGGGGTGGACTCCCACGGTGATATTAAAGGGAGAAAAAAGTGACTGAACACCCTAGAACAAGCACAGTGAGGGACGGGAGACCTCCGATAGCTAAAAGCTTCGCGCCATTGGAGCTGAGACTAACGGCCGACATCCAGCGCCCGCAGCGTGGCACAAAGGAGCCCAGCACATAAAAACCTGCAGACATCGCTGTCAGTAAAGGACTCAGCCGTCACGACGTTCCAAACAGGGCAAACGGCGTTAAGAAACAGCGGTTCCCGGGTTGCAATAGAAGGCGCAGTGGTTTCAATACAGGAGAGTCGCACTGATAAACTACGGCAACCATAAATAGATAAGAAACACATAACTGGCCGGTAAGTGCAGGCGAGGAGACTGTGATCCAACCCCACAGGCGTTGGGAGATAAACTACGCAGGCACTGAGCAGCGACAAATGCATGAGACTGAACCTACCCAACCACACTGAACACCGCATCACCACAATACACCCAGAGACATTGAAAGGCATACCAACGTACGGATATCGTAATATCTACTCCCCACCTACCCTCGACTCGCCTAACCAGTACTACCCTCTGACCGGAACAATGAGTGGCAGGGAGTAGAGAGCCCAACAGGCCCCGAAACTGGACAAATACGCATATTACAAAGACCCCCCTGACAACACGAGGAGAGAAACGCTGAGAACACCACCCCAGCCAAACGGCGGAAGTTCCAATGCCGAGAAGGTTACCCTGCAAGACGTCATGGCGGCATTAAAGACAATGCAGTCTTCAATGGGCACAATTTCTACGGACATCTCCCTAATGAGGGCAGACTTTGCAAAGATGTCGGATCGACTACTAGAGGTTGAAAAGACAACTACGGGGCACTTGGGAAACACAGCCGACCTCCAACACAAGGTTAAAAAATTGGAAGACGATAACGTCATGTTGAAAGCTAAACTTGACAAACAGGAAGGCCGCTCACGGCGCAATAACGTACGCCTGATAGGTGTGCCAGAATCTGCAGGGGGCCCAGCCATGGATCTATATGTGGAAGACCTCATACAAAACCAGCTCCAGCCAAAAGGTTTGTCCAATTATTTCGCGGTGGAGCGGGCCTGGAGGAAAGCCACGACCGGGAGCACCACCACGCCCCATTTTGGTGAGAATCTTTAATTTCAGAGATCGGGACGCTATTTTACAGGCCGCACGTGTAACTCCATCAATAAAAATCAACAACTCAGAAGTCAGTTTCTATCCCGACTACACTGCGGCAGTGGCACAACAACGGAGAAGTTTCACAGAAATAAAGAAAGAACTCCGAGTTCGGGAACTGAAGTACTCAATTATTTTCCCAGCAAATCTACGCTTAGAATCTGAAGGAAAAACATGTTTTTTTGAATCTCCGAGAGAAGCACAGGAATGGCAAGAAGGCTGGAGACCGGCTAGAGGACCCAAGAACCGAGACACACAGCGACACAACAGAGGAGGCATCCCACTTGCTGATTATTGAGACTGCGTAGAACCGAGCCATCACACTGCAGACATTGTGGACAGTGCCCTGTAACACCGCACATGCAGTGACACACTAAGTTGTGTGGCTACACTCCGGGATGCGGCCTAAGGTAGAGCAACGGAAATATGGGGGTGGAAAGAATAACGATCCACGGCCCCGACAGATCAGACGTGGTGAGATGCTGATACAGGAGACAGAGACTCTCAAAGGTAGGACACACTGATCTAAGCAGCACTGCGAGGACAGTTTCAAAGAGGGGGGGCTAAAAAAAAGGACACAGAAGTCTCACCCTCACGAACAATGCATTTGAGTTGGGACAGTAAGCACTCTGCTCAGTTGGGGTGGTGGACGGTTCTTGGTCCGCCGGGCAGGGAGGCAGGGAGGGGGGTATGGGTTTTGGACGTTATGAGTTTTCTTTGTTTCTGTTACAGGTTACTGGTTCTACAAACTCTCCATGTACACAAATGGTTTAAACTGTGGTATATCTCTACACAATCAGGCAAGATGACCCAAGAGATACAGGCTCTCACTAGACACCTGCTGTTCTATACATGGCAAGGCACCAAACCTACGGGGCAATTGTCGGGTAAAATGACACACGCTCCAGACACTAGCAGACACTTAGATTCAACCCAGAAACGGAATACAATAGTACGGCTGCAATCACACTTCGCGCACTATGACAGGATGTGGAATACCGGGACATGATCCCCAGTTGCCACAATTGATCTCCCCCCCACTGACAATGATCTCATGGAATGTAAACGGGCTGGGGCATAAAATCAAAAGGGGACTGGTTCTGCAATATCTGAAGCGTAAGGCCCCCACAGTGGTATTACTTCAAGAAACGCATTTAAAGGGTACGACCAGTAAGGCACTGAACCGTTGGGGATTCAAAATGGCCATGCATGCAGAGTTCTCCTCAAGGTCACGAGGGTTTGGTAACCTGATACATAAAAGTTCTCCACTAATAATCAATCGCACATGGGTGGACGACCAGGGGACACTTTACTGCAATCGCCTGCCAATGGGAGGGAAGGAACTATAACATAATTTCAGTGTATATCCCCCCGACGCTACATCAAGAGGCCTTTCAGGACCTGGGGAAACTATTACTCGATTTTCCCGAGGGAGAACTGATCATAGGGGGAGATTTCAACGCAGTACTTGATACGACAATAGATCGTCAGCCCCCCAGGGAGACAACTAGACCCAACCAAGTATTTAAAGAATTTCTGGAAGGTATGGGACTGACGGACATGTGGAGACTTAAACACCCTACCGACCGCCACTACACATTTCACTCGGGGGCACGTAACAGCCTCTCCCGCATAGATTATCCAGAAAGAATAACAGCAATAGAACATCTGCCAAGAGGGATATCGGACCACTCTCCAATTCAGCTCACCTACACTACACAACCCACTAGAAGGCAGAGGCTCTACCCAGTATATCCGGGCTACCTAAAGAACCAAAAGATAGCGAAAGCATTAACAACTTCCACCATACACTACTTTGAGGAAAGTGTATCATCAGTAGAATCGCCATCAATCCTCTGGGAGGCATACAAAACAGTAATTAGAGGTCAGGCCATCTCAACGATTACTAGACACAAAAAGGACTACAGGGAGAACCTCGACTCGCTAGAAATGGCAGTCCAGAAAGCGGAGACAGCCCACGCCTTAGATCCCACTGATAATACGGCGCAAATCCAAACACTAGCAGCTAAAGAATACAGGGCATATGCAGAGGATATGGTGAAAACTAGACACACGGATACACTGCATAGGATCTATGAACTAGGAGACAAGACAGGAAAAATGCTTGCATGGTTAGAAAGGAAGGAAAGAGCAGATGGATGGATAGCCCAAATAACACTAGCAGATGGCATGCCCACAACAGATCCCCAATTGATAGTAGAAGAGTTGGCCACCTACTATGAAAAGGTGTACACTCCACGAGGCACCACGACGGAAGAGGATAGCATGCAATTCTTACATGACATACCCTTAACCACACTGGCACCAGAAGACATGCACGCACTCGAGGGAGTCTTAACGATAGAAGAAGTAGGGAAGGCACTAGCAGAGTTGCGCACGGGGAAGGCGATGGGACCAAATGGCCTACCAGTGGAACTCTACAAAAAAGTTGCACGACAGATCACCCCCCATCTACTCCCCATGTATAATGAATGTTTAACACAAGGCACACTGTCCAAATATCAAAGAATGGCTACTATCGTAGCAATTCATAAACCTGGAAAGCCGCCGGACCAGACGTCCTCATATCATCCGATTTCACTAATGAGTGTGGACGCAAAGATATTGGCAAAACTGTTGGCGCTTCGACTGCAGCCACATCTCACAACATTGGTACACCCGGACCAATCGGGCTTTATGCCCGGGGGAAACACCTCTCTTAACCTAAGGCGCCTTCATGGGGTGTTGCACCGTACCCCAATGCTGCGGGAAGATGCAACCATTCTATTCTTGGACGCCACAATGGCGTTTGACCTTGTGGAGTGGCCATTTCTATTTGCGGAGCTCAGTAAGATGGGGTTTGGCCCCAAATTCTGTGGCTGGGTTAAGCTACTATATACAGCGCCTCTAGCCCAAGTGGTAGTCAATGGCCATACATCGCAGGAAATTGCGCTAGGACGCGGAACACGACAGGGTTGCCCACTATCCCCGCTTCTGTTTGCGCTCATATTGGAGCCACTAGCGATGAAAATACGTATGGAACCACTGATCCGTGGGATAACATGGGAGGCGGGCTGGGAGGACCGAATCTCCCTTTACGCCGATGACGTGCGAATATACTTAATGTCCCCAACCACCTCCTTGGAGGCCCTAATGGACGTCCTCAAGAGACATGGAGCGGTGTAAGGATACACCATAAATTGGACAAAATCACTTCTATATCTATTACATGCCCAACTACCTACGCTGCCCCCTGACTGCACACTACAAATAGTGACCAGAGCGTTTAAATACTTAGGAATATATGTCACCCCACAAGAATCGATTTTCATGGAGGAAAATTTACTGAAACCACTGCAGAGGCTCAAATCGGACGTGGCGCATTGGCGATCCCTCCCACTAACGCTATTGGGAAGGGCAGCACTCTTCAAAATGCTCTCGCTCCCCAGGTTCCTTTATGGGCTGGAAAATACTCCATTCCCGGTCCCTCTCTCCTATTTTAAGACAATTGACGCAGAAATCTCCTCCTTGCTATGGCACGGGAAACCGGTCCATATAGCGCACTCCAAACTGATCCGTAGCTGGTACGACGGGGAATAGCCTTACCAAGTGTTAAATTGTACTACTGGGCTGCACAGCTGATGATTGTTAACCAATGGCTACATACTCCACAGCACGACCCAGCATATAGACTCGATAGGAATATGCTACCACCAGAACTTCTGATGAAGGCCCTATACACTAACAAATGACGACACAAACTCACAGGCCCTACGGCACACACGGTGAAAATTTGGCATACGGCACAAAGGGCCTTGGGTTGGGAAGGAGTGCTCTCACTGGTCACCCCAATCTGGGACACACGCCACCTCGGCACCCTGGCTAATACTAAAGGATTTAGGCAATGGGACCTAATTGGCATCACAAAAATAGGAGACCTATGGCATCGGGGATAAATTATTACATTTGCAGCTCTGCAGGAAAAGTACGGAATGGCTGATAGTGAGTACACCCAAAATTAGACAAGCACTAAAAAGTGCCATCCCACCGGGCACGGAACTAGCTGACTCAACCCCCTTGAGGATAGACTTCTCACCGACTATTTGGGAAAAAAAGCAATATCGCAAACACATATCGTAAGCTGGTGAATAATCTCACGGACCCCACGGGGGTCCTCCGTAGCAAATGGGAGGTAGAATTAGGAGATATAGAAGACTTTGACTGGCTGGATGTGCGAGCATCTGCGAGAGAGACATCAATCCCATCCCGACTAAAATTAATACAACTCAAGGTACTGCACCGCATATACTATTCCTGCACCATGTTACACAAGTTGGGTCACGCATTGGATTCAGGCTGCCTCAGAGGTTGCGGGCTCACGGGAACGTACTTTCATATAATATGGGACTGTCCCAAAATACAAGCCTGTTGGGAACATGTAATGAATGGAATATCGGAAGTGAGCGAGGTAGAAGTTCAGCCGGACCCCAGGTGCTGCCTATTAAATATTTGGAAACCTACAGACCTAATCTGGGACTATGAACTTGGGCGACGCATGGGATGGCGATAGCAAAGCGAAACATTTCTAAGAATTGGGGATCGGGAACAATACCCACACAAACACGATGGGAAAATGACATGGAATGGGGGGAAATGGAATGAATACCGAGGAAATACATGTGACCCTCCACTTGCATTATCTGACCCTGAAGCTAGCCCATAAAGCTGTAAGGAAATGGTACTGAACATGTAAATGCCATGGGAATGATGAACGGGGGGGGGGGGAGAATGATGTTTTGTGATATAACTATTGTCTGGGAGAATTGTGTTCCGTACATACTATAACCAGAGGCTACTTTTTAGGGAAGGGAACATTCAGACAGAATTCCCTTATCTGATAACTATACATATGCTGCAACTATCTATCCTGGACACAGTTAACCATATAATGTACTGATGTGTTAATATTGGAGAAGAATGATGTTTGTACATGTTGTCATGAAAAGTGTACTATTCAGACGGAATAAAGCTAATAAAGTAAAAAAAAAAAAAAAATAGTGCATAATTTGGGCACTCTCTTTGTGCTTTTACACCAGCCAGATCTCTCTGTGCAGGTGGCAGCAGCCCTTCTGGACACCCCCAAAGCCTTTGACACTATTGCATCTATGGCATACTAGGGCATATGTGATTAATAATACGGCATGCAGCACTTGTTGTATTGTGTTTATGCTTGTAATATTGGAAGATAAAATCCAAATAAGAATAAAGGTGTGGTTATTAATGATTATGACATGATGAGAGTACATTGTGCCATTGTATACTGAGGAATAAAGATGTACAATCCAGAAAAAAAAAAGATACCAAGGGGGTGAGCAGGGGTTATTTTAGACGTGTAACTCCCTTATCCTGACTAGAGTGGTAGTTTTTGCTTGGCCCGCACCCTAGCTTACCAGAAAATCCCATTTCTAACACTAGCTTATATAGTGTTATATATTATTTGCACTGCTGCCAAAACGACTTTAGCATGCGGAAGCTAGCATGTGAATTGATGGTCATTTATTTGAGGCATGTAGCCGTGCCACATATTTTAGGCCATGCATGGTCAATGCTGTTATTGTTGCAGTATTTTCTTCTTTGGAAGTATATTCACCTTATACTTATTGTTATATTTGGCCACTTGGCGAATTTATTTAACAGCCCTTAGGCGAATTATGCCATCGATATCAGTGTATCCGATGCACTTAACAATACATTGTTTCTGAATTCTAATCAATTCAAAGCGCCATATGTCAGCATAAGAACACTTATTTGTGTTATACTTTGAAAATACACATGAGTCATCCGTACAATACCATTAACTATGTAATGCTTTTGTGCTCTGGTCAAACGTTACAACATGTCCCCCGTATTTGTTATATTAATGTTAATGTTAATGTTAGTGATATTTGTAAAGCGCACTGTTGCCCAAGGGAGTCCTGGCGCTATGAATGAAGATCCCCTAGAGGCGATGGTAAAGATTGCTTAAAGCTTTATGAGTTTAACAATCAGGTTTTTAGGGCTTTTCTAAAAACGAGGAGCTCTGTTGTACCTCTAAGAAAGAGTGGGAGGGCATTCCATGCCTTGGCAGTCCCAACAAAGAAACTCCTGCCGCCCCAATTGGCTTTTTTTGCCAGTGGAATGCAGATCAGTTTGGCTTCTGAGGAGCGCAGGGATCTAGATGGGGCATACCAGTTGATATTTTGGATCAGATGTTTTGGACCCGTAGAGTATAGTGCTTTGTGAGTAATACACAAGGCTTTAAACAGAACTCGTTTCTTAACAGGCAGCCAGTGTAGCTTTTTAATTTCTGCCGAGATGGATTTGTATTTTGGAATGCCTGACAGCAGTCTAGCTGCTGCATTTTGTAAGAGTTGCAGTTTCCTTAGGAGACCTTCCTGCGCGTTGACATAAAGGCCATTGCAATAGTCCAACCGGGACAAGGCTAAGGCTGTGACGACCGTTTTCTGACTTTCTAAGGGGAGATAGTCCAGTATTTTTTTTACATGATTTTAGGATGTAAGAGGATGTTGAAACCACTGCGTTTACTTGGTCCTTATGGGTGGGTTTGTTGTCAATGATGAAGCTTACATTTTTCACTTTCCTAACTGGTGTTGGAAGAGGGCCCAGGGAATCTGGCCACCAGGCTGGGGTCCAAAATTGAGGGTTATTTCCAAAAAGGATCACCTCTGTTTTAGCAGAGTTGAGCTTTAAACAATTCTGGGCCATCCAGTCCCCTACAGCTGTCATGCAGTCATGAAAACGCCTTGCTGGCTCCTGAGTTTCCTTTGGACGCATGGAGACAACTATCTGAGTATCGTCAGCGTATGAGGTCAGCTTAAGTCCAAAGGAGCCAATAAGGGGAGCAAGCTGGGAAACAAACATTGAAAAGAGTGGGGCTCATGGATGACCCCTGTGGGACTCCACAGGGGAGAGAGAAGGAGTTAGCAGAGAAGTTGCCGAGCGTAACTGTCTGCACTCTGTCTGTTAGGAATGATTTATTCAGTTTCCATGCCAAGCCTTTAACACCAATCTCCTGAAGTCGGTCCATCAATACTTTATGATGGACCGTGTCAAATGCCGCAGAGAGGTCCAACATGATCAGGGCTCCGTTCCCTCCTTGATCTAAGGTGGCTCTAATTTCTTCAGTAGATTTAATGAGAGCTGACTCAGTACTGTGGCTCCCTCTGAAGCCGTACAGTGTAGGATCAAATTTATAACCTTCCTCAAGAAATTGACTGAGTTGGGTATTTATAAGTTTTTCAATAATATTTGCAGGGAGTGGTAGTCTGGAGATT
Source organism: Lissotriton helveticus (assembly GCF_964261635.1). NCBI lineage: Eukaryota > Metazoa > Chordata > Amphibia > Caudata > Salamandridae > Lissotriton > Lissotriton helveticus. The sequence goes on along the minus strand of NC_136071.1, from coordinate 630,481,835 downwards.
GCCTAAAGTTATTGGAGTCCATGGGGTCGAGCTTGGGCTTTTTTAGCAGAGGCAGAGGCAGAATCGATGCGGTCTTCCAGGCTTTCGGAAAATAGCCCTCTGAAAGAGTCATATTGATGATCTTTGTCAGGATTGATATCACTGGCTCTGATACCTGCTTCAGGGACAAGGGTGCGTTGGAGATCCTGATTTGACTTTCAACAGAATGGCGTGTATGTCCACCTCTGTAGCAGGTGTGAAATGGCGTAGCTGAGATGTACTATTCCCAGACTCTTCCTTATTGGACACCTTTAATTGAGGGATGTAATTAGTATCTACTGAAAAGGTACTGTAGATATCCTCCACTTTCTTAAGGAAGAAGTTGGCTATTTTGTCGCACAGTTCTTGACTGGCTACAATGGGATTTGATGGTGGGTGGGCTAGGGTTGAGACTGTTTTAAATAGTTCTTTAATGGAGTTTTTCGCCGACTGTATTTTCTTTCCAAAAAAGTCTTGTTTTGTTTTATGCAGTAATTTCTTGTAGTCTGATAAACAGAGTTTATATTTGTTTATTTCCTCTGCATTATACTCACTCCTCCATACCCTTTCTTGATGTTTACAGAGAAGTTTACTTTCTCTTAAGTCCTGGGAGTACCACGGCGCACTTGGCTGTTCCCTATTGTTATAGATGGTTTTTATAGGGGCTAGCTTGTTAGTCGCTCCTTCTAACCAGGTAGTATAGGCCAATGTGGCCTTGTCTAGATCGCCTGGTATCAGAGGAGCAGTGGAGACTAGTTGTTTATGCAGTTCATTGGCATTTATTCTACTCCATGCTCTGGTGGTTGTTTGTTTCAACCCTGACCTCCGGATAACTTGAACTGGTGAAGTTACCTCAAAAAACATTATCCTGTGGTCTGACCAGATCACCGGGAGCGTATTTGTGAACCTCATATAGCTGTTGTTGGAGAAAATGCCGTTGAGTATGTGTCCAGCTATGTGTGTGGCCTCGGTGACTGGATGGATTCCTTCCAATCTGCCAGTGGAGTCCTTTGTTGATTTTGACATGAGGCTATATATTGCACTTTCACAGTTTACTCACTGTGTAATCAAGACAGAGTTGCTGTCAAAATGCGTTACCTGTGACCATTAAACCTGCTACAATTGTCATCTCCTGAGTGTGCGCATCATTGGGACTCTTTGTGGTATTTACAGCCGGCTGGCTCCGCCGGCATTACGCGCCAACAGGCCGGGAATACTGTAAGGGGCACTTGGTGTTGTTCGGATATATAGATCTAGCTCTTGTGGGCCTAGGAAAAGGCCTAGTAAATGAGTAGCCTTGCCAGGGGAGGCGTCCAGACAAATATGCACATGCTGCTTGAATCATACATATCTTCGCTACAGACCCAGGAAAAAAAAAAAAAAAGAGAGCGATTGGCCTGGGCGCTCTCACCCCTAACCATATTCCTTCTTGGGAGCCCCTTTTATTGAAACCATCTTCCCACGTAGAGAAGAGTGTGGCCAGAAGACAAGTAATGATCTCAACACAGTGAAAGCCTTTGTGCGTATGAAACGCGCTGGGGTCCTATCCATGATCTTGTTACTGGGGGTCCACACTCAGCACAGATAACATACGGGAGGTCAAGACCTTAATCCAAAAGTCACTTCAGTGATCAATGCAATTGTTTTGTATGCATTCTGTATGGGTGAGACTTTAAGCGCGCAATATTTAGGCTCATGAACGGGTGAGGTAGTGCAACAATCATGCTCTTCCATCCACTGTGCTATGGTAAAGCTTCCGGGCAGAATGGGGAAATCACATTACAAAAACACCCTCCATGCTGTCAGTATTCTGAATTTCATGTAAAAGGGAATATGAATAAAGTAACCTGCCTGGGGGAGTTCTTACCCTTCCAGATATTCCTTTTGAATTTACACCTTAAGATATTTTCCAGAACAGTCGTCTCCAAGATGTAATGAATTCCATTTTAATCCAGCAATTGATTACTTCTTAGGAGTGTGACCTCAGGAGGGACTGCAAGTCCTAGCAAAAGGGGGTTGGGCTGGCGACTGCTGGACACACACCCTTTCTTCACTTTCTTAAGCGCTCGAGGGGTCCCGCAACATGGGAAGGAGAGTGACCTCAGGAGGGACTGCAGAACCCAGCAAGCATAGCGGTGGGGCAGGAGACAACATTCTGTGGCTTAACTGTATATCAAGGATTTTTTTTTTTTTTTTTATTAGGTCGTCCTGGTTTGTTCCGTCAACCACAAACCATGGTCAAGGGTGATATTGTCAGGCTTAAGAATGCCATGATGTAATAGCACTCCCACGAAAGGGAAGCTAGAGCACTGTCCTTGCTCTTTGTGAGATTTTACATCTTGGTCCAAACCACGCCCTCTCTGGAACCTTACTTAAATGACGGGTTTTCAAACATGCATTGCTTTCTGTTAACACATTTGAGGTTTAATTTAATTCATCATTTGTTGCGTGTGGGAAAGGGCTGGAAAAACAAGGAAATCGATACCCCCACCAATGTGATAGTTGCTCTATTCAAGACACTATGCACTTTATTTAGTTTGACCTCTTTACTCTAATATCCGTAAAAGATTTTTAAAGCCAGTTTTTTGCTGGGTGGAATTTTAAGCAAGCCAGACCTACCCCATTACATTTACAGATGTTTACTGACTTTCGAACCTACCTTCATGTTGCCTGTTTTTTAAGCTGTGCTGTTAGAATAAGAAATTCAATGATTTTAGGTTGAAATAATGGTTTTAGAATTGTTTTAGAATGTTGCTTGTTTTTTAACTGTTTCTTGTTTTTGATCCTTACTGAAGCTTATTTTGTGCTTGATTCTATTCTTATCTATTTGGATTGGTACTGTATTGTTTTTCCTTTATGATTTACTTAATTTAAACAACATGAAAAAGTATTGATTGATTGACTTCTTAGCACAAGTGTTTAGTCTTCAAAATAGAGCAACTAATTTAGAACTTAGCAGAATGGCCCGAGCTGCTAATACCAACATCTGCAGACCTTACTGACATGTTTAAGTGTGAGCCTAATAATTGGAGAATACCCGGCAGACGACTATACCTACTGAACATTCAGTGACATGTTATGTACAAGCCATTGTGCATAGTATTTAGTCTGGCCAAAACCCTGTAATCAATATCTTCGATGGGTATAATTCACCAGCTATTGATTTTATTATAACTAGTCATGAGTAAGATTCATTTTTAATTAAGGCTTCTTTTAGTTGTCACCTTGATAGCACATCATGATTTCTTTTTATTAAGGCACCTTGATAATGCATTGTTATTTTAACTTTCATTACTTTTTTGGTTTATTTTTCACAATTATTTTACTTGTTTTCCTTTCCCTATAGTCTTGCAGCGCAATGTGTCCTTGTCTGTCAGCTGCAGCAGCAGTTGGACTTCAGGTAATTTGTTTACTTTGCCCTCCCCATATTTCTTTTAAATATACTGCATTGACAGGTTGCTGGGCAGCGCTGTCCTTGCCCATGCTGCCTCACAGATGCCTCATGACATGGAGGTCTATAATACTCAATCAGCTTTGCTTCCAGTCAGCGGGCACAAGTAGTGGATGTACGGGTGGTGTGTGGAAGGCCCACCAAGGGTAAGACTGTGTGCAACCATCAAGGCCCGGCCATGTCCAGCGTTAAAACCCTTGGCCCGTTCACCATCTGTTCCCATGAATGACTTCTTTGGGAGCCAACCAGCTCTCTAGTGGGATCCATATCAGAATATCAATTTCAAGCCCACCCTTTTAATGATTGAAACTCTCACTCCCTAGCTCTATTTGGGCGGATTTGGCAATGGCTAAGCGTCACTGTAAGAAGCTGGAAAGAACAATAACTTCTTTCAGAGAAACTGGCCTATGGTGATAAGCCAGGATTTTATAGGAGGTTAATTAAAGAAACCCCCTCCAAACATATTAACGAGCATTTTGACACAGCCAACTATGCATCCAAGAAATTCTTTAACATTGTCAAAGAATTTACAGCTGCTAAAGTTTGCAGTAGAGCTAACATTCCTTTAGAAGATGGTTGTAATAACAGCTTGCTCTATTTCTTTGAAAACGTTGAGTAGATATGTGCATCTTTTGCCCATCCTTCTCTACTATTTACACCCCCCTGACAATCCTCCCTCACCGTAGCCACAAGTTATTGCCTTTCACTATACTCTCAGCTGCATGCTGGCTAGCCCAGTTCAATCGCTCTGGTTCCCCTCTCGATCGCTGCACTGCTAATATCTTTGCTTTATCCCAACACACATCCGGTCAAGCGCTCACTGAGCTACGCAATTCTTGTTCAGCTTTAGCAGTCTTTCTGAATGAATAGATAAAGCCACGGTCATCTCATTCTGGAAAAAACTTGAAACTGTACAATACATAGCAACTTTTGACCATTAATTCCTTTCCTAGTAAAAACACCCCGAGTTAGAATCCAATAACAACATTTCTAACTTTGCGTAAGATGATATCCTTGATACAGCACAATCTGGATTCCATTTCTTACAGCCAACCAAATCCATACTTATTATCATTAGTGATGATATTCAGCTCAGCTCTGATAATGGAAATAAAGCAGTCTTTATTCTTCTTGATATCAGTGCTGCATTCAATGTGGTCTCCCATGACTTCTTGGGTGAACATTTATTTCAGCTTGTAATCTATTGCCCAGCAAATACTTGGATGAAATAAAGTCTCATTTCCATACTTGTCATGCTGGGTTCCTCAGGGCTCAGTCCTTAGCCCAAGCCTTTTGGACCACTATCCGTGTCCTGAGGCAAAGCTGATCTAGTCATTTGGTTTCTCTTTCCTAACATATAAGGACAATAACAATATTGCGGTCACCTTTAGTGCAACATGATCACAACCCAAACCATTTTCGGGAGTGTGTGTGCTGTGTGTGTGCTGTGACAGCTTGGATAAAAAGCAGTTCTATAACACTTAACAGCAACAAGACTTTAGTTCTCGTCTTCAAACTTAACTCCAACACATGGTGATTCTGATATGTAGACATCATTAACTCCTCAAGCTCCTTTAAAGAGAAGATCTACAATGTTATCATAGCATGTTTTTTCATACTATGAAACCTTTGTAAAGTAGTCTACTCCCCCCACCCACCTATAGGCAGGCAGTACTTAGGCTCTCATTCTCTCCCGCTTAAACTATTGCAATGTCCTTTATGTTGGGTTCCCAGCCTTGTGGCTCCCACTGTTGCAATTAGTGAAATATTCAGCGGCCCTCATCAGTGTAGGTCTCCCCGTCAAGACTGATCTCTCACCATCTTGTGGAAATTTGGCAGAGATCGCTGTTAGCATTTAGCTGAAGCCATCTTGTTTTCGGCAGCCATCTTGTCTAAACCATGTGCTCGCCATGTGCTCTTTCCTTCTTCGCTGTCGCTTGCCCTTGTGCTTTGCTCAAGAACTGGCTATACTTAGCCTCTGCTACTCCGCACATGCTCAGAAGAGTCTGAAGCTGCCCATGCGCCTGTTTAGGTTTGTTACTGTCAGGATGTCTTTACTAAAGTCATCAACTGTTGTCTCTTCCTTCTTTGTTGACTGTGCATTCTCTGTATGACCATCCATGTATGTAACTCTCCTCTTTTTTTTTTTAAATATTTTTGTTATTGAGATGGTTCCGGGTATCACAAAAAAGAAATACATTAATCAACAGAATAAAATCAGGCATTAAAAGTACAGAAAAGAAATACAGTCGTAAGAGTCATAAAACCAAGTTTGTTTCAGACAGTAGTACATAGGGGAGTACAATCCGCGTTACCAATATAACTTTAAACTCTTGTTCATCTGATTTCTCTCCAATTTCTAAGAGGGGCCCATATCTTCTTACCATATTCTCTCGACCTCTTTCCTTTAAAATCATACAAACATTCCTCTATATTGTGTATTCCCAACAGCCTAGTTAACCACATCTGGAAGGTGGGAGCTGCTGTATCTTTCCAGCCAGCAGAGATTAAAATCCTAAACACAGCCATAGATAGAAAAATAAATGCTTCAGCCTTGTATTCTAATTTTAGATTTTCATCCCTGCCGATCAAAACAGTAGTAGGGGATAGAGTGATCTGAATCTGTAGCAACCCCGTTAAAAATCTTTCAATTTCTTTGAATACAGGAGTAGGATTCTGACACTTATAAAACATGTGAGATATATCTGCAGGGCTATGGTCACACCTGGGACACCTATCATTTTCTCTCTTACCCCACTTGAACAGCTTGGCTGGCGTATAATATAGGTTAAAAATAGTCTTGTAGTGTTGTGCCTTTAAGTTTGAAGCTCTTAATACTTTCTTATTCAGTGCTAGGGCAAAATCTATATCTATATCAGGATCTCCAATTCTTTCCGCCCAATCTGATTCAATTTTTCCAATGTCATCCCCCAAACCCTGCAAGAAATAGCTATACCCAATTTTGATCTTCTTGCCACCCTTCCTTACATAACTCACAATTGGGTTAAGCTCCTGAATTAAGATCCTGGGTCTGATAGACTTTACTGTTTGCTCCAATTGTCTATATAAAAGCCATTGGCTAGCCGGTATACCAAACTTTTGCTGAAGTGAGTCAAAACCCAGTAGTTCATCCTCAAACATGACATCGCCCAAACAGTTAATAGCCAACTCCTTCCATAACCTACTATTGCTGTTCAGTCCAAGATGCACAAATGGTTTTGACCGCCACATGTCTAATATACTATTAATTTTAGGAATCTTCAGAAATCTCATTACGGATTGCCAGGTGCGCCAAGCACTAAACATCACTTTACTTTTACACCTTTTAAAATACCTACAGTTTGTTTCTCGTGTAAGAAGCCCCAGTGCTTTTCTTCCCACTAACAATTCAAATATTGTGGGGGTTCTGTCCAGACCAGTCGGTACAACTATATCATCATATTTGAATAACACATTCATTTGCATCATTAGACACACCCAGTGATACAGCCTCAAATTTGGTGCGGACAGACCCCCTCCCTCCAGTGGTGCTGATAATCGAGCCAAAGATCTACGTATTTTCCCGTACTGCCACACAAATTGGGAGAAAACTGCTTCCATTTTCTTCAAGATACCCTCTTCTACTAGCAGAGGTATGGCACGAAATAAATACAATATTCTCGGAAACATTGACATCTTTGAAACATTAACTCTGCCTATCAGAGATAGGTGTAAAACATCTATTCTTCTTAACTCTTTATCTATTTCTGTAATCAAGGGTACATAGTTTTCCTGTATAATTTTCTCCACATCTGCATTAATCCTCACCCCAAGATAGACTGAAGATTCCACATACCTCTGATCAGCTTTAAAGATAATATTTGTGCTAATTATTATGTTTTTTCTTCATTCAGCTTATACCCGGATCGGATTCCGAAGGCCTTAGCCAGTCGACTCAGTTCTACTATAGCCGTCTGTGGGTTAGTAGTCAAAATTGCCAAATCGTCCGCATAGGCCAATCATTTGGTAGTATGCCCATTTAATATGACAGGGGAGATTTTATCCGGAGCTAAGATTTCCCTAATTAGGGGATCTATATACAGTGAGAAGAGTATAGGGGAACAAGGGCATCCCTGACGAGTGCCTCTCCTAATTACCACCTCTTCCGACTGTAATCCCATAGTTGTAATTCTAGCTACTGGGTCTAAATACATAGCTTTTATTGCTTTCATACATTTCTCTCCGAACCCCCTACTGGACAAAACTTCCCACATAAATTCCCAGACCACGCGGTCGAAGGCTTTTTCAGCGTCTAGGAGGATCATGGCCATTTCTCCCCCCGTGACCGCCGTGGCATCGAACAGCGAGATCGCCCGTGAGATGTGATCCGTAGTGCCTCTCCCTGGAACGAAGCCGCGCTGCCACGGAGAGACAAGTTGGCCAATGATCCCCCCTAACCTCTTTGCCCAGACCTTAGAATAAAGTTTGGTATCCGCATTTATTAGCGAAATTGGCCGATAAGAGCCCGGATTTTCTACAGGTTTACCCTTTTTATGGAATACTACAATATTGGTCTGTTTCCAAGAGTCAGGGATCTTCCCAGAGCAAATTATTCCATTAAAGAGATCCACAAATAATGGAAGCATTTCCTCTCCTATGGTCTTATAGACTTCCAAAGGTATCCCGTCTGGACCTGCCGCTTTACCTGCTGCAAGTTCCTGTAGTGCAGTCCTTATCTCCTCCCTGGTTATATCTTTTTCCAGTATCTCCCTATCTTTATCCTCTAAAGCCGGACATACAAGTCCAGACTCATGAGATGGTACCCACCCCGCCTCCTGATCATACAGTTTTTGATAAAACTTTTGGAATACACCCATTATTTCTTTTGGATCCGTATATTCTATTCCATTATCTTCAATCTTATGGATGTTGTTTTTATTAGTTTCTTGCCTTATACGCAACGCTAGTGCCCTCCCGGCTTGTTCCCCTGTCTCATACCGTTTTGCTCTGGACGGCTGATATTCTCTAATCTCCTTTTGCGTGATCGCTTTTAAGATATCTCCCTTGATCAGAGCCATAGTTCTAGCCGATTCACTACCATCCTTGCCTGATCCTATTTCCTCTGTATGCTGATTCTCTGACGCTACTAGATCTTCAATCAGCTTGTCCAGCTTACTTCTATCCTCCTTTCTTAGCCTGGCGGAGCAGCTAATCGTTTCACCCCTTAATGCTGCCTTGAATGCTTCCCAAACCCCATTCCGGGATGCACTATATCTGTTTATATCGGAAAAACTCCTTCGCCCACTGTTTAAGATGATTGACAAACCTATCATCATTTAGTAATTTCCTCTCGAATGTCCACTTAGTTGTTCTCCTAGGTATGTTATGTATTTTATATGTCATTATCAGCGGATTATGATCCGATACTATTCTTGGGAGTTTAACAATTTTGACTTTACTGAGTTCCCCCGTCGAGACAAAAAAATAGTCCAATCTAGAATATTTCTTAGCCGGATATGAGAAGTAAGTAAAACCCGGGTCCCCGGGTGCTTTTTCCCCCCAAACATCGGTCAAGCCATGCGACCGCAAGAGGGAGCCTAATGATCTATGAACCTTATGTTTGTGTCCTGTATATTTACCACCCTGGCTCCAAACGGCCGAAATATTCATGTCCCCACATAGTACCATAGGGGTACCCCAATGAGCCAACTCCTCTTCTAGCCCATCAAATACTGCTGGATCATCTTCATTTGATCCATAGATCACACACAATGTAATGCCTAGATCCAATTCCGCCAACACCCATCTGCCAGACCCATCTGTTTTGGTACGTCTAACCCCCCCCCCCACATTACATTTCCCCATAATGGCCACCCCTCTTGTTGTAGATAATTGTGAAGAGCATCCTAGCAGTCTATATCCGGGCATATTCAATAGTTTCCTTTTAGCCCAGGGCAGATGTGTTTCTTGTATACACACTATATCGATATTATTAAATTTAGTAAAGTGGCTCAACCTCTGTCTTTTCTTCCAATCATTTAGGCCCCCTACATTGATAGTACATATCTTAATGTTTGACATTATAAACATAGTTTTTCCTTCTAACCTGATTGTTATCCATGTATCTGCTATGTGCCAACATCAACCCCATTTCCATCTCAAAGTTTTTCTCTTTTTTGTCCCCCCCCACACTCCCTCTCCTCCCCCCACCACCCCCCCTCCTCTCTTCCCCATTCCTCCCCCCCTTCAAACCCTCCAACCCCCCCCCTCTTCTCAGAGGCGCTCAGACCTGCTGGTCTGTGCACGTGATGGTTCGCAGTGATGACCGAGGAGATTTCTAATTACCCCATCATAGTGCCTGTGACCCTTATATTCCCCACCACCCTACATGTCAAACCACACCACACCACCCCCCACCTATTAGTGTTTTACATTTTGTTAGATTTTGAAATTAATTATGTCTGCCAAGGAGTTATTCGTATCCGCCACTGATCGCATCTATGGAGTATACTACGCCCCTTGTGTGTCCAAATATTCCTTAGCTTTCACTTCGGAGGAGACGTACAATGTTCTTCCACCATTAATTATTTTCAGCTGTGCTGGATTGATTAAATATGCCTGCATGCCCTTGTCCTGAAATGGTTTAATCATCTGTCTTAATCTCCAGCGTCTCTCCACCGTAGCATGGCAGAAGTCTGGGCGGACAAAGAAGGAGAATCCATCAATATTCTTTTTTCGATCCGGTCTTGCCCTCTCTGAAATTGCCTGCCTCAAGTTAAAGTTTCCAAAAAATATTAAGATTGCTCTGGGCTTATCTCCCTCCTTGGCATTTTTATGAACTTTAAAGGGGACGCGATGCGCCCTCTGAATCTCCTTTGTCCAGTCCCATCCCTTCAACTCCGGGAACGCCTGTTCAAACAACTTTACCACAAAGGTCCTCATGTCTGTATCTTCTGACCCCTCCGGTATCCCCAAAACACGGAGGTTGTTCTGGCGAGATCTGTTTTCCAACGCCTCCAGCTTCCATTGCACGTCTGTCAGCTGTTCAACTTGTTGATCTACCTTGCTGGAGGCTGCTGCAGTCTCTGCTTCTGTCAAAACCACTCTTTTTTCCAAATTGGTGACCCGTTCTCCCAGATTCGTACACACCTTAGCTAGTTTTCTTACCGCTCCTTGTATTTTCCTGACCGCAGCCTGTGATTTGCGGCTTTCCTGTCGTGCCTCTTCCCTGTGTGCAATTATTTCCTGGTGTATCACCTCCAGAAGGGACATCTGTGCGGCTTCACCTCCCGGGCTCTCCAACACGGACTTAGTCGTCGTATGATCACGTTTATGTCCATGTATTTTTACGCCTGTATTGGCTTTCACAGCAGTAGTCGGAGGATTGAAATCTTCTTTCTCTGGCTCACTATCAGTAGCTGAGCCGCTGACCTCTTGCTCCAGACTATCCTCATCTTCGTCTTCGTCTGACCATTCCCCCCCTCTGAGACCGAATAGAAAGCCTCACTGGGGACTTCCTTCTTGTCGCCTGTACTTTCGCTGGCCTTTTCTTCCAGCACGTCCTCCAGCACCAGAGAGGCAATATCGGATTCCGGGTTGGAAGAAAGAGTGGTGTCATTTTCGATTTCTTCCACTAGATCAGCTTTCCCTTTAATGTATTCCTCCTTATTTGTGAGAGCAGGTATGTCCACATTCTCTGCAGCAAGATTGCTGTCTTTAGAGTTGCCACCTTCCCCCGACAGCTCCTCCAGCTCCTCCAAAACCTCATTATTAATGTCCTTATCTTTAGTTAATTTTTGGAAAATGTCAGAGATCGGGGTAGTGCCACAATTTAACATAGCTGCATTTTGTTGCTGCACTGGTTTCTTGGCAGGGGAAGTTTGCTTTTTTTTCTTATTGCCATCTAGCTCCCTCTCTGCCATTATCTCTGCCTTCTCAGCTGCAGCCTTCCTTCTTGCAGCAGCTTTTGCGCTAGCACTCATTTTGGGAGCCATAATCTCCCTTCTCCTTTCCTTGTCCCCAAACTCCTCCTTACCGCAAAATCTATTGCCCCAGTTTCTTTCTTCTATTGCCGCCTCCAGGGCCCCCGTGCTTTCTCCTCCGTTTTTTGATGACTCGTCTGCTGGGGCTTCCAGAGCCTCCGCCGCTTCCTTGCTAGCAGGCTCCGCCCGCTGTTTAGACTTCGCCTTTCTTCCTCGAGAAACTCCGCGAGCTCCGCTAGTAATCCTGCTCCTGATACGCTTCTCAGCGTGAGCCTCCTTGCGGTCTGCGCTATTTCCTGAAGAAGCCGCTTGAGCGGCCGACAGCAGGTACGGAGCATACGGCGATTCTTTTTTTTTTTTCCCGCCTTTACAGTTGAGGCGCTCCTTCTTAATGCGCCTTAAACTATCCTCCGCTCTCAGCAATGATGCTCCGTGGGTGTTGTGGGCTCTTATGCCAGGTCAACGTATTTTGTTCATACCGGCATCTCCCCGATCTCGCTGCTTCCCAGCCGTCCTAAGCGGCCGCCATCTTGCCTCTCGGTCCTTGAGTTAGAAGCTATTCGTATGTAACTCTCCTCTGTGTGCCTGTACCGCCTTCTTTTGAGCTCCTGTGTGGGTATAAAAAGACCCATCGTTCTTCTTCTCCTTGTGCTACTTCATACACTGCCAAAGGGTGTTGTGTGAATGTAGTTCCACCTCATGAGGTTTAATAAAATATCTCTTTACTATTTCAGTTTCCGTGCCAACGTCTATTTACTGGTCTGAGGACTTGTGTGCAGAAAAGGGTGAACCCCTAGCAATGGTAGGCCTTGCTGAGGTATACTTCTACAATCTCAATGAACTCCACACACTCCCTACAGCCAAATGAATTATTTTCAAGATTCTCTCTATCTGTCACCTCTCCCTTTAGAAAACTGTCTCTTTGCATGTCTTTAATCTTACATTCCAAGCTGCTCTCTCTATTCTAGCAATGACCTTTTACCGCAGCCAGACTGGGGAAGGCCATCCTTCTAATTTCTGGTGACTAAATATTGGATAACGTTAAGAGTACGCCTCACAACGATTGGCAGTTTCAACAAGTATATATTTTTTTTTAATTAAGCAACAAGATACCACCAACAGCTTCATGCCCTTTGCGAGGTTCCAGCTACAGTCTGAGCTGCCAGAGTTTAGAACCTCAAGATCCTTACAATCTAACCACATACATAGTGTTCTGATATGCCCCTAATACTAACAAAGTAATATGTCTAGACAATAACAGATACACTTCCCCATAACAGTTGATCAAACTCTATTCACCTTCTCTTCCGCCTATAAATTAAAGCCTTTCTTTCAGGTTTGCACCAAAATAATGAGTGGAGTGTCTGATTTTAAATATACGAATCTGAATAAATAAAATTCCACAACTTAACCCTTTCAAACACTTGCATTGGAGGCAGCGCCTGCTGAAGCCTCTTAGGCTACTCCATCCCTTACTGAGGCTTTACAAGACCAAACAACAATAATACCTGCAGGGCTGGTGCTTCCACTAGGGCCCCGATTGTGAGTTGCAAGGTGTAGAGGGGAATAAATTACTGGGGTCGGAACTGCCATTTGTGGTCAGTAATTCCACTCTTCTCACGTGAATTAACAAGTTAAATAGGCTAAAATACAGAATACGTAGGGAAGCCAGGTTTTCTAGGTGACAACAAAAGCATAGTTGTTGTACCTATTCTAGTTTATATATAGCTCCCGTTTAACATTTGCCCTGAGCAGGTGATGAATGGGAAGAGCAAGCCCTGAGCTGTCCAAAGGGCCTGTGCAAATCAGGGGGTGGGTGGAAGAGCAGGCAAGAGTGCAGTGAGGTGCGTGCTTGTACTTATGTGACTGGGGGTCGGATATGGCTGATTGGGTCCGTTAGCAGCTCTCTTGTTGGGTGCAGTGTTGCAACTGGCTTCGCTTCTCTGTGGATCGAGGTAGAAGTAAGGAAGCAATATTGGGCGGGGCACGTTTGCAGTTACCCGGGCCTCTTTCGCTGGCCTATTTGGGGGGGTTGGGGGCTTGAGAGTGGACCTATTCAATTCAGCCAATTTTGCTTGCTGTAGCCTGTACTTCCTACTTCTGTGGGAGAAGGCGATGGGCGGGTGGACAACAGCAAGAAGGCTAGTGGAAGTTGGAACAGCTCCCTTGTGGTGCTGCATGTGGCCTGCCAGGGCCCGGGCTGTGTGCCTGCCCACATCCTGTGCACACCACAGACACTAGCCAAATCAGGTTTTACTGGGTGCAGAATCAACTTGGTAAAACTGGACCCAGTGTGTCCACGCCCTAACCCGTGGGATATATTTGCAATGGGAGATTGGATTGGTGCACAAAGTTCGAACCAGCAAGATCAGTGCAACTTGAGGCATAGAGTTGTTCTCAAAGGCCTGAGCCCACAGGATTACCGTAACCAGAAGGATAGCTCTGCTGTTCGCTGAATGAACACAACACAGCCTCCATCTGTCAACTAAAGGTTGGCCATGGCTTTCCAGGGGTATAGGAGAGATGGCTGCTTGGCAGGCAGCTAAGGGACGAATGATGGCCCAATAAGCATTCCATGCGTTATAGACAAGATGGCAGGCGTGACCAAGATCAAAGGGGAACAGGGGGTTGGACAGGACCCCACAGGGAATTCTGATAAGCTGGCAAATGGAAACGAGGAGAGCAGAGGGAAAAGTGAAAGTGGGAGGGGTCATTGAGGGGGTGTCACAGTGTAAGGAGAAGGTGGCAGTTTCCTGTCCTCACAGTTCATGCAAGGGTTGTTTTGTAACAGGGTAGATGTGGGCTGCATCTTCCGGCGTCTTAGGGGTTGACAACAAAAGCTCACGTGACCTCCAGAATTAAAGGAAATGCATGAGAAGACCAGAGGCACACATATGTCAAAAGCAGTGGTGCAGCAGGAACTAAACTAGCAAAGGCCGACGTTGACTAGTATGGTAGTATAAAACAGATGGGGTGGGACCCTCACACCACTGGTCCTCAGTGCCACTGCATCTGCTGAACCATGTATAACTATGCTGATGCTCAGAAGGACACAGCAGACACAGTAAAAAGGTCCAATGTGCAAGATGTGGGAAGTGGGCAGGAGGTTCTAATCTAGACACAGAGACGTGGCCACCAATGACACACACAATGCGAGTGACCCTTGGAGGACATTAGTACGAGTGGAGATCTTGCAGCAAGAAGAGAAAAGGTCAATGCTTGCGAAGTGGGCCAGTCTTTTTGTTATAAGGCCCTGTTAACCTTCCTTGTCACAGCTTCAGGAGTACTGCCTGATTTCTTTTATTACTGTTTCAGTCGACAGACAATTCAGTTCAAGCAGTGCATACACGCCCTTTACTGCATCTCGGAAAATGTGCTGTCATTTTTTGCAACATGCACAATTTCTGGATGTGATTAAGTGGCAGATACAATTATAGGGTGAACCACGTCTCAAGACAAGTTGAAATAAAAGCAGGAAGCATGTTTTCACAGCTGTGGTTCCCACGAATGACCTCACATCAAACCACATGGAGGATGAACACAATTAGCATATTGCCCTTCACGCCCAATTTTGTATTGATAACCTGCCTTTAAACAATTCTGCGCACCAAATATGTGCCCTATAATCACCTTGGCTTCGAACAGTTCTCACCAAAAAGAACCTTTCTCTTTCAGTCCAAAAATAATCCCAGTCCTAGGCAATTTGTGGTTATCAAATACATAGCTTTTAGTGACTGTGTCATCTGAATTAACAGCAGGGTCATGTCACGAGTAGCTATTCTCGGGGAAGTGTCTTACTGTAAGAATACTTATCTCAGCTAATTACATCCTGTTTCACTCCCTGCATTTACAGTTTTTAGAGCCTTATGTTCATTTTAATAAATCCTTTAATACCCTAAGCTTAATATGTTCCTATCTTACAACTTTTAGCTATGGCCTATCTTCCGACTTCCACTATAAAAAGAAACTCTAAATTCAGCAAATACGAATTCGAATTCTAAGATTCTTACTGAGATCTGAAAGAAGGGCTTGTGTAAAACAAGGGGTAATCTCACAAACAGTTACTTCCAGATTCTATCTGGTGGGGTGTCTGTGGAAAAAGTAGCATAATACGGTACAAGTACCAGCACCAGTGGCGTAGCCAGGATGTAAACAGCTATAGTGCAAGGAAGAAAAGGCCCCCCTTGAACCCTGGCCGCTGTTTGAACTGTGAAATATAGCAACAATCAGGATTCAACGGGCCCCGAGAGAGATTATACTGCCCCAAAGGCAGCTATGCTCATGGCCGGCACACATACAAAGGGTGCAATCAAAACATGCGCATGGTTATCCCTATTCATTTACGCAGGGGAGTAAATCCGGTCCAAATGTCACCCGCTGAAAGATTCCAAGGGTATTTGCTCCCACCCCCATTTGGAGTTGCATGCTTTATATATATCATACAATTGTTTAGGTTCCCTTACGTTATTAACACCAAACCACTGTTTCCGTTATATGAAAATTGAGAATCTTGCGTTATCTATTTTTAAAAGATCCATATCGTTTTGCTCCTTTGCTTTGCATACGAAACACCTCAGTGAGTTCTTCTTGTATGGCGCAGCAGGGGCGGCTCCTCCGCTAAGGTGGAGGAGCGTTGCCCCACTGAGCAGGTCGAAAGAGGAAGAAATAAAATGATAACAACTTATTGTTATTATCATTTTATTTTTCCCCTTTCTCAGCTGGGAAGGGGTGGGGCTGCTCTGCTCACAGAGCAGGGCAGGGGAGGAGTGCTTTGCCCACTACAAGTGCGCAGGACGCTTTGACCGGCTGTCTCGGCCGGCCAAACCGTCATGCGCACTTTGCAAGTTCTCCATGCAGGCTGCATTACATTCTGCATGGAGAACATGCCCATCCTCCCATTCTCTGGCTGGGATCCTAACCACGGTGCTCAGACCAATCACAAAGCTGCATTGTCACAGTATATAAGTCCCAGAGTAACAGATGGACAAAGAATATAGAGTGTGTGTTTTATGTTAATTGTGTGTTTGTCTTGTCTATGTCCTTTTTATTACAGGGTCACCATCACAATTAGAATGACAACATCTGTCTAGTGATTAAAGCCCACAGTATATACATATATTTTTCTAAGGTCACTGGACCATAAATGATAGGAGGAGCAGAAGGCAATATCCTTGTTCTTTTTCCCTATCTTTCTTTTTTTCTTTTCCTAGGTTGCGCAAATAGCAGAAACCTTTGATATTTTCGCTGTAGGTACATTTTAGCCTGCATACATTTTCACTTTTCTGTAAATAAAACCATATTTTTTACATAGAGAAACGTGAGTAAGGTGGGGATTTGTGCACCCGTCCTGAAGAAGGAGTTGATCTCCGAAACATGTTGACGCACCCAAGAGGTGATGTACATAACGTTACATAAACACTTCAAATTTCACCTTTTTAACAGTATCAGCCGGGGGTCCATTACAATTTTTTTTAGTTCACCCCACGAGCCAGGTACTTTTTAATCACTCACTTATAACCCCACCACCCACTCACATTCAACCCTCACACGCACCACGCATAGTCATTGGAAAAGTGCTAGGAAAAGCCGTAGGTAGTAGCATGCCGCATCCCGTAGAGGGTTGCGAAGACCCCAATGATGTAGCATGACACCAAGGTTCCTTTTGGTGTGTGAGGGGTATTTAAAAACACTCTGTGCTCTCCACCATTGTAGGGAACACTTGACACTTTTTGGTGGATTCTTGTTGTTTATACATATCAGCCAGGGAGAACGAATCCACTCGAATATTCTCTCTCTCCCCTTATGTTATTTTCATGATTTAGACAGCGTACAGCTGTGGGAGTTCTTTTGACATTTCAAACACACACATAAACACACGTTGCTTAACAATCCTAAACCTAATAGACATCCACAATGGAAGATGAGCATGGACTCACCTTTGGCGTAGAGGAGATAGATAGAATCCTGGAAGCAGTCAATCCCTTCGAAGGACTGAGTAACACCGACCCTGGCCCCAGTGTGGCAGACTGGGACGAGCTCAACAACCTGAGACGAACACAAATCAAGGCAGCCCTTCATGGGCTGCTAATGACGGAATATCTAAGGAACAAAATAGCACCTCAGGGACTAATTGTGAAGAATAAGCCTTTCATTTTTCAGACTGACATGCAGTTCAAGAAAGTGCAGTGCCCTTATCTCATGGCACTGCACGAGGGACTGGCTCGTGTTGATAGTCAAAACTGCCACGAGAATTGCACAAGAGCTAAAAATAGACATACAAAAAATAGAGGTACAGTTGAAGTCATACCAAACACCTAGCGTCCTGAAGAAGCGACTGGCTGAACTCAACCAACAAATGACAGAATTCAAGCTTACCCTGAAGCAGAGCAAATTTAATAAATTAAAAAAAGATAAAGACCGCTTCACGGCAGAGGGAGCTTACCCGTACACCAAATACGGCTACCGCTCCAAAAATAACACCAGTGATACAGAGAGTGAGGGTTTTGATTGTGGATCATCTGGATCAAACTCCAGTGGGTATCAAAGACACAGACACCCCAGAGGAGGCCACAGACAGCAGAGACAACAACACCCAAGACAGAGAGGGTGGAGGGGTTACCAGGCGCCACCACCCCATTACCAACAATATATGGGACCCCATCTTTCGCCCAGTTTCAATATGGCCCACCACCAGCAGGACCTAATTATCCACAGTGGACCCTAGATTGCGAAGGTGGTTATTACGGCCCACAGCCTTTTTTAGGGACACGCCCAGGATCACGACGAGGCAGGAACAGAAAAGGTAATACCGTAATGTGACAAGACACAGAGAAGGAGGACTCGAGAATGAATACAAGGAGCATGACAGGAGCCCTTCCCAATCATCCATCAACCTCCACCAACACGAGGGGGACCTAGTGGTTAATCTAACTCCATGGGCACTCACAGTCCTCCAGAGGGGGGTACTTAACAAAGGCCCGGGTATTGTCCCTACAAACAAACCTGACATTTTTAGACTGCACACTGAAATGCAGGATTTTGTCAGGAAGATAAAACTCCAGACTTTCTTTCGAGACAAAGAACCAACAAAAACCACTACAGACACAGGCCTCAAACTCAAGTCCTTTTTCACTCCCCAAGATGCGATGTTACCGATTGAGGTACTTACTTTTGAGAAAGCAGTGATGAACGAGCTAAGTACACTAAACTCATCACACATAAACAGTTTTCATAACACTAGCCGTACTGAACAAGAAGCCATCCGACAAATGGCTACCAACAAAGAAATCACAATAAAACCCGCAGACAAAGGGGGAGCTATAGTAGTGCAAACCACCACAGCATATAATCAGGAGTGCCTGAGACTCCTGCCTGACAGGCGTAATTACACGATTCTACCAGACGATCCTACTGAGTCTTTACGTATCACTATCGGAGGAATGGTTGAGGAGGCACTATCCCATGACTGGCTGTCTAAAAAAGAAGCAGAATTCCTAATTCAAAGAACACCAAAAATTCCCTATTTCTATAGTATCCCCAAAATACATAAAAACCTTGAAAAACCACCAGGGAGACCTATCGTCTCAGGCAGCGGGTCAATCTTGGAACCCCTGTCTAGGTTTGCGGACGCTTTTTTCAGACCTCTTGTACAGGCGACCGATACGTACCTCAAAGATACCAAGGCCATCCTCCAATTACTGAAGGATTTACCCTTTGACCCAGGATCACAATTATTGTTGAGCCTCGACGTGGAGAGCTTGTATACGAGCCTGCCCCACGACTAGACACTCTCCATAATCGAGGAAGTACAATTCACCACGCCATGGAAATACCAGGCACCCAGACGAGTGGTGTTAGAATGTATTTCAATAGCACTCACTAAAAACTATTTCCAGTACAACACAACGATCTATCTCCAGAGCCACGGGACCAGCATGGGCAGCACATTTGCTCCAAGCCTAGCCGGTCTGTATGTCCACCATTTAGAAACTAACAAAATCCTGAATGTAGACAACCCTTTCAGGAACAACATTCTCATCTGGAAGAGATACATAGACGACGTCTTTGTCGCATGGCAAGGAGACTTGCAATCAGTGACAGAGCTTATGGTATGGTTGAATATTCAGAACGCCTTTTTTAAATTTACGAGCTCAGTCTCTAATGATCTCTGGTGTTCCTTGACCTGAATATCTATCCGGAAGGGGGCACATTAAAGACTACCACCCACTTTAAGCCCACCGCCAGAAACTGTCTTCTAAGATTTGACAGCTTTCATCCCCGACACCTCCGGGAGAACCTTTCGTATGGCCAATTCCTGCACCTACGGAGAAACTGCACTGATGTAGCTATGTACAAAACACAGGCAAAGGACCTAAAAACAAAGCTACAACAAAGACAATACCCAGTCCGGATAATAAATTCAGCAATGAAACGGGCTAGGAATAACAATAGAGAGGCCCTTCTGGAGAACAAGGTCCATACAAATCCAGATCAAAAGAGACCAATCTGTGTAACCACATACAATACACACTCGAACGAGGTCTCCAAGATCATGAACAAACATTGGCGAATACTAACCTGTGGGGAACTGGAAATTGAAAAACCTATGTTCGCACACAGACGGGGGAGAAACCTGAAGGACATCCTAGTCCATACCCGTCCAAAGGAGAATCAAAAACACACACCGTCACTGCATGGCATACAAGGACATTTTCCATGTGGGAACTGCAGTAGTTGTCACCTCAGAAAGAAAAGCAAGCAACTAACATTCGGGAACGGTACAACATGGGAACAAAGAAAATTGACCAACTGTAACAGCAAAAACGTGATCTATATGATCACTTGCCCCTGCGGACGCGAATATGTGGGGATGACCACCAGAGCAGTCAAGACACGAATGAGTGAGCACAAGAGCAATGTAAGGTGTAAGAAAAGCACCACACAGATGGCAACGCACTTCCTGAAGGCCCAACATTGTGTAAACGACCTCAACTGGACAGTGATTGAACAGCTACAGTCCGATACCGGCCTGTTCCAAAAGGAACAACTCTGGGTGTTCTGTTTGGGAACCCACATCATGGGCCTTAATGATGACATACCATGGTGCCAACTGATTTAAGAGTGTATTCTGTCAAACCCCTCTCTTTTCCTTTAACAACTACACACTAAATGTAGGAATAGTATCCACAGAGCAGTGGCCACAATCTCAACCACCCACAATGAGTGCATTATACGTGCCAGTTGTTTATCGATGGTGTAGGAGCTTATACAATCTTTCCCCTGCTGTGCCTACTGGCATTCATATTGGCACTCAGAGAGCACTCTAGCTGTTTTTATGTGCAGTTGTATTGTACAATACGGTCTAACCTCACTGTCTGCAATTAGCTGCCCATGTATCTGAGAGTAACACGAGTGAACAGATCTCTGAATGCATGGCCAACTCATCTCAGGATACTGACACGAGGGAAGAGCTCTCTGTAATCTTTGCTTCACAGCAGACCGCGTATCTTAGAAGAGCAACAAGAGTGAACAGCTCCTAGAAAACACGCGCATGCTTCAAGGGTGAGACACGTGTGTCTCGCACTCGCGCATGCTCACTAAGGATGTACCACTTTTCCAACGCGCCTGCGCACAGTACTGGTAGCGAAGACACATGCGCAGCCGCGTTGCCTTAAACACAATGGATGCCTCCTACCAATGCCGGAACACCCTAACATGGGCATAACTACCTTCCGGTCCGAATGGTCATTAACGGCTAATTGAAGCCAATTTGACCACCAAGGAGGGTATAAATTACGCTCCCCAAACGCATTACCGCATTCCCAGCGGAGCAGCGTGATGGGGAACAAGGAGAAATCCTCTACTAGGACTCCTGAGTATGACACCTAAGAAGCAGCGGAAGATCAACCATACTCTGTAAGTACCTACAATGCTGACACTCTGTATTGCTTATAGGTAGGAGACTGGCACGAGAAACCCCCAACGTTAAGAAGCTCATGAGGCTTATAGAATAGAGGAATCAAGTAGGCATTCTAAACTTCTTTTGATTATCCTCCTCACAGTATATAAGTCCCAGAGTCACAGATGGACAAGGAATATAGAGCGTGTGTTTTATGTTAATTGTGTGTTTGTCTTGTCTATGTCCTTTTTATTACAGGGTCACCATCACAATTAGAATGACAACATCTGTCTAGTGATTAAAACCCACACTAAATACATATAGTTTTCTAAGGTCACTGAACCATGAATGATATGAGGAGCAGAAGGCAATATCGTTGTTCTTTTTCCCTATCTTTCTTTTTTTCTTTTCCTAGGTTGCGCAAATAGCAGAAACCTTTGATATTTTCACTGTAGGTACATTTTAGCATGCATACATTTTCACTTTTCTGTAAATAAAACCATATTTTTTACATAAAAAAACGTGAGTAAGGTGGGGATTTGTGCACCCCGTCCTGAAGGAGGAGTTGATCTCCGAAACATGTCGACGCACCCAAGAGGTGATGTACATAACGTTACATAAACACCTCAAATTTCACCTTTTTAACAGTATCAGCCCGGGGGCCCATTAACATTTTTTGGGGGAGTTCACCCCACGAGCCAGGTACTTTTTAATCACTCACTTATAACCCCACCACCCACTCACATTCAACCCTCACACGCACCACGCATAGTCATTGGAAAAGTGCTCCCACGTAGCCGTAGGTAGTAGCACACAGCATCCCGTAGAGGGGTGCGAAGACCCCAATGATGAAGCATGACACCAAGGGTCCTTTTGGTGTGTGAGGGGTATTTTAAAAACACTCTGTGCTCTCCACCATTGTAGGGAACACTTGGCACTTTTTGGTGGGTTCTTGTTGTTTATACATATCAGCCAGGGAGAATGAATCCACGTGAATATTCTCTCTCTCCCTTTATGTTATTTTCACATGTTAGAGAGCAGTCAGACTCTTTCACTCCTTACATTTGGTACTGACATTACTGCATAGACTATCGAACATAATCTACATGCATTTCTACTCTTATACAAAGAATCCTGTACCCACCGTCCCCCTTCCCCCTCCACTTGATTCTGAATCTGTTTTGACATCTGTACATTGTCCCTACCCTTTGTCCCGTGTTGTCCATCCCCGCCCTCCCTCTCCCGCCCTTTGATTCTGTTTCTTCTTTTTTTTCCTCCCTGTTCTCTGTTTCGTTCTTTCCTCCTCCAGTTTCGTCTCCATTTGAAGAAAATAATGTGCATATGATTAAGTCAACTGTTGAAATCTTTTAATGTTTTATTTTCACAATATTTATTTTATGTATTTTTCTTTTGACAGGAGAAAAGGAAGGGGCCCACTCACTGCAACCACAGATCACGGGTACCCCTACCCTTTTCGCCAATTTTTTCACCGAGCACGTTGTCACTGATGAACATTCCGGCATTGTACATTATCAGTCACAAATCAATGTCACATGAGCATCAGTGTGTTTGTCAATCATCACTTTTCGTCATCCTGATGTGCGTGACAGTATGGACTTTTGTGCAACATGCAGTACCGGTACTTTATTGGTCTGTTTGCTTTAAGACATATGCCTTGATGTTTACAACTGAGGGCCATTGCACTAGTGTATTTGACATAGTAACTGTTGGAGATGTTTTAACAACTTCCACTGTTCAACCCAGTTTTTACAACAGGACATGTTCAGGTATTACCTGGGATAGGAAACACAATGTATTGTATTTAACATAGTGACTGTCTTTCATAATTTTCAACAGACGAGATGCCGTTCTTTACCTGCTGTATTAATTTGCTGCAGCGCATGGATGCAATGTCGCTATGACATGTATGATACTGTGAATCTTGGCAAGTCACATTATTGAGTTGCATGTGTATATATATATAATTTGTGCTATCTATCAATTAATTTTTTGCAATTGTGCACTTAGATAGCCGCCCTAGACAATTCCTGCTGTGTGGATATAACATTGTGGGGAATAAGCTCTTTACAAGCGTAGTAGAGGGCAACATAGGACACCCTTGCTGTATTGTTCATTAGAACAAGATGGCCGCTAAACTTACAGCCGTTTATGTTACATTCTTCAGTCCTACTTTTATGTTTGTCGATTGTGGTGGATTGATGCAATGGCTGAATGCTTTATTAGTAGGTTGCGAGCACTGTTTCTTTAACGTGAACAAGGCTTCTTTGGGAGCCGAAACATGTCTTTTTGGAAATGAACACCCTTGGAATTATTGTTTGGTGGATGGTCGATAACTGAGAGCGTACGAACTCTTTTTGAAAAGTGACACGAGGATATATATATATATATGTATGTATGTATGTATGTATGTATGTATGTATGTACGTACATATATATATATATATATATATATAGTTAGGACCTAGCTACCATAGGAAATCCGCAACATTCTATTGGGAATAACTTTGGCGCCAGTTGGGAAATTTGCGTGTAATTTTCCAAAACTTAGGCCAGCTCCGCTCCGCTTCTTCCGTGGAAGTTTGGGGGGATTAGTCATGTGGGGGCCGAGAAAAAAGGGGGGTCACAAAACGTGTTTTCCCCATGTTAATTTCCATAGGACGAATAGACAAGGCTACAGCCCGAACCGCTGAATGGAATTACACCAAACTTTGCAAAATTGTAGGGACTGGTACGCAGAAGTACCTTTTCTATATTTGGTGAAAATTGCTCCAGTGGTTTTTATGAAAATTAACTTCAAAAACACATATATATCTATATAAGCTTACTGTAAGCTTACTGTACTCTGTACCTTCCTGAGTACGAGCTGCATTCTGATTGGCTGCCAATGTCTGTCAACACTCCAAAACAGAAATTGTTGGCAGCCATCTTGTACCTCGGTAGACTGAGGCACAGGAAAGCTGAAAAACAAATGTGTAGAACTCAAAAAGGGGGCAGGGTAGAAGGACCCTGACCCCCTAGGCTTGCTCAGGGGGTCCCACAAGAACCCCCAAGGCAAAAAAAAAGTGTTTTCAAAATTCAAATTCTTCATCCAAGAAGTGTTGGCAGCCATCTTGGGACCAATATACATGATAGCACCTCATTAAAAAGCATTGCAGTTAATAGAAGGTTTTAGGACTTTAGTTACATTATAAATCATTTGTTGATGGTACCATGCTCGTTTTAGGAATTGTGGTGTGTTCTAAGGTGATTTTACCATGTGAAAAAGCCTTCTGCTGGGATATCATGAATCATGTTTGAAAGAAAACTATTATCTCATGCTTTTCCCACAGTGGTTTGGAAGGGGATCTATAAGCTAAACTGAAAGCATATTTTCTGTCAATTCACATTATCTTTCTCAGTCATGTGAGAATGAAGTCTGACATTCTCAGTAAAACATGTACATCCAATAAGCACAGAGACTGTCAATTGATTCATTTGTGTTCTACTGCAGCTTCCCAGAGTGTTCTAAAGAACAACTAGATCGCTAACAGTCCTACTTATTACAATGGTATGGCACACCTGAAGCCATCTTGATTGGAATAAAGTAGTAACTCTTAAAACATTTAATTTAAAAAGGAACAAAATGAGGGGGTATATTTTGCCATAGAAAGTATGATTAGTGCTGCAGAAAGAAAAATGAGGGCACATTTTGAGTGACTTCTCAAATCCTCTTCTATTTCATTAAACAATTCTGACATGCAGTCTCCCAAGATGGCCACCAGAGACAAAAGAGCCCAAATGTAGCCCAAATATCACCCAGATGTAGCCCAAGTATAGCCCAGTGACAGAATGTCCCAGAGTATTCTAAAGAACAACTAGAGCGCTAACAGTCTTACTTATGACAAAAGTATGGCACACCAGAAGCCATCTTGATTGGAATGAAGTGGTAAGTCTGAAAACATTTAATTTAAAAAGGAACAAAATGAGGGGGTTCATTTTGCCATAGAAAGTATGATTAGTGCTTCAGAAAGAAAAATTAGGGCACATTTTGAGTGACTTCTCAAATCCTCTTCTATTTCATAACAAATGCTGACATGCAGTCTCCCAAGATGGCCACCAGAGACAAAAGAGCCCAAATGTAGTCCAAATAGCACCCAGATGTAGCCCAAGTATAGCCCAATGGCAGAATGTCCCAGAGTTTTCTAAAGAACAACTAGAGCGCTAACAGTCTTACTTATGACAAAAGTATGGCACACCAGAAGCCATCTTGATTGGAATGAAGTGGTAACTCTTAAAACATTTAATTTAAAAAGGAACAAAATGAGGGGGTATATTTTGCCATAGAAAGTATGATTAGTGCTGCAGAAAGAAAAATTAGGGCACATTTTGAGTGACTTCTCAAATCCTCTTCTATTTCATTAAAAAATTCTGACATGCAGTCTCCCAAGATGGTCACCAGAGACAAAAGAGCCCAAATGTAGCCCAAATATCACCCAGATGTAGCCCAAGTATAACCCAATGACAGAATGTCCCGGAGAGTTCTAAAGAACAACTAGAGCGCTAACAGTCTTACTTATGACAAAAGTATGACACACCAGAAGCCATCTTGATTGGAATGAAATGGTAACTCTTAAAACATTTAAATTAAAAAAGAACAAAATGAGGGGGTATATTTTGCCATAGAAAGTATGATTAGTGCTGCAGAAAGAAAAATTAGGGCACATTTTGAGTGACTTCTCAAATCCTCTTCTATTTCATTAAAAAATTCTGACATGCAGCCTCCCAAGATGGCCACCAGAGACAAAAGAGCCCAAATGTAGCCCAAATAGCACCCAGATATAGCCCAAGTATAGCCCAATGACAGACTGTCCCAGAGTGTTCTAAAGAACAACTAGAGCGCTAACAGTCTTACTTATGACAAAAGTATGGCACACCAGAAGCCATCATGATTGGAATGAAGTGGTAAGTCTGAAAACATTTAATTTAAAAAGGAACAAAAGGAGGGGGTTCATTTTGCCATAGAAAGTATGATTGGTGCTTCAGAAAGAAAAACTAGGGCACATTTTGAGTGACTTCCTAAATCCTCTTCTATTTCATTAAAAAAATTCTGACATGCAGACTGAAACATGCACTTTGAATACCAGCAGCAGACTTCCCTGGTGAGCAGTAGCTTTACTACAGTGATATAATGAGCAACTAGAGTGCTAACATTCAGAATTTATGGCAAATGTGTGACACATCTGAATGCCTTCTTGATGGAACCAAAGTAAACAAGCATTGAAAATGCAATAGATCTAGCCCTCGTTTAAGTTAAAGCAATTCTGTTTGTAATGAGGTGGCTTCTTAGCTTTGCTTTTAATAGTGTTTTTCAAACTTTCATGTAAATTACATGCATATGTATGCATATATGTATATGTATGCATGCATTTATATTTGTTTTTATATAGACATGCAGATTATATATGTTTATATATGTATGTATATATATATATATATATATATATATATATACACATACATATATATATAAATGCATATATATGCATATATATATGTGTATATGTGCGCGTGTAGATAGACCGAGGCACAAGAAAGCAGAAAAACAAACGTGAAGAACACAAAAAGGGGGCAGGGTCGATACACCCTGACCCCCTAGGCCTGCCCAGGTGGTCCCACAAGGACAAAAAAGGCCCACATTTTTTTTTAAACCTGGTCTGTTTTTTTAAAAATTACCCCCCCCCCCCCCGGGGGACCAAATCGCGGCGGCATAGTGATAAAGAAGTGTGGGGGGTCCACAATCCCCCCCACACTGCCCCGGGGACCGCCGCCCCCGGGGCAAAGCAACGCAGCCCTTTGGCGCATACTGGAGGCTCCTGGTGGGCTACTTGGCCCCCAGGGACCCCCAGTATGCAAGGGAAATTAGTTCCTATTCTGCAAACACGCCAGGGGTTGCGCTGCAGAGAGGTGTAAAAAAGGGTGTGGCCTCATTACACCTCTCTGCAATGCAGCCCCCTGGCGCATACTGCAGGTTCCAGGTGGGCTAGTTGGCCCCCAGGGACCCGCAGTATGCAAGGGGAATTAGTTCCCCCTCTGCAAACACGCCCGGGGGCTGCGTTGCAGAGAGGTGTAAAAAAGGGTGTGGCCTCATTACACCTCTCTGTAATGCAGCTCCCTGGCTTATACAGGAGGCTCCTTGTGGGCTAGTTGCCCCCCAGTGACCCCCAGTATGCAAGGGGAATTAGTTCCTCCTCTGAAAACGCGCCAGGGGTTGCGCTGCAGAATGTTGTAAAAAGGGGGCGTGCCCTCTGAACACCTGCCTGCAATAATGTAGTAAATCAGTATAAAAAAAATAACAATTAATACATTTAAAAATTGTCATTTAAAAAACCTTTGAAATTCAATGAAAAAACCATAGGTTTCAGGCCTTATATAGTTAGGAATTAGCATTTAAAAAACCTTGCAAATTCACTGAAAAAACCATAGGTTTCAGGCCTTATATAGTGACTATCACATACACCATTTCATACACTATTAAAATTTTTCATCACTCTTTGTAAAATACAGAGTATCATATTTGAATCCATTGTCACAGCAATACAAGTATCTAAAAATCCATAGATGTATACACTCATCTAATCACTTACCTGTAGATTCACTCATACATGCTGTCAATGAACAATAGAACACTATCAAAAATACTTATACACCTATATCGACATTAAACAACAGCACACATCCTATTCACATATGAAGTCATCCTACTCACTTATGCAAACAATGGATCATACTTACATATTTACTTAGCAAAACACTCCATCCTTGTCAAGGCTCCTGAACAAGGATGGAGTGTCTGAAACGCGTTGAGCCGCGCATTGTTTGATGGAAGGCATGGAGCTTCGGTGCGCTGTCTAAACTTACCTTAGGGAGCAACCCTGTGTGTGGGCGTCCTCAATGTGGCAAAACTTGTGAGATTGATGTTTGCGGCCTTGCCGGTCGCAAGGACGAACCGCCGCGTGCAAGCGGGTCCTCGGCGCTCAGTGGTCTGAGCAACGATATAGGAACACAGGGCTCAAGAGTAAGTGACTTTGTATTGGCAACATCCGAAGTGACAGCTTTTTTGTCGCCACACTGGTGGAATACATCGATTTCATTGTTTAATACAGCAGCATCCACTGAGAGACTATTTTAATGTGAACATTGCTAATACCATAATGCACCGGGACTGCTCATCGTGGCATAAAGATACGCCCACTGGGGCGGGAAAATTCAATAAAGCAGTAATGATGTTCAACATTCAGTTGCTGTGTTTCTGTCAAGGTTCCTGAACAAGGACGGAGTGTCTGAAACGCGTTGAGCCGCGCATTGTTTGATGGAAGGCATGGAGCTTCGGTGCGCTGTCTAAACTTACCTTAGGGAGCAACCCTGTGTGTGGGCGTCCTCAATGTGGCAAAACTTGTGATATATATATATATATATATATATATACGCAAAGTTCACCTGCAATGAGGGAGCCCACGCAGGTGAGTGAATCTTGCCTTCAATTTATTGGAAAATAACAAAGTTGAGCAGCACGGTGCTTTGCCATATTCAAGTCCTGCCTAATGTGTTTCATGTCCACCGACATTTCTTCAAGGGCTCTGGTCTTGGCTGAGTTCTGAAACTGCAAGTTCCCAGCACCACATCAAATGTCTTAATTCTCTGCTTGTGTGGCCGTGGCCTGTTGGTAGATGTAGTGCTTTCGTATACTCAAGTGAGAGCACCTGAACAAATGTCAGTGGACATGAAATGCGTCAGGCAGGACTTGAATATGGCGAAGCACTGAGCTGCTCAACTTTGTTGTTTCCCAATAAATTGAAGGCAAGATTCACTCACCTGCGTGGGCTCCCTCATTGCAGGATATATATATATATATATATATATATATATATATATATATATATATATATATATAAACCTCGCTGATTCAGGGTGAAGGGCTGAGTGAAAATTGAACCAAACTGTAGTGCACTCATGATATCTACCATAAGACGACAGTCAAACACGTAAAAAATGGTAGACTTACCTGGCATTGCGTGGATGAGGTCACCGCACAGAACAAAGAATTTTGGTTTGGGGTTTAGCTTGTTAATGGCATTGACCGCTTCTTCTGTTAATTTGATCTCTTGGTCCCATTCATCACCACCATTATCGCAGTCACCCATCGCCCATGCCTTCATCAGGCCAAACTGGGGGTCAGCCCCTTGGATAAAGTAGAAGGGGCCCTTCCACTCTGACTCCTCAGCTTAAAAAATAAAATAAGTTAGGTATTAAAATGGCATCCCAAACATGTTTAGTAAGTAATACATAACACTAGCTAGGTAAAAAGTACCAGATAATGACAAACCGCTCATTCCCTGCAGCCCAAAATTATGATTTAAGTTAAAAGGGACTTCTGTGTTTAATTTAATTTAATTGTGGGTTTATATAGCGCTAGGAATCGACTCCCGGAGGAGTATCTCCACGCTTCGACCGCTGGGGAACCCGTCCTGGCTCACCCTGAGAGATGGTCCCTGATGGGTATCTCTAAGGTGCGACCAAGCATCCCCGGCGGTCTGGGGGGGCCGTTGTGAAGATGAGGCAAGCTGATGCCCAGAGTTGCCGAGTGTGGTTTCTGACTAGAGTAGGCACCGAGGCGAGAATTATCGAGTCCGCTGACCCTGGTCCACGACCCTGCCGCGTCGGGATTCGAACCCTGGTCCCGGGCCGTTCTCTGCTTATGGGTCTGCCGCCTCTAACCAGTGAGCCACACTTCTCCACCTGTTCTGTTCAAATTAGCACTGCAAGATGTACCCCAATTATGCACTGACCCAGTAGTTCTTCTCCACAGGAGGTCAGAATACTGCTCCTGGTAAAAGAGCACCAGACTGGGGTAGATTTGAGTTGCACGTGGTAGATATGAGTGAAGTGGAATGGGGCAGATTGGGTAGAGTTGAATGGAGTGTGGTAAAGTGGGGGTAGATTGGGTGTATTGGAGTGGGGTGGAGTGTAGTTGGATAGATTGGAGTGGAGTGGGGCAGTTTACAAATTATGAGACTAAGGCAAAACAAATCGCACTTGTTACTTCTAATAAATTGATTGAATTTTGTGGTGCCCACTTCAGGAAGATCAGCCACCTAGACAATTGCATGAGAATGATCAGTATACACAGCCCCTCATATGCAGAAAGTACAAATCAATTAAGTCATGGAATGCACGAACACCATTCACATACTTTCAAAAAATTCTTTCTTTATCCCCATCTTCTTAAAATACGCTTTTCTCAATATAGCCAGCACGTTTTTGTCTCTTTGCATGAGACTTCATCAGGGCTTAATGTAATGTACACACCCATGAACCATGTGAACTTTATATGTTCTCCTCCAAGAAAACCAATATCCAAATGGTAAGTATGGTCCTCACTCAGACC
Source organism: Lissotriton helveticus (assembly GCF_964261635.1). Classification (NCBI taxonomy): domain Eukaryota; kingdom Metazoa; phylum Chordata; class Amphibia; order Caudata; family Salamandridae; genus Lissotriton; species Lissotriton helveticus. The sequence goes on along the minus strand of NC_136071.1, from coordinate 630,451,062 downwards.
TCTTGCATGTATTTGATTTGCACCATATGACCCCTATGGCTCGATTTCCAGTTTCTTTTATCCTTGTGTCATACTCCCTCAGGCCTGAACAAGAAGTTGGATTACCAGTGTCTGTATTCCAAGCCCATGTTGCCAAAGAAATTGAGTGCGTAGAAAGGTACCAGTTATATGGCACGTCAGATTTTTCTTAAATCTGACATGCCACGTAAGCTGCATCTTGGAATACACACATTGGTAAACCAACTTCTTATCCAGACCTGAGGGAGTGTGACACCACGGTAAGAGAAACTGGAAAGTGAGCCATAGGTGTCATATGGTGCAAATGAAGTACATGCAAGAGGTCTGAGTGGGTAGATTAGGGTGGAGTGGAGTAGGGTAGATTGAGTGCATTACAGTAGGGTAAATGAGAATGGAGTGCAGTAGATTAGAGTGGGGTAGATTGAAGAGGGATGAGTGGAACTGGGTAATTTGGAGTGGGGTAGATTAAAGTGGAGAGGAATAGACAGGAGTGGGGTGGATTGGAGTGGGGTAGAGTGAGGTGGATTGGGGTGGATTGGGGTAGACTGGAGAGAAGTATATTGGAGTATTGTAGACTGGAGTGAGGTGGAGTGGGGTAGATTTGATTGTAGTGAAGCGTGGTGGGATGTGGTAGATTGGAGTGAACTAGACTGGAGTGAAGTGGGATAGATTGTGGTAGATTGAGTGGGTAGTTTGAAGTCAGTAGATTGTGGTGGGATGGGGTAGAATAGAGTGGAGAGGAGTTGGAAAGATTGCAGTATAGTGGAGTAAATTGGACTGGGGTAGAGTGGGGTGAATAAGACTGTACTGGAGTCGGGTAGATTGGAGTGGAGTGTGGAGCACTGGGGTAGATTGGAGAGGGTAGACTGGAGTGGGGTATAATGGAGTGGAGTAGAGTGGGATACACTGTGGTAGATTCGAGCATAGTGAGGTAGATTTGAGTGGAGAACAGTAGATAGGGGTGGAGTGGGGTAGACTGGAGCGGGTTGGTGTTGGTTGGGTTACATTGAGTGTATTGGGGTAAATTGGAATGGAGTAGAGGGGAATGAAGTGGGGAGAATTGCTTGGCGATGGGTAGATTGGGGTGGAGCGGAGTGGGATACATTTGAGTGGGATACATTTGAGTGGGGTAGATTGAAGCGGGTAGATTGTTTTAGAGAGGGGAAGATTGGAGTGGGGTAGATTGGGTGAAGAGGAATGGGGTAGACTGAAGTGGAGTAGAATAAGATAGATTTAGCAAAGTGGAGTGTGGTGGGGTACATTGGAAAGGAGTGACATAGATTGGAGTGGAGTGGTGTAGACTGGAGTGTGGGGTAGAGTGGAGTGGAGTAAATGGTGTGGAGTGGAAGGGGCTTAGAGTAGAAAGGTGTGGATGGGGCGTGGAGTGGAGTGGCGTATGGTGTCCTGGAGTGAGTGGCGTAGACTGGAGTGGTGTGGAGTCACTTGGCGTATCCTAGAGTGGAGAGGCGAAGTGTGGAATGGTATGTCGTAGAGTGGAGTGGAGGAAAGGGTATAGAGTGCAGTGGCGTAGTGTGAAGAATGCAAAGTGAGGTAGTGCACTGCCCTTACAGACAACACCTTTTCAATTGAAATGACCCTGACATTTGCACCAAAATATGGTTTTACTGCACACAAACGATAATGTGTGCAAATGTAATCACCTAGTGTATTGAGGTGTTTAGATCCTATTCAAATATTTGTACCCACCACACTTCAGAATTACATTAAAAAGTGCTTCATTTGTACTTATTCTGATATATTCTGTAATATTCTTTTTGTGTGTGTTAGAAAAGGAAAACATCCTACACCCTCTTACATGGGTAGTCGGCAGGATTGTTACATAAATTCTCTCACACTGCCAGAAAAAAAGAAGTAAGCACCAGACTCCCTTGGAAGCCTGAGCTTGACATTAGACATCTGCCTTTAAATGCATGGCAAATGTGAAAATATAAGAACAAGATTTAAGGGCCTGCTTACAGAAAGCAAGTCCATGGAAGAATACAGTAAATAAGGTTTGAGCAATGGGAGGGACAAACTCAAGCTGGACAGACTAAAACAAATAAAGCCATCAAATAGAAAGCCATAAAATGTGAGTTACAAAACACAAAGCCAATGGTAAGCAACAGGCCGAATGCATTCCTAGATCAGATTTCTGAATGTCCCTAAAATGTCTTTAGCAAACCAGACGGCGCGCTGTCTGGTAGGCTTCAACCTAAAAAGAGACAGTACGCTTTTGGCCACCTTTAGCCTTTGGCTTTCACGTATTTGTCATGGTTTGCCACTGCTTGGATAGTGTGTCCATCAAAGCTATTGCATTTTGTGACTGGTTACATTGTTCTATTTGGTTCGCCTTATGTGATGAGGCATCCAGTAATCCTTTTTGGACTGCAGAAGTGACATGATGTGTAGAATGAGAGCCAGTTTGTGTACGTAAATGCATTTACTTTGCTGGTATAATGACAAATTACTGATTTATGGCTGCTTTGCTTAGGAAGCGGATATTGTTTGGATACCTTGCCCTGCCATAGGGACTCTGTGTCATTCACCATTGTGCTTGCTGTCATAATAACTTGTAAACATTTAAGACAATAAAGACATGCTAGCATATAGGCATTCTTCTAAAAGCAAAAAACACAATTTTTTTTTATGTTCCACTGCTATTGCCATTTTTCTACTTTGTGCCATGCTGTCCTTGAGAATCTGTATAAATTAAGGCCCTTGGCTACACTGTATTTTATGTATTTGAATTTGTGTATATCTGCCATTGTTACATGAAAGAATGTGCTAAAGGGAAAGGCATTCAATAATGTTCTAACAAATGCCAATGTTATGAATGATTTACTCATTTACATATATGCCTACAGCTTTGTTGTACTGTATAATATTACCACATTTGGTCACACTTTCTTTATTAACATTTTTCCATTTTCTTTCACAAATATTCCCTTTCTTGTGGAATTGTTTCTTCTACTCATGATACAACACAAACCCATTTTGTTGGACCTGGTCCTCTCTGCCTGGTCACATCCAAACTTTTTTGTCTTTACCCTCCACTTTTGGCTGAACTCGTTTTTGTTGCCCATACGGCTCTGTGCACTTTACCACTGCTAACCAGTGTTAAGATGCTTGTGCTCTCTCCTTAAAACATGGTAATGTTATGTTATGTTAAAATAGCTCTTTTATAGCGCGCGGCTACTCCGTGGAGTGTCCCGGCGCTTTGGCAAAGAGAAAATCAAAGAAAATACATAACACAGTGCCCTGCTCAGGAGGTACAGATATTACTGAGCAAAAAGCCACGTCTTTAGCTCCTTACGAAAGGCGAGCAGATTGGACGACGAACGCAGCGTAAAAGGAAGCTCATTCCAACTGCGAGCAGCCAGATAACGGAAGGAGCGGCCTCCTATACGGGCACGCTTAATTGGGGGAATCGTGGCTTTAAGTAGTTGCGCGGATCTCAGAGACCTCCTTGGAACATAAAAGGCCATTCGTTTCTGAAGATATTTAGGGCCAATATGATGGAGGGCCTTAAAAGCCAGAGTCAAGGTCTTAAAAATGACTCTCTTGGCAATAGGAAGCCAGTGGAGTTTCTCAAGCAGCTCCGACGCGTGCGCCCTTCGTGGCAGTCCAAAAATTGCTCTAGCGGCTGCGTTTTGCACAACCTGCAAACGAGTTAAAAGGTATTTAGGGAGGCCCAGGTAGAGGGCATTTGCATAATCAAGGCGAGACCCTATCATGGCTTGGACTATGATTTTTTTGTGTTGAAGAGATATTAGTGGGAGAAACATTGGCTAATCACCAATTGGCATATTTAATTTATTTACAAGACCCTAATAAAATGGTGCTACAGGTACTCATGGCCTGTACATTAAATGCTACTAATAGGCCCGTAAAGCTTATTGTGCCACACTCTTGAGTAGCCCTGTAAACCTGGCTCAGGCCTGCCACTGAATCGTGTGTGTGCAGTTCTGAACTGCCATTTCGACCTGGCAAAATAAACCTTTTACCAGGCGCAAACCTTCCTTTTTACTGCATATAAGACATTCTTTGGGTAGGCGCTAAACAGCCCGCAGGGCAAGGTGCAATGTTCTTAGAAAGTCGGACATATACTTTTAAGTTTTTTATGTCCTGGTAGTGAAAATCTCCTACATACATTTTTCACTATTGCAAGGCCTACCTCTTCCATAAGATAACTTTGGGGTACCTTTATTACATTTAATAAGCTGTGATTTCCAAATGGAAGCAGATAACCAGTTCAAGTTTGGTGTTGTTGGAATTGTAATGAAAAATCATCTCTCATGGTAAAGCCGGATTTTAAATTACAATTTTGAAAATGCCACTTTTAGATAGTTGGCATTCTCCTGCCTTAGCCACTTGGTGCCTGTTGCCTGTCTCTGGGTCACATGACTGGGTATAGCTGACAGTTGGGTTTTGTGAATTCATCCTAGACAGCCACACATAACAGAGATCTTGGGTGTGCCTGGAATGGCCAACACTAGCAGGATGGGAGGGCGGAGTTGGGCACTTACACTTGAATAAGCTGTGTACTGCCCCCACACAAAAGGCTGCAGACTCAAATAGTTTGTCTGGAGCCAGGGCAGAGAAGGTGGGATGTTTGGGACTTCAAATGGAAACCTCTAAAAGGTTCTCTGACCTTCCAGAGGAAAGGCACCTAGTATAAATATTAGGCCCCAGACACCACCTCATCAGCACACATCTGGCCATGTGGATACTCTGCCAGGAAGGATCGCCGTGCTGCTGAAAGGAATGCCCCTGGGCTAGACTGCTGCTCTGAAGGACTTCTGCAATGTTGTGCTGACCTGTTGCATGTTACCCTCATGTCTTGGTCAGCAGACTGGACCTGCATCTGTTGAACCCAGGACCCCCAAACTGACTCCAAGGGCTAATTAGCGGGCCCCTTGCGTAGAACCTCAGGGACAGAAAGCTCCAACAACCTTAAACCAAGAACCTGGACTCTGCCATCTGTGAGTCTGCTCTGCGAAGTGGTGCCACCTCAGTTCTGAACCCTTGAAGTGGGCCTATGGTGCTTAGTCAGCCTCTGTGGATCCACCAGAAACAATGCATCTCCTTTGCTGCGCGATGCAACCTTGAACAGAACTGACAAATTGCAGTTCTGCATGGATTGGGTCACATGCAAAGACCCGCATCGCAGCCAGTTGCATCATTGGAACTGCAGCTGTGCAACACATCCCCAGCGCAGGCCCTCACATCGATCTAGCCTCAACAACGACGCCGGACTCTACATTGCAGCCTCTCAACTCCTCGGAAACGATGCATCAACCCCAACTGCATTGCAAACCCTCGATGCCAGTCTTCACATCGCAAACCCTCATTGATGGGATCCTGAACACAAATGCAGGACCTCGCACCACAGACTCACCACATCGTGGGACCAGCGATTGTCTGGGCTGCGTGATGTCACTTTGATGTAGACCCTTGCAACACTCTCTAAACCAGAATATAGGGTCATTTGTCCAGAGAGCCGAACTAGGTCCCTGTAGCCATGTTCCAATCCATTCGGCCTGAAGTTGTGGCTTTGTCCCAGTCCAACGTGACCAGATATCCACAGTTGGCGCTTTCTGCTTTTTAGAGCTATTTTTACTGAAATCTTAAAATCTGCACATCTCCAATTCTGATTTTTGTTGGTTTGGTTTTGCTTTATTTATTTAAAATTGCTCTATTTATCCAATCTGGTGTGGGATTCTTTTGTGGTGTGTTTTCACTGTGTTAATGTCTGAGGTGGTCCACAAATACTTTACACATGGCCTCGAATTAAGCCTTACTGCTCCGAGCCAAGCTACCCAAGGGTAGGCACAAGTTATTTTAGGGATTGCTTGTGACTTTTAATAAAGTTTGTGGTTCCTGCTTGAGTAGAGTGTCACCCCCTCAACCAGTAACCCAATGCTTTAAACATTTATATATGAAAGTATATAACAATGCTAATATAAATAAAAATAAAACATCATGCTGCATTTACAGCTCTGTATGTAGCATGTTAACAGCTACAAATTACTAGGTAAACCTATTTGCTTTTTTATTAACACTTGGCTACTATGTGACACATCTGAAGCTACATAAGTGCTAGTTCCAAGAGTAGTTGTTGCTTATACAATAACAAAAAGAACAATTGATGGACAGAATGCAGAACAATGTCATACATGCACCCAGTACAGAGATCTGGGATGAAATCCATCGTTTGTTTGCTCCCTATGCCATTCCAGTTTGAACTCAGCCATATGTAAATCAGTATTGACCCTGTGCCCACTTGAAACAGTCCAGTCCGACCTGCCAAGCCAGGTCCTCCCTGGACTGCAAACAAGCATCCTAGGAACGGTTTCAGGGTTTCACCCCCTCATCAGCCAAGATAGCTTAACTTCAGTGGCATGGAGAGCACCTGACCCACGTCTAGGCATACCTGTCCCACTGGGGGTGACAAAAGCAAAAAGAGCAGTTGATGGATAGAATGCAGGACAATGTCATTCATTCACCCCAGTACAGAGATCTGGGCCTAAATCCATAGTTTTTTGCTCCCTATGCCATTCCAGTTTGAACCCAGCTATATGTAGATCAGTATTGACCCTGTGCTCACTGGGAACAGTCCCGCCCGACCTGCCAAGCCAGGTCCTCCCTGGACTGCAAACAAGCATCATAGGACTGGTCCCAGGATGCTTGTTTCCGGTCCAGGGAGGACCTGGCTTGGCAGTGCGGTCTGGACTGTTCCCGTGAGGCACAGGGTAATGACTGATTTGCATATGGCTGGGTTTAAACTGTGGTGGCATGGTGAGCAAAAGAACGATGGATTTAACCCAGACCTATTGACTGGAGGTTAATGTCTGATTTGCCCAGCATTCTGTCCATCATCAGTGTGTGTCTATTGCTTTCAAGCCCTAAGGGCACCGGGTATGCCCAGACATTGGCCCTGGGCTCACTGTGCTACTGGATTCAAGCAAGCCTGGCTGATGAGGGGTGATGCCCCGAAACCGGTCCCAGGATGCTTGTTTCCGGTCCAGAGAGAACCTGGCTTGGCTGTTCTGTCTGGACTGTTCCCATGAGGCACAGGGTAAAGACTGATTTGCATATGACTGGGTCTAAACTGTGGTGGCATGGTGCGCAAAAGAACAATGGATTTAACCCAGATGTATTGACTGGGGTGAATGTCTAATTTGCTCTGCATTCTGTCCATCATCTGTGTCTTTTGCCTACACAATAACAACACCTGTGTTCATCCGAGTGGATTCACAGCATTGCATAATGAATTTGTATAACATTGCAGAATTCGCTGATAAAAAATGTTTTTTTCAAATTAACATTTCTACACTGCTATTTTATGGCAAGTGTGCAGTCTTACCAACCTTCCTTTTACCCATTTCCGGTAGGGGACTGAAAGGGGCAGGGGGTCTGCGCCTCATCTGCCACTATTTCGATTGCTTCCACCTACACCTGATTTTGTATGTTTATCCCACAATATTACAGCTGGGATTGGAAAAATACACCTGATAAGAGAGGAATACTTGTATCAGAGGTTGCTTTTATTCATTCTAGGTTGACTTGAATGGTAGTTTGCCAATCCAAGCTGTAATATTGTGCCGAGTATGGTAAAAGGCTTTTGCCACTTTTTAGATCAGCGTGGATGACACTGTGCTAATCCTATGCTTATAATCTCCTCTAGAAAAACAGACATTTGAAGTTGAGCTGATTTGAAGTGTTAGTGGTGATGCAGTGTGTGGCATATAATGGGGCTGTTCTCCAGCTAAATCTTGAGAACTACCCGGCATTCCCTGCGCTTTTGTGCATAAATATTTATATATTTGTATTTGTATTTGTATCTGAGTTTTATATCGCGCCAAATCACCGACAGGTCTCAAGGTGCTTTTGACAGGATACAGCAGCAGGAAATAGGATGACGTTTTTTCTTCTTGAGTATTGAGCCTCTCTTACTGACAGTGGTAATCTGCAATCCGTGCCTGCTGAGTTGTAAGATGTTTTAACTAATGGCCTGTAATGAGGCGTCCTGCAGTATACATGGTAGTTGTGTTTTCATACCACATTTGCAGAGCCTCAGTTGTGCTATTTACAGGGCTACTTTGTGCTAGTGTTGCAGGTGGTCGGCACTGGCACTCATATTTAGGGACCAAGACTTATTTTTCATGATCAAAAGCTTTGACCCAGACCAGCAGAGAGAAACGTGGAAACGGGTGAAAGGATGAGGAGAAAGATAGAAGTATAGTGGCAAAAGAGAACAATTCAGGGATGAAACCGAACCTGCAAGAGTGGGGTAAAATGAAAGTAAGTGTAGGTGGTGGAAGAAAGAAACCTGAAGTCTGATCAAGACGAGGCAGCTTTGCAACCCCAGCTTTCGGCAACAGTCAGCAGGCTCCCTAGAAAACCTTTGACACCCTTACTTTTTTTTTTTTTTTTTTTACAATTACAAAATGTTTAATTTTACAATTAAGCATTGGCTATTTAATGCCTGTATAGGTTGAGTAAAGTTACTCATGGAGTGACTGCTGCATACTAATCATGGGGCACCATTTGTCTAAATTTACAGCATGTTCAACTGAGATAAAGCACTAGACAATTCCCAGGTAAAGGCCACTGCCCCAATATGCCTGCCAGCTTCTCTAGGGCTGAAGTAATAACTACAGCAGCAGGATGGAGAATATTCAAAACAGAAATATATATATATATACAAAACAGAAGCTTCAAGTAGGACTTGTATTTACCACCAAACACTATTATAATGCTTAAACGTAGTTGTTGTCATCTCAATTGCACTTATATTTTTGGGCAATCTTCTTTTTATTTTCTGGCAACGGGGAATCCTTGAGTCTCGGACATTTACTATGAACAGTGTTTTTTCAATGAATCCAAAATGCCAAACATGATGTTAAAAATAAGTTAAGTGTACTGTAATATGTCTGCCACTAGTTTAAGTTTCTTACAAGCCTTTGAGCAAGGCAGTGAACTCAATGGGTCGGAGAGTAACACAACTTACTGAGAATTGTGATGGGAGAAAGAAGCTCACACAAAGCCGGGTAGAAGAAGAGGACACTGTCCTTGCTACCTCTGGTCATAGAGTGCACAGACACAGGGAAAGGTAAACCAACTAAGCAGGGCTGTATGGCCTGTTTCTGCATTTCTCTCACCGTGCTTTTAAGCATCACAAACAGGTCTGTTCAGATCCCAAGATGGGACACAGGTCATCCCTTCGATGAGACTGGGGTCAATGAATTTATGGTGTCACTTCTGCTCCCCCTGGTGTTTCAGTGAATCAAATTTTCGACAGACACTTTCCTTTCCTCCTTTTCGAGATGGAGCAGGAGTAACACCCGTGGCAAAGTTCTGCCTGCGTAACTATTGTTACGTCTGCCAGCACCACGATATCGCTGAAGAGTAAGGGGGGAACTGAAGGAGGCAGAATGGATTGTTTGACAAGACCATGAGAGTTTAATTGTTCCATCACCAATGATAAGGGCTGTCACAGCCTATAAACAGATTCAGCAAGGACTGTCCACATCCCTTTCACCCACTCACTCATACTCGCAGTCAGAGACAGTGTGATTTGGATGTTGCCAGCTTCTCTGTGGAGACTCTACTACAGAAGCAGACAAGAGGGCCAGAGCTCTGCTTCCCTGTGTGGCAGCAGAAGATGCACGCGCGCGAAGTAGGGCAATGACATTACATTTATTGCACAGCACATTCAATGATCGTAATAGCAGAATAATGCAGGGCCTCGTGTTCCGGGGCGCAAGTGGGCAGAGCAGCCTCGTGCCTGATGCTGCATTCTTACTCATGTGATGCAAGTTATGCGAAGGAAGATATCAGCCTGCCCAAAACACAGTTCAGTGGCGTAACGAAGGTTGAGCCCCCCCCCCCATCCCCACTACGGAGTCAGTAAGGAGCTCTCAGGCCAGGGTAGTGTGCTGGGGGTGTCCCCTGGAGCGAATCTATGTCGTTATCCCGCAGTCTTTTTCCCCATAGGGAATCACAACGCGGTTGTTACAACGACAACGTTGTGATTCCTAATACCATTACTACGCAAGTTGAAACAACGACTTGCGGAGGGGGGCGGTGGATGTTGGAATAGTATAATTTATGTTACGCCACTGCTACAGTTGCAAACTAAATGAGCCATAGCAAAGTACTGTGCATGTTTAACACACAAATAGCTCCACAAAGGTAAGACTTTACATTCACGTTTTATTCTCACAGATGCAAGTGAAAAGAGCCATGTTCAGTAAACTGGCGCCAGTATAGGCGAGCAGCAATTTCAATTTCCTTTTTAGTCTGCTCAATTTTGTAATCCGTATTTTAATGCTACGATTCGCATCTACACCAGTTTTAGAAAAGAATGAGGAGTCTGACAGCTGCAATTTAGTAGTGAATTTATTTTGAGTCCTTTTTAGACCCCATCTTGATTTTCTCCCTCAATCTGTAAATCAAGAGAGAACCGAATTCGCAAGTAAAATATAATTTAGCTATCACGTGATAAAGCAGAGAGGGAAAAGTGGCTATTATCTTAGTTAAAAAAAAGAGAAGCCACAAACGCCGGCCTGTAATACCGAAAAGATAAATCTCGTTAATAAGGCTCTGTAGTCAACCACCTCCCGGAAATATACCGCTGCAATCAAAACAGCTTGTGAAAGTGAAGATTTCCAGTCAGACTGACCTCAAATAATCCAGCGGCGCTTCGTAAAAACATCACACAGTTAGTTAGCCGAGCCTGAACCTTCAAAGAACCTTCGATTGACAAATGCACAGCTATCCCATACTGTTTGATAAGACCAAAACCTATAAAGCAAAAACTCTCTTTAAGGACAACTTCAAAAGGGTTGGTAATACTATTACCAGCTCAAACATTTCAGAATTGAAATATGTACGCCTATCTTAGAAATAGTAAAACAAAAAAGTTGTCACTGCAAGTTCCACCTTTGAGAAAGGGCTTTGTCAACGTCCTTCATTTGAATAAACCCCATGCTTTTAAAAACAAATCACTAACAGGTCGTTTCAGTAGGAGCAGTCATCCATGTGACACAGCAAAAACATCGGTATAGCACAGGGGAGATATGTAAAGAAAAAAACAGTCAAGCCAGAAATTGAGGTGAAAAACGTGTCCTTATATGGCACTTCAATGCCAAGGGCTTCAATTAGGTTTTGGTAGCCAGGGTACTAGTACCCTCTACCCCAAACTGACCGTCTGCCTCCTCTATCTAGAGCAGGCAGGCTACCAAGTTGCCAGCAGAAACCATACACTGGTGGCCAAACATCTCTGGGGTGTCAGTGGAAGTAGCTCAGACCACTCTCTATATTTGGACAGAGATTCTGATATGCTGTTTTTCAATTCCGGGACTGAGAGGAAAATACTATGGGTCCCCAACAAGGAAAAAATACGCAGAAGAGAGATAAAGAAGAACAACGAATCAAGCGTAACAGCTATGTTTTTCATCTTTAATAACTCTAAATAATGTGTGGATGCAAAGCAAGCTCTGAAACTGCACTTTTTACACACTCAAACTAATATGGGAGAACTATTGGGTACATATTAGGAAGTTATGGACATCTGCAAACCTAATACATGCTACAAACGCTTAACGTGTTGACCTTCTCATTCCACTGTGGCCCATGAAAATTGTGGCAACACCTTGCCCACTGTGAATATATCAAGAAGTTAATACACCTGATCCATTGATGAATATATTTACTGAAATGCACATCCAAGACTTTAATATCACCTGGAAACAAATTCCCAAATTATTTGGTTTAAAATAAACAAAAAATAGGTATGTACTGTTACTATTCTCAATTGAATCATCATATCTATTGGGTGGTTTGTCAGGAATTCAACAAGCACATGTGCTAGGGGATTTGGCAATACACGATCAAATTGGAATCAATTGCAACTATGAGAAGCAGCTTTGAGAAAGTGGCTAAGATTGGTGTAGGGAACATATCACTGAAAAATTATCTCATAAAACTATCATAATATCTGCAATGAGGGGTTACAAGATAATATAATACAAAACAGGCAAGAGCATCTAACAAATCATTAAATCAAAATGTTTGGGAAGACTTTCTAAAATGAGTTCATGAATCCATTTAATCTATCAACAAATGCAATATTATGCTTAGTATCCATTGCATTGTACTTCTACATATAGAATTTGCTATACAAAAAAATGCATGTGACAACAATTGTAGATGTAGATGTACTAAAACAAAAGCATTACTACTACTGCACAAAAACACTCCATCTTAAACATTTGTGGAACAACTCTCACTTTTGGACCATCTTCAGACAGATAATCATCTTGGTCCGTGTGTGCACTGAGCGATTCAAGCTTTTCTAGATAACCTTAGAAAAGAAGTGGAAAGTGCCAGGTTTAAAGCTCGGATATGTTTTGACATGTCAACAGTGTTCAACACCATTGATCATCTTCACTTTGCCCTGAATCTCTTTGAGGCCAAAATTTAAGATTCTGCTCTGTAGTTGACAGCTTTCTTCCTACCCTGTCTGGTCCAATCTGTTGCTCTAAAATCTTTGGATTCAGCATCAGTACCTTTCAGATTAGGTGTACACCAGGACTCAGCATTGTCACCACTGCTCCAAAATTAACTATGTACATTCCTTGGTTACACTTTTACAAATACGGTCAATTTCCTTTTCCATGCCTACGATACATCTTTTGTTCAGCCTAAAACTAAGTCCTAGCTCCAATTACTTGGACATCACAGTGATAGTCTCTCAAGGTTGGTGGTTCAGTCTTGAATTTTTTAAAGATTTACTCCTCAAAATGAGAGATCCCGCTCAGAGAAAATATATGTTGTGTGGCATGCTGCCATCTGGCACATGCAACAAGCTCATCTCTGTAGTAAGGGAACTGGGTCTCCTGATAGACTAGGATTTTTCTCATCTCAAATTTCTGCCATAGCCAAGTGCTGTTTAGGTCCAGCCTGGGCAGCACATGCGCTGCTCTGCCAGGCATGCTGTATTCAGGTATGGACTTGAAGCTCCGCCCATCTTTTGCTGCTGTGATTGTCCTTTGTTGATGTTGGCTTTTGATTTGTTAATAGTCTTATTAGTCCGTCCTTAGTACCTCCCTGTCTTCTTTTGTAACCTCCTATCAGGACTGGACCTTTTACTGTGCCCTTACTGTAGAGCTTGCATTTGGGAGAACTCTTTGCTTAATTATTCTGCACTGGCGGGATGCCAGCTTTAGTAATGGCGGCCGCTTTTCATGCTTTTTAAAGCACTACGTGCTTTATGTTTTTGTCCTAAACGCAAGGCAGCTTCAGATTCGAGAATGACGCCCGCGCCTCGCAGCCCCTCATCCCCGTCCCGCCCCCACGCTTCAAGTTTCAGCACAGTGCCCACTTTTATATTAATAGCCAGTCGCAGCCGGTGCAGGAAAGTGTGGTGGGGGTGGAACGGGAAGTTGACAGATGACGGAATAGCTTTTATTTATTTATTTAATTTTACCTATTCTGTCATCTGCCGACTTCCCCCCACCCCACCGCACTTACATGCGCCGGCTGCCGCTGTTAATAGCACGGGCACCACTCCTAATATTTTAGCGGGCGCCCGGTTTTATTATTGTTTATTTTTCTTATCTGCATGGTACCCGCTTCACTGGCCGCCATAAGTATTACTTTTATCTGCGTGGGCACCGTGTTTTATATTTCAGCACGGTGCCCGCTTTTTGTCCTTGTGCTGGGATCTCGCCAGTTCTCTAATTTAGGGACTTTCCAGAGAGCCAACATTCCGGAACCAGTGTTCCGTTGGTAGGAGCTCCCCGTCTTTGTACCACTTCTTTTGTTTGTAACTCGCTCTACAGGTCGCAAACAATCTTGAAGAAGAAGCTAGAAGAAGGACTGCACCCTGTGCTTTTGGGTTTTTGTTGCCAGAGAGCCCTCGCCTTCAAAGAACTGCACGTACTGGTGTGAGTAGGGCATAGTTGGGGGTGAGAAAGAGTTCACTGTGAGGTGGGCTTTAAGTCGCCTTTTCTTTTGTTGCAGTCTTCCCTGATGCCTGCGTTGTTGCTTTATCTTAGTTACCTAGAGACTGTTGCCTCTAGGTTGCAATGCAATCGGTCTCGCATTTGCGAGAGTTTAACCTATTGGCATTGTAAATGACAATGCCTTTAAATTATCTGTTTTAAAAACCAACACATAATAACAAGCAGTAAAAATGCATCAGGTCTTGCCTTTCATTAAGTTAAAGCCATTTGCTTTGCTATACAATACCATTAGCAAAGCAAACGGCTTTAACTTAATCAAAGGCGAGACCTATTGCATTTTCAATGCTTGTTCTACTCTGACACTACTTTGTAAACTCATCAGATTATATAGCATATCTTGTGTTCAATACTAGCTGTAGGTATAATTTTAACAATTTGCAGTAGCATAATTACATAAAATTAGAGCCAACGTAATTGAGATTATGCAAAAAGCGTACCCCAAGAGGCACTTTGTGATAAAAAAAAATGAGCACTAAATGCAACATAACATGAAGAGGAACAGCAAACAGCCGCCCTCGCTCCCCAAGTTCACTGTTCCCGGGCTCTTTCACTACGATCTTCCTGCCAAATTACTTATAATTACGACAACTGAGTGGGTCTAATAAATTTCACTACCCTGCACCAGGAAGCGGTACAAAAGGACAGTGTGAACTTTAATAATACACTATCAATCAAAACAATCTGGTCAAGAGCATTACTGGCTGGTTTGAACAACTATAGGACTTTACATTTAGGTAAAGTTTAATGACAAGTTGCCAAATAATTCAAACATTTTATCTTACTAGGTATATTCATAATTTTAAAAAGCCTCTTGTGTACTGGTATTTTATTAACAATGCAACAAACTTAAACTGGAGTCTCATAATTTTCGTGTGAAGAATAATGCAAAATTACTTCAGCATTATTTTACCTTCTTCCAGGCCTATATAAAACTCAAAATTATGGGCTGCTCCTTCGCAATTCAGGGTGCACTACTCACAACAAGCAGATTGTATGAAGCCCATTTCTAATGATTTTTCTTGTATTGCTCCTTGTACTCCTCTGACCATGGATTTGTACCATAACCATACCTACACGGCTCATGTGGAAATGCTGTGACAGTGGTCTTCAAACTTCTCAAAGCCCCCGCCCCCATAAAAAAAATCATAGGGCCCTCCCACAATTTTTCTTCTAAATTGCCAATGTTTAAATATGTCTAAACATATTTAAACATTGCAGTCAGGTTCTGTTACCCATTTTACACATAATCCAAGTCAGAATCTAAATGGCAAAAGAAGTTAGTGATGGCCATTACAAAGTGGCTTATTACCGCTCATGCTTTTATCACTTAAAACAAGACTCGAACCCTGTTCCCCGGATTTGAGGTCGACTGCCCTAGCCGTTAGGCCAACTCCTCTCCCCACTTAAGGCCCCCCCTCTGTTGTGTGATCACAAGATCTTGCACAACAATGGAGGAGGACTGTACCCATCAAGGGTAGCATTCGTCACTTCTGGGCACTTTCACCATAATTGATGTAGTTTAAACTGTACCATACAGAACAATCCAAACAGTATGCGCGTGCAGGAACGGCAGCATCTTTCTTCCACTGTTCAACGTTCACACCCAAGTAAACCTTAGAAATAAATGGAAATCTCTACTCTTAGGATTTGATAGATAACAGAGCTAACTAAGGGTGTTAAATATTAGGTAATTTAGCAGAGTAATATTAGACTACCCATGGCATTTAGGAGGTTTGCCTCACCCAGTCCTAAGTCTCCCCATTTTCATTCCAATATGCTTTATCGGAATGAAGCAAAGTAATAGAAATTCACAAGGACTACAGCAATGCAAGGACAATGCGGGAAGTGGATCGTTCTCCATTCATTCTCCGTCGATATGGGTCAATCATTTTAAACTGTGCCTCGTGTTAAGCATTCTAAGGATAGCTGAATGTAAACTGCAACAAAACAATCTGTAATCAAGGCGTTTTCTGCATATCTGCCAAGTGGAAGTATGTTACATGACACGTCTTCAGAGAGCAAATTTTTTGATCAACCAAAATTAGCATCCTGGGATTTCTACAAGTCCCAGTTGGTGGTCCTGGCAAAATCGCAATGAAAAGGGGTCTTATACAGCATATTTGGGCAAAAAGAGCACCATGAAACACAATACACATAAAAATAATGGAAGGACTCTACACACTCAGAAGTTGAGAACAGAAAGGCACATAGGTGATATAGGCATGGGGAAACACATTTGTGCAATTAACATGCATGAAGTAATCAGATGTAGAGAGCAGCTGTGTGTGTGTTGGGGGCAGACAGTGATGGCGGACTTGAGCAGCGAAGTCAGAAGGGGCGGGAGGGCACAAAGATGGCAGATGGTGGAGGAGGGACTTTGGCAGCGATGAAGCGCCCTGGAAACGAAGGCAGGATCAATGTAACTAAAAACGAGATGGGGTCCTCTAAAGTACCAGGAGAGAAAGAGCCACTTTATGCACAAGTCTCAACCGAAACAACAAATGGAAATGTGCGCGTTCAGGACCGCGGTACGTCACCACCCGTCGAGACTCACTACATACCGCAATGGTGACCGGAAGCGCCCGCGCGCGGGGCTCCTCCGTCAGCTCCCTCAGTTTCCTTCACGGTTTCTCTGGCACTTTCATTCTCGACACACCGCCTTTTCCACCGTTCAGCTCTAAAGAGACAAGCCGAGCACCTCCTCCAACAAACGTCAGCACCCGCATAGACAAACAATTATTATGAGACGTATTTGTGGCGAGCAACCTAAACGTGTTCAGCGGGTTACCGACTACATACGCAAACTGTTCTGCATAAGAAATACCTGAGTCGTGGTCCCGAAAATGAAAGTGGACTACGCATGTAACTTACAAAATAACAAATGCAAAATATAGTGCTTACCGAGTAATTGAAGGATGTCGTGTCCCTCCGCAAGTAAACAATCCAATCCCAGTGGGAGGGGCCAAAAGGAGACAAGGCGGCGACAAGGAGGGACTAAGAAACCTCCTTTACAATCAGAAGCCAGCGTTTTGCATGGAAGATGACGCTACCCAATTAAAAAGATGTGCGGGCTTCAACTCCGCCGCCAAGAGCTTCGGAATCTGTATTGATTCCTAGAAGCTCTCGAATGCCCAGAGCAGCGCATGCGCGCTGCTATCGACAGCCGTGACCTAATAAGCATAGTCATTTACAATGCCAGTAGCTGAAACACTTGCAATTGCGAGACCTATTGCATTGCAAATGCTTGGTTTCATCTGTGAATAGCTTTAGGCATTGTTCATTACTTAGCTTTCATTCACTAAGAGTTGTGGTCATGACATTTGAGGCTAGCAGCAAAGTTTAATTACGGTAAAGGAGCCTACTTATTCACAAGAGTTTACTCTATCAGTCAAAGCCAACTTTTCTAAAAAAGCAGCTGCTATGCTCCTACTGTATCTGAGAAAATCTGCTAATCTACATTCATTTACTGACGCCCGGTAGATAAACAGACACGCACAAACACATTATGTGCATAATGTACATTGCGTAATGCAATGCAAGCACTGAGAACCTTTGTGACTTCAAAGGGGAAGAGGCAGCCCAAAGGCGTTTCTCCTCCCTTGAGAGTCACAACGAAACGCACAAATACTTTTTTCATTCACGAAGTATGGAATTGGTAGAGATTAGGGCAAAGTTCAGACACCCGAAGGCAGGGCCTGACTGGCCTTAGCGGGCACCAGGTTTTTTACTGGAGGGCCACCAGCGTGGAGACTGGTTTGGGTCCCCAGGGGGCAGGTAATATTGGCCCCCTGCAACAAAAGCAGATACTGTGTTTTCCATGAACAACCCTTCCCCCCCCCCCCCCCCCCCGCAGCCAGTTTGACTCAATTACCAGGGTCGGTTTCCATTCCATGCATACATTCGCAAAGATTGAGTTCACAATATGCCATTGCAAATGTGAGCACATTGTAAAAGCTGAGATGAAGGTCTATATGCCAATGAAGGTCTCCACCCCAGAATTTGTTTTTTACAAGGGAGTCTCAATCAAATTCCTACTTCATTATCACTCATGAGCTGAACAGGTTGAGACATTATGCAAAAGACCCTCTGCAGTGTGAAGGCTTTGAGTATCCCTCACACAGCAAATGGAGAATTTGGTCTCCGATGCTAAAAATTCCACGATCAACAGCATCTTCTGTGCATCAGATTGAAAAAAAAAATCAAATAATTTGGTTTCCTCCTTTTTCCACGACCAGTGTCTACAAATATCAACCAGTCTTCAACTCTCAGGGCTAAAAATGATGAAATCTGAAAATCCTTTCCAACACCCCAGCAGGTTTTAGAAACCCACACAATGATTCTTGAAGTCTTTAAAACGTGGCTCACTGTCAAATATCCATAATTTTTGGTTTAACGTGGTGGCTGGCTACTTTGCCTCTGGACACAACAGTGCCATAAGAACATTTTGGTGTAAACAGGGTTTTACAGTGTTTATTAATATACCATACAGTACCATATCATACCATCATTCTGAGCAGCCAAGTCTTATATCAGTTTTAGGCATAGGTCAACACCAAACTTTCCGAAGTAACGGGAGAAACGATAACAACTTCATGAGGGTATTATTCTGTATTTTTGGCAACCTTCACATAAGAAGGTTAAAAAGTATATGGATTTCCAAGATTTAATAAAAAATGTACACGTTTGGTTTCACCAAATGCTCCTAATGTCCTGCTGTTGTATTAGCAGCTATGTTTACCAACGACGTGGAAATGGAAAAAAACAGTAAACAAACATGTATTATCCATCTACACGCTCAAGATATGAATCAACATCCCAATAAGCATCACACCTGGCCCCCACATTTCCGATTCAGAAAAGAAATAAACACTTACATATTAAAAGAACACTACAACTTGACGCCTTAAAAAGAACCCTGCGCTTTATGCCAGGAAGAGTGTTTAATGCCAACTGATAAAGCGCAGGACCATATTTAAGAGTACAGAGTCTATTATTGGGAATATGCTTCATGGTGTCTTAGAGCAATATGCTTATTTTGTCCTGAATGCCATTTATATGGTTGGTCATTGCTGTGAAATGTACTGGCAGAGGATCTAAGACTGTTGGGTGCCAGCTATTTAGTTAAATTCACAAAACTGCTATTTAGAAATCGTTAACTGAAATTAATGCTTTGGTTTCTATGACAGCAGTTCATTTGCATTCCGACGTTGGAAGATGGCGACTGTTTATCATCATTTATAGGGCACATTTTACATTTTAATTCACTCTACTGGGGTCACCGAAGTGCTGCATTTGTAAAGGGGCGTGCAACTGTAAAAGTGAATATAATGGAGCTATCAAATCTTCAAGTACAGTATTTGAGCCTTTCAGAGTTATAAATTGCTATAAGACAGCCACAAGGCTGTAAACATGTTCCATTTTCTCATGGCTCTGTTTGTCCGAGCTCTCCACTACTAATCTCTTAGACTGTCCTCCTTGCTCACAATCAGAGCAGAGGGAGCACAAGTCTACACGCTTGCTTCAAAGTGTCACAGATCTGGGATAGTAAGAACAAAGATTCAGGCAGGCCCACAAAAGGAGGCCAATGTTGCAACCTACAGTCCACATTACCTGCTCTCACTGCCGGACTGGGAACTGAAACTAGCCCTGGCAATCAGCTCTACTGGCCACCTGTAACAAACCGGCCCCACCCTTCCGGCCCACTGGGAAAACGCCCGGTGCCCCATAAGGCCAGTCCGGCCCAGCCTGCTCTTCAGGTTTCGGCTAATGCTGCCCAAATGTAGCCTGTTCGGGGACCAGCAACACACATGCAGGATTTTGAAGTAACTGATTTTAGGTTAAACAAGTATAAATAAAGGGGGCCCTACAGTATGGATATTTTTTTAACAAAATACAATTGCTATTTAGGCCAAGAAACTACAGTTTAAATCCTGAGAATCATAACTTATTTCACAATAAGTTAGAAATCAAATTCAAAACAACTCCATAAACTAAAATCTTTACATCCCACATCGAAATACTGGGCAAGATGGTGCCTGTGTGATTCCCTGCCTCACCACCACCTGTACCACGAGTTCACTCGGCCGTTGGCTATAAGGCCTGACTTGGAGATGCTGCTGTGCTGGGATCAGTCTATGGCAGATTGTTGCTACAGGTGCAGCTGTGGATACTCTCGCCGCTCGCGAAGATGTCTAAGAACGCTGAGAAACCTGACGTCTCCAGGAGACAGCGCAGGAAGCAGGCGCTACCAAGCACGGAGCCCCCCTTTGAAATTCAGAGCCCGGACAATATTGCTTTTTCTCCCTGGACGCTGGAGCAAACCTGTCTACCTGCTCAGACTCTTTGCTGTTTGGCTGCTCTCTGTGGTGGCTCGGCGTTGTCCCTCAAGGAATTTACAGGACCAGACTGTGCTGTTGGCGGTCTCTTTCACCGGTGAGTGGAGCATGATGTCCCGTGGGGTCTGGGGCACAAAAGGTAAAATACCACCTAATTCTGGCTCAGGCCCCTCTAATGCAGCCCCCCTCTTTGGATATCGAAAAAATTCCTAAAAATAGGTGAGAGACTGGGGGCCTTAAAAAACACAATAAACAAATCTGCTGGAGGGGGACCCCCTAAGAATGGGGGTTGTTCTCAACCCTCAGTAGCTAAACTGTTTTCGGTAGCTGAGACAATGGCTAACTCTGGACTTGGCAGCGGGGCAAGACTCGCTAATGGACCTGACGACGATAGAGAAAGTGGAAGACAATAAATTTGGCCAGCCCTGTCCAGCTCATTGCTGTGCAGCCAGACCTACAGCCTGCGCTTTCTCTAACTGGCATACTCAGTTCAGAGACTGGTTTGACAGCTCAAGAACATGGGTCTCTAATAGCTGATAAAGATGGCTCTAATATTAACATGGAAGTTTCAGCTCCTTCTAAGGAGACTGGCCTGCTGACTTGTGTTGGCTCCAGCCTAACTCCAGCTATAAATGTTCTTCAGGATCACGATATCTGGGGCCCTTTCTGCTATTGATGCAAAGGGTATTAGCACACGTTAAAAGCTAGTGTTCGGGATGAAACTTTACAATTTTCACTGAGGAAAAATAGGGAGGAGAAGGCTCAGCTAGTGGAGCTATACGCAAAATTAGCAAAAGCGGAGGAAAACCATATCACTGTAGTCCAGTCCAAGAAGGAGGTAGATACAGCTCAACTGGCAGTGGCTGCTGCCAGGGCCGAGATCTGCTCAATTTTTGCAGAGAAAGCCACTTCCAAGTGGGCTGCCCCTCGTGAAAAAGCATACGAGTGCACAAAAAGATTGGCCACCAGCTGGCAATGAGAACCAGGCAACAGACCACCAGTAATGAAATTCAATATATTAGGACCTCCTCTGGGGTTATAACCAGCAACCCGGAAGATATTCGCACAGCCTTCTGAAAAAATTAGGATGATGTTGTATCCCAAGTGGGCAGGCGTTCTGCCCTTAATAATTATTTGGACCCAATCGTGCTTTCACTCCTCAGCGGAGAGGAGCGGGAACACCTTGAGGATCCCCCCTCATGGGATGAAATTGCTAATGCTCAGACCAATCGACCCGACGGGAAAGCGGCTGAGCCCGACTACATTCCAGTTGAATTTTATAAAGTCTTTCTCTGCCAAATCAAAGATATTTTTAATGCTGTAGTGACACAAAATTTAAATGGCGCTACTCCTCCTCAATCGTGGTCTATAACTAAGTTTATTGTCTTCCTTAAAAAAGACAAATCGCCAATAGAAATGGGTTTGTACCACTCAATCACCCTTATTAACAGTGATTCAAAAATATGCGCCAAAATATTTGCCTCACGACTCTCGGCTAAAATGTAGAGTCTTGTCTCCAGGTGCCAGCACAGGTTTAAACCTGCCAAAGGCACCACTGAGCATATTCGGAGGGTTATTACTCTGCTTGACGCCGCACAGGCTTCAGGGGACCCGATGGATGTAATACTCCTTAACGCTGAAAAAAAAAATCGGGTCGCCTGGAATTTTCTCTGGGGCGTCATGCGGAGAATGAACTTTGGGCCTTAAGCCATCCAGGCCATCAAGGTGTTATACCTTACTCCCATGGCTAGGGTGTCTATTAACGGGTCATTGACGAAGCAAATCAAAATCTTGCGGGGGACTCGACAAGGATGTCCCTGCTCTTTACTACTCTCTGCCATGTACATTGACCCATTCATTAAAAAACTTGAAGGAAACCAGGCCATACCGGCAGTTAGCAGATTTGGGCTAGTAACTAAAATCATGGCGTACGCCGATGATTTAGCTCTGGTTACACCGGATCCTGAGAAAGCCATCCCTGCAATTGAGGTAGAGGCTCACTTATTCGGTGCCGTATCAGGATACAAACTAAACAAAGGAAAAACCCAAATTATAATTAATAAAAATGTCACCTGGAATGAGAAAAGAGTAGGGGCCAATGCTAAATACCGAGGTGTTGACATCTCGGCTGATACTAACCTGATTGTTGGCCAAAGTATGGATCCTCTTGGTACAGAGACAAGGAAAGCCTTAAGCCGTCTTAATAATTTACACCTTTCTATTGTTGGTCGTTGCAATGTGCTTAAAATGATTTTCTATCCCAAAATGTTGTACTTTTTTAGAGCCATTCCTCTTGAGTTTAATAAGGCAACACTTTTAAGATTTGATAAGTTATTTTCTCAGTTTGTGTGGGCATTCTCCCAACCGAGGAGGGCATACAAATTTTTGTCTTTACCCCGGGAAAGAGGAGGGTGGGCTTTACCCAACCTAAAAATATATTATTGGGCTACTGTTCTGCAATCATGTCCTATACTGATGCAAGAGTCACCCCCAATCCCCGCTTCAGGTCTACCCTCACCCTTCGAACATTTACTCGGCCTGACGCTTGGCGTTGCTTAAGGCGTCAGCTGGAATTCGGATATTGTGAAAGGGGCAAATTTAAGACCCTCTTAGAGCTTATAAGGTTTTCTCTGCCGTACTTAGGAATCTAGAAATTGGTAGACTGAATTTTTACACTCCTATTAAGAATAATCCCAATCTACCGGATATCTTTGCACCTTCGTACTTTCAAAACTGGGCAGAGAAGGGGGGAAAAGAAATTAGGCGACCTTTGTTCATCCGGAGGGGTTTTGTCCTTCGAGGAACTCCAATCCCTTTTTAGCCTGAACAATAGGGACTCCTTTAAATATCTTGCAATCAAGTCCTTCTTCTTACATAAGACAGGGGGACCCGCAGGTTTTGCTTAATGTGAACTAATTGGGAAACTTTGCGCAACAACCCCCCCCACACATTGGGGTAATTTATGAATTCCTTAGCAATTGAATATATCTAACAATGACTTCTGCCTCGCGCTCAAATCTGCCCAAAATAATTTGCTATCTGCCAGTCTTCAGGCACAGTTCCACAAAACTGGTCTTTTCTTATATCTCACACCTTCCAGGATAGCGAAATGGGGGTCTGGTAAAGGTACACATTGTCCGCGCTGTGCTGAATTCAGCGCTGAACTAATCCACATTTTTGCCACTTGTGTAAAGCTGGGGCCATTACTAAATAATATACAAGCTTTCCTTGGCCAAGTGTTATTCCAAAAGGTAATTTTAACCCCCACCACCATCTTGTTTGGAATTCAGGACTTGAGAGATAGAAAGAACGGGGGGCCCTAATATATGTAGCTATGACAACCTATAGATTATGCATTGCGACTGCCTGGTTAGACCCTAATCCCCCATTTTGTACACACTGGTTGGCCCTGTTCTACTCAATTTTTTCCCTTGAAAAGGTAATTTACTCAAAAAAGGTTAACCGAGCAAAAAGAAAAGGGTTAGTCATTTCGGAGTCTCTATCTCGTTGGCTTGACCTGTCAAATCCTGAAGTAAATGGGGAAAGCACTTAAGTCTTTCACTTCACTAAAATCATGAAATGTTCTTCACTTCAATTCTGTGTTATATATTCTGCTGCTGTGGTGTTTTATTTAATGATGTACTGTTGCACTGGTCATTTTATTCCATGCCTAGCTCGACTGAATATCTATTACTACCCAACTGCTTGTTGTTGCACTTTATATTTTATATGGATATCCTGGACTGTGATTCTCTTGTTCTAACATGAAGCTTTATTAAGGATATATGATGATACCACGCATACTTTTAGCACGCAGACCATTACCACGCAATTTTTACAACGCAGGACCCTTTACCACGAATACCTTTACAACGCAATACACTACAACGCAGGTACTATTACAACGCATACCATTACAACGTAAGTATAGGTAAGTATATAATATGTTAAAATAATGTAATTATTAATATTTTTTTTAATTATTAATCTATTATTTTAATATTAAATATTTTAATTAATTATATTAATTTTTATTTATTAATTTGTAAATATATATGTTAAAAATACCCCTGTACCCCAAACCCAACCCTGAAACCTAAAAATACCCCTGTACCCCAAAACCCAAACCCACCCTGAAACCTAAAAATACCCCTGTACCCCAAAACCCAAACCCAACCCTGAAACCTAAAAATACCCCTGTACCCCAAAACCCAAACCCAAACCTGAAACCTAAAAGTACCCCTGTACCCCAAAACCCAAACCCAACCCTGAAACCTAAAAATACCCCTGTACCCCAAAACCCAAACCCATCCCTGAAACCTAAAAATACCCCTGTACCCCAAAACCCAAACCCAACCCTGAAACCTAAAAATACCCCTGTACCCCAAAACCCAAACCCATCCCTGAAACCTAAAAATACCCCTGTACCCCAAAACCCAAACCCATCCCTGAAACCTAAAAATACCCCTGTACCCCAAAACCCAAACCCAATACCCCTAATAAATGTTTTAAAAAAAAGATAAACTTACCTATACTTACGTTGTAACGGTATGCGTTGTAATAGTAGCTGCGCTGTAGTGTAATGCGTTGTAAAGGTATTTGTGGTAAAAGTACTTGCGTTGTAAAAGATGCGTGGTTATGGTATTGCGTTGTAAAAAATGCGTGGTAACAGTTGTATACCCTTTATTAATGGTTTTTAAAGAACTGGCACTCGTCGGACCTTATCAGTCTCATGTGGGTGGGCTGGGACTGCTATGCTTTGTATTATTGTCTCCTTTGAATATGAATTCTCTGTTTTCTGCACGAAAAATAAAATCAATTTTTTTTAAAACCAAGTCAAAATACTGAGTGAGATTCCCCAATATTAGTCTGATTATTCATAAAAACTTGTCCAATGTTAGCACATCCAACATTTGTTTTGTGACTCTGTGCCTTTTTCCAGGCTAGTTAATAAGTTAAAAGATCTTTTTTCCATTCATACATCCATGTACTGTCCACAGAGATCCTGGTCTTAACAAAATGCTTTTGTGAAGACACCCTTAGTTTGAATTTATCATCACTGTTTATCAAGTTCACACTGTGGGTAGGGAGCGATTACGTCGCATCCTTGAAGGTTAGAGTAACAGCCCAATTAGGCTACATAGAGGGTTTAGAGGAGGTTTCTCATTCTGCGGGAGACGCATGGAGAAACTCTTAGACAATATCATGGGTTTAATTAGTCAATAACACTGAAGTTGCAGACATTTGTTTGGATCTCACGCATTAATCAGTTATAGAAAATAGTGAAGAGAAATTCTTGAGATGACCTACTTTACAAAATTATCGTAATTCATTCTAAATTGTGGATTAACCCAACAAGAGTGCTGGTCCGTTTACTTTTGGAGTGACGAGCGGAATACTGGAGCAGCGCTGCTACCCCTGGACATGATCTGCACTAGACGTTGCAAATTGTCTTGAACCAGCCCTTAATTCGCCAATATGCCTAGATGCTTCAACTTGTCAATGATCCATCTGAAATTGTGATCGCTAGTTGAGGCCTTTGTCACAGCACAAGTCATCCAGAAGGGTGATAACATTTGGTACAAAGTGATGAATTTGGAAATTCATTCAAAGTCTGATGGGAGGACGGTGAATCCTTCAAGATGGCGGAGGCCCACCATCTGCCAGCCCGGACCAAGACGTCCTGCCATATTATGGGTTCACCTCCTACTCGCTGAAATTAAAATGCCAGCTGGCCAAGTCATTCATGCAGCAGATCAGAATTTTTCAGAAACAAATCCCCAGCAATTGTTTCTGAAATATATACTAGCAATGGCTGTAATATGGAGGGATTTTTCTTACTGCTTGTGGAGGTCATAGCTTAATTTTCCAGCCTGAATCTGCTATGCTTTCCTTGGCAAACCCATCAGGATGGGCCTTCTGATGCCTCTGGTCTCTACCTTAGTTTTCTCAAAAATAGACTATGGGAACGCTCTCTTTTTACATACTCAGAAGCGTGTCCTTACGAAGTTGCAGTCCATCCAGAATGCGGCTGCAAGGATTCTCCTAAATATCCCTCGCTGTAAGCCCACCACCCCTGCCATCCGCCACCTCCACTGGCTGAGAGTAGAAAGCCGCATTAAATTTAAGGCCCTCTGCATCGCCTATAAGGCAGTACATGGCATAGGACCCAGGTTCCTTACCGAGGCATTTCAGCTCTATACTCCCAAGAGGCAATTAAGATCGGCTAACATCAGCCTCCTCCCTGTACCGCGTACAAGAACTGCCACTTGGGGAGACAGGCGTTTTCTGGTGGCCACTCCAAAACTCTGGAATCTCTTGCCACTGGCCATTAAGACCGCCCCAAACCTGATGAGCTTTCGCAGGCTCTTAAAAACATGGTTGTTCAACCAGTAAGATGATGGTTGATTCTAGTAGCTCCACAGCGCCGAGACACCCCAGGGTATTTGTTGCGCTATAAAAATTTTGAAAATAAATACATTATGCCGATGGTCTAGTGGCAGATGGGCAGCCAATTGAGGGCTTCCTACAGCGAATCCAGTAGAGGCTCCACCACTGGAAACCCAGAGGTTGCCCACTTCCAAATAAAGCGAGTTTGGCGGGATGGGACAAGAGTTAGCTTGCAGCATGTGTCCCTCATCTGCAAATCTGTAAATGAGGACCTACGTGTCTTGAAAAAAATTTGTTTTATGGGTATATGGGCAGAAGAATCCTCGCGTACCATTTTCGGGGTGAGGAGAGAAAAAGTGGAAACTGCCCACCCCAACTAATCCTGAACAACATGTTATTTACCTTCCCATTGTTTCCACATAGGTAAAAGCAGCTTGTGCTGTGGAAATTCTCCTATATAAAGGGGTAGATTGATGGCAATGTGACTACAGAGAGAAGTATTGCAGTGGTTATAGCAAATGTGCACAAATGCAAGGGAATGACCAAACACATTGACAGAGTATAAAAGTTGAGACAATTGGACTTAATTTGATGGTAAACAAGGTGCTGATGACCACACCAATGAAAGAGTAGAGCAAACGCGATAGTATCTCAACCATCACTCAGCAAACCTATTAAACATCTATACCCTGATGGACAGTCAGACCTCTAGGAACTATCTGTATATGTCAACTCTACCAGCTAAAAGGTCAATATGTCATACTAACAAGGGCTTTGATTAGCTACTCATGGTTTGCACTTATACTTTATGCCTCAAAACGTAATCTTCAAGAAAAGGATTCAAAATCATTCTCTTAATTGCACAACCAAATATCCACACTGCTTTAGCAATGAGCAGTTTATCTGACCACCTACTGTGTACCCTAAACAGATGCAACAGAAGTATGGCTGCAGCTCTATACAACTTTTTTTAGATAAAAACATGAATTGAGAGGAGAGATTGCATACCCTGTACAGAATAGAGAGGGAGAAACCTCTAAAATAGAAGAAATCTTAACAGGTAATAGACCCTAAATGAGAGAGAGGTTTGAGCTAATAGTGCAGAATCTGAAAGGAGGCACAAGTGGGTGTCTGATCGCTCCATGTTTTACCGGACACCATATTTCCATTGCTACACTTTCGTCTGAGAACCTATTAGCAGGTGTACAAATTGATTTTGCAGATTTTGTGTGAATCAGTAAAATGTTAACTAAATCACAAAATGAGTTGAGAAAGTCACACTGAATTGCTATCTGGAAGGGCTGTGTTTAGGGTGTCCAATCTTCAATTCGTTATATGTATCAATGTTTTGTGATGGAAATCCGGTTGCAAAACATCAAATTGTTACAGACTCACAATTTAGGGGTTGTAACAAATTTGGAAAAAGAAAGGGTTCCCTTTATAATTCCAATTTGTAAAGCGCAAACATTTCACCCCCTTAAGGGTTTCAAGGTTTTGGGGGCCATCGGGGATATTTAAGTGAGCTTTTGCCCAGAGTTAGATAATGCTGAGCTGCCGTCCGCGCCAGGGATCGAACCGTGAGTCCAGCGCTCCGAAGGCAGCCGCTCTTACCGTTGCATCCCACTTCCCCTCCTTTGAGACTGATATGCCAATGTGAATGTGCAAAAATGGTTGTTGAGGAGTAGGCAGTGGTAAGTGACCATTACCAACTCTCAAACAAAATTTAAATATAAACTTTTCTTTTTAAATGCAGCCCGTTTCCTTTAAGGAACACTAACTGTACTTATATAAAAAAGCTTACTTTATTCACAGGCGATCACAGACATTCTAGTCTGCTGACACCTGCAGACTCCCATCCAAATGATAGCATCCAATCGTAGTGAGCTGCAATTTGAGACTTACCTAAGGAATATTAATGAGGTAGGTCGGATTCTGATAGACTATGATTCCGAATTTTGTGAACCAGCCTGTTAGTGCATAGGATGGGTTGCAAAATTCATTTGCATTTGCAAAAAGTCTGTGCTCAATTTGTGACCACATTTTGTGATCAGATATTTCGTACATCTGGCCACAAATGTGATAAGGGAACTTTAGTGTTTGTAACTTCAATTATACACATGGGAAACATTCATTAAACAACGAATTCTAGAAGAAAAGTCCAGGATTGGGAAAAGCACAACCTGCGCATGCTGAGTCATCTGAGAATTGTAGGTATAAAATGATAACACCATGATCTTCACAGTTTATCAAAAGAATGATAAATCCAACAATACTGCTCAAAGCTCATTAATATCAGAAAAATACATCCAAGTAGCACTGCATTCATTTGCCATGGCCTGAAGACAAAAATTGTTTGCTTGAATCAATTTTCTATGTCAATGCTCGTCCTGCTGAATTTATGAGATTGACAGCGCTGGTAAATTAAGTTATATATGTATCCCCTAATCTATTACAGCACAATGTCCTGAAAACATGTTTCAAGTTTGCTCCAGAGGGATCACTTCTGGAGGGTGAAAGGTCAGCGCAGAAAGCCGGACATCAAATAAAATGATTGAAACCATTTACGACAGCTTGGCACTCCAGTGACCCGGGAGCCTCTTTGCTGTTTGCATCCATATAAAATTAAACAAAATATATTTAAAGATCAAGGCAAATGTGGAACCAAGAGAATGTGTATTCCGTATGTATTAAGTACACCTGTACATTAAATCTAACTTAAGAAAAAAACACACAGAACCAAAGATAACTACAAGAAAGGCACATTCTAAAATCTATCTTCTAGGAAACGCTGATAGGTCTGTAATAACTATCATTAGAAATTCAAAATATATGTAAAACATGTATCGTACCTGGAAATGCTTACTGCAATCGCAGGAAACTATTTCACAGAACTTTAATTAAGGCATATATTTAGGCAGGAGAAGCTAACGCCCCCTTCCGCCATGCCAAGATGTAGGGGGCTCTGGAGGTGGGCCTGTTCTATCACAGGCACAGCAGAATTGAAGTTTCCGGCCTAATACTAGGTACTGTACATGTTAGGATCTGCCAGTGGTTCAGTCACTAGTCTCTGACATTGGGTGGCCAAAGAGCAAGAAAGGCGATGGACTACCTACTCAGAGCTGTGATTACCCAAGTTTTCAGAGGAGGGGGTTCTTGCCATGCCTCAGGACTCATAGGGTTTGCCGTAAGACATACCGTATATGCACAGGAGGCCTTTGGGAAACCCACTAAGACTCTTTAAGGCTCTGGCATTGAACAAGCATCTCCATGAACCCTGCACCAAGGTGTCCAGGCTAGTCCCTTGGGAAACCCTCCCATATTTGGATAGATTTTAACATAAAAAGCTGTCTCAGCAAATCTGTCTGCCAAGTTCAAGGCAACTAAAGTTCATGTTTTATATCATATTTTCATTGCCTAATACTGTCAATGTATGCACCACTGTCATTGTTAAACATGTTCTTTTTTCACCAGACTCTCCTATCGCCCTTCTTTGGCCAGTGAGGTGCACATGCCTTCCGGCACTCATTCAGAGGAGGCGTTGCTTATAACCTATAAAATTATGTGGTTGCCTTTAATGACCAGATTTTGACAAAGCGGTAAATTTGAATGCTTTGGTAGTGTCTGCTGTAGAAATTCAGTTCTCTTCCCCCTTTCTGATCTTATGGAAGAGCTGTGGTGCAGCGGCCACGGCAGCGGACTCCGGAACACGGGGGTTCACGGTTTGATCCCTGGCGCCGGGGGCAGTTCAGCCCAGCCCAGCACCATGTGACTCTGGGTAATAGCTTGCTTAATCTTCCCGACGGCCAACAGAGCAAGGACATCTCACCTGAGGTACCTGTGCGCTTTACAAATGCTGGTTATTATTATTAAGTCACAATACTCTTATGTTGTTCCTTTACACATAAACATCTTGAGGTTTTTATCTTAGATTTTGAGTGGGCAAGGACTTGTATTTAATTAGATCTCCTAGCAAGTGATTCTTTAATTTGTTCAACTCCATGTGAAGGTTTTCAATAGGTGCCCCTATCAGGTCTTTTGCCTCAGTAGAGTAATGAATCCACTTGAGAAATCTGTGTTGATCATTGTGGTCACAGGTTCCAATCCCGGTGAGCCCACTCAGCCTTTTTTTCTGAGGTTGATAAAATAAGTACCACTGAATTAGGTAACCATAAAGATCTGCTATTCAACATCAATAACAGTTGTTATTCAGCATCACAATGTCCCAAGAAGTGAGCGTGCGTTTTAAAAATACATGTTGTACGTGTTATCTGGCAATCATTTGGAGACCAAATCACAAGAGCATCCTTGGAAGAGTAAGAATGTATTCACATAGACCTAATACTAAATATTGAGCACATTTATGACTTTGGAGGAAGTCTCAAATAATTCCTGGAGTACTTCTGGGAAGCTGTATTTTTGCAGATTTCTTGTTTCCAAATTGGCATAATTGTCATATCAGTAAATCCCAGTTATGAATACAAATCCCATAATTCCTCATTCTGTGACTCAGGAATAACCCTGGGCGAAGCACTATGCTACGCTCACGTAGTTTGCGCAACTTCGCACTACGCGAGCTGCACGTAGCACAGTGCGAACACGCGTAGCGCAGCGGTCACTTTTTTGCTTGTTCGCGGTCCTCAACGTCATGTTCGCAACCGCGAGCAAGCTAAATGACATCCCGGCGAGACTCTCAACGCGGGGAGGTCAAGTTTCTCATTGCGAGAGGTCGTGCATGCTCGCGACCGCTCGCAATGAGAAACTACCAGTTCGCGTTGAGAAAGCTGCTGCTCGAGTAAAAATCTACTCGAGCGGCAGAAAACTACAGCTCGCACTATGCAAGATGTCGTTTTCAATGATTGCACAGTGCCGGATGCTTATTCGTACTGTGCAATCATTGAAAATGCATCTTGCACAGTGCGAACATGCTACTACGCAGCTCGCGTAGTGCTACGTGAAGTTCGCGTAGTGCGAAGTGCACTTTGCGTAGCTTCGCGTAGCGCTACTTCGCGAACTATGCCCACCCTTACTCAGGAAGTCATTTTGCATTTGAAATTGTGAACCTATTTACCTTTGAAGTGCACATATGCTGTGAACAAAGTCCTTGGGTGGGAATGATTTCTGTGGGTATATAATTTTTAGATGTAGGCACAGTGCCTCAAATCCCAAACCTATAATTAAAATGAATGTCTATGGCAGAAGAATAAGCACAGTTGTATGGAGAGAGTTCGACAACTAGGTTGCTCACCCCTCACCTCGCTGATTCTTCAAGCATTAATGATTTCTTAGAATTCTAATGTTAAGAAAAAAGTTAATGACTTTCAAAAGTTTCAGAAATTATCTCCCTGCTGCTTCCCGTGGTGACCAATGGCAAACAGTGAACGCTGTGGAAAGCAAAAATGCATAACTTAACTCAGATGAACTATTTTTTATTTTGTCAGTTAATATGACTTCCCAATTCATCCTGCGGCATTATAGGATATAAAGGAGTACTCCCTAAACCGAGGCAACATTGGAGACAATAGGGGGACATAGCTGACTCAGTAAGCAGAATGACACTGCAGGGCTCAACATGGAGAGGCTCCTGAGATCTTCCCTACAGAAAAAAACTTGTGACTCTCAGATTTCTAAGGACTAGATGGGGTGGTTGCTCATTCTCTGCAGCAGCCGCCAAGCTTTGGAACTCCCGGCCCTCCTTTATTTCCAATGCGTACTCTTACCTAGTTTTCAAAAAACATCTAAAAACCTGGCTCTTTACATCTTAAGTGGCAGTTGATGCACTTTCGTCTCTGCGTCCTGCTTTTGTCTGCTTAGTGCTTTGAAACCCTTGGGTATAAGTGCGCTTTATAAATCTCATCCATTCCCATCCCATCCCCTGATGGCCTCATAAAATGAGGCAATGACAGCATATGATTGCCACTAGATTTAGCACAATTCTGAAGAGTGACCTGATAATTAAACAAAAACAGTATGAACAATCCCACAGATAACCAATCCAGGTAGAGAGTGGATTCACAGCGAAGGTGATAAAGAATGTGGCCAGCAGTTAAGAAGGTAGATAGAAATAATTCTAAAAACGCGGAATTCAAAAGGTTCTCAGTGGAAGACTGGCTTGATGATCTTTTGTTAGAATCCAGATATTAACGTAAAATATAATTACCCTGATCATCAATCAGGGACATTCCTGAGAACTATAAGCAGAAACTACAATTTACGAATTGTTACATCTCTTTCTCTTTTTTCCCCTCTTCCTTCTATTCCTACTTTTGTGTGCGTCAACTTTGCATTCAATTAAAATATCTGTAAGTTCTATAAAACTCGCTTTATCTCCTTGGATTTCGAAATACAAACTGAGTGGAATTGTGCAAGGTGAAACACGTTAGACCTCTTGTTAGCTTGTGTTTATTATTGAAGACTACTGTCACGGTTTGTTCCCAGGACTCAGCGTGCAATATTGTCCCAGGGTGACATAAAGTGATGAGTTATTAGAAGGAGACTGATGAAATGAGCCTTCTTTAATATTCTAAATCCTCCTTCCTGGTTTCATCAAGTAAATTAATTAGAAGAAAAAAAGCACCACCTTATTTATCTTAGTGACTCTGCTTTTAGTGATTGCAAAATGAATGTTTGTAATCATAACTGATGCTACTTAAAACAAGGGTGGAGGCAGCATTTAAGTTAAATTTGCCCCACGATACCGCCTTAACATGGGTACACAAAACAAAAAAAAAATTAGTTGGCCGTAGAAACGCCCAGGTGGATCGCTGACACAAGAAAACTATGATTTGGCACAGACTGAGACGCTGCCCTCTATTTAAAATAAGGTAAACTGAGATACAAGTCAATGGAAATAACTGTGGTTGTTTTTTACCAACAAAAGTGGTTGGTTGATATAAGTGGAAATCAGTATTTTATCTGTATGGCTATGAAAAGCAAAATCAGTGAAATGCACTGGTTCCTGATTGCCTCCACAGGGACTCCTTCAAAGATTATCTAACGTATGCCCTTCTGTGCCTTTGTTAAAACTCCAGTCAATGCTGAAACACTGACCATCAGTGGTGATGTGAGATTTTGTAACAGCTTTTTATTAAAATGTGTATTTTCCCTTGTAGTTGGACCCTTGTTCACCTTGACCCCCATGAGTTCCATGAAGAGTGGGAGCGGAATGCAAAATTTCAGATCCCTCAGTGCTCCTCCCCTCCTCCAGCCACTCATTGAGTTACTCCCAAGGGCCACTGCCATACGCCTGCTTGAAAGAGAGATACCCTACGTTATAGGCCAAACTGCTGATCTGTGGAGTTCGCCGGGGCTTCAGTCCTTTGACTTTTCTCTTTTCATGTCAACTGACAACACTCAAATAGTATTTAAGATCACCGGAGATGGATGCTACACTGCAAGTAGTCTTTCCAACTGACTGCAGAATGGAGAGGTCTGGATGTCTCAGAATCAACTTAAGCCTGAATGGCGAAAAGAGAGCACACCAATTACTTTCAGACTCTCTCCTGTTTGGGAATTGTCCTATATGCCCTCTTGGTTAGGTACTAAATGCATACCAGTAACTCAAGTAAAAAACCTTAGTATCCAATTTGACTTATTGTTAACTTTGGCTAAGCAAATTAATTCTATTGACAGCTCTTGTCTGCTTCAACTCGTTTCTTGAAAAGGATAATCACCTTTTTTCTTTGTTCATATATTACTTATCTTTAAAGCATTTGTTGCTGCATGTCTAAACTATTCCAATGAGGTCTACTTGGATTTACCAGCAGTTACTGCTTAAGCTGCAGCTTGTTCAATCTCTGGATCCAGGTTAGTTATCAATCTTAAGAGAACATATTTCACCTATTAGGTCACCTCTACTCTGACTTCGAGTTGGTAGTCTGTTGCTCTAGTCTCTGTCTTATACATAAAGAACTCTTTGATAGCAACTTTGACTTCATTATCACAGTGGTTTTGTTTTTACAAACCTAATCCCCACCTGCGTTCAGATAATTCTTTTTAGTGACAGGGTGCTACGAAACCATGGGTAGCAGAACTTTTTCAGCTTTAGCTAGTACGTATTGGAATTCTCTCACACTCTATGATCAGAATTTTCACTTTTGAAGTTTAGGAATGCCATGAAGACCTGGCTTTTGCCACATGTCTTTAAGCAAAGTAGTGACCACCACCGGCTATTCGTACTTTCTTTAGCATTGGGTTTAGCTTTCAGCACCAAGATACCTTCATGGTGAATATTCTGCCCTTTACACATAATACTAATAAATAATAAATAATCAGAAACAGGCTAATTATATCACAGCGAGTGCAAAGACTGTACAGCATTTGCGGAAAACCAGTTGCACACTTTTCTGCCCCTAAGCTAAACAAAAATAATAAAACGGCCTAACAGAGTCATTAGGTTATGATTTTAAAGGCATCTTTGCAAAACCACATGGTCTCTACATTCCCACAATGCCACATTCCCACCAGTGGAGGGGAGTTATTTCACTTGCTCCTTCTTCACCTTGCAGCACTGGTCTCCCACTCTAAAGAAGAAGTCTCCAACCTTTTCTGTAATAAGAGCTATTTATGTTCAATTAATATCATCATAAGCTACTGTTTTTATTATTGTTATTACTACAGTAATAATGAGCATAACAGGCAAGAATATATTAGTATCAATATCCAAAGGTACCCCCTACAAATTGCCTTCAGGTCTGAGAGAAGGGGGATGCAAAAAATAGTAAATCTATTCAGAAAACTCTCACTAGACCAACATTGTTTTCATATAGACTAACAACAGCTCTCTATGGCTAGCCCTACTTGTTACATTACAAGCTCACAATTTCTATGTCTTTTTATTTTTATCTGATTATTCATAATCTTTTTTTCATTTATTACAAAAAATGTAAAGTACATGTTTAAAAAAAAAAGTTTTTCGGCCACATTATTTCAAATATACAATTTTATCTGTTATAACGAATCATGAAAGCGTGAAATAACTTTATTCGGTAAAAATTTCACCATAAAAGTATACAATATATGCCATACATTTAAATACATAAATAAATACTTCATTCAATAAAATTCCATCAATAGTGAGCATAATGTACAGTACACATAATATGTTAAGACCCAACAACCAAATATGCCTGTGATCTCACATGACTATCCCCGTACATATTGGTAGGGTGCATTTTAACCAATACAAAGATACCATCAGGTATCCTACCAGAGGCCGGCTAGTTGTTAAGCGGGGTGGGGCGGGGCTTCATCCTCCTCATACGTGTCAGCCATGCACTACCCAGATATTTAGCTACCCCGCATACCATAAGGGTGGAGGACGTATCTGTGCAAAGTACTCGTAGGGCCATTTTGTGGCATCTAAGACCCAACCCCCTACATAAGGGTTTTAGCCAAACCTTCCTGGCAACTTTATATGCGGGGCAAGCAAAGAGGAAATGCGCCACAGACTCATTCGGGGCAGCACAACAAGGGCAAGAGTTCAACGAACCACCGACGTTGGTCCACCCCGAGGTGAAGTCATGCACCGGGAGGGTCCCATACCTACGTTTTAAGTAAAGTGCTCTATCCAGAGGCTTTGATATAAGGTCTAAGAAAGGTTCCAGTTTTCTTGACCCTTTAAACTCTAAGAACCGCTCCGTGAGCAAGCCCCCTGCGCCACTACGCATTGCCTCTGCCTGAACCCAGTCCCAGTAGAGTTTCTTCATCACTAGTTTGGGGGGTGGCGTTTGACTAGACCATGCATCGCTCAAGCCCAAATGCACAACCAGCTGTCTCAGGTTGCTCAACCATCTGATCTTATCACTGGTGTTGAGCAAAATGAGTTCATCTAAGACAGCAGCATAGTTTGTAAGCTCCCTGGTCCTTCTCAACCGTACCCAAAATAATAGTGGGCGCAGTCGCACTAAGTCTTTAAAAGAGTGCCTGCCTAAATCTAGCCATAGAGGGATTAGCGGAGTTGAGACTGGGAGAGCCACCAGGTCCCTCAAGAATTTATTTTCAGCTGAGACTAACTCCGACACATTCTCAAACCCCCACAGCTCAGAGCCGTATTGGGCGGCCGGTAAAATCTGACCCTCATAGATTGCCAGAGCTGGTGCCACAGGTTTACTCGACGATTTCCGGTATTCTCTCAAGGTCACCCCTGATACTCTTTTATGGCTCAATAACATTTTGGCCAGATGGTTCTTCCAGTTCATCCGACTATTGACCCGAACCCCCAAATAGTCGAAGGAATCTACCAGCTCCAGAGGTGTCCCATTGAGCGTGAAGTTGTTCCTAAATCTTTTAGAGGGAGAGAGGGCCATAAGCTTAGTTTTGGAGGTATTGATGGTAAGACCTCTATCCGTACAAAAGGTGCTAAAACGGTGCAAAGGTTTTTGGAGTCCCACGGGGGATTTGGAGATCAGTATGGTGTCATCCGCGAAGAGTAGAGTAGGTGTTTTTTCCCCCGCCAGGGTAGGCGCGTCTGCATCTTCCTCTCTTAGATGGTCCACCACACCGTTCACAAAGAGAGAAAAGAGGGTCAGCGCCATAACACAACCCTGGCGGACTCCACTCCTCACGGGCACCCTATCTGTCAATTGTCCCTGGGTGCCCCATCTAATCCTCATGTAATTCCCCTCGTGGAGCTTTACAATCAAACCCAAAAGAGGCCCAGGAAAGCCCATCTTCTCTAGCGTATCCCACAGCCTTGCTCGAGGGACCAGGTCAAATGCCATCCTGAGATCTATGAAGGCAAGGTAGAGACTACCCTTATTGATGGTTACAGATTTCCAATAGATGGCAAAAAAACGAAAGACCTGGTCCATCGTGCCTACCTTTTGGCGGAATCCAGCTTGAAAGTGGGAGAGGACATGTTCTTCTTCCATCCAGGTTCCCACCCTAGAGATGATGACCCTGCCAACCACCTTCTGAATCACATCTATCAGACTGATTGGTCTGTAGTTGGCAGGGTGAACTCTAGCCCCCTTTTTAAACACGGTGACAACCTCTGCCGCCTTCCAAGAGTCTGGCACAGGTTGTCCCTTGGCAATCAAGTTCATTATGAGGGCAATAAGTTTGGCCCAAGGAATAGGATCTTCTAACAGGAGGTGCCCTGGGATCCCATCCGGGCCCGCCGCCTTCCCCGGGGTCAAATGCCTAATTGCCACTACTAACTCCGAGGGTGAAAATGGATCCTCAAGCACTAGTGGGAGTTGGTCCCTTCTCACCAGGTCTAAAGGGGGACAGGAGTGTTCTTCAGCTCCACCGTACAGTGCTGAAAAATGGGAGAACCATTGTTGGCTTGTTATATGGGTAGCTAGTGGTTGAGAGCTCTTCTGCCTAGTTTTATTGATAAGCTCCCAAAACAACATTGAATTCCTCTTACTAACTGCGGAGTTAAGATCCTTCCAGTGTTGTTCTTCCCAATCTCGTTTGGCCAATACCATTACCCTTGCATAATCCTTCCTAGCCGCTCTAACTAGTGAGGGATCTTTTTTTAGCAGGGCAACTGTTAGCTCTTTCCTTTTTCCCCTGCACTGAGCCGTGTACCAAGGGTTGCTGGATATGGAAGATGACTTATTTAGTCTTCCTCTTTTCCCCTTGGCTAGAAAATGTTGGCCTACTTCTTCTATTGTGTTTTTGTATGCAGTGGGAAAAACGAAAGGCGATTCCTGGGCGTTTCCCATTCCCAGTTCCAGGGCCCCCAATTCAGCGGTCAGATCTGCCACATGTGACTTAATACCCACAAGTTGGTCTTCCTGCAGTTGGGCCTTGTCCCATTTCAGCCTTCGATTACCATTGTAAGGGACAACCTCATTGGTTGTCCTCAAGGGAGCGCTCTTCACACATCCATTTAAGGTGCCCCACCTTAACTTGGTACAAAGAGGATTGTGATCACTGTCCTGCGTGGGTACCACCTCCATGTCTACCAGATCCCTCCATATTTTAACGTCCAGTAAAATATAGTCAATTCTTGACGGACCAGCAAGCCTGTTAAAAGTCATCGCGCCAGCACGGTCGGACATAGTCCTACCGTTCAATGATCTTAGGTTATGTTCCCTGGTGAGGGCCTTAATTTGTATTGCCCTTGCTGACCATTTTCTAATTGGGGCTAAAGACAGGGATGGAATGGACCATCTAAAATCTTCCTCCTCAGTACCCAAGGGATCATCCCCGCTAAGGGGCTCGAATGTACAGTTAAAATCCCCACCCACTATAATTTTAGATGATGGAGGGCAATTGGCTAATGCCAGATCTAAACACGATAGTGTGGGTGAGGCTGTGTCCCCCGATGTCCCTCTGGAGTAGACATTGAATAAATCAAACCTGCTCACCTCATTTTGTCCCCTAATTGAGAGATGTAGGATATCCGTACATGCTGAATTGTGACTAACGACTTCCCAGTTCAAATCAGTTTTAATCCAGGCCAACAAGCCTCCCGCTGGCCTGCCCTTCCCACAACTTGAGGCGGGGCAGAAGAAGGTTGAATACCCTGATTTATGTAGTGGGGACAGGCTCCAAGTCTCTTGGAACAGACACACATCGAACTTCCCAATGAAAGTGTGCCATTCCGGTAAGGCCATCTTCCTTTTTAGCCCCTCCACATTCCAAGATAACAAATGAACAACCTTATAACCTGTAGCAGACACATCAGGGGCCCCCTTGTTCCCACTCCTCCCCCAAGCAATGGGCTTTGGGCTGGCCTCCACATGTTTAGTTAGATTTAGGGTTACATTTTTGCCAACCTTGGAGCCCGGACACAATACCTCTGTGGTAGCTGTGGTTACACTACTAACTGTGGGATTGGCTAATATAGAGTCCAATTTCCCCGTATCAAGAGAACTGGCTTCACTTGAAGCCACTTAACCTATACCCCCTAAGCTGGTATCAGATGATCGACCACCCATATATACCCTCAACTGTGATCTTCAATCGCAGTCTTCCATGCCTGATAGCACAGAAAACCTATTCCCTGACTCCAAAGGTGTAAACGAATCAACATTTATGTTTTTATCATTACAAACAATAATACCTTTATTTTTTTCATTTTGATTACATGTCCACCAATTGTTGGCCACACTTGCATACTTACCTATCACACCATCATACCATTCCTACTCTCTCATCATATGCATTCCATACCCTGCCTAGGTAACGTACACGCAAAAGGTCACGGAAGAGACAAATCAAAGTCTCCATGACTGTGTTGTAGGCTGGGTATCAAACATCCAGGTTTTCTGAATAGAATGGTTAAGAATACATTAGCAAGCACCCCATGCAGCTTTAGCAGCAGTGATAACCTTAGTGCCTCAGACAGGGCTGCCACCATTAATGTAAATACCAAACAGCAGGAGCTGTATTACTATTGGTACCAAGGTAATAATATGAGTCATAAGTCTCTGTGATCTTGCATGATTTATCACTTAAATATTGTGTTTAAATATATACTTTACAAAGTAACATTTATCTCACATTAGCTTATGAGTTCAGTAAAATACACACATTTCCATCTCACATACATGTTTTTAAATTTTGGTATACATATTTCAACTCAGCCAAGCAAAGACTTTTAATTTACTAGGCTCAGCTGCACACAGGAGAGCTACTTACAGCTAGACGGAGGGCTACCAGTAGCTCAGGAGCTACTAGTTGGAGAAGCCTGCTCTAAAGTAAGAGAAGCACTGCACTGAAAAGGCTGTTGGCACTAATTGAATAGAAAATCAACAAGGGTGACCCTGCCGCTGTATAATAATAAGGTCCAATAAAGGATCCACAAATTCAAAGGGGGCAACACTGGGTACTGTCTAAGCCAAACATCACATCAAACTCCTTGAGTCAGAAATGTATTCATTACTGCTAGTTTTATTCAAATATTTCTTATACAAAAGATTGTTTATGATGTTTTTTGATAGATAACATTTCATTATAGACTTTAAAATTAAACACATTTAGGGGGATTCAGTATTCACACTGGGGCACGTGTTCGCTCACTCACCACTCATGTTATACATTCATCTCCACACTCA
Organism: Lissotriton helveticus; assembly: GCF_964261635.1. NCBI lineage: Eukaryota > Metazoa > Chordata > Amphibia > Caudata > Salamandridae > Lissotriton > Lissotriton helveticus. Next base: position 630,410,277 of record NC_136071.1, on the reverse strand, counting down.
TAGCAAAACTACTATCATTCCTCAAAACAACCATTCATTCATTCATTCATCCATATCAACAATACATCATCGCTGTTTTAACATGGAATCAAAATGGTAGTTGATTTCATAGACAAAGGGGGATGCGGGGCACAATAGATGGAACACAGGATCTTGAGATATGTTATTTTTCCTGTCAACAGTGGAAGGCACTAATTGAATGCCATAGAAACCTCTGCTGACTTCATGCTTCCACTTGCTTTCTTCCCCAGAAACCCAGCTAACAATGGGGCTACTTCTTCACACAGGAGCCGCTACTGTCAAGCAGTCAAAATGACCATTGATGCAGAGGAATGCGAGAGCAGAAGATGGCACGGTTAGCTGTAGCATGCCACGTACTATGGGACAGGGGTGTGACGCAAGCCCCTGCGGTGTGTGTGGGGGCAAACATTAAGGGAGCCCAGAAACCTTCAGGGGGCCACATTCAGCCCAAGGCTAATGAATATCTGTAAGATATGGGAGACTCAGGGGGCCCTCATCATATTCTGCAGGGGAGCCCCATCCTTTTGCATTATGCCACTTCGCTAGGAGCTCAGTCGTCGCTCACCTAAATAACCTACCTGTTTTCTTTTTAAATATGGTTGTTTTACAAAGTTCCTAAATCAAAAATATTTGCTCTGCTGAAAAGTAGGCGATATCAGGAGCAACTGACTATTAGACTAACTGTCTCAAGACATACTGACGATTTCACTGACTATGGAGAGACCTGGAGCACTTTGAGATGCTTAGGAATAAACAGAATTCAAACATCTGCTGAAGTGCATCTTGAGGATGCACCAAACATTCCAACAGTCCTTCATTTATCTTCTGATTTCCAGCGTACGTATTTGTGCCTGTGGAATAAAATGGTTGGTGTACACCTGAGTTGCTCCAAATATCTGCTACTCTGCTCCGAAGTGAACATTTGAGAAACAGGACTCAATTGGTTGTTGTTATTTAGCAAATGCATTTATGATGTGTAATTTGTCACATGAGGCCTCATTCCGATTACCCACTCTTTCCCTGGTAAACCCTAAGTGGCTGGTAACAAGTGTTACTTAACCAATTGGGACAATACATTGTGGTGTTGAAATACCAAGGGGAAAGATGCACTAATTGGTGATTCCTGCATGTTAATATCCAAAACTGTGTAGTCCTTTTATTTCCCTGCTTCTGGAATTACCAAAGAGGGGTTATTATGGGAAACGTCCAACGGGGACCTTAATGTTTTCATGGGTTATGCAAAGGTTTTTTTAAGTTTCACTCTAGGACCATTTTGTACAAATCTGTTGAAGTGGCTCATGATAGATGCCCTTACTGACAACACAATAAGGTGATGGACGGAATGCTGAACACTGTCAAACATTCACCCCAGAAATTGATCTGTGTTAAATCCATCGTTTTTGTGTTCACCATGTCACACCCAGTTTGGACCCAGCCATATGCACATTAGCCTTGACGTCGCACCCATGGGACCAGTCTTGCTCGAACTGCAAGGTCAGGTCTCCTCCCTGAACCAGAAAACAAGCATCCTGGGACCGTTATCTATGTATCACCCCACATTAGCCAGGCTAGCTTGAATCCAGTAGCATACCGAGCAGGGGACCCACGTCTGGGCATACCCATTCCACTTAGGGCAACTATAGTAACGTAATAAAGTTAGGGACCGAATGCTGAACATTGTCAAACATTCGACCCCAGTCACAGATTTGGGTTAAATATATAGTTTTTTTGCTCACCATGCCTCCATCCATCATCTTGTGTTGGCTATGCCGGCCCTAAGTGGCCAACTGTATGTCCAGAAGTGGGTCTCTTGCTCGCTGTGCCACTGGATTTAAGATAGCCTGGCTGAAGAGGGGTGATGCACCGAAACCGGTCCCAGGATGCATGTTTCCGGTCCAGGGAGGAACTGGCCTGACAGTTTGGGTTAGACTGTTACAATGTGGAGCAGGATCAAGACTGATTTGCATATGGCTGGGTCAAAACTGGGGTGGCATGGTGAGCAAAAGAGCGATGGATTTAACCCAAATCTCTTGCGTGGGGTGAGTGTTGATAAGTTATCAAACATAATTATTATGCCTGTTATCTTTCAGCCTTCTATTACTTTTTGTTCTACTCATTAGTACTTGAACCTAATGTCTAGCTTACCTTCTGCTAGGGAGTTAAAGCATTTTCATTTGTTTCTTATATTTGTAACTTTTCTCGTGGTGCCTTCCGCTCTTCGGATTCCACGTATAAATACTTCGTGGGTATCTGTTGTTTAGAAGTGGGTATAAATCTGGCTTAGTATCTATTCATGTGTATAGTGCCAACCCTCACCATCCCCCCAGGGTTCTTAACATTCTGTTGGGTGTCTTACCTTTTGTTAAGTTTAAAGACGGTTTCCCACAAATGTCCTTGGTTACAGGGGGTGGCTCTTTTTGGCGTTTAGCTGCGGTTCCAACAGATAACAGGCATAATAATTATGTTTGATAGGTAAAAACGATCCACAATTAACAAAGTAAAGATACATCTCAAGAACCCAGGGAAACTGGCCACTCAGGGAGACCCGAAGTACACTATCATGCCTTTCTGTCAAGATCCCTACAGGTCAGTAAGTTATATGATCTAACCAGAGAGTCAGAAAAAACTATAAAAAAAATCGAATTTCATGCCAAATATTGTTATGTCATGGGGCAAGATGATTCTGGTTGTTTACATCAATCATTAATTATTAATTAAAACCAGACTAGACCAGAAATGTAGCCCCCTTTACCTTCCATTCAGAATGATACTACATATATCCATCCCAATATTACCATAGACCAAAGTATTACGGAGGCTCGGATGCTCATAAAGTTATGTTTTATTGTAAGCTTGTACAGATTTGTCAGCATGACACATGTCGGTAATACCTGTATAAAAATGGTTGGCATTCTCGTGATCTTGCTTTTACAAATGGGGAAATTTAGATAATAAGATGTGGAGACTAAAGTGATTCTTTTGAAATGCGAAACTGACATTCGGTGAGGATTATAGACATCCGCAGCATAATTATTTATATATATATATCCGTTTTCCTCTGACATCTAAAGAATAAATGCGTGTCAGGATGGAAAGGCAGATGAAAATGCTATTATTTAAAATCTCCGGTGTACCATAATGATAGATATCTCTTTAATACACAGAAAGAAACTTTGTTCTTTGTGAAACTGAGGACCCCAGTATTAATTGTCCTGAGGAAGGTGTGACCGTATCAAGGGTACAAACACCGAAACGCGTCGACGCCCGGAAAAGATTGAGAATCCAATAAAGCCTAGAAGATACCAACTGTATGCAAATTAAACAATTGTGGTATAAAAATGCAAACCTAGTAAGGCTGTTGGATCCCATAGATCAGTTGATACAACATTCGAGCAAGTATTATAAGTGGGGTTTTTGTTCTGTATATCTTGTGTTACTGACATTATTGTACTATATTGTATATGTTTCACGTTTAGATTCTTATGTAATCTTCTTTTTTAAATTCAGAATATGTCATGTATGTGTCTTTTTAACAAATTTTATTAGTTTGAAATGTAATCCTCATTGTTGACATTGTATTTTTTTCAAAAGAACTGTATGCTTTCAGAAGAATTGATTGACTTTTTCTGAAATTTTAATACCAGATTTTTATTTTTAATAAAAGATTGTAAACGTCATACTTTCGTTTCTGGTGTGTCCCCTGACAGTAGGTCTTCGGGTTTTGTGGATAAAAAAGAACACCTGTCCTCTACATGCCGTAATCTCCAAAAATATTCCAGGGATTTTCTCTAGACTTACTTGGTCACATAGTACCCTGTTCCCTGGAACACGAGGGGTCTTCTCTCTTACCTTAACCCATAGGATAGGCCCTAAACAGCCCACAGGGCAGGGTGCAGTATATTTTACATATTGGACATGTACCTTTAACTTTTACATGTTCTGGTAGTGAAAACGTCTTAATCTCGTTTTCCCACAACTACAAGGCCTGCCTCTCCCCTAGGAAATCATTGGGTTGGCATTTTACATTTAACAAGTGATAACTTTCAATTGAAAGCAGGCAGGAATGTCAAGTTTGATGTTTAAAGAATTGTAATATAAAGCCCTCTTTAATGGCAAAGGCGGATTTTAAGTTGCAATTCTGAAAATGCCACTTTTAGAAAGTTGGCATTTTCTTGGCCTAACCATTTGGTGCCTTCTGCCCTCCAGGATCACAAGACTAAGTGTAGCTAAGAGTTGGTATTTGAGTTTTGCTCCGACACAGTAAGATAAAGGGAAATAGTTGCTTGTAGGATATGCCATCTCTGACCTGATGAGGGGGAGGAGCTGTCACCTACCTCACTTGCATATCACAAAGGCTGAGCTCAGCACACTCACAAAGGGTTTTGACACTATTCGTTGGTGACCTTGGACAAGCTAGGGTCAGGGCATGGAGGCACAATCTCAAGCGTTGGGGAAAATATATATTTTCATAACTTTTCCAAAGTGGATCCGTGGGTTAGCAGATTCCACACTGAAAATGTGCCTTCTATCTTTTTCATACAATTGGCATTTGCTTACCCCATGAAGTGTGCTGCCTATTCCTTTCTAAATAACTGTGTCAGGACAAGCTACAGGGAGGTAAGGTCCATTGGTCACAAGTCTCAGCTTCTCTCAGCCAATCAAATGGGTATCTCTCATTAAAAAAAAAGTTCCACTGATCTGTCAGTAGATATGTACATTTTTTTGTGTAGACCTTTTCGAGATATGCTTAAAAGCCACAGTATGAACGAGTCAAATACAAAATGCATCACAAGTTTGAGTAACTTCTAACTTCTGGTCAAAATCTGTTTTTTTGTGCTCCTGTTTTCCTAAAATTAGATTGAACCCACTGTGTAGTTATGATTCAGTATTTTTTGTCAGTGAACAAGCATGTGTAGTATCACTTATGACTGTCTTCCTCTGGTCAACTGCAGGAACATTTGGAAAAACGTATTCAGGACATACCAGTTTTATTCTGGAAAGTTTTGTGCCGACTGCACAAGAGAAGTGGAAACAAGCAGAGGGGGAATAGCCCAAACCATTCCAACTTCCACAGCGAAGATGAGTGTCGACCCAAAGGACGGATCAGCCAGAGGGATGGAAAGGCCATTTGTTTGAATAAGTCAAAATGTGTTTTTAGGGCCGTAGACAAAGGCCCACGACACAAAATCAATTGAGAGACTTGATGTTAATTTTTGCATTGACCCCAAAGGAGCTATTTATATGAACGTGTTACAAATTCTGTCAGTGAACCCTAAAGACGTGTGGGTACAATGTACTTTTATAACTGCTACTATCTGCATTTTAAAGCACAATTTAGCCCAAAGGTTTCATGAAGTGCTATATTGCCAAGGGATTCGGTGCTTTGGGCAGGGGAACGGCACAAACGACAAAGCATAAGGCCATCACTTGTGTGCTGTGCCAAAAGGCTATGTCTGTGGTCACTGCAGAAAGTGAGACTGGGCACAGTGCAAATCTGCAGATCTACAGAACCACAACTCCCTATCTGCACTGCTTATGGCCACTCACATGATGCATGTTTGCTCCAAGACAAAGATTAAGTAATTCGGTTCACTAGTCTCTTAAATTCTGGGCAAACACAGCTCTATGTATCTGTCAGAGCTTCTTTCATCAAGAAACAATATACAGATCACGAGACAAAACGTCAGCCCCCTCAGCAATTGGCTGTTGCAGGTCTATATTTTTGATCACCAATATTACACAGTTGTTTCCACTTCCGAGGCCTCAGATCATTTCATTGGTAGGACTGATGTCTGTATCCGCACAAAAGTGTGAACACTTTAAGGCGAAATATTGCCTCTCTGACCATTAACAGGGCCGTCCCACAGAAAGGGAAGTAGGAGAAGGGTATGCTGCCCTGTGAGCTACCTGGGGAGTACTGGTATCAGGATTCATGCACCGCATCACTGCCTTCCCACCACTGTCACTACTGGAGAGGCGGCCATTGTAACCTTACACAAAAGAGCTGCGAGCCCAGTGGCTGGTGGACCATGGTCACCCATTAATCAATTAACACATTCAGTCATCCATGCACACAGTCACTCACTCATTCATTCAATGATCCATCCATCAACCTGTTCACCAAACCATTGACTCATTCTCAAATGACCCACTGACCCATCCTCATACCATACTCACATAAACTTGCCCATCATTAGTACAAAAGAAACCAAGCATTTGCAAGGCAATAGGTCTCAAATTTGCGAGAATTTAAGCTATTGGCATTGTAAATGACAATGCCTCTTATTTATATGTTTTGATAATTAACACCTAAAAATAAAAGGCATTGTCATGTACAATGCCATTAGCTCAAACTCTTGTAAATGCGAGACCTATGCAAAGAAGCTGCCACCATTGTCCTGGACTGCTTAGAAAGGGAAAGCGTGCATGGTGTGCTGAATGTTGCAGGAAAGCATGTTGTGCCTGCAGTGGGAGAAACTACTTAAAGAAAATAGTGCTTACAGACTGAAAAAGACTCACTATGTAACAACCGAAGTAAAAAGGGCCAGTCCTCATGGGAGGTTACAAATGAAGACAAGGCGGTAATAAGAAAGGACTAACAAGCCTATTAACTCATTAAAAGCCAGCATTTATGAAGGATATTAACACAAGCCGATGACAAAAAATGGCGGAGAGTGGGCGGGTCTTCTATTCCATACTCCAATACAGCATGGCTGCCAGAGCAGCCCATGCGCAGCCCAGACTCGACCTAAAAACTCTTGGCTTTGTCAAAGCTCAGTTTGCAGGTCTGTCTGCAAACAAACGACAACTACAATCTTACTTGATGAATGAGGTAGCCCGAGTGTCCAACGAGGCAATCGCCCTCTCCTAGGCTTTAATCAATGCCGACTCCATTTTTGTGATCCATGAAAGGCCGTCCATGGAGCGCAGAAGAGAACTCCAGCCTGATGCACAGAGATAACATTAGTATTGTAATTAAAGTCGCGTGCCCAGGCCTCTGGGGAGAGCCACGAGGCAGCGCTTCGCTGAGCTTCGTTGTATGCCCGCAGAGTATCCTGCTTGTGATTTTGAGTGTCTGTGGCTTCAGCCACTGGTAGTTCTCCTGGGGGTGGCAGTTGTCAGGCTGCTGGCATTCTCACTGCAAGGACTGCATGTCAGTTTGTCACACTGAGCATGAATGATTACATGCTTTTGTTTGTAAATCTTCTGGGAATTGCGGGCTTCCACAGCCAGTGGGCACGCGAATAAGAATCTCTTTTTCAATTTGTCTGTAGACTATTTCTGAGAAAATGCAGCACGACATAAAAATTAGCGTAACATTTTCACGTGGTAGGTCTTTTAAGGTAAGGAATTTAAAAAACACGCCGAACACTGAAAGATAAATAACACAAGCCTGGCAAAAGGAGACAACTAATGAAAAATCCATAAAATGTGGGTGCAGGCTTTTTATATATTGAATACATTATCACTGCATATTATCATTTTGTTTCAAATTGCTCTACCTAGACATTTCTGTTAGGTCGTATAAGGTACAGGTTGTTTTACGATAAACATGTTTACCTTTCTTCTATATAAGCTGGTCCTATTAAAGACAAGGACAAACAAGCTAATTCAGCGAGGCACAGGAATGGTACAAGTGTAAGCTATTTGGATAGTGGAAAAGCATGTGGTACACTCATTTGACAACATTTTTTGCATTAGGTATGGAAATCTGGGAGCTATACCACATTCTTTCCCGTTGTAACAAAAGCAGTCAGTTTACCAAGAATGTATAATAGGAGCAAAGCCTACCCACTGCTTAACCCCTCCCCTGCTGATGACGAAACCGCTCCGTCATCAGCTGCGGTGGCGCTGTGCTGATGACAGAGCGGTTCAGTCACGGCCCGCTCGGCACGCCTGCGCGGCGCGGATTCCGCGCCTGCGCTGAGCGTTCCATTGAGCGGGCGGGGCCGTGACAGAGCCGCTCCGTCATGAGCACAGCGCAACCGCGGCTGGTGACGGAGCGGTTCCGTCACCAGCATGTGCCAGCCGCGTGGCCGCCCCACCCCCTTAGCACTGCGGCGGAATAGCCGCCGCAGTGAAGGGGTTAATATTGGTTGCCTTCCTCACTCATGTTCCTGCTTCTTATTTAATTGCGTGCCTTGTGCATCTTGTAATTGCCTCTCCCCTGGAGCATAGCCTCTTTACTTGGGAATTGCCTCTACTCTCTTTTAGGTAAGGTGCCCAGATTTTGAGGTCAAACAGAAAGTAGGACTATAGTTTTTTGTGTTAAATTTATGTTTGGCCTGCCCTGGTTTTTTATAGCCTTGTAAATGTATATACATGTATGTGTGTGTGTATTGATAGAGCATAGACGTTATCTTTCATCTATCTCTACAATTTCACCCTGGAAAAATGATTTGTGACACTATTTTACAATAATGACAAATGTGTGATAGGTTATCGAGTTTAAAGAAAACACACAAATGAAGCCTTATTTAGATACTGCATAGGAAAAGCATGCAGAATGTTAGATGTAGGTGTCTGATGACAACCACCAATAAGCTAATGTAAAGTTTAACAAACATATTGATATATGTTTTCTTTATGCATAGATGAACGTAGTAAACAAACGATAACACAGTAATTTCAGTATAAGTATAAAACTTTTTATGTGTTAGAAAAACAGTTAATATCACAAGAATGTGTAATGTGAGTACTGATTTTCTTTTTAACAAACTTTATTGATTGCCAGATAATTATTACAATGCTATTTCTAGGTACGGTATGGCCTTTTTCCTTTTTTTTTTATTTTGAGACATCTTAGCTTAATATGTTCTAGCTTGTAGGGTAATTCATTTGAGTGCGAGTCATAAAACAGCAAAATAAATTCTGTTCATATGTATGACCAATAACCCGTGCTTATAAAGTACAGAGTTATCACCTGGTCAATTACAGTTGGAAATGCTATTTAAACTATCATTTTAACCAAAACAATCCCTTTCCCTCCCACCACCCACCCTCCTGGTCTGCATTTTGTTGGCGTGTCCTTCAGCCTATTACAATACATCTATCTAGGTCCCTTTGTTACCAGTTGTTGGTGACATGCTGTCTGGGTTCAAAGACAGCCTTGACAAGTCTGTGGCACGTGTGGTATGGCATTATGGATGTACTAAGGAGTAGGGGTGACGGGCCCGGGTGTAAGATCTAACTGTCTAAACACTTCTAGCATGCGGTCCCATTCTAGAGAAATAGGGTGCTTTCGTAACCCTCTTGCCTCCTCTCGTCTAATAGCCGCACTCTCTGCCCCACCCCATTGTATTGTATCCTCCTGCCACAATGTTAATGGAGGGCATCGAGGAGACTTCCAGCTCATGGTGATCCCTCGTATGGCTAAAATAAGAGCTAAATCGAGGAATAGAAACTGGACCCTAAGGGCGCTAGAACGTTTGAGGAGACCCAACAGACATTCCAAAGGATTGTCATGAATCGTTAAAAGTGTGGTCTCCTCGAGTGCTCTTCGGAACCTACCCCAGTAAGCGCCGAGGCAGGGGCAAACCCATGCTATGTGGCGAAATCCCGCTTCCTCAGCCCTGCATCAAGGACAGCAGTTTTGGGCCTCAGGGAACATACCCTGGATTCTCTTCGGGATTAAATATGACCTATGTAGTACCATAGTCTGTATAAACTTAAGTCGGGCATTACGGGATACCCGTTTGGGGTGTTCTAAAATACTCGCCCAGGCTTTGTCGGTTATGTCCATGTCTGTGTCGTCCGGCCACTTTGTCTGGAGGTCTGTGAGTGCAATGGAGTCTTGCGCCCTAAGTGAGCACTGCTATTGATGAGAGAAATAGATGCTATCTATACAAGAGATGTTATAATTTGTGCTATGTAAAGGTCTATTTAAATGTGCTTTTCAAATCCTGAATGGTGTATTAACCAACAACATGCAAGGGACTTGCAAATTATAAGCAAAATCATAATAAAATGTTCCAACAATATTTATGGGTACCTTATAGATACATGATATAATTACAAATCATTAATTGGTCTAATTGAAGAACTACTGTACTTTTTGAATAACTTAAGACTCATATTTTAGCACAATTTCATTGTGCACAAGCTGTGTTTCATGAAGGCCTCAAAATGTGCTTTTCTTTCCTACTATGAACTTATGAACTAAATAGTCTGAAGCATATATGAACTTTTCGTAAAGTTTCTACTTGTGCGCTTACACTCAATGATAATTTTCATGTTTGTAGCTTACTTGACTAGACTTGCAACAAAATTGTTACTCCCTAGAGTACATGCTTGGGAGAGGACTGACAAAGGATGAGAACATTAACACACCTATTTTCTAAATGTCACAACCACTCATATGACTGAAGTACAGTGGTTCTTAGGAAAATCCAAAGTAATGGATTACTTAATTCTTCTGGATTTGTATACTTTTACCTACTACATCATCTCATCCTACTGAAAGTGATCAATGTAAATGTAAATGTAAATGTACAGGAATTTATATAGCGCAAATCACCGAGCGGTTTCTAAGCGCTTGCTTAGGGAACCCGTCCTGGTATTCCCCTGTGAGATAACCCCGGCAGGGTATCCGCAAGGTGAAAGCCAGGCATCCCACCGCGAGGGGCCGTTGTGGAGATTAAGCAAGCTATTGCCCAGAGTCGCAGAGTGTGAACCCGTGAATCGAGTAGGCACCGGAGCGAGAATTGTCGAGTCCATGGAAATTTTAGGACTCAAGACCACGCCGAGCCGGGAATTGAACCCTGGTCCCGGGCTGACCTCTGCTTCCAGGTCTGCCTCCTCTAACCAGTGAGCCACACTTCTCCTGGGACAGAGTGGTCAGACAAATTTGGTGATATCAAGGGGTGTAAACAGAAATCGATCGAGTATAATTGTCTAAACTCTGCACAGGGGCAGTTCCTATCTTGGCTATCTCCCCCTCTACCCATCTTGCGGTACAGAGACTGACAATTTGGACTTCCAGATACAACGCGAACTGTGACGAAATACAGAGTTTGCTGCCGGGTGATATGCTTGTGTAGTGGAATCTTTCCAGCTGGGACGTTTTAGAGAAATCGCTGTGGCATTGACGCTGCAGTACGGACAGGGACAGACAATCCTGTCCATGAACTGGAACTGGTTATTTGGAAATTTCCTGAACTTTCAGTGATAGGGTTTATATTGAGAAACAACTGATTTTCCTATCATATTTACTTTCTTAGGACAACAATCTACCTTGGCTGAGGAAGGTAGCTCCCTTCAAAATTGATTTAACAAATTGTTAAATGCTTATTAAATCAATTTCAAACTAAGATTGTATTCTAATCATATGAAATGAAATAAAACAACAAACTGAGATAAAATGCTCTGCTGATTCTGCACTAGTTGGATGGTAGAAATTATTTGGGAGTTTACTTTGACTTATTAAAAACTAACAATTATCTTATTCAAGGTCCTCATATGATAATTGTTCATCGCCTAAGTATTCTGCCCCCTTTCATTTAAATAATTTATGAGGCCCAACACGCTTCCGCTACAACTATATATATATATATATATATATATATATATATATATATATATTTTTTTTTATGCGTCACTCTATGCCTGCAAGGGTATTGTTTTGATATATATATATATATATATATTCACAGAAAAAACCATAGGTTATAGACCATATATAGTTAGGAATTAGCATTTACAAAACCTTGAAAATTCACTGAAAAAACCATAGGTTATAGACCATATATAGTTAGGAATTAGCATTTAAGAAACCTTTTTTTTACTCACACAAAACCATTGAAATTCCATATATAGTTAGTTGTACTAACTATATATCGCGCACCCGCAATCCACTGCTGATCATGTCACATATTACATCATTCATGACATGGTCAGTGACATCACTGATGACATCACTGATGACATCTCAAATGACATCACTGATGACATCACTGATGACATCTCAAATGACATCACTGATGACATCACTGATGACATCTCAAATGACATCATTGATGAGATCACTGATGACATCACTGATGACATCACTGATGACATCATTGATGACATCTCAAATGACATCACCGATGACATCACTGATGACATCACTGATCACATCTCAAAAGACATCACTGATGACATCACTGATGACATTAGTCATGTGATAATACGATGAATCTCTTCAGACTCTAATAAAAACTTAGATACACTCAGTGTAAACAGACACTCACAGACTGTCACTCATCCATGGAGTTACTCACACACCTAGTCAGTCATGCAAAGAATCAATCTCACATCCATTTCCTCAACTATACAGTTATACACACCTTACTTATTCAAACATATACTAACACATATTTACTCTCTTATACAATCCCTGATACAAGTTCACAATGATCCATACAGCCACTCACACATTCACTGGCTCTTATGTATAGTTTTTTTATATATGTCAACTCTCACATGTACTGTGTTTTACATATGTACTTACTTTGACATGTAGCACTGAGATATCCATTCACTCACCAATACACTTATGCACACAGTCAACCGCCCATACAGCTGTTTCCACATGCACTTTTGAACCCATACATCTAGTGAATCAACTGCTCACACATCTATGCACAGAGTCATACACCTCCCAGCCACCCACACACACACTCAGTCTCCCATACAAATACTTGGGCAACCAATCAATAACCCATATAGTTACTCATATAGCTACTGATCAACACATGCAGCAGTTTACAGAACAACAGACATAATGATGCACAAATTAAGACAGTTTAGTCACTAACCCATGCACTCAGTGAGGCACATTTAATCACTCACTCATACAGTCAGTCATGCACCTACTAAATCCTTCATCCAGACACTTATACATCCACTCATTCTTCAATATGTAAGACATATTTTAACTTTACAGAAACATACAGTCACTGGATGTTGTCATCAGTGATGTCATCAGTGATGTCATTTGAGATGTCATCAGTGATGTCATCAGTGATGTCACTGACCATGTCATGAATGATGTAATATGTGACATGATCAGCAGTGGATTGCGGGTGCGCGATATATAGTTAGTACAACTAACTATATATGGAATTTCAATGGTTTTGTGTGAGTAAAAAAAAGGTTTCTTAAATGCTAATTCCTAACTATATATGGTCTATAACCTATGGTTTTTTCAGTGAATTTTCAAGGTTTTGTAAATGCTAATTCCTAACTATATATGGTCTATAACCTATGGTTTTTTCTGTGAATTTCAATGGTTTTTTAATAGCAAATATCAAAAGCTTTAAAATGTATTCTTCTTTAAATCAAAAAATATATTTTATATGTTTATTAATAAAAAAAATTATGTATTTTTTTTATTATTTTTTTTTGTTTCGCTCCCGGTCCGCGAACCGGGTCGCTTCTCGTTAGCTCAAAATGGTGCCGCGACCCGGTCCGCGAACCGGTAAACGTTCTGTTTGCGCAACTGCCGCGTTAGAAAACAACATCGTGACGCGTCGCGTCAGCGTGACGTATCGCGTTGTCGCGTGAAACGGCATATGACGCGCCGCGTTAGCGTACCCGGAAGTGAACCGGTACGCGAACGAGGCGCGAAGCGCCGCTTCCCGGAAGCGATCCGGGACGCGGCCCAAAGCGCGTAACGTAAACACAACAGGTCATGTGACTTGTTAATAACACTTTCAATTGGTTCATTTCACTTTTAGTTTCATAATGATGTAAGACTACGTCATGTGACCTAAAAGTAACACTTTTCATTGGTTTAGAACTATTGTTTTTCCCAAATGATGAAAACCCCTCCTTCTTTCCTCACTCTGACTTTCATCTTTGTGAGAGGAAGACCCTTTGTGATCAGTGAGCAATGGCTTCATTAGTAGCTTCAGCTGGTGCTTCCCCACCACCTCCACCACCTCCAAGGAAGAGAGGACCACCTGCTGAAGTTATCATTCAGCAAGAGGAGGAAGAAGAGGAAGAAGAGGAACAGCAGGAAGAGAGGCATTTTTTGCCTGAGGAGCCCAGGAGGTCTCATCTGAAAGAAAACTTTATTTGGCAATTTTTTAAATATCCTCGGGGCCAAAAAAAAGTCAATGCACGGTACGTAACTTGCCTTATCTGTAAGAAGGATTTGTCCAGAGGGACAGATAAGAAGTACAGTTACGGGAATTATACTATGCATCGCCATATGGAGAGGTGGCACCCTATCAACTACAGTGCTGCACAGTTACGTGACCAGCAAGATAATCCCCCTATTGTGGCCAGAAGATCAGTTGTACAGGAAGTGTCGGGACCAGAGGCGAGGGAGATGGTCCCAAATATACAGATGAGGTTCGGGGAAGTGAAACAAGTGTGCGTGCGTTGTAATCAATTCATTTGCTACAGAGAAAGTAGCATCAATCTGATCAACAGAGCTATCGACAATCATGTTTGTCCGAAACGCCCCAGAGAATAAATTCTTTTTTTTGTTGCTCCTGTTGAGCCCTTTACAATGAATCGTTTTCGTTTCCCCCCCCAAAAAAAACTAAAAAAATATAAAACCGTTCAAAAAATACAAAAAAAGTAAAAAAATGTTCAGAAAAATAATTTAAAAAAATATAAAAAAACAAAAACAATAAAAAAAAAGTTCTTATCAGAACTACCTCCCCTTTATAAAAATAATTGGTAGAATATTTAGCACTCTGCCAACCTCTATTTCTTTTGGTTCGCTTCCCGGTTCGCTCGCCGGTACGCGAACCGGGAGCGAACCCAAAATTTTATTTTTTTAAAAGAAGAGTAAGTATAAGGGAAGGAAACAGAGAGTAATGTTAAAAGAAAGACAGCTATAGGGACTAAACCAAAGATACTGTTTAATAGATCTATTTACCGAAGAAAAGATGGAAGAGGGTATAATTGAGAAAAACAAAATAGATAAGGAAGTGAAAGAAAAAAAAGGAGAGTAGAGAATGTGACTGAATGATTAAATTAAGATTAAAACATTGGAATAACAGAGAGAAAAAACACAATGCAGAAAAGAAGAAGTAACAGAAAAGGAATGATTGAAACAGCAAAGAAATGTAAATAACATAGGGGCATATTATCAACATAGGCGATAAAGGTTTTGCTGCTTTTATCGGCAGAAATCTGACGCTAAAGACGCTTTTGCAGCAGTTTTCTGCCGATAATGACTGCTTTTATCGGCAGAAAACTGGTGCTAAAGCCGCTTTTGCGGAAGAAAACTGCCGCTAAAGCTACTTTTGCGGCAGTTTTCTGCTGATAAAAGCAGCGATAATTTTATTGCCTGTGTTGATAATATGCCCCTTAGTGTGCTTGAACAACTGAGAGAAAGCATAATGAACAAGTAGTGAAAGAGTGATCAGTCAGAGGCAGTGAGAGTAATAGAGATGGAGTGAGTGAACAAGAGTGAGGAAGTATGAGAAGAGAGGGACTGACAAAAATAGTGGAAGGAGTAGAGTAAGTAAGTAATAGAGAAAGGAATGAGGAAAGTAGCAAAGGCAGGAAAGTGAGGGTTAAAGAAATGAAGTAGTGAAACTAATAGAAGTTAAATGTGATAGAAATGTAACGAAAAGAGTACAAAACATTTACCTTATAATTGTGGTTAACTTAGTCACTTGTTATTTTTATACTTTCAATCTGTGAAAGAGAGAACAAACATTTGAAAAATATTAAAACATGTATTTAAAATTTAGAAAAGACAAGGGAAAAGATTGAAGGACAAACAGTTTTTCAACAACTTTGACACTTACAGAAGCCTCTGCTTCTCCATGCCCCTACACAGTCCTAAAAATATACATTTTAAACTAACAGTATCTTGATGCAGATGAAGTGAGGCCTATCTTGCAACATGGTGCATCTTTTGCACTGCTGCTGTCTCACAAAAGTGATGCAACGGCAGCGCAAAAGAGGTGCACAGCCATCATAAAACTGTCCCT
Source organism: Lissotriton helveticus (assembly GCF_964261635.1). NCBI lineage: Eukaryota > Metazoa > Chordata > Amphibia > Caudata > Salamandridae > Lissotriton > Lissotriton helveticus. The sequence continues at coordinate 630,394,318 of NC_136071.1, read as the reverse complement.
AACATTTTAAATGATTGTTTCAGGATGCCAATAAGGTGTGTCCTATCCAGAGGTTTGTTTGAGGTGAGGCCTACTCAGGGTTGCAGATGAAATTTACGCTTGTTGAAGAGTACAGAGGAGATAATACATATCCATGTCTACCAAGGAAGTGAGTCATGTCCACTTAACTCTTGAACAAAGGCCAGACCTCCTCTGTTTCCTTGGACAGGCCTAAACTTGATTTGCACAATGTGATGTGTAATGTTAGGAAACACAGGTGATGTAATTGAAAAACGTGCAATTTCTTTTGCTCATTTCACAATCACATCAATTGTGTTTCCTTTGCTTAGGTATCTCATTGTGCAGATGTAGTCCAGCATATGAGAGAGTACCCAGAAGTGCAGCACTGCATGCAACAACTTTGACACTTACTGAAGCCTCAGCTTCTGCATGCCCCCTACACAGTCCTAATTATATACATTTTAAACTGACGGTATCTTGCTGGAGATGAACTGAGGCCTATCTTGCAACATGGTGCATCTTTTACACTGCTGCTGCGTCACAAAAGTGACGGAACAGCGACGCAAAAGAGGCGTATGGCCATCATAAATCTGCACTTAACATTTTAAATGATTGTTTCTAGATGCTGATAAGGTGTGGCCTATCCAGAGATTTGTTTCAGGTAAGTCCTACTCAGGGTTGCAGATGAAATTTAGGCTTGTTGAAGAGTATAGAAGAGATAATACATGTGCAGGCCTACCAACGGAGTGAGTCATGTCCACTGCACTCTTGAACAAATGTGAGACCTCCTCTGTCTCCTGGAACAGGCCTAAACCTCATCTACACAATGTGATGTGTAATGTTAGGAAACACAGGTAATTTAATTGAAAAACGTGCAATTTTTTTTGCTCATTCCACAGTCACATCACCTGTGTTTCCTTTGCTTAGGTATCTCATTGTTTAGATGTAGTCTATCATATGAAAGACTACGTAGAATGTGAGCACTGTATGCAACAACTTTGACACTTATAGAAGCCTCAGCTTTTCAATGCCTACTGTATTGTATGTATTGCGACTTATATAGCGCACGTATCACCCGAAGGTATCAAGGCGCTTGCTTAGGGAACCCGTCCTGGTATTCTCCTGTGAGATACCCCGGCAGGGTATCCACAAGGTGAAAGCCAGGCATCCCGCCGCGAGGGGCCGTAGTGGAGATTAAGCAAGCTATTGCCCAGAGTCGCAGAGTGTGACCCCGTGAGTCGAGTAGGCACCAGAGCGAGAATTGTCGAGTCCGTGGAATTTTAAGCCTGAGACCCGCCAAGGCGGGGAATCGAACCCTGGTCCACAGCTGATCTCAGCTTCCGGGTCTGCCGCCTCTAACCACTGAGCCACGCTTCTCTACTACACAGTTCTAAATGTATATCATAAATACAAAAAGTACAGAATTAATTATACATGTTAAATGGTTTATTTTTGCTGTTCTCAGAATTTATCAAATTTCACTAAAAATAGTGACTTGAAGGTATTCATCATATAACAGCGGGGAAAAAAAACACAATTAAAATGATTGTGTTTAAAAAACCCATATAACATAACCAAACAGAAATCAGAACTCCTGAAAAGTAACTTACTGTCCATGACGTCGAAGGATATCCTATGAACAGCTTACACTCTGTTGTGCTGCTATTATTTTCAGCCCGCCACTTTCTGAAAGAAAAGCTCCATCGTTTTGAAAAATATGTTACATACAATAAATGACTTCTCGCTCTCTACCGCACGTTTCCACAAGGCCAAATCGTGTAAGAGCCATTTATAACTCTTGGAATTCTTCTAAGCAAATCCCGTCATTTTGTATTTCCGCAACTTTCAGAAAGAAAACGTTCAAGATCACTTTCACAATCCTGGACTAGTAATATCTTACCCTTCTTGCTCACTCATGTTCTACATTTCCTATGACACTGATACTGCTTACTATGAAGCAGACTTACACTACCTCTATGAGTACTACAATTATTTAATTCTCTACATCACTTTTAATCACAAAGCAATATAAAACAGTAGATAAAATTATATCAACCCCTAGAATCATTATACGCCAGTTACCTACCCTAAATTCTCTTTTCTGAAAACAGAAAGTAAGAATATTTTTAAATAAAAAGGCAACATTGTATCGTAGTCAAATGGGAATAATTTCCGAAACAGCAAATTTTTTTACATTTTCAATAAGCTGTGTAATAAGCGGATCTGTCAAATGACCATCATGCCATATAATAGCTGCAGTTACAAATGTTCTTCCTAAAACCAACGACTGTGTAGCCACAACATTTGTAATTAAAGTTGAAGACTTACTTTCATCAGGTTTATATAGTTGGATTTTCAAAATGACATTATAATCAAAAGTTTGGACCAATAATCTAGACAGCATTGCAGACTTACATTCCCTCTACTCCATGTTTTGATTGGCTGCTTGAATTAGCTTATAAAAAGAAACAGTATTTCTGAACTCATACAAAGTGCAGTTATTTTTCCATGACGTCAAGTGTTATGGTAAGAACACCGTTTGCTTTGGGAAATACTCTGTTGTCCTTCAACTAATCTCTGCCCACCACTTTCTGTAAGAAAATCTTCTTTTTTTCCAGGAACTATTTAAAACTCAAAAATAACTTTTGACTCTGTACTACACTTATCCTCAAGGCCAAATCGTGTAGGAGCCATTAGAACCTCTTGAAATTCCTCAGAGCAAATCCTGAGATTCCTTCCCTAAAATTTTGGTTTTAAAGACACCAGGTAAGAATTTTTAAGGTCAAAAGGCAATTTTTTTTTTAAAGTTAAAACAGAATCATTGCAGAATGACCAACCATTTCTAGACTTTAAATAAGCTGTGTAATGTCCTGATGTTATTGAAGGACCGTCATGATATATAATTGCTGCAGATACAAAAGTCCTTCCTGATATTGACAACTGTGAAGCCACAAAATTTTTAATTAAAGTTGTCAATTTTGTTCCATCAGGCCTACATCGTTGGAACATTAAAATGACATACTGGCCATATGTTCGTATAAATAATGTTGACAACATTTCAGACTTACATTGGCTACACTCCATGTTGTGATCAGCTGCTTTTACTAGCTTATTAAAGGACACTGATTTACTGTCTGGCAAAGTTAAATATATAAATCTTTCTGAGTCTACACTAGTAGTACTTGATACCCTACAGTTCTCGCAGTCATGCTGCCATTGATAAGAAAGCCCAAACAGGTGATCTACATCTACACCTTCAGCATGCAATACATCAAGCATATACATTAAAAACTCCTGACAATCTTGCTGAATATTTTGAGAGAATTGTGTTTGACCTGAACATCTGTCTAACAGATTTCGAATTTCAGACACACTTTCTATTTTTGTTCTATCAGTGCTACATTTCTCTAACACAGAATTTAACAAACTGCAAAATCTTTGATCAGAATTGACCACAATCTCTTCTTTTACATTTTCTAGAGAAAACAAAACATTAACCACTACATTAGCATAGCAGTTGACACCAGAACTGTTTTCAAATTGAAAACCAACAACATCTTCAGCAGAATCCTTTTTCTTTCTGCTTATAATTTCAGGTTCATCGACTTTTCGTCTTTTTGCTACAACCTCCCTACTATTGGTCACATTTCTTCGTTTCCGGCCTACCACACGTTTCTCAAACAAAGGATATTGAGGCAAATGTGGCGCATACTCTCTTCTTAACCTATTGTATTCCTTAACACAATCTAGATCCGCACAAATGTTTGTGACATCACACTCAATCAAGTACAATCCCGATAAAGTTCTAACTCGTGACAATGCCACATATGCCATACCCTCCTTGAACACAGAACTGCCAATATTCACCAATGCACTGTCTACACTTAAACCTTGCGATTTATGGATTGTCACCGCATATGCCAAGCAAACAGGAAACTGCTTACGGCGAACATATAAGTCTTTTACAAGCAAAAATCTAGCAGAACAACGACCAATTAGCTGTACTTCCTCAATGCCATCAAATTTAATTTTTAAAAATTCAATTCCATCTCTATTTCTGTATTTCACAAAATCAACAACATTACCCATTGATCCATTTACCAGACCTCTTTCAACATGTAAATTCCTTCTTAAAATTATAAGGCAGTTTAAGCACACATTCAGAGTCTTTTCAAAACCTGCTGTTTTAGATATAGTCTTCTCTAATGAATCCAATTTTGTTTTCAAATTCTCAGACAACATAATTGTTGATCCCATATGCTCTACTCTGTCAATAGCTTCCAGTTTCACAATCTCTTGGTTTTCTAAATGCAACATTTTGTTGTTGAAGATGGCACATTCTGCAAGAGTTGGCATCAAACATATTCCAGATTTCTTCTCAGTAATTTTCTGAAAAATATTCTCAGGCACAACGTCTTGTTCTGGATATAAATTTGACAGTAATCGTGCATGTAAAGCTTCTTTCCCATGCTCGGTCACTTTTCCAAGTCTAACATCTTGTAGAATATTCTTGTAATCTTCATCCTTCGCCTGACGCATATTTTCATGCAGTTCAGCATAATTGAAGTTTAACCATATATTGACGTTGCCAATGCTCCCTAGGCACTTCCTGGTATCTTCATGCGTGAGCATTTTGAACACAGGTTGTCCTTTCACTGGTGTCAGCTGCAGAAGATCTCCGAAAACAATGATGTGTTTGCCACCAAATAACACATCATACTCTGTTTTAAGAACTTCTTGCATTCTCAAATGCACAAAGGCAAGCATGACATTAGAAACCATGCTTACTTCGTCAATGATAAGAAGTTTCATTTTCCTCAAGACTCTTGAAACTTCACAACAAGCATTTCCAGATAACTTGTGGTATTGTAATTTGTTATCATGCTCCACTGGCAGCATCAGTAGACGATGCAAAGTAATACCTTTAATGTTATGTGCTGCCAGTCCAGTTGGAGCGGTGACAACACAAGATAGCGATGACTCAGTCCTTTCCTGCAAATAACATGAAATTGCTTTAATGAGGAAACTTTTTCCAGTTCCCGCTTCTCCACTCACGTACAGTCGGACAGGCTTCAACGACGTACATGAGCACTCTTTCTTCTCATGACTTAATCCATGATCAATTTGCTTGGTAACTTCGTCATATATTTTCCTCTGCTCAACGTTGAGTTGTCTTTCCAAGTCTTCTAAGTTAACCACATCCTCCTGAGCATGTGCCATGGCTCTTTCCACTTCATTCATGGCAGTGGCAGCTTCATTTTCGATAACAGGTCCTCCTAGTGGATCCTGACTCAAGGAAACAGAACTCTGACTGTCCGGAGAACTGTCTCTGGCAATCTCGGCTGCAATCGTTGCTTCCTGCTCGATTTCCGCATTCAACATTTCTAGATATTTGGGAAAAGCAGGACATTCTATGGTCTCCTTGGCGGCATTGAAAGAGTCTTCGTAACAGAGGAAATCTCCAAGCAGTTCCTCTTCTGCACGCCAAGGCTTGAAAAGTTGCAAAAGTGCTAAATAAAAAAACTCCTTTTTTTCAGGAGATTCGCCACTCAATTTTCGATGGTTTACCAAGTGGCATTTTCTTTGCTTGACCAGACATCCCTCACTTCCAATTACAGCATACACTCCTTTATCAATATCTTCTTTGATGTTCCTCTTGAATATGTAATTTTGTAGAACCTCATACAGACAAACATTCTCGAGGTGACTGCTTCGATTTGGATAATATGTATCCAACATGTTGGTCTTCATAATATCGGTACTGTTTGGCTCCTTTTCCGCCAAATACTCAATTTCCCGCACAGGTTTCAGAACTCGATTACGCGTTGCAGCAAGACCAAGACTCGCCCAAACGATACTCCTGGATTTGGCATAGAGACTTGCTGAAGACAACCGGTCAGAACATTCGTAAGCTCCGATTTCTCGATGCGACAACATCTTCAGACTGAAACTGTACAACTTCTTACTGAGGCTCTTTTCATGGGAAATGTCCTCCCACATATCCTTCAATTCTGTCTTTTCTTTTTTGGTGATGTAAGATGTCACATACCGAGCCACAGCCATACAGTTATCAGCCACAAACTGTATATCCATGTTAGCATTCCACATGGACAAAATCACTGGGTTGTAGTCGTTGATGTACTTGGACTCTTCGTTCCTTTTCAAATTGTATGTGTTTTTAGGTGATTTCTTCATCACATTATGTCGCAGCGAAGACATCAAACTGTTCACTCTTCCTTTAGAAATCACCGGTCGTGGAAAGGCGAAACGACATTTGGTGTAGAACTTGTCCTTGTTTCTGAATTTACGACGACAGTACTTTCCGCAACGATGGCTTTGGAAGCGTAGAACTTGTTCTCTTAGGCTTTTGTCCTCCTTTGCATTTGGAACAGAGCATGTAGAATACTGTTCTATGAAACTCATCACTAAGTCTTCTGGATCCGTTCCAAATTTAGGTGCATCCTTGATCCACAGCAGCATATGTATATGAGGAGCACCTCTTGCTTGGTACTCCTTTCTCCAGAAGAAATCCAACACCTCTCCAAGAGGTGGATTTCTCTTGTTCATGATGAAAGACATCATAGCTTCAAATCTATGATTGAAGTACCTGCATACATTCACTGGATCCAAAGAGCACAGTTCTCCGGGTGTCTTGAATTCGATATTTTCAATGTTTCCATTTGCCTCTCGTAGAAATTCAAGTAAGTCTTCCCAGCCATACTCGGCACAGCTCAGAGTGAGGAACCATGTGGGAGTTCCTAAGTTCCTCAGCATACATTTTAAATCACCATGACGACGGTACCAGTACTCATTAGTACCACGCTGACACGCCATGAGATTAATCAGGTGACAATCCAAAATACTGTCTTGCACATTGACTTTATCCATAAAGTCACTTGCAGAGATGTTTTGCATCTGTATACCACTTTTCAAGATGTGGTTCACTGCATATGACAGTCCAGACAGATCGCTTTCAAACAGGAGATGAAACAAATAGGGAATGCATTGTCGAAACCTAGCATCTTCTGCATACAATCGTAAAGTCCGGTATTCAGAAGCAGGAATTTCATGAGGTCGCTCATCATATCTTCCTCCTTGACCTGTTGGAAATAGCTGTGGGAAACACCGAGCTTCCAAACTTTCCTCCCAAACACTAATGGGACTCCCTTTGGCTTGTTTCATTTGAAACAACTCAATAGCATTCCCCATGACGTCCTTGGAATGCAAAGGATGAACACTATAATGTTCATATATTTCTTCACTTTTAGAGGGTTCTACTTTCTCAATTTGACCAGCACACAAATCGCTATCCTCTTCCTCACTTACTTCCTCTTCTGCAACATATACATTCTTATAGTACTTATTATTTTTTTTCAAATACAATGTTGCCTTTTTGACTTTCCTAACATCCACTAAATCTTGCCATATTTTCTTATTCTTTGTCGGAACCCCATTAACTAAGATAACCAGAGGTTCCTCTTCCACTTTCTCTACTCCACTTGTGTTAATGTTTTTCTTCAAATCTAGAGGCAAATAAACAACTCTTCCCTTTAATCCTCTCTGTAAATCTGATGGAGGCAATTTCCCTGTCTTTGGCTCCATTCTTACAATAGCCTGAAAGGGATGGATACTTTGAATCAAAATAGATTCATAAGTATTTAAATCCTTCAATTCAGAAGGAATCTCAACCAATTCCAGATTATTATGAACCGCTCTAGCAGGCATCTGGTTTTGATTTAATTTATTACAACAATAAGTACACACACGTTCATCCGATCCCAAATCAAAACAATTTTCTACCATCAAGTATGTTGCGAAATCCTTCCATTCACTATTATTTTCCCTTTCACTTTTTGCATATAAATCCACTAACTTAGTCTGATTCTTATAATAAGTGCGTCGACAACACACACAAGTGAAATTAGGCCTCTCACTTGATTTCACCTGAAACGTGGCAATTTCCTTCTGAAAATTATCTGTACTGGAAACCTGTACACTATCTTCCACATTACCCTCTTCTTCTGGGTCAATTTCAACATTCTCCTCTTTACTTCCAAAGTAACAAAACTCAATTTCTTCACAAATATTTTTCACATCTATTTCAGAACCATGCAAAAGAGCAGCGCATAATTGTTTAAGCATAATTGCTGGACTCTTAGCATAATACAACATTCTAACTAATTTCCTCACTTTATTATGATGCACTGCTAGCATCCTGAAATGATGAAAAACACTCTGGCATACTTCTCCTGGAAAGACAAGCCAGTGAATGACCATGCAAACCTGTCACTTCTCTCACTCTGCAAGGATCTAATTCTTGCAACAACATCATTTTCTGCTTCAAACTTTTCTTATTAAATGTCCGTACAAAATCACAAAGCAAATTGATGGAATCCTGTCGTACACTGCAAATACTACTACACTTCCAGGTGTACACAGGACCCTTAGGACGTCTTCCTAAAACCTCATTACCTAACACCTCTTCTGTCTCTGTTGTCACAAGTTTTTCTTTTTCAACTGGACAACCATCTTTCACCTCATAAGCTCGACCATTGGTGTCAACTGCATGCACCAAATCATTATCCTGGAAATAACTCTCCTCATTAAAAAATGCCTCACAACTTGAACTATGCATCCATTCTCCAGAAAAAACGTCACAAAAATTACTACGATTAACTATTCTCTTCCATCTACTATTTCTTTTGAAATCATAAATTGCCTTGTTTAGCTTCCTAATTCTATTGATTATCAAAATAAATAACTTTCGTTTAATTTCAAATTCCTGATCAATAACTTTCTCAACTTTTTTTTTCTCTTATAAAAAACCACTTTCTGTTGACCTTTCTTAATATTTTTTAACAAATTGCCAATTATCCTGTTGCGGAACATTCGTTTACGAATGTCCCTAAACTGTTGTTTCCTTCTACTATCATGCACAGAGTTATCTCTTGCTCTAGCAGTAACATTTTTGATTGGCCTTTCCTTTCCGTTTAAATTGCTTCTCTTTTTCTGGACTAAAACATTTTCTGTAGTACTACTTTTTTTTTTACAAATGTTTCTTATGAATGATTTCGTGGTCTTACCCGGTGCTTTCTTGGTGACTTGACGATTTTTTATTGTAGAGGACTGCTGCATTAATTGATGAACCTGCTGTCTTTGACGTTTTGTAGCCTTTCTGATTCTATCCTTAGACGGCATTCTCAAAATTTGAAATGATCTGCAGTTGAATCTGTGGTAAAATATAATAAAAAATGTTATTAACCACTATTACCAAACAGTAAATCAATAACAGTCATCAAAAACTTAACACACTACTTGACATTTTTACATAGAATATTTTTTAGTGCTTTGGCAAATTTAGAATACACAAATAGCAGAAAAGAAATGGAATTCTTCTTCATTTTACCTGTCCTGTTTTATATGTGAATCTGATCTAATTTTATGAGCATATTTTAATATTTTATTGAAGACACTACACATAACCTGTTTTTGAAGGTGTGTTTAATTTTAAATGAAACAGTTTACATTTTTACTTTTCATTTATTGTAAATTTTAAAAATAAATGTTTATAGTTCCATAGGCTCAAGCAGGTCAGCTTCCCACCCTATGTCATACAATTTTGACAAATCGGCATCCTCATCATGTTCTTCATCATCCTCAAGATTTAAAACATCCAAGGGATCTACTTCCACTGACGTTTCAATTACAAGTTCAATGATAAGGTCGAGATCAACTGATTGCTGATTGTCACTCATGGTTGATGTTGTCGTTATCTTTAAAGAAAGAGAACAACAATGAGATGTTGCAGAGTAAGAGACAAATCTCAGAGATTATAATAGTAAAATTGTTTAACAAGAGTAACATTTTGCAGCTATTATTTAGCCATGTCCAGCGATGCTGAGGAGGTGAGGCCTATGTCCAAGTTTTCAGTGAACAGGACTCATCTCTTCTTAACCTTGGATAAGCCTCACCGACTCTGTGTCCCCTGCTCATACTTAAATGTACAGGGGCAGATTTATGCTAAGTGGCGCATCCCCACGGATGCACCAGTTAATTTGCACCGCTGCTCTGCCACCCATAGTGTGCCGCATTTACAATGTGGAGCACCATTGAGCAAAAACAGCACAGATGCGTCACGCATCTGTGCCGCAAAAGCAGCACATTGCAGGAATCACGTCATAAGCGCGACATGTCTACTGCAATGCACAGGAGGAAGCCTCACATTGCATGGTGCATCACTTCTTATGCCTGTTTCAAACAGGCGTAAGGATTTGATTCAGCAATGCTATAAAGCGGACTCAGTGAAATCTTCTAAATTTCACTGTGTTAGTTTTACAGGGCTTTCATGCAAATTAATGCATACCTTGCAACAAAACACCTATATGAAAACTGACGCAGGTTTCATGTGGCACAGGACTTTACAGCATGACACATCTGCCTAGATGCATCAAGTTGTAAATATGTCGCCACATAGCAAATCTTTTGCACCGCCGCTGCGTCACAAAAGTAACGCACAGTGACGCAAAAGAGACATACACCTATCATAAATCTGTCCCTAACATTTTAAATGATTGATTCAAGATTACGATAAAGTGTGGCCTATCCAGAGGTTTGTTTGAGGTGAGGCCTACTCAGGGTTGCAGATGAAATTTACGCTTGTTGAAGAGTACAGAGGAGATAATACATGTGAAGGCCTACCAATGAAGTAAGTCATATCCACTTCACTCTTGAACAAAGGCCAGACCTTTTCTGTGTCCGTGGACAGACCTAAACTTCATCTGCACAATGTCATTCGTAAACTTAGGAAACACAGGTGATGTAATTGAAAAATGTGGAGTTTCTTTTCCTCATTTCACAATCACATCACCTGTGTTTCCTTTGCTTAGGTATCTCATAGTGCAGATGGACTCTAGCATATCAAAGAGTACACATAAGTTGAGCAGTGTATACAACAATTTTGACATTTACAGAAGATTCAGCTTCTTATCTTGTTGGAGATGAAATGAGGCCTGTCTTGCAACATGGTGCATGTTTTGCATCACTGCTGCATCGGTTTCATGTAGCATGGGACTTTACAGCATGACACATCTGCCTAGATGAATCAAGTTGTAAATATGTCGCCACATAGCAAATCTTTTGCAGCGCCGCTGCGTCACAAAAGTGACGCACAGTGACGCAAAAGAGGCATACACCTATCATAAATCTGTCCCTAACATTTTAAATGATTGATTCAGGATGACGATAAGGTGTGGCCTATCCAGAGGTTTGTTTAAGGTGAGGCCTACTCAGGGTTGCAGATGAAATTTACGCTTGTTGAAGAGTACAGAGGAGATAATACATGTGAAAGCCTACCAATGAAGTAAGTCATGTCCACTTCACTCTTGAACAAAGGCCAGACCTCTTCTGTGTCCGTGGACAGGCCTAAACCTCATCTGCACAATGTCATTCGTAAACTTAGGAAACACAGGTGATGTAATTGAAAAATGTGGAGTTTCTTTTCCTCATTTCACAATCACATCACCTGTGTTTCCTTTGCTTAGGTATCTCATAGTGCAGATGGACTCTAGCATATCAAAGAGTACACATAAGTTGAGCAGTGTATACAACAATTTTGACATTTACAGAAGATTCAGCTTCATATCTTGTTGGAGATGAAATGAGGCCTGTCTTGCAACATGGTGCATCTTTTGCATCACTGCTGCATCGGTTTCATGTGGCATGGGACTTTAAAGCATGACACATCTGCCTAGATGCATCAAGTTGTAAATATGTCGCCACATAGCAAATCTTTTGCACCACTGCTGCGTCACAAAAGTGACGCACAGTGACGCAAAAGAGTCATACACCTATCATAAATCTGTCCCTAACATTTTAAATGATTGATTCAGGATGACGATAAGGTGTGGCCTATCCAGAGGTTTGTTTAAGGTGAGGCCTACTCAGGGTTGCAGATGAAATGTACGCTTGTTGAAGAGTACAGAGGAGATAATACATGTGAAAGCCTATCAATGAAGTAAGTCATGTCCACTTCACTCTTGAACAAAGGCCAGACCTCTTCTCTGTCCGTGGACAGACCTAAACCTCATCTGCACAATGTCATTCGTAAACTTAGAAAACACAGGTGATGTAATGGAAAAATGTGGAGTTTCTTTTCCTCATTTCACAATCACATCACCTGTGTTTCCTTTGCTTAGGTATCTCACAGTGCAGATGGACTCTAGCATATGAAAGAGTACACAGAAGTTCAGCAGTGTATACAACAATTTTGACATTTACAGAAGATTCACCTTCTTATCTTGTTGGAGATGAAATGAGGCCTGTCTTGCAACATGGTGCATCTTTTGCATCACTGCTGCATCGGTTTCATGTGGTATGGGACTTTACAGCATGACACATCTGCCTAGATGCATCAAGTTGTAAATATGTCGCCACATAGCAAATCTTTTGCACCGCTGCTGCGTCACAAAAGTGACGCACAGTGACGCAAAAGAGTCATACACCTATCATAAATCTGTCCCTAACATTTTAAATGATTGATTCAGGATGACGATAAGGTGTGGCCTATCCAGAGGTTTCTTTAAGGTGAGACCTACTCAGGGTTGCAGATGAAATTTACGCTTGTTGAAGAGTACAGAGGAGATAATACATGTGAAAGCCTACCAATGAAGTAAGTCATGTCCACTTCACTCTTGAACAAAGGCCAGACCTCTTCTGTGTCCGTGGACAGACCTAAACCTCATCTGCACAATGTCATTCGTAAACTTAGAAAACACAGGTGATGTAATTGAAAAATGTGGAGTTTCTTTTCCTCATTTCACAATCACATCACCTGTGTTTTCTTTGCTTAGGTATCTCATAGTGCAGATGGAGTCTAGCATATCAAAGACTACGCAGAAGGTGAGAACTGTATGGAACATGGCTATGTAAGTCAAATAATCAAAATCTAAATTTGCCAAGCACACATGGGGGCGTAATTACAAGGACCTTGCACCACAGGGAAAGGTCTTAAATTAAAATGGGAAAAATAACATCAGAGAGACTCCAAGGCCTTATAAATATGCCCCACGCAACCTATGAAGCTCTAGCATTACATATCAAGAAACCTAATTGATTTCAAAAATCGTTTTTAAACACATCATCTAAATCAATTATATACCTACATTCATTGGGAAGTGACTTAAAATGCCCTAAGACACATGAAAGCGTTTTTTTAAGCCCTTGCTCCATTTTTAGATCACTTTTAACATGGCTATGTAAGTCAAATAATCAAGATCTAAATTTGCCAAGCACAGATGGGGGCGTATTTACAAGGACCTTGCACCACAGGGAAAGGTCTTAAATTAAAATGGGAAAAATAACATCAGAGAGACACAAAGGCCTTATAAATATGCCCCAAGCAACCTATGAATCTCTATCAGTACATATCAAGAAACCTAATTGTTTTCATAAATCGTTTTTAAACACATCATCTAAATCAATTATATACCTACATTCAAGGGGAAATGACTTAAAATGGCCTAAGACACATGAAAGCGTTTTTTTTAAGGCCCTTGCAACATTTTTGGGTCACTTTTAACATGGCTATGTTAGTCAAAGAATTAAAATCAAAATTTGCCAAGCACAGATGGAGGCATATTTACAAGGACCTTGAACCACAGAGAAAGGTCTTAAATAAAAATGTGAAAAATAACATCAGAGAGACTCAAAGGCCTTATAAATATGCCCCAAGCAACCTATGAATCTCTAGCAGTACATATCCAGAAACCTAATTGTTTTCTTAAATCGTTTTTAAACACAACATCTAAATCAATTATATACCTACATTCATTAAGAAGTGAGTTAAAATACCCTAAGACACATGAAAGCATTTTTGTAAGACCCTTGCACTATTTTAGCGTCACTTTTAACATGGCTATGTAACACAAAGAAACAAAATCTATTTGTAACACACTTGACACAAATCAAAATTTTAAATACACAACTTCCTTCATAATGTTCTCCCTAAAACATACTATTCTCTATCTAAATTAAATGAATCTTTTCTCACCTTAGCAAATACTTTATGAGTTTCAAAACAGACTCAGAAACACACCAAATTGTCTTTAGCAGAGCAAAAGGTATGCACTCCAGAGTCTGCAGCTATAAAAAGCACAGAAAAGCTGTAATTCATCACACATATCTCTCATGTCACCCAATCAAAACTCTTCCCTCACTTTTTTCAAATCAACACCCTTCCCCCCTCTGCCCTTTCTGCCTTTTTTGCATAGCAACCACCTCCTGAAAGACCTCTCATGTTTGCAAGTTCACACAACAATGTTTCAATTGAACTCTGAACTCTCAGTACACCTGCATATCCAGTGCAATCTTTCATAAAATGATTTTTTTTGACCATTCAAATTACATCTTTCAAAGAACTCATCCATGCACCCTAACTTTCTGTTTTCAGCAATCAAAATCCACCAATCACTGCTACTGCTTCATTAACACAGAAACTCCACAGTTTTTTTCATTTTAAACTCTTATTTTTTCAACTCCCATTTCATTGCCACACTTCATCTGACTGCAGCAGAACCTCCTCTCACCATGTTTTCTGTCTGGATTGTTAAACATAGTTACATCTACTGGGCTCAGAGGTATGCTGATAACAGAAATGTACCTAACCTCAATTTACAAGATGTGGAAATTAAGTGGTTTGGCCACAGAGGATTAAAATGTCACCAATTGATACCATTGGTGAAAACCTTTATGCATTTGCCTAAACCTGACCTGTTAATTGTGCACTGTGGAGGAAATGACTTGGGCACTTTGACTGGGGTAGGTCTGGAAATGCTTTTAAAGGACACCTTTGAGCAATTGATGGCACTTTTTCCTCAAACTGCCTTGGTATATTCAAATATATGCCAAAGACAGAAATGGAGATGGTCGAACCAATTTTGTCCACAAATTGAGAAATCGAGGAAGCATGTAAACAAATCTGTTTCAGCTTACATGAGAGACCATGGAATGGGCTCCATCTACAACAATAACTTACGTTACTACATGCAAGATATCTACAGAGGAGATGGAGTTCACTTCTCAGATGAAGGGAACAGAATTTTCATTCTGAATTTAAAACTGTGCATTGGTACCTACTTATAAGTACCTAAATGTACCATAAACCCAAAAGCTCTTCTCAGAGCTACCCTACATCTGATCACTCACAATTATTATTTTACTCTAACTTTTTTCACTAATTTTCAACAAAGTACGCTCCCCGGAGCGCTACCAGGTACGCGAACCGGAAGCTAACCGCGCGAAATTTTTTTTAAAAATGATTTTTTTTCACACATATGGGCCTCCTCAGCCACCCTCAGAAAACCTAGGGGGTCAAAATACGTCTACCGTGCCCCCTTCTACCCATTCTGAACATTATTTGCCCTCCATCTTGTATCTTAATTCGACCAAAACACAAAATGGTGGACTCCCGTAACGCTGCCGGTTCGCGTACCGGGGCGCTCACCGGGAAGCGCTCCATTAAAAAAGGTGGGAAAGTAATTTACAGAAGAAACTCTGGAGACACTTTCACCAAATATAGATTAGCTCATACTACATACCAATCCCTACCATTTTCACACATTTGGTTGGAATTCCATTTAGCCATTTAGCCTGTAGACCTCTCTAAATACCCTGAGGTAAATTACTTCACAAAACACATCTGAAGTGTTGGAATTGACAACCAATTAAAATGTTACTTTCATTTTCTACTTTTTTTACCTGACATTTGATTGGTTATGTACCTGAATATATATAAAAAAAAGAGAAACACAGCCATTTTGACTACTACTTCCTGAACTATATTGCAAGATCATTTTCACTCACAACTTAAACTTGTTTTTAAAAGGTAAGATAATATTTTATAAATTTGAAAACATTTTCAGATAGTTATATACTATCCCTCTGTAAGAGTTAGACATTGAGAAAGGCTTGTTTATTATAATTATGGATTGATTTAGGTTTCTGTGGTATTATTATGAATTTACATAGGCTTTCTCACAGGCACTTTTTAATAGTACTACTTCATGCCTCAAAAGTACCTGTCTGAACTTAAACCCAACAGTGCCCTATCTCTACTGATATATTTATTTTTTATTCAAATTTCAGCACAAAAATGCAAGGAGAACAGAACGTTTCCTTTGAAATTGTCCTAGACATGAATAATGAGGAAATAATTGAACCCATTGACTTGGAATTCATGGATGAATCACGAGACCATGAACTTCTACAATGTGTAGAATCTGTGGATCATTTACTTCATTATGATGACGGTCAAATGTGGGAAGTTATGTTCACTCAACAAGAGGACATATCGGACAGTCAAATGTTAGACGTTCTATTAAATTTTGAAAAAGAATCAGAAAAATAAAATTATATTTAATAATAAAAAATTGTTTGAGTCTTTAATCATTTTTATATGTAATTCATAAACTAGTACCAAATTGATTATAATGTAAAGTCAGACTTATAGTATACTGTGCACAATTCCAAAAATAAATTTATATTTAATAATCATAAATACTGGTACTTAAATAACAAACAAAAAAACAACAAAAAGAACAATCAATAACCATACAATATTTCAAAATATCATAGTCTATCATTCTTTTTTCCTTATAGTACGCTCCCCGGACCGCTTCCCGGTGCGCGTACCGGGCGCTACCCACGCAAAAAAAACAATTTTTTTTTTTTTTTTTTTTTGGCCCGCGGGGCCCTTTTAAAGCCTCCACATCAAACCTAGGGGGTCAGGAAGGATCTACTATGCCCCCTTATGGTCATTTCCCCCTTTGTTTTGGCCTCCTCTTGTCTCTCGATCCTACCGAGAGACAAGATGGCGGCCGCTCCGGACTGTTTAGAATGTTGACAGACACCGGAGAGCCAATCCGCTTCGCGAAGTTCCGTTACGCGTCAGGTACGCGAACCGGGGCGCTGCCCGGAGCGCGCTTACAGATATATATATTTTTTTGAACGTTAATTTCTCAAAATCCACTGGAGCACATATATTGAGACCTAGCAAAGGCACATCGGGCTACCAGTCCCTACAATTTTGCCAATTTTCGTGCAAATCCATTCGCCGTTCGGGCTAAAAGTGAGGCCAACCGCCCTATGGAAATTAACATAGGAAAAACGCGTTTTGGGACCCCCCTTTTTTCTCGGCCCCCCCTTGACGAACCCCCCCCAAATTTTCAGGGGCTGCTCAGAAACAAAATGTTCCATTTTCCTGAAAATTTCAGCCAATTCCGTCCACAAATGCCAAAGTTATTAGACATAGAATTTTCAAAAATCCCATAGAGAAAAAATCCTAACTATATATACCTACTGGCGACCGCCAGTAGGTAATATATATATACACACACACACATATACATAGGTATAAATAATTTACAAGGCTATGTTTATATAGCATTAGTAGTATTGAAAGGCTATGTTTATCTAACATTGGTTGTGGCAGGACCTTCACCCTGAGCCCCGTGCCCACTCTGTCCTCCCTCTGCTGTGAGAACACAGCCAACCTCCTTCTGTGCTGCCTCAAATAAACAGAAAATAGATTAAATCACTTCAGATTTTAGAGACACCTGTTGAAAGGAGAGCAAAGTTTAAATTCTGCTTTGCAGAATGACTTGACCTTTGTCCTAAAACCAGGACAAGTATCAGAAAAGCGTCAGGAGGCCGGGACAGTCCTATGAAAACCGGGTCTGTCCCGGGTAATCTGGGACTGGCCACCCTACTTTAAGGAGCTCTTGTTTTCTCTTTGCTTAGGCACCAAATGAGTCTGGATGTTTTTTCAAGCGTACTCCTTTGTTCGATTGTCTCCTCCTGTGCTCCGTATTGAACTCTCTCCCTTAAGTGCTTCTCTCCTCCCTCGCACTCCATGTTAATCTCTCCCGTCCATGTTCTTCTTTCCCCTGTGGTCCTTGCTCTCTCTTGCCCATCTGCTGCTCTCCCCTTCAAGTTCCGTGTTGATCTTGCCTGTGTGCTTCTCTCTTTATCCCCTTGTTGTTCCCTCCCTTGTGTGCTTCTCCCCACTCCCTCCTTGTTGCACCCTCCTTTATGTACTTCTTTTTCCTCCCACCCTGACCTGCTACCCTGACCCACTCCTCCACAACCTACCACCCTCCTGCATTCCTATCTTTAAAAAAAAAAAATTGTAGGTCTTTTTTGGAATACTAGGCAGGGAATTGCGCCAACCCTTAAGCTTTATAAATAAAAGTGCTTTTGCGCTACTTCAATTTTATTTGAATTTTTTGCTGAAGCTGTACAGCATCAACAAAAGCCATTGGCAAAGCCAACATGTCTTAGAGGTGAGATCTATTGGCTTTGCCAATTCTTATTTTAGGTTTACCTCTGAATGTGCACCAAAGTTTGTGTCAGGTTGAAAATGTAAGGTGGTGAGGTGAGAAGCAAATGCAGACTGGGGTAACTCTTACTTTATTAACATAGAACTACAGTGTATGGCAGGAGACAGGCAATGAGCATTATTTACACAAAAACTGAATCTTGATGTCTGCTTGTTGAGCAAGCTCACATATAATAAATAATAATAACCCAGTATTTATCAAGCGCAAACTAATCACCCCTAAGGGTCTCAAGGCGCTGGGGGCCCTCGCGGAGATTAAGTGAGCTATTGCCCAGAGTCACATGATGCTGAGCTGATCTGCTTCCGGCACTAGGGATCGAACCGTGAGCCCAGCACTTCAGAGACAGCCGCTGTGGCCGCTCCCATATCATTGCAAGGTCAAAGCAGTATTAGTATATAATATTACTATAGTTAAAAGATCATTGTAAATAAAGTACAAATGTGATGCCATAAGTGTACGCTGATCAATTTTCATTATCTGCAGAAACATAAGGGACTATCACTTGTCTTGGCATACTTAATTGCACGTGTGAAATCCCCTGGTACAAAAAAACCAGCCAAGCAAGCAAATCTCCAATGGCTGAGCCTCGATATACAGACAAGCACTGACCTGTTGACGGACATTTTGTGGGTTCCAAACACAGCATCCAAGATCTGAAGACTGCAGTACTCAAAGGTAACTTCGAGACAGGCGAAATAAAGACTTATGAATATAAGTGCCAGCCAGTGTTCAATATACTAAAAGTTGGATTGGAAAGGCACCACTACCTTCAGGAGCCACTATCCTAACGGATTGAGCTCCATCGGTCACTCCGCATGCAAAGAGGGTTTAGTAGTCTTGGATGGGAGCGCCTATCCGCCTACCTGAGGTAATTCTTCAACAGCTGACAACCTTTACCACAGCTCCATCAGAGTTTAAAGTAGCTGGTTGACATTTTATAGCCAACAGATTAACATGAGCCTTGCTGTACACAAGCCATATTGCCTACGTAGATGAGTTGGCCTAAACAGTGACTAACCCTTCCCTTCACAACTCATGTTCCACCTTCAAAGATCATTCCATGATACTGGACTAATCGCTTCCAAACATCATTGACCTTCATTAATGTAAGGCAGTGCAGGCAACTGATTTACCAATCTGTCAATAATCCTTGCTGGCTGACCTGACTACATCCCAACCCTTATGACTTTGCACAGGCACTGGCTTGAAACAAACAAGCATGCCTCAATCCTATCTTGCTTCCCAAGTTAATTTTCTGAAACGTAACTGTCTGCACGAGGCACACTGGCTTCCAGACACTGATGCAATAAGGGATAGACAGAGCCACAGAACCACAGCCCCATAGAACAAGCATTTGCAAAGCAATAGGTCTCGCATTTACAGAAGTTTGAGCTATTGGCATTGTAAATGACAATGCCTTTTATTTATGTTTTGGTTTTTAAAACATAAACAAAAGGCATTGGCATTTACAATGCCAATAGCTTACATTTGTATAAATCTGAGACCTATTGCATTGCAAATGCTTGTTATACCTTTGGGGGCCTGGAACTGTCACAGGTTCAACAGAGTGATGATTAGTAATCTATTGGTGCTGTCACTGTCCCAGCAAGAAACTCTAAGAAGATCTTTAAACTGCTGCATAGCAGCAGAAATGGATGGGCACTGTGGTATCCGACTGTACCAAACAGGGTTTGATTCGTTGCTTAATAGTTTACAATATTTCTTTACATAGCAGCAGTTGAGTACAGCTGTGAGCTTAAAGTAGAAGAAGCTCTGGACCACTTGAGCATATGTGTTGTCTAATAGGATCGACCTCAAACACACATTCAAAAATGAAGCATTGGTAAAGGCAAAAGATCCACTGCCAACACCAGACCAATTGGCTTTGTCAGTGTTTGCTTTACAGCCTTGACATTAGGTTACACAGCTGCCCTGTAGGGTATGAGCTTAAGTCTGCGTAGGTATGCACGTCTGAATTTATAAAATACATTTATGGGTAAAATTTTGAAGCTTAGCAGCGCACCTGGCTCCTACTTGTTTATTTGGGAGCCGGACACACTTAGGCTTAGCTGACTCATTACAGTGTGAAGAACACCTTTATGAAACAGGGACCTGAACACTAATAGTCAAAGGAAGCAAACAGGCACAGCAAAGATCTGTGCATCTCTTCAATTCTGTTTTGTAAATTACCACTCACAGAAATATTACGTCACAGCTGTCACAGAATCAAATAATTTAAGCTATTTTGGGATTTATAAGATGCCTTTAAAGGTAAGCAAGGTGAACAGTTGATGAAGAGAACTACAGAATGAGAACCGCTCACTTGCTTTTCATTTGTCAGTGGAAGCCTGAGACTTGAAGTAGTTCTGTAACTCGAAAGGGCGCTAGGGGCCTTTTGATATAAATAACTTCTTAGCTCCTCTGCTAATGAGAAACACACAACAAACAGTGCTTGCTCCTCGCTCTGCAAGCACCACTAAACTTTAGAGTGGAAAGCCAGGTTCAGCAGACCCAGAGCACGGTGGGCAAAATTAACACTTTGACCTTGCCTGTTCACGATCTCCAGCCTGAAATTCATTGAATGTTGACTAAAAGCAAAGCTGAGTGCTCGATGGAAATATTTTGAAGGGTATCTAAAGTGCAGCCCCTAGGTAGGGGTTGTCCCCCAATGCACAGCGTAAGGAAACAAATGAGTTTAATACCACTTATAAAAAATATGTGATCAAAAAACATAAACCAATCCGCATTCAATAGTTCTTTAATGACCACTTTTAGTCAATGATCATTCATTTTCATCTTTAGAACAGTTCATATGGTTGAAAATCGATATCACATGGTCATCATTCAAAAGTTGATCAGTAATCCCAATGCATTTCGGGCATTATGTCTGCCCTTCGTCAGGGGACATTCTATAAACAAAGAATGAGGAAATGGTCTTAGTGAGGAGCAACTCGCATGTCTGAAAAACTATGTAATATGCAGATAACCCCTACCTAAGGGCTGCACTTTAGATACTGTTCTACAAGCTGTTTGGTACAGAAAGCAAAGTCCCAGTTGCACGCGACAACCTGCAAATCATTTATCTTTCAATCACCTGGTTGTGCGTGACCTCCCAAAGATTTTAATATTTTGAAGGGGCCAGCCCAATTACCTGAAGGGCTTTAATAGACACGTATCAATGCCGCATTAGATATCAGTATTATAAATATATTAAACATGTACCCTAAAGTCGCCATGTGTGACTCACTTTGAGTTACAGTGGAAAATTCCCAGTTACTCATCGTCTTCACCCCCGGCTTATTGTGTTACTTGAGCCACGTCCTAACTCTTTCAGTGAAAGCAACCTGATATGAAAGAGGACTATCGACTACTTCGGACCCACCATAGAAATAGAAAACAGTGCTGCAGCGAGTGGTATGTAAACTGAACGCAACAACCGCCATATTGTACTATGCAAATTCAAATAGTTAACCAAGCTCACAACCTGGGCAGGTGAACAACAGAAGCTAAAAATGTGTGACTATGCATTTTAATGTGGCGATGAGGACCACGACATTAAAATGCATGTATAACGCTTGATGAATGGTACTTGACAGGGCTGAGCACTTAACCCTCTGTAATGCTGTGACAGCAGCGCGTCGTCCTGCTCTCTCTTCAATCACAGACAAACATGTACGCAAGCGATCGGGATTAAATTAATTGAAGTCAAGGAAGACCACTCTCCTCTTGTCTCTGGCAGCACTGCAAATGCGGCATCCAGGAGCCGAGCAAAGTGAATGGATGGGAAAGCCCAGCTTGCAAAAAAGCATTTGTCTGTGTGTCTCTCCTGCTCTCTTTTCAACCACAGACAAACATGTACACAAGCGATCGGGATTAAATGAATTGAAGTCAAGGAAGCCCACTCTCCTCTTGTCTCTGACACCACTGCGAATGCGGCATCCAGGAACCGAGCAACGCGAATGGATGGGAATGTCCAGCTTTCAAAAAAGCCTTTGTGTGTGTGTCTCCTGTCCGAGCAGGCAAGCGCGCTTCGGGCTCTGAGCAGCACTGGCACACAATGGAAGAAGGAGGGGCCCGACGGGGGGGGGGGGAGAGTAAGCAAAAGTGCACCATGCGCGCGTTGTGCTGAATTCCGGGACCCGTACGTGTGCACATCTCCTGTCCGTATGCGTGCACATCTCCTGTCCCCTTTCGGGAGAAAAAGCAACGACAATAGATCTCACCAAGTGTGCACAGCATGCGCTGCTTAGCTAGGCGCGACCTAAAAATTGACAAAATACTCATAGGGAGGTAAAAGATAACTTGCAGAGAATACACTACAACCAAGATAAACTAAATAAGCACATTGTCTTCCAAATCCAGTGAAGATTCGCCAAAACGTCCACAGGTTAATAGTAAATCAAAACATGCTGGCCCTCATTCTCAATGCGGTCTGCCCTTGAGGGATCTGGACACATACTTTTCTAAGTAACTGAGCTGAATGAGCTAATTATGTCTTGAATGTTGTGCCGATTCATTAAAAAGTGTAACATTTATTGGAAAATCAGAATACACTCTTGCCATTAAAGTTGCAGCTTAACCATGACATCTACATTTTAAAAGCACTATTTGGAGGCTACAGCTTAACCATAACATTTTAAAAGAGACATATCTAAACTTGCCATTTTTATTTTAAAATCAAAACGTTGTGAATCAAAAGCGTATGCTATTCTAGTTTCCTACCACAGGGGTCTGCCCACCTTAACTACAGTTAAAATAATGACCATAATGTCTTCCACAGTCTTTCGCCAATCAATCCCATTGGTCCAAAATAAATTATTAATTGACAGAAATCATGGTTTAAAAATCAAGATCCGAACAGTCCTAAATACCCTAACATTGTCTTACCTCATAGATGGCCCTCGTTTTTTTTTCTTTTACACACAAACTGCTGGACTGTTTTCCACTAAACCAAAGGAGGATTGCAGGTTGTAAAATGCTACTTATTTTAAGTTGTGTGAAAATCCATGCAGCATTTTTTGTTATACATGCAACAGAATCTATCCTACTTAGCTCGGTTGATAGGATGGGGGATGATACGAAGCCTGGATGCAGGCATGCATCTAGGCTACTATTGTTCCGAGACTACTATTCATGGTTCATGGCCATACAAAACTGGTACAGTGGGAAGGACCTTGCAAAAGGGCCTTGCTGTGAATCCTAAAAAACAGAAATTCAGGGTAAATGTGTATAGCCAAAGGCCACGCTAGGTGTGCACTGTGGGCACATGGGTTGTGTGAAAGCACAGGTGCAGGGGTTAGTCATTTGGCAGGTCCTGCACGCATAGCCCACATCCCATAATCAACTACCATGTGCAGCTCACTAGAGTAGGACAGTGGATGGTGCTTTACCAGGCCATAGGTCTGGCCTGTGTCCAGAGATTGCTGCAAACAGCCAAAGCCATGCAGACCTGTTTCACTTTGGATGGCCTAGGCACAGGGCCTGGTTTCATAACCCACTGCGGGCAAACAGCGTTTACAACGCTGTCATTACATCGCAGTACTATTACAACGCAGTCGTTACAACGACCGCGTTGTTAGTTCACAATGCATTTACATCGCAAATCATTACAACGACTTGCTGTAGGGGGCGCTGAGGTATTGGAAATTAAATTCCAACACCTTCCCTATAGTTGCGAAACTGTAGTAGGAATAGTAAATAATACTATTCCTAAGTCAAGCGCGCCCCCTGCTGCAAGTCATTGTAATGACTTGCGATGTAAATGCATTGCGTACGAACAACGCGGTTGTTGTAACAACCGCGTTGTATATGCACGCGATGTAATACATTGCGTTGTAATGTACTATATTCCCCGCTGCGTATTGTTTAAGGCCATGAGCACAGTGAAGATGATTGGCAAGGATTTGTGCCTTAGGCTAGACCCTGCAACTAGACCACGCTGCAAGAAAGAAGGCTGTGCTGCGCCGGACATGGTCCGTCAAGGTCTGGTTATAGGAACCCACTGATTATAGGTACAGCCATTGAGCAGCTGGGTTGGGACAGGCGTGGGCTGCTGAAGCACCTGCCCATACTCCCAACCTTGTGCCCAGGGGTCACCATGCAAAGCTGAAGGCTCAGCATAACAGCTTTAGATGAGGCCGGATGCAGTAGGTCATAAGAAAAACAAAAAAAATACGCTTGTGGATGAAAGCCTGTGCGTTCTAGTGGGGCAAGATGGCGTCCGCACGAGTGGACGCGTAAGCTCACTGCTCCTGCCGGACCTCACAAGAAGTTGGTAGCGGAGTAAGGATCGACACTTCAGAACGGAGAGAAATCAGCTTTTAAGATAAAATCTTCTATATTTAAATTACTTACTTGCCGGAAGGATTTTCCGCGAGCATGTCTTCGCTGAAGACTGAAGGCTGAAACCAATTTCTTCTGCTCGTGTTAGTGAGGAGACGGCCGATGCTGGAAGTGTTATCGGCATTCGCGGTTGGAATCACCAGGAGCAGACGCACTTGGTCGGCGGGTGCCGCTGCTACTGTCTGGCCGAGGGAGGCTGCGAGGGAGGCTATGAGTGATTCCACCTGGGATGATTCTGCTAGGAAGAACGTCAAAGCAGCTTGCCGCTCAACCATACCGCCTAAGGGAACCCCCGGCAAACCTCGAGGTCAAGAGGACGATAATGGCGAGACAGTGAGTGAGAAGCCTGATAAGAATTCCAGCAGCTCCATTAAAAACCCAGACGCTGAGATAAGCAAAGGTAAATCAAACGTGGGGGATAACAGAACTATTCCTGCAATTTTTTCTGCTTCTAAGGAGAAACAGAGGGGGAAAAAGATACTTACCGCTTTGGAAGGGAAACAAGTATTGTTGAATGCCTGCCCTACAGAGACTACAGAGTCAACTGCAGAGGGTGGGGATAGCACTGAAAATTTCGAGCTATTGAGGCATAATGTTACTGCCACCACTGACATCGCTTTACCAATAGCTACCCCTGGTTTAGGGGTCAGTGAAGTTTTGAATAATCAGAGTAATTCTCAGACTGTGAGTGTCACCGGTGTTGAAGATATTATCTCAAAGGGTGTAGCACAAAGTGCTAAACCCCAGACGCAAACACACACTTCGCAGGGGGAAGAGCAAACACAGGCACAGGCATATTCACTGGATGGTGAATCTGGTGACTTTTTTTCCCTCTCAGAACACTCTACTTCTTCCTGTGAAGATTTGGTGTTGCAGTATTCTAGGTAAATGAACATGGCTGATGACAGTGCCCAAAGTAGTATCTGTTTGGAGGACTCAGGTGACTTTATGGATGGTAGCCCCCACACAGTGCGAAAAAAAGGAGATACAATTTTGGATAAGGGGGGGCGCACAAACTGACCAATTGCATTCCTTCAAATAGGTGCAAAAATAATACAATGATGAAGATATCACTTTATCAATGGTATATCAGTCCATTATGTCCCATCGAGATGAGACACGAGAGGAGAGCCAAAGGGTGCAAAATTCATGTCACAAATTGCAGAATTCGGTACGACGGCTGGTCAAATCTCAGGCAGACTTCGCTTCAAGGTTCACCGAGGCAGAGATGAGAATTTCAAATTTGGAAGACAAACTGTAACAACAGACGGCAATGACAGAATCGCTACGCAACATTAAAGAAGACACACAATGGAAAATGGCTGACTTTGAAAACAGGGCTCGACGAAAACATTTGAGACTGATGCGGATTCCAGAAGGGAAAGAGGGACAGGACCCTCGCAAGTTTATAGTCAAACTTTTTAAAAAAGCCTTTCCTGAACCCACTAAATGGGACTGGGACAGGGAAATCGAAAGAGCACATAGATTCCCTTTTAATATTCATCCCCGGGCAGGTCAGGTTAAGGCTAAGCCTAGATCCTTTCTGATCTCTTTCAATCGTTTTTTAGCTAGAGAGGAGGTTTTCTTGTTGGCACGTCCTGATAAGAAAAGGGTTGGGGTGGGGTTTGAGTTTTTTGCTACGCCTGATTTTTGTCGATATACAATGGAGAGTCGTTGGCAGCTTCGCCAGCTTATCGCTCAATTTCAGGCCAAGGGGGCTCAAGCTTACTTAATGAACCCTGCCAAGCTAAAAGTTATTTTTCAGGAACGTATTTGGTTCTTTACAAACAATGGGCCTGCAAAAGAGTTTTTGAATTCCATTTAGGTTTATTCTGTCATGCTGAAGTAGTTAGAGGCATCATGTTATTAAGGTTTTCGCCTCTCCTAAAATAGAAAATAGTAACATTATGTTTTTTGTATGTATAATCTTGTGAGAAAAGGCAGGGGAAGTACGGGAAGCTTTACATCTACAGGACTATAAGTCCTAAAGCCTCGGTAAGGAGAAGGGGAGGGAGACGGTCAGGGTGGAGTAGGGGTGGGGGGTTTGTGTGATAGGGGCACTGACGTGGGGGAAAAATGGGGTAAAAACCACAGTTGCAGTAAGAGAGTTGAGCGATAAAACGGATAAAATTTTTCCAAACAATCAGAAAGTTTACGGTAAAATGTTAATTCGTTTTCAGTCGCGTATGCTTTTTATTCTCTGTTATGGTGCTCAGGGGGATTGAAATGTGTTCCTTAAATGTTTCGGGTCTTAATAATGTTAATAAAAGGAAGAGGGTAGCCGTAGAACTTCGGCATATACAGCCTGATGTAGTATGTCTCCAGGAGACACACCTGCCCTGGAGTAATATTCATTTAGTAGCTGATCTGGGGTATTCTTTAATCGCCGCTTCACAACAGTCATCAATGATTCGAAGAGTCATGTTATTAATTAAACCGAATGTCTGTTCAATAGGACGATGTTTGACAGATAAATTGGGCCGCTGGGCCATAGTAGAATTAGGGTTGGGTGGCTGTCAATTAACATTATGTTCCATTTATGGATCTAATTTAGATGAGGCATCAACTTTGGAGGGTTGAATTTAGAATTGGCGGCATGGGTAACTCCCCTGATTGTATGTGGAGATATTAATATCAATGTAACTCCTCAAGAAATTACCAGAGGACCTCCAAACTATACAGGACGTAAACCACGGGTCTTTAAGGCCCTTCATAATTTTTTAGAAGATCATGGTCTAGTGGATGTCTGGAGTAGTTTGTTTCCCACAAATTCAGGCTATACCTTTTATTCTTTACCCCATAAAAAAATGGCATGATTGGATTATTTTGTTATGTCTTCAACTCTGCTAACTGGGGCGATTATGCAAATATTCCCTAGGATATCTTCCGATCACGCTCCTGTTGTTTTAGAAATACCAGCCTTACGGATAGATCGCATAAATAGAGGCTTCACCTTTGATCGGAAATTATGTGCAGATGATCAATTAAGGGGCACATGTCAAAATGGATTATAGAATTTTTTGATACTAATGCATACACTGCCCGTATAGATATTGTATGGGACTCGTTCAAGGCTTGTTTTAGGGGTGAAGTCTTGTGCTATGGTATTTCTTATCAAAAGAAACTTAAACTAGAAATGCAAGACCTTTATTCCGCTCTTAGAGCAGCGGAGGAGAAGTTGATTCAAGGGATAATAGATCGGGGGAATATTTTGGATCTTGAAGATGCAGTCGCTAGGTGTCGTGCGAAAATTACTGGGGTCTGGAACACATGAGACTGTGAGGAAATACTTGGCATACAAAAAGCAATGTCATGAGTATGGGGAAGCAACAGAGAGGTGCCTTGCGCTAAGGCTGCGTATGCAGGAAACCTTGCGACGTATTGCGGGCCTAATAGATTTTTTAGGAGAATTGTGTCAGGACTCGGAGAAGATTTTAGTTATTTTTCATCAGTACTACACAGAGCTTTATACACAGCAAAGGCAGGATGAGGGAGTTGATTTAGCAATACCCGGGGGGATTTTTAATCAATTAGACCCTAGTGAGATATATTTTTGGATAGCCCACTTACGATGGAAGAATTAGAAATCGCTGTGAAAAGTCTAGCATTAGGGAAGGCGGCGGGTCCTGACCATCTCCCAGGTGAGATTTATACGCTTTTTTTTGGTCAGTTGCAGCTTACAATGCTTGAAACATTTAAGGCAGCGCAAGCAGGGGTGGCACCTAAATCATGGGATGAAGCCACCATAGTGGTTTTTAATAAGAAGGGTAAGCCTCCAGAGCTGCCCGGTTCATACCGTCCGATTTCTTTACTTAATTGCGATGGTAAAATGTACTCAAAAATCTTGGCTAATCGCATCTCACAAGGTATAACCTCATTAGTGTCAGTGAACCAACAGGGATTTATTCCTGATAGGTGTACCGTCACACATATTCATAAAGTCATCACTCTTTTTGATATTGCTCAAGTTGAGAAAAGGAAACTTGGGTTAATTTTATTAGACGCTAAGAAAGTGTTTGATCGCGTGGAGTGGCATTATCTTCGGAAAGTGATGAACCGGGGAGGCTTTGGGAACGGTTTTATGACCGCAATACAGGTGCTTTATGCTTCTCCAATCGCTAGAATCGCTGCCATGGGTATGAGATCTGAGATGGTTAAAATAACAAGAGGAAATAGGCAAGGATGCCCCTGTTCCCCTTTACTTTTTGCGTTATATATAAATCCTTTTATTGAAATGTTATCTAATAGTCAGTTAATGAGACTTTTTTTGCTCAGGATACTCCTCACTCAGTTTTCGCGTATGCGGATGACATAGCTGTGATGTCTGCTAACCCGGCTATGGCCCTCTTAGAGATTGAGCGGTTGGCATCTGAGTTTGGCCAGGTTTCTGGTTATAAACTCAATGTCTCAAAAACACAAGTTTTATGCACTGATAATATTTTAATACAAGTCCCTAGATTAGTTTCTAAAGCCACATATTTGGGCATCAAAATTAAAACGGCAATGAAAGTTTTAGTAGAAGTAAACTGGTCGTCTCTATTACAGAACATAAGACAATCTTTTGATAGATGGGGACGTCTTCACTTTACTATAATTGGTAGAGGGAATATTATAAAAATGAGCATTCTATCTAAAGTACTATATTTATTCAGATCCATTCCCTTGGAGATACCCCTAAGTCACTTGCAACAGTTGCAGTCTCTATGCTCTAAATTTCTATGGGCTCCTGGCAAACCGCGGCAGATTATGAGATTGATGACACTTCCAATTGAAAGAGGTGGTCGGGCCATACCAGATTTTATTCTTTATTATTATGTTTGTTTTTTGCAGAGAATGCATATAATATTGACTGGGGAGCAAATTGGCAATATAGCTGACGCACCGTCTATATTTCAGTTAATTTTAGGGACGGAAGCTAGCAGATGTTTATTTAAAGCGCTTGAAGGCAATTACTACAAAAGGACCAGGTTTAAAGTTTTGGAAGCAGCATTTAAAGTGTGGAGGAGGTTACGTAAAATATTGGTCTGGAGGGACTAACTTATTATATTCCAACAAATGCTATTAAATTGCTCCCTTCTATATTTTGGGATAGGGTAGCCAGGGACTGGCAGTGTAAGGGCATTGTGCAAAATGGAGATTTTTATGAGGCTGGGGGATTGATTTCGCTCTATGAACATCTTGCGAGGAAATATGATTTACCTAACTCCCAATTTTTCAAATATCTCCAAATTCGTGACTTAGGCGAAAACATATGGCCCTTAAACCTAATGGTTTGGTAGAGGCAGTTTGACGGCAAGAGAAAATTGGGGGATTATATAAAATATTATTATCAACCAGACCAGATGATATTGAGAAACATAATATATATTGGCAGTCAATGTTGGGGGAACAAGATCTTTCAATAGAAAATGCCATTATTACCTCTGGGGAAGTTCTTCTTTGAGCTAACTTAAAAGCACAGTTTTTTAAAACAGCATTCAATTTGTATTACACCCTGGATCGCATGCTTAAGTGGGGAGGCCGATACGACGGCAAATGCTTTCGATGTGGGAGTGATAAGGCAGACAGCCTTCATATATTTTATAATTGTGTTAAATTGTCTCATTTTCTCCATGGTATTGAACATTTTTTGTCAGAAATGTTACGGACTACGCTTAGGATTTCTCCAGCTCTTATGCTATTGGGGATTGGTGATGCTTTTGAAAAGGGGACTCCCCTGTATAAACATAGGTATTTTGTATTTGTTGCAATGACTGCTGCACGGTTATGTATCGCTTCAGAGTGGTTGCAACCGGAGCCTCCAGCATTTGAATTCTGGCGGGCCAAATTGTATAATTTGTTTAATTTGGAATGGATCTGTATTCTGTAAAGGGAGTAAGAAAGCGGAAAATGGGTATGTATATCTGGGGGGTCCTCCATGATCATATGGAGATATGATGTGTGACGTATTTTTATCATTTATAAGGGCTTCCTATACATGGATTTTGTTCTCTCTCTTATACTGCAACTGTGGAACAATAAAATATATTTTTAAAAAAAGAAAAAAATAACTTAATAAAAACTGTAGTTTGAGTGGTGCCATAGATACAATGCGAAATATGAACCAGCCATGGCTGCTCATGCCCTCACACATCACATGACTGATCAAAAGTCATTATTGATGACTGACATCAATGTTGGCATCAGTGAAGATGCTGATAACAAAATAATAGGAAAAGGGTCAATGTGATCCAAACTGTGTGCAAGCACCCTGTAGGACGATTAACCACTGCTATAGGGCTTTGGAGACCCTGGTAAGGGAAAGGATGGGGCCTGCCCTTTGGTTCACATTTCCCACAACACGCAGAAGACAGCTATAGAACTACATATAGGCCCAGCGCTCACCCCTGCTCCTTGGATTGGGCCTGGCTTATGGTCAAGCCCTGCACCCCACCAACCTGTGGACATAACTCATTTTCACAGGCTCTCGGCTATGTACAGCTGTCCTCTGCTTTGTCATTATTCCAAAAACTGTGAGAACACTGAAACTACTGTGCAAGTTCTTCAGCCATGCTATTTGAGGACTGTATGTAGGGTGTGGCCTTTACCCCACCAATTTACATTACTTTGGTCAGTGCTAATGGCATACGTGAACTCACCAGTGATGAGTGAGGTCATAAGTTAGTCATACGTTATGGTTTGCACAGTGTATTATAACAAAGCTTTCTGCAGGTTGTAGTTTATGCATTGTATTTATAACATCCCTTTTAAGTGCAACCTTTTATTGTAATTCTTGACATTGTCATAAACAAACATATTAGTATTATAATTGATCATAATTTACCATAAACAATGTTTTTCAGCGAATGTTTATCCATTTATATATTGCAACAAGACCCATAATATTCAAAGCAGCTGTGCTGTCCTGTGACCAGGGCCTGTGAAGGCCAATGCCTATCCCACTCAGCATGCACTGGCTATGCACATCCAGCTATGGGTGCAGCACCTGTCGTAAGGTAGTGTTTAGACATGTGCAGTGGCCAGACCCTGCATACATCCTACCCAACCCTGTTAAGCATGATAATGTGCCCCAGCTGTATCCACCAAACTAGCCACACTTGACCCTCAACCATATGCACCAACTTATGAGCACACACTCCATCTTAACCAACCTACCTATCTGCACACACCATTCGGCCATGAAGGCTAAAGGAACTTCTGCTCATGGCCTTCCTGATTGACAGACTTGGTAAATCAAGCACTGGGACCCAACTGTTAAGACAGTCATTCATTGTTTTGGTTACTTTTACCGCTAGTTTATTGACTTTTTTTTTTGGGGGGGGAACCAGTTGAACCAGGCAGTTTCACCTACTTCAAGTTGGGTGAAATAAATTCCAAAAGTTTTTGCTGTAAAAGTGGAAGAAGTGGATATGGAGTTCCACCTTTTTAACACAACTCCACGCTCCAAAAACTTGTATTCCCCTTCATGGATCTTCCCATAACATGCCTTAATTAAACCAGTATGGATGAATCAAACTAGGAAATATCGTTCAGTTTCATCAAATGGCAGAAATCCTATTAAAGATATTTGTAAAATATTTGTAAAATGCCATTCATATGGGGAGACCAATTTGGTTATAAGTACTGAGTTGATGTAAAAAGGGATAGGCTCAGGGCTTTGCTGAAGACAGGCCATGTGGCCAAACCCTTTTGAGCACAGCCAAAGGTTGTGTGTAGTAAGGGCTGACCCCTGCTGGAACAATATTGAAAGTGGTAGATGGCCCAAAATATAGTCACTCAAAAAAACAAAGGTTGAACTGAAGTTATGGTTATCTTTATAACACCAAACAATAAGTTCAGAAAAACCTTGGGAATTCACTGCAAAAAAATGTAAGTTGGGGTTATGGTAACAAATTATAACTGAAAAAGTTATGCTTAGCTCTGCAATTCACACCTCCTAGAACAATCGGGCAAATCATGACTCGCACACCAAATAAAAAGCTTCCAACCTCCCAATATTTACACCACTAAATAACACCTAAAATCCTAATGTAAATAAATGACGACACGTTTAAATCAACAAATAATAGAATAAGAAGGATAATGCAGTATGCAATCTAATCAATAAGATTATTTGCACATTTGTAACTGCGTCTACCACATCAAGAGTGAGGTCATGAGAGAATAGTGTGCGAGTTATGGTGTGCATTGCTTTTTTGTGAGTTAAGAAATGCAGGTTGTGGTTTAAGTTAATTTAAATGCATAATTAAGTGGAAAACGCCATATCTACATAATCACATAATTACAATGACCTGACCATGGTCCATTGTTTTATACACATCCCTTTTTTTTTTAAAGTTAAATCCCAGTTCTTCTAACATTTGTCTCTTTGACCATACTATATGAGTCTCTTGCAAACATACTATATCACATTGGAGAGCTCGTAGTTCCTGTGCGACCCGTCATCGTTTCTCCAGTGAGTTCAACCCCTCACATTCAACGTGCCTACCCTAAACCTACACATTCTACTGTGCAAAGAACAGGGTGTTTTTTTCCAAAGTTCTACATTTTAACTTTATACTTTTTACTGCAGACGCCCAAACAGTACAGTCCATGATTTCACTTACTGTTTTCAATAAACATTTTCCTGTTGGAAAAAAGACACCTTTCTCAAGCTTACTATTAAAAAATAAACATGTAACATAAAAATATACGACAGGTTACTAATGAAATATCCACCCATATTGCCATCTCAGGGTGCCATTTCCAAACCACTCTGCCTTTGGATTCATGACTTATGATGTCAACGGAACCACTCAAAAGTAATAATACTGGACCTTGTTAAACAGGTACCCATTATGTCACCTCTCTCAAAGGCAAGATGGAAAAGTGAAAAGAAGCCACAGGAAAAAGTGTTGAAAAATGCTACAAACATTTCGAAAAATGAAGAAATGAGAAATTCCATGCCCATTTTCTTAAGATGCCGCTAATATCGATGGATCTTTAGCCTATCTGCATGGAAATTGTGCAGTTTAACTTCAGTGTCAGACAACGGTTTGTTTAGTTATACCATAGTCTATTAACCCCTTAGCTACCACGCCCTTTTTGAGCTATTTGGGGTAGTTTGCGCCGTGGTCTGCATACCTTTTTGTCCACATAAGGTACCCACACGAAATTTGCGTCCTTTCCTTCCAACAACCGGATGATTCTAAAGGTACCCAGGGTTGTGGATTCCTCTGGAGGGGACCAAGAAATTAGGCAAAATACAGCTACATTTGGGGATTTTGTGGAAAAAAGTGTTGCAGAAGACAGCGTCTCATTTTCTCCCTGCAAATGGTATCAAGGAAGAGTTTATGGAGCTAAAATCACAATCTACCCAGCTTTCAGGAACAGGCAGACTTTTGTCAGAAAACTAGCATTTTCTACACAGTTTTGGCATTTTACTGTGACATATCCTACGTTTCCCATTTTTTGTGTTTTTAACCTCCTTCCAGTTAGTTGTATATATGGGTGTGAAACCAAAAATGGATTCCCGGAAACTCTACCTCTCTGAAAAGAAGTCAAAAGTTCTGAATTCAGCAAGGAGTCATTTGTGTAGAACCTTCAAGATTTTCCAACAGAAAGTTGACAGTTGAAATAAAAAAATATTGAAACTGAGTTGAACAAAACAGCCATATCAGCCTACATTTTCAACTGTAACTTCTTCTAACTATGCTAGATTTTTTAAAGAAATATACCGTTATGTCCGTGGGCCCCTTCTGGTTGCAGGGCTAAATCAGGCTTGTAGGTTCACCAAGAACCCGAGGTACCCAGAGGCAATAACTGAGCTTCACCTTGCAATGATTTGTCATTGTGTACCTGTATACAGCAAATCATTTGGTAAAATATAAAGAGTGAAAAACAGGTATCAAGGGAACCTATGTATTTACGAAATGAGAACAAGATATGGAGATTAGAAGCAGTGGTTATTTGAACATCTCTGAATTTGTGGGTAGCCATACTAGCATGTAAATTAGGGGGCATTTTTCAAAATGTCTTCTTTTTTACACACTGTCTTACATTTGGAAGTCAGAAATGCAAAGAATGACAACCAGCAATAACACTTGTTCTACTATTCTGTGTTCCCCTAAGTCTCCAGACAAAAATGGTACCTCACTTGTTGGGGTAGGCCTAGTGCCTGCGATAGGAAATGGATCAAAATGCAACATGGACATATCACATTTTTCCACTGAAAACTGACGCTTTTTTTGCAATGTGCCTAGCTGTGGATTTTGGGCCCTAGCTCAGCAGGCACCTGGGGTAACCTAGCAAACCTGTACATTTTTAATAACAAGACACCCAGGGGAATCCAGGATGGGGTGACTTGTGTGGCTCTCACAGGTTCTGTTACCCAGAATCCCTTGCAAACCTCAAACTTTGTATAAAAAAATGTTCCTCATATTTCTGGGATGGAAAGTTCTGGAATCTGAGGGGTTTTCTAGTTTACAGAAATGTCTGGGTTTGGTAGGTTTACCTAGATGGACGCTGAGCTAGATACCAAAAATGCAGGTGTCCCCCTTGCAAAACCAGGTCATTTTGTGATAGATACTTTTGGTCTCCACAATACATTTTGGGCCCTTCTTTGTAGGAGGCATCCACACAAGTGAGGTACCATTTTTATCTGGAGACTTGGGGAACGCTGGGTGGTAGAAAATTTGTGTCGACCCAGTGATTTCACAACTTTCCCACACAGAAATGTGAGGTAAATTTTATATTTTTTTAGCAAAATTTGATGTTTGCATGGGAATCAGGCTAAGAAATCCTTGGGGGATCCCCGCAAGCCACACCTCCCTGGACTTCCCTAGGGTGTCTAGTTTTCAGAACTTTCTGGGTTTTGTAGGTTTTCCTAGATGGCCACTGAGTCCCAGACCAAAAACGCAGATGACCCCTTGCAAAGCCAGGTCATTTTGTGATCGATCATTTTTGATGCCTCTACAATACGTTGTGGGCCCTTCCCTGTCGCAGGCCTTTGGCCCAGCCACACAAGTGAGGAAGCATTTTTATCAGGAGACCTGGGGTAATGCTGGGTGGTAGTAAATATTGTGTGGGCTTGGTGATCCCACAACTTTGCCACACAGAAATGTGAAAACGTGATTTCTTTTAGCAAAATTTGAGGTTTGCAGGGGATTCTGGGTAAGAAAACTTTGGGGGATCCAAGCAAGCCACACACCCCTGGACTACCCAGATTGTCTAGTTTTCAGAACTTTCTCGATGTGGTAGGTTGTCCTAGATGGCCACCGAGTCCGGGACCAAAAAATGCAGATGACCCATTAGCAAAACTAGGTTGCTTTGTGATTGATCCTTTTTTATGCCTCTACAATACATTTTGGGCCCTTCCCTGCCACGGCCCCTTGGCCCACCTACACAAGTGAGATAGCATTTTTATCAGCAGACCTGGGGGAACGCTGGGTGGTAGGAAATATGACTGGGCTTGGTGATCCCACAACTTTACCCTCACAAGAATTTGAGGAAAACATGTTTTTTTAGCTACATTTAAGGTTTGCAGGAGAATCTGGCTAAAAAAAGTTGGGGGAGAACATAGCCTGCAGTAGGGAATAAATCAAACCTAGGCCACAGTAGAGAAATAAAACAGTAGCTAAAACCTAAGAATCATAAAAGCACATCTATAGCATAAATCAAGGGGCATAAATCATACTAAAAACATTACATTTCCTAGTATGCCCTCTGTCCACAAAGTCAGGGCTGCTGCCTAAGGCAGCGACAGTCACTGGGCGCACTTGGCGCAAACCTAAATGTGGCAGCTGTCCACTACTTGCTGGGCAGCTGGGAAACTGAATGAAGGAAAGGCCTAAACATTGTAGCTGGCACTAAGTGCTGCGCAGCTGTGCAAGTCAAGATAGGGATGAAGGAGTGCTTCTCACTCCTAGATGCAAAGTACATGTACCCCTAAAAGAAAGGTCCTAAACGGTGCAGCTGCCCACTACTTGCTGGGCAGCTGTGAAGTCAAATCTGCGGCATGGGCTCTCACTGGCCCTTAGAGCAAATGTGCAAAACGTGGGAGCCTTCTAGGCTCTCAAAATAGACATGTGTCCCTTGGAGCACACTTGCTCCTGAAAGAATGGGGCGCCAACTGGGGTAGAAGACCTTGCCCCCAAGCACGTTGAGCGCACTGGCGCTGTAATCATGATTAGGCTAGTGCTGGAGCCATCTAGGCTCAGAAAACAAATATGCAGCACGTTGGAGCATCCGGCTGCCATCCGGGACCGCTCTGGAAAATGACACCACTATGGTGCCTGGGCAAATATCGGGACACGGGCTCTTTAAACAATTATGGCCTTGAAAGGAAAATATGCCTCTAGCACTGTGGAGCTTAAAAATAAGTATGGCATGGTGGTGCGGGGCCCCGCTCTGGGACTCTACTAATAAGCACGCCCACCAACGTCGGAGCGGCCCCCTACCAGGCGGGGGCCACTCAGGGAATCCTGCATGGCTGCCCGGGTGCCTCAAGAGCACCAAGAACAAGGAAGGCAGCCCCCCCTTTCTCCACTCACCGGGGCTCTGGGGACTCGCTGGTCTCTTGGGCGGCTGCAGCAATCAGCGGGATTGGCACCATTTCACCGGCGACGGCTCTCCGCTGTGCGGCACCTGCTGGGCTCTCCCTCCACATCGGGTGCCCCGCCGAACTGCCACAGTGCCTCTCTTCCCTCCAGGCGGCACTTCTCCTCATGGCGCGGGGCTTCCCTAAACCACACGGAAGCCCCGCGCAGATCCACTACTCTGGCGCCCTTCCGGTCCGGTTGCAGGCCCCTCCCCCGTCACGAGTGCCTGACTTCCGGTTTTGGGCGCGAGGGCCGCGGCGGTGATTTTCCTGGTGGAAAATGAGGGGTAGGCTCCCTCTAACTTGAAAATAGAAAGCGGGGTGGGCACCCAGTTAATTTAAGGTTCAAAGCGGCAGAAACGGGGTAGGCACCCGTGACATTAGAAAAACGCGGGGTGGGCACCCGCAATGGTTAAAAATAAGAGGACATAATGCAGGGTAAATATTAAAATAAGCGGGGTGGGCACCCGCGCTGCTATTATAAAATGCAGCCGTGAGGGGTAGGCTCCCTCCAGATAAGGGGTTTAACGAAGGATGCACACAGCGCTCCCAGGGTGCTAAAAGGTGCAACCAGGTCCTTTAGAATTTAAAAGCAAAGCAAAAAGGGTCCCAGGGCAAATAAAAGTCCCCCAGTCATCCCAGATCAGGCAGAGGGGTCCCAAAGAAAAGTCCTCCAGGCATCCAGGGGCTGGGCAGAGCCCAGAGAGGCAAGCCTTCCCCTGAGCTCCAGCAGCAGCACGCCCCTGGTAGATTCCAGTCCATGACAAGAACATTTACTTGGGGTCACAGACCCTCTTTTATACACACAAATCCTTTCTGGTAGCAGTGTAGGCAAGGGGAGAACCAGATGCAACTGGTTCTTGAGCACTTTGTTTTGCTCAGCCCCTCTCCCTATTCACAAGACAGGTCAGGGACATCAGACGCACCACAGGGGGTAGAGCCAGCATTGTGAAGGGAAGGCCCAGCCCTATTCAGGTCCCAGGTGCACTTCTCCCTGCTATCAACATGCAGATCTCTCCATTCACCACCGGGGCAGACCCATCCTGACTCCTGGAGCCAGGCACACCAGCCAGCTCCAACCAATCACAAGCCAGACAGCCAATTCACATTCACTGCACAGACATGCCAACTTCTAGAAGTGGCACTTCTACACTAGACACAATAACTCCGCGCACATCATCGCGCAGCATTTATTATCACGAGTTCGCACATACCAAACTCGACCTTGCACTCCCCACGCATCAGGAACTACCATGGACACACATATCCCTCATGCATTACTATGGGACGGCAGGCCATCTCAGCACACACACTCGGAGTGCGCATGCACTTTACACTGGCCCACAGTGCTAAAGTGCGCAGAGGCCTAAAATCACTACTACCATGTCAGAGGCTAAAGGCAAAAAGTTTAGGGGTGAACCTGCCAAAAAGGCCCAAGTCCAACAATGCTGAAAAACATTCTGAAATCCTTAATGGAGGTGACTGCATCCTTGATCTATTGGAGAGCAATCTGATCTTGGATGGCTGTGATGGGTGATCTCTTTCTCATCGTCTCTTGGTGAAGTATGCAAGTGCCTAAAATGCATAGAATCACTCACACACCCACTCAGACACACATAGCAGGGGTGTGGAATTTAATAAAATATATACTTGTCCATGGGGCAGGTTGCTTCATAAATCTACCTGTCCTGTAACAAAATCCACTTGTCCCTTTGATTCCATGTAGTGCGGCGACAATTTATGGCAGCAATCTCATTATATGAGAGCTCTTATATAGCCTCTCTGATTATGCCAGGGCTCATACCATAGTAGTGTTTGAATACTTGCAATCCCCTTAAGTTGCCAGCCATGTTTCTGCAGAGCCACATACTGGGGATGAAGGTAGTGGTAAGCAACAGTTCCAGGGTTAGAATGCCCTTTTGACTCAGTGCAAACCTACTAACTTAAATGTTTTAAGGGTTTTCAACAACTCTTCTCTAATCTTTTCCCATACTGAGAAATGTTGAAAATTTACTCCTGACATTGGCAGACGTAAACTTTCTTCCAGAGTTGGGAAAAAAAGTGGTTGGAGGAAAAGAGAACTTTCAAACACTAAGATTTTCACATGAGCAAATCTACACATGCATATTTGTTTATGCTAAAATGCAGTTCAAAAATACAGAGTGCCTCTTAATGAATGTTCTCAACGAACTGGAATCCAAAGATTTAATGGGAGGAGGGTAAAGATACATTGAAAAATATAAGAGTGATATTAGGGGAGGTTGTGCCAATAAAATAGAATGGACTTCCAGCTTATCCATTTTTTGAAAACAAATTGCATACCCAGCTTGTCAACACTTGGAAATGGACACTTTCCACAATTTATTATTGCCAAGCACCAAACAGCATGAACATGCACTAAACAAATAAAATAAATAAATGATGGCGTCTGGTTGACTCTGAAGTCTATTTATGACATAATTGGCAGATTGGCTCTTTTCATCTTCTAGAATTCAATTCAAAAGTTTTTTTGCGCTTATTATTGTAACTGTGTGCAAAATTATTATAGAATTTATAACAATGATTTGTGAATCAAACCCCTATTTAGTTTTGCGACATCAGAAACTATGGTTTAGTCAGGTTTCTGTTGTGATTATGTGACAATAAATTAATCTGCATTGCATTTAATGAATATTTACAACTTGGCCATGAACTATTGACATATATTTGAATCAAGGGGCATTTGATAGGTTCACATTTTAAGTGTTCATAGGCATACGTTTAATAACAACTATCAGAAAGAACTGCTGTAGCATGGGCATTTATATCAATCATCCAACCCCATGTTCCAAGAGAAATTATTCCACAGCATACCCAGATGCAAGCATTATGTTTTAAATCCTCATTGCTACGGACAGCAAAAAAAACAAAATAATACATTCACTACACAGACTGCATAGCTCAAGAACAAATCTTCAGTAAAAATAAAGAACATATGACTCCATTAATACCAACATGTCTTTGATACTTCTCTCTCTGGCCATTGCAGCAGGCCCTCTTCTGTCAGATTACATTTCCTTTTTCTAGCTGTTATGTGAAATGATGTTGCTATGTCTTTTGCGTGACATTTAAGATGTACAGTTGTATTTGGGGTTGATGCTCGAACCTGAAAAGTTGTTTCACTATACTGTGGAATGAAGCATGCAGGGATAGCCTGA
Source organism: Lissotriton helveticus (assembly GCF_964261635.1). Classification (NCBI taxonomy): domain Eukaryota; kingdom Metazoa; phylum Chordata; class Amphibia; order Caudata; family Salamandridae; genus Lissotriton; species Lissotriton helveticus. Next base: position 630,353,810 of record NC_136071.1, on the reverse strand, counting down.
CATGCCTGACCACATTCCATGTTCTGTCCATATAGTTGCACTTTGATCACTTGAAGCGTAAGGTCCTGTGCAATGGTAGATGCTGTTCTTTCCATTTCTGTGTCTGAACAGCCTTTTGTAGATCAAGCTCTTGATCCACAAGAGAAGTGTGGTGTCATTTAGTTGCATAAGTGAGCCTCCATTGATGGGGGGCACATACATCTGATTGGATTCATAATCAAGTCTGGCATTTTAAAACAGCAGCTGTCTCCTCACCTACTACACTCACCAAGGTAGAGATGCCTGTGAGACCATGTCTTGGCGATTAACTCAAAGTGTGGCAGGGTAGACTCACCCAGTTGTGAGGAGTCCAGGTCAGTGGAGAATAGGGAACAGAAAGTGACACACCGGGATTTGGATTAGAGAGTATTGTTGCAGGGATACTGCTCAGGAACAGAACTATGCTTGGGACCATAGATCATGAGTAGTTAAGGGCTGAGTCACCATACCACCTCAGTACCATGAGACGAGTTCGACTAGCTATAGTGTCTCACTTGCTCTCCTACTCATAACTAGAGGAACAAGTGAATCGACACCCCAGAACACAACACTCCTGAACCTCTCAGGGATTGTAGTGACAGTACACTCCCTTTCGCTCACACACTCGTACTTAAGTTCAGAATGACTTTATTTCGGTTCAGAGAACCATAAAAAGATTCACAGATTAAGAGACTAAAAACACAGTACATACATGATCCACTTTAAAAAGTAAAAAAAACACTTTGTAAAACTACAACTATCTCATGTTAAGCTTTTGCAGAAGGTCAATTTAAACATCAACCTGTTACCCTAGTGGTCTTTGTACAGATTTTACTCCTAATGCTTTCTGATCACGATAGAACCTCTTATGCAATTAGATACTGCAATGCAAATTTAAGCAGTAGCCAATGACTGTAAAAAATGGAAACCGTCATTATACGAGCAATGGTGAATATTCCTTAGTAGTGGGAGCAGGAATCTAGTTCTCTCCAATTTATACAATGTGAAAAATAGTACAAAGTGCATAGTGATTTGGATGGAGGAACTGTCACACGGGCAGGGCATAATCTTGTTTGACCACCCTCCTTGGCGTGGAAATGCCAGCAAAAAGTGCACGGGCATAAACTGAACCTGGTTAGATAAAATCAAAACTGAGACTTAATAGAGAAAGATAAGTAAAATTGTGGAGGGGCAGGAAGCAAGCGGGGCTCTCCCATAATGTCATGTTGGTTACTAATAAGCCTATTGCCCCTGAAACGGTACGCCTCTTTGATAATAAATTTGGCATTCGGGGGAATTATTTCTTTTTTTATTTACACCACAGATTGCCGTTCACATTTATGACAAAAGAAGTTACAAACGCGACGTGTGACTACCTTCTCTCACAGACGGAGCATTGTGAGAAAATGGGGAAGTCGAAGGCGGCTGCAGAGCGCATGATCCTGGAGGAGTTTGGTGGGTGTCTAATGAGAGTAATTAACACTACAGGAAAAGCCAAAAGTGACTCGTTTTGCTGACTTGCACAATTAGTGTCCCCAAAGAGAAATCAGTCGAGATGCTGAGGAGGAAGGAGCCTGTGCCGAGAGAGTGCAGCACAACGCCATCATAGTTGTACAGCGGATGAGGGCTTGTTTGTGCTTCACCCTGTCCACATGGTGCTTTTAAAATTGACGTGCAAAGCTTGATATTGAATTAAGACATTTTATGAAGAGACTCTTTAAAGAAATCAAATATATCTCTTGTTATTAAACCTGTATCTATTTTCACAACATCCGGCAGTGAAGTTTGGGGTGAGGGCTTTGGGCTTGTTGATTAATGCGCACACACAAATGTTCCACAAACCGATGTGTCTTAAACTCAAAGTAGAGTAATGTAAGAGATTCAATTTTCAACAACATAGCGAGACTCCTACAGTGTCAACAGTGAAAGGAAACCAAACAACAAAGTGTGCACTAAATATTGAGCATGCTAAATGAAGTAAATTATTTGGACACTATACTAAATATCTGATGTCCACAACATTTTAATGTTCTAAACCACAGCATTCTTTTAATGGTCTAATGGTGTGAATTATTTCTAACTCTGGTTTCTTTACAATTTTTCTTTAAAACACAAAAGTATTTGGGAGAGGAATCAGTTGTTTTGTATTATAACAGTAAAATATCCATCACTTAGTGGGTCTGTATGCAGCATAAAGTCCAATACATTGCATGTAAGCAATAAGCGCAAATATGTTTGTCTATTTAAATTTAAATATATCATATGCCGATTTACCCAAGGCTAGTTATTGTGACCACAAACTGTAAAATATGAGTTAATTTTATTTACTGATATAGGGAGTGGAGGGCATGCGCAGGTACACTGACATTTTGTTTAGAAGCACACAGAGTGATACATTCTAGTGTGTAAAAAACAGAAGGCTTCAAAAGGTAAATCTAAGGACAAGGTAGATGTCATAGGAATGACATCCCTTGGGTTCTACGACAGAATGTAGAGGGAACCGTTGGTGCAGATCTTGCTAAGGGACGACACACGTTCCTGCTTTTCTTGGTGTACGACTCGTCTCTACAATTATTAAAAACTAATAGAGAAATAATCGATTGCTACGCTATGAAACAATACTGTGAATTGTACATAATCTTTTTTTAAACCTACCACCACTTGGCCCTTTTAGTGTAGTAAAAAACTAGTGGCCAGCCTTCTCTCGCATTATGACACGCCTGTGCGCTGCGGGTCAAATTGGCCACCGGCTGGCCTCGCCAAATTCGCGGACATAGTATGGAGGGAGATGGGGAGCCGGAGTCGGCGCTTGAGACCCAGGCCTTCTCCCGAAGGCTAGACAGCTTCCATCAGCAACTTCTTCACCTGGAAGGGGAGCTGCTGTGTTGGCAGCAGGAGATACAGCAGGAGCAGCGACAACAGTTGCAAAGACACCTACGACGCATTGATCCCCAAGTGCTGCGGGATAAACACAGGCGCAATCGACAATCCGAGCGCAACCAGCAGCGCCAAACACAACTGCGACGCCACCGCCTGGGTACAGTGGAATCCACGCAGATGATAACAGTGCCAGAGGAACAACCCTTTCCGCCGGAAGAACAGCGTCAACCACCAGAGGGCGAAGAGGCCCAACCTAGTGCCTCCTGCAGCGAAGAGCGGCTAGACATAAGCCCCGCCTCCAAATCCTAAAGTGCGTTGGATGTCAACGAGGGGAGGTAAGCAGGGGTTAAAAGGAGATATGCGAAGCATGTCCTGGCGATCCTACTGTGCGTGGAGTCAATAAATATTCTGTATTACAGAGTTGTATTTATAATTAATAGTTCCAAAATGAGTCCGCAAATATATTCATGTTGTAGCAGTTAACTTTAAATATCTGTCTATTTTCCTTCGTGGTTACAATACCTCGTTAGATTGGCGTTTGTCCATGGGTTTCTGCCTAAATGAAAACGTTGTTCTAGCTGTTGAAATGGCTGCCGATTATGACCCGGTGCACTTTCAGCATCCGAGAGGCTTTGGTGACGTAGTCATTTTCTCTTTTTTCTGCCATCCCACTTGGACGGCCTCGGTCTGCTAGCGTAAAAGGTTCATTATCTTCTTTATGGAGCCATCTGTTTTGCCCCATAAAGATAACAAACCTTTTATGCCAGCAGTAAGTCAGGGCAGCCATCCCAAGTGGGACGGCTCTAAAAGAGAAAAGAGTACATCACTGTAAGCTCTTTTCCAATGGCTGGCCACCGTTTAGCATGAACGGTGACGCCAGCCAATGGAAAAGAGGGGCAGGGCTTAAACCCCGCTAGTGAAAGGTACTCAAAAACGTAAAATCTCACCAGTGAGACTGCGCATGTGCACAGCCTACACTAGCCGAGACCCAAAAATACAATGGGCACTAGATAGAACACATGACAGTATCTGATAGGCAGGATACTTTCATAATGTAAACAAGGCATACATTGGTACAAACGGAGGAACTTATCATAGGAATTCTGAGCTCATGTGAAGAGACCCACACTACTCAGAAGAGATGTCCACAGCCAATGTAGCTAAATAAATTTAGAGCCAAATAAGAAAAGCCTATCAGAGTGTCTAAGAGTTGTGTATGCAACAATGGCCACGGAAGACAAGGTTACTACTTGTTTGGGACATTCTTGAAAACTAAGCTTGTGCTCCGTCTCAATAGCACACAGAAAAGCACATACAGATAAAAAAACAAGTTTACTCTCCAGTGACATTCTTTATAGGAAGAGTTTGAATTTGCATTTTTGAAGAAAGCCAACATAAGGTAGAAACTCAAAGGAACCATAGTGTGTCTATCATATCTTGGTACTTAACCATAAAATGCACATGGAGGACCATGTGTAGTAATTTTCCAGCCTCCCATTGGATTATCAAAAGCCACTTGGTATTTCACCAAAAGCTGAAATCAGCAGTTATGCTTAAGGTATAGGGCATGCAAGATTATAATCTACCTGGACGGTTTGATCTTTATGTCTCAAAACGTTTAGGTACTGGCAAATTAGGTTCAGAAGGGTGCAGGTCTTCTGGTAAAAAATGTGGTTTGTCATTAATAGAGGCAACTTAAATCTCATCCCTAGAAGGATAATGAACTTCTTGTGAATCATACCTAGCACAGACTATTACCCTTAGCCTATTATCGGCAATGGTCGGAGCAATCAGGAAAGAGTTTGCATTACATTTAAGAAGCTAGCAAAAGTGGTGGCTAGTGGTTTTTTGGAAGATCTTAGAATATCTTGAATGGTGGATAATTGATTAAGGTATGATAAAATTCAGTTACGTAGTGCTCATTCACAAAGCTCCTCGGTGCTATTGAAATAGTGGTAATTACTGTTGTCATTTTTCATCTTATGTGCATCTTAAGAGTGAACAGCAAGGTATTACTTATACAAGTAAAGTGTAAAAAATTGCTTTACTGCAATCTACAAAGAAAGTAGCACAAATGAACATTTAGCTTTGAAGATCACACCCAAAATGAGTCCTTTTCACAGCCCTCACATCAAGTATGTTCCACATTCTATTCCAGAATACACGTCTGCTGGAAACATTGACATAGACAACAATTTAAAATCATGAATGATTATGGAACAAAATAAGATTACCTTTTCTTAAACAAAAACTATGATCTAAAACCCAAATAAAAATGGGTAAAAAATCTAAAAGAAATCTCTAACCCAACCAAGTCTCACACGTCCACCTTTGGGTCTGCATAAACCCAACAAGGAAATTTGAAAAACACACTTTCTGATCTAACCACCTGTTTCTTCTTTGATGTCAAAACTCTGCGGTCTATCTTTTGCTACCATTTTCTGTTTCCTCTGGTTGCTTACATTGCTTTGACAGACAACCGCAAACTATCATTCATCAACTCTGCTAGCTCATACTTAAACTCACTCTTACTCAATTTACTTACCAATTTGATCCTTATGTCTCTTAGTTGGATATCATGTTCCCTAACACATTGCAAGTCATCATATCGCATTTCGCTTCTCCTCTATTCCTTTTAAATAGTATCCCTCATCTTCCTAGCATGACAACCATCACAAATGCCTCTGCTGTACCTGGTGGGTAACCAACTCAGATTGACTACTGAAACGTGTTTTGGGACCACGCAAAGTCACAAACGGACTCCCAGTGGACCAATGTGGCACACTTTAATCAGCCCACAATTGATCCTTCAATGCATTGCTTAATGGTACACCATTTGCCGCTGCCAGTCAAACACTATTTCACTATTAGCACAATTCTTCCAATCAAAAATTGTGGACATTTATTCGGCCTTAGAATCTCAGAGGTCGGCATTATCTTCCTCTCCGAGCGTTCCTGTCCCTCCACTAACATCTTCGGAGGTGATACCGTTAGGGTGTTTTTCCAGCTTCCCCCCCTCTCCTTGAAGGAACTTGAAGTTCTCCTTTTGAAGACCAGGTCGGGGTCTCCCTTAGACCCGTGCCCTTTAAAACTTCTTAAACAATGTAAGGAGACTCTCTTGCCCCTGTTGCTAGAGATCATGAACAGGGCAATGAGAGAGGGGACCTTCCCGCCACAATGGAAAAGAGCGGTGGTTAAACCACTGTTAAAAAAGCCTACTCTGGACCCGGGCGTTCTTAAAAACTTCCGCCCCATTTCGCTGCTCCCAGCCCCAGCAAAGATGTTGGAAACTCATCTCAACCAGCATCTTGCTGCCTTCCTGGAAACCTCTGGCCTTTTAGATCATTCGCAGCATGGATTTCGGAGAGAGCACAGCACGGAGTCGGCCCTTACCACGGTGCTTGATAACATCCGCACTAGAGTGGACAAGGGCCTGACCACTCTCCTTATCCTATTAGATCTTACGGCTGCGTTTGATACCCTGTCTCCCTCAGTGTTAACATCTCACCTGAGGGAGATAGGGGTGGAGGGGCCTGCAGTTAGTTTGCTATCCTCCTTCCTTGGCCAGAGGGAACAGAGAGTTAAGCTGGGGGAGTTCCTATCTCCATCCCTTCCTGTGCAGTGTGGGGTCCCTCAGGGGTCGGCATTAAGTCCGACCCTTTTTAACATCTATGTGACCCCACTTGCCAGGCTTATTCGATCTTACGGGATGGAGGTAGTCTCCTATGCCGACGACACGCAGATATTGATGTCTCTCGCCCAACCGGTCATCTCGGCTGCCTCCAATTTTAGACACTGCATGGAGGCAGTGGCTCAATGGATGATTTGCAATTCATTGAAGCTCAATGGCGAGAAGACAGAAATTCTGGTGTTCGGAGGCAAGGAGGATATCTGGTCGGCGGAATGGTGGCCTCCATCTTTGGGAGCGTGCCCTACACCCACTGTTTTGGCCAGGAATCTAGGAGTCATGATCGACCCTTATTTGGGGCTGGGCCAGCAAGTAAGCAGGACCATTTCCACCTGCTGGGGCATAATAAACATCCTGAGGAAAATAAAACATTACCTGTCACCTCAAGCAAGAAAGCAAATAGTAGTTGCATTGATAGGCTCAAGACTAGATTATTGTAATGCCCTATACCTTGGCATTAACAAGAGTCTTATAATGCGACTCCAAATGGTGCAGAATGCAGCTGCAAAGTTTGTACTAGATCTGCCCAGGCGGGCCTCTGCTACGGCTGCCAGGAAAGTATTGCATTGGCTTCCAATCGAGGCCAGGATCTCATTCAAGTCCCTCTGTTTGATCTATGGGGCCCTGGCCACGAACAAGTCAGGAGGCCTAAGGGATCTGCTAAATCCTTATACCCCCTCCAGATCCCTGCGCTCGGCCAATAAAGCCTTGCTATCCATCCCCCGTGTCCGTAGAGCAAGGTGGGGTGGCAGAGCCTTCTCAACTTTGGCCCCAAGGTTGTGGAACTCTCTGCCCTCTGATATTAAAACTCTTCCCTCAAAGCAAGCCTTTAGAAAGGCCCTTAAGACATGGCTATTTGCCATAGCCTATCCTTAGCTTGGGTTCTGCCTTTTTGATTTTACTTTGTTAGGCGCCTTGATGCCTACGGGCTTAGTTGCGCGTTATAAATTTCATTTCATTTCATTCATTCACACTATCTTCAACCAATCTGTATGTAAACTCAACCATGGCATTCCCCTGAGGATGATGAAGATTGTATCTTTTGTGGATATTACATGTGTTCTCTAAAGACAACTTCATGTGCTCTGAAACAAAACGGGAAACCAATGTTCAAAATACATAGCTTAAAAACTAATTAGACCTTTAGTGTAAGGATTTCTTGCAAATCTGACATCAATTCATTTTGAGTTGCAATCGAAAAATAACAAAGGAAAATGGCTCTCTCTAGAACACACATGCAAAGGAATTAAAAAGTGTAATCCGAATGTCACTAGCCACCCGGAGGATATTTATTATACACCATAGACCCTTTATTGCATATCATATTTTTAAATTCTTATCAGCGAACCAACAAACTCCACATCACAATATTTTACATTGTCCATTCAAGATGATCAATACCAATCATGCAAACTTCTCAAATACTCATCCCTAGGTGACCATCATGCATTACAGTCACTAACCTACTTCTCACACTCAATAGTGGCACAAACATGTCATTTCGAAGAAGCAACTCTTCCTCAATGATAAATTCTGCACCCACCGTGGCAAAACATCTTGTTTGCCAATTTGTTTTGCTGCATAACAATAAAAAATATTTTACTACACATTTGCGTCCAATCTAGCTAGTCTCACAGTTGATTTAGCAGAATGAACTTTTAGGCCACTCTAAATATAAATAAGAAGCTTGTGATTTGTTCTTAGTGTGAAACTAAAACCCCACACATAAATATTACATTTGGGAACCTCCGAGGTTCAGACCACCATTTCTTTTGCATGTGTGAGAGGCAAATACAACATTCTTCTCATTATATTTACTCGTTCGAGATAACACAACCTCTATCCCGTACTCACCTGTGCCAGCTTTTATAGACACTGGCAAATTAGGATCAACAGGTTTCAGCAACAGAGCTTTTAATAGCATTTGCTTGAGCTGTGATCAAAGGTCTGGTCTTCCCTGGCATAGTTTATTTCCTTTTGTTTGAGAATCTGGTTAAACTTTCCCCAAATGTCAAACGTTTTCAATAGATTTTGAATAACAGATCTCTGTTAACAAAATTAGTAGCTTCCGCAATAAATCTCAAAAGTGCAGATCTAGGTTACATCCCTTCAGATGTAATTGCACGTCTAAGGTATTCATGTTGGTGCCTGCGAAATTCATATTTGTCGCTAGGCTGCCTCAACCCTTTTCCCTTAAAAATGCACAAGACGTTCCCCAACAATTGATGGTGCTCCTCATGATTTTCTCCATGAATCAAATGATTATCTAGAAATACACGTACCCCCCCTCACACCCCTTCATCACGGTATGCATCAGACATTTAACAACGGCTGCCATTTCGAATGGCATTTTCTTAAACTGAAAGATGGCATATGTGGAGAACAAACACTGTGAGATGTTTGGAATACTCTCATAAAACAACCGGATGAGGACACTTGAGGTAAAGTTTAGAAAAACATTTTCCTTTCCCAATTGATGCCATAATTTCTACAATGTTTGCAAATGAAGCTCATCGACCCAATTTGCGATAGTGAGATTTTGTAGGTTTTTGCAAAGTCTAAGTTCCATGTTGTTTTTACTTGCTACCACAACTATGGTCAATCAGAGTGACAATTCTATAGGCTCTATCTACTGTATACTTATACATTTTCTCGAATATGTAGACAATTCTGTTCTAAAAATCAAAGGAACTCCTCTAAGCTTTTGTTTATCAGAAATTCACATTGTCTTTCAGCTTGTTTCTGTGTTGAACAACTTCCATTTACCCATGGCTTCTGCAAATACTTTGCTGTGTCTCTCTAACAAATCTTCTAATTTGTCATTCTCATACACTATACAACTGCTCGAATTATCACTAACCATCAACAATACCATACCATCCTTGCACAACTGTTCCCTAATGATTACTTATGCTCTTTTGCCTGGTTTCAACACCGTACCCAACATCCCTGGATTAAACCAACCTAAAAATATCTAAACCCCGCTCACCACAATGTTGCCTTTCAATGCAATACGAACTTCAAAGTAATGAATGAAATGTATTGTGACTCCTCCGCACACTTCTGATTTGTTATCTGGGTCCTCAGTTTCCTTCTAGACCAAACTGTGACAAATGTCTTTTCTGACACTATAAGGATTTGTGTGCCTGAATCAATCAATTGATCAAAAGTAGTTCCATCAATTATGATCTCGATAACAGGATCCTTGCATTTTCAATTATTTAAGCATACTCCTTTATTACTTACTTGGATGATAAGAACTATTTCACTCATACGTTTCTGAAACACATCTTCTACAGAAACAGGACTGACTTTGCTGATCATGCGCAGAGCATGGCATACTCTGGCAAAATGTCTATTGACACCACAATAACTGCATTTCCTCCCTGTTGCAAGGCAAAGTTTAGCATGTGCCAAATGTCCCAAAGACACACCAAAACAAAACTCACTACCTGACCTTTGTGACCACTGAGCAGTTTTTATAATACCATTCTTCCATACATGTGTTTCTGAGCGCACTACATATTGCATTCTCAACATTCGTGCACAAAACCTTAATGTTACACTGCAATCTCTGAAAACTGTTTGCCTCTTAACAAAGTTTGAATTTTGCACATCCATGTCTTTTCTTGTAGCATTTTGCCTCACAATCTTACAAACAATTAGTTACAAGTTGTTCAGTGAAATTTTCAAACTCTTAAGCAAGCATTATCAAAGCCACCACATAGGACTCTACAGTCCCACCAGAAAAAACTAATGTCTTTTAAAAGCTATGCTTTTTTTAACATTAAAGTGCCCATCAAACCTCTTCACTGCCTCGTCATATTTATCCAATTTGTCCCCTGACGGTGGCTTAAAAAAACCTGAAAAGGTTAAGAAAATGTTGTGCCCACCTATCCCGGGCCGTGCACCAACACACACTTTTTCTGCTGAGATGAAAACGAAACTCATCAATTCCGCTCAGATATATGTTAAAAGCACAAAACCAATTTCTCCATATTATTAATCTTTCATCCAGGGACTGTAAGAAAGATGGAGGTCGAAGAACCGATTCTACAGCGGTGGTATTTGTGCACTTGCGTGTACACGGTACAGCAGGCCCAAGTGCAAAATCCGAAATGATGCTGAAAAAATTTATCAGGATAGTCTCTTGAAAGTACATATTTATTTTCAGTTTTCGAAGATATCGCACTGTTTACCCATGTAATAATAAAAATGAAGGCTAATTCAAAATTACAGTAAAGTTAAAATTATTAATCACCACTGGAAAATGTTTCACAGGTACTGCTGCAGACATCTGCTTCGTGTCTTCTACACCAGGTACTAGCAGCAAGTGAAGAGAAGTGAACAACCGTCAACCGCATAATGCAGAGAAAAATGTGTAGCCTGGACTTGATGTGCTAAAAATATTTCCTGCACAACTCACTGACTTGACTTTACTAAGTTGTCTGAACTGCGTGTATTGTGTCCCCACTACATTGCCTGACTAATGGAAATGTTCGCGTGGTCCATCCATGAGGGGAGAGAATGTGGCTTAATGGCTAGGGCGGTCGACCTCGGAGCCGGTTCGATTCTAGGCAGGGACGCTCAACATTGTGATTCTGGGCAAATCACTTAATCTCCCCGTGCCTAACAAAAATTAATGTGTCCGTATGTAACATAACTGGTGTCATGTAAAGCGCTCTGAGGGTCTAGTCGCGCTATATAAAGCTCGACACACAAAAAATTAGGACATCAACTTTGTGTGTTGCCTGACCACTCAAAATAGCACCTGTGCAACAAATCATCATCTTATCGCAACAGCCCGTGTGAATGATCAGGTGTTGCACACATTTTCATCTAACTTGGTCTATGGAGTCCATCAGGCACAGCACTAAGAAGCAGGCTTTGATCACCAAATAGAAGGAGGACACCTGATAAACCACTGAAAAAGCTGCAGGAAATGTGAGTAGAGACAGACTAGGTCCTCAGATGGTTACAAACCCTCATCGACTATCTAAAATGCAAGAAGCACAAGTAAGAGTGCAACATATTTTTTTACTGTAACCCACAGAAACAGCGGAGCAAGCGACCATCTAGCTCTGAAGATCAGATGTCCAACTGACTCGCTTCCGGAGCTCGTGCATCAAATATGTTATACATTCTACTCGGGGATACAGCTGTAACTGCTGGGAAGAATATGTACACAGATACCACTTACATACATGAATAGGATACACCAGGTCATCAACAACCTCAGGGGCGGCTCCTCCACTAGGGTGGAGGAGCATCACCCCACTGCTTTCTCGCAGTGTGAGAAATCCGAAGGGTTTGGTTTGGGGCGTACAGGTGGGTTGGTCTGTTCTAGGGCAGGGGAGGAGTGGCTCGCCCACTGCTGAGGGAGCTGACTGTGTGGTCGGCCCTCTGGGGCTGACCAAACTAGTCATGTGCACTCTGCCTTTTCTCCATGTAGGCAACATGCAGCCTACATGGAGGAAATGGCCTCAAATAGGCGCCTGGTTGGGCACCATCCCGACCAATCACAACGCTGCCATTGCAGTGTTGTGATTTGGCCTACTGGCGGGAAGGGAGGCTGCCTACATCCTCATTTTCCTGCTGGAGGCATGACAGCAGGAGCAGACCGAGCAGTGAAGACGCGGGACCCGGGAAAAGTATGTTTTACATTTTTTTTATTATTTAAACCCACCCTCACCGCGTGAAACCCCCCTCCCCCCGCAACCACTTGATTAGGGTCGAGTGCAAGACTGCACAGGTTTACCCATTTTTTGTTTAGTATTCAGTGAGGCAGTAAGGACAGGATTAATGAAATAATTTGCCCATGCAGGTAAAAAATAGATTGTAGATAGTATTTGTGGATAGTGAATCTAGACTTCCTCAAGAAATCAACATATTTTTTCTGGCATTGGGATACTTTTTATGCCATGAATGGTAACATATAAAATTAGTAGATAATAATTCCATTGACAGTGCAGCATTGTTATCCATTTCTTGGGACCTAATTTACTCAACCCTGCTGCATACTTTTTGGTTCTCCACGATTCATATCTCCAGCGGCCATTGTTATGGACTGATGCATATTACCCACAGCCATGGGCAATGCAGGGTAAGGTAAACAATACAGAGAAAGACTGAAAACTCCTATGGGCTACAGTTCTGCCGTGGGTTTTGAGTTGGATATATTGCGTTTGAACGGGTCCCTGTCCATTTTCAGGTGATCGTGAAGAACTCCGGGAGTACACCGGGGCCAAACAGGATATTTGGAAGAGTTGGTGTCCCCTGACGAAGGGCTACATTGGCCCAAAATGCATTGGGATGGGATGATATAAACAACACTTCTTTTGTGGATAAACAGGACATGAAGATGTATGACTTCAATTAGGTGGGATAAAGAACATTGAATACCACCATTGAAAAATAAAACAATGCAACTGAACTTTGGTGCAGTTTGATTTACATCAATGACGATGGTTTACTTCTTGTAATAGGGACATTGGATGTGCTAAAGGGGACTAACCCCAATTGGGGAACACTAATTTTCATTATTATTTGTTTACACTCGAGGATCCACGAGTGAAACCCCTTAGGCACACTACAAATTGAATGCAATTTTATGCAAGACTGGAATACAAGGAGTGCGTGAAACTCTCTACATATGAGGTTCAAGGAAACAAAATAGATGCTTCATTTTACTCCTGATTGTCACTAGTATGGCAAGCCGACTAGGCAAGACTAGAAGGTGGGCCACATACTGACCTGCTATTTAAAGCTTCTGCATTCTCATAGATGAAGGTGCAGGCTTGCCTTCATGGCTCTTGAAGGTCATTTGGCCAAGAATACCGCTAAATGGAAAATTGGAGACCACTACTGGTTGCCCAGGATGGAATGGAAACAGATGAGGATAAAGGATTATATTGTATTTATGAAAGTGATAAATCACATAATTTGTATTAATCACTTATCATCAGTATAGTGGCTGACCATGCTTGGGAAAAAATTGGCAATTGACATCTACGGCTTATCTGACATCTGAGGGGAAAAGCAATGTTATGCTTAAATATTAGTAGATTTAATCTAAATGGCTAGGTGACATTTGTAAGGCAAGCTAGAAACGTATCAGTCAAAACATTCCTTTAATCCCTTTCAGGAAGAAGTGGTATCCAGAAAATATGAGACTGGAAAATTAAATTACCACCCAGCACCACACAATCCTAAGAAAGGAAGAAGGGGAGTTATGGATGTGTGCATTGTATACGGCCACTGCTTCCATGCCCTGCTCTACAGACTGGTTTGTACTGCTGTTGAACATGTTCTTAATGTTCTGTTGAGTGACTTCTACTGGGACAGTGAAATACAAAGGAAACAGCTATTGAGTTTTCCTTCCCCCCATGAGGTTGGGCACGCAAATAAAAATTTTAATGCATGCAATTGTCAGGTTAATTCACCACTTCAGCGGACTGGCACACATCCAGGTCATCAATATGAATCATACGTGAAAAATAATATTTTATGATTACTTTAGGTAGGGGAGAATTAATCTTGACAGATATTGGTTGAATCATTAATTTGCCTTTGGCAACAGCACGAGGTTTGTGTCGGTATATGGGGCGTGACTTTAGTCTTAAATCTCAACTCCTCATATCGTCAACAGGGGAAACCTTATCACAATGGGCAGGTAAAAATGTTTAAGAGTGATCCACATTTCTCCTTCCTCAAGTGTTCCAGAGGCAAGGGCTTCCTGCAAATGTGGTAGTTGGATCATCCAGTCACACGAATATCGAAGTAGCCCACTCTATCTCGTTGGTGAAGGAAGGACCCACCATATAAACTTTGTCATACAGCAGCATTTATTAGTTCCTTGAGGATCCTCCTGACAGAATGACAGCGGCCACATCAGGGGAAGAGCTCTTTGATGACAATTCCACTATGCATAGTTGTATTCCCAGTACCAATTACAAGAACACCTGACATGCTTACTTTATTCTCAGATGTCATAGACATTAGCAGGAATTTTGGAGAGATATATCCATGATTACCATTGTGATCTTGCACAGCTAAGAAATATGGCAGGCTGGCTAGCCTAAATTGGGTGGCAAATATGGCACAATTTACAGGGATGCTAATATTGCCTGGTGGACGAGCTCATAGTAACTATGGCATTGGGAATGCATTATTCTAGTTAATATAGGGGAATGCCAAAAGGTAGATGACATTTCTGCTATTTGTTTATTTAGATCAAGGTCCATTTACTATACTTGGCCAGCTTAGACCTGGAGTACAAAAAACAGGACTTCAATAGACCAAGAGTACTGCTCTAGTGCTTTTCTGGCAGTGAAGTCAAGAAGACTGTGCTAATAAAAACAAGCATTGGCAATGCAATCTGTCTCGCATTTGTGAAAGTTAGAGCTATTGTTGTTGTAAATGATATTGTTTTTTTATTTATGTTATTTTGGTTTGTAGTGGAGTGGATGTTGTTTGTAGTGGAATTATGTGGTATGGTGAGTTGAGAGTTGTATAAATAGAAAGGAAGATTGAGAGGGATAGGTAGTTTGTGTATGAATTGGTGAATGAAGTCTAGGTAGAGTGTCAGAAATAGTATGTGGGAAAGTGAGAAAAAAGGGGAGATAAGGATACAGAAGTATAAGGAGGCTGTGTTTCTGTATGCAGAAGAGACCGAAAGAAGAGGAGCAACGTGTGCGTTTGCGGTATGGATTTGTTTAAAGTTATTGTAAAGAAATTGTGTTGAAAGACCTAAAGTGAACAAATATGAGAAATGCTGGATTATTGCGTGAGAGAGCGAGGTTGGTGTGAGAGAGAGTTGGGGAGAGAGAGAGAGGAGTAGTGTGAGGAGTATGAGGGGGGAGACTTCCATAGATAACTAGGAATTGATTGTGTTTTTCAGTAAATCTGGCAGCCTTCAGTTCACTGTGCAAGGTATAAACACCAGGTGGCATCAGTTACTGCGTTAAAGTGCTGGATAATAAAAAAAACAAGTCCATTGATAGGGAATGTACGACACAATAATAGAACACATGTACTGTGAACTGAATTGCCTTTAACTATTTACTTTTTCGTATTTAGCTTACTTCTCAGTATTTCATAAAGTTAATGTGTGCACTGATAAAAATTGCCAGTACAGCAATAAGTTTCTACTAGCAGTGTTATAATTTTATTTCTGGGATTGTTGGCTTAGTCCTAGGAAAGCATACCCCATGGTCCCCTCACCCTTCTTATTACAGGAGGTCAGAGATGCCCCTGACCCTTCCTCTTCCCCACTAGGGTTCTAAGGTGGCTACGTATAATGCTGGGAAGAGAGATGTTAGAGTGATGTGATTAATACGATCATAAGGGGGGCGTGGCTTGACGCCCGAAAGATATGGCGGCAGGTGAGTGGGGCTCTGCGGCTCACCTCGGAGACGTAGCGCTTCCCGCAACTTCTTCCCTGTGTCGAGGACACGAACGGATGTCGGATGATGCCAGGATCATTTCAGGACGCCTGACTTTCGTTTTGGGGCGTGTTCTGCACCTTAATCCAGCGCAGTGAGTTAATAGCGGTCCCGTTCATATTGTGGCCGCCATTTTGTGTAATTCACGCGACGATGTGTTTCCTCGCAAGTGACTCTTTTTACAATCTCTCAACTATGGAATGACTCCCCTCCTCCCAGCGAACTCCTATTTTACTGTGAGCATTTCATACGGCAGCACAATTGTGGCACCTAAGCGCTAGTTTCACGCACTAAGTTCCCTCTCTCAGCGTTTTTTTGGGAAATCAGCAGCAGCCATTTTAGAAGCACTGCTTTTTCCTCAAGAGCTCTTATTTTAAATAGTACCACTATACCTTTCTGACTGCGTCGCACCATGGATTATTTACAACAAGGGGTGGTGATGGACAGAGTCTCTGAATTAGGCAGAGTACTCTCACCCAGTCAAGAGATCAGGGCTAGATCCAACACCGTTTTTTAGCTCATTGCACCATCCCAGTTTCAGAACCTGGCTGTATGCAAATTAGTCTGTCCCTGGCCCAGTGCATCATGGGAACAGGGCAGACCAGACTACAAAAGCCAATTCTTACACTGGGAAGGAAACAAGCTTCCGGGGACCGGTTTCTGACATTTCAGGCGTCTTCGGCCCGGCTTGCTTGAATCCTGATGGTGCAATGAGCAAGGGACTCACATCTGAGTATACCCTTCCACGCTTAGGGTGGACAAAATTATTTACAACAAGGGGTGGTGATGGACAGAGTCTCTGAATTAGGCAGAGTACTCTCACCCAGTCAAGAGATCAGGGCTAGATCCAACACCGTTTTTTAGCTCATTGCACCATCCCAGTTTCAGAACCTGGCTGTATGCAAATTAGTCTGTCCCTGGCCCAGTGCATCATGGGAACAGGGCAGACCAGACTACAAAAGCCAATTCTTACACTGGGAAGGAAACAAGCTTCCGGGGACCGGTTTCTGCCATTTCAGGCGTCTTCGGCCCGGCTTGCTTGAATCCTGATGGTGCAATGAGCAAGGGACTCACATCTGAGTATACCAGACATGAGTCCCTTGCTCATTGCACCATCAGGATTCAAGCAAGCCGGGCCGAAGACGGCTGTAATGCCAGAAACCGGTCCCCGGAAGCTTGTTTCCTTTCCAGTGAAGAATTGGCTTGGTAGTTTGGTCTGCCCTGTTCCCATGATGCACTGGGCCAGGGACAGACTGATTTGCATATAGCCAGGTTCTGAACTGGGATGGTGCATTGAGCTAAAAAACGGTGATGGATCAAGCCCTGATCTGTT
This sequence comes from Lissotriton helveticus, assembly GCF_964261635.1. Classification (NCBI taxonomy): domain Eukaryota; kingdom Metazoa; phylum Chordata; class Amphibia; order Caudata; family Salamandridae; genus Lissotriton; species Lissotriton helveticus. The sequence goes on along the minus strand of NC_136071.1, from coordinate 630,336,448 downwards.
GACTGGGTAGGAGTGTTCTGATTAACTCAGATACTCTGTCCATCACCACCCCCTTTTTGTAATTATTTTGGCCACCATGAGTGTGGAAGGGTATGCTCAGACATGAGTCCCTTGCTCATTGCACCATCAGGATTCAAGCAAGCCGGGCCGAAGACGGCTGTAATGCCAGAAACCGGTCCCCGGAAGCTTGTTTCCTTTCCAGTGAAGAATTGGCTTGGTAGTTTGGTCTGCCCTGTTCCCATGATGCACTGGGCCAGGGACAGACTGATTTGCATATAGCCAGGTTCTGAACTGGGATGGTGCAGTGAGCTAAAAAACGGTGATGGATCAAGCCCTGATCTGTTGACTGGGTAGGAGTGTTCTGATTAACTCAGATACTCTGTCCATCACCACCCCCTTTTTGTAATTATTTTGGCCACCATGAGTGTGGAAGGGTATGCTCAGACATGAGTCCCTTGCTCATTGCACCATCAGGATTCAAGCAAGCCGGGCCGAAGACGGCTGTAATGCCAGAAACCGGTCCCCGGAAGCTTGTTTCCTTTCCAGTGAAGAATTGGCTTGGTAGTTTGGTCTGCCCTGTTCCCATGATGCACTGGGCCAGGGACAGACTGATTTGCATATAGCCAGGTTCTGAACTGGGATGGTGCAGTGAGCTAAAAAACGGTGATGGATCAAGCCCTGATCTGTTGACTGGGTAGGAGTGTTCTGATTAACTCAGATACTCTGTCCATCACCACCCCCTTTTTGTAATTATTTTGGCCACCATGAGTGTGGAAGGGTATGCTCAGACATGAGTCCCTTGCTCATTGCACCATCAGGATTCAAGCAAGCCGGGCCGAAGACGGCTGTAATGCCAGAAACCGGTCCCCGGAAGCTTGTTTCCTTTCCAGTGAAGAATTGGCTTGGTAGTTTGGTCTGCCCTGTTCCCATGATGCACTGGGCCAGGGACAGACTGATTTGCATATAGCCAGGTTCTGAACTGGGATGGTGCAGTGAGCTAAAAAACTGTGATGGATCAAGCCCTGATCTGTTGACTGGGTAGGAGTGTTCTGATTAACTCAGATACTCTGTCCATCACCACCCCCTTTTTGTAATTATTTTGGCCACCATGAGTGTGGAAGGGTATGCTCAGACATGAGTCCCTTGCTCATTGCACCATCAGGATTCAAGCAAGCCGGGCCGAAGACGGCTGTAATGCCAGAAACCGGTCCCCGGAAGCTTGTTTCCTTTCCAGTGAAGAATTGGCTTGGTAGTTTGGTCTGCCCTGTTCCCATGATGCACTGGGCCAGGGACAGACTGATTTGCATATAGCCAGGTTCTGAACTGGGATGGTGCAGTGAGCTAAAAAACGGTGATGGATCAAGCCCTGATCTGTTGACTGGGTAGGAGTGTTCTGATTAACTCAGATACTCTGTCCATCACCACCCCCTTTTTGTAATTATTTTGGCCACCATGAGTGTGGAAGGGTATGCTCAGACATGAGTCCCTTGCTCATTGCACCATCAGGATTCAAGCAAGCCGGGCCGAAGACGGCTGTAATGCCAGAAACCGGTCCCCGGAAGCTTGTTTCCTTTCCAGTGAAGAATTGGCTTGGTAGTTTGGTCTGCCCTGTTCCCATGATGCACTGGGCCAGGGACAGACTGATTTGCATATAGCCAGGTTCTGAACTGGGATGGTGCAGTGAGCTAAAAAACGGTGATGGATCAAGCCCTGATCTGTTGACTGGGTAGGAGTGTTCTGATTAACTCAGATACTCTGTCCATCACCACCCCCTTTTTGTAATTAGCACCATGGATTAGTCAGTTGTTTATTTATTGTTTCGCATCATATTCTGCCAATTAAACCTTGACTAGATGATGCTGAGGTGAGCTGTGTAGTGCCTATTTTTGTATTTCATTTTGCAGTACTATTTTTCTACGTCTTCATTGGATTTTAAGCTCAGCTTTTTCTGATGTTGTCTTGCTTCTTTTGTGGATGGCTTTTTCAAACAAATTGCTTTAAACTCATGTACTCACTCGCCTCAGCTACATTGTGTCTCCTCTCATATGCCCTTTTTCTCCTGCAAGATTTACGTTGCACTATGTCCTAATCTTACTGAGAAGGAGTCTATTATTTGAGTTTTATGGGCAGATTAAAGTCACCATTTCCTCTGTCCACCAAACCAAAACACATTTTTATTAAAAATTCTAAGATTTTTTCAAAATTTTCCAAATTCGAAGACTCCCTAACTTCGTCTTCGCAAAGCTCCGATACAACAATGGAATCCTCCGAAGCAACCTCTGGGAAATCCAACACTAAACGTCTAAAAAATGACCCACCCTCACCTCCTAAGTCATCGTCACTAGTTTTCATGGAACTAATATTAGGGGAAATTAGGGCCCTTCGACACTTTATGGAAGAGACTAGCACTAATCTACAAATCTTAAAAGACAATTGGTCCCAACTAGAGGCACAGGTCTCCTCAGTTGAGCAAAATGTTACTTCCTTCAAAGAAACTTGTGTCCATGTATTCAATCTTCGTTCGCAAGTTACGGTACTCCAACAACAGGTTGAGGATTTGGAAAATCGTAGCAGACGGAACAACCTGCGTATTTACGGATTGAGGGATGTGACTCTCTTACTTTCTTCAAATCATTTCTTCCAAAACTTCTTCACATGCCAGAGGGAACGATTTTGAACATCCAACGAGCGCACCGGCTTGGGGGTTTACCTTCTCAAGCATCGTCATCACAAAGACCAAGAGGAGTCATTTTGTATTTTTTTAGAATACACTGACTTATTGAAGGTCTTAGCAGCAGTCAAATCTTCTCCAAAGATCACATGGTCAGGCTCTTCTTTGTTTTTTGCTCAAGATTACACTAAAGCTACTGCCACTCGCCGTAAAGCCTTTCTAAATATGAGGGCTGATCTTCGCTAGTTGGGCGCCAGATATGGTCTTTTCCATCCCTGTTTATTCAAAGTTACCTATAATAACAAGACAACCACGTACGAGGATCCACTCTGTTTGCAAAGTTTCATTAACTCATGTAAAGCGCCCACCATGGATTCTTCTGGACCTTCTTCCTCGTTCCATGTTTGAACTTTGGATACTAGTTATGCTTTAAATGCTGTTTAAAATTGTATTTCTCTCATTCCAATTGTTTTAGAATTGAGTTCCTCAGTTTGCATTATCTTCAGCATACTATGCTCACAGTTATGTAATTCCATATAATTGATAATTGTTATTCCTGGTTTTTGTTTGCTATTACTGTTGTCTTTGTCCGTTCTAGTTTAATACTCTAATTTGTTAACACTTCCTTCGTCTTCACAGGTTTCTTATCCTAGTCCTCTGTCGTCTTCCTGGTCTCCATTCAGCCGACATCGGATGTGCCGTCTGTCCTATGTGGTTCCACCCCTCCTCCGTCTCTTCATGCTTCCCTTCCCATGTAGGTATGTTCTTTTCCTGTATCTCTACTTCTCCTCTGTCCTTAGCCCTTGCTTTTCTCCTTTTTCAAATAGTCTCCTTTCGTTCTTCCTAGGTTTCATTGTCACTCTCTTTCTTTGTAATATTTTTCCTCATAAGTTTCCGATTTCCCTGCTAAATTTCTATTCTTGTTGCTGCTATTTTCCAGCTTTCACTGAAAATCCCTTCGGTCACCTTGCAATCTCCTACTTACTTCTACTTCCAAATCACATCTTAAGCTTTATGTTCTTTTATATCACTGATTCTACCTGTCGAGTATATCCTCCTAACTTACATCTCACCGAACCTCCCTCCTTTTTTTTTTCACCCATGGTCAACGTACATATGGTATCTTTTAGTCTCTATATCTCCTTTAACGGTTTGATTCCTTTGGACTTTCACAGTTTATTCTTTCCTCTTACTCTCTGTTCTCCTTGACTCATTATGACGTTAAGATTATTATCGTGGAATGTTAGAGGGCTAAACTCTCCCATCAAAAGACAAAGAATTCTATAACATCTAGCCAAGTTAAATGCAGATATAGTTTTCTTGCAAGAAACCCATCTTACAGAAGATGAATCTTTAAAGTTACAAAAAGGTTGGGTGGGTGAAGTCTTTTATTCCAGCGGTGATGGTAAACGTAATGGAGTCATGATGTTATGACACAAATCTTTATGTTATCAATTGATTTCACAAGAGTCAGATACGGAGGGTCGCTGGCTTACTGTTAAGTTGATGTTGAAGGATGTTCCAGTCTCTTTTTTTAATGTTTATGCCCCCACGGGTGGCGATTCCTCTTTTTGGCTTTCATTTGCTCAGCAAGTTACTCTTCACATGGAGGATAACTTTATATTAGCAGGAGACTGCAACCAGGTTTTTGATCCCTTCACAGATCGTAACTCTAAAGTTTCATTTATCCCTAACAAGACACACAAATCTTTTACCCACATGACTGCGCAGCATAAACTTCTTGATGCTTGGAGGTTGTGTAATCCGACCGTTAGAGAATATACTTTTAATTCCCCAGTTCATCATTCCCAATCACGGCTTGATTATTTTTTTATTTCACATAGCATTTCGCAATCGCTCATCAATGCTGAAATAGGGCCCATACTATTATCAGATCACGGCCCTATTTCAATTGATTTGGATATTCTGCCCAAAACCAACGCCCCAAGAAGATGGCGATTTAATAACTCCCTTCTTCTTGATTCGGAGTTTTCCACTTCTTTTAAGACCTTTTGTACTGAGTATTTCCTTATCAATCACACTGAATCCCTACCATTCTCCATTATTTGGGACGCATTGAAAGCTTCAGCGAGGGATTTTATTACAACATATGTGTCAAAAAAAGCAACATTGCTCGCAATCGTACACGTTTGCTACTTCAAGACATTATGAGACTGGAGCACTCTTTTTTCACATCCAACTCAAAAGAGGTTCTTAACACACTTATAAAGACAAAATTGCAATTCAATAAGGAGTCTACTGATAATGCTTCACTGTATCTTTTGAAATCTAGCGCAAAATGTTATGGTGGTAGAAATAAAGCAGGCAAACTTTTGGCCATCTATTTAAAAACAAAGCATAACAAACTGAACATTGACTCTATCTATGATGATAATTCTGTTTTAAAGTTCAAAGATGCAGATATTTTAAATGAATTTGCTGTATTTTACAAAACGTTGTATTCTTCTGAAACAAATCCCACAGAGACACGCTGTCACACTTTTTTCGACCTTACATAAACCCCAACAGCGTCCCGCTGAACTCTCAATCTCAGAAAAGAAGGTCACGCAACCAGAACTCTTGAACGCACTTCACCACCTCAAAAAAGACAAAGCACCTGGGCCTGATGGCTTCACTGTTGAATTCTTTCTCCAGTTTTCCGATTTATTGATGCCCAAAATACACCTTCTAATCGATTCCTTCTATTCTTTGGGGAAATCCGGAGGCTCTTCCTCAGATGCTCACATTTGCTTAATTCCCAAGGAGCGAAAGGATCTAAAGTACTGCAAGAATTTTAGACCTATATCGCTCGTCAATATAGACTACAACATTTTTTCTAAAGCATTAGCTCTCCGCCTAGACCCTTATCTCCCACAAATATTAGGCAAAGAAAAATCTGGCTATGTGAAAGGACGAGTCATACAAGACAACACCAGACTCTTTTTTAACATTCTATCTAAAGCTCCGCATTTGAATCACTCTTTAGCAGCTACAGCATTAGATGCAGAAAAAGCATTTGATGGACTGGAATGGCGCTATTTATTTTATACCCTCTAATGGTTTGGCTTTGGCACCAATTTTATTTCCTTAGCATCCCTATTATTTTCTAATCCTCACGTTGCTGTATGTGCCAATGGTCTATTATCACCTCTCTTTGACCTAGGCAGTGGAGCGCGTCAGGGATGTCCCCTTTCCCCTTTTCTTTTTAATTTGGCCCTTGAACTTTTCATCTAAAAAATTCGACCGACCCACAAATAACGGGATTTCAAACACCGGTAACTAATGGTAAACTTGCGGCGTATGCCGATGATATCTTACTTTTTATTTCAAACCCAAGTGACTCAATCCCTGCCTTCCTTGAAGAAGTCACCACTTTCTCATTAATCTCAGGTTACAAATTAAATAACGATAAATGCGAAATTCTACCATTAACTAAATACACCTTTAAGGATGACTTCACTTCCACCAATTTTACCTGGAAATCCTCCTCTATTAAATATTTGGGTTTACATTTCACACCAACAATTAAAGGGACAGTTACCTTATTTATGAATAATTGCATTAAAAAACATTTCAGATCTCACAACTAAATGGCATCCTCTTTATCTGTCCTGGTGGGGTTGTCTAGACACTATCAAAATGATGCTCTCACCCATTGTTTTATACACCGTCTCTAATATTCCAGTTCCCAGATCTATTAAATATTTTAAAGCTGTTAATTCAATATTATAGTCCTTTTTATGGAACAAGAAGAAACCAAGTATGTCCATCTTTAAATTATCACGTCCCAAAGTCGAAGGAGGGGTCAACTTTCCTATTTTCTCGGTTTATCACAAGGCTTTTCAATTGAGACATGCCTCATATTGGTTGCTTGATTCTACGGATAACCCTCCTTTATGGGCGTCAGTTGAACTCTCGTTTATTTCTCCCTTCTCATTTCAAGAATATCTCTCTTTCTCTCATAAGCCCCAAGTAATACCCACTTCTGTTTTTAAGTTTACCTTCAAATTGCTAAGCCCTTTATATCCCTTAGTTCATAATACTCTTGCCTCTTTTTTAGCCTCCACAATATGGCACAATAAGACTTTAGTGATACACAATAAACCCTTTTGTGCTGGAATATATTTATGGTACGTTAATTACTAATTGTAACATTGTATTTTATACTGACACTTAATTTTTCTTTAAATAAAGTCTTTTTCAACCTGAAAAGATTCCATTTCTGCCACTTGCTCTTTAATAACATTAAAACATAAGAATTGGTGATGTTGAGGCATGGGCCGGCATGTAATTGTGCCCTGAAAGGTTCTGGAAGTCTGCGATAGGGATAATAAATATTTTAGTGCAAGCTTTGAAGTTAATAGTATGTGTACAAAGACATCCTCAGCACAAGTCATAGGTGTATGAACAATTGTTAAGTGCACGATGAAAGCACAAATTATACACAAGTTGTCTCAATTCTTATTTTCTTTCTTTATTCTTTTGGTCTTGCTTCAGAAAGCCAACACGTGTTTTGTCGCTTACAAAGGGAAACCGTCCTGCGACTTTCTCAAGGCTATGTCCTTTTTGATAAAGACCTTTCTTTTGTGGTGATATTTCCAACCACACAAAAGGATTCAGTATCTTGCGCCACGTCAATAAGGCAGTCCATGCATCTGAAGGATCCTATATTTTGTCCCCAAAACTTGAGCTTGTGAGTTTGACAGTCTCGTCCCAAACGTCGCTCTCCATGTAGCTCGTACTCGAGGGTTTCTAATCAAAATAATAACCCAACAAGCGTGAAATGCTGCTGCTGACAAAGCCACGTCATAGCAAAAAATTAATACTTCCTTCGGATGTGGAAGACTGCTTGGAAAGTTGCAGGGCTACTGACGATTATGCATGGCTTCCACAGTACATTGCTGCTGAGCTTCCTCTCCCCTTCCCTGAATATAATGAACTGCTGCGTCAATTGACTTGGCCGGGATGGGAGGATCAGCCAGAAAATAAAATAGTAGTCCCAAAATGAACGCGGCTGAATCAGCAACAAGAAGGGAATACTTTTGTGAATGAAGTATACACCAGCTGCACAATGTGGGTAGGGGTATATATTTTCAAGAGATCAGCAATAACGGCACCTAAGCACTTCAGTGAGTTAAGTTATTTGCTGTTGATGCTTCATGAAATAGATGGGTAAAAAACACAACGAGCATGCGAAAAACAACAAAACATCCATCACCAACTGCCATTTATGAGCAAGGATCCTCTATTAGGCAGCGGGGGCATGCAGCCCCGGCTCTCCAGTGCCACTTTATTAAAGCCAGGCAGAGCAACAGCCTGCACTTAAAGCTTCACAATAGCAGTCTCAATGTGAGAGGGCTTTTGAAAAGCTGCGGCTTAAGCCAGAGTCAGCAGCTGAGCGTAGTAGCCCACACCACTGTGAAGAATTTCCGATTCACTGTGCACCTGTTTCCACTGACATTTGTGTGCAATTCAAAAATCAGAATGAGGGCTGAATTAGAACGACATGCTGGAGGCGGGGGCAGGGACACCGACATGAAGGGGAATGCAGCGATCAGGAAGCGGAGGACCAACAAAACACAAACACAACTTTGTGCTGTGGCAATCGTGCTGATTATAATAAAAATATACTCCTTGGAAAATGCAAGCGCGGCGTCCGTGATGCTGGCGGCCTGCTAATACACAAACCCAACTACTTCTGTAGTAATTACAGTGTTAGGGCTAGCACTTCCCTGGTTTGCACGCAATATGCGAAATAAAGTTGATTATAAGACTAACAGTTAAGAATGGTGTGCATACCACCCCTTTCATAATACACAAACCCAAGGCACACCCGGAAGAAAAATAGTCCACAAAAGAAAGTAAATTTTAAAAAGTGTAAAACCACATGTAGCAGGGAAAGTCTGAAGGAAGGATTTAAAACAACAAATGGCGGGAGTAATTAGCCATGCTGACCAAATAGAAACATGTATTTATAAAAGACACAAACAGGAACAAATGAAAAAACAGGAGGGGCTTCAAGCCACAGTATACATTACAGCATGCCTCACAGAGTGGCGCATGCACTTCCCAGGCTCGACCTAAAAACGCTATCGGACATGACCATAGCATGTGCCCTGACAATGCCTTGCTCAATAAAGATACAATGAAGTTCTATTGGTTACCAGACCCTTATTGACAGTGGTGATAATCATCCCGAACTAAGCAGGGGATGCGCAGGCCAGGCCAGCCTAGCGTAAAAACTTGTATAGGGATATGAGTTAAAAAAAAAAAATCACAATACCTCCATTAACAGCACAACCATTATTACCACCACCATGTTCATGTGTGTAAGAACCCTGTGTGCTTGCGGGATTTGATGAGTGTGAAAGAGTATGTGTGTGTGTTACCGTTTATATAAAAAAGGCCCAATCGATTTGCTTTGTCAATTCATTTTTGTTTAATGCCTTCAGCCGTTTTATTACTTGTTGTAACATTAGCACCCAATAATGTTCTAATAATTACTTATCTATTTTGTAATATTTAAATTACATTGGAAAAATAAGATGTTTAGGAAAATATTCAGTCATACTGGCCTCTCCTGTGTACTGTCTTTGATATTCTTGTGACATTCTAATTAAGTGCAGCAAAAATTGCAGAATTATTTTCAGCAAAAGTTTACAAAATTCTGTTAAAATGTAGCGAAATTATGCTTTTGAGGCGAAATGTGGTTTGCAGTATCTTATGCGATTTTATTAAGCGAGTATGCACTTAGGGTAATGAAAAGCCTCAGAAGATATCAGCAGAAAACTGGTTCGTGCAAAAATAGTCTCTTCGTGAGACAAATTAGTTTCTTGGGTGCACAAATTACGCAAAATTGCATAATGCAAACTGTCCAGCAATTTGGGGAATTTCCCGTAATTTGAAACTTTGCATCACACGAATTTCATCAGAATAATTAAAATTTCTCAACAGCTCAATTCTAATAACTATATTTGTTAACATCTGTGTTGTGCTGCTGATTAAAGAATGGCAAAAGAAGAATGTGACGTCGATTCCCTGAAACACCTGCAGCACTAAGGAAGCAATTGCACATACAAGTCTTACTCTTGTGTGTTAAGTATTTAAGCATTTCCTCTGAGGCATCACCACGCTTAGAACCATCATTAATTACTACGAAGTAAAGGATTTTCTATACGGTTTAGGTTTTACGGGATCGTGAGAGGAAATAGTCACCAGCTGAAGACAAGTTCTCATTGGCATTAACTCATGCTAAACCATCAAGGTAGGTTCATAACATTAACAATTTCATATAAATGCAGAACATGTTATAAGCAGGTATTCTTATATGGATTGCTCTGTGTTCAGTTACACTATAGCGGCCTCTCTTCAAGTGGCCTCCATTTCCAATAGCTACACTAGAATTCTTATTGCCTTCTGGCGATAAAAATTAAATCAAAGACAACAGTTTGTGATATTCCAAAGCTACAGTCACCACTGAAGAATAATTCTGTCGAGTATGTTGGGTGTGCTTCAGGAGGACTTCTAGAGAGATATTGCTCTGCCAGTGCGTAATTTGTAAAAACAATAAGTGCCACAGCTCTTGTCAGGAGGCCACTGCAGTTTGCTCCAGCCATGCTGCCAATTATAGTAACAAGAGAACTACAAACCATTACACATCCAAAAGTGTGACAATTTGGATGTTTTCAGGCCCCCAAAGCAATACGAATAGCTTAGGCGGCAGTAATAGCCATTGTTAATGTATGTTGAATTCATAATTAACTGTTATTGTAGTTATCTCTAAATTTAACAGACAGCGCCGCCTTGTGGCAGACTGTCACAAGCGACATTTAAGTTGACATTTAAGTACCGGTGCAGAGCACCGGAAACTACCGGCTCACATCAAGCACTGTGTGTTCTGTACACACAAAGCCTCACACGGAAGCAAGCCTGCTGGTGGACCAGAACCATTCTCTCTACCTACTACTGAAACTTACAGGTGAGCCAATAGCTCTTCCGAGTCCTAGAATTTCTCACTGAAATCTCTAACCTTGTGCCACTGTATACCATACAATACCTCCTTGAGTACTTGTCCACTTTGCAGAACCGATGCTAGAATTTGAGGTACCCTACCTACATTGGTAAAGGGTAATTATGCTGCGGCCACTCCCCATGCTATGGGTCTGCATGTTTATAGAGGCGACGTTGCACTTTCTAGCTGGTGGTGCCTTAGAGTGCCTAGAATCGCCTTGATGCAGCGCCGCCCCAGCCACATGAGGCTATGCAAATAATCATATTACAAAAGGAATATTATAACTTCTCACTCTTAGATCAGACATCCGCTTCGCCCAAACTTTGAAAATGTAATTTAATAACACTGAAAACACCATTATTTTTCCCAACAAAACGTGATTTGTTTAATATCTGCATTAGCATTCCACGCCATGCTTATGAAATTACCAACTGGTAGTTAAGACATCGACAGCTGAAAGTGTGCTTCGACATAATTAAATTCATCATCTGAAAAAAAACACCATTAGAGGGGTGAATACTATATTCGTTTCCGAGTAGAACACACAGAACAAATCATAAAAAAGCAATTGCAAAATTCATAGGTCTCGCCTTTTGACTTTGCAATTAAGACCTGCTGCTTTCAGCATGGATAAAAAAAGTTTAGTTTCTTCCTGAAGCTGTGCAGTGTCGGCACAAAAAAACTGGAGAAAGCTTGACGACTTGTACGCACACAGGCGTGATCACGGATGGATGTGTATACATCATGACATTTCTGCAGGCAAGCGCGAGGAGGTATGCACATGTACGTGACATAAAGAGCCTGCAACTTTATTTTGTTTCATTCAAAGTTCCAGATGTCTCTCTGCAACTGCTGTGCTGTACAGCACCAACTGGACCTGCCTGAATCCTGTTGAAGTGAGTCCTGATCTCCAAGAGGTACTTCCCAGATCCTGGACACTTGGCTGGAATCAGTGAAACCTCCTCCTGAACACAAATCCTGAGATCTGTGCTTTCCAGAACTACGAATGGGGTCATTCGTAGTTCTGGTTGCCGCCAGCAACCACCACCAAATCTAAGCTCCAGGGGGACACAATCTTTGCGCCAGCAGCGAATGTTTGTGTTAACCGGCAATGCAAGGCCTGCAGTTCATGCCGACAGGAACCATCCACCATGATCCACCAACACGAATTTCCAGCAAAGACCGGCTCTGTGCATTACAACGACGACCGTCCGCAATGCCTAACCTGCTCTTCACACTGAAAGCGACCTCCTTCAACAAGAATGGAACTCTTTGCGCTAGACTTGAGAAAGTAATTCTTTAGCAGGATCAGGGTTGTAGCTTGGTTAGTAAGATTGGGGGGAGTGTGAGCTTCAGATTTTCCAATCAGGCTGGCACAGAATGTTAAAATACATTATACAAGAAGCAGGGTGCATGAGAGGGGCCTAAGAAGCAGTGGAAAGGGAGAGGAATGTGGATTGGCAGGAAACACCCAATATTAGCAAAATAACCAACTTTATTTAGGACATCCAAAACAGAGAGTGTGCATTTTTGTCTGTGTTCATGTACAAATTCCTGGTGAAATCCATTAGACACCATACTTGACCGAAAGCTTGTGTACCCAATTATTTAACAGAAAATACATTTATTAGGGGGTGTAACACCCCAAACATCGCTCCTAAATCTACACCTTTGAGCAGGACTAACTTGGTCCCCGTATCTAGCCCGCACTCCATTGCAGTCAACCTGATCTAGTGACCATCACTGGTCCATCGAAACCAAATAACCGCAAGTGGCACTTTCTGATTCTTGGCACCATTTCCAATAGAAACTTTAGAAAACAATATCTCTGGTTTTACTGATTGGATTTTGTTTTGGTGTTTTTTTTGTATTTACTCTATTTTTCTAAATTGGTTTGGAATTTTCCTTGTGTTGTGTCTGTACTCTATTACTGCAGCTGTGCTGGTATGCGTTGTATCCAAGTTAAGCCTGACTGCTTGGTGCCAAGCTCCCAGAGGGTTAAGCGCAGGTTAATTTAGTGGCTTTTTGCGGTTCACCATGACTAGGATCAAGGTTGTTGATTGGGTGGTGCTTCCACCTCTCTCAACCAATAACAACATGTTCTTACATCCACAAAATTAAAAACAAATAAATAAAATACTGCAATGGGAGAGTCCAGAAGAAACAGCGCACAGATGGAGGAGAAGTCGATGAGCGGGGTCGAGCAAAGGGAGAGGTAGGGCAATGGAGGTGCTTGAGACTGGAGGGTAGAATAAAATAATTTTAAAAAAAAGTAAAATGCAAAAAACAAACCTAGCAAGGAAGGGATGGGAGAAGCAATAGAAGAGTTGAGGGGAACAGAGGGAACAACATATTAGAGCACATAGGATCAGGCATTTGAGGGTAAATTAGAACACGAGGGAGAGGCAAAGAAAACACATGCACTCTCGTGAAGTGTTGAAAGAAAAAGAAACAAGCACTGACAAAGCAAAGAGGTCTCACCTTTGGGGCCCACTGGATTTGCCAACTGCTTTTGAGGGTGCTGTGCAACATTGTGAAAATAAAAAAAGATGTGTACCTTCGAGTCTCTCAAACTCGCCAAGAATTAGCTGCAGACAGCCCCATTCTGCCGACTCCCCAGCGCAAGGGAGCAGCACAGGAGAGCGGGGGAGTCCCCCCCTCCTGGTAACAAGAGCCCGTCCGCGGCCGCCAAGCGGTGGGTCCCGAGGTCGGGGCATGCTGGCTGCGTGGCTGGGTGGCAGCCGCAGCAGAAAGGGGGTGGCAGCCACCTGGAGTGAGGAGGTGGAACGGCAATCACTAAGACTGGGGCCTGGGGAGCCGGCCCTCTAGACTTCTGGTGCAGAAATCGGCCTCCTGCGTGGGTGCTGATGGACAGGCTGGCTGCCTAGCTGCGGGCTGGCACCCTGGGCCCTGCTGACTGGATCGGTTTGTGGCACCAGAGGACGGCAAGACTTTCCTTGCTTGAACCCGCGATTGTCTAGCGATACTCCACAGGTAGTGCCTGGGAGAGGTGCTTTATAAGCCTGAGTGTCCCAGCATTTGGTGGAGGTTCTGAGGCAGGAGGTGTGCGGACCCTGGAGCTACTGGGCCGGATGGGCTGATTGGTTACCCTCATCATGTTTGCTGTGCGCTTTAAGACCGGTCTCTGAAAGATAGGCTTACGAAGCATGTGGCTTCTGGGGCTCCATCTAAGCCCCCCTTGTCTGATGCAGACTCCCAGGCGGAGGATATGGACGGGCCAGTCATGAAAGCTTTCATGGCATTGCTATTCTCTTCCTTTCAAGAGAACTTACAAGCTGTGCACACTCATCTCTCTGCGGACTTGAAAGAGGTGTGTCGGGACTTAGAGGAGGTGGGATACCGAGTAGCCGAGCAGGAGGACCGCAAATCCGGGAGGGATGAGGAGCTAGAGAAGATGCAGCAGGTGATTCTCCGGCTGAAGGAACAGCAAGTAGAGTTTCAGACACATGCGGAGGACAATTGCGATCCCTTTGTAGAGGCCCTCAAGTTCATGGAACTTAAAGAGAAGGCGGCTGTGGAGGGGAGAGACGACTCCCAGGACGACAAAAGATGCAAACACCACCTATGGCGCAAGAAAGGGAAATCCCCAGGGAGACACAAACCAGACACAGCCACCATGGCCTAAGAAAGGCAGGTGGTGTTCACCACTTTACCAGGCTTGCCAGTGTTGCAGGAGATTCCCTGAAATCCCGGAGGAATGCCAGGCAGCCGGGCTCAGGGCTGACGGAGTCGGCGAGGCATGCTAACCGTGCAGATACCTCCCCTTCTGCCTTTTCTTCTGGGAGCTGTGGACTCCGGGTGAGGGAATTAAAATCAGCTGCCTAAGTCTCGACTGGCCAACGTCCTGTACAAGTTCACTAACTGTGACGGACTGATGTTACCCCTCGTTCTACTGATTGTTACCGATTTATATTGGTTATGGGCTTTTTGTTTATTTCCACTCCTCCGCACCAGTTCCCCATAGTGTGTCCCTGCAGAAGCGCTTTTGCAATCCCCCAGCTGCTAAGACTGTATACATTTTCTACTACGCCGTGTGACCCACTCTCCCCATGAGCCATGCCCAGGGAACTAAAGATACTCAGCCTTAATGACCGGGGACTAAATAATCCTGTGGAACCCACAGAAGTACTGTCTCTATTGGAGCAATCGGGGGACATATGTTTGCTCCAAGAAATTCACCTGATCCCCAAAGACACTGCCCGCATGCACTCTCACTGGTTTCCCCGCCAGATCTAGTCCATGTGCCCCACTAAGAAGAATGGGATAGTTATCCTCTTTTCCCAGAAGTTTAACGGCAAGCTAAGATTTACGATAGCGGAAACAAAGGGGCGCCTCCTAATAGTGCGCATACAGCGGAGCTCCGTTTCCTTCACCCTGGCCAAAATTTACACCCTGAACTAGCGACAAGAACCCTTTATTCTTAATGCGCTTGCAGTGGTTCTTGCGGGCCCGGAAGCGGCAGTGTTGATAGGGGGTGGTGGAGATTTAATGTGGTCATGGACCCAGCTCTCGACCGCTCCAGCCAGCGCTCCTCGCTAGCAGGAGCCTTCATGTCAGACGGCCTTCGCTGGCTGTCAGAGGGTGGGGGGGGCTCTATGATACCAGGCACCACCTGCACCCCTCGCTGAGGGACTACACTTTCTATTCGGCAGTGCATAAATCTTATGCGCGCATTAATCCTTTTCTTATGTCCCCCACATGCACGGCTAGGGTCAGAGACAAAAGCATAGAGCCACAATCCCTTTCGGACCACGCCGTGATGTCTTTGACGCTAGGGTCTGTCGACTCTCACCCTGCGCTTCCCGGTGGCGACGATGCAACGCGTGGCTGCACTCCCCTTCCACGACTACCGCAGTGCGCATGGTGCTTTGCAGATTACCTCCGCACCAATGACGTAGAGGGCACTCCCTTAGCATCGGTGTGGGAAGCACTGAAGCTGGTAGTAAGGGGCAAATTCATTGCTATCTCGGCACCGGAGAATCTGGTTCACCAGTAAAAGCGCCGGTCACCTGGAGCTGGTGGTGTCCGAGTTAGAGCCAATTCATAAGCGTAAGGGCCCCCAGGGTTTGGCGAGACCTGGAACGAAAGAGGCTTCTTTTGAAGCGTCTGGACCTGGATAGAGCAGAGTATGCCCTTCTCCGGCTCAGACACAAATTCTACCTGAGTAGCGACCGCTGCAAATGCATGCTAGCTCATAGGCTCCGCGCTAAGACTTTGTCTGGTTCAGTGAGCTCGATTCAGACGGCATTTGGGGGAGGAGGGGCACACTGCAACCTTCAAAGAGTTTTACAGCGCCCTGGACGCTCTCTGGGTGATCCAAGACTATCTGTGGGGGATCCGTCTGACTTATTTGCTGATGGCACTACATCCCAAATGGATCAGCCGATACGTGTCGAGGAGCTGGTTGCGGCAATTGCGCGTCTTAAGCCCGCTAAGGCACCAGGCCCGGATGGGTTCACAGCACAATTCTATAAATCCTTCTGTCAGAAGTTAGCTGTCCTCCTTACTCGACTTTTTAATTCATTCCTTGACTCGGGCACGTTGACAGACTCGATGATGGAGACGTCCATATCTGTGATACTTAAGCCATCGAATGACCCCGAGAACTGTGGGTTATATAGGCCCATCTTCCTTCTCAACATAGACGCCAAACTCGTCGCTGGAATCCTGGCCTTCCATCTGAACCCGGTCATGCCAGGGCTGGTCGACCCTGACCAGGCCAGCTTTATCCCTACGAGACTAAGCGGGCGGATACTAAAAGGCTTTGCACTTACTTGACATAACTCGTTCACGCTTTTTCTTTCCATCGACATGGAGAAAGCGTTTGACTGCGTCAGCCATACCTGATTAAAACTCTTTGCCACTTTGGATTTAGGGACACATTTATCAGATGGATAGGCTGTATTTACAGCACCCCAGAGCCTTCACCCTACAATGAGTGGCACCCATCAGGGCTGCCCTCTATAGCCACTCTTCTTTGCTCGGATGGCGCAGCGAACTAGAGACAATCCGCAGATATCCAGCATCAGGTTTGGCGCTGACACTCATACTTCAGCCTGTATGCTGATGATGTCATCCTCTCGCTGGCGGACACTATGACGTCTTTGCTGTCCCTACTTGAGAAATTGTTGCCATTCGGAGAGATCTATGGGTTTAAAGTTAACCTTACAAAGTCTCAAATCATGAACCTGTTGGTTACTCCCCTTCATGAGGCAGCACTCCGCGCCCATTTTCCGTTGGCATGGACAACAGAGGCATACCGTATCTGGGCATCCAGCTAATTTCCACTCTAGCAAAGACGCTGGAGGCAAATTATGGGTCCCTTCTTGACCAGACGAATAAATCACTGTCCTCATGGAGTCGTCTGCGGTTGGCCTGGTAGGGGCGCATAGCTGCTGTCAAAATAACTGTACTCCTGTGTATTATCTACATCTATCAGACCTTAGCGTTGACTCCCTCACCCTTGGTGCTGCGCTCTTTGTAACTCGCTATCAACAAATTTGTCTGGGGCGTAAAGAGATCGCGACTCCACTCTAATCAACTCACATGGCCTAAGGGCGAGGGCAGCTTAAATCTCCACCGATCAATCGGTATTACCAAGCCACGCAGCTCTGATATCTCTTAGAGTGGAATAGGCCTCTCTTTGAAAAGCACTGGTCCTTCATGGACCAGACGGTTGCAGGTGTAAATATCTGGCGGGAAGCTTGGCTACCTCACAAACTCAGCGCTTGGGGGTTATACTCTTTCCCGATGATGACTACGACGATGAAAGTATGGGACAGCGTTGCCCTTAGACCGGGCCAGACGACGTTCCCTTCCCCGATGCCGCTGATTGTCGATAACCTTGATTTACCCCCTGGGTGTGGCTCGGAAGTATTCAGCTACTGGAGTGAGCAAGGGTGCAAACGGGTGGGCTCCCTTTTCGATCCTTTGACGATTATCCCCTTTGATCAATTTCAACAGGACTACTCTCTCCCTGCATTGGATGCGTTTCATTAGATGTAGCTGAGGCACTGGGTGACCTCTCTGGGTTATAAGACAGCGGCCTAACGCCCACTTACCGTTCAAGAAGTGGCTGGTCCGCAAGCAGGGCGATAAGTACCTTATCTCTGAACTCTATGCTATGCTTTCCGATGGTGGCTCTGCGTATAAATACAAAGGCCAGTTGCACTGGGAGGTCGCTCTTCACTAAAGAGAGGACTGACATATTTTATAGAATACATCACACTGCACACAACATGGCCGGTACAGAGACAGCCTACAAAATAGCCCCCTACTGGTATCCCACACCAGCACGTATTGACAGATGGGACAGAGAATAGCTGGAGGGGCTTAGGGCAGACGGGCTCTCTTCTTCATCTCCTGTGGCACTGCCCCAAACTGTCTTGATTCTGGGAGCAGGTCTTAGATGACATCGATTCAGTGTTTGACACTATGCCTCCATGCTTCCCCACACACACTCTACTTGGGCTGCCGTGTCCCGACTTTCCCTTGCGCTCGCTCCGGGGTCAGACGATGGCCTTAGCGTTAAATGCTGCAGGCCAAGTGATCCTTGCGCACTGGGGATCTGAGAGCATCCCGGTCCATACTTCCTGGCTATATTCACTTTGGTTTTCCTTGGCAATGGAGCGACTGTCTGTCACAGTGGAGAACAGAGCAGCTGAATACCCTGATTTATGGGCCCCCTTAATCCGAATTCTCTCTGTAGAATTTAGGGAAGTGACTTGCTCCAAATACCAGCAGATTTTGCGCATGCTCCTCGCAAGAAGCTGAACTGGCATGATCACCCCTGCAGTACTAGACTCCTACCAGGGGCCTTCCAGGGATCTAATTCTGCTTAGAGTGCAGCGCCTACATGATTCTTGTGCAGAGGAGAGGGGGTTGTGGGGAGGGGTTTAGTGGTTGATGTCTATTTTGTTTATGGTTAAATGGTCCCTGCATCGCTACCAGCCTCCGAGTTGTGGCCATACAGCTGTGTATTAATGGCTCTCTATGGTGAAGTTGCTGGCCGCTGGTTGTAGGCAGAAAGTTGTGCTATTTACATTGTGGACCTTAATAAACAGAATTGTTCCATAAAACTAAGGAATGTTTGAGAATGGTGTATTGGTGGCCGGGAATGGATGCGCAAGTTGAGAGATGTGTGAGGAGTTGTGTACAATGCCTGGTGAGTGATAAAGGTCTCAAAGCAAGGGTTCGACCAATGACAGTCAGAAAATTGCCCAAGGGAAGAAGTAGCCCTGGATATTTTGCGACCTATACACTCAAAAGGAGGAGCTATGCATGCCTTAGTACTGCTTGTAATGTACTCAAGGTAGCCGGAAGTTATGTACACTAATGGGATTGAGACAAAGCATGTAATAGATTTTTTGAAAGAGCTCATTGCACTGGAAGGAGTGCCTGGGTCATTACTGATGGACAATGGAGTTTAGTTGATCTCTAAGGAAATGGAAATGTTCCTAAAGAAGTATGGAATTCAACATAAGAAAATTGAGCTGTACCATCCCGAGGCCAATGGACTGGTGGAATGATTTAATCGTGTCCTAAAGGAAACCATACCACTAACTAATGGTAGTGGTGGGGGATGGGATGAGGAGGTGTGCAAGAATGCTGGGAAGTATCGTCCAACTCCTCACTCGGTTCTAAGGAAAACTCCCTTTGAGTTATTTAGGGGGAGAAGGCCAAACAGTGTAGTGTCTCCAGCTTGGTAAATGCTAAATGTTTAGCAAGTGAGGAGGGCAAGGAAAGATGGAGAGGAAAAGAATTGAAAGCCCTGGAAAGAAATAAAGAATGGTTTGAGGACAAAAAGAAAGTGAAGGTCACCGAAGTAAGGGTTGGTGATTGGGTGAGGGTCAGGAAACCAGGGAAGAATCAAGGGGACACATTCTTCAGTCCCATTCAAGTGGTAAAATTGTTTAGAAGTGCTGTGAAAACAGCAGATTTGAGAATTTGGAATCTGAACAAAGTTGTTGTGAAAGGTGTTAAAAATGATGAGCAAGAGGATGGTGAGAAGTGTGAAATTAGAAGGGATGGTTCCTGGAGGTCTTACTTTGAATAAAGAAACATCAAGAAAACTTATGTGACTTCAGGCGTTTAATTTGTGAAGAGAAACTCTTATTTCTATGGAAAGCAATTGAATAAGAAGCAAGCAATGAGAGTGCCAAGAAATCCAGTCAATGGTGAGCAGCGAGCTAGCCCAGAAGCCCAGTTTAGAATTGGTACTGTCCACAATAGGTCTTTGACAACAGGCAGCTAAAAGCGGTTTGCAGACAATACCTGATAAAAACCGTTGGACTATTGAAGAAGCCACACAATTGTGACACAGTGAGATGGAGTTACTAATAATCATTAAAAAATGTAGCCTTAGCACAAAACATAGAAGCCTTAAATTATTTTTTAACGGTTTTACATTCTGTTCCCCTGACTCTTCGTGATAATGCGTTAGCCAGATTGACACTCATAGTCCTGCAAATATTTTTTCAAAAGGCAAATCTTCTTGATGGAGTTTTGCATGGTAGGAGCAACACGTTCATCCCATTATGCTCTGCCCCTACTACAAGGACAAGCCAGGTGGAAAACAAGCATCAGCAAAACCAAATCGGTTTAATGTGCTAATGCATGCATTAGTAAATTAGCACAAGACACACCAGAGGGAGCCAGCAGAAGAGGACGGAGAAGGTTATAACTGTAGAATAGTCCCATATGCTGTTCAAGCATGCACTGGGGTAAAGGCTAACTAATACACCCAAACAGCCAATAGCAGTGATGTGAGAGATGAATACTTCACTGGGCTAAGCCAAGACATGATTGAAAAAATGGCCAGCCAATGGCTGAATAAAGCGGGTCCATGAGAACCAATTGCTGACAGGGCCGACCCAAAGCCTACTGTATGTATATTGTAAGCAATAGGTTTGTTTGACAGCGACACTGTCAAACCACAGCCTTAGAAATCTATCCCTTTTTAGGTCGACCCTAGACAGCGCTTGCGTGGTCAGGTGATCTGTTGTATGTACTTTGTGGGTTCCCACAGCTTTGGATTGGCCTTTGTCTGTGTCTAAAGTTTACAACATCAGACAGTTACTCAAGAGCAATATTAGATGTGTATAGTCTGTTGTATGCAAGAAAGAATTTGAAGATATCAAAAAAAGCCATTGTTTGTGCTCCTGTGCTGTGTCCTTTTGACGTGAACTTCAAATGTATAGTCACCGTGGATGCTAGCAACAAGGGTTTGGGTGGTGTCCTCTCCCAAATTGATGACAAAGGAAACGAATCCATTGTTGCATATGCGTCCAGGGAACTCCTTCTGAAAGTAAGTTTTCTGTTATTGAAAAGGAAACTTTAGCATGTGTATAGGCTTTGGAACATTTTCGCAGCTTTGTCTGGGGCAGAGAATGCATAGTCAAATCTGATCACAAGCCCTTAGTTAAACTCCTTACTACAGAAGTGCTGTTCAAAGCCTCAGCTGGGATGGCCAGGATGTCAATGCGTATACAAGACTTCATTTACAAAGCAGAATGTGTTCCTGGTAAGAGCAATGTTCTAGCAGATTTTCTTTCGCGCATGCCATTAGACTTACATGAATGCAAAGTGAATGAGTGGGATTCATTGCATGTTGCCCTTATTCATGATGAGAATCCTTTTTGTATAGAAAAAAAAATGGGAAGAAGAATACTTGAAAGAAATTGATTTGATATCTCTTATCTGCCAAGGATGGCCAGAAAAATCTAAAGTATCTACGAGCCTTAAACCATGTTGGGAG
This sequence comes from Lissotriton helveticus, assembly GCF_964261635.1. Classification (NCBI taxonomy): domain Eukaryota; kingdom Metazoa; phylum Chordata; class Amphibia; order Caudata; family Salamandridae; genus Lissotriton; species Lissotriton helveticus. The sequence goes on along the minus strand of NC_136071.1, from coordinate 630,314,989 downwards.
GTAAAAACGAGTTATCTGTTACTGATAATACCATCTTTCGTGGGGATAAAGCTATTCCTCCCACTTCATTAAGAGAATCCATTTTAAGAAAGTGTCAGGAAGATCATTGTGGCATAGTGAAAACAAAACAGAGGGTTAAAAAATGGTACTGGTGGCCAGGAATTGACCTCTGCGCTGAAAAAACTGTAAAAGATTGCATGATTTGTGCTAACTCAGATTAAGCACTAAAAACTTTTGAGGCCTGATATGTGTGAACCCATCACACCTGATGGTCCTTGGCATACTGTGGCTATAGACATCATGGGCCCGATTGGTACTGCTTCTAAATATATAATCTCCATGATCGATGTTTTTTCGAGATGGCCAACCATAGTGATTGTTGATAACATTGATTCTGCCACTGTTTTACAATTTATTGATAGTTTTCATTGAAGAAGGACTTCATGTCCAAATCATAAGTTATAATCGAGTGCAATTAATGTCCAGGTTAGCAAAAACTTACTTTGAGGGAGTAGGTGTAAAACACAGAACCACTTCATTGTACAATCCTAGTGGTAATGGCATGTGCGAGAAATTAAACAGAGTATTAAAAAATGCTATTTAAATCGCTGTCATGAAAGCGGCTGATTGGGAACTTCAAGTGTACAAAGCGGTTTGGACATATAGAACCAACGTTCATGAGGCCTGAAAAATGTCTCCTTTTGAAATCATGAGAAGCCGTAGTGCTAGAACCAAATGCAATCCGGATTGGTTGCTCAAGAGTTCTAGTCTTGATATTTGCATGAATTACATCAAGAAAAATATTCTTGAAAAACATTTACAATACAAACGCATCTTTGATGATAAATTTGGTTCAGGTTTGGTCGATATTAAGACTGGAGTATGGGTCAAAGTTAAAAAACCTTGAGAAGTTTGCAAGGGAGAATCTCAATTTTCTGAACCCTTGCTGGTTAAGGTTTTACGCAATGCTGTACTTTTAAGTGATGATAAAGTTTGGAATGTTAGAAGGATTGCCATTTTCAGAGGCAAGGAGGATCAAGAAATTTCAAGACCTTCATTGTCTTTTGAAACTTTTGATGACATTGACAGTCAAGCCATCACTGCAAGTACTTTTGAGTCTAGGGTTGTCAATGAATATATTTCCAATCCCAATCTAGAACAAATTGTGGACAACGATATTGTTGGGAGGAACGGGGCGATGGTGGAACCTCTGAAAAAGTTGAACCTGCTGAACTTGTCAAAGACGAAAATGCTGAACCTGTAGTAGATTATATTTCTGTTAAGAAAAGAGTATGCTCCAGACCCAAGTGGATGGAAGAATTTGTATGTTACATATGTGAATGATTTCATTATATTTTTTCTCTTTATTTTTTTTCTCTTTTATTTCCTTAAGTGGGAAGATGTGTCATGTTCTTTCCTTTTAGAATTATTTACTTCCAAACCTTCTGGTTTCCACTAGCTCCTTCTTACAAAGTTCTATATTCTTTGTTTGAGCTCTGGGAAGTCAGTTGCTGAAGAAGAAGACCTGTTCAGGATGCGTCCTTCCTTGCTCCTGTGTTTCAATTTGTTAAACGACTTAATTCTGCGTGAAGTTGTACTTTACAAATGACTTTTCACAACTGCCAACGGTATAGATGAGACACCTGAACTCGCCTGCATGGGATTCATGGTGAGTCTATGATTTCAAAGCTTGTTGCCTCACGCTCGCCACTAGTACCAGGTCAAACAAATAGGACCCCGGTGCAGTGCGCACCCAAAAGTCCAAAAGGAAATATATCAGTACTGCAGGCCTAAGTGTAGGGGAGGGGAAGGCAGAGGCCGGAGCGGGTTTTTGTTTGCAAAACCCGGGGAGCCACCATATAAAAAAGAAAATCCTAGCCTTGGGTAATGTAATCTGGTGCTCATGTAAAGCTCTCGCATGCACGTGGGTTGAATTGGCGCTGTTAAAAACTGCAAAAATAGACAAACATCTAGAGAGAGAGAGGTTTATAACAGGCACAGAGTGCTAAGAATAAGTTGAGGAAATGCCAATTCTGATTAAATAAATTGGCTAGCAGAGCCCCAAACAATTAATTTCTAAATGATGTCTATTTTGGTTAAACTTACTAAAAATACATCAACAACGCTGTTTAAAAATTTCTGCCAGGGTGCCTCCCCGAGTTACTCCTGTGGTTCATCAAAGGTGATGGCAGTGTCGATGAAATATCATTTTAGTCTTGAAAAATTGCCAGATATGTGGGTCTCAGCCACCCCTGGCCTTTTTCTCATGGGGACGGATGGTGTAGTGCTTGCTACTGTGAGTTATTCTGCATTCCAGTGGAGCCTCTCAATCGAGTCAAAGGTTTGTGGCCCACTCACCCTAGTTCTGTCCTGGATTGGCACCAGATTTCAACCCCCATGAGTACAGTTTGGTACCCACTGCTCACACCAAGAATTGCCAGTGGTTGCATTTGCATTGATTGCTTTGGCCATTTGGTGAGCTTTTGTTAATTAAAAAAAAAAAAAAAGTGAGCAGTGTGGTTCATATAAATATTCATAATACTTTTACATTCAGACTACAACATCCTGCTGAAAATCTTATATAGCTAGTTTCACATACATCCGTCCCTCCTAACGCTAAGCTAAGGCTGCTGAGAAGCCAAGGCAGAAGGCTGACATTTAATATTCGCAGTACTCTGGCACCTTTAGCCACTGAGAAATGCTGACCATAGTAACTGAAGACAGATTAGTGACTAGTAGCAATCCCCACCCAACTCGCAGTCTTACAATGTCCACTGACCCCCGTATTATTTGAGTAGTTCACCTTATTGCAAAAGCTCTGTAACAATTTTGATGTTTGTATCTCGGATCCTAAAGGCACGAGGGCCTACTATTGCTGTGCCTATCTTCATTTCTTTTGCTCTATAGTTGGCTAATGTAAACAGAGAACCATAATCTTAAATAGTGTAGAAATCATGGGGTGAACAATCATATAATATTGTGTTGGCACACGTCTGTCCTTGCCTTCCGTGGCATGATTGGGGTGGGGTCTGTAATGTCGCTGTTCTTCTTTTTGTAGTTCTGCTGCTTCCATTGCGACTCCCATGCCCTCCTTGTTGCTGATATTACCGCTCTTTTATGTGTTCCTTGCTGCGGGGCGCTTGTTTAGGCGCGGCATTCTTCTCTTTCAGTCTGTGTTTTCCTTTCCCTCTCTTCTTGCCTCTTCCCCCCCCCCTCTTCCCTTTTTCTCTCTCTCCCAAGGTCAGTATGACGGGTTAGTCTTGGTGTTGTCGCTATTCCGGCCCCTTTGTTCTGTGTCCGATGTGATACTGGGTGGTGGGGATGCAAAGTTGTTCTTAGTTATATACTGACTTGTGTTCACGGCCCTGCTTTTAGACCGATATATACAGTGCTGACATTCCTGCATGACTGCCCTTTAGCTTTTCTGTTACCAATGGTTTGATTTGGGAATCCGGATTCCTCTATATTGTCGTCGAACCTGTCATGCTCCTTCTCGCCTTATTATAAAAAATAACCTTCTTTGCTCCTGTTTGCTGGCCGTTTGGATCCTCTCTCCTTCCCCCTTTTTAAGATTGTATTGCTCACGTTCCTCTATGATTGATTCTGTAACTTTATTCTGGACTTCTTGACTGCTTTCTCGTATTATGGCCGGCCAGTTTGGTTGTAGGCCCAGATTTGTATATCCTGTCTATACCAATAAAGGTTTACAAAAAAATATATATATATATTGTGTTGGCACAAATGAACAGTAGAGCATCTGCAAATACAGCTTCTCGACCTGACAAAAAAATTTAAAATCGGAAATGTCACTTGGAAAATGAGTCAAAAAATAACTGTGTGACATCTATTCCATGTTACTCCATAAGTATTGCACATTCCTACCCATCTATTTACACATGCCCCTGCACACGTTTGTCCACCCCATTCTGCAACAGTCACCAAATCTACTACATGCACTGCTCCATGTATTTAAAATATTCTCCCCATTGATAGGCCACATCCATTTCTGTTCTACACACCATCCTCATTTATTCCATGTGTACACACACCTATCCCACAAGCCAATTATTCTGTTTCACACGTGTTCTCGCCCACATCTATTCCACAAGCCAATCTATCACATTACACAAATCACTTCCTCTTCTTCCACATCTGTCCGCCCACCTAGTTTATAGGTCATGACACTTTCATCAGATGTGCCACCACACTTATTTCACATACCCTTCGAACAACTATTCTATATAGGCCGACACTAACCCTTTTGTTCCATGCATCCGCCACACCCACTTCACATGTGCCCACATCTATACCAGCGGCTGATCTCTCACATTCCACTTTCCATCACATCTTCTTCCACATGTCAACACATTTATCCCACAAGCCGCCTTCTACAGTTCCACATGCTTCCCACAATGTACGTCTAGCCATCACCGAGACCCTTTAGCAGAGCTGTTCACGTTTTCATTAAATACATGCAGTGCTACTCTGAACGCGCTCTTGTACCTTTTTACGGAAGTGTCATTTGCCTAAATGTTGTATCTTGTGAATACCGATTAAACTGCCTCTGCATCAACTTAGCAAGCCTTTCCAAGCCTCTGGCATGTTGTGTCATCTTTCAGTGTTCACAGGCAAATCAATTTTAGGGAGGCAGTGTTGACAAATGGTTGCACTTCTCAATCATAACTTTAAAAATGTTTTAACAATATTAAAAAACTGAGTTTGATCTCATCAAAAAAATTAACTCCATCCTATTTCTGTAAATGTTAATGAATGGAGTGGTTCGACTAGTTGCTTCTGCTCACAATGCTTTATGCGTCAGGGGGTAGTAAATTATGTGGCTAAAAAAGGAAAAATTGCACCATTAAAAGTACAATCAGTGTGCTCAGCTCAGGTGCTTTGTTACAAATTTAGCAACCCCTTTCATTGCACACACATATGACCATAATTGTTTCATGGCAAGTACTTCTCAATGCAGTGACACCATGCGCCTATTAGTGTCAAAGCTTCCACATCCACGAATATGCAAATAAAACTGTACACCTTCCGCACATCAGGAATTCATGCCACTATTTCCATGGCCCGACTTGAAACCCACTCAATAGCACAGATGCATACTGTTAAATGGCACTCTCTCTCTATCACGTGTACGTTTTAAGTTAATTATCATTTGATAAGCGTGTTAATTTGCACTCCAAAAATTGCTTTGCAAATCAAACTTTCTGGACAGAAGTCTTAAAAAACAGCAAGGTAGAAATATATTTATCCCAAATAACGTGATGAAAAAGAGTACCAAAAATTCAGTGATCTAGAGCAGATGTGGGAGTAATGATAGGAGTTTGAGAAGATTAAAATTAGTAATTCTTTCTGATATGGCTATCAAAACAAGTCAGTGGTTAGCCCACCTCCCATTCAAGATTGTAATAATGAAAATCCTACTGCAAAATATTCAGAAATTGGGAGTTAAATTCCAACCCAAATGATCTCTTTGGAAAGAGGAATGAGAAAATTGGAGTTAAAATGTAATCTCTCATTTGACAGTGCACTAATTAGGACATCTTTGATTGATGATCGAATTATGAAGATTCGTTTGTGAGCTGTAGCTGTATTTGACATTAAATTTGCAGTCCGATCATAGCTCGGATGATTTAGCCCACTAACTACTAGTGGTGATTTTTTAGGTCTTGCCTACACAGCGTGCAATAGCTGCTTTGGAGTGACCTTTTGGAATCACTCCGTACTTTTTTGGAAACTCGTGCATGTACTGCACTGCTTCCAATGAGCCCTTGTGCATGTATGGCGTTTACCTTAAGGGAGCGATCAGCGGCGACATCTGTTTGCAATTATCGCATCTGCCGCTGCTCGCTCCCGTAAGGCGTCGCTTTCTCTTTCGCAGCCGCTGGGACGCGCTTGTCTTTCATCGCTTGTTTATTTTGACATATATTGTGTCACAGGCGCCCCGTGCATGTCTTATCTCCCACGCAGCTGTTCTTTACCCTCCATGTATCTCCTATAGGCACATGCTTCCCCAGGTGTGTCTCACAGATATCCCCCCTCGTGATGCTGCTCTGACCCCATGCGATGAGACAGCCATGGGGCTCTCTAGCGTGCACTTGCCCCGCTGCCCCCCCCCCACCTAGCTTCCTGGTTTACCCTGCCAGCGCATTCAAGCCCCAGCACACACTGTGCAGCCCCTCATGTCCCTGGTAAGCTGTTCTCTTCCTCATTCCTTGCCTTTTGGTCATTTAGTTGTCTGTGCACGAGTAAGAGGCACCCAAAGTTTCACTCCGCCTTAGCAACAACTCCCATGACACCGAGAGGCTGAGGTGAAGCAATTGTGATGGAGAGCTGGGGCCTTTCACAACCTCCGGCTCCTCTGCAGTCTGGCCCAGCACCAGCGAGCATGTTTCCTTGCACCTGTCACTGGCATCACCTTGTGATGTTTGCATTCCATAATACTTACACATCTGTGGAACAAGTGCGTAACGTGCATTGCTCAATTTGAAAACGAGTAGGAGCTCCAGGTATTTTAGAAGCCCGAGTCCAGCACTGCCGGTTGGGTTTATGGGCTGCCTAGTCTTTTTTTCACCCTGTGCCTCTTTATTTTGGTCTCTCCTTCCCACTCGTGCAGATTTTTCCATCCCTGACTTCTCCCTTTTTCATTGTTTGCCATCTTTCTCCTCCTTTCCCTGCTGTTTGTCTCTCTTGCTCTGGGTCAAAGTCTGGTGTTGGAAAAAAAGGTTCCGGCCCCTAAAATAAGAGCAGACACATACACAAATTATGCACTGTGTATTTGTTGCTGTTCCCAGTACAACACAAACACTATTCTATTCATGGCCTATTCATTAGATGGTGGCTAATCTGTTTAGGAGATTGCCTACTGATTCAATTGATATCGTATTTGCCTGCCAAAAGTATCACCTAAGCGAAAATAATATGTAATAAACAGATCCATTAAAAAATTCGATAGTGGCTAATACTTGAGCCATTTGATCATTCTCGCCTATGCATTTTTTATGGTGCAAAAGAGCTTCACTTGCCAATCCAAAGCGCTTGAAAGCCAAGCGGTGTGAGAGCTCACTGTTTTAGAAAGATAGATTGATAGTATTTTAGAAGAAAATCTGCTCTCCAGGGGTGGGACCCCCTGACTGAGGCTGATCAGGATCGAGGCATACATGTAGAGTGAGAGACTGACAGCAGAGTAAGAGTTGGTGCTAAAAGTTGCAGCTGCCTGCTGCAGTGTCTGAAGGAGTTCCAAAGTGGTTGGAAGATGGCTCAGAGGGTGTATGCCAAATTCACCTTCAAGATATAGGTGCTATTTTTATTCCAACTAGTTCCTTCTTGGATGGAGCACATTGTGTGACTCTCCTCAGAAATAGATGGCCTACTGCAGAGATTGACTGATCTTGCAACAGGCCAGGGTCAATGCCATGTAATGAAATTTACCCAATTTGCATACAGGCTTGTGTACCCCCTGCCTAGTGCTGCATGTAGAGTTACATAAATCCTTGTTTAAATGTCAGTAACTGTTTGAGTAAAGTAATATATCCATGGAGCTGCAGTAGTATAGCTTCAACTCCTGTTTCACTGCCCAGCTTCCTACAGAGTGAGTGCCACTGCACAGCCTCTAAGCTCTCCAGTATCCCTGCTCGTTACAGTTCTGGAGACAGCGGAACTTCCTTGCATATAGTGAGGATTAATGGGTAAAGGTGCAAATCTTAACATGCACTAATACTCTCAGAGGGATTAAATAGCACAAAAGATCATCCTTGGGTGTGTGTGGCTGTTCACCAGTGACATGTGAAGTAACAGTAGTTGTTTTAGCACCCAGGATAATATGCTGCATGGCTAAATACTTATAACGTCCCAAAGGCAAGACCTATTGGCTATGCCAATGCTTGTCTATAGTGTGCAGGTTCGTCATTCTATTGCAAGGCCCACTTCTTTAGAGGGAATGACATTTAAAGTAAATACTTTATTAAAATTTGGAACTGACGATGCAACTACTTGTTCGCTTTTAGATCTGTTGAAAAGGATCATCTCTGGTTCAGCAGCCCCAGAATGTTGGATTGTTTGGTCATTCTACACGTTGCATAAAATAGATAAATAAACTGTGTGCGTTCTTGTGCTTGCTTTAGAAAGCCATGGCAGATGATTTCTGTTGTATCACTTGGAATGGCATTTGCTTGCCATTCCAGACACTTATGAATGTGTTACTTTGTGCACTTCCATCGTTGAATTTAACTCCACTTACTAGCTAACACAATCCAGTAATTCAGACATCCAAAAGATTCCAGAATCTTTGTGCTGTATCTCACGAACAACACCCCATCTTCGTTCAATAATAATAAAAGGCGTATGTGTGAAGTCTGGGTTCGTGAATTATATCAAACTGTGCCTTTGATGATTGAAAACTTTGATGTTGAATAAAGAAGAGACTTCTAAAAATACCTTTTGCTAAATTGACTTCATTGGAGTGCACCTTCCCTTTTGTTTTTGTATACCGGTTTAGTTCGGACATCCCTAAACAGAGGATGTTGGAAGTGATTGCACCACCTAATATTTGGAAGACACGGAACTAATGTGCTTGACCTTGGTCTGCTGTTTGTGCTTTTTTAGTGTTTAATTATATCAAACTATTAATGACAAATCTAGAAACTGAGGCCCAAAGGAAATCATAAACTCCAAGTTACCGAATTAGTGCAGTGTCGCAACGGGGGAGCTCTTGGTCAGAAAGCATCACATGATCACACAGAAGAACAGAAAGTCAAAATATAGAGTAATTAAACTCATCTGGAGACTGACGGACTACTGAATCTACCTAAAGAAGATGCATTGTTTGTTCTCCAACTTAATGTAGACAGCTAGAGAGTCAGACTTACTCCTCACAGTAGAGCTGATTCGCAAAACAAAGATAACAATTCTGAAGTTGCAGTAGTACAGAGCTTGGAGAATTACAGAAGCTTAAGAAATCCACAACAGTTTTAGACTGTCTGAAACGAACAATTGTCAGTGTATAAAGAAATGTACACCAACTGGAGAATTCTGCTAGCATAAATTATGTGTTATCATTTATAACTCTGAGCGCTCTCAAAAGATCTGTGCTTAAAGAGCACATCCAGTTTAGTTTTTTTTTTTTGCATTCTGATGCAGGTAGGACAGTTTAATCCATTATTATGTCCTGTTCATGTAGTAATACATTCATGTGTGTTTCCACGATGGGGCACTACGTGTACGAGGGGTGTAGAAATTAACATGCTTTGCATTGTTTTCACTTACTTCTACCAGGTGCCCCACCCAGAACAACCATATTATCAGCCTTTATATTAAACTTAGAAGAATAGCAATTACACCATACCCTGTGAATCAGAATACTGTATGTGTATTTCCATTTTGCTGCACTTTTGTGCAACAATGAAGTGTACAGCTGCGAATAGATTTGAGAATCGGGGTTAGAGAGTTAAGAAACTAAACGATGTGACAACTCTGGCATTGTGAGTGCTTCTAAAAGGACTGGCATTATTTGTCCTTTCTGCAGCTAGCTAAGTAACAGAAAAAGACCAGCAACAGAGAGGGTTTTCACGTCAGTATTAAACCATCGCGTCTGGTATTTCAATGTCAAACGGGTATACTAAAAATTGGGAAAATTAGGAAACACGGTAGTTTTTCCTTTTAAAATATGAACCTACAATAGAAACACAAGAAGAAATCACTTCAAACGTGTCTTTAAATTGTCTAACTTGATCTTAAAGGATAGTTAAAGTAAGCAAATGCAGAAAGGGTGCAAAAACAAAACAGGGAAGATTCTTGAAAAAATCGTATTAAAGAAACGGCTGGCTCTTCCAGAACCACAAAAAAACAAGCAGATGGCGAGTATAAGCTGGGAAAAGTAACAACGAAATCCCAACGACCTCCGCAGTGGATGCAGAGGCTGTACGTGACTCACTGCTCTGCAAGGACAACAGTTGCAGCGTGTTCAGTCTACGATAAATATAAATATTTGGTTATTTCCATCAGCACAGGCACAGCCGTAACTTATTTTTCAGCCTCCAAGCACACTGAAACGTTTAGCGTGACAGTCGATAGCGGGCCTACAATCCCCAGCATGTCTAGAGCTGTGAACTAACAGAAATACAAGACCGCCCTAAAGTCCCACTCATGGCATCTGGCTAGATGACAGCAGGTGGTCCTATGTTGATAAAAGTTGGTAACACCAAGATTGGCGTCTCCTGCGGCAGAATCTGAGGAACCCTAAAATCTGCTGAACGTGCCTGTAAATTAGAAGACCCCACTCGCACTCCCTCCCTAAGTAAAAGCCAGGAGACCAGCGGTACAAGCACCTGTACCTTCACTGAAGGCGGTAAATGTCCTGTCCCGCGCCCGCAGGAACACTTGCCCCTCCTTTGCCATAACCTTCTCGAGGAGTTGGAGGCCCACGCTGTGCCAGTAGCCACTCTGCTTGGGATGTGTGTAGTGAGGGTTAGTGGCACAGCTCAGGATTCCAGCTTCCTCCTGGAACTGCAGTGAGCAGCTCCGGTATCGATTGGTGCTGCCTGAGTGACTCAGCTGCGGAGGGGCGGGGCAATTTGACTTCTGTAGTTTTCAAACGATGCAAAGAAGTCCGATCAGTGAAAGTTGATATGTGGTCCGTGGAGGCAGTTTTTTATGATCTTCGTACACATTATGCTCGTTTGTTTTCGGGCTACAAGTGTCATGTATATGTACTAAGTTAGATTGGATGGTAAGACTTTTAAAAAACATCACCTTAAAGGTCTCGTTGACGAGAACGCCATCTTGGGGCACTGCTGTTTTCATGAATGTTGAGATGGATCACATTTCTACAAAGCGAGGTTTCGCTCTCTGTAGCATTTGATGTGGATATTTTTATTTTCGAAATTATAATTATAGACGGGGCCTCGTGTTAATTAGATTGTAATTTACGGACACAAAAAATAAACGGTCCGAATCATTGTAATGTTTAACAACGATGTATTAAAGTACGGTGACACAAATAAGTTAAGCATTGTATTTTCGACAAGATCTGGTTCCATCGTGTTACTCAAAGTAATCGTTTTGAAGATATTATGGTGGTTGTAAGATGGCGCTCAGTGCTACATCTGTTCATCCTTGGCTATGTGCAAATGCCCAGCATTGTGTGCGCTTCCTGTCTACTGCTGCCTGTCGGATTTGTCTTCCCATAATAAACACACACGCACCTGCTTACGTTAGGGAAAGCAGATCACCCATTTGCGTGCACTTTGTTTAACTAACATATTAGGAAATTAATAAATAGGTGGAACAGCACAATTTAGATTCCACCCCTACACGTCACAGAAATGCAATTATACATTCACATTTGCATAGCTGCCAAGTTTTCAAATCGTTATGTGTGACATTTCTATGGTTTCAGTCTGGCTATGAGTGGCATTCTACTGTTAAATGAGTTACACTTCGAATGATACTTTCTCAGGAGGTATTTCAAAGCAACAACCGGTATATGAGTGTCTTTCTGAGTTTTCGGTCACTACTATATCAAGACATATCACACAGCAATGAACATAAACCTAATATAAGCCAGACCTAGTGGCAGCAGCAATACTTATTAGTAGAAGCAGACCAGTAAGTAACAAAAATTATTTTTTAAGGATTAAAATTGGAAATGTTTCAATTCTGAAAACCGACTATGAATGGAATAATTTTTGGTCTGTGAATTGCATGTTTCTATCACTTCTGTTTTCCCCTTCATATATTTTTTTTGCAGTTTCTCACTGTATTAGCCACTTACTGGGCTGTAGACAGATGCCCTGCCTTGTGCTGATTGCAGACAGGCTGAGCCTGGTACTTGCAGGGAAGAAGCATGCCCTTAGAGTCAACTTCTGTACTGCTGTTAGTGCTGTGCCAAAACACTGCTGGTTACTAATCTTCAAGTCATTCAGCACTGTGGCAAACTGAAAATTTGGAGCGCACTAGGAAGGCACCCAAAACATTGCTCCTCGTCTACCTAGTTGCCTGTCTGTCTGAAGACTTGGCTGGACTGGCCTTACCGGGCTTCGGGTGTTTTCATGGGAGGCTTAAAGGGTGGGGGGCTTTTGTTACTTGGAGCCGGTTTTGTACCAGTGCAGCCGTTTTAAAAACCCTGAGGAGTTCCATGTATATCCAACAGTTTTCAGCCAACGCTAAAAGTGCCAAGATAACTCTGTGATAAATGTACCTGCTGGAGAGAGATCAGAGTTTTGTCTAGTGGCACTTTTGACTCATCTAAGGTAGCTCAGAAGGTTAATATGTCTGCTGCTAATAGTGTGTAGTATGCAGATCACAAAACAATATTTTATGCGCACAGCTCAGTGGGTTACTGCTTTTGTCACAGATATCCTATTGCTACTGGGCAGTTCATAAGTTACAGGCGTAATCTTGGTTAGAAAGTTATGTTTTTTCCCAGTCTTTCATTATCCTAATTTTGCTAAAAAGGGTTTGTTTGGGTAGAAATACATTATTATTAGTTAAGTCAACCCTAACCACTGTGTTATGTTCTGAATCCTAAATTTGTTCTTCCCCAGAGCAAGCACTCTTAAAAAAAATGTCTACCAGTATAAATGGCATGTGAATCCTACACCTTTGTCTTGTGTAAAAGTTTCTATACACTGATTTACACATGTATGATTAATTGAATATATAATGAAAACTGTGTTGTAGAATGCACCATTTTTGCAATTTTCCCCAAGTTTTATTTGTGGGAGAACCCCCCAAACTCTCTTTCAGGTTTGCTCTCTACCCTCGTTTGCTGTGCACCATATGGGGGCTGGTCTCATAACATCTGCCAGGACTGCTTTGTGTTCTCATTCCGGCCCTGTCTGCAGACATCAGAGACACTGCGGGGGAACATAAGGAAACTGAGTGGTGGTGGGTTGGAGACTTTGGGCAACCAGTGGGGGACTATAATCAGTGGGTATGAGGCAATAGGGGAACATTTGAGCAGTTATGGAGAGAGGGCTTGCAATCGAGGCCAAGACAAGCAGAGAATAATTGGCCTATCAAGTGATCTGCAACAGTCTTCCTGGGTCCTTGTGCAGCTCTAATAGTGGCATTCTTGGGTCATCTTGCCATTTGTGACATTGCAGAGCTCGACACTTCACAAACTGATGACTGTGCGTTACCATTTAACATTGAACCCCTGATTACCCCAAATATTCTAATGTCTTATTTCTATTCCCTCAATGGCAGAACTCATACTGATAGAGCGCATCTCACCTGCTCAACATACTCACCAGGGCCCATAAAACTAAGTATGTATTTAAACAGGTAAACTTACACTCAATCAATTTTTAAATTTTACCATTCGGGATATATACCATTTGTCTTACCAATCCAAGCCACCAATACCTTTAGTCCTAAAGGATCAAGGGAGTTAGCAAGAAAATAGGTAGTATAATGTAGATTTTCCTAGTTGTTATGACGGAAAGTCTTAATTTTATTAAAGACACGGAGGCGAGTATTATGCATTTCTCTTTTCTTGCTTTATTAACATAGCAGCCAAGATAAGTAAAAAACACAGTTCCCAGGGGGCCAGGCGACAAGCTGGGCCATGGGAACGTGAAAAAACGATAACACAGTAACCAATCGCAGTATGGAATAGAGATAAGAGACATTACTGACTGCGCAGCTTCCTCTTTTCGCTGACGAGCTGGTCAGATAAAATTCGAAAACAAAGGAACCATAACAACAATTAAAGAGAATGCCAAAGTCCAGGAACAGACATCTTGAACCAGAGGGATCCAGGGCAGAAGTCCAACGTGAGCCTCCAAAGAAGGATCCAAACAAGCCGGAGAAGCAGTCCGAAGAGGTGAAGAACGGAGTAGCTGGAGAGAAGTCCTCCTATGATGATGCAGGTGGGAAGGCCGGATTCGCTGTAGGGAGGGAGAACACAAGTTAGACTTGTAGAGGTGGGACATTCAAAGCATATCAATAACATCAGAAGCTACAGTATGAATTGGTTTACAATATAACATACGAAAGATACTGTCATTGGACCAATCAGCTGATCTCAGAATGTCCTCCAGTCGGGAGCCAGACCAAAAGGCCTTAGAGGCCATGGCTCTGTGGTAAATAAAATATTACCCTGGCAGAATTTCTAGGCATTAACAAAGTATCATGCATCAAATGAGAGACAGGATCCGTGGTGTCCAAGTTAAAATGGGCTTTATTCCAATAACTCGAGTCAAAGGGAGAATATGTTCCATCACCACTGAGGTTCAGGAAGAGTAATCTGACATTTAATAACAATGAACAGAATATATACATTTTTCTCCTTGTACATAGGGAGGAGCGCTCCAGGCAGAGCAAGAAAGAAAGAGATAAGAGCATGTGGGCGTGTATGATTGTGCATGAGGGTGTACACTTGATGAGTCATAGGTAGGTGATAGGTAGGTGTCATAGGTGGGTGGGTACTTAGAGGAGGAGTTTGCATGACCAGCTGGAACTCTGCCCTAATTGTGCAACTTGAGCATGGCGTGCAATTGACGTGTAACTGGGAGGAGAGCTGACTTCCAGCCTAGCAGAGAAATCTCTTGTGTCAGGGCGAAAAGCACATCTTGTACAATCTGATATGATAGGGGATGTATTGTCTAAAGCAAAAGGTTGTTCATCACTAGAAATAAAGAAAAAAGCATATATTCCTCCGTTCATTGCATGGGGGCTGAGACAGAGAGTTAGGCCTTATCTGTCGCGGACGGGTTCTGTTTGCTTTTCCTCACCGGGCAGGGATGCCACTCTGTACTGAAAACAGATAACTGTTATTCATAATAATGTCTTGGCAGGCTTCTTGCTGACGTGACTGCAGTTTTCAGTGTGCCAGGAGTCATGAAAACAATATTTCAGAAAGTGGTTTCAGGCTCAACCACAAAAAAAGGTTCAGTACGATATTTATTTTAAAAGTGCACAATGCAAAATGCAAATACATGGGCCTTCATGTTAGCTTAATGTTTGGGAGACTTGATGACTTGATGACTTGCAGGACATGTTTGCAGAGGCCTAGTGATTCAGGCCACTACGAGAAATATGCATGGGTGACATGCACATGAATGTAACATAGGGTGTATGTAGTGGACAATATTGGTCAGGCAAAATATCATTTTCCTCATTCCCTCCTTGTCTCCTACATAACCCTTTAGGATACATCTATATTCATGAGACCGTATAGCTGATCATACAGAATCATTTCTTCATCTTTATCCTTTGTACATGTGGATGGGGAACGCAAGCAGTTGCAAAATCGCCAGGCCACACTGCAGACAGAGACAGTATCATGGCAGACTGCTCCTGGGCCAAGTTCGCCAGGGCAGATGCAGTCACATTCACTACTGCTTCAAGGGTTCTTGTCCACTTGAGTTTGTCTAACATGTTCTAGTTGTGAATCTCTGTGATAATGGGATGGGGCCAAGGAAACAGGTGGCAATAGGAATGCTATATAACAAGTCCCACCCCAGTCTAAGGGCAGATGTACATAAGCTGTCTGACCGCAAATGAAATAGGTATGGCGTGACGTTATGAAAGAAGAAAGTCCTTCTGAGAGTGAAGTTCCTTGTAAATAGCTCCTTGTAAATATGGCTTGTGAATAGCGCCATGTGGATATGGTTTGTGCAGAGTATGTTGACATTACGTTAGGCAGGAGAGAGCTGGATCTCTTTCAAGTGTTTGGAGAAAACGTTTTGAAGATGTGCGTACGTGTTATGTGATAACGTGGAGAGATGAGTTCATGACTTTCCCATGTACAGCAGTCATTGGGGAAAGATTGTGCTTCAGCTGCCAAAGAGTTGATATCTTGTATTGAGAAGGCAGTATTTGTTTTAACATGCTGTTTAACAAGGTGTTGAGGGATTTTGGCGTTGTTTGGTGTTTGCGGGGGGCGTGTCTTTGAGCGGAAATTCGTACCCGTTCCAGTGGAGGGATTTGGTTGCTTTTTGGTGAGGATGTAGGGCATCGCTTGGACTACTGTGATGCCAAATTTGAAAAGGATCTGAGCTGTGGAAGTGGTGGAAAAAGCATGTTTTGTGTGGAGGTGCGATTTGCCATGTTATCCAATGGGCGTTTTTTTTCCGAAAATTCGAGAAATTATTTCGGCAGAACTCCCTTTGTTTTCTGATAAGGGGGTAGTTGGCCACATACCCAGCAATCAGTTGCATTGCTGGTCTGGTGAGAATGGTGTAACATTTGAATAAAAGTATTGTTACGCAAGGCAAGTCGATATGACAATTCATGAGGTGGCAATACACTAAATGTATGCTCTATGGTACTGTTACTGGAAGAGTATATATGTGAAGAAATGGGAAAGAAAACATGTAGCAATAAACTGACACAGATTATAACAATGCACAGAATAAAAATAATGATCAAGGTAACAATACATCTACTGCGTAATGTCTTGCAGTATTTTTCCTTTTTATCTCTCTTCTTGCTATTCTCATATGTGATCTTATACATGTCAGAAACTAGTCTAACCGATTCACCACCGGGTGGGCTTAAACAATTAAACTACGTCTGACTTACTAGATCTTAATTTAGACCTATACTCTTGCTGAGGGGTCTTTTCAAGCAAAGGCGGCACAAAGTCTGTATTGTCATTAAAGTCAATGTTCTTTGCAAATGTTCCACATTGTCCAATATACCGCTTAACGTGATGGGCATGGATCCAGACCTTGCGTCCCTCCACTTTCAGCGCGGTCCTCGTGGTAAGAAGCACCAATTTCGGGGTCTTCCAGCGCGGCTCGAGGGGGCTGGAACAATCAAAATTCCGGATGCACACAAAGTCCCCTGGGACTATGGCGTGTTCCTTGACCTGGGTGTTGTCAGGGAAGGCGGCAGCAACCTGTGAATGACAAGAGAGTAGTGCAGACATCAAGGAAGCCAGGTAATCTGTCAGCATGTTACTGTCAACATCAGTTATCTTTCTGGGCATAGGCGTACCCCACATATTTGGCGGTCTACCGAAAAACACTTCATACGGAGATAGGCCTGTTCTGGAATGTGCTACCATACGCATGTAAAAGAGGGAAACCGGCAAGGCTACCATCCAATCCACGCCTTTTTCTGCACAGACCTTTGCTAATTTTGTCTTGAGGGTCTGATTATGTCTTTCTACAAGGCCTGCTGCTTCTGGGTGTCGGACACAATGGAACTTCCATGTATAACCTAACAGAAGAGACACTTGTTTCATTAATTCAGAAGAGAATGGCTGGCCGTTATCTGAATAGATCACCCGAGGTAATCCGTACCTGGGGAAGTACTCGCGCACTAACTGTCTGGCTGTTGTTACAGCAGTATAATCTGGAACTGGATATGCTTCTGTCCATCTAGACAGTGCACATACAACTACCAAGACGTACTTGTAACCTCTACATCTGTCCATTTGGATATAATCCATCTGGAGAACCTCAAAAGGGTGGTCAGGAGGATGAAATCCGCCTTGTTCCACCGGGATGCCTTTACCTGGATTGAACTGACAACAGATCATACATGTTCGTACTTTCTGCTTCGCTGCTGCACGCATGTGCTTGTTAAACCAGATGTTCTGTAAGCTGTCTAACATTGCTTTTTCTACTAAGTGTGCTGGACTATGGGCTGTATTTATGATTACTTGTACCATAGAATCTGGGAGAAACCATGAGCTTTTTCCCTTAGTCATCCAACCTTGGTCAGTCTGGACCCCTCCTTGTTCAGTCCATTTCTTTATCTCATCTGTGGTGGCATGTGTCTGTATGTCAAGTACATCTTGTGTGGGATCCCTGACTGTCATACTTGTTGTCAGTAATGGTACCTCTGTCCTTGTCGTGTCTGTTGGTGTCTGGGCTGTCTGGGCTGTAAGTTTAGCTGTCCGGTCTGCCAGGTCATTACCCTGGGAAATGGTGTCTGTAACTTTGGTGTGAGCTTTGCACTTCAGGATAGAAATGGCTGTAGGCAAATGTATGGCTTCTAACAGGGCCTGAATAAGCTGGCCGTGCTGGATCTTGGTCCCATGGGAGGTCAGGAAACCTCTCTCCCTCCATAGTACCCCGAAATCATGAACAACGCCAAAGGCATATTGTGAATCAGTATAAATGTTTACTTTCAAGTGCTTAGCTCTTATGCAGGCTTGTGTCAGAGCGATGAGCTCTGCTGCTTGTGCTGACAGTGTGTCTATTTTCTGTGTCTCTATGACCTCTGTAGCAGTGGTCACAGCATAGGCTGCTACTAACTCTCCTGCACTCGTTCTCATGCATGATCCATCTACATAGAGCGTTAAGTCTGGTTCTGAAAGTGCAATATCTGTCAGGTCTTGTCTTGGTTTCGTCACTATATTCATTAGTTCCACACAGTCATGTGGTGGTGCATTTACTGTACTTGAGGGCAAAAGTGTTGCAGGATTCAGAATGTTACAACGTCTGATCTCTATGTGTGGCTGGAATAATGTCAGTTCATATCCTGTCAGTCTTGCTACAGTCAAGTGTTGTGTCTGTGTTCTGTTTAAGAGAACCTCTACTGCATGTGGAACCTGTACTGTCAGAGGGTGACCCAGCACTATGGAGTCACTTTGTCTTATGGCTAGGGCTGTTGCTGCAACTGATTTCAGGCATGTTGGCAGAGCCTGGGCCACAGGGTCTAGTGTACTGGAAAAATAAGCACAAGGCTTGTGTTTACCTGCTTGATCTTGTGTGAGAACAGATAACGCTGTTCCTTCTCTTTCAGTTACAAAAAGCATAAAAGGTTTGCTGTAACATGGAGTCGCTAACACTGGCGCTTGACATAAAGCTCTTTTTAATTCCTCAAATGCCAAGGTGTGTTCTTGTGTCCAAGGGAGGACAGTCCCCCCTGCCTCCTGTGTAGTTAACTGTATGAGTGGTTTGGCTAGAAAGGCATACTGGGGAATCCATTGCCTACAGTATGAAGTGAGGCCAATAAAGGCACGTACTTCCTTTTGTGTCTTGGGCTGTGAAAGGTTAGCAATGAGCTGTATACGTGCTTGTGTTAGCTGTCTCCCCTCTTTGGAAAGCAAGTGTCCAAGATACACCACTTGCTTTTCACAGAATTGCAACTTCGAAGGGGACACTTTGTGTCCCTTATCTGCCAGAAAATGTAATACTGTCAGTGATGCATTTTCGCATTTTATTTCTGAACGTGCTGTAATTAGGATGTCATCTACGTACTGGAGTAGGGCAGTGTCAGTAGGCATGTGAACACTGTCTAGCTGTCTTTTTAATGCTTGACTGTAAATACTAGGGCTTTCTGTAAAACCTTGTGGAGCTCTAGTAAAGACAAAGCTACGACCTTTTAATGAAAATCCGAACAGGTACTGGCTGTCGGGATGAATGGGAACACTAAAGAAAGCATTTTTCAAATCGATAACAGTAAAGTAAGTAGCCTCTGAATCAATAGCAGTCAATAATGAAGAAATGTCTGGCACCACTGGATATTGTGGTACTACACATTTGTTCAATTCTCGCAGGTCAATAATCAATCGGTACACTGGCAGTACACTAGGATCAGATCTTTTAAGGATAGGAATGACAGGCGAGTTACATACATTTGAGACTGTCTCTACCACTACTCCCCGTGCAATAAGTTCGTCAACTAATTTCAATAAGGCTGTTTCGGCGTCAGGTGGTAACTTGTATTGTCTAATACGTGGAAGTACCACTCCTGCTTTGAGTGTGACATGGTGCGGCGTTATGTCCATGTAACCTACATCAGTCGGTCCTTGTGCCCATAGTGTCTGTGGCACATTCTTGAGTCTGTGGTCAAAATCAGTCAGTACATAATGTCCCTTAAAATCACGTAAGAACAGGCGTACTCCCTCTGGAGAGCAGCAGATAACTGCTCCTAGATCTTTTAATGTCTTCATACCAAGTAAGTTTTCTGGACATGACTTAGTAAGTAGCAAGTCAGTGGTACGTGACAGTGGACCAACCCCTAGGGAAACTGGTTTTGATACTTCATTAACAATAGGCTTTCCTGAAAATCCCAGGGAAACATTCTGTGAGCCTGAGAGAGGTGCCCTGGAACCTCGTCATGACTGATGGTAGTTCTGCTCGCCCCTGTGTCAATCAGAAACTTTCGATCCTGACCTAGAACACGACTATGTACATACGGACCCTCTTGATCTACAGGAACCTCAATAAGGGGCAAGCCTACTTCCCTCTCGAGGCTGTTTCATGAGAACTGTTGATATTCTGGATAGTCAGACTGTGTGTACTGATACATTTGTGGTGTGGCATTAACAGGCGGTGGTGGAGGATAATTCGCTACTGTCTGTTGCTTGTTCTGTTGCGTGTTATTCTGTCTAGGAGTGTACTGTCGCTCTTTTGTCTTGCCTGTAGCAATGTTGTGTTTCAGGACAGTGCAGTCCTTTACAAAGTGACCTGGTTGTTTGCAATAATTACAGTTCCCTTTAACTAGTGTCGTGTTATGTTTGTTTGAAGTCGCCGGTACCGTCTGGGCAACCAGCACCTTCATTTTGGTCTCTTTCATGCGTCTCTTTTCATGATCCTGCTCTTCCCTAATTCTGTTCTGATGATACTGTAGCATCTGTAACATTTGTGAAGGGCTGTTTGCTTGCCAAGTACTCTCAACCTTCAGTACTCTATTCTTGATCTGGGGTAAGGAATTCTCTACTAATTTGCTCACAAAAAGATGTGGAAATTACTCGCTACCAGGCTTAAGGCCACTATTAATAGTAAAACATTTCTCAAATCTAGAATAGAAATCACTAGTGTCCTCGTCTTGCTTTTGTTTACAGGCTGAAATAGCATCCCAGTCTTCCTTTTTAGTAATCAATAATCTTGGCAAAACTTGTATCAGAAATTCAGGTAGTTCTCTAGCTCTATCTCCAAGACCAACTCCTGGGAGCCTGCCCTTCTCTTCTGTTTCCAATGCATCCCAACTTAACTTTTTCTCACCCACTTCCCAGTCTTTTTCCTTAAGCTTTTCATAAATCCCTGCAGGTACCAGTACTTTTAATAGCTTCAGAATGTCAGCGTATGTATAATCTCCTATGCAGAGGATGTCTTTTAATTCACGGTGAAATCCCCCTGGGTCTTTATCATGACAAGGCAACATCTTTTTCATTTCAAGAATCTCTAATTTCGTTAAGGGGGTGTAAACATACACCCGTTGTAACTCATTGGCCGCATTCTTAACGGGATGAACCTCTCGTAGGGGGTTCTGTCTGTCTATGTGTACGTTATGTCTGTCATGGTGTAAGACTGGAGGCATGTATGTAGTCAGAGAATCTATGTACGTATGTCGTTGATCCAGGATTACATTAATTAATTCAGTACCTAAACCTGTCCATCTATCTAGTAAAATGTCGTCAAGTATTTTATGCAAGTGACCAGGATCAGAATGCTGACTTTTATACAACGTTATCAAGTGTTGAACCATGTAAATACCAGCCAAACGCTGTTCGTTCGGTGGAAGGCTTAAGAAAGTCTGAGCCACTATATCACTGCTATATATATATTGGCATTGGACACCCACTGGGTGGCTGACCGGGCCAACTCTATTTCGTGTTGTGTGGGAGGTCTCTCACTCCCTATCCATTGTTTCAGTGCTTTTTCAGTAGCCTGGAAAAATGCTTCAAGGGAATATCTTTCTTTTATAGCTGGCCCTTGTTTACAGTAATCAAGGCACTTGGGTCTGTCAAACTGTCGCGCTTTTCCTACATAATTCATTTTGTCTTTTGGCTCATCTACTTCTTCTGTTGATAACTCACCATTCTCCTCAGACTCTTTTCTGTGCCTTTCTATTATTTCCTTTCGTATTTTCTTGTACATGGCATCTACCTGTCCCTGTTTCTCATGTCTACCGGCATCTATGTGATCACTCCATTCTATCAAACCTGGCTTTACATCTCCGTCTCCTTCGTCTTGTTCCCTGATCAGGCAGTTAATAATAAAACGTAAGATATGATTCTTAACCCCTACCTTTCTTTGTGCCATGGCTTGTGCTATACTATCTGGTCCCTCCCCCGTTCTAATAAAACGATACATGCTATCTAGGTGATCTTTCATGTCTGGTAATGTCTCTAGATATGCAACAGCTTGTCTTAGTCTACGTGAAATCACGACCATTGAACCCTTTCCTGGTTCTGGATCATATACACAAAATGGAATGGCTGCATCTACAGTAGGCACCCCTCCCACTGCCCCGGGACCTACGTCATCTTTTACGGGCTGCTGAAGTTGCTGGAGTTGATCTGCTGGTGGGGGTGGAGGAAAACCTGCATTAACGTAGTCTGGAAGGGACTCGTCTAGATACGAGGAAATGAACGCATCTGATGCTGTCGGCTTTATTCTATGTACTCTATATGGTACAGGTGGTGGCGTTCGCGGCCTACTGGATCTTTCTGAGGTGGTCACTTTAGCTAGTTCTTCTGACAGAACGGGATAAATACCATTAACAACGGCGTTTCTTTCCCTATCAGTCTGTTCTGTTTTGACACGTTCCCCCTCCTCCCGCAGTTCCTTTTCTCTGGCTTTTTCCCCAGCTTGTCTAGTTCTATCTGCTTTATTCAATTCTTTCTCTGTTCTCCTATGTGACTCTTTGCGCCACAATTCGATGGCACCTTTCTGAGAGGGTCTTGACTTCCTTTTCCATAGCGCTTCCTCCACCCTCATAATACATTCAGGATCCCATGTTCCCGAGATTGGCCATCTATACTTTTCCTCCAGGTCCTTTGTATAGTTTACCCATAAATCTAAAAACAAAATGGCGTCTAGCCCATGCTTATTATACATATAATGACCAGGTGTGTCTCTAGGCGGGATGTTAACTGACTCTTCTAGTATACCTTTTCTGGTCCCTATCTGACGTAATTTTGAAAACAGTGGCATGTTTGAAACCAATATTCACAAAAATAGACTGAAACAATCAACAATCATTCACACACAAACAAATATTAAACACTAAAACAGTTACAACCTAAACTGATACAGAGAGCTAAACAGGTACTTGAAAAACTTTATGCACTGAAATACAGTACAACCATACCGGTCTCAAAAATGAGACACGTCTTTACCGTTCCCACGTTTACCATGGGCCCGTCTTGAAACTTGATGCATTCCCCATAGTGGTACTCACCGGGAAGCAGGACTTGAAACTTGAAGGCCTCGGACTTCTACGCATGCGCCTTGGAACAGGTGGACCTCTGGAGACCTCGGACCTTGCTCTCTCACGGGCTGGGCTCTGGTTTGAGACGATCCGCGTTCCTCACCGCCTCACATGGATGCCTGGTCGCAGTCCGTCCTCCTCCTGGGCCTGAGGGAGTAGCGGGAAATCCCAATGGCGTGTACACTTTAAAGTCCGTCACGGCTGTGGAATGGGGCAAAGACTAGACCTACAAACTCCGGCGAGTGGGGAAAGGGACATGTCCCTGTTCAAGGGCGCCAATTAATGTGGTAAATAAAATATTACCCTGGCAGAATTTCTAGGCATTAACAAAGTATCATGCAACAAATGAGAGACAGGATCCGTGGTGTCCAAGTTAAAATGGGCTTTATTCCAATAACTCGAGTCAAAGGGAGAATATGTTCCATCACCACTGAGGTTCAGGAAGAGTAATCTGACATTTAATAACAATGAACAGAATATATACATTTTACTCCTTGTACATAGGGAGGAGCGCTCCAGGCAGAGCAAGAAAGAAAGAGATAAGAGCATGTGGGCGTGTATGAGGGTGCATGAGGGTGTACACTTGATGAGTCATAGGTAGGTGTCATAGGTGGGTGGGTACTTAGAGGAGGAGTTTGCATGACCAGCTGGAACTCTGCCCTAATTGTGCAACTTGAGCATGGCGTGCAATTGACGTGTAACTGGGAGGAGAGCTGACTTCCAGCCTAGCAGAGAAATCTCTTGTGTCAGGGCGAAAAGCACATCTTGTACAATCTGATATGATAGGGGATGTATTGTCTGAAGCAAAAGGTTGTTCATCACTAGAAATAAAGAAAAAAGCATATATTTCTCCGTTCATTGCATGGGGGCTGAGACAGAGAGTTAGGCCTTATCTGTCGCGGACGGGTTCTGTTTGCTTTTCCTCACCG
The DNA here is from genome assembly GCF_964261635.1 of Lissotriton helveticus. Lineage (NCBI taxonomy): Eukaryota > Metazoa > Chordata > Amphibia > Caudata > Salamandridae > Lissotriton > Lissotriton helveticus. The sequence continues at coordinate 630,290,927 of NC_136071.1, read as the reverse complement.
GGCAGGGATGCCACTCTGTACTGAAAACAGATAACTGTTATTCATAATAATGTCTTGGCAGGCTTCTTGCTGACGTGACTGCAGTTTTCAGTGTGCCAGGAGTCATGAAAACAATATTTCAGAAAGTGGTTTAAGGCTCAACCACAAAAAAAAGGTTCAGTACTATATTTATTTTAAAAGTGCACAATGCAAAATGCAAATACATGGGCCTTCATGTTAGCTTAATGTTTGGGAGACTTGATGACTTGATGACTTGCAGGACATGTTTGCAGAGGCCTAGTGATTCAGGCCACTACGAGAAATATGCATGGGTGACATGCACATGAATGTAACATAGGGTGTATGTAGTGGACAATATTGGTCAGGCAAAATATCATTTTCCTCAGCTCCCCTGGCAGAATGAGCTCCGAAAACGGAGACATCAATGCCTGCAAGGGACATAACCCAACGGACCCACCTGGCGAGGGTAGGGGAGGAGACAGGAAGGTGGGGCTTACAGAAGGAAATAAGGAGTTGGGAGTGAGAGGGCGCTCTGAGATCAGAAGTTCTTTGTTCATACACTTTTAAACACTGTCCCACACATAGTTTGGGGTGAGCAGGGAAATAAGGGTAGAAAACAGAGTCTAAATTAGTCTTCGTGCGCCTGTGAATCTGGAACAGCACACCTGTAGGGGAAAATTGCAGAGAAGAAACATCTAAAGCTCTAACATCAGAAACTCTTTTGATGGAGATTAAACACAACAACATTGTAAGTTTAGCAGATAACATTTTGAGAGAAAGAGCAGAATTATCTGGCCAATCAGAAAAAAGTTTGAGTACAACTGAAACATCCCATAAAGAGGTATACTTAACCAACGGAGGTGTGGAACAGCGGACACCTTTCAAGAGGCGACAAATCAAAGGGTGGGCGCCAACCGGTTTGCCATCAATCTGGACATGATTGAGGGAAATAGCAGAACGATAGAGATTGATGGTACGATAAGACTTACCGGAACTGGCCTCAGAAGCCAAGAAATTGACTATGAAATTTAGAGGGGCTGAAAGGGGATCGATATCCCTTTCCAAACACCAGCTTGCCCAAAGAGACCAGGCGGATTTGTATGCTTCAGAAGTTCCAGGGGCCCAGGCCTGGCTGATAAAGAGAGCAGCCTCTTGTGAAATGAGGACGTTAGGAGAGGAAGGCCGGAAACTTTCCAGGCCGACAGGGTCATGGAGTTGTCCAGGATGAGATTGTGACGTTCGCCGTGGGGATTCAGAAGAAGATCTTCGAAGGACGGCAGAAGAACTGGGAAGTCTATCGCCATCTCCGGCAGGGAGGGAAACCAAATTTGAGCCTGCCAAAAAGGAACAACCAGCACTAGAGAGGTCGATTGACGACGAATCTGAGAGGGTACCCTGCTGATCATAAGGAAAGGAGGGAAGACATAGTTGAGATGGCGAGACCAATCCTGAAGGAAGGCGTCTGTTGCCAGGGCCAAAGGATCCAGACGCCAACTGAAGAACCAGGGCAATTGAGAGTTGAGTCGGGATGCAAAGAGATCGATAAAGAAGGGACCCCATTTGAGAGAAAGAGAAAGGAAAAAGGAGGGACACAGCTTCCAGTCGCTGGAGTCTTGGAGGAACCTCGAGTGCCAATCTGCCACTGAGTTGAGATTTCCTGGAAGATATTCCGCTGTTAAGGAAAGTTGGTGTGACAGACAATATTCCCACAGACTTTTCGCCAGTTCTGCCAGAGGTTTGGATTTGGTCCTGCCTAGGTGATTGATATAACGAACCGCAGAAACATTGTCCATGCGTAACAGGATGGAACAGCGGGCTCTGTTTTTTGAAAGGCTTTGGATCGCAAAGGAACCTGCAAGCATCTCTAAACAGTTGATGTGCAATTTGGACTCCTCTTCAGACCATGTACCTCCAGTCGAGATTGGACCACAACGGGCACCCCAACCCGACAGACTGGCATCGGATTCTAACACAAGATCTTGGGCTGAAGCGAAGATAGTGCGCCCATTCCACGCATCTAAATGGTCTATCCACCATTGAAGTTCGGTGCGGGAATCTAGATCGAGGACGATAAGATCGGCGTAGGCAAGACCTTGGCGCAGGTGCCTGATTTTTAACCGCTGGAGGGCGCGGTAGTGGAGAGGACCTGGGAAGATGGCTTGGATGGAAGAGGAGAGAAGGCCGACGATTCTGGCTAGTGACCTGAGGGAAAGAAGAGAAGACTGAAGGACGGCAGCGATCTCCGCTTTGATCTTGGAAACTTTTGCTAGAGGAAGACGGAGAGACGCAGCTGCGGAGTCCACTAGGAAGCCCAAGAACTCCATGTTCTGAGACGGAGTCAGAGACGATTTCTCGAGGTTGATGAGGAATCCTAGGTCTAGAGGAGAGATTGAGTCATCTGTAGATCGGACAACAGACACTGACTGTCGGAATTTAAAATCAGAATGTCGTCCAAATAGATGATGAGTCTGATTCCGAGAGAACGAAGGAAGGCTACCACCGGCTTCAAAAGTTTTGTGAAGCACCATGGCGCAGAAGAGAGAACAAAGGGAAGAGAGGTAAAACTGTAAATCACTCCCAACCATTGAAATTGCAGGAATTTCCAATAGGAGGGGTGAATCGGAACTGTAAGATAGGCGTCCTGAAGGTCCAAAAGGACCGTCCAATCGTTGGGGCGAAGAGTGTCCCGTAAATGAAGAATCGTCTCCATTTTGAAGTGACGGTCCACCACAAATTGGTTGAACCACTTTAAGTTGATCACTGGACGCAACTTCTTGTTTTTCTTTTGAACCATTAAAATAGAACTGAGGAGTCGAAGGGAGAAACGTGAATGGCCTGTTTCAGAAGGAGAGTGTTGATTTCGTTTGAGATCAGAGCGGCCATGTCGGAGGAGAAAACAAGAGGAGGAGGGAAAGAGGTCTGGATAGGCGGAGAATAGAGTTCTATAAGATAACCCTGAATGGTGCTTAGAACCCAAGGGTCTGAACTGATAGTGCGCCATTTTGCCAGAAACAGCTTCTGTCCCCTACCCCAGATGCCGCGGCCGCGTTGAGGGTAGAACTGGGATTTGTAGTCCTGTGGGTTATTGTAGGAACCTCTGGAGCCTTGATTGATGTAAGGAGGGCCGGAAGAGCGACCCCTGCCTCTGCCGGCCCGTCCAAAAACCCGAGGGGCAAAGACTTTTTTAATGGACTGTTGCGCCTTGTCCAAGGAGGCAAAGGTAGAAACAAACCTGCTAAGGTCTCGGACCAGGTTATCGCTGAAAAGGAGGCCATTAGCCGTGGAACCAGGATCCAGAGGAGCGAGATTGGCAAGTTTGGGATCCAATTTGATCAGGAGGCCTTTACGCCGCTCGTGAGTAATGGCCGAATTGGCATTTCCCAGTAGGCAGAAGGCACGTTGCGCCCACATAGAGACGTCCTCCGTAGAAAGGTCAGAACCCTCCAGGCGGGCAGATTCCGCCATATCAAAGATACGAGCAAGGGGGCCAACAATGTCCAGTAATTTGTCTTGGCACGCAGACCAAGCCTTGTCCACACCTCTACGAGGGTCCTTGCCAAATTTCGAAAAGAAGGTGAGAAGGGGTTGATCTATAGCAGGAACCAAGGTGATTTTATCAGGTAAGGCAGGTTTTGGGCATTCAGACTTAAGTCTAGACCGAACCGTGGTCTTTAAGGGAAGGCACAATCTGGCTGAAATATATTCCCCAACGTGGTGGGAAGGGAGCCATTCGGTAGAATTAGGGTGACGTATGGAAGAGGGGTCAAACATAGGGAGCCCCTTGGAATCAAAAACTGGCTCAAAAGTAAAAGAGTCGGACTTGGCCTGTTTGGAATGGGGGAGGGGGGTTAGAAATATCAAAGACATCAAACAAATCATCAGCGTCAGGCATGTCATCATCCGTGTTCAAGACGGTGGAAATAACCAATTTCTGAATTGGTGACTGCGTGCTTTGACTTTTGTTTTCTCTTGCCCTCGGAACCAACAAACCCCTCCTTGACAGGAGGCCTGGGAGGCACTTGGTCCTCAATCAAATGCGAGGAAGACTCGCAAGTCAACAATGACGCTTTTTTGGAAGCACGAACAGGAGCAGAGTGGTCCACCTTATGTTTTCTGCTTTCCCCCGCAGATTGGGCCAAGGCCTTGGACATTAAACTGAGCATGGAATTTTCCATAGTTTTAGACATGTGCCTCATAGATAATTCTACTGCATTCTCCACTGAAGAATTAATAAATGTATGCAGGTCCTGCTTGAAGGATTCACCGTCCTCATTAGAAGGGACCCTTTCAGGTGAACTATCACGTTCCATATTGCTGAGAAGCAGTCACAGGCAGTCGGGGGTTAATAGAACTGAGGAAGACACAGGGGGCGTGCCAGAAGGCGGGCCGAGCTCCGTGTGGAAGATGAGCTCAAAAGCGAAGGCAGAAGCAGGGAAATGGCAGCGCTTCAAATTCGGGCTGCGTGTGAAAAGGGCACCGGAAGACCTGAGGGAGAGAGAGAGAAGGCGCGGTAGCGCGAGGCAGAAGGTCCAGGAAAAACCACCGAAGCGGTGAGTGCGGGGGGGGGGGAAGGGGGAACACGCACTGAAAGAGAAACGCCGGGAGCAGCGAGAGCGCGCAGAAAAGCGCTAGCAGGGAAGCGCGAAGCAGCGATGAGCACAAGCACTGAATAGCAATGAATACAGTAATGCAATATACATGAAAGATAAACGCAGCAATAAATAAACACTGGAAGCAAAGATAAGAGGCACTTATCTGACTGCGAGCAGCAAGAAAAGAGGAAGCTGCGCAGTCAGTAATGTCTCTTATCTCTATTCCATACTGTGATTGGTTACTGTGTTATCGTTTTTTCACGTTCCCATGGCCCAGCTTATCGCCTGGCCACCTGGGAACTGTGGTTTTTACTTATCTTGGCTGCTATGTTAATAAAGCAAGAAAAGAGAAATGCATAATAGGAGCCTCCGGTCTTGCCATAAAATAACATTTAGCATTTCATAAATAACCACAAACTCGAGAAAAGTTTAAGTTCTTTTATCTAAATAAATCTTAAAATGTTTGAAACCATGAAATCAATAATTTCTTGTTCTATTTAGAGTGATGTAGATTAAAACAAACATAGGCAAATAATTTGGAAAGAAGCATCATTAAGCAAACAAAGGGATTTCTGACAAAGGGTGGGTAGAGAAAGGGAAAACAGTACAATGACAAACCCAAACTTTATAGTTACCTAAAATGGTGTGGTGACCAACCCTGGCCACGGACTTATGACAAAGGACAAGAATCCCAAAGTGCAGGTGCCAGCGAGAAAGAACAGGTGCAGACCAGAATCAGGACAGGTTACGGACCAAATTGGATCAGGACAGGACCACCTCAGGCTAAGACCGGCACCCACAGCTAAAGTGCAACGCCTGCGTCACACCCCTCTCTGCAGATAACAGCCGAACCCCGATTGGGACATCGAACTCCTTCCCAGAACCCTGATTGGGTTATCAAATCTTCTGACAAAGTGCTCCACCAGCAACTCTGCTCTCGATCACCTATTGAGTGCGTTGGGTCAGTGACAGGTCAGCTATTCGGACAAGTCGGACAATCTAAATAGCTAAGCCTACCCTAGTTATACTATTTTCCAGGTCAGTGTACCACCGCCAAATGTTGCAAATGTGTTAATCCCACAATTTTATTGGAAAAAAGACGAGGAGTAGTCATCACACCATATTGATATGAGGTAACTTGTCAATGATGTATTTAAATGTTCCCTCCCATAACTTTATCTTCCCATGTACTTTTTATTCCGCCTGGTAGTGAATGTAACAATAAGACATTTAAACATTTTATTCAATTCAGCTTCCTCTGGCAGGGTGAGGAGTTCACTCTTCTCATTGTTTTTTCCATCCATGTCAGAGTTGGCACTGTTTCAATGCCACAGCTTCAGCGGTTTGGGGTTTCTTTCGCACAAGCGCAGTTTCTCCAAGATGGAGTTCAGAGCCCAAATCCGATACATGCAAGAATAGAAAAGAAACAGTTTTAGAGACACATAATAAAATGAATGCACTGTATACTACTCCCATTATTTTATTTAAACTATTGCATTAAAGGTTAGGCAAAACAAACATCTTAGCCAAGCAGCAATGCAAGCTTCTTGAACGCTAGGACACAGAACAGCCAATCTTAGTTCTAGTACGCAGAAGCAAAAGTTTCCTACCAAGCGAAAATAACACGTGAGTGTGACAGACACATGCGTAGTAGAAAATCCCGCGTAGCAGCAGCCATTTTAAAGCAAGCAGATTATACATACTAATATAATAAAGAGAGAGCCCAAACCTTTGAGGCGGGTAATCTCAGGAACCACAGCACCAATCACAACACCCAATACAGCGTTAGAAAGGGCAGTTGCAGTAGAAGGACATAGGCTATGCAGACGCCCACCATATACATTTAAAAGGTAAAAGAGCCGTGCCAGCAAAGTAGTCCCTTGTGGGCGTGTCTGCGTTGTGCTGTGGGCGTGTGCTGGGGGCGTGAAAAACGCTGGGGGCGTGTGGTACGTTCCGCCCTACATGCCATGTCTCATATCGTGTGCTAATCCCACCCTGCTCCCTTTAAATACCCCTGCACCCCATAATCATAACCCACCCGTACTCCTTAAAATACCCCAACACCCTTAAATACTAACCCATTTTAACCCTATAAATACACCCTGTACCACAAAACCCAAACCTATCCCTAAACCCTAAAAATACCCCTGTATCCCAAAACCCAAACCTAGCCCTGAACCCTAAAAATACCCCTGTACCCCAAAACCCAAACCTAGCCCTGAACCATAAAAATACCACCGTACCCCAAAATCCAAACCTACCCTTGAACCATAAAAATACTCCTGTACCCCAAAACCCAAACCTAGCCCTGAACCCTAAAAATAACCATGTACCCCAAAACACAAACCTACCCCTGAACCCTAAAATACCCCTGTACCCCAAAACCCAAACCTAGCCCTGAACCCTAAAAATACCCCTGTACCCCAAAACCCAAACCTAGCCCTGGACCCTTAAAATACTCCTGTACCCCAAAACCCAAACTTAGCCCTAAACCCTAAAACTACCCCTGTACCCCATAATCCAAAACTATATATGAACCCTTAAACTACCCAAACACCCCAAAACATATACCTCAGTACCCCAAAACATATACCCCTCTACCCATACTTTCCTTTTTTTTAAAAACAAAGTTTATTAGTTTTTGCAAGAAAACCATTTAAACCACAGTACAAAGGCCGCCATTGCGCAGATGGCTCGTGCTGCCACAGGATAAGAGCAAATATCAAATAATCATCTCACCCCTCCACCCCCCGCCCCGTCCTCCCCTCGCCAGTGTGCCCCACTTAGGTCGATCATAGGAATAACAGCCAACTACCCAGCTACATAGCTGGGTAAACCAACTAAAATCAGCTGCAGCACCATAACAAAGTGCCTTCACAAAGATATTCATACCCATACTTACCTTATCCAAACATAAAAAAAAAAAAACATGCTTTTACCATTCATGAATTACAACGAATTTCGTGGTAAAAGCATATAAAATGTAATGCCATGCGTTATAATGGCATTGCGGAGCCATGGTACTTTTGTAATGAAAGTATGCGGAGTGATGGTATGCGGAAGGAAATTTGCGCAATAATGGGTGTTTACCCTCCCCCGGTAAGTACATTGGTGGCACGGCGGCCCACATCTCCAGAAACATACTCATATTTTTTCACCACCCATTTGGAAAATGCACAGGTCTCTCTCATTGATGGCCAGCACCGACATACACTTTTAGACACACCTCCCGCCACAAGTTCTAGAATTGCGAACTTTAGAGCTGGGGAGCTACGTTCGAATCTCGGCATCAGCTCAACATCCTATGATTCCAGGCAAATCGCTTTGTCTCCCCGTGCCTACCACAAATGAATGTGTTCTTCCGTAATGTAAATTGTGCTCATGCCCTGTTGTCGAGTTCGCGCTATATAATATTGCAAGGAAAAATAAAGTAGGGAAACTCGAGTTCACACACTACTGAACGCGCACTCTTAAGTGCATCAGCAGTGCACTGTGAATCGGAGCGTTTCACAGGCCTGTCACAGATAAGAAATGCTATCTAAATGAAATCCTACAAAACAATATACTACTGGCCGTCAGCAACTCATACCCGGACAACGTTAGGACGGGCTGCTAGTAGTTAGTAAAGGCACATTGTCGAGCTTCCCCTAGATACCTAAAATGTCGTGTAATGCAATATTAATATAACAGAACGTGTTAGTTAGTACATTAATATTATTTTCGAGAGGATTGCATGCAAGCAAGTCGCTTTGCGTGTGCATCTTGCTCCATCAATCCCCTCTTTGATGATATTTTATATCATCACTAATTAATGAAACAGATGCCAGCTTTTCACATTTCACCCAACTCAATTTCTTCAAACTTTCTGCTAAAATTCTTTTCATTTTTCATATGAAGGTCTTTCACTTTCTTGTACAAATGTCCATTATGCTCTTCTAATTCAATTTCGTTAATATTTCTTTTCTTTTTCACTATATATGTCTTTTTATGCTTGCCACATTTGCAACAAGTTATTATCCCTAAAATCATTAGGGCTATTCCCATCATTGGCATCAGTATTCTACCTACCAAACTTTCTCCTATGTAAGAAAACCAACTACCTATAGAGGAGAGACTATCTGTTAGTCTCTTCCATGCTCTATCAACCTCCAGTGGTTTGAGTTCTTTTTCTAGATGTGTAATATTCCTACATACCCCTTAATTTCTACACTTTTGTCAGGTATGTAAGTGCAATAATGTTGCGCTTTCAACATTCTGCAGACTCCTCCCTCTTTTGCCAACAATGTATCAAGACCAAGTCGATTTTGTAAAACCATTGACCTTACCGCAACCAGTTCAGTGTTGATCATTAACAGTCCTCCAGCAGTGTCAGTCGATAAACGATCCACCACTGTTGACAATTTGCAAACTCTTTGAGTATTCAAAACCATTCCCACTGAAGGTATCAATGCACTAAATTATTCACCTACAATTTCTGAGAAACAAGCTCTTTTACTACGTATTAGTCCATTCGTTTCTTCATTGTTTCCAGTGATTGTGTTTACATGATATACTTTTAGGAATACTATTCCAAAATAGCAACTCCCATACCAATGATCAGGCAATTTATAATATGCTTTTGTTTCCACAGGTGTAATAAATTCCAGGAAATACTGGCTTTGAATCCCCCACCCCCAATTGCTTTATAATTGTGTTCACATTCACTAGAACCAATAAATATATTGTTATAATGACTCGTTTTCTCCCTGTGGAGACAGAGTTTCGTTTTCTTTTCAAAGTCCAGCAACATAGCAGCATGAGTTTTGCCATTCAAGGTTTATTCTTTATTTTCTGCCCATTTAGGAATTTTACGTTTCTGTTCTGTAGCTTTTCTCTGGAAATCCTCTCCTTTTCTCAACTAAATTCAAAAATATATTTTCTTCATGTAAAATACATGTTAGATTATTCTTTTGTGCTTCAGCTATATGTAGTGTACCTATTGTTAGAAAAATTCACCCATATAACGAGTTATGTCACCCTTAGTATGTACAGGATTCAGATTACTATGAATAGGAAGTTCAGAGAAAATCACGTCTGAATTAGAATAATAATATTGTAAGGGGCCTTTTCTATAAAATAAACTAGCTAAAATGCTACATGAAATACCATAAGTCAGGGGCAAATGGTGATAAGTGACACCTTCTGCTACAGATGGTAGCTTCATACAAACATAGCAATCACTTATTTCCATTGCCTCTACATAATGTACTAAGTGATTTGCGAATACATTCAAGTGTGTTCTATTTTTAACTTTATCGTAATGCAATTCTTCCTCATCTGAAGCTTCTAATTCTATTCTTTGCTGCCTAAAATTATCTATTCTTTTATGTATATTCAACTTTTCAGGTACTTCTATTTTCTCATGAATACTAGGGTTATTCTTCTCACTTTTATCCATTAGGTAAGGAATAGCTACTGTCAGTCCTAACCATACTATGAGTACTATTACTACACTACAGTTGGTCTTACTTCTTCGTCTGTAGGATCATCAATTAATTTGTCATCATTTTCATCACTCAGTTCTAGATTTTCAAAATCTTCAAGGATGACATAGGTCCATTCAGGGCCTCTGAACTTATTATTCAGTCTTTTCAATCGTGGACTTCTCCTTCTTGGTTGTTCTGTGGAAAGCCCAGTTTGACTTGATATTTCGTTTACTTGCTCTGGTTCTTCATTTACTGATTTAAGGCGAAAGTTCAATCTTTTGACAAATCCAGGCCACTTATCTCCCTTTCTGAGTCTTTTAGCTGGCACTGTGCTTTGTTTTTCTTCAATTGCTATTTTATTCCTGTTCAGTTGTAGCACAATTTGTACATCTTCGTCGTCTGTATTCCTCCCTATCTGACTTGGTCCAGGTCTTGCTTCTGTTTCTTCTGCCTGGATGCTCATCAGGCCTTGTTTAGGAGAGTTCTGTAATTGACTTTGATTTGGTTCACTTTCTTCTTCCTGAACACGTTTTTCTACATCTATCTGATCCTGCTCAGGTATCTCGAATTTTTGTTTTTCTTCTTCCTGAGCCTTCGCCCTATTACCTATCTGTCCCTCCTCAGACTCTGGAACTGTGACAGGTATCTGGAATGTCTGAGAATATTGATCTCTCCTTATCTGGTCCTTCTCAGAATTACTATTGACTTTGATTTCTGTAATCTGAGCACGTTCTTCTATTCCTGACTCATCCTCACTATCACTCTATCTAAATAAGTCTGGCTTCTAGCTCTCACAACATCTGCAGGAATGTCAATCACTGGAATCCATTCATCCTGACTGGTGCTCGGTTGTTCATCATCAACTATTTCGGAATCACTTTCTTGGGACTCCTCAGCTGCACAACCTTCAGCTTCAGTTTCATCAGGTTCAGCTACTCTTTTAGTATGACTTACATGGATCCAGTTCAGAATTCCTTTACATTTTACTGCTGTAGTGGTGACCAATATCACTTGTTTTGGCTTTCCCCACCTCGGAGCTAGGCAAGATTCTCTTGTATGTTCTTTTATCACAACCCATTCACCTGGAATCAGATCATGTGCTGGAGTTGATTGTCTGGAGACAGCATCTTTTCCAACCTGGTGAGAGATATAACGCACTTGGTCAGCCAGGTCTTTGCAGTACTCCAGTACTAAGTCATCAGATATATTTATCAGCTTGTGTCCTGGCATCCATGCCTGCCTCATTGCTCTTCCCATGAGTATTTCATGAGGACTCAAGCCTGTGTTTCGGTCTGGAAAGCTTCTGAGTCTCATCAGAACAAGATGTAAAGCAGCCCAAGACTTCATCAGCCCGCACGCCCTCCCCTCCGCTGACTACATCCTCCTGGGGGACCTCAACTTCCACCTGGAAAACAACAGCGACCGCAACACCATCACCCTGCTCGACAACCTCGCCAACCTCGGACTCAAGCAACTGGTGTCCACCCCCACCCACCTCGCCGGACACACACTCGACGCCATCTTCTCATCCAGCAAAGACATCGCCTTCAGCCACGCCACAGGACTCCACTGGACGGACCACAGCTGCGTCCACTTCACCTTTAAAAGAACGACGATCCACCACCACCAGCCAAAGGTTGCCCGAAGAAGCTGGAACAAGATCACAGCCGACCAGCTCGCCGCTTCCCTGAGCCAGCACCCCCCTGCCAGCTCAGCGAACCCCAGCCAGGCCGCCGACAACCTCACGAAGTGGATCAGCAAATGCGCGGACGAACTCGCCCCACTGAGGACCCCGCCCAGCAGACCCGGCAGCAAGAAGGCCCCATGGTTCACCGACGAACTCAAGAGCTCCAAGAAGAACTGCAGAGCCCTCGAGAAAGTCTGGAGAAGGGAACCAACACCGGACAACCTGACCACCCTCAAGCATGCCACCCGGAAGCACCACCAACTGATCCGCGCCGCCAAGAAAACTGCATTCAAAGACCGGCTGGACAACAACGCACACAACTGCAAGGAACTCTTCAACATCGTGAAAGAGCTCTCCAACCCCAACGCCGGAAACAACGACATCACCCCATCGCAAGACCTCTGCAACTCCCTCGCCTCCTACTTCCACAACAAGATCGCGGACATACACAACAGCTTCAGCATCCAACCGACGCACGCCACGACCTCAGCAATGCCGCCCACCACCACCATCCGCGCCTGGACTCAGATCAGCACCGAAGACACCGTCCGCATGATGAACTCCGTCCACTCCGGATCCCCGACCGACCCCTGCCCTCACCACGTCTTCAACAAGGCCGACGCTGTCATCGCACCCCACCTACGGGACATTATCAACACCTCCTTCGACACCGCCACCTTCCCCGAGAGCTGGAAGCACGCCGAACTCAGCTCTCTACTCAAGAAACCTACAGCAGACCCCACCGAACTCAAGAATTACCGCCCCATCTCGCTCCTCCCGTTCCCAGCCAAAGTCATCGAGAAGACCGTCAACAAACAGCTGGCCGCCTTCCTCGAGACGAACGGATCCCTCGACCCCTCACAGTCTGGCTTCCGAGCCAACCACAGCACCGAGACCGCCCTCATCGCCGCCACCGACGACATCCGAGCCCTGATGGACAACGGGGAAACAGCGGCCCTCATCCTCCTAGACCTCTCCGCGGCATTCAACACTGTCTGCCACCGCACCCTAGTGCAGCGCCTCAGCAACGTCGGAATCCAGGAGAAGGCACTGGAATGGATCATCTCCTTCCTCGACGGAAGAACACAGAGAGTCCGCCTACCACCGTACAAGTCAGAGGCCACCGAAGTCATCTGCGGCGTCCCTCAAGGATCCTCACTGAGCCCCACCCTCTTCAACGTCTACATGAGCCCCCTCGCGGCCATCGCACGCCAACACAACCTCAACATAATCTCCTACGCCGACGACACCCAGCTGATCCTCTCCCTGACCAACGACCCCGCCGCCGCCAGAGCCAACCTGCACGAAGGGATGAAAGATGTAGCCGAGTGGATGACGACCAACCGCCTGAAACTGAACTCAGACAAGACGGAGGTCCTCATCCTGGGCTCCTCGCCCTCTGCCTGGGACGACTCCTGGTGGCCCCCCGCCCTGGGCACCGCACCCAAACCGACGGACCACGCACGCAACCTGGGCTTCATCCTGGACTCCTCCCTCTCCATGACCAGACAAGTCACTGCCGTCTCCTCGTCGTGCTTCAACATCCTGCGCATGCTACGGAAGATCTTCTGGTGGATCCCCACGGAGACCAGGAAGACCGTCACCCAGGCCCTCGTCACCAGCCGACTGGACTACGGCAACGCCCTCTATGCCGGAACCACCGCCAAGCTCCAGAAGAGACTCCAGCGGATCCAGAACGCCTCAGCCAGACTCATCCTCGACATCCCACGAAACAGCCACATCTCCGGACACCTGAGAGACCTCCATTGGCTCCCCGTCAACAAAAGAATCACCTTCCGTCTCCTCACCCACGCACACAAAGCCCTACACGATCTAGGCCCGAGCTACCTCAACAACCGAATCAACTTCTACGCTCCCAAACGCCACCTCCGATCAGCCAGCCACGCCCTCGCCGCCGTCCCACGCATCCGAAGAGCGACAACAGGAGGAAGGTCCTTCTCCTACCTGGCCGCCAAGACCTGGAACTCCCTCCCGGCCGACCTGCGCTTGACCCAGGACCACCTCTCCTTCAGGAAGAAGCTCAAGACCTGGCTGTTCGAGCAGTAACGGCACGCCCCCCCCCCCCCAAGCGCCTTGAGACCCTACGGGTGAGTAGTGCGCTCTATAAATGTCTGTGATTGATTGATTGATTGATCTGGCCATTCTAATCGAGTTGATTCATATATATTTCCCAATCTTGACTTGATTGTGCCATTCAGTTGTTCTACCACTCCAGAAGTCCCTGGGCAGTATGCACAGTGCAGCCTTTGCTCAATTTGAAATGCTTCACAGATTAGACCAATTATTTCATTATTAAAATGTCTTCCTTGGTCTGATTCAATCATTACTGGAAAACTGAAACGTGGTATGAGCTCTCTAAGTAGTAGTTTTGCTACTGTAATGCTATCATTCCTGCATGTAGGGTAAGCTTCCACCCATTTTGAAAATAGGCAGACAATGACAAGAACATACTTAATTCCTCTGCAAGGTGGTAACTGAATAAATTCAATCTGAAGACAACTAAAAGGACCTTATGCTTTCCCAATCTTTCCTGGCAACACTACAGTTTTCTTCCCAGGATTCATTTGATGACAAATTAAGCACCTATGGCAAAAACTCTCTGCAACATTCCTGAACTTTGCATTGAACCCAGTTTGTCTGAATAATCTAGTCATGGCATCCCGTCCTAGATGAGAATCACCATGGTACATTCTTGCCATAGGAGCAAGCATAAAGTCTGGCAACATAGGCCTTCCATCAAGATAAACAATGACACCATCTCCAGCCCTTCTCTGACAACCTATTTTTGCCCATCCTTCCTTTTCTTTTTGTTCTGCATCATTTTGTAAGTCTCTCACTTCTTCCCACGTTTTCACTCTCTCAAGCAACATAAGTTGGCAGCTGTTTCTATTATTTGTTTCAATTTTCCTGTTTATTGCCATTTTATTTTTGGCACAATATTGAGCTACTTGGTCAGCATATCGGTTACCCGCTGTCACTCTGTCGTTGCCAGATTGGTGAGCAGCACACTTGACCACAGCTACTGTTACTGGTAATTGGATTGCTTTTAGCCAATCTTTCACATAATATTCATTTTTAATAGGAGTGCCTGATGAAGTCAGAACCCTTTGCATCCAGAGTTGGACAAAACCATGCACAACTCCATAGCCATATTGGCTATCAGTATAAATAGTCACTTTTTTCCCAATTCTACAGGCCTTTGTCAATGCAATTAGTTCAGCTACCTGTGCAGATTTGACTCCAGGTAAATATGATACTTCAACTGGACCCCATAGAGTACAAACAGCATAAGCAGCACTCAAACCTCCTTCCTCATGTCGCATGCATGAACCATCTACAAATAGCTCATGTTCTGAATTTATTAGTGGCTCTTCTCTTATATCTGGGCGAGGTTTAGTACAGTATTCTGTAAGATCAATGCAATTGTGTTTGACTTCATTTTTAACTTCTGAAAAATGTGAATCAGGCAATAATGTTGCTGGGTTCCGAATATTACACCTAGCAATTGTCACATTTTCTGCACCTACAAGAATACGCTCATACTTAGTTAGCCGACTAGGTGTTAGGTACTGAGTTTTAATCCTGGTCAATAAAATCACAACTGCATGTGTGACATACTGTTACTGGATGTCCCATAATAATGGACTCACTTTGCTCAAGACTCATGCAAGTTGCTGCTACTGCTTTCAGACATCCTGGCAATCTTGCTGCCACTGGATCCAGTGTAGAAGAAAAATATGCAACAGGACATCTCTTCAGACCATGGGTCTGAGTCAGAACTGAAAGTGCACAATTATCTCGTGTATCACAAAACAATGCAAAATCTTTTGAATAGTCAGGCATCCCTAATGCCGGAGCTGAACACAGACAATCTCGTAATTTTAGGAAAGATGACATGCTTTCATCATCCCATTTTACTGGGTCTTTTGCTCTTTTCTTTGTCATTTGTATCAATGGTTTTGCTAGGACTGCAAATCCCACAATCCATTGCCTGCAGTAACCTACAGCTCCAAGAAACATTCTGATTTCTTTCTGCGTTTGAGGTAAATTCATGTTTTGAATTATTCTGATTCTCTCAGAAGTAACCCTTCTAACGCCTCTCTCTATCTGGTGCCCCAGATATTTCACTGATGTGGTACAATATTGCAGTTTCTCAGGTGATACTTTGTGTCCTCCTTTACCTAAATGATTCAGTAAAGCAATAGTATCAGTAACACAGTCATTTTGATTCTTAGATGCCACCATCAGATCATCTATATATTGCAGCAGGACTGATTGTCCAGGCAATATCAGACATTCAAGGCACTTTTTCAAAATCTGATAAAAAATCGATGGACTTTCCGTGTACCCCTGAGGGACGCGATTCCAAACGTAGATATGATCGTCGAATTTGAAAGAGAAAAGATACTTGCTATCTGGATATGATGGTATGGAGAAAAATGCATGGCATAGATCTATTACAGTAAACCAACCTGCTGCCCACGGTATTTGATACATAATCATAGCAGGGTTTGGCACAACTGGACAACATGGGACAACAATTGTATTAATTTTGCGAAGGTCTTGTACGACCCTGTACTTTCCACTCATTTTTTTAATGCCAATTATTGGTGAATTAACTGGACTGCTCATTATTTCCTGCAAAATTCCTGCCTCAACTAGACGTTTTATTTCTAGTGCAACTCCTGGTTTTTTTTCTGGGCTCATTTTGTACTGTCGAATATTTAGGTAAACTGCATTCGAGTGTAGCTAATCTACCGGAAAAAATATTGCCTGACCCACCTGGAGAATCTATCCCTGGCACTCAGGAGACCTTAGAGAACATCCTATTCATGACTGAATGGAACTATCAAACTCCCAGACACTTTGTACTAGAGTGCTGCCGCCTTGCACTAACAGAGAACTATTTTGAATATAATGGGACTCTATTTATTCAATGCCATGGAACTTCCATGGGATGTGCATTCGCTCCATCAGTAGCGGGATTATACGTGAGTGAATTTGAGTCTCAACATGTGTTGAACGATACCAATCCATTTGCCACCAATATATTGTTTTGGAAACGATATATAGATGATATTGTCATGCTCTGGAAGAATGATAAGAATCTCAACTTATTTATTGATTGGTTAAACCAACGAGATAAATGCTTGAAATTCACCCTTACAGCAAGCAACCAAAGCCTCGACTTTCTCGATATAACAATTTTTGTTGAAAATGGAAAACTCGAAACAAAGACCTATTCAAAACCAACTTCAAAGAACAGTCTTCTATCATATCAGAGTTTCCACCCTAAACCATTGCGGGACAATCTGCCGTACAGCCAGTTTTTGAGACTACAACGAAATTGCAGTAAGATAAGCGATTATACATCGCAGGCAAAAGAATTGAGTGAAAAGTTACAAAAAAGAGACTATCCACAAAGAACGATAGCAAAGTGTTGGAAGAGAGCCAAGTATCAGCCAAGAGAATGTCGCCTTCAAACGACAATAAAGGAACCCATCACCGATCTAATGACCTGCGTGACAACTTTCAGTCCTGCAACTTATGAAGTACAAAAGATTGTGAAGAAAAACTGGAGAATCTTGACTACAGGGAAATTCAACTGGCCTAAACCAAGGTTCGCAAACAAAAGAACCCGCAACCTTAGAGACATTCTTGTACATACGAGACCCCAACAACGCCCTACAATACAATTAACGAGGAACCTTGAGATGGCACCGATTACAGGCCACTTCCCATGCGGAACCTGTCTGGTGTGCAAGTTAACCACTGCTAGTCAAACACTACAACTAACAGAGACACTCATTTGGACACAGAAGCAACATACCAACTGCAACTCAACACATGTCATATATATGGTGACATGTCCCTGTAAGAAGAAGTACATCGGAATGACGACCAGAAAAGTAAAATTACGAATTGGAGAGCATAAAAGCAACATTAAAAATAAGAAGAACACAACTAAATTATGCTCACACTTCATTGAACAGAATCACAAACCAGAAGATTTGATATGGACTGTTATTGAAATGCCGCACAATAAAAACCATAAAACAGAAAAGATTTTGTTTGAAAAGGAACAAAGGTGGGTGGATCGCCTCACTACAAACATTAATGGGTTAAATGATAATGTATCCTGGCACCAGTTCTCCAAATAAATGTCTTGAGACTGTAGTTGCAAGTACAACTATGCATCCTTCCCACTATGAATCAAGAGAAAATTATAACCTCTAGACACCAGTTCCCTAAATTAAAACCCTGCCCGTTCCACTGTAAATACAAGCAAGCACTACTGATATGATTAATCTCGAAGAACAATGAGACAGTCACAATATCTTGCTTTCTTAGGGAACGAAACAAATGCACCCACACAGAAACCTTATTGAGTGACACACCGACAAACACACGGAGGTCACAACTTACCAGAATAACTTAAACCTCTCTTTTCCGTAATTCTGCAGTAATAACAAGGATTCATAGTTACTGAAGGATTTTACACGTGTATAAATACATAGTGTTCAAACACCGTTGTTGAAAATAACATATTTAGTTATATTTCACACGGAGACAAAAGATTCCTGTTTCTATTTCCATGAGCGTAACAAGTCTAAAAGACGCCCGGGACGGAGCTTCCGTGTCCATGGGCAGAGCCAGCACTATCAGTGGAAATTTTCCCAAACGTGGGTAAGTGAGGGACAGGAGTCGTTGCTCCAAGCACCCCCTGACCTTCGCAGCCATTCATTTATACGTTTGTCTGGTTATTTCTCCTTAGTCTGTGATAAATTGTCGACACCCCGAGGACGCCCGTCCACACGAACTAAGAGGTAACGCCTTACTATTTGCAGAAGGGGTGGTGTGCCGTAACACTTAGCGTACACTGACTCACAAGTAGTTTTGAACACAACCTCGGATTTACGTCTTTGTAAGCGAGTAGCATAAACATTTAAAAAGTACAGCCATCAAACGAGGGATTCACTAAAACCTCAAAAGTATTTCTTATTAGATTTCTCATTTTAATTCTATCTCCATTGTAGCTGAGACCGAATGGTCACCATATCGCAAGCTCCTCTAACGCTTAATTTTTTGTTATTTAATGCTCACAGAGAATCAGGTTGGTGTAATTTGTAAACTACTAAACAGTATGTTAAAATGTATGCTACCTACTGTCCAAATTCTTGTTTCTATTCACCACAGGTATAAAGAAACTTCTGCCAGAAACTAAGTGGCGATATAATAACCACTGTAAGCACTGCACAAATGGTGTAAGTACGAACCTTATTTTAAGTCCTGACGAATGCGCCATAGACCCGCTGGGCGACGAGGAGCAGAAACATGTTGACTGATGATCTTAAGTGGTATAATGGGATTTAGTTACTTGATCCATAGGTATATCCAACAAATTTTTAATAACAAGTGACATCTCACCGATATTAAAACCTGACCTTGATGCTAGCTTGTTTTTTACCTTTTCATTGTGGGCACAGTACTATCTCTGGACACTATCGCGTAGGATCAGAGGGTGCCTCAGGCTTGAGGCAGGCATACAGCACACTTAAAAAACCCAATGACTATGCCATAACGCGAGTGTGGGGCGGAGAAAAAGATACACCGCTTTATACGACTCTTTCACCGCGTTCATGAGGGTTTTTTAAGGAACCAAGGTAACGCGGTTACAAGTGTCCATTCCACCTTTGATTTTGTTCAATTAACCAGGGGAACTGAATGGACAGTTATTCCTCCTCCCTATCTTCTGATTAACCTAATTATTAAGCAGCGCACAGCTGCGGGAGTTATCCTTAAAATCTACTCTAGAAAACAAAAACCTAGGGAAATACTGACTTTTGGAAGCCAGAAGTATGGAAGATAATTGTGTACTTAGCTACACGGAGAATGACATAAATGAGATTTTATCAGCTCAACCATTAATACAGAATAAGGACTTGACGCAAGCACTCACACAGACAGACAACTGGGAGACACTGACCGAAAAAAAAGAGAGAACAAATTCGAACAGCAATCCATGGGATAATAATGACAGAATACTTGACATCCAAGTCGGCCCCTAGGGTCCTATGGGTGAGCAACGTCCCACGTATTTTTTTTGCATGACCTGGTATTTCGGCGTGATTGGTCTTCAATTTCGTGGAAGTGCACACTGGATTACCTAGTTTTAATAGTGAAAACAGCAAAGAGACCCTCAGATGCACTACTAGCACAAATACTAATATGTGAAAATGACCTAAAGAAAACAGTTCACATCTCAGTTTTCAAAAAGAAACTAGAGGAGGTGAATAAGGAAATGAATGAGACACAAGAGTATATAATACAAAATAAACTACAAAAACTGGGCAAAGATCTTAAACGATTCAGCCAAGAGAAAATGCACCCATATACAAAGGAGGACTTCACAGCCCCAGATCCGAACTCAGACAATGAATCGGGAGGTTGGAACTCGTCCGAAAATTCGGATGGGAGCCAGGAAGACCAACCATTAAGAAGAGGAAGATACCTCTATAGATACCAACGTCCACGACGAGCCAACAGATGGCCAAGACCAAACTTCACAGGACACCAAGTACCGTTTTTTCAGCCATACATGCCACAATATCCAGGCTGGATGCATCCTTATAATCCAGGAATGACACCAATGCCCCACATGATGGGACAACAGATGACAGGAGTGGAAAATCCCCAACAACAGCCTTTTTTAGGGAGAGGCCAGAACCATCAAAAGGGACGCAGAAAAAATCTGACTTGGCAAGACCAGCAACGAAACATGATGACCAGGAGCTTGTCATTGGAACAACCAGGCACAAGCAAAACGAGTCACTAGTTGTAAATCTCAGAAACTTAGTGTTAACTGAAGACCAAACAAAAGTCCTAAACAAAGGGTTAGGATTTGTACCTACGCCCACATTAGATGTTTTTAAACTGAAAAGTGAATTGGCAGAGTTCTGTAGAACTTTGAAGCTCAAAGCATTCTTCACAGGAAAAGAACCGAGGGAAATTGATGGGGACACCGATCTAAGAATAAAAACAACATTCAACCCTCCAAGTAATATGGTTCCGATAGAAATACAAACATTTGAGCAAGCGCTTCTCAAAGGTGCAGACGAACTAAGGAACAGCACGAAGACAGTTTTTCAGAACCTTACAAAGAATGAAAAAAAGGCCCTAGGGGAACTACAAAACAACGACAAAATAATCATCAAGCCGGCGGATAAAGGGGGAGGCGTTGTTATCCTAGAAAAGGAAGGGTACAACCAGCAGTGCCTATCCCTCCTCACCGATACCAAATTCTACAAAAGAATACTCATTGATCCAACACCCCGATTACAGAACACCAAATGATGATACACGAAGCTGAAACAAACTCGTGGATATCCAAAAAAGAAGCCGAGTACCTAGAAGCATGGGAACCAAGAACACCTTTTTTCTACTCATTACCTAAAACTCACAAAAATAAATCACCCCCACCAGGTCGACCAATAGTTTCAGGTATAAGTTCTGTCCTGGAACCCCTGTCCAAATTCGCTGACCAATTCTTAAAACCCTTAGTACAGCGCACACCAACATATCTAAAGGACACCTGCGACCTCCTTAACTTACTGAGAGGGATGAGTTTTGAACAAGAAACAACACTGCTGGTAGGACTAGATGTGGAATCACTCTACACTAGCCTACCACAAAAAGAAACATTACAGACCTTAGAGAACATCCTATTCATGACCGAATGGAACTATCAAACTCCCAGACACTTTGTACTAGAGTGCTGCCTCCTTGCACTAACAGAGAACTATTTTGAATATAATGGGACTCTATTTATTCAATGCCATGGAACTTCCATGGGAAGTGCATTTGCTCCATCAGTAGCGGGATTGTACGTGAGTAAATTTGAGTCTCAACATGTGTTGAACGATACCAATCCATTTGCCAACAATATATTGTTTTGGAAACGATATATAGATGATATCGTCATGCTCTGGAAGAATGATAAGAATCTCAACTTATTTATTGATTGGTTAAACCAACGAGATAAATGCTTGAAATTCACCTTTACAGCAAGCAACCAAAGCCTCGACTTTCTCGATATAACAATTTTTGTTGAAAATGGAAAACTCGAAACAAAGACCTATTCAAAACCAACTTCAAAGAACAGTCTTCTATCATATTAGAGTTTCCACCCTAAACCATTGCGGGACAATCTGCCGTACAGCCAGTTTTTGAGACTACAACGAAATTGCAGTAAGATAAGCGATTATACATCGCAGGCAAAAGAATTGAGTGAAAAGTTACAAAAAAGAGACTATCCACAAAGAACGATAGCAAAGTGTCGGAAGAGAGCCAAGCATCAGCCAAGAGAATGTCGCCTTCAAACGACAATAAAGGAACCATCACCGATCTAATGACCTGTGTGACAACTTTCAGTCCTGCAACTTATGAAGTACAAAAGATTGTGAAGAAAAACTGGAGAATCTTGACTACAGGGAAATTCAACTGGCCTAAACCAAGGTTCGCAAACAAAAGAACCCGCAACCTTAGAGACATTCTTGTACATAAGAGACCCCAACAACACCCTACAATACAATTAAAGAGGAACTTTGAGATGGCACCGATTACAGGCCACTTCCCATGTGGAACCTGTCTGGTGTGCAAGTTAACCACTGCTAGTAAAACACTACAACTAACAGAGACACTCATTTGGACACAGAAGCAACATACCAACTGCAACTCAACACATGTCATATATATGGTGACATGTCCCTGTAAGAAGAAGTACATCGGAATGATGACCAGAGAAGTAAAATTACGGATTGGAGAGCATAAAAGCAACATTAAAAATAAGAACACAACCAAACTATGCTCACACTTCATTAAACAGAATCACAAACCAGAAGATTTGAGATGGACTGTTATTGAAAAACTGCACAATAAAAACCATAAAACAGAAAAGATTTTATTTGAAAAGGAACAAAGGTGGGTGGATCGCCTCACTACAAACATTAATGGGTTAAATGATAATGTACCCTGGCACCAGTTCTCCAAATAAATGTCTTGAGACTGTAGTTGCAAGTACAACTATGCATCCTACCCACTATGAATCAAGAGAAAATTATAACCTCTAGACACCAGTTCCCTAAATTAAAACCCTGCCCATTCCACTCTAAATACAAGCAAGCACTACTGATATGATTAATCTCGAAGAACAATGAGACAATCACAATATCTTGCTTTCTTAGGGAATGAAACGAATGCACCCACACAGAAACTTTATTGACTGACACACCGACAAACACACAGAGGTCACAACTTACCAGAATACCTTAAACCTTTCTTTTCCATAATTCTGCAGTAATAACAGGGATTCATAGTTACTGAAGGATTTTACAAGTGTATAAATACATAGTGTTCAAACACCTTTGTTGTAAATAACATATTTAGTTATATTTTACACGGAGACAAAAGATTCCTGTATCTATTTCCATGAGCGTAACGAGTCTGAAAGATGCCCGGGACGGAGCTTCCGTGTCCAGGGGCAGAGCCAGCACTAGCAGTGGACATTTTCCCAAATGCGGGTAAGTGAGGGACAGGAGTCGTTGCTCCAAGCACCCCCTGACCTTCGCAGCCATTTATTTATACGTTTGTCTGGTTACTTTCTCCTTAGTCTGTGATAAATTGTCGACACCCCGAGGACGCCCGTCCACACAAACTAAGAGGTAACGCCTTACTATTTGCAGAAGGGGTGGTGTGCCATAACACTTAGCGTACACTGACTCACAAGTAGTTTTGAACATAACCTCGGATTTACGTCTTTGTAAGCGAGTAGCATAAACATTTAAAAAGTACAGCCATCAAACGAGGGATTCACTAAAACCTCAAAAGTATTTCTTATTAGATTTCCCATTTTAATTCTATCTCCGTTGTAGCTGAGACCGAATGGTCACCATATCGCAAGCTCCTCTAGTTAGTGCGAGCGCACTGACGCTTCACCGAGAATCAGGTTGGAGTAATTCGTAAACTACTAAACAGTATGTTAAAATGTATGCTACCTACTGGCCAAATTCTTGTTTCAATTCACCACAGGTATAAAGAAACCTCTGCCAGAAACTAAGTGGCGATATAATAACCACTGTAAGCACTGTACAAATGGTGTAAGTACGAACCTTATTTTAAGTCCTGACGAATGCTCCACAGACCCGGCTGGGCGACGACGAGCAGAAACATGTTGACTGATGATCTTAAGTGGTATAATGGGATTTAGTTACTTGATCCATAGGTATACCCAACTAATTTTTAATAACAAGCGACATCTCACCGATATTAAAACCTGACCTTGATGCTAGCTTGTTTTTTACCTTTTCATTGTGGGCACAGTACTATCTCTGGACTCTATCACGTTGGACCAGAGGGTGCATCAGGCTTGAGGCAGGCATACAGCACACTTAAAAAACACAATGACTATGCCATATCGCGAGTGCGGGGCGGAGAAAAAGATACACCGCTTTATACGACTCTTTCACCGCGTTCATGAGGGTTTTTTAAGGAACCAAGGCAACGCGGTTACAAGTGTCCATTCCACCTTTGATTTTGTTCAACTAACCAGGGGAACTGAATGGACAGTTATTCCTCCTCCCTATCTTCTGATTAACCTAACTCAGGAGAATATCCAGGATTATAATATACTGTCCTGGAATATCGCTGGGCTGGCAGGAAAGGCCTCAGACCCCCTTTGGGTGCAATTTGTTAGTCACTTTTCAATTATCTGTCTTCAAGAGACGTGGGCTGTCAACTGTAACATCTCGCTGGTGGGATACAGAGCTTTCTTTATCCCAGCGACGAGATCAAACAGTGGACGAGCAATGGGAGGATTGGTCATCTTTAGATCGTTGGCCCTAAAATGTAGCATCAGGGCCTTTCCCTCTGATATCAGAAATATTCAGGCCATCGTTCTGGGGAAAAAAGATAGCAGTCTCTGTGTGGTCAATTTTTATAATGCTATCTATAAGGACGAGGGGTGCGGGATTACTGAACTGACTGATTACATAGCACAGTGTCGTGGCCACTCAAGGAAGAATTTGCTCATCGCAGGTGATTTTAATGTGCATCTATGTGGCGACCCAAGGTTACATCCCATAGGGACTTTGGGCTGTCCGAGGATAGCGGGTCTTCATTTTGAGTATACTAGACAGGGTAATGCACTAAATGTTATGTTAAATGAGCACGACTTATCCTCTGCGATGAGCTATGCCCCGCCGCTAAGCATACAAAGGGAACCAACCTTTCAAGGTAGGGGACACGGATCTTTTATAGATCTTTTATAGATCACATATTGGTTTCCATATTGGTTTCCAGTACAACTTTGTCCCCACTCCAGGGCTTTTCTATAGCCCCTAGTGTACACAGCGATCATAACCCAGTCTGTGTGATGATGGGAGGGAACCTTATGAAGAAAAAGGGCCAAGCAGCAGGTACCAATATGCTTCAACCCATAAATGGAGGGCGGCGGATTAAATGGAATCAAGTTGTCCCGCCCCTTTTCCACGATAGATTAGAGATTGACTGTGCAGTAGAATTTTCATGCTGTCTTCATGGTGAATCCTCGGCGGAAGGAGTTCTTAAAACCTTCGAAGGGATCACTGTTAAGGTGGGAGAAATGCTACTTGCCCCAGGGAGATCAAGTATAACTAGTGAACCTAAATGGTTCTGTCATCAATGCTCCAAAGCCGCAAGAGATCTCAAGGCGGCTTTGAAAGTAACTCCTAGGGACAGATCACTGATCAGTTCATTGAGGAAATTGTACAAAACTGCCCAGGCCAACCGGAAAGCTGAACTGAAAGATGCATTATGGAGGGAGCTCCTAGACCCCCTGACCTTATCGAGTAGTTCCAGATTCTGGACTACAATTAAACGTCCACCGTTTCTAGTGGCAGGGGCCAAAGAAATGGGCTCCAACATCACGGAGGACGAATGGGTGTCCCACTTTGCCAATATTTTAAAAAATAAATCTACCCAGTTAGTCTTGCCTGAGAAGACGTCAGGCCCAGATGTAGTGGTGTTTACAGTAAAAGAAATGTTGGAGGGCATTAATAATCTTACAAATAAGAAGGCCCCAGGCCCGGACGGTATTCCTCCGGACCTTTTTAAATCTAACCCCCTCTTTTGGGCTCCGATTTTGGCCGCGGTTGGTAATGCCGCGGCTAAGAAAGAATGCCCATCTTCATGGGGAGTTTCAACTATCGTCCCAATATTTAAAAAGGGAGATCGCAACTGCACTGTAAACTATAGGCCCATCTCCCTGATCGATTCTGTTGTAAAAGTTGGAGGGGGAGTTATATTAAAGAGACTGACCACCTGGGCGGAGGAGAATAAGATCATTTCAGACATTCAGTTTGGGTTCCGCCCAGGTCACTCGACCGTGGCCCAATGCATAAATCTCTACCTGATCCTGGGGAAGTACACCATCACCCGCCCAGGGGCAATCTACATGGCCTTCATGGATCTTTCTTCCGCCTTTGACTGTGTCAATCGGGGAAAGTTGTGGCAATCCATGGAGGCCATGGGTGTGGAGCGAAACTTGGTGGAATTCTTAATGGATCTTCATAGAGACACAAAGGCAAATATCAGATACACTGTAGACCTTAAGGTATCTAGGAATTTCAGCACTAGCCGGGGGGTCAGACAGGGGTGTATCTTGGCACCCTTCCTGTTCAACCTCTACATAAATGACCTGGAAGAATCACTACTAGAAACAGGGCTGACTACCCTTATGTGGGATGACAGGGACTGCCCGTTCTGCTATACGCAGACGACGCCATCCTCCTGGCACGCATCCCGAAAGGGCTACAAACCCTACTCGACGCCTTCCATGGGTTCATGGCCAGGCGACACTTATCCATTAACAACTCGAAATCATATGTGATGCAGGTAGGGCAGTGCGTCAAAAGACAGTATCCCTTCAAGGTTAACGGAGCTAGGGTGCCCATATGTACATCCTTTTCATATCTGGGGGTTCTACTAGATCATCAGTTAAATTGGGCCACACTTTTAAACAAGAAAAGGGGAGAGGTAACTAGGGCCAACGCAGCGCTCTTCGGTTTTGCTTCCAAAATGGGAAACCGACCTGTGGCAGCTATCTTAAAGATCTATCGAGCAAAGAGCATATCAATAGCCAGCTACGGGAGTGACTTATGGGGATACTCTTGCCTTGAGGGTCTTCAGGTGACCGAAAATAATTTTTTTAAGCAGCTATTGAGTGTCCCAAAGGGGACCCCGAATCTGTCCGTGCATGAAGAAACCGGCACTCCTTTCATCAGCGATACCTTGTCACTACGACCCCTTACCTTTTAGCTTCAATGTTAGCTTAACAAACACCTAGGCCTCACACACAGCCTTCTAAGAGAGACCCTTAGGCTAGACTGTATGACCAAAATTCCCTGGATAAAATATCTAAAATCCAGTTTCAGCAAGGAGGGTCGCCTGGACTTGTTTTTAAAACCAGAAGGTATCACTAGAAACGATGTGGCGCTCATAAAACACTCCTTCATCCTACGTAAAATAGCGGAAAGGGAGGAGAAAGAGCTGATTAAGCCCAGTGTGCGCTTACATTTGATGCTAAAAACATCACTTGAAGCGGAATTATATTTACTCTGGCCGCTACCAGCATATGAGCGATTTCTTTTAACGAGGTTTAGGTTTAATCTTTTCCACCTTTTATTAGCAGTACCAAGGGGTTGTCATAAAGGTGTTAGCACCCTGTGGCTGCGACAACTTGTCTCCTCAGGATTTGCTGCACTTCATGTTTTTCTGTAAATATTATGAATTCCCAAGAGCTTTTTATTTAAAATCCATTTGAAAAAAGTTACATTTTGTGCAAGTACGTCCCGCTTTATATTATTTGCAATTGCTAAAACCTGATTGTATAACTTTTGTAGCCGGTTTCTTGAAATGCTCAATGAAGTACAGAAAAAGTTTGGATTTTTAAAGTGTTTTAGGATTTTTGGGTATTTTCGCCTATCACCCTTCCAACCGCAAAAGTGTAAACCATCTCAATGTTTTAACTTGGGTAACATGTATCGTGTATTTTAAACCTTATGTCGGAATTGTATTGTATCATGAACTTTTATGGTTTTACACAAAGTAAACCGAATAAAGTATTTTGAAATTGAAATTGGGTAAACTGCACCTTCTTTTACTGTCACTTTTACTGGGTCAACATCTGCCATTAATCCTACATCTTTTCCCGTGAAATCCCACACTTTAGGATTTACCGTATGTTGTAATTCTTTTGGCAAGTCTCCTAAAGTAAATTTTTGTTTTTCAGTTTCTTGTTTTGCTAACATGATTTTATAAATTCCATCTTCATCTGGGGTTTGAATTTCAACACCATTTGGCGTACAAAAGATAGTGCAATTCATTTTGCACAGCAAATCCCTACCTAACAGGTTTACTTGACTGGAGTCATATACAACAAATTTGTGCATTTCTTTGAAATTGCCTAATTTGACTTCCATTGGTTCTGTAACTGGGGTACTAATTTGTTTATTAGAAACGCCCACTACTTGGATCGCTTGTCCCGAGAGGGGTAGGTTTGGAACGTCTGCTGTTCTCACAGTAGAATGGGTAGCGCCAGTATCCAACAGAAAGGTAACATCATTTCCTTCAACCTTTCCCTCAATGTATGGACCTGGCTGATCTAAATGCAAAGATGCGCTAAGTACGCACTCCTCGTCCTCCCCCCTCAGGCACCGTCAGAAACTGTTTTCATCAAAGTATGAGTCACTCAAAAGAAATTGGGGTGTCACTGTGTCCCTTTTACCACTTCCTTCCCAATTTGTGGTATCCACACTGTATGTGTGCTGATTCCCAGGAGTTGGCATGGGCGCCAATGGTAACTGGTTTTGTATTACCTGTTGTTGCTGCTTTTTCAATACCTCATTCTGCGTCTTTGAATTCAAATTATCATTTTGCATGTTATTATTTAATACAGCCTTACACTCGTTCTTTCAATGCCCCAACTTGCCGCACCCATGACAAGGAAATTTCTTTTTAGCTTCACCTCGGTTATATTTTCCCCTAGGTTTACTATCATTTCCATCTCCTTGGGTCTGAATATTTTTCATTTGAAGTTCGTGTTGTTCTGCTAATTTTACTTATGCCCACACTACTTTTTCTTCTAAATTCCTTCGTTTATTGTCCAATTCATCTTCAAGATATTTTGCATATTTGAGAA
Organism: Lissotriton helveticus; assembly: GCF_964261635.1. NCBI lineage: Eukaryota > Metazoa > Chordata > Amphibia > Caudata > Salamandridae > Lissotriton > Lissotriton helveticus. The sequence continues at coordinate 630,261,929 of NC_136071.1, read as the reverse complement.
TTTCATCATAGGTTTGGCCTGCCAGCAGATCTTATGATCTTTAATCCATTGCAAAATTTCTGGTTTAAGCCCAGACACAAACCGATAAATAAAATGTTTCATGTCTTTAGTGTCAATGTTTTCTAATCCACTATACTGTTTAAAAACTTGTAAAAGGCGTTCATAATATGCATGCACAGATTCAGCTTTATTCTGTGTAGTTCTGTCTATTCTAGTCCAATCAGTCTCTTTTGGAGGTACCTTCCCTTTCAAGTACAATATTACCTGATTATACTTCTTCATCACCTCATCTAATGGTGCTCCTGTTTTTGGGTCTCTAGGATTCTCATCACTTGGCCAGTCTACTGCAATTTTGCATTCTGTCCATAAATCGACAGGAAGAGCAATGTCGAATAACCCATCTAAATCTTTTAGCAACACTTTTTAGACTTTTACAAACCTCTCGACCTGTCTGTACCATTCTACAGGTTTCTCTCTGAGTTTTGGGAAATCAATTGTAAATGACAAAATATCCTGTCGGGACCATGGGACATGTACATAACCTCCACCTGGCACTTCTCTCATTGGACACAACCTTTCCACTTTTTCTGTTTCTTTCAACATATATTCTGATGCAGTGCTTTTCCCTTGAACTTCTTCCTTTTTCTTTATCCATCTAGCTTTCCATCTATCTAAGTCACCCCATTTTTGCAATAGTGATAATAATTCTTTGATCTGTAGTTTTCGTCCTGACACATTCATGTTTTCTAAATCTTTGTCAGAAAATTCAGCTCAATATGGTTTCTGTAACACTTTCGATTTACCAATGTCAATTTCCATTTCATTTGCCAAACTCGTTAACTTTTCATGAAATGTTTTTATATTTTGAGTGATACTTCGACATATAAATAACAATTCATCTTCATTTAATGCATTTAATCGGTCTAATCCCATATTCCCAGCAAGCAATTCTTCCAATTCCACTCTTAATTTAAAAATATCCAATGTCTTTGGCTGAGATTTTGGTTTTTCTATTTCTCTAGACCATCTTTCAATTTCTTCTGGGGTAACTACAGTAGCACTTCTCGTACCTGAGAAAGTTTCTATTTGTACCTCTCTGGAATTTACAGGTGTAGTTTTCCTAGCTGAGTTACTTACTGGTTCTCTTATAGGTAAATCCATCAAAGAAATTTCTGACTCGCATTCACTTGCTTGATCATCCACTATTAGTGTTTCTTTTCTTGACCGCACTACAGGTCTAATTAAAACAGGAGGTCTAGGACTGGTTTGTTTATCTCCATATAAAGGAACAACAGATCCTATAGTTACTGGAATCGTTAAGGCTTCAGGACTTACATTTAACTGTGTAATTTTCTGAATTAACTAATTTCTTTGTTTATTTATTGCTTCTCGTTCCTTTTCCTGTAACACTTTTTCTGATGATGCCTCATGTACCACTTGTGGAACTAAAGGTGGCTTTAAAAACGGAGCACTAGGATTAACTTGATTTTGCTCTTCATTATAAGGTGGTGGATTTTTCATTAATAAATCCTCCAAGTAATCATCTTCTGGATCAGCATTTGTCATTAAATTCTTTGTTTTCTTGGTACTTTTACTCCCTGTTGGTTCTTCTAAAGCTCGAACAGAATATAATCCTTCTCCTAACATGGACTGCCTCCATTGTTTCATATGTTTATCTCTCGTCTCTTTAGGAAATTTGGGATAACATTTATTCCAATTTTTATCAATTCTAAATCTATTTCACTCAAAAGCCTCTGTTTCCCATTCCTCTAGTGCCTCGTATTGGGTTAACCTAGGTCTTGGATCTAATTCATTCATGCGTGCTCTTAAATTGTACAAAACTCTACCATTAAAGGTACCATTTTCTGGAAATGCCAAAATTCCATGATCTTTGGTATATTCTATCCAGTTTCTAACCATATGCAAGTGTGATAGCCCCTTTCAACCATCTTGTATGATGCGGGCGTATTCGGTGGTAGAATAATAATCCCTTCTCTGGTTTTAATATGTTTATCCTTTTTAAAGAGATTTTTAACTTTCTTGACTAATGACATTTTTCTTTTATCTCCGTACATGATATAAGGTCTCCCTCTAATCATCTGTTCTTTAGCAAAATCTAGATATTTTCTATCAGGTCTATTTCCTATGAATCCTGGATCTAAATGCCACATATATTTTATGCCGCTTTACTTCGTGATGACACTCAGTTGTTTATGAAAAACCTCCGATACCAATGCGTTTCTTATTTTCAATGACAATCAACGCTTAGAATTCAAATAAAACCAGCAAGTAATTTTGCGGCTTTTCTCTTGAGACAAGTTCTCACGCTCTTGTACTCACGCCTCCTTTACAATATTACCTCAGCTACACACCCGCTGTCTCAACCAATACCAGCGCGGCTCTGAGTGACGTCAGCGCAGCTCCGCAATTGACTCCCTACTTTGCAAGATAATACGAGAACTTCCTTTTACTCACTTTAAATGTTCATTTTCATTAATTAACAATGTAAAAACATTCGCCACTGTACCTGAGTAACTAATTCAAAGAAAAAGATGATTTGCTTTCACTGCGAGTAACTCCCTTCCGTTTACTCTTCATACACTACAAGTAGATCCCTTCCGTCTACCTTTCACGCAAGCATCAGAGAACCTGTTACTCCCTCAGGCTTACCCTTTTTCTAGGTAATGTAAGGCCAAAGTTTCACCACCGAACCCCTTTGCTGTCATTCAATCTCAGAAGTACCTGTTACTCCTTCAGTGTGACCCTTTCTAGGTGATATTACACCAAAGTTTTACTAGCAAACTCTTTGCTATCAATTATTCACACATTTATACAGAAAAGTCCCTAAACCAGTGCGTCCGGGTTTACCTAACCATGCACTTACTTCCTCGGACAAGTGACCTCACTACAGAGTGGTTTCCATTTACCAGCTGATATTCTGCCCCCGGGGTTTCCAGACAAAACATAAAACAGGTACGAACAAGTTTGGTTAATACATAAAATCAAAACAATCAATAATCAATCAATAATCAATACATAACTAACTACCTACCTTAACTAAACCCTAACCTTACCTCTGCTACCAAATTAACTGATAGAGCGCAAGCTCACCTGCTCAACATACTCACCTGGGCCCATAAAACTAAGTATCCATACTAATATAATAAAGAGAGAGCCCAAACCTTTGAGGCGGGTAATCTCAGGAACCACAGCATCAATCACAACACCCAATACAGCGTTGGAAAGGGCAGTTGCAGCAGAAGGACATAGGCTATGCAGACGCCCACCATATACATTTAAAAGGTAAAAGAACCGTGCCAGCAAAGTAGTCCCTTGTGGGCGTGTCTGCGTTGTGCTGTGGGCGTGTGCTGAGGACATGACAAACGCAGGGGGCGCGTGGTACGTTCTGCCCTTCATGCCATGTCTCATATCGTATGCTAATCCCACCCTGCTCCCTTTAAATACCCCTGCTCCCCATAATCATAACCCACCCTTACTCCTTAAAATACCCCAACACCCTTAAACATTAACCCATCTTAACCCTATAAATATATCCTGTACCCCAAAACCCAAACCTAGCCCTGAACCCTATAAATACCCCTGTACCTCAAAACCCAAACCTACCCCTCAACCCTAAAAATACCCCTGTACCCCAAAACCCAAACCTAGCCCTGAACCATAAAAACACCACTGTACCCCAAAACCCAAACCTAACCCTGAACCCTAAAATACCCCTGTACCCCAAAACCCAAATCTAGCCTGAACCCTTAAAATACCCCTGTACCCCAAAACCCAAACCTACCCCTGAACCCTAATAATACCCCTGTATCCCAAAACCCAAACCTAGCCCTGAACCCTAAAAATAACCCTGTAACCCAAAACCCAAACCTAGCCCTGAACCCTAAAAATACCCCTGTACCCCAAAACCCAAACCTAGCCCTAGACCCTTAAAATACCCCTGTACCCCAAAACCCAAACCTAGCTCTGAACCCTGAAAATACCCTGTACCCCAAAACCCAAACCTTGCCCTGAACCCTAAAAATACCCCTGTATCCCAAAACTCATACCTATCCCTAAACCCTAAAACTACCCCTGTACCCCATAACCCAAAACTATATCTGAACCCTTAAAATACCCAAACACCCCAAAACATATACCTCAGTACCCCAAAACATATACCCCTATACCCATACTTACCTTATCCAAACATTTTTAAAAAAACATGCTTTTACCATTCATGCATTTACAACGAATTTCGTTGTAAATGTATGCGTGGTAAAAGCATATAAAATGTAATGCCATGCGTTATAATGGCATTGCAGAGTCATGGTACTTTCGTAATGAAAGTATGCGGAGTGATGGTATGCGGAAAGAAAGTTGCGGAATAATGGGTGTTTACCCTCCCCCGGTAAGTACATTGGTGGCACGGCGGCCCACATCTCCAGCAACATACTCATATTTTTTCATCACCCATTTCAAAAATGCACAGGTCTCTCTCATTGATGGCCAGCACCGACATACACTTTTAGACACCCCTCCCGCCACAAGTTCTAGAATTGCGAACTTTAGAGCTGGGGAGCTACATTCGAATCTCGGCATCAGCTCAACATCCTGTGATTCCAGGCAAATTGCTTTGTCTCCCCGTGCCTACCACAAATGAATGTGTTCTTCTATAATGTAAATTGTGCTCATGCCATGTTGTCGAGTTCGCGCTATATAATATTGCAAGAAAAAATAAAGTAGGGAAACTCGAGTTCACACACTACTGAACGCGCACTCTTAAGTGCATCAGCAGTGCACTGTGAATCGGAGTATTTTGCAGGCCTGTCACAGATATGAAATGCTATCTAAACGAAATCCTACAAAACAATATACTACTGGCCGGCAGCAACTCATACCCGGACAACATCGGGACGGGCTGCTAGTATATTTAAACAGGTAAACTTACACTCAATCAATTTTTAAATTTTACCATTCGGGATCTATACCATTTGTCATACCAATCCATGCCACCGATACCTATAGACCTAAAGGATCAAGGGAGTTAGCAAGAAAATAGGTAGTATATTAACATTTAGCATTTCATAAATAACCACAAACTCGAGAAAAGTTTAAGTTCTTTTATCTAAATAAATCTTAAAATGTTTGAAACCTTGAAATCAATAATTTCTTGTTCTATTTAGAGTAATGTAGATTAAAACAAACATATTCAAATAATTTGGAAAGAAGTATCATTAAGCATTTTGACAAAATGTGGGTAGAGAAAGGGAAAACAGTACAATGACAAACCCACACTTTATAGTTACCTAGAATGGTGTGGTGACCAACCCTGGCCACGGGCTGAAGACAAAGGACAAGAATCCTAAAGTGCAGGTGCCAGCGAGAAAGAACAGCTGCAGACCAGAATCAGGACAGGTTACGGAGCAAATTGGATCAGGACAGGACCACCTCAGGCTAAGACCGGCACCCACAGCTAAAGTGCAACATCTGCGTCACACCCCTCTCTGCAGCTAACACCCGAACTCCGATTGGGACATCGAACTCCTTCCCAGAACCCCGATTGAGGTATCGAATCTTCTGACAGAGTGCTCCGCCAGCAACTCTGCTCTCGATCACCTATTGAGTGCATTGGGTCAGTTGCAGGTCAACTATTCGGACAAGTCGGACAATCTAACTAGCTAAGCCTACCCTAGTTATACTATTTTCCAGGTCAGTGTACCACCCCCAAATGTTGCAAATGTTTGAATCCCACAATTTTATTAGACAAAAGACCAGGAGTAGTCATCACACCATATTGATATAAGGTAACTTGTCAATCATGTATTTAAATGTTACCTCCCATAACTTTATCTTCCCATGTACTTTTTGTTCCGCCTGGTAGTGAATGTAACAATAAGACATTTAAACATTGTATTCAATTCAGCTTCCTCTGGCAGGGTGAGGAGTTCACTCATCTCATCGTTTTTTCCATCCATGTCAGATTTGGCACTGTTTCAATGCCACAGCTTCAGCGGTTTGGGGTTTCCTTCGCGCAAGCGCTGTTTCTCCAAGATGGAGTTCAGAGGCACATTTAGGCCCAAATACGATACATGCAAGAATAGAAAAGAAACAGTTTTAGAGACACAGAATAAAATGAATGCACTGTATACCACTTCTTTCTACTCTATTCCCATTATTTTATTTAAACTATTGCATTAAAGGTTAGGCAAAACAAACAGCTTAGCCAAGCAGCGATGCAAGCTTCTTGCACGTTAGGACACAGAACAGCCATCTTAGTTCTAGTACGCAGAAGCAAAAGTTTCCCACCAAGCGAAATAACACGTGAGTGTGACAGACACATGCGTGGTAGAAAATCCCACGTAGCAGCAGCCATTTTAATGCAAGCGGATTATAGTTAGTAAAGGAACATTGTCGAGCTTCCCCTAGATACAAAAAAGTCATGTAATGCAATATTAATATAACAGAACATGTTAGTTAGTACATTAATATTATTTTCGAGAGGGTTGAATGCAAGCAAGTCGCTTTGCGTGTGCAACCTTGCTCCATCAATACCATGGGGCTATTTCTGTTACAGGTACATTCTCCCAATCGCTCTTCAACCATTGGAAGCCTCCATATGAGTTAACGGAGCCAGCTGAGCTGAACTGGCGAAACCTGTGGCAATCGAGTACTCTTGAAATACTGTATCTGGTTTAGGAAGATGAGGTGGCGTTTGATGTTGAGTTAAGTTCTGTTGTGACTTATTGAATTGAACTGATTAATTCATGTTTCAGTTATGTGTGCTGCACACTAACGTTGATCTTTTGGGATTTTACTTTTCATTATTAATGACTTAAGCTTTTGATGAAAACTTGCATGTAACCCAGTGGCAGCCATCACAAACAAAAAGTGGTGTAGAGGGAGCAAGGGGGAGTATCAGGGGTGTTTAATGATAATTACAGAAAAAAGTAACTTACCTGAAGCTGGGGGCCGCCCCCTGTGTCGCGTCGTGCTTTGCTGTTCTTCCTTGTCCCAGCAGACAATGAGACAGCATCACAGACTTCATGTGAAATCCCCGCACTGTTCTCATATTATGAGAGCAGCACGGGGATTGGCCTGAGCGGGCTGGTTTGACACTCTGCTCAGGACATGGAGTCTGTACTGTTTCTCCACCCGGCTTTTTAAATGCAGCCTGTTTGGAGAAACCTAAATTAATTCATATGTGTGTTTGGCAGGCCTATGATGGCCGGCCAAACACACATACGCACTTAGAAGTGCACAAACCCATCCTCCTCCTTCCTTCCATGGCCCTGGCCCAGCCCCTCACTACACACATTGGCTCAGCCAGCAGGTGAAAAATAAAACAATGATAGAATATCGTTTTATTTTTCACCTGCTGGCTCTGAGCCAATGGGGCGACACTCCTCCGCCATTCTGGCTTAACCCAAACTAATCAAAACTTAAATAGGCAGTCTAAGGCATAGCTTATAGTGATAGAGGAAAGGCAGAACATCCCTTCTTGATTTTCCTTTTCTCTGATTGCCCATACACTAAATATTAGACTGTTCCTGGGGATTGAGTACTCTAGAAAATACACTGTTCACTCCTTGGGTTTCAGCCTCATGCATCCAATGTTTTGCTTACAAGAACATGAGACTAGCTAAAGAGGGAGTTACAAACATTAATTTTGAAATGTTCCATTTAGTAGTAGTAAGTGTACGAGAGACGTATCCACAGCATAGTGGTCTTACCTGTGATATCTCTGGTTGTCCTTTAGGATGTGTACAGGCTTTCTATTACCCTGAGGTGAGACAGGCCAAACCCACTCCTCTTATTTGTGAGGTGAATACAATGATTTTTCCTCAAGCTTAATCACTCTATTCATGATTGAAAGCAATAGAAAATGTTTTTTTCCCATTTCTCAATATGTAAATTCAGCAGAATTAGTGTGACATATGCTTGGTCAATAGTTATCACTGGAGCAAACACCATTTGCCTTAGTCCCTAATGCAGATAGTACAGCTATTGTGAAAAATAGATTTGCCTTCTTTTTGTATCAGTGAAATGTTCCTGTGATATTGATCCAGCGGGTTACTAGCAACAGGTACTCAAATACCATATACTCACCTGGGTACATAAACACACATTCACACTACCTGATAATAAACCCGTGGGGTCAATTGTTTGTATTCTCCACTAATCTTTTACTGATCAAAAAGTTTGTTCCTCTTGTCAATGGACCAAATTAGTTAAACTAGTTGATGGTGAAATTACATAAATATAATCTACTTACATTTAATGAAATAATCACAAATTGGGAAATATTTTGAATCTTTATCTAGATTATTTTCATGTGAACCACATACAAGGTACAGTACAGGCACCGTTTCTCTTAGGAAGGAAGATTCAGTTAATCAATCATTCAAACAATTTCTTAATCTCTATAATGACGTTGCTTAGAAAGGAGACGATAGAGAGAAAAGCACATCTGCATCAATACAAAAAATATATTTACCAAGAATGGTGTGAAAACCAACCCCCTGGCCAAGGAGCTGGGAAGGGTCACCCGGGAAAGATCAGGCGACACAGGCTTCAGGACAGGAATTAGGACAGGATAGATGACCTCTCTACCACCGACGCTTGCGTAGCACCCTTCTCTGACACTCTTTCCTTCCTCGAGATTCGTCCACAATCTTATTCTAAGTAAATTAATGTAAGATAAAGATTCTCTGCATTCAATTCTTCTTCTGCTTCTCTCGTCACTCCTACAGCATCCGGAGTTCTGCAGCATTCAGCATCGATATCTCACTGACTAACTAAGAATGACCTCAATTATACCCTATAATATTCATGCACCTCCCAAAAATGTTTCAATATCATGAAACATTTAGCTCTGGTTGGACAGGCTAGGGGAAGATGATCATCACACCATGCTTATTTCCCAACTTATTCTTTCAATCCATTGTTTAAAATCTCACCCCTTAATTTGTTATTCATAATTCTTTATTTCCCACCCGTGTTCACATCATATTAGAAACAAAAGTATAAAAATGTTCCGTCCCATTCGTCTTGGAGGTTCTCAAGCTTGTACCCAGAGTATGTATCAGTTTCTACCTTGAGCCGTGTTCAAAAGTTGCCTCACTTCTTGCAGCTTGTTTCTATCACGCATGCGTAGCAATCTGGTGGCAAACATGCCTCATCTGAGGGGCCCAAAACACGCACTAATAAAAGAGTCAAAAAGACATATGTTAATTTCGGATATAAATGGTTTCACTGTATACTCCCTATCTCTACTCTAATCCCATTCATTTATTTAAGCTTTCCCCGCATTACATTAGCGTTATTAAAATAGCATGTTTAAGTTTCGGCAAAGCAGATGCTGAGAATGTGAGCTTTCAAGAAGCCATGTTACTAGCCTTTGCACAAGGGCAAGAAATTCCCTCCAAGTGACAGCTCGTCATACTGCGTAGATGCAGCTGACGCATTAGCATTACAGTTTTACCACTTAGCGGCCATTTTTGAAATAGGCAAACTTCTCTTTCTTGTATATATAATGTTGTGCATATTAATTTACACAATACACGCTTAATACAATATTAGAAGTTAAACAAAAGGATTACCTCCAAGCAAGTCTCTTTTCTACGAGTCCTTGCTCCATCAATATGACCTTTGGTATTTTGCCTATTTGCTCTCTGAAATGAAACCTTTTATCAAAAACTTGTGAAGCTGCTAAACACAAGATGCATTAAAATACAGGGCACGATAAAATACAATGAAAATATCAAATGATACAATAAGACAGACTAAATAGAATAACACATGTACGTTGGGAGACCGTTTAAGTCAGCACCTTGCGCATCCCCAACTTTCCTGTTTTCTGCCTCAATTTATTTCCCACATCGAATTTTCTAATTTGCCATAAGAATTATAGTGGGAGGCAGGGAGACTCAAATAACGTCTGTATGCAGCCTTATGGCAGCAAATGTTTCTTAGAATCTAAAGGCACAGTCACAGTGAAGTACATGCAGCAATGGTACCTGCTACAGCAACATACCTGAGATTAAATATGAAGCCGGAGGCTCAGACCTAAAAACAAAAACAGGACTAGCTGGGCAGTTACCAGTTCCCATAACTGGACATGAATTTGAGAAAGACATGGCAGAGCAGAGGAACTTGGAGCTGCAGAAACAGAAGCCAGAACGAAGCTCAGTCCCGATTTAAAGCACGCAGGCTACTTTGGTTATGCAGCCTCGTTCGAGCCTTGCATGGGGTCCAGGAGCTCTCATGCGTGACTAATGCATTTTAGTGCGGTGATGGGGAGACAGCACAAAAATGTGTTAGTCTGACCTCTGATACGTGGTACTTGGCAGGGCTGCTTCCTCCCCGGAAGAGCGCAGAAGGTGCGCTTACTTCCATTTACCTCCGAACCCAGGGACATAATCTGCAATATCCGTCAAGGTTCCTCCCTTCAGCCCCACCCTCTTCCACACCTACTTGACCCACTTCATCAACATTGTCAGATCCCACAGACTAAACATCGTATCCTATGCATACGACACCCAGCTCATACTCTCGCTCTCAGAAGAACCCGCCAACACAAGAACCAACCTCCGCAGGGGCACAACGAGCATCACCAACTGGATGAAGGATAACTGCCTGAAGCTCAACACAGACAAAACCGAAGTGCTGATCTTTGAAAACAACACTACCTCTTGGAACAGCTTCTGGTAGAATTAGGACCATAACCCAAACCGACCGACCACTCCAGAAACCTCCGCATAATCCTGGACAGCAAACTGATCATGAAGTCCCACATCAACGCAATCTCCTCTGCCTGTATTTGCACACTTCGCATGTTATATCAAATCTTCAAATGGCTTCCCAGGACACCAGGCTTACAGCCATTCCGGCCCTAATCACCAGCCGATTAGACCACAGCAATGCACTCTACGCTGGGATCACCACACACCTTCTGCAGAGACTCCACACCATACAGAACTCCGCTTCCAGATTCATCCTTGACCTCCTCAGACAGGCCCACAACACACCCACCTCAAATTCCACTGGCGCCCCATAAAGAAAATATGCCAATTCAAGCTGATGATCCATGCCGATAAAAGCCATGCACAACCAAGGCCAGCCTACATCATCCATTGCATGAATTTCCATCACCCTACCAGACAACTATGCTCCGCCTCCCTCTCACTTACCCACACCCCCGCATTCACCGAAGCAATAGCGGAGGACGCTCCTCCTCCAACTTCATGTCAACAACCTGAAATGACCTTCCTCCGCAGGTACGGATTTCCACCTCTCTACTGGAATTCTGGAGAGCACTCAAGTAATTGCTATTCGTATGAGTCACCTGAACAATGATGACCCTCATGCGCCAGATACCCTCACAGTGATTAGCCACGCTATATAAATCCTGTTGATTGATTGATTGATAAACATTTCGTTATATCCCAAAACTCTCTTGGGAGTTACAAGGGACACTCATTTTTTTATAGCTCTGGGGTCGCGACCTTGGAAAAACAACTAAAGCTCAGTAATCCTAAAACTACAATCTGCTCTGATACCATAATGGGAGTATGAAGAGAAATATCTAGAAATCTCTCAATCTTAACGTGCCTGCTTTAAAAAAAGTGGACATGTCCAGCCAGACAGAGGTCTGATATTTACTTGTTAGGTAATAAAGATAATATTACATAACAGTACATAAAGTTCCACTCCATTCGTCAGAATCCCGCTATTGAGCCATTGCCAACAATAGGAAATCTGCGACCGTGCCGATCAAGTATTCAAATGCGACTCTTCCTTATCGGAACTGAAATCTGAATTCCTTACTGGAAACCGCCACTGCCAATCCGCACTGTCTCTCGCCGAAGTATTCACCCTACGTAACCATCGGTAACTCAGACATTCCATAACCGGAGCCACCAATGCAACATCCCCATCCGTCCCTCACCCAAGCATTCACCTTCCCGCTTTCTCGGCGTATGAGGCTCTAATTTTAAAAGGCATGAATTCTATGTCTTGTTGATGATCCGCGTATTCATTCGCTGGATCGAAACGCCGTCTACACTGTAAAACACCTTATACACCAAAAAAGTTTTGTTCACTAAACTGTAAAGGTGTATTATGCGATTTGTTCTTTTGACACTGTTTATTCCCTATGTGTAACAAACCTAAAAGCATTGCCTGAGCCCCCTGTTTTTTTCCTCCCTGTTTTGTATTCTATTGGTTAAGTAGGGCATACGCTTGTGCCCCACTTTATGTACTGTTATGTAATATTATCTTCATTGCCTAACAAATAAATATCAGACCTCTGTCCGGCTGGACATGTCCACTTAATATAGCAACGATTGAGTCTATATTTTTTTTTGCATATCTCCCTTCTCCGGGGACCACTGTTGTTTAAAGGAATTGACCCCAAGGTCCCTGGTTGACTTTTTAGGGTTCCCTTGTTGTTTCAGAATATGCTTTAAAAAGAGGTAATGTAGAATTCATGGAATAAATATTAAGCACCAAAATGGATAATGCCAGTTGGACTTGGCCCTGTTTGCAATGTCATCCCAGAACTTTTTGCCTTCCTCCTGTATTTTGTCTGACCTGTTGTTGGTGATGTTATGACTCTGGGCACTTTCAGCCTGATTCATCGTTCTCCCGTTTTGCGAGCCCCTAATAGCGATTCATAACGAATCGCTATTAAGGACTTGCAAAACGGGATTCATGTAGAAATTGCATAAAGAAATGCGATTCCTACACATTCCTTATTTGCGATTAGCAAATTGCTAATCGCAAATAAGGAATAACTCCCCATTCATTCCTATGGGCCAAAAGGCCCATAGGAATGAATGGGGAGTATTCCTTATCTGCGATTAGCAATTTGCTAATCGCAAATAAGATAGCGATTTAAAGGGTGCCAGGGGTGTCCAAAGGACACCCTGTAGCACCCCTTAAATGCAAATCGAAACAGGTGTTGCGCACACACATGTCCAAAGGACATGTGTGTGTGCAACATGCAACTTCGAAAAATGCTTTTAAAAGCATTTTTCTAAGTTTTTGCTATTTACCACGAGGTTTGACCTCGCGGTAAATAGCGGCCCGAAATTGCGAATTAGCAATTTAAAAATGGTTGATGTATTGCATTTAAGGAATCTCAAATAGAGATTCCTTAAATGTAATTCCTCGCAATTTAGCGAATTAGCAATTACCGATTTTTGCATTTGGGATGATGAATCCCAAATGCAAAAATTGCGCTCGCAAAGGGCCAGATTCTCAGAATCTGGCCCTTTGCGTGCGCAATTCGGCTTGATGAATCAGGCTGTTTATCACTGCTAATCAGTGCCAAAGTGCATGTGCTCTCTATTGTAAACTTGGTAAGATTGGTCTACACCTGTTTGGCATATTTAATTTACCTATCAGTCCCTTGTACAGTGGTATCCCATATACCCAGGGCCAGTAATTAAATGCTACTGGTGGGCTTGCAGCGCTTATTGCACCACCCACCGAGGTAGCCTTTCAAACCTGTCTCAGGCCTCTGCCACAGCAGGGCCTGCCTGTGCATTTTACTGCTGCAGTGATGTGACATATACAGTCGTTGCCACGTCTGCAACTCCCCTTTTACTACATATCAGTCACCCCTAAGGTATGCCCTAACTATCCCTATGGGCAGGGTGCGTTGTAGGTAAAAGGTAGGACATGTACCTTAACTGCTGTGTGGCAAGTCCTGGTAGTGACAAGCAGCTTGTTTGGTTTCTCACTGCTGTGAGCCTGCCCTCTCGTAAGTTTGCATTGGGGATTCCCTGATATGTGCTTCAATGGTAATTCCTGACATGAGAGGGGTAGTGTGACCAGTTTGATATGTTTGGAATGGTAGTGATAAATCATGCTTATTGGTGAATGCAGATTTATTATTACTATTTTAGAAATACCACTTTTAGAAGTGGGCATTTCTGTATGCTGTGTGTCTTTGTGCCTGCCTGGTGTGTATTGACCGCCGGGTTCTGACAGACAGTGGAGACCCTGGGGGGCTGAGGTGTGTCCTGCCCTGCCTGGGTGACTCAGCGCTAGGCTGAATATGCCTGGTCTGCATTTGGAGTGGTGGGAGGAGTTGCACCTGCACCTGAATAGGGCTGCGCCTGCCTTCCACAATGATGGCTCTGCCCCGCTGTGGTTTGTCTGGAGCCAAGGCTCACACTGTGAATGGGGGGTGTTGTGCGCTTGTAAAGATATTTTAAAGTGCCCCCAGAATTGGTTTGGACAGGGCTCAGAGCCCTGTGCCAGGGGGGAACAAAGACATTTGGACTATAAGTACTGGGGCTGTGACCCCATGTTTGTTGAACTGAAAAAGAAGACACTGCGTGGGATGTGTGGCCGGCAGGCTGCTGGACTACCAGGAGGAACCGCCATGGAACCGACCTATTCTTGTGGGGGAGACTGAGGGAAGGACTGCCACTGGGACCCTTATGCTGGCCTGCCTGGCTGCACCCTACTATCACGTCTCCAGTGCTGTCCCTCCAGGAGTGCAGACTTGTGCGTTTTTATTCATCAGGGCTCGTGGCCCTGAACTGAAGCTTGGAAGGTGCCCTGTGAGGAGGTTGCCTGAGCCCCAAGTGTGGGCTCCTGCTACAGTAAAGCACATGGAGTGCTTCCTTTTTCCTGTGCTACAAAGTGCGATGCCCGCACGCCAGAAGCTTGTGGTGGGTGCTTTCAAATTTGTCTCCTGAGTCCGAGGAGTGGCTCAACCCTCAATCTGAGCTGGGTGCGGAGTTCATTTGCGCCGTGAGGAGGGCTGCGCCAAGGAGGGAGAAGCCGCCGGAAGTCAGGCAGAGGCTGAGCCTGGTTGTGGGTGGGGCCGAAGAAGGCAGATCCGAGGGAGACTTCGGTCAGTACTCTGCCAGTCGCTTCACCTGAGAGAGAGAAGAACGGCTACACAGCATGTTTGTGCGCCGCCACAGATCCCCGAGCCAGGGTGGGGGGCCCTGGACGCAGTGGAGGCTTTTGTTGGTGCTGGTGGAGGAGAGCCGGCCCCTACAAAGGTGGCTTCCCCCAAGAGGAAACCTGTGGGACGACGGTGTGGAGCCGACAAGTTAGTATCCAGGGGGGCGGGGAGGGTGGATTTTTGTCCTGATCCAGCAAGGTCTCCTCACTGGCAAGGCAGTGCCTGATTCTGTGCAGCAGTTGCCCCTCCTTACAAATGGGGACAGCGGCCATTGTGAGAGTTACCTTCGCGGGGGTTCAAATGAGTTCTCCCCGCCCTTGGGGGCATTTTCTTGCGGCGAATACAGCGTTGCTCTTCTTAGGGGCACACCCGCAATCTCTGTGGTAGGCAGGTGGGTAGCCCAGAAGCCTACGCAAGGGGTAGACAGTGGCATTATTTTCAGCATACTACTGATCATACATTGATGTGGATATCTGGGGTGATAGGTCTACTGTTGGAATGAGGTTTCTGATGTGTGCACTCTACTAGTATATCCTGTAGTGCCCTGCTGATGTTATGTTAATAGAAATTTCTTAAGCGTGCTGACACCGATTGGTTTCCTGGCGCTGTTGAAGACAGAGGGCGTGACCATGGGATGCAGAGCGCACAGGATTTATTGGAATGCTTGTTGGTAGAGCCAGGTCTTTAAGGCTTTCCTAAATGACACGAGATCCGGACAGAACCGGATCTCCCGGGGGAAGGCATTCCACAACCGGGGGACCAGTGTTCCAAATCTGCATCCGCCAGAACGTTTGCGCTTAAAGGATGGTACCTGTAAGAGACCTTGATGGGCCGAACGAAGGTTACGGGACGGGGCATGCTTCATGATGAGTCTCTCAATACATTTGGGGCTTTTGCAATGTAATGCTTTGAAAATCATGCAGCCAGCTTTAAAGGTGCAGAGCTGAGCCATAGGAAGCCAACAAAGTTTTCCCAGGAGAGGGGTGGCTGGTTGCCCTCTAGGTTGGTTCAGAATCAGTCTGGCTGCATAGTTTTGTACCATCTGAAGACGTTTCAGGAGGTACTGAGGTAGGCCCAGATAGATTGAGTTCGCATAATCCAGGTGAGAGATCACAGTGGGGATCACCACCTGTGTTAGGGCCTCCTGAGTAGGGAGGCGACGGACCTTCCGGATTTTCCTAAATTGGAAAAAGCCCTTAGAGACTACCTGACCTACTTGTGCTTTGAGTGATAGGTCACTGCTCAAGGTGACCCCAAGTGTCTTTTCCGAGGGAGAAGGAGTCGGTGCTTGGCCCATTTCTGGTGGCCAATAGTGCGGGCCCCAGTGTTTGGTGCTGTCACCTGTGAGAACAAGCTCAGTTTTTCCTGTGTTCAACTTCAAATGATTTTGGTCCATCCAAGCGTGGATGAACCTCATTGTGGATTGAAAAGTGGATATGGATGCTTCAGAGTTGTCAATAGTGAAAAGCAATTGCAGGTCATCTGCATAATTGAGCACCGTCACCTGTTTATTATTATTATTATTATTATTATTAAATTACACTTGTATAGCGCTCTCTACCCGGAAGCCTCGTAGCGCTTATGACTGAAACTTTATTAGCGCGGGCTCAGGGCAGATCAGCATGACTTCCCATACAAGTGTGTTTTCAGGGCTTTCCTGAAGGAGAGATGATTAGCAGTGTCCCGGAGGGGTAAAGGAAGGGTGTTCCAGAACTTGGCCGCAGTGTATGAAAAAGAGCGGCCGCCCCAGCGGGTTTTCCTAACTCTGATGGAGGTGGCCAACTGGAGGGAACCAGAGCGGAGGGAGCGCGAGGGGACATAGGGAGTGACCAAGGTCTGTAGAATTGCGGGGCCAGTGTGATGAAAGGCCTTGTGTAGGATACACATCGCCTTGAACTGTACTCTCGCTGCAATAGGGAGCCAGTGGAGTTCTCTTAAGGCATTCCTAGCTGACTGCCAGCGAGGAAGATTGTAGAGTAGACGGGCCGCACTGTTTTGGGTGACTAGGAGCTTTTGGATGACAAAGGCAGGGGCTCCCATAAAAAGAGCGTTCCCATAGTCCAGGCGTGATAGTATAAGGGCCTGGACCAGGATCCTCCTAGCCTGGAATGGAAGCAGGGGGAGCACCTTCCGCAGCATCCTCATCAACCCGAAACAGGTGGCTGCAATCTTGGTGGCTTGTACCGAAAAGTTCAAGGCTGAGTCGAACCAAATCCCCAAGCTTTTTATCTGGGGCTTAGGAGTGGGGGGCGCACCCAGACATGGTGGCCAGATGGATGCAAAAGCGAGGGGGGAGGAGTTACCCAGCAGGATGACATCCGTCTTCTCCCCATTAAGTTTTAAACAGGAAGATTGCATCCATCTGGCGACCGCCTCCAGACAGGGGCCTAAGGTGTGGGACGATCCCTCCGCGTGGTCTAAGGAGACCACCAGTTGGGTATCGTCCGCGTAGGTGACAATACGCACACCGAAGGGTTGGACTATCCTGTCTAGAGGCTTCATGTAGGCATTAAACAGGGTGGGGCTCAGGGAGGAGCCCTGAGGAACCCCACACCTGAGTGGATGTTTAAGGGATACTGCATCACCCTCAAAAACCTGGAAGAACCGGTCGGCCAGGAAAGACGTCAGCCATTCCAGGGCCGCGCCCGACACGCCCATGTCCGTCAGTCGTTGCAACAACGTGACATGGTTGACCGTGTCGAACGCGGCGCTCAGGTCCAACAGGATAATGGCGACTCTCCCACCCTGGTCCAACAATGCTCTTGCTTCTTCCGTGACCGCTAGAAGAGCAGTTTCTGTCCCATGTAACGGACAAAACCCTGTCTGAGAAGCACGCAGGAGATTATTTGACTCCAGGTAGTTCGTCAAGGTGTTATTTACGTGCCTCTCAAGCAGTTTGCTCATCCAGGGGAGCAAGGAAATAGGACGATAATTCGCGAGGTTGTTTTGATCAAGATTGGGCTTTTTCAGCAACGCCCTCACCATCGCGCACTTCCATGACGGGGGGACAGAATTAGAAGAGATGGAAGTGTTAAGAACGTCCAATATGATAGGGCGAATCAAGTCCATAGCCAGTTTGAGGGTTTGTGGAGGTACTGGGTCGTTGGGGGATCCAGAGGTGACTTTAGCAGTCAGTTTATCTAGTGCTGGGACATCCAAGAGTGGAATAGTGTCTAGCCTACAAGAATCCAAGATGTCAAGAGTTGGGGAGGTACAGGGTTCCAAATCATTACTGGTATCCCCAAATGAAGAGTAAATGGTTAGAATTTTTTGGGAGAAAAAATTGGCCAGGTCGTCACAGCGGTTTTGAGCACCCTCAATGTTGGGGCGTTCGGTAGGAGGGGAAATAAGGGATTTCACAATCTTAAAAATTTCCCTGGGAGCATTGGAGGCTGCATGAATTTTACTACCATAGAAGGAGGTTTGTGCCGCCTTTAACTCTTGTTTGTAGAGCCTGATATTGGCTCTATATTCATTCTTCCTGGTTTGGGAGTAGTCCTGTCTCCATGTTCTCTCATATTTACGGCATGCTACTTTCATAGCCTTGAGTGCGGGTGTGTACCATGGGGCAGCTTTTAGTTTTTTTGTAAAATTATTGTTTTGAACAGGAAGGACCTCGTCAAGTGAAGAGGTGATCCAGCCATCAAAATTGTTGGCTGCTGTGTTGGCATGCAGCACCTTTCTAGGGGGTTCTCTAGCCAACTTGGATTGTACTTGGTTATCTCTAAGAGCCTGAATAAGTGGAAAGATATAGAGATTAAACAGGTGGGGTGACAGGGAAGAGCCCTGTGGTACACCACACGTGATGGTCTGAGTGGTGCCCACCAGGTCGCCCAAGCGGACTGCCTGAGTGCGATCCTCAAGGAAGGACTTAAGCCATCTGGCTGCCGTGCCCCGGATGCCGGCCCGGATGACACGATCGATCAGAATAGTGTGATTGTTGGACCCGGGCCTTTATGGCTGGTTCACCCCTGCACTTTTTGCTTTGATGGCGTTCATGATTTCTGGCTTGGCGCACTTTTTCCCTGGGTCCCAGAGTGAAAGTGCGTGCGTGTAGTATGGCTGGCCTGCCCTCCCATAGGAATGCATGGGGAATGTGTGTGTCCCTGGTAGTTCCTGATGCGTGGGGAGTGCAGGCTCGAGTTTAGTATGTCTGAACTCGTGAGAGTGAATGCTGCGAGATGGTGTATGCGGCATGTATGTGTCTAGAAGGGAAGTGCTACTTATGGACATTGAGATATGTGTGCAGTGAGGGTGCTGGAGCGTGATTGGCTGGAGCTGGCTGGCATGCCAGGCTCCAGGAAGTCTGGATGAGTCTGCCCGGTGGTGAGTGTGAGATTAGCATGAGTGATGTGTGGGAGGAGTATACCTGTGTCCTGGATGGGCTGGGTTTCCCCCACACAATGCTGGCTCCGCCCCCCCTGTGGTGTGTCTGACGACCCTAGCCTCCCCAGTGAATGAAATGTGTGGTTGGGCCATCAAGAGTGCTCCAGAACCAGCTGCGACTGGTTTCTCCCCCACCCTGCACCCTTAGACAAAGGATTTACAGTATAAAAATGGGGCTGTGTCCCCATGAGGGTTGTTCTCTTCCAGTATCCTGAGGGGGCTGCTGCTGCTGCTGCTGCTGGGGCCAGGAGGAACCACCACTTGGACTGCCTCCCTGCCTGGAGGGCCAGTGAGCTGGCCCCTGGCCCAGCCTTGCCCCCCTGCCTACCTAAGGACCTTGCTGGAGCTTTTGCTGGTGCCCTTGCGCTTAAGAGCGCTGTATTTTGTGCCCTAGCGCTTGGGAGCGCTTATTTCGGCTGCTAGCGCTTAGGAGCGCTTTATCTTTGCCCTGAACTTGCTTGTCCTTCCAGCGCCTGGGAGCGCTGCTGTTCATGGTCCTATAGCGCTTGGGGGCGCTTTATTTGCTAAACTACGGCGCGGGAGCCAACCCCGCTCATTGCCATGATTTTGCCGACTTTGGGGCACTGTATTACGGGTGCCACCCCGTGTTTATTATTTAACGACAACGGGAGCCGACCCCGTGCCGAAATCACCGCCGGGCAGCCCGGGACACCCTGCGACGTCATTCCCCCAGGCCGCGCTGTGATTGGGCGCCGGCCCGGGGACAGAGCAGGAAGCCGGAAGAGCCGGGCGGCGGGAGCTTCCCCAGGAGGGGAGAAGCTCCCGAGGACCGCCGTTAAGGAGGAGGCGTGCTGGAGTGACTGGCGGGGCTCCTAGGCAGAGAGGTGAGCCCTGCAGCCCCAGAGAAACGCCTTCCCAGGAAGCAGAGACCGACCGCAGCTCCGGAGAGAAGTGCGGGCATCCGGAAGCGGAGGAGAGCCGTGGGCGCAGCTGTCCATGCACCGCGAAGCAGGGAGACGCCACAGGGAGCCAGCGCGGCATCAGAAAGCCCCCGCCACAGCAGCCGGTGAGTGTTGTTCCGACTCCCCAGCTTACAGGGCAGTTTCCTTGTGCTCTTGAGCGGCCCCGTTTGGCAGAGGGCCGCTCCGACGACCTGGGGGCACCTAGTCATTATTGACTTCCAGTCCCCCGAGCGGGACTGCAATGAAGGCTTAGCAGTTGCTGCAGAGCCCACAGAGGGCTCCGGGGGCATCTTGGTTGTTGAGCCCGAGAGGCTCCGAAGTGCCCACAATTGTTTCAGAGCCGCGAGAGGCTCTAGGGGGCATTTCATAAGTCGAGCCTAAGAGAGGCTCCAGGGCCCCCATTGTTGTTGTAGAGCCCCAGAGAGGCTATTGGACAGTTATTTGTGTAGAGAGCCCAGCGAGGCTCCAAGAGGGGACAATCAGTTGTCCAGAGCCTGTGAGGCTCCCCCATCTGCGTTGGCCCATCAGTGATGATTCAGCTGCCCAGCACTTAGTGGGCAGCTGCACCGTTTAGGCCCCCCCTGACACTTGTGACACAGGTCGTCCTAGCCCTAGAGAGGCCAGTTGGCCTAGGGACTGCCACAGGTTGTGGCTCATGTGGGTTTTGCGCAATTACTTGTGCTTGCACCTCTGAATGTGTTTTTATGCGTCATGTGCCTTGTTTTTACACCGCTGAATGTGTTTTGATACATCATGTGTTTTATTTCCCTACACCGCTGAATGTTGATACATCATGTGTTTTATTTCCCTACACCGCTGAATGTTAATGCATCATGTGTAATGTTCCTATGCTTATACCCCTAAATGTTGGTGATTCTTAGGTGGTTGTTTTTTTTTCTCCTAGTACAGGTGTTGCTAGTGAGGTCTTGGTTCCCTGCACAATATTTTCCTAAGGTGGTTAGGGTTGCGTAAGAGGTACTTACCCTTTACCAGTTCTTACTGGTTGTGTTCTAACTTGTTCTAAAAGTGTTCTATGTGCTAATTACTATTCCTAAAAAGTGATGATTCCTGACAGTGGTCCATGTGGCCCTGTCTTGTACATATCCCCTTGTAAATTCTGCCCGTGCCTGTTGGCACAGTGTAACAATATGTGTGTTTTATCTAATGTATGTTTATTATAATACAAAGGCTATTTTTATATAACCTTGTGTGGAGTTTCCTTTGTGGTGGGCCTTTGGGTGTTGTAGCTGGGGTGCGTGCGCAAATACTTAACCTACATCGCCTCCAAGTTTAGCCTTGCTGCTCGCGCCACGTTACCTAGAGGGTGAGTAGGGGTTATCTTGGCGTGTAACTCCCTTGCCCTGACTTGGGAGTGGTGGTCTCTGACTGACTTTGGCGAAAGCCCTGGCCAGCCAGGGATCCCGTTTCCAACATTGGTGGCAGGCGGTGAGGATCCGGATTTGTGTTTGCGTTGTACCGCAGTGTCAACAGGCCACACTACAAATCTCTGCATTTTAGATAATTACATGTTGGGGATTATTGTCCTTTGAAGTTCTAGTATTTCTTTTCCAAAGAGGGTCCAGTACATTTTTCCCCTGCCCTGCTCCCAGAGTTTGGTACCTGTGTCACGGGTGGTCAGGTTGAGAATTCAGGGGTGGTAAAAACTGCCTTACCGGTCCGAGGGGGGGCGTGTGTGGATGAATGGTGTGTTGCCTGGACAGATGAGTGTGAGTTCTCTTTGGTAGGGAGCTTGCTGAAATACTTTGAACTGTGTACTCGTGCTTCAGCTCTGACAGTTAAGTCCCCTGTGTTGCCGTGTCTGTGAGCATCCTGTCAAGATGGAATCTCCTTTTAACCACTGTGGCCTGTTTAAGTACAGTGTGCATGAGTTGGTACGGTTTTGTGAGGAGAGAGACATCCCAGTGAGTGAGTCAGACACCCAGTCCAAGCTTAGGAATAACCTGATCCTATGGCAGAAGGATGACTGGGAACGTGAGCACAGTGTGAGAGAGAGGGCCCGGGCCGCACACCATGAGGGTGGTGGGTCTGAGGGGAGCCCTGTAGAGTCTGATGTGGAGAGTGAGGATGACAGTGAATGGGCATCAGCAGATGGTGAGGACCCCATAGATAGAGAGTCCCTTGCTGGGTCCAGTGTCAGATGTAGCACCCCATCCCTTTCCCTGTCCCAGAGGAGTGGTTGGATAGGAGAGAAGAGAGGGAGCACCAGCTGGCCATGGAGAAGCTCAGGTTAGGGTATGCCAGAGAGATGGCGCAGCTGGGTGTGAATGAGCGGATTGCAGAGGCTGAGAGAGCCTTGGCCAGGGAGAAGATAGCCCTAGAGGGTAGGTTATCACCTGACCGCAGTCCTAGTTGTCTGGATTCCCCAGGGAGGGTTGGATCCAGTGGTGGCAGCAATAGAGAGTTTGGGGCGGGAAGTGCCATGCCCCATTTCCAAAGAGTGGTGCCTTGTTCCCGAGAGGACAGGTACAGATTGAAGTTCAGGGGCAGTAGGAGACTGCCTCACCAGGATTGGGCGGACTATGTGGATGATTGTCATGATGCCCTGCTTGATTGGCTAGAGGTTCATGGGGAACCTGATTTTGAGGGTCTGCTCAACCTGGTTATCAAAGAGCAGCTGTTCAATTGTTTTGTGCCAGAGTTGCGCAAACACCTGTCAAGAGGTGACTATGTTAGTCCTTGGAAGCTTGCAGAGGAAGCAGACCGCTGGGAAGGTGCCGGAGGTTCTGACACGTCATGGGTGAGTGAACCCGAGAGTAGTGGGTCAGGTATCTTCCAGACCAGTGTGGTGGAAGAGGCTCAGAGTAGCCCAGCTAGGTCCCAGTGTAGCGAGAGGGGTGTAGGGGCTCACGTCTTGTCTCAGTGGAGTAAGAGTGAGTGGGGGACTGAGAGTTCCCAGGTGCCCGAAACCCAGTCTCAGAACCTGGATGGTTTCTCGAGGGAACACCAGGTTGGGGACCTAGGCTGTCCTGTTAGACCCCTTGAGGGGGATCTCCTAGTGTCTAGAGAACCTGGAGTATCTTTAAATAGTGTTCCAGTGGTTCTAGTGTCCGGCAGTGCCACTCCCGTTGGGGGGGCACAGAAGTCCGAAGTGAGGAGTGAATGGGGGATGTGTTCCCCAGTGGGAGAACCAGTGGGTCAGGGACTACCCAGTTGGGCGAAGTTCCCGGTTAGTGACCATGGTGACACCACTTCTGTTCAGGGGGATCTTCCCGCACTGTCAGGTGGACAGGGGACGGGAGATCTGCGCCAGACAGACAGTCACACAGCACATGAGTCATGTGTTAGCCTCAGGGGGATGGTGAGTGAGTCCCCAGAAGTCCTGGAGTACCAGGCAATTATCCCACCTGTGGGTTTAGACCGAAGGTTGGGAGGCCAGGTTCAGGATCGGCCTGACCTGAAGGGTGGGACGTCTGTAACCAGAGTCTTAGCCAGTGCTTCTTCCAGGGGTACCTCTCCAGTTGGGAGGGTGCAGAACTCTGGAAGGGGGTGCAGAGGGTGGGAGAGCCCGCCTCTGACCCCGGTGCAGCCTGAGGGGTTAAACCCTGGGTTGGAATGGCGTTCTAGGTGTCCCCCTCGCAGGAGGAGGAACCCTAAAAGAAGAGGTAAGGGGAGGAGAGCCTTCCCTGAGACTCCTGGTCCGCCTGAGGGTGTAGACCCTAGGCTGGAGAACCAGTGGCAGTCTAGCCCTGTCTTGCAAACAGGAAGAGTGGAGAGTGGCTACTATGTGCCAGGGGTTACTACCCCCCACTCTGTGAATAGGCAAGGACCGGTGGCACTTGGGTGGCCCAGGGCCTGGTCCTGGCCGCGGACAGCTTGGGAGTACCAGTGGGGTAGCCCAGTTGTTCCAGATGGTGGTTTGAGAAGGAATCCCAGGGGTTCACAGTGGCGTGGAACAGGACGGTGTGCCGGCAGTGGCGGGCCCGTGTCCGTGTTCTATCGCCCAAAGCAGGGAAGCCCATCACGGTGGTGATCGGTCTACCCTGCGTTTTGGCTGGAAGGGGGTTGTGTTGGACCCGGGCCTTTATGGCTGGTTCACCCCTGCACTTTTTGCTTTGATGGCGTTCATGATTTCTGGCTTGGCGCACTTTTTCCCTGGGTCCCAGAGTGAAAGTGCGTGCGTGTAGTATGGCTGGCCTGCCCTCCCATAGGAATGCATGGGGAATGTGTGTGTCCCTGGTAGTTCCTGATGCGTGGGGAGTGCAGGCTCGAGTTTAGTATGTCTGAACTCGTGAGAGTGAATGCTGCGAGATGGTGTATGCGGCATGTATGTGTCTAGAAGGGAAGTGCTACTTCTGGACATTGAGATATGTGTGCAGTGAGGGTGCTGGAGCGTGATTGGCTGGAGCTGGCTGGCATGCCAGGCTCCAGGAAGTCTGGATGGGTCTGCCCGGTGGTGAGTGTGAGATTAGCATGAGTGATGTGTGGGAGGAGTGTACCTGTGTCCTGGATGGGCTGGGTTTTCCCCACACAATGCTGGCTCCACCCCCCTGTGGTGTGTCTGACGACCCTAGCCTCCCCAGTGAATGAAATGGGTGGTTGGGCCATCAAGAGTGCTCCAGAACCAGCTGCGACTGGTTTCTCCCCCACCCTGCACCCTTAGACAAAGGATTTACAGTATAAAAATGGGGCTGTGTCCCCATGAGGGTTGTTCTCTTCCAGGATCCTGAGGGGGCTGCTGCTGCTGCCTGGGCCAGGAGGAACCGCCACTTGGACTGCCTTCCTGCCTGGAGGGCCAGTGAGCTGGACCCTGGCCCAGCCTTTCCCCCCTGCCTACCTAAGGACCTTGCTGGAGCTTTTGCTGGTGCCCTTGCGCTTAAGAGCGCTGTATTTTGTGCCCTAGCGCTTGGGAGCGCTTATTTCGGCTGCTAGCACTTAGGAGCGCTTTATCTTTGCCCTGAACTTGCTTGTCCTTCCAGCGCCTGGGAGCGCTGCTGTTCATGGTCCTATAGCGCTTGGGGGCGCTTTATTTGCTAAACTACGGCGCGGGAGCCAACCCCGCTCATTGCCGTGATTTTGCCGACTTTGGGGCACTGTATTACGGGTGCCACCCCGTGTTTATTATTTAACGACAACGGGAGCCGACCCCTTGGCGAAATCACCGCCGGGCAGCCCGGGACATCCTGCGACGTCATTCCCCCAGGCCGCGCTGTGATTGGGCGCCGGCCCGGGGACAGAGCAGGAAGCCGGAAGAGCCGGGCGGCCGGAGCTTCCCCAGGAGGGGAGAAGCTCCCGAGGACCGCCGTTAAGGAGGAGGCGTGCTGGAGTGACTGGCGGGGCTCCTAGGCAGAGAGGTGAGCCCTGCAGCCCCAGAGAAACGCCTTCCCAGGAAGCAGAGACCGACCGCAGCTCCGGAGAGAAGTGCAGGCATCCGGAAGCGGAGGAGAGCCGTGGGCGCAGCTGTCCATGCACCGCGAAGCAGGGAGACGCCACAGGGAGCCAGCGCGGCATCAGAAAGCCCCCGCCACAGCAGCCGGTGAGTGTTGGTCCGACTCTCCAGCTTACAGGGCAGTTTCCTTGTGCTCTTGAGCGGCCCCGTTTGGGAGAGGGCCGCTCCGACGACCTGGGGGCACCTAGTCATTATTGACTTCCAGTCCCCCGAGCGGGACTGCAACGAAGGCTTAGCAGTTGCTGCAGAGCCCACAGAGGGCTCCGGGGGCATCTTGGTTGTTGAGCCCGAGAGGCTCCGAAGTGCCCACAATTGTTTCAGAGCCGCGAGAGGCTCTAGGGGGCATTTCATAAGTCGAGCCTAAGAGAGGCTCCAGGGCCCCCATTGTTGTTGTAGAGCCCCAGAGAGGCTATTGGACAGTTATTTGTGTAGAGAGCCCAGCGAGGCTCCAAGAGGGGACAATCAGTTGTCCAGAGCCTGTGAGGCTCCCCCATCTGCGTTGGCCCATCAGTGATGATTCAGCTGCCCAGCACTTAGTGGGCAGCTGCACTGTTTAGGCCCCCCCTGACACTTGTGACACAGGGCGTCCTAGCCCTAGAGAGGCCAGTTGGCCTAGGGACTGCCACAGGTTGTGGGTCATGTGGGTTTTGCGCAATTACTTGCGCTTGCACCTCTGAATGTGTTTTTATGCGTCATGTGCCTTGTTTTTACACCGCTGAATGTGTTTTGATACATCATGTGTTTTATTTCCCTACACCGTTGAATGTTGACACATCATGTGTTTTATTTCCCTACACCGCTGAATGTTAATGCATCATGTGTAATGTTCCTATGCTTATACCCCTAAATGTTGGTGATTCTTAGGTGGTTGTTTTTTTTTTCTCCTAGTACAGGTGTTGCTAGTGAGGTCTTGGTTCCCTGCGCAATATTTTCCTAAGGTGGTTAGGGTTGCGTAGGAGGTACTTACTCTTTACCAGTTCTTACTGGTTGTGTTCTAACTTGTTCTAAAAGTGTTCTATGTGCTAATTACTATTCCTAAAAAGTGATGATTCCTGACAGTGGTCCATGTGGCCCTGTCTTGTACATATCCCCTTGTAAATTCTGCCCGTGCCTGTTGGCACAGTGTAACAATATGTGTGTTTTATCTAATGTATGTTTATTATAATACAAAGGCTATTTTTATATAACCTTGTGTGGAGTTTCCTTTGTGGTGGACTTTGGGAGTTGTTGCTGGGTGCGCGCGCAAACACTTAACCTACA
Source organism: Lissotriton helveticus (assembly GCF_964261635.1). Taxonomy (NCBI): domain Eukaryota; kingdom Metazoa; phylum Chordata; class Amphibia; order Caudata; family Salamandridae; genus Lissotriton; species Lissotriton helveticus. The sequence goes on along the minus strand of NC_136071.1, from coordinate 630,235,027 downwards.
TAGCCTCCAAGTTTAGCCTTGCTGCTCGCGCCATGTTACCTAGAGGGCGGGTAGGGGTTATCTTGGTGTGTGACTCCCTTGCCCTGACGTGGAAGTGGTGGTCTCTGACTGACGTTGGCGCAAGCCTTGGCCAGCCAGAGATCCCGTTTCCAACAGTGATCGACCGTGTCGAATGCGGCCGACAAATCCAGGAGCACTAAGGCCTGAGGGGAACGCTTGTCGGCACAGTCACGGAGAGAGTCAAGTACCGATACTACCACCGCCTCTGTTGAGTGGGCGGGGCGAAACCCCGCTTGATGTGGGTCAAGGCCTTTGGATTCCTCCATAAAGTTAGACAAGCATTTGGTGACATGAGCCTCCAATATCGTTGCCAAAAATGGAAGTAAAGAAATCGGCCTATAATTTGCCTTGCATGTCACATCTACCCCAGGTTTCTTTAGGAGTGGTATAACCGTTGCTTCCTTAAATGCAAGGGGAACTAGACCAGAGGTCAGCGAGTCATTAAGGAGGGTACAGGCAGGGTCTGCGATAACTGAGAGGCAGTCTTTTAAGACGTGGGGCGGGCATCTGTCCGATGGGGAACCGGATTTCACTCTCGCCAGCAGCTCCTGAAATTGATCAGGGAAAATTGGAGGAAAGCTGCTGAGTGTGCTGGTTTGATTAGTCCTGATGATGGCCTCAATGGTGGGAATTGTGGTTTGTGGGATGCTCGCTTTAATGATCGCAATTTTATCGGTGAAGAAGACATTCAATGAGTCATGCTGATGATGTATATTGATGCCTAATGTGTTATGCTAAATACAGTTCCTACCAGTAGCTACTGGGCTGTGCTAACTGATGTTTATGTCAATGGCCCGATTGGCCTAGTGATTTATGTACACTATGTGACGTCATGACCAGTGCCTAGTGGCACAGCAATATATGTGATTGTGGTCTAATGTGTTTTTATGGATAATACAAAGGACTTTTTTATATAACCTTGTATGGAGTTTCTTTTGTGGTGTGCCGAGTGTGTCACTGCTGTGTGAGTGTGTTGCGCAAATGCTTTACACATTGCCTCTGGGATAAGCCTGACTGCTCTGCCAACCTGCCAATGGGTGATCAGGGGTTATATTCGGTGTGTAGCTTCCTTGCCCTGCCTATAGTGGGGGGGGGTTCTGCCTGGCGTAGGTGCATAGCCTAGCCAACCAAAAACCCCATTTCTAGTACTGCCCCTCTACCCATAGCCTCCTAAGAACTAAGGATACTACACATCCTCATAAATAGAAAAACGTAGCTAGCCATCAATAATCCTAAAGATACGATCTACTTTGTTCACCAAAATAGTTATATACAGATAGGGAACAGAGACCCTCTCTACCTTAATAGGCCTTCCTTGAAAATCGGCACTGTGAGATTCCTAGCTTTAATAATAGACACAAAAGAGGCTAGTGTCCCCCCTTTTTTAATTGTATGGGCACCTAAAACATATGGAGACTATGTTTAATCCTAGGTTACAAATAACTCCAATCCATTAACATCGCCCTCAAGATAATATCAAGGGAAGAGACTAGATCCAACCCTATCCTAACAAGTCTAACATGAAGGATCCACAAGACAAGCTTTATGATAGAACCATTCAGACTGGCTTGTGCGCCCCCTACTGAGCCCCAAGGGTATACTGAAAATACACCTCACCAAGAATCCAGAGAGGGAAAATCCCCATGGATTACCCCATGGGTGGAGAATTATGTGCGCTTCCTGTGTCTTCGGCGGCTCTCTGAATTGTCTTCCCATAATAAACACACAAACACACTTGGCATAGGGAAAGCAGAGCACACATCTGATTGCACTTAGTTCAATTACCTTATTAAAAAAATAATAAATGCGTGCTGCAGCGCAATTTGAACTCCACCCCTACACATTATCGAAATGCAATTATACATTTGCATTTGACATTATATTCACTATTGCTCGGAACCTCATTAACATTTGTGAAGCATTTAAACATATTAATGAAATGTATTCATTGTAGAAATTAGAGATTTATGCACTTGTGCGCTAATGTTCAGTATAAACATGAAAGCCTGTATTCTACATTCACGTTTTACACTTCAAGTTATTTTGAAAGTTATATTTACATATGTAAACATGTACTCTTCTATTCCCGTTTTGCATTTATTCTCAAGTTACATTTGTACATGTATATCCATGTATTCGAAATGCATATGTCATGATGGACTGCCCCTGGACACGGAAGAGGGTGAAGACAAAACCTTACCCTCTTACATTTCCCCTGTGTTTGATTTGCAGTCATCCACGATAGAAAATGGTGTAGAGCCCTTTAATTTCCAAGGCTTCTTGGAACCTGCCTCTGGTCATGTGACAGGGTCACATGCTCCAATGGGTGACACCGTAACAGAGGAGACCGGCTTTTTAATGAACCCGTGCTGGAAGGAGGACGCTCATCGGGAGTCGTAAGGAGGAGAGAGTTCCTATCCAGACGATCCGGAGTGGAGGAGAGGCAGAGACACGACGCAACCAGCTGCCCCGGAGGTGGTGAACCAGGAACAAGCGACATCCGCAGTACCCGAATACCAGGACCCAAGGGAGCAGAGCAGCGAGTCGGACCCAATCCGACATTACCCTCTGAACAGCCGCGCTCCTGGAGGAGCGTGGCTACCCGAGGTACGTGGCCTTATCCGGGAGTGGTTTTGGAAGGGGAGGCTTGCGGGAAGAACCTCCGTAAGCAGGGAGGGGTGACCGATCCCCGTATCACGGGCTGCAATAGCTGACTGTTTTTTTAAAATCAAAGACGGAACACACAGTGGTGGTTTACGGGTGATCTCCCCTCACTCCCTTTTTCCTCTTTCACCCACTACAGCAAACTTATTGGTTCCTTAAAATTCCTTTTTTTGTTTGTTTCTTTTATTTCGATGTCGGGCTGACACTGAGGTCCATCATTCCCACAAAAGGACGAAGACATCCAAAGCATTTCCTCCGGAGAGAAGACGGAAGCTGTTGAGATTCCTGTATTTTTGTTTGTAACACCGATACCATTAATAAAACACTTACTTTTGAACCAAAAAACCCTCTCTGTCTCTCTGTGCCCATTACAGCATATTAAATGCTCAACTAAAGTTAGCCTAACTACATGCCTCAGTTGAAATGTATTTTGGTTTGCCAACATGTTGCTGCTCTCTTTGCATGTCTATTATCATGACTCAGGTTAGTTAGAAAAATGCTCATTGTTTGTATTAGATTGCTGATAAAGAGGCCGGTATGGAAAACTTTGTAGTGAAAGTGGGAAATTCATAATTTACCAGGATGGAGAGGGTGAGAACCACAGTCTCAGTTCCATGTGCTGAGAAACTTAAGCCATGTTGCAAATGCACTCGAGAAACAATTTGATTGGTTCCTGGTGGTGTTAATGGAGATAAGACATGTTTGAGTCTTCTGGTACTTTTAAATTGGTGTTGTCACAGTCCAAACCCAGTCCAAGCCCTTAAAGTTTTTGTTTCGACTCGGAGAACCAGCGGAGAGTTCCAGGGGTTTGGAATAGAGTTGTAAAAGCGGAGAAGTGAGTATTAATAGGGTTTTGGGTTGTAATTGTGTATGTTATGCTTGAAGTATTTTGCAAATATTGTGTGGTGCGATGCAATGATGTTTTAGTTGTGGTACAGATGTGAATGTTCTTAATGTTGAGTAGTTGAAGTTGTTATTTGGCTGAACGTAGCCTAAGATCCTGGGAAAGATATATAAGTGTGGGATCACTGTATTGTAGTTTGTCTGCTATTTGTTTGGTACTATTCGTGAAGTACCACCGGCTGCACAATTAAGATAGGGACATATACCTTTGTGTGAGAGTAAAGTGTGGTTTGTGTTCGGGATCCTGTTTGCAAAGGAGAAACTGCACTGATCCGGGTGATCCCCACTGATCGAGGTTTCACACTTGTGTGTTTGAGTAGGTTGGAAAGTATCGCTACGGACCATTTCTTGTGTGATTGAATACTTCGATTTCTTTAATGAAGCAGACAAAAGTTATTTGCTGAAATCAGGTGATGTTTGTTTTATGCTTGCTTGGTGTTGAGAAAAGAGTGAGTTTGTGAAAAATGTATGTGAGAGTGAACCATTGTGAAGAGTGAGAAATTAATTTCTGTGTGCTGCGTTAATTTTGTGCAGTTAACATTAGTGTTGCGATGTCATTGGTTGACTACGTTGCAAAGAGCTGCACTGAGATTGATGGTTTATGCTGAATGAGAACTGTGATTAAACTAATTATTTCCAGTTTCGTAATGAAATCCTATTTGTGATTGTTGATATTATTGTTAAAAAACGAAACATTTTAAGGCTATTCGAGATCTGATTAGGGGAGATGTGAAAGTCCCTGTTTGTGAAGGACAAAACGTTTCACCAGAAGGCTCGGCAGGTCTGCATATGGCAATAAATGTGGGGCTCTGCACATACATTTGGCTGAGTCAGTGGCATAAGATCACTGAAAAAGCAGGTGATTTGATGTTTCCATGCTATGGCACATTTAATTTGAGAATTATTGAAAATCTGAGAATGGTAATGTATGAGGTGAAGCCACTTCCTAGACCCACACAGAATGAGGCTCTTAATGCCAGGGAGTCTGCAGCTTATGTGAAAGAGAAATATCAGAGTGGAGTAAAAAAACCAATACATAGCTGTGCTGGAGCTAGGTGGAATGCAGAATAACAAAAATGGAGCCTAACCTAATTTAGGGAACAAGGTTTACCCTGTATTGATGAGCAAGGAACCTCAGAAACAGAAAAAGAAAAGGAAGAAGGATAAAGTAGAGAGTACAGCTCACCACTCCCCTACGCAATGAGGGCCCTAGGGTGCCCATTACTGGGACTTAGGTTGTGCATGGAAGGAAGATGTATTCTCAGCAGGCTAATACTGATGTGTTCGCAGGAAACCTAAGAGGAGTGTATGCTGCCTCTGTGGCAGGCCCTGAAGGGGTGGGGGCAGAGTATCTGTCAGTGCTGCCACTTGTCTGGCTAGGGGAGGATGAGAGGAAGGGAAGATGCTCCTACAGATAGGGCTGAGGTTGTAGCAGCCATAAGAGCTCTGAATATCACCAAAACCCCGAGAGCAGATGGATTGCCAGTTTAACTGTATCAGTCCAGGCCAGAGGAATTTGCCAATTGGCTGTTCTCAGTTTATTACCATGCCTATGCCCATGGCAGGTTACCAGAGTGTATGAGAGAGACACATAGTATTCTTTCCTAAGCCTGATAAGGACGATATGTAGGTGGCATCATATCGCCCGCTCCCGATGCTGAACTTAAACGTGAAGATCCTTAGTAAAATACTCGCTTTAAAGTTGTTGCCTTATTTGCCGACACTGGTACATGAGTCCAGTGCGGCTTTATTCCACTTCGTAATACATTGTGTAACTTACGCCAACTCTCGTTGGTCCTGCATGCCTTAGAACTGGCAGGAGGAAGACTATGCCTTGGCACTACGAAATATAGAACAGGCCTTTGATTCAATGGCATGGGTTACGTATGGCAAGTGCCAAGGACCATGGGGTTTGGGGATTCCTACCTCAGATTGGTGCAACTGTTGTATGAGGGCCAGATGTCGAGGGTGCATACAGAAGGAAAGGTGTCTGAGAGATTTTCGCTCAATGGGGGGAACCAGGCGGGGAGCCCACTATCACTGTTGCTATTCACACTAGCGATGGAACCCCTAAAGGTTCGATTAGTGTTCTACAGATGGGGGTGAAGGTGGGAAAGAGCACATGTGTGGTTTCTCTGTGCACCAATGATGCTCTGGTGTATTTACATCAGCCGGTCTACTCGGTCCCAATATTGTTGGTTGCCATGTCTGAGAGAGATGTCTGGGCTTTGCGTGAATCACATAAAATCTAAATTATTTGCACTGGAGACCTGGCGCCACTCCATTGGGGGAGCTCCCAGGGGTGAGTCTCCCATGGGAGGTCGATAGTGTTTGGTACCTCGGCACTAGGGTGACGAGTTGGCATGGCCAAATACTCTCATAAGGATCTGGGGGCGGGGAGGCTTGGAGGTGCCCTGTTTTGAATTTTACAATTACAACACACAGTGCATTGGCTGGATGAGGGGGGCAATTGAGAGAAGCGGTTATTGAAGGGTATGCATGGGGAACTCTCCCTGCCAGAACTTATATTGGGATCGAGGGTGTCATCACGCCATGCCATATGTGGCGGGACAGGTCTGCCGAGTATGGGAGAAGGTAGAGTGTTGAAAAGAGCTCCTTTTGCACTGGATTTGTGCATATGGACTTTAAAGCCCTTCATGCAAATTGCACAGCTGATGTCTATCAAATGCTGGAGGGCGAGAGGATGCAAGACGCTGCAGGACTTATACCCCAATGACAGGTTTGTCACATTGACAGATGCCATGGTTACCTTTAATTTAGGAATAGGTCAGCTTTTAGAATTTGTAAAAATAGCAGTCACAGTGAGGGGTAAATGGCCCACCTTCCTAGGTAAGCCTCAAGAGTCTCAAATGCTGGCGGCATTACTTAGTTTGGTGGGTGCACAGTGGCTGGTGTAGATCGCAGGTGTACAGGGCACTCTGGTAGGATGCTCCGTCGCCTGTGCTAGAGATCCAGGATAAATGGCATGAGGCCCTAGGAGAACTGTTGATGGATTCGCAAGGGGTGACAATTCGTGAGGGGGTAAAGGGGATGTTAGCTAACACCCTCTTTAAATTAATTCAGTTTAACTTTGTTCACCAGGTGTACTTGTCCCCTAAAATATTGCACAATATATACCCGGGCGTTCTTTCTCTTGTATCCGCTGTTCCAAGATAAACAAAATTGTGCTGGGAGGGGGGCTGCGTGCCCCCTCCCCCTCATAATCATACTGGGTCCCCAGGAATAGGGTCCACGGGGCCAATAACGGAGAGGTGGGGGTCACTTGTCCCCCTCCCCCTAACCATAAAGCAGGGCCCAAGGAATGGGGTGCCCAGGGCCAAAATCATCCCAGGGAGGGAAACCGCATGCCCCCTCCCCTAACAATAACACTGGGCCCCAGGAGATGGGGTCCCTGGGGCCAAACTCCACCCGTGAAGGAGGGCTGTATGCCCCCTCCTCCTAACAATAATGGTGGGCCCCAGGGAGATTGGGTTCCTGGTACCGATGTCAGCCCGGGAAGCAGGCCATGTGTCCCCCTCCTCACCATACCGGTCCCCAGGGATGGGGTCTCTGGTCTGATAACAACCCGGGAAGGGGGCAGTGTGCCCCCCTAACAGTAATCTCAGGGGATGTATGACGTTACAACGCATGCTTTTACCACGCATGCTGTTACAATGCAGTTTTTACAACGCAAACCTTTACAACGCATAGCGCTTTGGGGTGCTGGATAGTGAATAGTTTAATTTACTATTCCAACTCCAGTCCCTGTGGACACTAGGGAAGGTGTTGGATAGTAAATTAAATCTATTCCCTATCCTAGAGCGCCCCCCAGCGCAATTGGTTGTAATGGTTTTCGTTGTAAAACCTGCGTTGTAAAAGCACTGCGTTGTAAAAGTTTTGTTGTAAAGGATGTTTCCCATCTCAGGCCCTGGGGGATGGGGTCACCGGAGTCAATCAATCAATCATTAAACTTTATTTGAATCTTTGTTGGATTTATAAAAGTACAGACAGTTTAAAATTCATTTTCAGTATAGTAAAATATAATAAAATCTTTGATATTGTGTTTAAAAAAATTCATATAATAGCATCAAGATCTTTATCAATACACATCATTAAATTATCCCAGGTATAACTTTTCATCCCAGGTCCATCCTTCATTCTGTTTCATAAACAAGTTGGTCTAAAATTTTTAGTGATTTCCTTCTTTGTATGGCCCGAGTTATGAAACCAACAGCAGCACTACAGACTAATTCATTCTCAAGGGTACATATGAATTTCATCACGTCTTTATAAAAGAATACTTTCTGTGTAATAAAAATTGGAAGTAAAAATATTTTTCTAATATCTTGGTAAAACTTGCAAAACAACATACAGTGCATCGTGGTCTGGTTAGCTTTTCCCTCACATGGGCATTTATGTTCTATTTTCTGCCATTTGTTAAGTTTTGGGAAAGCCACTAATTCATGGACTGTGCCCAGACGCATTCTTGTCAGATAAAGTCTATCTTGTGTGTTTGTAACTTTTACCAAGTATCAACAAGATACCCTATGCACACAACAAACGAGTAAAAAAAAGAGTGTGTCAATGTGGACACATGTATACTTCAAAGCAAAGCTAACAGAAAATACAAAAGGGTTTCTTGTTTGGTGTGTCAACAGTTCGGTTTCTTTTAATTCCTCAAGCAAGCCAGCCGACACGTATTTCGTCGCATATGGAATAGTCTTTCCGGGACTCCTCAGGGCTGTATTAGAAGTAAACGCGAAATGGGTAGTCGCTCCGCCGGTGATAATTTCGACCCGGCACACACTTTTTTTTACTCGTTTGTTATGTGCATAGGGTATCTTGTTGAAATTTCACAGTGCGTTGGTTGTCTCCATCACACAATTGGGGGGTTATAGGGCTTATCCCCTCACCCAGTTGCACCACACCGTAACCTTTCTATGTTCCAAACCATTTGCCTCCACAGTTAGCAGAGCGCCTAGTAATTTCCCTGAACAGAAAAACCCTTTCACAAGTAAATTAACTTTTACCAAATAATTTGGAAGGCCAATTGACTCAATGTTGACACACTACAGCCGTTCGAGGAGCCAAAGACAGACGCTTTGAAATCAGGGCGCGTATTACGAGCTGCTAATCACAGTGTCGAACTCAAGGATTTTTATCTGACACAACACTGAAGCAACGTGTGTGTCAGATAAAAACATTGCCCCAAGAAACAGGATATATTTTTCTGATTATCATCCCAGCCCGAATATGGCCGGGATGGATATATAACCAGCAGGAAGGCAGAACGCTCTCTACAAAAGTAATACAGCCCTGGAGAAGTCGTGGGCCACAACCCCATAGCGACGAAACATGTGTTGGCTGGAGCAACTGGAAAGCAACATTAAATCTACAACATCCTATTGATACTCATTGTTAATTATAATTTATTCTGCACTATGAATGTGTACAAAGATGTTATTTATGATGTATTTATGTGTTAGCATTTTGTTAAGGATCTCTTAGGGATCTGGATTGTGGGGTATAGGATGATTACCCCCTCCCTGAGCACCATAACCTAAAAAAGTCAAATACTGTGAAACACAGACCGTTAATAGTGAAGCGCCACTACCACTTTGGGCATAATCAATTGACTCAATGTTAGCCATATATCTTGATACAGCAATTTTTTCTTCCTCTCTCCTGGCTCTTGCTTGGCTTAATTTATCCATATACAATTTTTTCACATAATGTTTACCAAATTGTAATATGGCTGTGGGGGTTTTTACTGATAAATCTCTGTTGATGTTCTTTAATAAGCTGTCCATGTATGCTAGCCATAGGATCTTATTTCAATTATCCAAAGCTAGACAATCCCTAATAATATCCCTGGTGAATTTTAGTCCCTCCTTACACCAAATGTTTTGCCAGGCGCAAAGCGCTCTTACTTGAATTAGATCAGTGTCATATGATACATCCAGTTCTTTGTGTAGGAGAAATGTTGGTGTAGATCTTAGTACAGCTAGCGTGCGACAGAGAACGTAGTTTTCACAAGATTGCAATGCATTGCAGTTAGCATTACTCCGCACTAGAGAGCTGTAAGTAGCTACGGGTAGGCATTTGCTGTCATATATTTTTAGCAGATCCTGGATAGGTTTTCTGCCTATCTTAGTACAAAATCTAAAAATCGCCTCTATGGTTCTAATAAGTTTGAGTCTTGTCTGATCTAAATGGGAGGTCCAATTACAGTTAAAAGTGAATAAAATACCCAGATACAAGAACCTCTTAACTTCAGTTAGCTTATGGTCCCTTACATAATGAGTCTTTTTCTTGACCCTACCTTTGCCACATGTCATCACAAACATTTCGGGGAGGTTTAATTTTAAATCTCTGCTCCATGTATGAATCAAAAGCTTCAATCAGATCTTGCAGTCCATTTGCAGTTCTCAAGATTAGGACTGCATCGTCTGCATACTGGAGCAGCGGGGTTGGTCTCATACCTATTTTCGGGGCATCTGTATCTAGGTTCGGATGTATGACGTTACAACGCATACAATTACAACGCATGGCTTTACAACGCATTTTATACAACGCAAATGCTTTTACAACGCAAGTTTTTACAACGAATACTGTTACAACGCGATATATTATTATTAATAGTAAAGTGCTATTACAACGAAATCATTTACAACGCATACCCTTAAAACGCAAAAATATCAAAATTATTATTTTTTTTTTTTGTAAAATAAAACCTGGCACGGGATGCAGGGAAATTAGGGGTTTTGGGTGGGGAAGTGTATTAAAATGTGGGTAAAAACCGAACGCAAATATAACGAAATACAACGAATTTATTACAATTAATACTCGAGTATTAAAATGAATACCCGAGTATTAAAAATTAATACTCATGTATTCGTAACTATTAACATTTTTTACACAGGCAACGATTTTAAATATATAAGAAAATTATAATATAAGACTATGAAATAAAATATTTATTCGTAAATATAAACATTATACTTTTTTTTTGTAAAATAAAACCTGGCACGGGATTCAGGGAAATTAGGGGTTTTTGGGTGGGGAAGTGTCTTAAAATGTAGAGAAAAACTGAACGTTAATTTAAAGAAATGCAACGAATTTATTAAAATTATTACTCGAGTACTAAAATGAATACCCGAGTATTAAAAATAATTTCTCATGTATTCGTAACTATTGAAATTTTTTACACAGGCAACGAATTTAGATATATAATTAATTTACAATATATTATTATGAAAGAAAATAATTATTCGTAAATATAAACATTATACATACACATAGTCGCCATTTTAAAATGTGTAGTTCCTAAATATGTCCTACAACTCTTTCCATGAAAATAATACCACAATACTACTTTCAAAATGGATGCCAAAACGGAACGAAAAAGTGAAAACATCACATCTTTACATGAAGTTTTAAATTATAACTTTCCACAGTAATGATTCGTATTAAAAAAAATAATACCAACGCTGTGTTTCTTACAAATAACAATGACACTGACTAAAACTTATAAATACGAGCCAGACACCATTTTAAAATCAGTTGGTTCTCAACTGCCAGAGTGACCAGACGCCAAAAGCTGACCCTCTGACCTCTTCATCAATATAAGACCGGAATCGATTTAAGGAGCATTTTTTTCATAATACAAGTGAGTTACTAAAACTAATGGTAGAAATGTTTTCTAGAATCATTTAAAACGCTGTCCCTAACAAATTTGGTTTTCCACTTTAAAGGAAATAATATATCACCAAGATTTTACTTGAAATATGGATACATATATCAATAAATATAAAGCCCTACATATTTAAAGCAGAATGAAATGTAACTAAAATTATTTATTAATTAAAATTATTTTTAATGCAAGAAACATAGATAATTTTACAAACCTCACCAAATGTTATATTTCAAACTACTATAAAGTGTGACGAAAAAGCCAAGTTAAAGTAAATTTGATTTTGCTACAGAATCCACACTCCTCTTCAAGAATAATTTAAAGGTATTTTTCTAAATTTTAGAAATCAAAATTCTCAATTAATAAAACGTAAAAACATTTGCTAATCCACATATTTTTAATCTGATTTTCACAGAGACATTCAAAAACGAAAGAAAAAAATATTTCTTTAAAATTGAAACATCGAATTTTAAAGAAGGTAAATATATTATAATTAACAAAACTACATTTTAAAACTGGATTCATTAAGAAAGAAAATATTGTAAAAGAATAAGAAAGTGTAGAGATAAAAATAATTTAGAGAACTCCATGAAGTTACAGCAGTAGGAAAAATGTGTGGAACTGTGGAGGTATTAATTACTATTCAAACTCCAGAAAGTGATAGCAGCAGGGAAAGTGTGGAAAGGTTTAAAGATATCAATTACTATTCTAACTCCAAAAAGTTGCAGCACTATGAAAAGTGTGGGATAGTATAGGGGTAAAAATTAGTATTCTAACTCCAGGAAGGTGCAGCAGTGAGGAAAGTGTGGGATAGTGTAGGGGTAAAAATTACTATTCTAACTCCTGGAAGGTGCAGCAGTAGGGAAAGTGTGGGATAGAGTAGGGGTAATAATTACTATTCTCACTCCAGGAAGATGCAGCAGTAGGTAAAGTATGGGATACCGTAGGGGTAAAAATTACTATTCTAACTCCTGGAAGGTGCAGCAGTAGGGAAAGTGTGGGATAGAGTAGGGGTAATAATTATTATTCTCACTCCAGGAAGATGCAGCAGTAGGTAAAGTATGGGATACAGTAGGGGTAAGATTTGCTATTCTAACTCTAGGAAGGTGCAGCAGTAGGGAAAGTATGGGATAGAGTAGGGGTAAGAATTACTATTCTAACTCCAGGAAAGTGCAGCAAGAGGGAAAGTGTGGGATAGCATAGGGGTAAACATTACTATTCTAACTCCACGAAGTTGCAGCAGGAGGGAAAGTGTGGGATAGCGTAGGGGTAAGAATTACTAATCTAACTCCAGGAAGGTGCAGCAGTAGGGAAAGTGTGAGATAGCATAGGGGTAAAATTTTCTAATCTAACTCCAGGAAGGTGCAGCAGTAGGGAAAGTGTAGGATAGTGTAGGGGCAGGATTTACTAATCTAACTCCAAGAAGGTGCTGAAGTAGAGAAAGTGTGGGATAGTATAGGGGCAGGATTTACTATTCTAACTCCAGGAAGGTGCTGCAGTAGGGAAAATGTGGGATAGTGTAGGGGCAGAATTTGCTATTCTAACTCCAGAAAGGTGCTGCAGTAGGGGAAAGTATGGGATAGTGTAGAGGCAGGATTTTATAAACATTAAGCTTTTGAACAGAAATGTAGACATTTTACATTTTTCATCAAACATTAAAACCAAAAAATACATATTCATATTTTTTTCTGTTTGCAGATTATCAAACAACTCTTCAAAGACCAAAAGAAAATCAAATCCAAGGGAATCTGAGAACCAAACAAGGAAAACACACCAGACTCTGAAGGTAAATCAAATAAAAAGTACAAAAAAATAGACTAAAAAAATGACAGAACTTCATTATTATTATTACTCTAAGAAGATATTTTTTAGGGAAAGTGTGGGATAGTGTAGGGGCAGGATTTACTATTCTAACTCCAAAAAGGTGCTACAGTGGATAAAGTGTGGAATAATGTAAGGTCTAGATTTACAATTCTAACTCCAGGAAGGTGCAGCAGTAGGGAAAGTGTGGGATAGCATAGGGGTAAGAATTACTATTCTAACTCCAGGAAGGTGCAACAGGAGGGAAAGTGTGGGATAGCATAGGGGTAAGAATTACTATTCTAACTCCAGTAAGGTGCAGCAGGAGGGAAAGTGTGGGATAGCATAGGGGTAACAATTACTAATCTAACTCCAGGAAGGTGCAGCAGTAGGGAAAGTGTGGGATAGCATAGGGGTAAGAATTACTAATCTAACTCCAGGAAGGTGCAGCAGTAGGGAAAGTGTAGTAAAGTTACATGGTAATGTGAATGTAATATAACATGTGCAGAACAGTATTAACATATTTGACTGTATCACAAACATAAACATTTAAATATTACATTTCATTGTTTTTCTCTCAATTTCTTCAGATACTCAAAAAAATCTTCTTACAGCAACATCTAAAAACCAATCCCAAAAGACCAGACAACCAAAAGGACCAGAAAAGAACGAGAAACCTGAACAAAAACTAGACCAAGAAGAAAACATCTACATCAAAAGGTATTTAAAAAGCACATTACAAAGCACATTACTATTCAAACTCCAGGAAGGTGCAGCAGTAGAAAAAGTGTGGGGTAGAGCAAGGGTAAGAATTACTATTCTAACTCCAGAAAGGTGCAGCAGTAGGGAAAGTGTGGGATAGCATAGGTGGTAAGATTTACTATTCTAACTCCAGGAAGGTGCAGCAGTAGGGAAAGTATGGAATAAAGTAGGGGTAAGAATTACTATTCTAACTCCAGGAAGGTGCAGCAGGAGGGAAAGTGTGGGATAGCATAGGGGTCAAAATTACTATTCTAACTTCAGGAAGGTGCAGCAGGAGGCAAAGTGTGGGATAGCATAGGGGTAAGATTTACTAATCTAACTCCAGGAAGGTGCAGCAGTAGGGAAAGTATGGAATAGCATAGGGGTAAGATTTTCTAATCTATCTCCAGGAAGTTGCAGCAGTAGGGAAAGTGTAGTAAAGTTACATGGTAATGTGAATGTAATATAACATATGCAGAAAAGTATTAACATATTTGACTGTATCACAAACATAAAAATTAAAATATTACATTTCAATTTTTTTTCTCAATTGCTTCAGATACTCAAAAAAATCTTCTTACTGCAACATCTAAAAACCAATCCCAAAAGACCAGACAACCAAAAGGACCAGAACAGAACGAGAAACCTGAACAAAAACTAGACCAAGAAGAAAACATCTACATCAAAAGGTATTTAAATAGCACATTACAAAGCACATTACTATTCAAACTCCAGGAAGCTGCAGCAGTAGAAAAAGTGTGGGGTAGAGCAAAGGTAAGAATTACTATTCTAACTCCAGAAAGGTGCTGCATTAGGGAAAGTGTGGGATAGCATAGGTGGTAAGATTTACTATTCTAACTCCAGGAAGGTGCAACAGTAGGGAAAGTATGGGATAGAGTAGGGGTAAGAATTACTATTCTAACTCCAGGAAGGTGCAGCAGGAGGGAAAGTGTGGGATAGCATAGGGGTAAGAATTACTATTCTATCTTCAGGAAGGTGCAGCAGGAGGTAAAGTGTGGGATAGCATAGGGGTAAAAATTACTAATCTAACTCCAGGAAGGTGCAGCAGTAGGGAAAGTGTGAGATAGCATAGGGGTAAGATTTTCTAATCTAACTCCAGGAAGGTGCAGCAGTAGGGAAAGTGTAGGATAGTGTAGGGGCAGGATTTACTATTCTAACTCCAGGAAAGTGCTGGAGTAGAGAAAGTGTGGGATAGTGTTGGGGCAGGATTTACTATTCTAACTCCAGGAAGGTGCTGCAGTAGGGAAAATGTGGGATAGTGTAGGGGCAGAATTTGCTATTCTAACTCCAGAAAGTTGCTGCAGTAGGGAAAGTGTGGGATAGTGTAGAGGCGGGATTTTAAAAACATTAAGCTTTTGAACAGAAATGTAGACATTTTACATTTTTCATCAAACATTAAAACAAAAAAATACATATTCATAGTTTTCTTTTTGCAGATTATCAAACAACTCTTCAAAGACCAAAAGAAAATCAAATCCAAGGGAATCTGAGAACCAAACAAGGAAAACACACCAGACTCTGAAGGTAAATCAAATAAAAAGTACAAGCAAATAGACAAAAAAATGACAGAACTTCATTATTATTATTACTCTAACAATATACTTTTTAGGGAAAGTGTGGAATAGTGTAGGGGCAGTATTTACAATTCTAACTCCTGGAAGGTGCTACAGTGGATAAAGTGTGGAATAAGGTAAGGTCACGATTTACTATTCTAACTCCAGGAAGGTGCAGCAGTAGGGAAAGTATGGGATAGAGTAGGGGTAAGAATTACTATTCTAACTCCAGGAAGGTGCAGCAGGAGGGAAAGTGTGGGATAGCATAGGGGAAAGAATTACTATTCTAACTCCAGAAAGGTGCTGAAGTAGGGAAAGTGTGGGATAGTGTAGGGGCAGGATTTACTACTCTAACTCCAGGAAGGTGCTGCAGTAGGGAAAGTGTGGGATAGTGTAGGGGCAGCATTTACTATTCTAACTCCAGGAAGGTGCTGCAGTAGGGAAAGTGTGGGATAGTGTAGGGGCAGGATTTACTACTCTAACTCCAGGAAGGTGCTGCAGTAGGAACATGAGAGATAGTGTAGGGGCAGGATTTACTATTCTAACTCCAGAAAGGTGCTACAGTAGGGAAAGTGTGGGATAGTGTAGGGGCAGAATTTAGTACTGTAACTCCTGGAAGATGCTGCGGTAAGGAAAATGAGAGATAGTGTAGATTTTAAATTATTATGTGAAAAAAACATATTAAAATGTATCTATTTTTCCCCCACAGAAAATGTCAACTCAGGCAACAGCATCATATATGAAATCTAGGAAAGGAAACCGTCTATTAACACATGCAGGATATATATATTGTAAAGAAAGGATAAGTTTTCCACGGAATCATTGGAGGTGTGTGCAATACTATTCATCCCGTTGCAGCGGCAGAGCGGTTACCCTTGATAATATCATAATAAAAACAACTGATCATAACCACTCTGCCTCTGCAATGGAGATTGAAGTAAGGGAAAACTTAAACGAAATGAAAGAAATTGCATCCACCTCCAATGATTCTACAGGGACAATTTTAAGAGAGGTTGCACAGCATGTTCCCAGTCATGTTGCTAGTAATATGCCTATTATTCCTAATTTGAGAAGAATTATACAAAGACAAAGGCAGGCAAGTAACATAAATACTACAACTCCTCAAACCTTTTCTGATATTGTAATTCCTGAGGAGCTGACTATTTCTTTTGCTAATGAACCATTCCTTTTGCATGATAACAAAAACCCTCAAAAACGTATTATTATTTTTAGTACACCCCGTAACCTTGTTAAGTTAGAAAATTGTGAAATTTGGATGATGGATGGGACGTTTAAAAGTACACCCCATCCATTCACCCAAATGTATACAATTCATGGAAAAATTAACAATAATGTGATCCCCTTAGTATATAGTTTGCTACCAGATAAGCAATCTGCAACCTATACTGAATTATTATCAGTTATTAAAAACATTACCAAAAAAAGTCCTAGGAAAATTATTGTTGATTATGAATTGACTATGATCAATGTGATCACTAAAACGTACACGGATACCCAAATTCAGGGATGTTCTTTCCATTTTTCCCAGGCATTTTGGCGTAAACTACAAAAAACATCCCAGGTTACCGAATACTCATCTGATAGCAAACTACAGTTTGGATTAAAAAAATTAACTGCTCTTTGTTTTGTTTCTCCCGAAAGTGTAGACGAGTACTACACTGCTATTACTGAATCAGAATATTTTAATCAAAATGAAGACAAATTGGCACCCATTCTAAATTATTTTGAAGACACATGGATTGGACACCTAAGCAGATCAGGTCGCAGGAGGAAGCCACGTTACCATGTGGAGTGGTGGAACTGTTACACAAGCTGTTTAGAGGGAGAAGCAAAAACAAATAATGCCATAGAGGGATGGCATAACTCCTTCAACCATACAATTGGCAAACCACACCCTAACTTCTACTCATTTCTTGAAACTTTGAAGAAAGTTTTCAAGAATTGAGAATTTCTCAAACATTAACTGGTAGCCTAAACCCACGAATTTCTACCAAATCAAGGGAAATGTCTGAGAGACTGTTGGGTGTACTACAACAGTTTTCGTTGTGTGTGGCTCTAGACTACCTAGAAAATGTTGCTAACATTCTCCATTTCTAAAATATAACTTACTTTCCTGCTTTGACCTAAATTTATCCTAATACAAAATTCAATTGGCATTTGAATTTTTCTAAAGCATTTTTTCAAATGTTACGTTGGGTCACCCAACCTCTAATTACCTTTTTTTTTTATCTTTTCATCTTTTTTTGCCCATATTAAAACCATTTGATCCAGTGTTAATAAACACAAAAATCCCCAAATTTACTCCTGTTCATAAATCAAACCATTCAAATTAATGACTTATATTTTAAAACGCATTTATTAATATAAAATGGAATATTTTTTTTTCTTTCAAAACACATTATCTTTTTGAAAAAGCTTCTTTACAAGTTAATTTTTTTTATAATTTTCATTTGAAAAACATATTCAGAATTTTTTTTTGTTTGTTTAAAAAACAAAAAATAAATAAAATAACATTTGGAACTTTTTTGAAAGTAAAAATGTGGGAATAGAAATTTTTGACAAACACCATTTGTAATAAACTGTAAAGTTCAAAAACGTAGATGAACCAAAAAATCAATTTTCCACTTTGTCAAAATATCTTGCATTTTGTTGTACAGGAATATGCAAAGTTTTTCAAAACTGAATGCCCTCCAAAATATTTTGAATGTTCTATTTTTTTTAATTTGTCTTATTCCTTCATAATTTTTTTAATTATTTCTGGAAATCCAATTTCAAACTTTTAATTTTCTTATGAAACAATCAGTCCATTAAATCTAAATTATGAAAATTCCTTCTGGATATTGAAATTTATCCATGGAAAAGCACTTCTCAAAAGCAATATTATTTGCTAAAAAAATCTTTCACCTTATCCATGTTCTTTGAAAACCCAAAAACACAAAATTAAAAAACTGTAAATATTTTTTTTCCACAAAATCCATCTCTTTAACGTTTCGAAAAAAAGGTACAGAAATAGCCAAATACCTATAAATGCTTCCTAAAATAACTCCTATCCAACCATTTTCTCACTATGTCTCCCTATCTATTTTTATAATAAATCTCTAAGAACATACTTTAGCATTTACCTAACACCATTTATTCAAATTATATACTATTTCAGAAATAAATGTACAATTTCTACCTCCTAGCAAAACATATTCTCACTATATGTCCCTTGTTTGTTTATAACACGTTTAAAACTATGCCTAATATAAAACTTCTACCTCCTACTGAACAATTATTTCACTATTTCACCTTTATTATATACCTAACACCATTTATTCAAATTATATACTATTTGTTGGACTTGGCCTTTTCCCCCCAAAATTTTTCGCTTTTGACCCCCTTATCTGGATTGTCTCCCCCATGGGATTAAACCTGTATAGGCCATGAGTGGTGTGAGACACCTTGTGAAAATGTAATTACCTGACATAATGTGAGCACTTGTAAAATCCCCCATTTTAAAACTGCACCCCCATTTTAAAACTGCACCTGACTGAAATGTATTGCTTTTAAAATGGATGCCATGGCCATGGGTTTTGCCACTGGACTGACATAGGTCAGCGGTCTAGATAATATTACCCAGCTACCCCTAGCTTTTGGAGGGAAAGCCTGGCACCCAGGGTGCTCACCCCCTCCCCTAGAACCAGTTTAGGCTAGATGTGCCAACATTCTAGAAGGTCCTGGCACTGCCTGGGAGGAGGGTATAAATAAGGAGAAGTGTCACCAGAGAGTCAGTCAGCGCTGGGACAAGGAAGGAAGGGGACCTGTTGTGAGGTGCTACCGCCACATGGGCCTGTGAGCTGGGCCCTGCACCCCTATAAACCCCCCCGCTGCTGTCCCCATGGGCCCCTGACAAGGGAGGGCCCCTACCCAGGACACTGACGCTGTGGGACCTTGAACTACGCCAGCGCTGAGGGAAAGAGGTGCCCACATGAGGAGGAATGCTGTGGGCTTGAACCCCCCAGGAGGTGAGGAGTGTGCCCCTGGAGCTGGCTGTGGAACTGTTCACCCCCTCCGTGAAGTGCGCCTGTCAGACGCTGTTTGGGGAGGATGGTGCCCCCAGGAAGCTGTGGCCCCCTTTGGAAGTGCTGCTGCTGCATTGCCTTAAGCGCTGGATTGGGAGGAGCTGCGTGTCCTTAGAAGCCCTGGACTGACTACCCAGCACTGTGGGAGGAGAAGCGCTGTATTAGTGTCTCTTAGCGCTATCTTGGGTGCCCCTGCGAAGCGCTGTGAAGTTATGAGGCGCTGTACATATGGTAGCTGACCCAAGAGTGGAGGAGTGAGGCAGTGGTGAGAGGAGGTGGACGCACTGAGAGCAGCTAGTTTGTCTTGGAGGCAGACAGTCACTTCAGAGAGACGTTCCCCCTTCAGCCTCTGACCAATCCCTCCCCATACATCAACTATTAAGAAGAAAAGCAACCTGCGTGTGAAGGAAGACCCTTCTTAACCTGAGCCCCCGTGAACCCTGTCAGGGAGCTCTTAAAAGAGGATTTCCCACACTTCCAATTTCACCTACCAGCGTGGAAGAACAGCTGTGAGCCCCGTGACGCGGCTGAAGTTCCTTGTCGTGCCCTGGGGAAGCTGTGGGTCTGTGAAGCCTTAGAAGACCTAAAGAGCGTGAGCGCTGCTTGAAAACCTCCTTCCTGTGAAGCCGGTGAGGGAAGTGACTGGGGAAGAGCAGTGGCGCTGCTCCGATCGGCTGTGGGACCCCGGGGGCACCAGCCGCGTTAATCGAAGAAGAAAGCGCTTCCGCGCATGTCCTCAGCGGGAACACTATCGTGGAGGCAGGAGGGGCCTAGGGTCGGGCAGGCCCAGAAGAGCAGCGACCCCGAGGTGAGCAGCGTCCTTTCTGTGAGCGGCCGTGCAGAGGCGGGAGAAGAGCGAGCGCTTCCGCGCATGCCCGGTGGTGAAGTGTGCCGCCTGAAGAGAGCCGGTCGCGTCACCAGAGGAGCGCCGCGTCGGAGCTCCAGTCATCGGACCCCCCGGAGGAGGCAGAAGCGCCACAGCGGACGTCGTAGTAGGGAACCTCGGGCGGGGAAAGCCTTTCCTGTCTTCCCCCTTCGGCCCGACTGCTTCCAGGCTCCATCGCGCGAAGAGGACACACCCGCTGACACGCCTACAAACCCCAAGTAAGCCGGGTAGTGTGGGAGCGGGAGGCGGCAGCACCGAGTGCCTAGAAAGCGGAACAGTGGGGCTACGCCCCAAACGACTAACTGAACAGACCAAGGAAGTCTGACTCGAGGAAGTGGGCTAGTGAACTGCCCAGCCCATATTAAAATATCCGATAATTAACTCAGAGGAGAGAGGAGAAAGGTGTGCAGGGAACTACAGGGTTCCTCAGTAAAAACCCTTACAGACTAATGTTAATTGAGGGAGTAGATTCTCTACCAGAAAGGTGCAGCCTGTAAATTAACTAGAGGGGAGCCTTGCTAATTCTACTGTGTCTTCCTTTTAGCTACATAACTGGTGGGTTATGCTGTGAAGATTTACATCCAGTAGAGGTCTGTTGAGTTGAGCAGATACTCAAGAGCTGTGGGGTAATGTACTTGTTTATGAGTTGTTGAAAGACATATTGACATTGTAGACTGCACTTTCCTTTCTGTAATCTTATAGTAATGAAGTGTATTGTGACCTGAACAGCAACTGACCACAAATGTACCTTTGATTCTTATAATCTAACCGGGAAAAGTATTGAAGTGTGATTTGAGATTCATGAACAAGGTGTAAAGTAATTGCGTTTACCCTGATGAAATGTGTATGCCCCATGTTAAGGAGCCAGCTGCGCTGATCCATTACAGGTGTTCCTGTCTGGTGTTATATGATGTTTTTCCCTTACAGGGGTTGGGTTGGTGTTGTCACACATGAGGTGTACTTACGCTAATGTTGCAACTTACAATTTCAGCCAACCCCCTAAGGATGAGAGCCCGAGTTGGCCCCGCCAGATTGGTTCTAGGGCTATTGGTCATTTAACTAACCTTTTCCCTTACAGCATGGACTTTGGACTCAACCCTTTTTGTCCCATGTAAATAATCCCTCTATGAAGTACTTGGCTCTGGTGCCAGTTGGCGCCTTGTTGTGACTACCACTATTCTATTTCTTTTTACCTTGCAGGTTGGAGACATAACTAAATTTAATCTTTTTCCAACCAAAGGTGGTGTCGTGACTCTTTTGTGG
This sequence comes from Lissotriton helveticus, assembly GCF_964261635.1. Lineage (NCBI taxonomy): Eukaryota > Metazoa > Chordata > Amphibia > Caudata > Salamandridae > Lissotriton > Lissotriton helveticus. The sequence goes on along the minus strand of NC_136071.1, from coordinate 630,213,358 downwards.
TGTGATTGGTGGGTCGTCTGTGTGTACTGCGTGAATGCTTCACATGTCCTCCAAGTTTGGCCTGCCCGCTTGATGCCATGCTACCCCCTTTGAGACTTGGGTAACCCCCATTTCCAACATTTGGTGGCAGAGCGGTGGGATCGGACTTGTGTTTGCGCAGTACCACGGCGGCCACAGGTTACACCACAAGTAGAGCCTTGTGGTGGGGATTATTGTTTGAATATTGTTTTTGATTGCTTCCTCCTGAAGAGTATTCTGAATTGTCCCCTTGTTCCACTGGGAGGGTGTGTCCCGGGTGTACCTCGCCACGATGGGGTTGATTTACCAGGAAGTGGAACTGATGGAGTACACCGAACAGGAGGTGATAGACTTCCTCCTGGAGAGAGGGATACCCCCAGTAGGAAACATCAGGAGAAATTTGTTTCTCTATGAGGCACTCAAGAGGGGAGAGCCGTTAGAGATTGATGGGGACTTGTCTGACTACCCCCCTGAAGTTTTGAAGGGTCAGTGGGTTAGAGACCAGAGAGAGGGCTCCCCATCCAGAACCCTGGGAGGTAGTTGCTCTGATGAGGAGGAGGAAGAGTTTAGCAGGGCAGAGACGCCAGTAGCTGTGGAGGACACCGAAGATAGGGAGTCTCGCACTGGCTCCAGTCCCGGGGGCAAAGCTCAGGCATGCCGAGGGCTTAGCACAGCTGAGGGTAGAAGAGCAGCGACTAGAGACTGAAAAAGTCCTAGCGCTGGAGAGGATGGCGGAGGCGGAGAGGGCCTTCGCCAGAGAGAGATCAGCTCAGGTGGGTAGGTTGTCCCCTGAGAGTGGTTTTAGGAGTCTGGATTCACCGAAGAGGGTGGGATCCAGTGGTGGCAGCGAGTGTAGGTCCAGTGCAAGGAGTCCCACTCCCGAAGCCCAAGAGACTGTGCCTGATTCCCCGGAAGAGGAGGACGGGTTAGTGTTTAGGGGCAGGGGAAAGCTGTTCCATCAGTCCTGGGGAGAGTTCGAGGAGGAGTGTTGGACTGTACTGGAGGATTGGGTGGTGAGGAGAGCAGTGGAGGATTGGGAAGGGCTGTGCCATGCCGTTATCCGGGAGCACATGCTGAGGAGTTGTTTCCCAAGACTGCGTCACCATCTGTTGCGGTGCGGGTTCTCAGACCCCAGGGAACTTGCACGGGAGGCAGACCTCTGGGTAAGTGCCAGAGTGTCTGGGAAGGCTGAGGGGAGTGATCCTGAAGGGAGTGAGACGGGGAGGTGTCCTGAGATGCCCCAGCTGTGGTCACCGGGCCTGGAGTGTTCTTTAAGAGAACCCCCGGTTGGGAGACTAGGCTGTCCCGAGGTGTCACCCAGAGGAAGGGATCCCCTCAAGTCAGGAGGACCCGGAGCATCAATAAGCGGAGCTCCAGTGGTTCGGGGGTCTGACCAGTCACAGGGTTTAGATCCTGGACTGGGGTTCCAGGTTAATGGGTTGCCTGACCTGGAGGGTGGGGTACCTGTAATCCAGGTCCCTACCAATTTGACTCCCAGGGGTACTTCTCCGGGTAGGAGGGTGCGGAACTCTGGGAGGGGGTGCAGAGGGAGGAAGGTCTCTTCTCTGTCACCAGCTCAGCCACAGGGCGCAGATCCTGGGTTGGGTGGCCAGGGACAGGGTTTGCCTGCCCTGGTGGGAGGGACCTCTGTAACCAGAGTCCCCCCGGAAGTGACTCCCAGGGGTACTTCTCCGGGTAGGAGGGTGCGGAACTCTGGGAGGGGGTGCAGAGGGAGGAAGGTCTCTTCTCTGTCACCAGCTCAGCCACAGGGCGCAGATCCTGGGTTGGGTGGCCAGGGACAGGGTTTGCCTGCCCTGGTGGGAGGGACCTCTGTAACCAGAGTCCCCCCGGAAGTGACTCCCAGGGGTACTTCTCCGGGTAGGAGGGTGCGGAACTCTGGGAGGGGGTGCAGGGAGAGGGAGGACTCGCCCCTGTCACCGGTTCAGCCTGTGGGTTTCGGCTCCAGGTTGGGGAGAGAGTTGTGTGAGGGTGTCCCCCAGCGTAGGAGATGGAGGAACCCTAGGAGGAGAAGTAGGGGGAGGAGAGCCTCGCCCCTAAGGGCTGGTCAGTCTGAGGGTGTAGACCCCAGATGGGTGGACCAGTGGCAGTTTGGAGAGAAGAGAGTGGTCCAAGGGAATTACAAGCCTGAGGCTAGAGCCTCCCACTCTAGGAAGGAGAAACATCCCACTAGGGAACACCAGTGGGGTGGTTTTGTTGGTGAAGGGAGGGTTGCGAAAGAGAACCATTGGGTTCCAGAGTGGAGGAGAGACTGCAGGTGCTCCTGTAGTTGCAGGCCTGCGTCCACCTTTTTCCGCCCCAAGCAGGGAAGCCCATCAAGGCATTGATATGTCTACCCTGGCTTTTGGCTGGGGGGGAGTCGTGTTGGACTTGGCCTTTTCCCCCCAAAATTTTTCGCTTTTGACCCCCTTATCTGGATTGTCTCCCCCATGGGATTAAACCTGTATAGGCCATGAGTGGTGTGAGACACCTTGTGAAAATGTAATTACCTGACATAATGTGAGCACTTGTAAAATCCCCCATTTTAAAACTGCACCCCCATTTTAAAACTGCACCTGACTGAAATGTATTGCTTTTAAAATGGATGCCATGGCTTTTGCCACTGGACTGACATAGGTCAGCGGTCTAGATAATATTACCCAGCTACCCCTAGCTTTTGGAGGGAAAGCCTGGCACCCAGGGTGCTCACCCCCTCCCCTAGAACCAGTTTAGGCTAGATGTGCCAACATTCTAGAAGGTCCTGGCACTGCCTGGGAGGAGGGTATAAATAAGGAGAAGTGTCACCAGAGAGTCAGTCAGCGCTGGGACAAGGAAGGAAGGGGACCTGTTGTGAGGTGCTACCGCCACATGGGCCTGTGAGCTGGGCCCTGCACCCCTATAAACCCCCCCGCTGCTGTCCCCATGGGCCCCTGACAAGGGAGGGCCCCTACCCAGGACACTGACGCTGTGGGACCTTGAACTACGCCAGCGCTGAGGGAAAGAGGTGCCCACATGAGGAGGAATGCTGTGGGCTTGAACCCCCCAGGAGGTGAGGAGTGTGCCCCTGGAGCTGGCTGTGGAACTGTTCACCCCCTCCGTGAAGTGCGCCTGTCAGACGCTGTTTGGGGAGGATGGTGCCCCCAGGAAGCTGTGGCCCCCTTTGGAAGTGCTGCTGCTGCATTGCCTTAAGCGCTGGATTGGGAGGAGCTGCGTGTCCTTAGAAGCCCTGGACTGACTACCCAGCACTGTGGGAGGAGAAGCGCTGTATTAGTGTCTCTTAGCGCTATCTTGGGTGCCCCTGCGAAGCGCTGTGAAGTTATGAGGCGCTGTACATATGGTAGCTGACCCAAGAGTGGAGGAGTGAGGCAGTGGTGAGAGGAGGTGGACGCACTGAGAGCAGCTAGTTTGTCTTGGAGGCAGACAGTCACTTCAGAGAGACGTTCCCCCTTCAGCCTCTGACCAATCCCTCCCCATACATCAACTATTAAGAAGAAAAGCAACCTGCGTGTGAAGGAAGACCCTTCTTAACCTGAGCCCCCGTGAACCCTGTCAGGGAGCTCTTAAAAGAGGATTTCCCACACTTCCAATTTCACCTACCAGCGTGGAAGAACAGCTGTGAGCCCCGTGACGCGGCTGAAGTTCCTTGTCGTGCCCTGGGGAAGCTGTGGGTCTGTGAAGCCTTAGAAGACCTAAAGAGCGTGAGCGCTGCTTGAAAACCTCCTTCCTGTGAAGCCGGTGAGGGAAGTGACTGGGGAAGAGCAGTGGCGCTGCTCCGATCGGCTGTGGGACCCCGGGGGCACCAGCCGCGTTAATCGAAGAAGAAAGCGCTTCCGCGCATGTCCTCAGCGGGAACACTATCGTGGAGGCAGGAGGGGCCTAGGGTCGGGCAGGCCCAGAAGAGCAGCGACCCCGAGGTGAGCAGCGTCCTTTCTGTGAGCGGCCGTGCAGAGGCGGGAGAAGAGCGAGCGCTTCCGCGCATGCCCGGTGGTGAAGTGTGCCGCCTGAAGAGAGCCGGTCGCGTCACCAGAGGAGCGCCGCGTCGGAGCTCCAGTCATCGGACCCCCCGGAGGAGGCAGAAGCGCCACAGCGGACGTCGTAGTAGGGAACCTCGGGCGGGGAAAGCCTTTCCTGTCTTCCCCCTTCGGCCCGACTGCTTCCAGGCTCCATCGCGCGAAGAGGACACACCCGCTGACACGCCTACAAACCCCAAGTAAGCCGGGTAGTGTGGGAGCGGGAGGCGGCAGCACCGAGTGCCTAGAAAGCGGAACAGTGGGGCTACGCCCCAAACGACTAACTGAACAGACCAAGGAAGTCTGACTCGAGGAAGTGGGCTAGTGAACTGCCCAGCCCATATTAAAATATCCGATAATTAACTCAGAGGAGAGAGGAGAAAGGTGTGCAGGGAACTACAGGGTTCCTGAGTAAAAACCCTTACAGACTAATGTTAATTGAGGGAGTAGATTCTCTACCAGAAAGGTGCAGCCTGTAAATTAACTAGAGGGGAGCCTTGCTAATTCTACTGTGTCTTCCTTTTAGCTACATAACTGGTGGGTTATGCTGTGAAGATTTACATCCAGTAGAGGTCTGTTGAGTTGAGCAGATACTCAAGAGCTGTGGGGTAATGTACTTGTTTATGAGTTATTGAAAGACATATTGACATTGTAGACTGCACTTTCCTTTCTGTAATCTTATAGTAATGAAGTGTATTGTGACCTGAACAGCAACTGACCACAAATGTACCTTTGATTCTTATAATCTAACCGGGAAAAGTATTGAAGTGTGATTTGAGATTCATGAACAAGGTGTAAAGTAATTGCGTTTACCCTGATGAAATGTGTATGCCCCATGTTAAGGATCCAGCTGCGCTGATCCATTACAGGTGTTCCTGTCTGGTGTTATATGATGTTTTTCCCTTACAGGGGTTGGGTTGGTGTTGTCACACATGAGGTGTACTTACGCTAATGTTGCAACTTACAATTTCAGCCAACCCCCTAAGGATGAGAGCCCGAGTTGGCCCCGCCAGATTGGTTCTAGGGCTATTGGTCATTTAACTAACCTTTTCCCTTACAGCATGGACTTTGGACTCAACCCTTTTTGTCCCATGTAAATAATCCCTCTATGAAGTACTTGGCTCTGGTGCCAGTTGGCGCCTTGTTGTGACTACCACTATTCTATTTCTTTTTACCTTGCAGGTTGGAGACATAACTAAATTTAATCTTTTTCCAACCAAAGGTGGTGTCGTGACTCTTTTGTGGTGTGATTGGTGGGTCGTCTGTGTGTACTGCGTGAATGCTTCACATGTCCTCCAAGTTTGGCCTGCCCGCTTGATGCCATGCTACCCCCTTTGAGACTTGGGTAACCCCCATTTCCAACACTATTACAGAAATAATTGTACAATTTCTACCTCCTAGCAGAACATATTCTCACTATATGGCCCTTGCTAGTTTGTAACACGTTTAAAATTATGCATAATACAAAACTTCTACCTCCTACCGAACAATTTTCTCACTATTTCACCTTTTTTATATTCAAAAAGTTCCAAAACGATAAAAATCAATAGTTAATTAAATAAAACTCAACCAAAATCAAATTGTAAATCACAGAAGCTTTTTTACTAACTCATTGTGTTCTATTTCTACCTTTCTATGCTATTAAAAGTCAAAAAGATATATTACGTTTCAAAAACATTAGTCATATAACATATTTATTTCATCATTATCTATATTTAACATTAAATACAACAAATAACATTTCCCTATTATTTTTAACGACCCAACATAGTCATATTCTACTAACATTATTGGTGACATGCTGTTTTCACATAAATAACATTCTTTTTATAAACCGCAACCTCTCCTTATCCTTTCTTTACAATATATATGTACTTATTTTCGTTCTAATATGTTTAAATAAAGTAAAAAAGTGTTTCCTACCTGAGCGCAGATCAGCTTCCTGCTGCTTCCTCCATCGATGCTCTTCAAAATGGCCGCTTACGTGAACGTGAACGCGTCAACGTCATCTGAGCCTGCAAACATTGAAAAAGGACTATTTAATATCATAATATTTTAATAAACCTTTTTTTTTTAAATGGTATATATTATTTATTTAAATTTGCAAAAATATGTATAAATTTTCTTGTTAATTTTACTACTTATAAATATTTTTGTAATAAAAATCAAAAAATTACAAACATGTTGTATCTTTTTTTTACAAATCTTTTAATTTAAACACAATCTTAAAAATTAATGTTTCAACATGTAAAATACTGTTTTGTTCTTCTTACCTCTATACTTATTCCATTTCTTTTCTTAACTTCTCAATTCATCCTTTTTCTTTACTTCAAAAGTCGTTCCGCGGGACCGGTTGCTTCAATTCTAAAAATAAAAGAAGGACAAATGTTCCCATTACTTTCAATGGTAAAGCGTGGAAAATCTTTTTAGTAATATAAAAGTACATACATTTTCAACATATTTAATTATGTAAAAAATTCTTAAAGGTTCCAAAAAATGTTTTTAGTTTTTCAAAATGTAATTTAATACAAATTAAAAAAAATGTATTAATTTATACAATAATATTACATTAATATAAATAACATTCCTTGTAATTAAACATTTTAACTAATTCCAAATTTATATTTTATTGCCAATAAAATCATTTTTAATAACAATAGTTTATATACCCTGTTTAATTTTTTTTATTACATTTATTTATTAATTATATTTAAATACGTTAAATATTTAATTAATAAAGATTTCATAATTTAATACATTATACATAAATACATGAGTATTTTTTTTATAATATAATCCCTAAAATGTATACCTTTTTAATAAATACCTGAGTATTAATTTAATTACAATATATTCCCAATTAATATATACATTAATACCTGAGTATTATTTTTGGATATAATCCCTAAATTTAAATATTTTTATTTACACCTGAGTATTAATTTTAAAAAAACATACTCCATTTACATTCATATTAATCCATTTATAAAATAATGTAATAATGTAATCATTCTATTTAAATTTTTTAATAATTAACTCCAAAATCAATCTATTTATTTTACTAATAACAAAAGAAATAAAACAATATCACTTAATACTTACTTTCTAAAGGCATTTGCGTTGTAAAGGCACTTGCGTTGTAAAAGTTGCGTTGTAAAGGTAGTGCGTTGTAAAAGTTGCGTTGTAAAGGATGTTTCCCCTAGGTTCTGGAGGGTTTTATCAATTCTGTTTATTTATAATGAAAATAAGAGTGGGGCAATGACACAACTCTGTCGTATTCCCCTGAATACCATAAAGTTTGATGTGCATTCACCTCCCCTTCCATGTCTTACTCTAGATGACAGTCTCAAGTCTAGTTGTGAGAGAAATTATATAATATCATCAGGGGCACCCATCTCCATCATAGCTTCCCATAATTTGGCGTGACTTACACAGTCAAATGCAGAGCTCAGGTCTGCAAAGCATGTGTTCTTCCTTTGCCATAGCCTTATTTATGATTACATGTAAGTTTGAGCATTGCTCTACCGTCCCGATTTCCCCTCTAAAACCATATTGACTTTCAGTCAAGATGTTGTTATAGTTTACCCAGTTCTCCAGTCTTTCTAGGACTATATGCCCCATGATCTTGACAGATGAGTCCAGAAGGGATATGGGGCGGTAGCATCTAGCATCACCTCGGCTCCCCTTTTTGAAAATTGGGACGATAACACTGTCTGTCCAGGTCTTGGGAACGCAACCTTTGACTGCTGCATTGCAGACCTGAGTTAAATTAGGTTCCCATCGCTGTATATATTTTTTATATGCATCAGCTGGGACCCCATCGGGTCCAGGAGCCTTACACTGTTTCGTCTTATTTATTGCCACGGTTACCTCCTCCAATCTAATTTGTTGGATACTTTTCGCAGCTATCGAGGAGGGCTGTTCTATGTTATTAATAGATGCATTAAAAATTCCGCTAAAATGGGTAAGTAAATTCAATTCAATTATGTATTTATGGTTTTGGAACTCCAAAGAGATTCACATAAAAGAAGAACAAAAATGAAATATACATGTTCATACAATTAAATACAAGATACAGAGATAACAATTTAAAAACATCAGGTAGAATCTCTAAAAGGATCGTGACATCCATATAAAAAAGAAAAAAACATTTTTTTTATATATATCTAAAAAGCTTTTAAAAAAGTTAAAAATTCTGTGGCAGAACATTTCATTTGGTGGATTATAAATGGCGTCTATAAATGCGGTGGCTGACAAAATAGTTAATTGTAGGCAAATTGGTCTCATCCACTTACGCCGATGTAAAAGTAGAGCCGGGCAGACAAAAAGCACATGAGTAACGTCCTGAATTGAATTATTGCAAAGATTACACACAGATGAAGAACCATACCATCTGGACAATACATTATTCAGAGGAAGAAGATCCAGCCTCAATAAAAGCCAAAAACGGCGTACACCATGGGGGAGATTCCAAGTAATATAAGGTTGTACTTTTTTTATCAGACAAGAGTCAATGGTCGGAACAACACCTTTCTTAGAAATACGGGCTTCCATATCCATAGTGAAACTTAATTTCCAGGAAGCCAGTTGTGGACTTTAGCTGATATGGAGATAGAGTAAAAACTACAGATTCATCTAATTGAAGCAGGTCAACCACAATTCTAAACTTTTTTACAATTGGAGAATGCTCTTTTAGAGCTAACAATTCTTTCTGAATAAGTGCTCTTAGTGTACCAGGTTCTCCCTTTGCGAGGCTTGAAACCCATCGCACTATCCCTGCGAGGCCCTGAACCCAACTACTACGCAGACCAAATTCCAACATAAGGGCGGCCACGGAACAGGCAGAATTAACTGAGGTTAGATACCGCAAGATTCTGCCTTCTGTTATATTTAAAAAGAAACAATATCCTAGGTCAAGTAATTCGATGCCATACAGTAAGGAAGCTGGGATTTTAGCACGGAAAACCTCTAATAAAAAGGCAAAATTTCTTCTGCAAGTAGATCTATAGAGGGAGATTAAACTTTTGCCTTGTGCCATAGCTTTCCGAGTATTATTTGCTATGTGAGCCTTGTCACTTAAATTTCCACCTATTGTTTTTCCTAGGAAGACATAAGATTTTACCACTTTCAATTTTTGTCCGCCTACAGACCAAGCAAAACTCCCATATTTCAGCCTTTTTCTTCCCGTCATGCACATTACTTTACTTTTGGACACATTTATCTTTAAGTGGTGGGCCTCTGCGTATTCATGTAATGTCTGCAGACGATTATTTAATCCCCTCGGTGTTAAGTCCAATATTAATATATCGTCAGCATAAAGCAGACAGACAATCGATTTACCCCCAATAAAGACAGGGCATGGAGACAGGGCATGGAGGAGGTCGGATATGTATAAGGAAAATAATAAAGGGGCCAGTAAACAACCTTGTTTTAAACCGTTTACCGTAGTAATAGCTTGGGATAGACCTCTTTCCCCTCCCATCAAGACTCTACACCAAGTATCAGAGTGAAGAGCCCGAACTAGCTCCAATAGGGTGGTCGGCATGCCAAGGTCCGATAGTTTCCTCCACAGCAAAGGACGATCTACTTTATCAAATGCTGTGGAGAAGTCTATGAAGGCTGCATAGACTCTCCCTCCTCGGACCTTAATATATTTTTCAGTTATAACTTGCAATGCCATTAGATTATCTATGGTTCCATGCCTTCGCCTAAACCCAGTCTGTTTGAAGGGTAGAATTTCACCCTTCGCCACCCAATCATTGATCAGCTTCAGAAGGCATTTGGCGAAGACTTTACCTATGGCATCCAGAAGGGCAATTTGTCGATAGTTATGTGGAGCGTCACGGTCTCCCTTCTTGAAGAGGGGGACTAATATGCTCCCATTCCAAGATGGGAGAACGGTTTTGGATGCAAAACAAAAACTAAATACCGGAAAAAGAATTTTGCTCCACATTTCGCTATTTTGTTTTAAAACCGAGATTGGAAGCTCATCCGGACCCATAGCCCCAGAGGAACGCAAACCCTTAATGGCCAGTTCGATGTCTTTTTCGGAAGGCGGTCCATATGGTGAGCAATCCTCATTTGCTCCACTACAGCTAACTACCGTTCCATTACTTGCGTAGAGGTTGTCGATGTAACCAACCCATATATGCTCTTCAATGGCTACTAGACGTGGTCTAGATCTTACTCCACAACCCTCCCCAATGAGAGACCAGAATGTTCTTACTTGACCTTTAAACACAGCTTCCCGCAATTTAATCCATATAGTATCTTCCCTCTCTTTTTTCATCTTAACCTTCACCCTATTTCTCCTTCTTTTTAGTAGTACTATTCTATGGTATTGATGGAGCGAGATTTAGAAATATATTTATTTCAACTCGCAAAGTTAAACTTCCATAATAAAAATAATTATATTAACGTGAATGGAGTGAATATTACTAACCAACCTAGATTAAATTGCAGATCATGACACGCGGGAACTAATATATGTGCTCATATATGTGCTTTATGTTGCAAATGCTTGTTTGTGAAAAATAATAAACTAATCTTGTCTATTGTTTTGTCAGAATTAAATGCGGCTGTTTTATTAATGGCATGTGCTTATTTCTGTGTGCTCATGTTTTGTCTTTCGTTTTCATGTTGCTCAATTCTGTTTGTTGCTTTATTTGCTTCTGCTAGGTAACATAGATTAATGGGTTAATAATTAGCAAAGGTGGGTGGGTAACAGAATCATTTCTAATTCTATCGTTAATTATTCATTTGTGTTTGTTTGAATAATAGTTGACAAGAAAGAGGCTTGAGGCCTAGCACGACTTTAACATGGTGTTGTCGAGTCCTGTCCAGAAAAGAGCAAGAGCCTGTGTGGAAAAGTTTTATCACGTTTTAAATATGCAAGTTCCATTGAAAAATGTATTATTCGTGCTCTTGGATGGACCAAACCAAGGACGGAAACCAGCAGAGATTGCCAAGCTAAGGAAGTCACAGACTGACATTTACAAATGTTTCATTGTGGAGGAAGCGGCGTGACTTGTGAATAAGAGACAATAGACTCTTAGAAAGGTCGGAACTAAGCTTCGAAAAAGAAGATGACACCATGGGCTGACGTCTATCAGCCAATGAAAGCTCTGAATGGTAGGGAAAAAGTATACATTTTAGTGAGATTAGTTAGGGAAAAAGGTATAAAAACTGTCCCCATGGGAGGGAGGGGGCTCTTGCGGCTCATCTTCTCCTGATTCCTGTTGGGCGTGACGTGCTGACGGACTCTTTGGAGCACGTAAGGATCAATAGGGTTAAATGATTTTTTACCTTTATTCCTTTAGGCGAAGTGAGATTTAGACAGGGAAAATAGGGCTTAGGAGATGGAAAACTGTTTGTTCTTCATGCTATTTGATTTGCTTTGAACTGACAGTCTAATTCGCAATTCCTCAAATAATGCTGCTTAAATAAAGAGATTCTAATAAAATGCACTTTCCTTGAAAAAATAGTTAATAAATAAGATTTTTTGAAAAGACAAGCTGGTCTTGTTATTTTATAGATGTGTTACCATCAGCAGATCCATTTGCCTAAGTGACTTAATTAAATGCAAAGTTTTACAAAAACCATGGTGAAATCATTATACTGCAGTTGTATGTAAATGTGTATATAATTTGTGAATAGGTTTTATTAATTAGGTCACATGATTCAGTTGCTCAAAATATGTCACGTTAGTTTATGGGCCTTGTGAGTGTTTTATGATTAATGGTGAGTATTGTGGAGTTGGGTAGCGTTGGTATGACATATTTTCTATAGGGGCGCTGGATCTAATCTCTGGTAGCAGAGTCCGGTTGCTATGGTAACCAACATGTTACATGGTAATTACATAGGATCTATTACTAAAACATGTTAAGTTTGTCAAAGTTGTTATATGTTGTTGAAAGGTTTTTTCCAGCTGTGTGAAAAATCCTAGTTGTGCCGGCATATGAGTGGTGTGACAAGTGAAGTTGCACAGTGCATTTGTTCTGTTCCAAAATAGTGGTTTTGTTATCACTAGTGTTGTGGACGTACAACACAAGTTTAGGGATTTTAGGTGTGCTAAGTAGAATGTATAGTGAGGATTGTCTATGAAATTGTAGCTTTCGAGTATAGGGACTTAGAGCCTGTTTTAAAACTCACTGTGAAAAGAGTAGTAGAATTTATTCAAACTTGAGTGAAGGGTAAAGTGACGTTGTTTATTTTACTGGCAAATGTGGATTTCTATGGTTGGTTAAAGTCCTGCCAGGATTTCATGCATGTATGGTTAGGGAAACTTTCCGTTCGAAAGTGTGTAAATGATTTTGTAATTTCGTTCGAGTCAAACTTTGAATTGTTACTTTATGTGCATTCAGAGGGAAACGAGTTCGTTATTACTTGTTAGAAGGGTAGAGTAAAAGTTTACTTTATCAACGATTGTATATTCTGGGAGAGTAGCGTCGTCTATTCCACGCAAAAGAGTACTTGAATGATTGTAAAAGTTATCACTTTATTTTAGTGAAACAGACAAATGGTTTGTTTTTCTGTTGTTATTAATTGAAATTCGTTGAAAAAGTGTTTATAAAATGGCGCTGTAAAAATATTTTGTGAAGGAGGGGTAAGCTCTAGGAGCGAGAGACGAGCAGCTGCAGTGGCTGTATACGTCACAGGGTCCGCACTGTGATTGGCTAACATACGTCACAGCTAGCGCGCTGATTGGCTCACGTGACTCTGACGAGCTGTTAGCTGATTTGCTTTTTCAGAAAGCAGCAATTCTATTGGTTAAGCAAGGTGGTGACGTAGCTTAACCTGATTGGCTTGTTTGTGTGTTTCGCGCACGGATTGGCTGATTTTGCGGAACAACTAGAAAACATTTACGATCATTTTAAATTAAGCGGATTTGATTAAAACATGAGTTATTACAAAAAGGAAGAGAAACAGCTTACATGGCTTCAGAAATTGAAAAATATATTTTCACCCGATAAGAAAATTGAAACGCGAGGTGGAAAATTACTTCATAAGTACAAAACACCTGCAGCTTATATGGAAGGTGAATATGGTTATCATACTTGCCTTTGGTTTGACAATTGGATGGTTTATACCAAGGATGATGGTGTTTTAGCTTGGCCAGAAGATGGTTCATTTAATATGAAAGTTTTGAAAAACTTAAGAGAAAAAATGATGGCTCTTGTGCCGAAGCCTAGACCAACACAATTTGAGGCTTTAGTTGAATGGGAGGATGAGATGTTTGAACTTCAACGAGAAGCAACGAGGGGTATAACAAGAAGTCCAAAATCAAATTTTAAAAGAGAAACTCATGAGGATAGAATGCGTCGATGGAGACAGGCAGACATGTGTGATGGTTTATACCCAGTGAGAGTAATGGTTACTGAAATACCAGGTCAAAAGAATACCCAAAAGAAAAATAATATTGAAGAAAGTGAATTAGAAGATTCAGTTTTAGAAGAGATTTTTATGACTAATCATCAGAAACAGACTCCTTTAAAACCAGCTTGTTCATGGTCTACCCCGATGGTTTCTACAGGAACCACTCCGAGTGCACCTCCACTTAATGAGGAATCACCCAGATTTTACCCGAATAATACAGAAACGCCTAGAAACAAGAACTAATTCTAGTGCATTTGCTGAAAGTAGAAATTTTCCTGAAACTCCAGTTTCGAGAAATGAGACTCCTTCCAGAGGTCTAATGGGTACTGGAAGAGATGAGGAAACTCCAAGTGCTTCAGAATATTTACGATCAAAAGAAGAATTAATTCGGCAATTAACTAAAGGCATGGAAGCAGTAACAGTTCCAGTAACGATTGGTCCTGTTCAACCTGTTTTCGATCAGGGAGAAATTAGACATCCAGGTTTGACTATTCCATTAAATGTAGAAATTCAGAAAGTAGCTGAAAATTTTTACTCGGAATTAACTGAAATACATCGAGAGAAAACAAGGATGCCTGATTTAACTTTTAATCCAGATTCATTATGCAGAACACCAATGGGTGCAGAGTCAGATACTGAGTCTCCAGAAAAGAGTGTTGAGAAAATAGATTCAACCCCAAAGCTTGATGTTGCGAGACTTAAAGCAGATTTGGAGGAACTAATAATTGGCACAATTGGTCCTGACAGTTTAAAGCATTATCAAGATGATGAATTGTTATTCATTTGCAAAAGTGTACAATGGAAAACGAAAAATAAATATGAACAGCTAGAAGAATTAGCTGCAGAATTAGAGATTGACTTGAGCAAACAGAAAAATTTGGGAAAACATTACAGATTACATTTTACTGAAAAAAGATATTGGGAATTTTAATACAATGGGAAGAATTCTGCATATAAAAGATTTGATTGTGTACATTAAAAATTGGGCGATTTAAGCAAATGGAGAGTGAAGTGGGCAAAGAAAAGAGAGGAAGAAAGGAGAGAAAGGGGCATGGTGGCTAATCAATACCCAATGAGAGAAATAGCAGGAGGTGGTTATGTGCATGTTCCTTGGTCTAGACAGGACATTCTGTTGTTCACAAATGATTTTCCTCGGTTGAGAGAAAAGCCAGTGGAATGGTATCGACAGGTGGACAGATTCATAAAGGTTTCAAAAGTTCTGTGGATTGATCTAGATGGATTCTTTGACATTGTTGTCCCATCAGATCTTTGGACAGAATGTAAAATTGCTGTGAGTTGGCCAAAAGTAGAAGCTGCTCGAGATTCAGTAACAGGTGCTCCATCATCAGAAGTCATGGGACTGTATGATAAAGTGATTTATTGGTTGAAAAACAAAATTCCCCCGAAGGAAGTCGATTGGGTTAAAATTGACAGGAGAAATCAGGAGCCTAAAGAATCAGTACATTCATTCTATGAGAGATTACTGTTGGTTTTTAAACAGTACAGTGGCTATGAAAAATTAAGTGAAAAGGACATGAGCCACTTTATATACAGATTTGTTTATGGCCTGAGACCTGAGATTGGTGCGATGATCAGAAATTGTATTGTCGGATGGCAATCACTCTCAGTTGATGATATACTGAGAAAAGCAAAATACTGCAGTGATGAGATAGACGCGAAACAGAAGAAGCTTAAGGAAACAGCAATGTGGGCACAGGTTTCTAGTCTGTAACAGCAGTCCTGTAAACTTGCTAGGGAGAGACATTCTCTGCAAGATGAACTGCAAAATATATTGCTCACCGTAAGGTATTGAGCTTCATACATTAGAGGAAGATGGGCTTTACAGATTAACAATGTTAATGTTTGAAGCGGAGGAAAGCAAATTATTTCCTGCATTTGACAAAGATAATCTCCCAGAAGAATTGAAAAAGACAGTCAAAGCTGAAATTTGGGATTTGACAGGAAGTGAAATGGGCTTGATGAAACATGCTGACCCAGTCAAAATCACAGTGAAACAGGGAATAGATTTTCCAAACATTCCACAGTACAAAATGAAAGCAGAGACAATTGAAGGTGTCATTCCTGTAATTGACAAATTCATAAAACAAGGTGTTCTAAAAGAAATTGAAAGCAGTCCTTGTAATTCACCGATTATGGGGATCAAAAAGCCAAACGGAACGTACAGAATAGTTCAAGACCTTAGAAAGGTTAATCAAATAGTTGTTCCATGTTGCCCAGTTATTCCAAACCCAGCAGTGATTCTTTACCAGATTCCGCATGATGCAGAATGGTATACTGTCATTGACCTTTGCAATGCGTTCTTTACTGTTCCATTGCATTCAGACAGCCAGCAATTTTTTGCGTTCCGGTTCCAAAGTCGCACATTAGCATGGTGTCGTATTCCTCAAGGGTATACAGAGAGTCCATCTATCTTTAATCAGTTGCTAAAGAAATCATTGGAGAATCTAAATTTACCTGGAAAATCGACATTGGTTCAGTACATTGATGATCTCCTTGTAGCAGCAAAAACACGAGATAACTGTGTCACAGATACAATTACTCTTTTGAATCATCTGGCAGATGAGGGACATAAAGTGTCACCTGCAAAATTACAGTTTTGCAAACGAGGTAAAGTACCTTGGTCACAGAATTGCAAAGGGAATCAGACAAATTACAATTGAAAGAATAAAAATGATTCAGGGAATGCAACCTCCAAAAACACAGAGACAGGTCAGAATGTTTCTAGGGATGGTTGGCTATTGTCGTCAATGGATTCGTTGATTTTCAGTTATTGCAAAACCACTGCAGAGATTAACAAAATCAGATATAAAAGATCCAATTGTTCTCACAGAAATTGAAATGGAAGCTTTTGAAAAACTAAAAAGAAGCTTATGTGAAGCTCCAGCTCTAGGCATGCCAGATTACGAAAAAGATTTTGAGCTGTACTGCAGTGAAAGAGAAGGATGTGCATTGTCAGTTCTAATTCATAGAAATGGAAAACTGAGAAAGCCTATAGCATACTTCTCAGCAGTACTTGACCCTGTTGTAAAAGCATTACCAGGCTGCTTAAAAGCAGTAGCTGCAACTAGTGTGAGCCTTGAGCAAAGTGAGGGAATTATTATGGGATTTCCTGTAAAAGTCTATGTACCCCATTCAGTAGAAATTCTCCTTACCAGAAGCAAAACGCAGCATTTAACAAGTAATAGGCTTACCAAATACGAGAAAGTTATTCTGGGATCAGATAATGTCTCGATAGCAAGGTGTGTGAATTTAAATCCTTCCACATTATTGCCTGATGGTACTGTAACAGAGATCAGGAATGAAAACGACATTGACCATGAGTGCTTGGATGTTTTGGAATATTGTACCAAGCCTAGGCAGGACATAAAAGATGTTCCTTTGCCTGTGTCAAATTTTGTTTATTTTGTTGATGGTTCTTGTCTGAGAACAGATGAGGGCTTTCTGAGAGCAGCATATTCAGTTTGTACAGTAGCTACTGTGATTGAAGCATCATGTCTCGAAGGAATTCGTTCAGCTCAAGTAGCAGAATTGATTGCTTTGATTTGTGCATGTGAAAGAGCAAAAGATTTAAAAATCACCATAGTGACTGACAGCCAATACGGATAAGGAGTTGTGCATGATTATGGACAGCTCTGGTCTCAAAGAGGTTACTTAACATCTGCAGGGACTCCCATCAGAAATGCAAAATTGATCAAAAGATTGATCGATGGCATTCAGTTACCAGAAAAGATAGCTGTCGTGAAATGTGCAGCTCACAAAAAAGGCGAAGACTTTATCACTAAAGGAAATGCTTATGCAGACGAGATTGCCAGGTACTGTGCGAAAAACAATTGTTCAATTAATCGGGAAAAGAATGATGAACATGTCTTGAGCTCACTTATGCTAACATCAGTAGTTGAAACATGGCAGGGAGTAAAGGATTTACAGGATGAAGCAAGTGATGAGGAGAAAAATACATGGTTAAAAGCAGAATGTAGACAGCGAGAAGAGGAAGGAATTTGGACATACAAAGATGGCAGACCAGTCTTACCAAATAGCATGATTGCTGACATGGCTAGGATGTATCATGGTCAGGGACATATTGGAAGAGATTCCATGATAAGGCTTTTCAGACAAACTTGGTTCAATCCAAAGTTCAGAATTATTGCAGAGTCTCTTTGCCAAAGGTGCTTGGTTTGCCAGCAAATGAACCCCAACAGAAAAACAGTTGTGAGCATGGGAACCATAGGACGGGAGGGCGGTCCTTTTACCAGGTTACAAATGGATTTTATTGACATGCCACCACACAACAAGTTGCGTTATGTCCTCGTAATAATCTGTTTGTTTTCAAGATGGGTTGAAGCGTTTCCTACACGCCAAAATGATTCAGTTACTGTTGCAAAATTGCTTTTAAGAGAAATTATACCTAGGTACGGTTTTCCGGTGACTGTGGAAAGTGATCGTGGAAGACGTTTTGAAAACAGACTGTTACAATTGGTTTGTGAAGCTTTAAACATAGAACAGAAACTTCATTGTGCATACAGACCAGAAGCATCAGGTGTTGTTGAGCAAGTAAATGGAACTATTAAAAATAGGATTAGCAAAATGTATCTAGCTACAGGTATGAAGTGGACTGATGCACTTCCACTTGTTTTGATGTCTCTGAGAAGTACACCTGACAGGTCTAAGCCCACATGATATTGTCATGTGCAGAGTTATGAGACAAGCATTTATTCCGGTAGGAAAGCTGATGAGTATAAATGATAGTGTCATTTTAGAGTATTGCAGGAACCTTTCTGACGTCGTGACTTCTGTGTTCCATAAGGTGGGAACCGAAGTGCAAACAAGAGAAAAAGAGCAAGCACATGATCTGTTACCAGGTGACTGGGTAAGGACAAAAGTTAATCGAAGAAGAAACTGTCTGGTACCAAGGTGGCAGAAAGCAAGGCAAGTCATTCTAGTCACAACAAATGCAGTGAAGTGCAAGGGTTTGAAGAGGTGGATCCACGCAAGCCATACTATTCGTGTACCTACACCTGAAAATTCTGACAAAGAAAGTGACACCACTGCTGATTCAGATTTCGAAGAAGAACCTGAGAAAAATCCAGATCTTGAAGCTCGACAGGAAGGTCGACATCTGGAAAATTCAACTGCGAATGAAGCATTGAATGATAAAGATTTGGAGATTGTGATTGTAGACTCTGACAATGATGAAGATCTGCTAGAAAAAGAAGCAGAGAAAGAGTCTCATCAAGTTGTGGTTCAAGAACAGGAGAATATTGAAAAGCAGAAGAGAAGCTCTGAAAGCAGGAACAGGAAATCTGAAACTGGGAAGTTAGAGGTAATTGAAGAGGAAGAAGACGAATTACCAAGTACCAGCTATAAAGATGAAGTTCCTAACGGAGTGAAGCTGCCTAGTAAAGAAGTACCTGAGTCCAGAATTCAAATTTCTGACAGCGAAACTGATAACAGTGATGATGAAGAATCTCAAATAAGAAATTTCAGGAAAAGAGCTTGGAGAACAGAATGTAATGTGACTGAGCCAAAGAAGAAATTACCAAGAAAAGGTGATAACTGGCCAAGAGAAAATGAAGGCCTGAAATTCAAATTGGTAAACAGTTCAAAGGAGCAAATTAATGAAATATCAAGTCAAAAAGATCCTGAAAAGAAAAGTGAAACAGGAAAGAAAATAGAAGTCATTAGTAGTAGGGCAAAAAGAGTTGTGAAACCAAACCAAAAGTATAAGTCCCCTGAATGGACTTACATCATCATCATTCCACCTGTAGTGGAAGTCAACAGTAGTAGTCAGGAAGAGATAGATGACAATAGTGACAACGATTGAAGTATCCTCTGTTAAAAATTTAGGTTTTCATTTTTGGCATAAGGCTGAAGAAAATGTGTTAGGTGACACAAGGTCGAAGAAATTGTGTTAGCTGGAAAAACACATTGTTGTAAGACGTAAGGTCGAAGAAAAGCTGTTAGAAGGTGGGATTTTTCTTTAAAAAAAATAATTAAAAATAGGGGGTATTAGAAATTTTAGAAAATTAGAAAATTAGACATTTCTATATTTTTGATTTTTGTTTTCTTTGCAAGGCTTTATTAGAAGAGTGAACATGCCTGATTCTGTAAAATGTCTTTGATTTGTGTGGTCCTAATAATCCTGCTTTGGTTAGTTATAGCTGTCATTTTCCCTTTTGGATTTCACAAGGAAATGTATAAGGCTAACATGACGAGCAAAGCTTCAGTTAAACAAGACAAACATAGTGCAACAGGCAAAACTAACGGAGTTATTGGCCATAGACCAGAGATTCACCAAGATAGATCTGTTGGTGATTTTTCTAGCGATACTTTTTCAAGACTCCTGGCTGAATATGTAAAGGTCATGGAGGTCAAAGACTGTTACATTTGTGTGAAATTGCCTGCTTCTGTTTCGGAGGGAGTTACCTACAATATGCTTCCTCTTACTTATGGCATAACCTGCAGTGTAATAGCTAGCTTATTTTATCAGACTGGACGTTTGGAGTATTACTATTCTAACCATGACGAGATCTTTGCAAACCTGAAAATTGAGAAAATTGAGATAAGCACAAACAAGCCAAACAGATGAGGGAATTTTTCATCGTGACAAATGAACTCACCTATGAGTATGCATTTAGAAATAATTTGACATGTAAATTGAGAACTGAGGAAAAATCTTTCCTGAATTTAGTTGAGGAGAGGAGAGCAATTTATAAAAGAAATGAGATGCTCAAACAGACCAAATCTAAATTTTGGCAGTTAGAAGACAAAAAACTTAATGGTAAATCATTTGAAAATGTTGCTATACACATTGACAAACCAATTAGTGCTAAATTTTATATTAGGAGATATAACACATTGTTCGATAACTATTTTGTGGGTGCAAGTCATTGTGAGGACACTTATCAAATCATGGGGGGATGGGGATTCAAAGGTGGCAAGGATCCAATTTTCCCTGGAATTTATTTTGTATGCGGAGACAAAGCTTACTATAACCTCCCAGATCACTGGTATGGGACGTGTTTTGTTGGACTTGTCTTTCCAAAAATATTCCATGTTGACAGAAATGCACAAGGTTCATTTGAAATCAGCAATCATCTAAATAGATTTAAAAGAGAAAGTTTCTCAGAAATTTTGGGAGACATCTTCGAAGCAGTGATACCTTTAGTGGGTATAACCCTGAATGCAGGTAGAATCAGAAAAGTGTCCACAATTGTTGACAGCTTGTCAACTGACACAGCTAGTGGTTTCCAATTAGTGGATACCGAGCTCATTGCTATACGGTCCATGGTAATGCAGAATCGTCTTGCTTTAGACATTCTGCTAGCAAAAGAGGGAGGAGTTTGTGGCATTTTGCATGTCCAACACTGCTGCACCTATATTCCTGATAAGAGTCAGAGTATTGAGATGTATATCAAAAACATCACTGAGTTGCAATCAGAAATTGTACCCTTAGAAAAGGATGATTTTTCAGAACTTTTGAGCAAAAGATTTCCAGCAATCAAAACCTGGTTTCAAGAGATTGGTGGTTCAATTCTTGGCAAAATACTGACACCTTTACTAGTTATAGTCTTCGTGACACTGTTGTTAAAGATAAGTTGCATGTTACACAAGAGAAAGAAATACCTGAGGGAAAAGAAGAGAATATAAAAGCTTAGAAAGGAGCAGGAGAGAGAAATAGAACTGGAAGAGTTTCGTAGAACTCTATATGAGAGTTGCAGACAAACAGCTGAGACAAGACTTTAGAAATACTAACACAGTGAAAATCAAAACATGTTCTTCTATGGAATAACATTTTGCTAAATTTTTGGGTGTGTTTTGGTGATTTTGAAATCACCAGATGAGGGAGTTGATGGAGCGAGATTTAGAAATATATTTATTTCAACTCGCAAAGTTAAACTTCCATAATAAAAATAATTATATTAACGTGAATGGAGTGAAAATTACTAACCAACCTAGATTAAATTGCAGATCATGACACGCGGGAACTAATATATGTGCTCATATATGTGCTTTATGTTGCAAATGCTTGTTTGTGAAAAATAATAAACTAATCTTGTCTATTGTTTTGTCAGAATTAAATGCGGCTGTTTTATTAATGGCATGTGCTTATTTCTGTGTGCTCATGTTTTGTCTATCGTTTTCATGTTGCTCAATTCTGTTTGTTGCTTTATTTGCTTCTGCTAGGTAACAGATTAATGGGTTAATAATTAGCAAAGGTGGGTGGGTAACAGAATGATTTCTAATTCTATCATTAATTATTCTTTTGTGTTTGTTTGAATAATAGTTGACAAGAAAGAGGCTTGAGGCCTAGCACGACTTTAACATGGTGTTGTCGAGTCCTGTCCAGAAAAGAGCAAGAGCCTGTGTGGAAAAGTTTTATCACATTTTAAAAATGCAAGTTCCATTGAAAAATGTATTATTCGTGCTCTTGGATGGACCAAACCAAGGACGGAAACCAGCAGAGATTGCCAAGCTAAGGAAGTCACAGACTGACATTTACAAATGTTTCATTTTGGAGGAAGCTGCGTGACTTGTGAATAAGACACAATAGACTCTTAGAAAGGTCGGAACTAAGCTTCGAAAAAGAAGATGACACCATGGGCTGACGTCTATCAGCCAATGAAAGCTCTGAATGGTAGGGAAAAAGTATACATTTTAGTGAGATTAGTTAGGGAAAAAGGTACAAAAACTGTCCCCATGGGAGGGAGGGGGCTCTTGCTGCTCATCTTCTCCTGATTCCTGTTAGGCGTGACGTGCTGACGGACTCTTTGGAGCACATAAGGATCAATAGGGTTAAATGATTTTTTACCTTTATTCCTTTAGGCGAAGTGAGATTTAGACAGGGAAAATAGGGCTTAGGAGATGGAAAACTGTTTATTCTTCATGCTATTTGATTTGCTTTGAACTGACAGTCTAATTCGCAATTCCTCAAATAATGCTGCTTAAATAAAGAGATTCTAATAAAATGCACTTTCCTTGAAAAAATAGTTAATAAATAAGATTTTTTGAAAAGACAAGCTGGTCTTGTTATTTCATAGATTTGTTACCATCAGCAGATCCATTTGCCTATGTGACTTAATTAAATGCAAAGTTTTACAAAAACCATGGTGAAATCATTATACTGCAGTTGTATATAAATGTGTATATAATTTGTGAATAGGTTTTATTAATTAGGTCACATGATTCAGTTGCTCAAAATATGTCACGTTAGTTTATGGGCCTTGTGAGTGTTTTATGATTAATGGTGAGTATTGTGGAGTTGGGTAGCGTTGTTATGACATATTTTCTATAGGGGCGCTGGATCTGTATCTTTCGGCCGAATAAATCAAATACTGTTCCCTTATTAATTTATTTATTTCAGTATTAAGTTAACGAAGAGATCTGGGAATTACTTTAGTATTTCCTTTTTGATTTGATTTTTTTGCAATGGAAATCACCATATTCATAAAATCAGCAAAACATACTATTTCAAAACCTTTCCAGTTAACCAAATATTCCACAGCAGCCTCTAGAATACTCTCCAAACGCCTAATTGCCCTAATATCCCAGTGGCATCTCCCTGATTTCTTTCCAAAGCTGACCAATTCACTGTTTAATGACCATGGGTCCATCTTAGATGGATTTAGATTTACAGTGATAGTTAGTACTTTATGATCGCTATATAATGTATTGGAAACCCTAAGATCTTTCAAAAGGGAGAAGGAGGTACTTCCCACTATCACATAGTCTAGAATGGATTCACTATTATTTGATTTATGGGTGAAGTTTGCCGGTGTATCTGAGGATAACCTTCCATTTACTATAATACCTTCAATTTCTGTCAATTCCTCAAGAAGCAGTTTCCCTCTCTTATTAGTCCTGATATTGCCTGGAAAAAGGGCTTGAGGAATCTGCAAGGATTCCTCTTTGTCCTTATTTCTGAACATCTCTAGGCTGAGGTTGGAGATTTTACAATTAAAGTCCCCTAACAAAATTATGTGAGTGGTAGGTTCTGCATCAATGATTTTCTTTATATAAGAAAAGACCTTCTTTAGAAGAACGTTGTGGCAGGCATCTGGGGGAATATAAGCGTTTAACAAAATCAGTGGTTTACAATTTTCAACGTTGTTGAAATTAAATAATGTTATTGCCTGAAAAAGATTGCTAGGGTCTACATAGTGAACAAAATCGCATTTTATCTTATTAGACAGCAAACAAGCGATCCCCCCCTTGCATGACCTCTCCTAGAGGGAGTGGCTCTGCCATCTAGCGAAAAATAGTCCTTACCCACAATTAATTTCTCAGCACACCAAGTCTCTTGGAGACAGATCACGTTAGCATCTAATGTATCTAAAAATTGTAGTTTTTTTGGGCTATTCTTTATTCCGGCGGCATTCCACGATATTATTTTTAGGTCGTTGCTAGAAATGAGGATGCGGTTTGGGATTATTATTAGATCTGTTCGACAAGACACCAGGCAACCAACTCCATTGAAGGCTCTCTTCTGAGGCATTCCGTTGGGCTGAGAGGGAGAGGGGAGCTATATATGTCACATGTCGTACATTTTTAGAGATACAGATTTTTAAGTCTTCAGTTTTGGAAGGACAGTCTCTGCTGCCAGAGACTGCCTGAAGTAGCAGGGGCTTATTAACAAAACTTCTATTTCGTGGTTTCTCTAAATAAGGGGTGACATCGATCCCCCTACTTTGTAACCCTTCTGACCATTGAAGGATATGATTTACAATAATTTTTTAATAAAACCTTACCCTTGTTATATTCCCAACTTCTGTTTTCAGGATGGAAACTAGGTCCATATCATTAGTTTGGATAAGTTTCAGACTTTCAATCTCCAAGAAGCATTTAAGAAGTGAGGACCTATTTAATGTGAGATCCGTATCAAACAAAGGAAAAAAATCTAGGTGGAGAGTATCTATACTTTCCCTTTCATGGACATCATTTGGCATTTTTGGAGCATCTTTTCCTCCAATCGTATCAGGGAACGACTTAGCCAGGGGATTGAGTGCTACAGATACTTGGCTAGCTGGATTCATCTGCTCCACAATTGCTCCACAATTGTAGTATGTGGTAACCCCCCTGTTACGATATTATAGGCAGCTGACATGGGGGGTAAAGTGTTAGGGGATGAATCGTTATGAGTCAATAATGGACCTGTCACCTGATCTATAGGTTTCTGGATCTCTAGGTCTAATTTGACTTGCCGGATCATATCTTGGGGTGCATTCAACATTGACCCCTGAGAAAGGTCTTTTCCAATAGAGGTGTATAAGTGTTCTTCAAAGTTAATTTTGCAAATCTTCGAATTGGTTTCCTCTTTTTCCCTCTGTTCTTTTTTAGTTTCCCATTTCTTTCCTTTTT
Source organism: Lissotriton helveticus (assembly GCF_964261635.1). Taxonomy (NCBI): domain Eukaryota; kingdom Metazoa; phylum Chordata; class Amphibia; order Caudata; family Salamandridae; genus Lissotriton; species Lissotriton helveticus. The sequence goes on along the minus strand of NC_136071.1, from coordinate 630,188,582 downwards.
CCCCTCACATGTTGAATCCAAAACATCCTCTTTCCCCTCGTTTATCTGGGGTTTAAAAATAGGAAATAACTCCTTATCTGTCCTTTTTTCAGAATCCACCATGATTTTTACTTCTTGATCAGGCTCATAGACACAGTTAGCTACTAGAGCTTTTGATGGGGTTTCAAAGATATTTCCCAACGTCACTACTGTTTTCTTTCGTTCAATATGTTGGGAATTACCATCATATTCAATTAGGACTGGATCTTGGAGAACATTCTCTAACTTTTTCTCTGCCACCATATCTTTCTTCACTTTCGGTCCTACTGGAATAGACTCGTATTTTAAGCTAGATTCCTTCCCCTGTTGGCTATTTAATAATACCTTTAGTATTTGGGTTACAGTTTCCAGCACACAATCTAAACCACCAACAAATTTTTCTAGTAACATTAAGATGGAAGAAAGCAAATGTTCTAGAGATGATAAAGAATCAGAGACAGGTTTATCCTGCCTGGTGGGTTGATTAAGATGGATGTCAGTGATATTAAGTTCGGGGCTCGTGGAAATATTTGACTGTGATCTAAAATAATGGGATTTATTGGAGGGAGTACTACTGTATAATTGAAGTCCTGTGGGGGCTATTACTGCTGGTGTATTTACTAATTCTGTGGTCTTACTAGTATCGTAAGAGATATATCTCTTACAGAGCTCTATATCTAGATCTGGAAGAGTAAAATCATTACTTCGAGCCTCAACGGACGGGGAAGGACCGAGAGGTTCTTTTAGGATTCCACCAGGGTAAGGTAAGGGTCTATGCACAGTCACCTCCACTGTTTTAAAAGTAGAACCTAAGGGTCCATGGAGGGTCAGAGGACTATTTTTATTTTTATCCCCAGGGATTTGCGTCAAAAGGCCCAAAGGTTTCAGGGGATCTAGGGGCCCACCCTCCCCAACAGTAAGGAGATCAGCAACTTCTGCCACTTTTGCTGATTCAATTGGATCAACATAATTGCTGTACCCACTCATAGTTGTTCGTCCTTCTCTATCTCCTTCTCCATTATTATCTACAGTATTTGACCCCGCTAGGGGGACTCTGTCCTTTCCCCTTTCCCATAAGCTGTATAGTTGACATTTCCTTTTAACAGCATAATAGAAACATCCTTGTTTCGTAGGGGATTTGATTTGGTCTTCGAGCAAGTTCTACCCACCAGTAGTTGCCCAGACCTTAACTTTTTAGCAGTCATGATAAGTATCAATTTTTTAAAATGAAATGCCGAATACTAGGACAGATGTCACAAGCATGAATACAGTGAAATTAACAAACAATTTAGTAGAATACAGCGGAAAAAACAAATTAGTCAATAAGTCAAAAAGTCAAAGAGAGTGCGCAAACTTTGAAGTAAATACCACTGCCTTGTGGAATAGCGGCTAACAATTGCTTTGCCCCTCGCGCCACCCTGCCCAGGGCCTGGGCAATTCAGAAGCGATACAAACTAGAATCGCACACTGATCCCCGTCCGACAACCAGGACTATGGTGGCTGAGGCATTACAGGTGAGCCGATAGACCAGCTATACCAGCACGAGGATACTTTAGATGGAAGTAAGGGGATTGGCCCCAGCCCAGCCTTCTCCGGCCCCCGAGGGCCACAGAGGGCCCGCCCTTTGCCCGGGCTTAGCCCCGGGGCGTTCCCGCGCAGCGGAAGAAGCTGTGTAATAAATACCAGATGGGAAAGGGGGCGGTGCGTGTGTCGGTGAGGCTCCTGGGAGATGGAGTCCTTGTTTAAAGATGCGTGTTGGATCGCGCCTATGCTCTGCTCCCCTCCAAACGTGAAAGCAAGTTCTTAGTTGGCCCGAGCAACAAACTGACAACACCAGCGGGAAGCGCACTCCACAAACACCTTACGCTGCGGCACCCGGGTAGCGGGTGCGGCGAGGTGTGTTATAGCGTAGGCAGGGGGGCGGTGCTCCAAGCCCCTCTGCAGGTGCGTGTGTCGGTGAGGCTCCTGGGAGATGGAGTCCTTGTTTAAAGATGTGCGTTGGATCGCGCCTATGCTCTGCTCCCCTCCAAACGTGAAAGCAAGTTCTTAGTTGGCCCCAGCAACAAACTGACAACACCAGCGGGAAACGCACTCCACAAACACCTTACGCTGCGGCCAGTAAGTCAGTACTTTGGGGTAATGACTGTTTCAACGATAGGGTCTTGATCATCTTTCCACATAGGTGAGTTTATCACTTTCCAGAATAGAGTGGAATCCCTAGTCTCTGCAGCTTACGTCAGTTCTGACCAGGCCTCCTATTGTACCTCCGTCTTCCTATTTTTTAATGCTTGCTTATATAATAGCCTAAGACGCTTAGTTTCATTCCAGTCTCTAGGTATTTTATGTAGTAGAGTCTTAATTAAATCTTATTTTGCCTGAGTACAATAAACCAGCCATTTACCTGCCTCTTTTTCATTGTGATTTCCTTTCTTAAATTGCTAGATATTGCAGCGGTAATTCTCTCGTAAGCAGTTATAATTTCTTCGGGCAGGGAATTGATATCGGTACAAATAGAAAAGCTTTCCATCTTATCATTTACAACTTTGTGTAACATTGCATCTTCATTAATACCTGTCCATTTAATAATGACAGTATTTTTCCCAGTTGTCACTACATTTGGCAGCATTAGCTTATCCGCAGGCCCAGTTATGGTAACATATAAGGTCAAGGTCAGCGAAGCATGATCACTAAATCTAGTAAATTCGCTGGTAGGCAAGCCACATTAGGTAAGACCAGTAGTAGACACTATCATGTGATCAATACATGATGGATTTCACCTGCCTTGGAAGGTTGGATAAGTGAATACTCCATCTTCTCCTCTTGGAGCTAATATCTCCAAGCTATACTTACTTAGGAATTCATTTAGCGCTTCCCCATAACAATCATGTGGGAAGTGTTGTAAATTGCTCCCTGTAATATGCCTGTTACAGCAGGCATTTGTTCCAGAAAAACAGCATTTACTAATATTAAAACCCCCCTTCCAAATGCATGTGCATGGCTACCTTTATAAAGGTAGCCAATGCTCTTTTTAACTCATTCACAACTTTATAGCAGGTAGCAATAAAAATATTATTATCGAAATTCACCACTAAACAAGGTTGGTTCTTCCCCATTGTCAATAAAACTATTTGAAAATAGGGAGAGCCATTGTACAGCTTTTTAAGTTTTATAGGCGCTGTGGTTGAAATAAAAATGGCCAGACCCCCCTTTGCTCGTCCGGAGGCTGATGGTATTGCTGGGGTTGAAATGGTAGAAAAGCTATCAATATATGGCTCTTGAGTATGCCAGGTCTCCTGGAGGCATAGTAGTTGGAGTGGCTAAATACTTTCGATCTATTCCTTATCTTTTAGCTTCTAATTAATCCCAGCAATATTCCATTACCTTATCTTTATTTGTATAGTTGTTTCAGAAACTATTTTTGCTTGTTCATTATAAGTATGCCTGTGTGTAATTTTCCCCCGGGAGTTTATTACTCTCTCCCCCAGCTCATTTTGTCAATCCTGTTCAGCTAATGTTGACAATGGTATAGCGGTTGAAACAAGATACTGAAGGTCTCATGCTAGATGTATGTGCCAAGTTTGATCTTCTATCAGTGAATAGACTGGCAAATGGGGGGGGGTGGTTATAGAAAAAACCTAAGGGAACAGCAGCCACTTGTTCATCCCAATTGTTCATGTACTGTTGTATAGATTGGATCTTGCAGAGCATAAAGCTTACCATCTCTGGGTGTCGGAAATTGATGACTATACAACCCCCAGTACCCTTTTTTCTGTAGGTCCCACCCAGTTCACACGTCTTACCATTATATTTCCTCACAAAAAAGATTAATATTAAGATTAGAACCAGCCATCCAATGTACTACTTTGTTTCTAAGTTCTGTCCAGGATTCTTTTGCTTGGGGGGCTAACTTGGGTGCACCTTTTAAAATTATGATATATGGGGTTACGTCTGGGGTAAGATGATATCTCTTAGGTGTATGACTCCTTCCTCTAGTTGTATTAGGGCTTTGGGCCCCGTTCATAGCTAGCTTGTTTGGTGACGGCTCAGTACTATGTACTAGAGGTGCAAGGGGTTGGTTAGATCTAGGATGTGGCGTTTCCTATCTACGCTGCTTATCCGATGATTGGCAGTCAGATACCATATCCCCCTTGGCGATTTCCTCTGGTAGTGCCCTCCCTGTATACATAGTGGCGTTTTCTAATACTCTTAGTCTATCTTTAATATCAGCAAGCTCACCTATGACTCTCTGCTCTAATGTCTCCAATTTAATGTGGAGTTTATTTAAAAGACAATCTGAGACACCTGGATTATTTGTTTCTTTTTCCTCTGCCACTTTTTTCTTTTTAGGTTTTGTTTTTCAAAAAAGGGCACAATCACCTATTTTATGATTTCAAGAGGATACCGTAGTCGTGTCCCCTGGTTGTTTACTTTGCTTGGTCGGTGGTGGGCTTATATCTTGTGAGGTGGATAATTCTAGTAACTCTAAGGATTTGTTAGAGACACATGGTTGTTCCTCGCGTTGAGGGCATTCCTTCCCAGGATTCTCTTTTCTAAGAGCATCAGAACAGGCTGCCTCTGTAGATTGTGTCACTCCCTTAGGTGAAGCTCTGCTCACAATCTGGTGGCCGCTAACCTTTCCTCCACATTACTTATTTCACTTTCAATCAGCCCAACTGCATTAGTGAAATAATTGGTTATGGCATTTGAAGTTTTCGACCGTGGTTTCCCCTGTGGACCTTCCATTTGTTTTCTTTTGCCCATTTCCACTCAGAGACTCCTTTACCCAATTATTAATTTCACAAGAAGTTCTACAGCAACAATACTTTCAAAAAAGCCCTAGAAGCACAACAGAAAAGAAGGACATATAATCTCTTGTAACAATAATATCAAATTCCTGGGAGAATAGACCATTTAAGTTTTAGCTGATTAAAGACCATAAGTCAGCAGTCAACAAGTTTCTCTGGCGTATATTAATTGTTATGTCCAGATTGCCAAGATAAAAGGAAATACAGAATGACTTTCTTCCGGAGGATGCCGGGCATGGCAAGGCATCCTCCTGTCTCGGACGGATGCAGACAGGCACGTCCTTGGCCCGGGGATGCCTCCGTTTGTTTTAAGCACCTCCATGCTCTGAGTGGCGTGTCAGAGGTAGGGGGAGCCTGGGAAATGGAGTCCGTGCTAACTCCTGTGGCTGGCTCTCACCCCTGGTAGCTGCAAGCGCGTTCCACTCTGTGGGATGCCTCCTTTTGTTTTAAGAGCCTCCGTGCGCTGAGTGGCCTGTCAGAGGTAGGGGGAGCCCAGAAAAATGGAGTCTGTGCTAACTCTTTTGTCTGGCTCTCACCTCAGTAGCTGCAAGCTCCTCCCCGAAGTCTAAATAAGCCAGGGATGGGGCCTCATGCCGGGCTCCCCCTGCAAATGTTGCCAGACCACGGGTGATTGGGTCCATGAGGCCAATACCACCCAGGGAAGAGGGGCCTTGTGCCCTTCTCCACCTAACAATAACCTCTGGCCCCGGAGGATGGGGTTTCCGGGGGCCAAAATAAGCAGAGGAGGGGGCTGCGTGCCACTCTCCGCCTGATATTAACATCGGGTCCCAGGGATGGGGTCCCCAGATACGAAATTGGCCGCGGGAGTGGGCCGGGTGCCCCCTCCCCCTCATAATCACACGGGTCCAGAGGAATAAGGTACCTGGAGCCGATAACGGGGTTGTGGGCATCACATGTCCCCCCCTAACAATAACGCTGGGCCCGATGATTAGGGTGGCCAGGGCCGAAATCTTCCTGGGGAGGGGAACCGCATGCCCCCTCTACCTAACAATAACACTTGGCCCCAGGGGATGGGGTCCTTGGGGCTGAAATCAGCCAGTGGAGCCCATCAGAGAATTGGTGCACAGTACTAGGTGGATTACTTGCCCTGTGTTAACACAAAGTTCTTATGGCGGTGTTATCCGTAATGCAGCAAAGCTAGAGTAGAGGACGAGGACAAAGACCTCATGTTGTGTCTGCCATGTGCTCTTCATATGCCCTAGCAAGCATATTCAAATCTAAACAGTTATAGGAACTTAAAGATACAATACATGATGTGTACTTAAAGCACATATCACCACCCATCGAAACCCCATAGAGATTACACTCTAAATTCTTTAATGTGTAAGAGTTAAAAGGATCTTCTTTCTAACGTTTAAAACTGTCCATATAAAAGATGCCATACTTCAACAGATCGCCAGAGAAGACAAGTATTGTAAATATAAATACACAGGTGACATTGCGTGAAGTGTACACCTCTCAAAATCGGTATAATGTAGCGCTTCCTCTTATGATTATTAAAACTTGCAAAAAAGATCACATGCATAGTGTTCTGAGTCATGGCATCACTACAGGGGCAACTAGTTAAAATTGTGGACCAGTCCTTCATGTTTCGAAAACTGACCAGCCGGTGAAAAGTGCCCAGTCTTAGACGAGTCAAGACAAACCTATGTCTTGAATTAAACTTTCTATAAGGTAGGGTTGCATATCAGGAGTTGTTAAAATCATCTGATTTTTCAGAACACTGGGTTTACAGGTTTCGGATGTAAGTCTGATGTTCTCCAGATGTGTCATAATTTCATTTTTTAGAGAGTCCCTACTAATAAGGTCTAGTGTTTCAGGCTTCTCAAAATACTCTGGATGGCCCAAATCATTACGAAAGCGTTGAATATAGACAAGCCACAGAATACGCTGGTATAAGCTAGATTTAAGACAGTCCTTAATTATGGCACAGTTTAAATCGGTGTGTGCAGAAGTCTATACTTTATGAGAGTGTAGTATAGGCTGTAGCATGATCAGGTTCTGTGATAAACAGGGCTCCGAGTTCATCATGATATACATATACTGGGACACTTTTAGGGGTCTTAAGAAGATATACTGAAGCACACGTGTGAACGAGAACAATTTTGGTTGGGGGCATATAAGCACACAGGCAAGAAAGGGCAACATGAGCATGGGTAGGGGCTCTTTAAATCTTAATGGTGTCCTTTAGCAAGTCAGAGGGCAGAAATGTGGATAATAGTTGGGTGGCACAGAAGCATGGGCATACAAGAGCAACCTGGGGCTTTGCGGGTTCATAGAAGCACACAGGTGAGAGAGGGTAACAGGATTGTAGGTGAGGGCCAGAAGCACTTGTGTGAGAGACCAACACTGGTGGGCAAAGCAGCTCACAGGCGTGAGTTGGGTGGGGGGAAAGGCACAGAGGTAAGGTAGAGTGACATGGAGCATGGTGGGAGATGAAGAACATGAGGGAGACATCTTGGAGTGCTGCAAAAAAGAGAAAAAAGTAGCTCCCAAAACACAAGCAGTGGAAGGACACAAGTACTTGGACTATGCTCCAGGGGAGGGCTAACAAAAAAGAAGAGGCAGTAAAGCCTGCACATGCTGATAAATGAGAAGCTAGGAAATGAGACTGACCATGAAGCAAAGCAATGGCAAGCAACGGGCGAAATCAATGCTCACTAACAAAATATCTTGGAAGAAACAACTCGTGCACTGGCTCTGGTAAGACCTAAAAATAAGTTGAGAACATAACGTAAATTTTTATATTTGAGGAATCATGACACATTATTAGCAGAACCATTAATTGCATTTCTACAGCCCTCATTATTAGTTGGCTGCACTAATATCCAATGGTAGGAATACAGCTCAGGCCTTTCTGAGCAACCCAGTGGCTCTGGGCCTATAATGACTTCAATTGGTGGGTCTACTATCGAGTTTATCCTCCTACCTAAGAAAGTCCCTGCGCTGTTCCAAGCTCACCCGTTCCTCGGAGTCTCCCGGGTGGGATTGTGGTCCCAGGGATTGCTTTGCGTCTGCCACCGCCAAAAGACTTCAGCGCCCAGGGTGCACCGCGCTCCATCCCGCTACTGCTAACGAGGGGGAGACGCTGAAGTGAACACGCGCATTTAAGCGCTGCCTTTCCCCCGCGGCGCGGGTATGTTCTTCTGCATTTTTAGTCCCTGCGCTGCTCCAAGCTCACCTGTTCCTCGGAGTCTCCCTGGTGGGATCGTGGTCCCAGTGATTGCCTTGCGTCTGCCACCGCCAAAGGACTTCAATGCCCAGGGTGCACAACGCTCCATCCCGCTGCCGCTAACGAGGGGGAGGCGTGAATTTAAGCGCTGCCTCTACCCCACATCGTGGGACGCAGCCCGAATGAAGCCCGGACCAAGGGCCGGCCCGTCTGAGCCCGTCTGAGAAAGGAAGAGGCTGGGCTGGGCCACCTTATGTACATCTGACTTTTTTAATTGCAAGGTACTGTTTAGCCTCTCTGATCCGCTGCTTTGACTCCTGTGGTTGCTGGTCCATCGTGCAAACGTAAGGCAGGAGTGGGAGGGGGTGGTGGGAACCCTTGATGTCTTTTTGACTAGGGCAGAATCTGCGCTGATCCACGAGATCCAACTCACAGAGTTATCCTTAGAACCTCAAATGCCCCTAAGGTATGGTAGTTTGGCTCCCCCCACCGTTCCAACACAAATAAATACTACCTCTGCCATACCTTCCTCGTCCCTAAGTCAGTATACTTGGGGTCCCAACCCTCCATTACTATCTACTCCATCTAGCCCAGATCTCAACTCAGGCATAACAATGGTTATAACCAGGAGCAAGAAAGCAACGCAGGCTGAAAAAGGGGATCCACCCTAGCAGAAAAGGAAAGGCCGGGGTCCATCAAAGTCCATCCCGTAACCATCAGGGGGAGTTAAACGGAAGGTAGCCTCAGGGGGGCATGGCGGGTGCTGCCAAACCACATTGGCTAGCACTAGTGATAGCCTTCCAGGCCGTGCCGTTGATAGTCCACCTATATTTAACGAGGAAACACTCTACACATGGATAGTGCAGGGAATCTCAAACCTAATTGACCCCTTGATGCAAAAATTGTGTCTGATAGAAGATAGACTCAACAAAATGGAGCAGGGCGTATCCCATAATACCTTGAGCAATTCCAGCGCACAGACAGATGTTGGGGACATCTCTTCTCAGGGGGGAGGGGGAAGGGGGGTCTGCATAACAGAGGGTCTGTAACAAATGCACCGAATCCCACCAAACCAGCCCCTGCTGATAGTCACCATGTCTCCTTGCTACGGGGAGGTACTAGCTTACCGGGTTCACAGCATGTCATGAGAGAAACTCGCACACACTCCCCTCAGCAACAACGTCTTATAGGTGCTCAGAATGCTTTTAACTTCCTACATCTTCCCCCTGAAGCCACTCCCTAACTGTAGTCCTAGGTAACGTCCCTGGGTTAGTATCGCAGGCATTTGAGGATTGGTCAACCCTGAGAAACAAGGCTTCACATTTACTGAGCTCAAGGACAGGAATCAAAAACCAACTGTTCACTGAATTTAAAATGCTTCGCATGTTTAGGGAAGTCCCAAAAGTCCCTTAGGGGCGAGTGTGTGGTCCTAAGTTTTAGGTCCCCTGGTTTGGTTCAGCATATTCTGGAGAGGGCAGGGGACCTTGACGCCAGGGATGATATCTCTGTTCTTCCCCTGTGGTACTTCTATCGACCCATAGATATCACTAGATCTGCTGAACGTAGAGGGTCATCCCAAACACTTGGCCAATTTAACTATTCTGTCCCCCTTAACAACCGCTTCAATGTTCTATCTTCATTAGAAGACATCGATTGACTTGAACCACTTGATTGCACCTAATTACCTGGGACAGGTATATCTAGGGGCCACGAGGACCATGTTAATGGTCCCCCAATTTGCGATCCACCTGATTTTTTATAAAACCCTGGATATCCCAACAGAGCAAGATGCAATAGGTAATAATCCTTGCTATCTTGGGAGTGTCTACACTACTAAGGTGGAACAGAGCATGGTGGAGAGGCCGGAAGGCATGGTTGATGCTCGCCCAGTAGGATCCATTCCACTAGACTGCTCCTATGGTCTGGATGCGTAGGTGGCTGTGAACGTACATCCTCCCTATCCATCCCCTGCAAGTCCATCTCAAGGGCACCTAAAGTCTGTCATGACAGTGGGCTCCTGGAATATCGCAGGTCTTCTGCCCAAAACCGCATCTAGCGATTGGGCAGCTTTTATCAAACAGTTTGACCTCTGGGCATTCCAGGAGACTTGGTCTATTGATCAGGTATATTACCCAGGGTTTTTAAACTTTTCTAAACCTGCCCAAAGAGGACGGAAAGGTAGACCCATTGGTGGTCTCACCTGCTGGGTGAGACAGCAAAAGGGTTACAGGGTTGAGGTGGTCCCCATCGACAGTCCGGATATTATGGCCCTACGGCTTCGGACGGCTCAAGTACAAGATACTTTGATAATTAACATCTATACAAGAGGGCAGCTGGGTGGGAGGTGTTCCGAGACAGTAGCCCTCCTTGATAGTGAGGGGTGGGTGCAACTTGTTAATCATGGGAGACTTCAATTGCACCTTTTAACCGCTTGATCTAGAAGACGGTAATTTAAGTATCGTTGAGGATTCACAGTGGAATATCCCATCCCTAGATCTGAGCCCAATTAAAAAATGGACAGTAGCTGCCTTGCAACTTAAGGGGCTGTGCCTGGAAAGGGGAGTGCGAGCGGCAAATGGGAGGTCCCATCGGACCGGAGGGGCGCGTACACCTTTAATAACTGCATATGGTATAGTCACATTAACTTTAGTCTCCTCAATATAACATTTTGCTCTTCCCTCCTTGACATGCTGGTCCAGGAACGCACAGAAAGCGACCACGACCCGCTAATTTTGATAATCAAGGCCTCGGGCTTATTAAACATCCCCAAAAAGGGCGCAGAGGATATACCACCAGAAGTGCTGCTTTCAAATGACACAAGGAGAGTAAGATGGTCTAGGCTTATCGGGAATGAAGGGGACCTGGTCATGATGAAGGCCATGGTTGCCCATTCGATTTCCTGTCTCCAAAGCTGTGACTCTTAGGAGGATATCAACCTCATTGCCCTCCAGGTTCATAGAGACTTGTTTTCAAACCTAAAAACATATTTTATTAAGACCATCAAAAAGAAGGTAAAGACAGGGACACCAACAGCCACCTGGTACAATAAAACCTATAGAGAGGCATATCGATTATTGAGAAGGGCTATTGGATCTAAAGATATGGGAGAGGTTAAATCTGCCAGGGCAAGGTATAAAGCAACTCAACTAAAAGCTAAAAAGGAGTGGGATGATAATCGCTGGCTTGACTTGCTTTCAGCCAGCAACGAGAAAGACATGGTAAAATTCTGGCAGTTAGTCAAGTGGGGGAGTGGCAGAACACCTCATACACCTACTAATTATGTTCCAAGGGAACAGTGGGCCTCGTATTATAAGTTCTTTGCCCCAATTAACAACTCTGTAGATTTTCAAATCCCCCCTCGATACCCACCTTATTATTTAATAATTCCGAGGTTGAGACAGTCCTCTCCTTAGTTCCGAGAGGAAGAGCCCCGGGCCCCAATTGTGTACCGGTGGACCTGTTTGTTTACGATAAGGTCAACTGGGTAGTCTACATCACCTATCTTCCTAATGCCATCGCTAGTGGCGTGTGCCTCCCTGACACCGGGTCCGGAGCAGTTATAATACCAGTATATAAAAAGGGGGACCGCGCACTCCATGGCAAATATAGGCCTATCAGCTTTATAGATTCCACTCAGAAAATAGTTGCCAGGCTGCTACTGTGTCGAATCCAGCTGTGGATAGAGTCGTCTGAGATTCTATCACCAATGCAGGCAGGTTTCCCCCCCCATACCAACACCATTGATCAGGTGCTTATGTTTGTGATGATTTACTGGCGGGTTGTTATCATAGGAGGGGGCACACTATATGCGGCTTTTTTTCGATCTCAAGTCCCCTTTTGAGTTGGTCCCTCATAATAAATATGGAGAACTTTTATGGATGTGGGGATGCCATTGGAGTTACTAGCAATGCTAGTCAAATTACAGGACTCCAGTCACGCACAGGTTCGATGGGGCACACAATGAGAAGTAACAGATAGATTTCCTGTGTTAAAGGGCGTGCGCCTAGGATGTGTCCTCGCTCCTACCCTGTTTTATTTGTTTATTGACAGGGTTGTACAGTATTATTCCACATGCCCCACTGATGCCCCAACCTGGGCGGGCTTGAAGTTCCCTACTCATGTTCGCGGACGACACCCTGATCCTATCTAAGACCCAAACTGGGTTACAGGTTGCCCTGTCCGGTTTCGAGGAGTTCTGCCGCGACCATGAGTTGGTGGTCAATGTGGACAAGACAAAGTTCATGGTTCTTCACATGCACAAAGCCATTAAGGGTAAAGTATACATGAATAATGTTCTTCTAGATCAGACTGAAGTGTTCACTTGCCTGGGGATAACTTTAAATAGGAAGCTAAACTGGAAGCCACAGCTTGATATGCTAGCTTTAAAACATGCGCAGGTGGCTGGGGCTCTTATAAAAGAGCAGAGGCTTTCATTTACCAAGCCCATAGCTCCCGCCCTTAAGATATTCAACTTTAAAGTTGCTAGTGCAATCCTATACAGCGCTGAACTCTGGGGCCATGAGGCTAATACTCCCCTGGTTACTGGCAAAAACAAATTCATAAGGGCACTAACTGGTTTGCCGCAATCTACTCTATTGCTGCCTTTATTTTTGGACCTGAGTTGCTTTTGTATTGAGGATCTTGCTCGATTCAGGCCTATAGCTCTTTGGAGAAGGCTTTGGGTTACCCTTGAGCTCTCTCTGTATGCCAAAGCTCTCTTTGATTTCAGGGGGGTAGTGTGCCTAAGTAAGATAAAGTGGCTCCAGTATATAAAAAAATTCTTGACAGAAATGGGGATGAGTATATTATGGGAGAATTAAGAAGTTAACCCATTCCGGACAAAAAAGGAGCGTAAGGCAGTTTATTTGGACATGGTGAAGATAAAGCGTTTTTCCTCTATCACAAGGCCAAGTTTGACCAGGAATTTCTTGATGATCAAACATGAGCTTGGGTTTGAACCGTATTGAGACTTTATTTCAAAACCGTTTGATAGAAAGCTATACCACCAGTTTAGGGTAGGCTACCTTCCGCCTAAAACTTTTACTAGCCGATGGTATACGTCTACGACAGAAATGTGCCCTTTGTGTTTAGTACAGATTGAATCAATCGCTCACATCCTATTTTTTTGCAGGTCCTATAGGTCACCTAGGATGAAATGGCTCAAGCCCACTTGTACCAGCCTGGGCACAAGAAGATCAGCCATGGAGGCCCTTAGGATCCTGCAGGAATCCATTGTTGTTGCCATGGCAAAATTCTTGAGTTGGGCATTGGCGATTCAGGCTAACAAACTAAGGGAACACTGATTTGTTTCAATCCTCTTTTTACCAACTTTAAGGGATGTGTGGTAGATTGAATTTTCTACCCTGTCGAGTCTTGCTGCAGGGCTTAGTGATTTCACCAAAGACCGGGGTAGCTGTTTGTCTAAACCACTGTCATAGGTGTTTTGGCTTTATAACACCGTTTTGCCAACAAACCATTGCTGGGTGGATTTATCTCATACCACATCTTTTTAAAATTATGGTCTTTTATAGAATATTAGAGTATGTTGATCGGCTGTATTAATACTTAAACTCATGCATCTTATTGTGGCCCCCTTACATTAATGTCAGCTCTGTCTTGATCTTTTTCAATTTTGTATTTTTAATCTGTTTTAACTTTTAACTGACTGTAATGTCTTTTATGATTTTTATAATCGAAATAAAGACTAATGAACTGAACTGAACTGACTTCCTTTGCAAATATGACATCTAGTATTAATGGGCCCAGAGATATCAGGCCTGGTTTCACTAGGTACAGTAGTGAACACAGTGAAACCACTAGAGGTAATGGGCAGCGGCGCAGGATGGCCCCTGCCTGTTTCCTGAAGCGCCATGGGGGAGCACCCAGCACTCAACCCAGCCTAACCTTATAATGCCCTGTCCTAGCTTCACCCTCCAACCTCTGCACTACCTCCGCATTCAGAAAAGGATGTGAATATGAGTTAGGTATTTATAATATTGCAAAAAGGATTATATGACAGTACAAATTACTAACATTTCTAGCTGATTAAGTTTCAACTACAAAGACCATACTGGAGAAAACAGAAGCAGTAAGCATATTTCTAATTAACTTAATATTAGAAAGGAAAAGTAAAACATGTTTGCCTTTAAGAACAAACAAAAGCTATTCAGACCTGAAGGCTTTGAAATATCTAAGATCTTTAAAGACTTTTGTGTAACACTTTACATTAGTGATAAACAGTCTTTCATGGAGGGTCTGACTAAAATCTTTTCTCAATTTCAAAACAGATCACAGCCAAATAAAATGTTTTAACACCTTCAATGCTAAGGCAATCCCCCCCCCCCCGGTGCTGATGTCTCCTGGATCCCATTGTTCATGACAAGGTCAGCTCGTCATAAGCACACGACCAGTGTACTGCATGACGAGCTGAGCTCGTCATGTTAATACTCCTCAACTCTGGAAGCTAATATCAGTGAAGAGGAAATATTAAACAGCACACAAAGCCTCAAGAATAAGAAAGCTACTGCCCCTGATGTCCTTCCAAAATAATTCTATCAGTCACTGCTAGAGATACTAACTTCAAGACTCCTATCACTGTGCAAGCACTGCAAAGATACTGGTAATCCCCCTGGCACTATTTACAAAGGTCACAATCGTCCTGGTTCGCAAGAAGGACAAAGACCCACAAGAATAAAAAAACGATCATCCTATTCTGTTGAGTAATACAATCTGCAAAGTCCAGGTCCAATGTTTTAGCATAGCCATAGGAGTCTTCTCCATTTGCGTGGGGGTCATTTAGCAGTTTTTAGTGACTGTTACATGACCAAATCTTCGACAGCCCTTACTCTGGCGGGCCTACTGAGGTCTATGTATGCAGCAGAGTCGGAGTAATCTCTGCTGTCTACATTTTTAGGTTTCACCCAACTCAGGTGGAGCTTCGAAATGGCAGAGAGTGTACTCCGTTACCTTGGCAACAGAGTGCTCTCTCTGCCAAAGTCTAAATCAGCCCCTAAGTGTCTAAACAAGTCCCTCTGACTCTGCACTGATTCTTGAACTTCGAGTACTCAGTCATTTTGGCGAGATTTGATGGACCATTGAATTTATTTACTCTCAGACTGCTATATGAAAAATATTCTTTACTGGTTGGTTCTCATTCAACTTGTTTGTTGACATTCATGAGGCATCTTCTGTCACATATAGTAAATTTATTGTGGAATGATTCTGTTATCTCACTCAGTTCTCCTTTTTTAGAAGTTTCCGTTGGGGTTTTCTTCTCTCCTATCTACTATTTGTGACAGAATATGCCTCATGAATGTCAACAAACAAGTTCAACCTAAACAAGAATGAGAACCAACCAGTCAGGGTCCAGAGGAGAACCCAAAAGCAATAAGAGGTTTGAAACGCATCAACGGATACACTTGGGCTTCCCGCTATCATGCCTGAGGGGCACACTTTTTTATTTTCTTCAAATCAGCCTTTAGAACGAGCCCCTTTTTAAGGTTGAACGCTAAGGGCTGCAGTTAGAGAGGCTGCGCATAGCCCATGAGGCGCATGTGTTCTCAACAACACCCCTTCCCTTAAAACACTGTCTTGGGACCACAAAACTATGGAGAAATGCCTCCCCATTTATCTCTTTTGCGATTTGTGTCATATTCTTGTGACCCATTGATGAGAAATCCTGCTTAGCACAGTATTTTACTTTAGTACCTGTGAACATGCATATCTCATGCACTTTTTATGTAATTCATATCCTTTTGGTCTTATGGGGCCATATGTAGGTAGGTCGTTTGCGTTCGCAAACCCCGAAATTCGCAGAATTACGTGTATTTGCGTTCGCAAAAGTGTGTGATTCGATGTAGGTAAGTAATGTTCCATGCAAATTTGCTAATCGCAAAATTTGTGATTACCAATTTTGCGTGTAATGGATTCTGTGAATAATTTTGCGAATTCGCAAGCTGCGTCTCAGTATTTGCGATAATCGCAAATACCGTCACACAATATGCGAATTCACTATTTCCCATGTAGGTAAAAGTCGCGAATAGCGAATTCTCGAAAATCGCAATTTTGCACTTCTCAATTACCACCAACTCTTTCCAGGTGGTAATCAGGTGCAAACTATTTAAAGTGGCCCATAATGCAACAGTGGCTTTTCACAATGGCTGGGCTTTATGGTATAGCCAGGAGGCTGCGTATCCGAGAGGCTGAAGAGAGAAGGAGACACCAGGAGAGGATCTACAGGACACGCATCACCCTCTTCCAACGCACTGAGGAGGACATCCATGTGCACTACAGGCTGCATCCAGAAAGTATCCTGGAATTGATAGAGGAGCTGACACCCATGCTCGAGCACCCCACATACAGGGCCCACACCATTCCCACACACATGCAGGTGTTGAGCTCACTGCACTTGTTATACTCCTGAGGCGGAAAGCCGGGAGAAGAATTGTGCTGCTGTTTTGTTTTAACTGTGTTTTTCATTGCTCATTTTAAAACTCACCACCTCCCCCGAGCACTTACATCTTGGGACAGGGCGCTTCCCGGAGCAGACGCGCAGCGGACTCTAGCGCTGACACGCAGCTCAGGGTAATTTTGCCGCCATATCCCCAGCCACGCACAAGCCATGCCCACTCTAGCGAGGCCACGCCCCTTTTCCCTTCACCACTCGCCTCCATATAACTATGTGCCTCTCAAGGACGCGCAGCGGATGAGCGCAGCGGGCGCGCCGTTTGCGCGCCTAAGGCAAGCCCGTCTGCGCCCGTCCGCACCTGGACGGGCCCAGGGACCAGGCATAATGGAGAAATTACCAGGTACACCTCCTGTGAACTTCGTGCTTTACAGAATTCTGGTCCATCCTTCCTTGATTCTATAACATACGCTCGTCTAAAGGCTAATAACATCTACCCCCATCATTTGATGCAGGAGCCGTCTCCTACCTTACCTCAAAGCTCTAACTCTACCAATCTTTCTTTAAGTCCTAATGCTCGGACCCTCCGCTGTTTATATCTTAACACCAGATCTCTGGTAAAACATCAATTAGATATTTTCCTATTACTTAAATCGGATAGACCAGACATATTGCTTGTTTACGAAACCTGGCTCACCGCAGACTCCTTACCGGATATTCTTGCAGCCTTACCGGCAGATTATTACATCCTGTCAGTAAACAGAAAATCCGGAAAATCTGGTGGTGGCGTCGCAGCCATCATTCACAAAGACCATACGTTCACCACCTTATCTACTTTAGACTTACCAGATACTGAAAATCTGGTAATTAAATCTGATACTGACATAGGAACTATGGTACTGGTATTGATTTATCGCCCACCTATACCCATGCCTACTTTCCCAGTCTCCCTATCTGAGCAACTGGCCGGTCTGGTCGTTGATTATGATAAGGTCATGTTAATAGGGGATTTAAACTATTGGTATAACAACCTGGAAGCAGGACCTCATGCCTCAGAACTTTTTGAGCTTCTCTCCAATCTGAATTTCCATCAACATGTCCTGATCCCCACCCATGAAAAAGGTCATATCCTGGACCAGATTTGGTCTTATAATACTCCTACCTCCAGTCATACGGCTTCACCCTGTATATGGTCTGACCACAATTTGTTGCAATTTTCCATCACTTCTCAGGGTAACTTAAAAAACCCTGTGCCCATGGGAGGGTTAGCCAGGAAATGGAGATCTTTAAACACCCAAGATTTCCTATCTACCTTGACTAATTCTCTTCCGGCTCATGCTCCGGACATTAATCTGATGGATAAAGCATTCACTGATTGGATTTTATCTGCCTGTGACGTACATGTCCCCCTAACCAAGTTCTCCCGTGCTCGCCGTATGGACGCCCATAAGTGGTTTTCCACAGACCTAAAAAATCAAAAATTAGAACTCCGCCAACTAGAAAGAAAATGGAGGCAGGGTTATCATGACATAGACGGTCATTCACGACAGCTCGTAGGAATTACAAAAGTTCCATCTTATCTGCTAAAGCAGCCTTCTTCTCAGAAAAAATCTCCAAGGCTCAAAATAAATCGAGAGAAATCTTTAGAGTCGTAAACGATCAATGCAATGATACCAGAACCTCTCCTTCTTAACCCCCAACTCAACTGATGTGTAATCAGCTTAACGATTTCTTTAAGGAGAAGATTGATATCATAAAGGCTAGTATTCAAACTACTCATGTCACGGTAGCCAGCGAAGAAATCTGTAGAAACCCACACAAACTTCAGTCTATCCCCTCTATCGACCTACCCAAATTGATGGAGTTAATGAACCGTGTAAAGTCTGGGTCTCCCAATGACCCCTGTCCCGCACATATACTGAAGGAAGTCTACTCAACACTCCCTCATGGAATACTCCCCCTCCTGAATAGATCCTTATCACAGGGAATAGTTCCCAACTCATTTAAAAACGCTATTTTAGTCCCATTAATCAAGAAACCGGGTGCTGATTTATCTATTTTACCAAACTATCGCCCCATATCTCTCCTTCCGTTTGGTGCCAAGTTGCTCGAAGCCCATGTGGCTAGCTGTATTTCTAACTTCATAGAGACATCTGACTACCTGGAGCCAAACCAAGCCGGATTCGGCCAGGCACACTCTACCGAGGCGGTGATCCTTGCTGTCCTGGATACTCTAAGGTCCAACGCCGATAACGGCACACATCAGGCCCTTGTACTCCTGGACCTGTCGGCCGCGTTCGACACGGTGGATCATACCATCTTATTACACCGTGTCGAACAAGCCGGCCTTAGCGGCTTGGCTCTTGGCTGGATCAAGTCCTTTCTGAAGGACCGATCCCAGGCAGTTAAGCTGGAGAACTTTATGGCACCTGAACTCCCCACTACCTGCGGCGTGCCGCAGGGTTCATCATTATCTCCCCTCCTATTTAACTTATACCTTAAACCACTGCTGCAATCCCTAAAAAACAGAAAAGTCACCATTTACAATTATGCGGATGACCTGCAGCTGGTATTCCCTTTAAACTCAACTGATTCTGTTGAAGAATTCCAGACCACTATGCTGCACATTCAGGGTTGGATGGACGAGAACCATCTAAAGCTCAACCCTGGAAAGACCGAGTTGGTACTCCCAGGTAATAGTGCAATGAGTTGGGGTCCTCACTTTTGGCCGACCTCGATGGGGTCCCCTCCAAATCCTTCTCAGTCGGTGAAGAGCTTTGGGGTCACTCTTAACTCCGACCTCTCACTGAAAAGTCAGGTCGGAACAGTGATCTCCTCTAGCTTCTTCCAATTACGAAAGATCAAGAAAATTGCCCATCTATTTACACACTCTGCTCTTATCCAGGTGGTAATCACCTTGGTTCTCTCCCGACTAGACTTTTCCAACTCCATATATTTGGGCCCCCCCCTTGCTCTTTCCAAACGCCTGCAGATTGTTCAAAACCAAGCTGCTAGATTAATATTTAAAAGCAATCGCAGGAATTCGGCGAAACCTCTGCTAGCCTCTCTTCATTGGTTTCCTATTGCTCACCGGATTACCTTCAAAGTAGGCTGCTTAGTTTGTAAGGCTCTCCATGGCAAAAGCCCAAGGTTCGTTAATCATCTAATAAATAAATACGAACCGACCCGTAACCTTCGCTCTGCCCACTTGTCCCTCCTCACGCTGCCATTGTTTAAAAGGAAACGACTGGGCGGATGCCGATTCACTTACCTTGCCCCTAAGATATGGAACTCCTTCCCCCTGTCACTCCGGACCTGCACTAATCTGGCAAAGTTCAGGGGTGCTCTGAAGACTTGGTTATTCAAGCAAGCGCACGGTTAGGCTATTGTTTTACCATCTGTCTCACTTTAGCGCCATGAAACCTCTGGGTGACCGTGCGCTTGACAAATTCCGAATAACATAACATAACATAACACCTCCTAGCGTCAGGGAGTTTTCATGGGGTAATAGCCACAGTAGGAGAAGTGTCCCAGAGCGCACTTTCACGCTTTTTCGCGCTTTCGTCAATGCTATGATGCAGAGAATGCATCACCACATCAAATTCCCAGACACACAGCGGGAACTGGACCACACCAAACAGGATTTTTACCAAATTGCCCAATTCCCCCACTTGATTGTCTGCGTAGACGGAACACATGTCGCACTGTCCCCCATCACACAATGAGTATGTTTTTAGAAACAGAAAATCATACCATTCGTTAAACATCCAGGTAGTCTGCAATGCCAAACATGTAATCACAGACATAGTTGCAAAATTTCCTGGAAGCACTCATGATTCCTTCATTTTTAGACACTGTGTTTTACATCGCAGACTTACAAATGGTGATTTTGGAGAGGAATACCTGCTAGGTAATTCTATGGCACACACAAACAGTAGTATGAAATGTTTCAACTTGCAGTATCTCGCTAAACATCTACTTACTTTATCCCTGCAGGAGACAGTGCATACGCTGTGCGGGACTACATCCTCACACCCTACCTTAATCTAACCACAGGTGCTGAGCCGAGATACAACACTGCCAACAGAGCCACAAGAGCCACCATTGAGAGGACCTTTGGAATCCTCAAAAGCCATTTCCGGTGCCTCCACAAGAGTGGAGGTACTCTACAGTACAGCCCGGAGACGTGTTGCAAGATTGTGGAGGCCTGCGCAATGCTACACAACATTGCTACCAAGAAGGGCACCCCAGTGGATCTGACAGACTCCTTCACATCCGATGAGGAGGATCCAGCCCCCCAACGCAGACGTGCAGGAGCCTGAGACGTGATGACATCACACAGAACTACTTCTAGGTGAGATAATAGACCACAATGACCAATGTTGATGTAAAAAAAATATGTTTATTTCCTTAAATGTAGGATATGAAAAGTCACACAGTGTGACTAACTTTGTAGTTAGCACATGTTAATGTCCTCACAGTGCCATAATATCAGTGACTTAGGTAGTCCTAATGGTATGTGTTGCCTCACAACATGCCATTGTGCATGCCGCCCCTTCACCTCCGGCGTTCACGCCCTGATGCACCTCCTTCAGCCTGTGCAGTTGCCTCGCTGTTGTCGCCCACAGCTCTGCCCTGACGGCCACACCTATGCCTTTCTGCAGGAATAGGTGGAGTAGGTGTGCTCCTGCTGGATTGCCCATCTTTGTCTAGGCTCCCTGGCGTTACAATTCCCCCAGTGACAATAGCCCGCAGTTGGTCTAGTGCATGGGTCACCTGCACCAGGCTCTTGGCAACGTCCTGGCAGCAGTGTGCCATCTCATGTTGCATGCTTACAGTTCTTCGTGCTAGCATGTATATGGCTGTGGATTGCCGGCTGACAGCCCTTGCAAACTGGTCCAGGCGGGTGTGTAACCGACGTTGTTCCCTGCGCCGGGCCTGCCTATCATTTCTAGCTTCACTCAGATTTGCCTCTGAGGCTTGTGCAATTGCATTGACACCAAGTCTCTGCTCCGACATGTGCCGGTTCTGTTGTGCTAGCTGGCGCTGTATTGATGTGATCCCTTTACTGTGCAGGCGCTGCACACGCAACATGTTGCCATCCAGCCCTGCAAAGACGGAATCTGTACCTGAGGAGGCATTGCTGGTGTTGGCCCGTGCACTCTGTCTTGCACCACTGCCAGTCGTGTTTGATGCGCATGTTTGTGATCTGCCCTGACTTGTAATTGGAGTAGCTGCAGCCTGTGTGTCCTCTTCTGCATCTGTAGACCCGGATGGCATTGGTATCAGTGCAGGAACAATTCTGCGCCGTTTGCTTTGCGCTGATGGTGTGTCCCGTGTCACACCCTGGCTCTCCTGCCCAGCCTGGTCCTCTGCTGTAGCAGTCTCCCCCACTGCAGCCACAGTGTCCTGTGTTGTTGGTCCATCTGCCAAAAAATAGCACACGAGTTGTGTGTCAATTTTTCTTTTCATTTCAATAAAGTTCTTGATACTACAAATTACATGCCTACTTGTCTATTTTGTCTATTTTGTACATGTACTCTTTGTATGTGTCTCTGAACCAACTTGGGACTACATTTCCCATAATGCCTCACTAGGTGATCCTCAAAACATGGACCGGATTCCTATTTATGCATGGGGATGTTGGGGTATGAGTGGGATGGGGATGTTTTGGGGATATTGACATGCATCTTACCTTCTGTGGTGTCTCTGGTGTCGGAGCTGTCAAAGTCAGCCACGCCCGTCACTGCCTCAGGAATGAGGGTGCCCTCCACCAACTCCTCCAGGGGTGTCGGATCTGGTGAAGTGGAGGTCCCACCTCCAGTTGCCTTTGCCTCTGCCAATCTTGTGGCCACCCTCTCCTTCGATCTCTGCCTCATGTTGCACCACCTCTTCCTTAAGTCCGATGGTACGATGGGCTACACCTATGGCGTTCACCTTTTCTTGAATGTCAGACCATATGTTTCTTTTCCTGGCCTCAAGAACATGAAGTGAGGCTTTCCCAAACAGGAGGTCATGTTGCCTCACTACCTCCTCAGTCAATACCTCCAGCTCCCTCTCTGAGAATTTTTGTTTTCTTTTCCTGCTGTGTTCATCAGCCTGCTTGTCCCCACCCTGCTTTTCAGAACCCTGGGATTCCATTTCTGCAACTTTGGTTTCAGAGACAATTCCACACTCCCTCCTCAATGTCTCTCAGCCAGCAACTGACTCTGGAACAGGTGCAGGCAATCAGGTGCAGCATGGGAAGTCACACTTCCTGGTTGTGATGTCATCATTCTGCACCTGAATTGCTCTTTCCCGTTTTTGCGATTCTTTATAGCGAATTCGCTAATAAGGAATCGCTATTTGAGTAATCGCACAATAATTCTGTGAATTTTTGGTAATCGCTAATTAATTGCGATTTTTTACCTACATCCGTTTTGCGATTCCGAAAGTGCGATTCGCAGAAAATCGCATTTTCCGAATCGCAAAAATGGATTTACCTACATAAGCCCCATGGTGTTATTCATAATAAAGAAAGCTATTTTTTTATATAACCCTGTGTTGAGTCTCTTTTTTGGTGTATTCATTGTGTTACTGTGTGAATGTGTGGCACAAATGCTTGACGCTTTGCCTCTGTAGATAAGCCTGCCTGCTCTGCGCCAAGCTACCAGAGGGTGACTATAGGTTATCTTTGGTGTGTATCTGACTTACCTTGATTAGAGTGGTGGGTTCTGCCTGGCTGAGGTGCATACCTTAGCCAACCAGAAACCCAATTTCTAACAACAATCAAACAAATTACCATCAGCTGGAAAGACTTAGATCCTCTGTCACGTTAGCAATATTGGATCACAATCTGCCTGACACAGGAAAGTAAACTAGGCAAAACTGATCCTTTATAGGTGAAGTTAAGTGAACTGTGGCCTCTGTTAGGCAACTTGACATCTATATCTGTAATCGATTTGGCAGCTAGTAACCTGAAGAATGATCACAAATGCCAGTCTACTAGTACAAATTATTCTTCATAATGTACTGTCTCATTATTCTATCCTATTTGTTTGAGATGCCCGCTGGTATGCTGATTCTCTTTATGCATATAATTTGATACACAATCAAAATGTAACCTAAAAAATAAAACATTTGCTGGAAAAGCACCTTCGTGGATAGTTATTATTATTATTATTTATTTTTAAAAAAACAGGAATGCCTTTAGATGGTTGTCCCAGTGTAAATCCCATTGAGATAAATCCAGCATCACCTCCATGGTGCTGTAGGAATATATATAAATATGCATATATTACAGAGTGGCGGTAGCCACTTTGTAAGTTATAGTTAGGGTCACTAGAGAGAGGTATTTTTAAAAAAAATGTAGTCCCTTAATAATTTTGCACCCGTTTGACGAATGTCGATAAAACCTTGCACATCTGGTGCCCCCATTTCATTGTTGGAGGACTGAAAGTTTTGCAGTGTTTGGTCAACGCTGTGCAAAAAAAAGGGGTTCCCAAAACAGGCTTAACATCCAATGCATTTTCATAGACCTTAATATTCAGCATAATGAGAAAACCGTCGGTTGGATTTTGATGACATTTGGCAGCATTCCATATTAGGGTGTGTAGATGACTTTGTATGGTAGTGTAGGTAAGTAGGGTAAATATTTACAGAAGAAAGTGATGTTGGCCAGTTTGAGAAAATTACGAAAGTACACTCCAGCCAAATATATGAGCACTACAGTATACACCCACTGATATAATGGATGATGCCTTAGAACTGTACCAAATGAAAGAGGTTACAGGAGATCCAGCTAGTATCTGGGGAAAAAACTTTAGATGCTAGATGTTATCCAAATTGATTTCCAATAGGAAAAAGACGGCAATATGATGATCGGCCTTTTCAAATTTCTGCTCGGAATATCGTTCTACAAGACTATATTCAGAGGACCCATGTTTTAGACAAAACTCCCCTCATATTTTCACTCTATTATATAAAAATTAAGTATCTGTGACCTCTTGCTGCTCATGTCATGGAAACTGGAACAGGATGTAATAACTTAATAGCTAAAGAGTTTCTAAGCAAAGTGGGAAGTAATGACGAAAACCTAAAAAAAATATATATATATTATGGCATGTCAGCGAGGTACAAATGAATATTATTCCGAAGACATGGAGAACTGAGATTTGTGTTGAGGAATTTGGGACCACCCATTTGGTTTCTTACTTTGAGTTGTGCAAAATACCTACAGGATGATTTATACAGTTTCCTACTTGAAGCAAACAATAATATAACAGATTTTGCTTTTAAGACACCCAGTGAATTATGCCCTTTAGATCCAGCAAATGTTTGCAGATTTTTTAATCATAAATTCCAGACTATGTTTAAGGTCTTAACAAATAACATTTTAAATCCCCTAGGAGAGGTTGATGGTTTGTTTTGGAGAAGAGCACCATGGAAGAGGTGCACTTTACATTCATACGCTGTTATGGATTAAAAGAAAACACTCAAAAATTGGCTATGACTCAGATTAATCTGTTCTTAATTGTTTTGAACAATATGATACTTGTGTTATCCCAAACAAAGACAATGGAAATTAACTGTCTGAACAAGTTATCAAATTTTAACCTCATAAATGCAGGAAACACTGCTTATGGAAATTAAGAACCAATCTAAACAGTGCGCAAAATATAGTTATAGGTTCCCTAGACCAATTCTAAATAAAGAAAGAATCGACAATCCTGTGTCTTCTGTTAGGCACATATTTTAAAAGAGGACACACATCACAGCAGATTAATTACTTCAACCCTTTAATACTACATATGTGAAATGCTAATATGGATGTACAATTTGTTGCAGATAGTTCTACTGCTGTAGCCTGTTATGTCACTTCATATATTACTAAAGCTGAAAAAACAGATATGAAGGAAGTATGGAAAGGGATATCTGCTGGGCAATCTTTAGCTATTATGCAATATTGATTTAGCCCTCAAATGCTATCTCACATAGAGGTGAGCAGTTATGAGGCGTGTCACCGTTATAGCTCTTCAAGTTTATATGCTTAATCTCACACCATTACAAGGCTTAGTTTAGGATTTGCGTCCTCTCAAAGTCAAAACTTATCCTTTACAGGTGATATGCTTATTCTCACACCATTACATGGCTTAGTTTAGGATTAGCGTCCTCTCGAAGTAGAGTTTAAAAAACGTTGCCAGAAATTGAACATCTTGATCACTTTGAGCCAGAGATCAAAAACATTGTAAAAGCAAATTTGTTGGACACTTTCTACACTAACAGAAGTCCTTTATTGGAACAGTTAACACTATATGAAGTAGCTCAATTTTATACTTACAGAAATAATGTCATTGAGAATGTTAACAGTGGAAATGTGTATGTTGATAGAACAGCCAGCTGCTTAATATATGTACTTCCAAACCTACACTAATTAATCAGTGCAAATTTACATATGACAATAGTGCTAATAAAGATTTTTTTTACAGCTTTTTAAATTATGGTGAAAAGATGAAGAATTGCTTGTAGCATCACTATCATATGAGGAAGCCTATTTTATGCCTGTAAAACTTATATTTCAATACCAGAGTTCTACATTTATGTGGAAATGTTGGACCAAGAAATTTTGGAGGAAAAAATACAATATGAACTATTATGCATTACTGCAAGCACCAATAACCCTTCCAATAATAAACCTGGAGGTCAGCTTGGAGAACCAAATATTGCTAATGAAGCTACTGTCGCCATGGGTGGGGTGGAACTTGCTATGGGTGAAATGTGTAAGGATGACGAGAACTTTGATTACCATATATCAAAATTAAATACTGAACAGCTTGAAATATCTGAATACATTAAAACAACTGTTGATCATGGCATTAAATATAAACATGGTTTATGTTTATTTTCAAAATGTCAGGCTATATTAAATATTTATCAGGCTAGTCTGGTGCGGGTAAAAGTCTCCTTACAAAAGTTCTAATTGCATACCTTCAGAAAGTTACTGATTCCAACTCATCATGTGTTGTTACTGCTCCAAGTGGTGTAGCCTCTCATAATATTAAAAGGATTACATTACACTTACTACTACTGATGAAGCAAAGCTTCGCATATTTTGCGGCTTGCCGAAGTCAAGAACCTCGTTTATGTGTAATAAGGTAACAAAGCGTATGTTTTACTAACATTTATTTTGTTTAGGCAAAGTTCCCGAAGCTTGCCTATGTGTATTTCTAATGAATTTAATCCGTGTCCTTTAAAATGGCCGCCGCTTGTATTTTAGTTACTGCGCATGCGTCAGCCACACTCACGTGTCCTGACGCGTCTGCAGAAGTGGAGGGAAAGTTATGCGCATGCGTAATTCATAGCTGTGCTTATCATGTGGTACTGCTCGTGCCACTGCTCTTGTGATTGTGTCAATGTAGCTAACATTTAATGCAATAATTTTATTTCTTGATGATGAGTTAAAAGTACAAACCCTATGATGTATTTTCATAATGACATTATTATGTATTAACTTGTTTTCGCTTACTTTTCATGTACCGCGGGGAATGGGGGTCCAAACTGATTGGGAGCCATATTGACGGTCTCTTCTGCGCATGACCAGGGAGCATTGAAAGGTGGCCACTTTGGACAGTGGAACTCAGCCAGCTGGCAGCCACAGTCAAGATGCGCCTGGGAAAGCCACCTCTGCGCTACGAGAACGGCGAATGTTGCTCCTCATTTGTTACAATGTTAATTTCCTGCACAGTTCTCATGAGAACCCCAAACCTGCTAGGCGGTACCCAAATATGTTAATGAAGGCTTCAAGTCTTGTATTGTGATTGGTGTGTTACCCAAATCCTACCTTAGGACCAATCGAAATTGAGGGATTCTGACACTTTGCAACATTGGGGGGTGGTACACTGTCCCCAAACTGTATATCTACCCTGGGTTCACCTAGTGAACCGTCCGACTTGTCTGGTTTAGCTGACCTGTCACTGACCCAACGCACTCAATAGGTGACTGAAGATACAGAGCGCTGCGGAGCACTCTGTCCGAATTTGACCATAGGCTAAGGTTCTACTGAACCTTAAAGTGCTGGCAAAGCACTTAGCTGGGAGTTCGCTGACCCAATCGGGGTCTTGATCGATAGCTGCAGAGCGGGTGGAGCGCAGGCGTTGCTTCCGAACTGTGGGTTCCGGTCCTGTCCTGAAGAGGGTCCTGTCCTGAGGGTTTGCTGTCCTGTCCTGAGGGTCCTGTCCTGATTCCTATTCCGAGGGTATCCTGTCCTATCCTGGGTGTCCATTCTGCACCTGCTGTCCTTTGAGGGGTATCCTTTCTTGAGGGTTTCCTGTCCTTAACTGACCCGTGGCCAGGGTTTGGTTTCCACACCTTTCTAGGTAAATATTGCTCTGAAAACTCTTTAAATCTTGCACCTTCTAAATTTCTAACTTTTGCTTTAATAAAGTTCAACATTGCATATGTGATATTTTCCATGCCTTTCTGCAACTATTGAAAGTCATTTATATTTTTTCCATAAGTTTATTCCTATGTCTTCTCATTTGTTAGAAATTATATTTTGCATAGCAGTGTGTCATTTCCTGATATGGTCTAGAACTTCATTGCCTAGATTGTTCAAAGGCCCATTCACCTTAAGTGAAGCGTGTTATTCATTATAAGCTCTCCTATAGTCACCCACACTTAGGCTATCCCTGTTTAGATAATACTGACTTGCATAGTATCTTTTCTCGTTACATTTTATTAGTACTTTGATGATTACTCTGTCATTATTTCTTTATGCCTATGTGATTTACGTTATCTTGATTATTGATTGCCTTGTTTTATTGTACCTCATGCAAGAAAATAATGAACTTTAGATAAACATTTTAAAACTTCCAGTTGTCCGTGGTCATTTAAACAGTATTTGAATGTTATTGGTTGGGTTTGTATTTTGCTGCCTTTCTTTTACAGCTAGCTCCCTGATTCATTGTGGTCATTAGGCACCCGCATCGGTGGATGGTAAGTCGGGTGCACCGAAAATTGGTAGCAGGGAACACACACACACCAACTTGGTAGAGCTCGTGAAGTCACCTGAGCGATGTATATGGTGATTTGAAAAGTATATGGGCCCTGAAGCCGGAAACGGCGAAACTATTGGTCGGGTGGCCTCGCGCGCTCTATCAGTTTTCTGGTAGCTAGAGGATGGTTAGGGACTAGTTGAGAGTAAGGCAGGGATTAGTTGGACTAGTTGAGTCGGAAGCTGCTATTATATTGATGCTGCTAGAAGAGCGGCTGTTCTAAGAGACCTGATCATTCTCTTATGAATACGCTGCTGAAACTCATGAATTTTTGCATTGTTTTTATTCTTGTTCTTATATTGCTATATGTACTAATCCATGCATTTGTAAACCGTATCGTTTCGTGTTGTCCGAACTCCCCGGGGAATTGAAAGGGCAAGTGGTGAATAGAATCCATTGTCCTGAGGTCACAGGTTCGAGGAAAGTTAGGTGCAGGTTAGGATAACCGGGAAGCACTAACTAGGGTTTTCTGAATACATGTGTGAATAAATGACAGTAACGGGGTTCATTGGCAAAATTCCCATAGTGGCGTAACCTAGTAAGGGTCACATCGGAAGAGTAGCAGGTTCCTCGGAGCTAGCGTGAAAGCAGAGGGGTCCGCTGAGAAACCTTAAACTCGGAATATATCCCGGAAAGAAGTGGATGAGTTTAGGGGAATAACAGGTTCACCGATGCTAGAGTGAAGGGTAGGCGGAAGAGATCTGCCCGCAGCGAGTGAAAAGTAAATGGAAGTAGTTTACTTGCAGTAAAACAATTCTTTCTCTGTCTAGACACTTGAGCACTGTGGCGAATGTGTATTTGTTGTAAAATAACCAAGCACTGAGCACTTTAAAAGAAAGAAAGTTTCCGTTACCTTGTGAAGGGAGGGAGTCAGTCGCGAAGCGCCTCTGACGTCACTCTGTGCCGCGCTGGGATTGGTAGAAGCAGCGGGCGGGTAGCGGAGCTGGAATTGTAAAGGAGGGGTGAGCGCCGGAGCGTGGGAACTGTCTCACGAAGGGGCCGCGCACCCATTGGCGGAGCTTATTTAGTGTCGCGCACCCATTGGTTGCACGAATTTCTGAAGCGCGTTCTGATTGGAGGTAGTTTGTAAACAAAGTTTAGCGCAGAAGTCGTATGTGGCACTCGCAGACTACAGGAACTCGACCTGATCCAAGGCACCTAGGGTTTGAAAGGGATCAGTGGAAAACTAATTGATACGATATTATGTACGGAACCAAGAGAAAATTGTCCCTTGTAAGTAAGGTGAAAAATTATTTTAAAACGGACAAACCGATTAAATCTAGGGAAGGTGTTCTTGTCCCACCACCTAATACTCCTGCCTCATTCATGATGTTTGACCGAGGGTACAATACCTGTGTGTGGTTGGAGAATTGGGTGAAGTACACAAAAGATGACGGAGTATTGGCTTTTCCGTTAGATGGTACTTTCAATGGTAGGATCTTATTTAATTTAAGAACCCGAATGAATGAACTGCATCCCCGACCGAGACTAACGCAGTATGAGGCATTAGAGGAATGGGAGATTGAGGCTTTTGAAAGAGAAAGACCCCGAATGGACAAGGGTTTGACCAAGTGGTACCCCAGGCAGAAACAGGAATCCAGGGATAAAAGGATGAAACAGTGGAGGCAGAGCATGATTGTTGAGGGTCTGTTTCCCATGATGCCGGCATGTCATAACATTGGAGCGGGTGAGAAAAGTACTGAAAAATGTAAGCATTGGGGGGCCCTGGGGGATTCAGATGATGAACTAATAGATGACATCTGTACCAGAAGTCCGCCACCCTACAATGAGGGAACCCGACCTTCCAGTGTAGGAGATGTTCCCCGACGCCACTTCCTAAAGGAAGAAGACAGGTCCCTGGGACTGGGAGGGGGTGGTCAAGTATTGCCCTATCCTGAAAAACCCGAACCGACGGAAACAAGGGATATATATCCCAAAGTGCCCGCGAGCCAGGAAGAAAAATATTCACGTACGAAAATCTTTTTTCCCAGACCCTTGTATGAAAGCGAAGAGAAACCATCGAATTCAGGACTGCCTTTTGTTCAACCTCCATATGGGGAAGAGCGCAGGTCCTTTAATACTGGAACTTTATTCCCGAAACCTAATTATGGGGGAGGACCAAGTGAAACGCATCCTACTGCCCCGAGTTTTACTCCTCCGTTGACCCCACAGATATTACATGACACAACTTTAAGAAGGGTACTAGTGGAAAAGGAGCAAGAGGCTCTAGCTAGACAAAGGACAGAAATAATTCAGAAAATTTCCCAGTTAAATACCAGTCCTGAGGCATTGACCATTCCAGTAACTATTGGACCGGTGGTCCCGTTATACGGAAATGGTCAGGGAAATCCGATTACTCCAGTTATGACCCCAGTCATGGCAACCCCGAGACAGGAACCGATCATCATAGATGATCAGTCCAGTGAGTGCGAGTCTGAAGTTGCGTTCTTGGAATTGCCAAACAAACAGACTGGAAAGGGAATACAGCAGAGGCATAACCCTTTTAATACAAAAGAAATTAAGTTAGAGACAGCAACAGGTACTAGGAATGTCTCTCTGGTAACTCCGGATGAAATTGAGAGTTGGAGTCGTGAATTAGAGAAGCAGACTCCGCAAACAAAACCTTTAGACCTCTACAAGCTGAGGGTCGAAATAGAAGAATTAATGGCAGGAAATGTGGGGTTGGATCGATTGAATACCTACTCTGAAGAAGAATTGTCGTTCATATGTAAAAGCTTTACAAGGAACACCAGAGTGCTCCACGAAAAACTGACCGAAACAGCAGTTAGTATGGGGGTAGATATCTCAAAATCCAAGCCCTTACAGAAACCGTACAGAGCAGACTTCTCAGACAAAGATATAGAACACCTGAATGTGGCAGGGAAGAAGTTGCAGATTAAAGAATTAATGGGGGTACTGCAGAAATGGGGAGATGTGGAAAGATGGAGAAGCAGGTGGGCGAAAAAGAGAGAAGAGGTTCGCTCCCGACAAGTGACTCCTGAGTTTGCTTTAAGAGAGGTAGAAAAACCTGAGCAGTTATGCCCCATGCGCGAAGTTCCAGGAGGGAAATATGTGCATGTGCCCTGGTCTAGGCAGGATATCGTGTCCTTCACGAACGATTTTCCAAAATTACGAGAGAAACCAGTTGACTGGTACAGGCAGGTGGAAAGGTTCGTGAAGGTACAGAAATGTCTGTGGAAAGACCTGGATGGGTTTTTCGACATTGTGGTTCCAGTAGATTTATGGACCCAGTGTAAAATAAACATAGATTGGCCGAGTGAGGAGTACCCCAGAAATAAAGAAACAGGGGAGCCATCAAAGGATGTCATGCGAAAATATGAGCAGGTAATTCAGCACTTGAAAGAAAAGGTGCCCGCAAAGGAAACTGATTGGACAAAAATAGATAGAACAACACAGGAAAGGGACGAGACAGTGCACTCCTTCTATGAGAGGTTATTGCAGGTATTTAAAACAGTGGTATTGATAACATCGACCTGAAGGATATGACGCACTTTATTTACAGGTTTGTAAATGGTTTAAGACCTGAAATTTGTCAGTGGATAAAAGATAATAAAATCTGTTGGCATACTAAGAAAATGGATGAGGTCCTGCGGTACGCTAAGTACTGCGAGGATGAGATGGCAGAAAAGAAAAAGGCCCTCAAGGAAAAGGTGATGTGGGCTCAGGTGAAGCTCGCAGAACAGCAGGAAAAACAATTGAGTAACATGGTTAAAAATGCTGAGAACAAAGGTCCTGGGGGGGGGGGTGGAGGAAAGCCCCGGCCCAAATTTAGCAGGGAAGAGGCTATGAAAAAATTTCCCTGCCATCAGTGCGGCGAAATTGGACACTGGCGAAACGAGTGTCCCCAATTAGTAGATATTAATGAAAAAACTCCTGATTTAACTCCACAGACGCAGAAAGAAAGACCAAGAAAGACTCAACCCCAGGTAAAAACAGTTCAGGTGCCTCGAGCACCCAAGCAGGTATACAGGGGAAGACAGGCAGAAGATGAAGAGATAGAGGTTTGGGAAAGCGGGGAGAACAGAAATACAGCAACTTCGCAGTATCTGCTGAATGATACCTTCCTTTGTAATGATCAGGACTGACGGGGCCTGAGAGGGGAGGACGAGGAGTGCGTACTTGGCGCTTCCTTGCCGGTAGACCAGTCTGGACCATATATTGAAGGAAAGGTTGACGGAAATGATGTCACCTTTCTGTTGGACACTGGCGCTACCCGTTCTACTGTAAGAACAGTGGACGTTCCAAACCTACCCCTCTCGGGAGAAAATATCCAAGTAGTGGGTGTATCTAATCAATTGATTAGTACTCCTGTTACCGAACCAATGGAGATTTCAATTGGAAATTTTAAACAGATGCATAGATTTGTCGTCTGTGACACCAGTCCAGTGAATCTACTGGGTCGTGATTTGCTGTGCAAAATGAACTGTACCATCTTTTGCACACCAAAAGGTGTTGAAATACAGACCCCAGATGAAGATGGCATTTATAAATTATTGTTACTTAGACCTGACTCAGAAATTAAAAGATTGACCCTGCAGGACTCGCCCCAAGAACTCCAGGAAGCCGTAAAGCCAGAGGTGTGGGATTTCACTGGAAAAGATGTGGGGTTGATGAAAGATGTGGACCCCATACAGATAGCCATCAAGGACAATGCAGTATATCCTAACACTAGGCCCTACCGAATGAATGCTGAAGTGAAAGCAGGTGTCACTCTAGAAATACAAAAATTATTAGAAGGAGACATCATACAGGAAGTGATGAGCAGCCCATGCAACTCACCGATTATGGGCATCAAAAAGCCTAGTGGCAAGTATAGGGTAGTGCAGGACCTGAGAAAGGTTAACAAAATTGTAGTTCCTTGCTGCCCTATTGTCCCGAACCCTGCAGTGATATTGTACCAGATTCCTTGGGATGCTGAATGGTTCACTGTGATTGATTTATGTCATGCATTTTTTTCGATACCCCTGCACCCCGACAGCAAATTTCTTTTCTCATTTGCCTTCGAAGGTCACGTGTATTGTTGGAACCGGGTCCCTCAAGGGTATACAGAGAGCCCCTCTATCTTTAATCAGATCTTGAAAAAATGTCTAGAGACTTTGATCTTACCTGGGAACTCTGTGTTAGTGCAGTACATAGACGACCTTCTACTGGCGTCTAAAAGTCACAGGGACTGTGTAGTTGACACCATTGCCCTCCTAAATCATCTGTGTGAGAAAGGGCATAAAGTGGCCCCTGACAAACTACAGTTCTGTGCGAAATCAGTAAAATATCTAGGACACCAGATAGAAAAGGGTGTCAGAAAAGTCACATCAGAAAGAGTGAGAATAATTCAAAAGATGCAGTTACCCCGTACTCAAAAAGATGTCAGAATGTTCCTGGGTGTATTAGGGTACTGCAGGCAGTGGATTCTGGGATTTGCAGCCTTAGCCAGGCCCTTGATAAAAATGACCACGAGAGGAATGCCAGATGTTGTAGAGTGGGACGATGAAAGTCTAATGGCTTTCACAAGACTGAAAAACTGTCTGTGTACGGCCCCTGCGTTGGGAATGCCAGATTATTCCAAAGAGTTTGCCCTATTCTGTGACACTCGCGATAATTGCGCATTGTCAGTCCTGACTCAAGAACATGGCACGACCAGAAGGCCTGTGGCCTATTTCTCTGCCACTTTGGACCCAGTAGCTGCTGGGTTACCAGGCTGTCTGAAAGCAGTAGCTGCTACCTGTGCAAGTTTGGAACAGAGTGAGTCCATTGTCATGGGACATCCTGTGACCGTGTATGTTTCACATGGAGTGGTAATTCTATTGACCAGAACTAAAACACAGTATCTCACCCCTGTATGTTTCACATGGAGTGGTAATTCTATTGACCAGAACTAAAACACAGTATCTCACCCCTAGTCGGCTGACTAAATACGAGAGGATTCTTGTGGGTGCAGCAAATGTAAGCATTGTTAGGTGCGGTATTCTGAACCCTGCCACCTTACTCCCCGACCCCTTGGAAATAGAAGGTGGGGATGATGATGAACATGATTGTATTGACCTGACAGAGTTCAGTACTAAACCACGCCCAGACATAAAAGAAACGCCATTGCCTGAACATGATAAAGAACTATTTGTGGATGGTTCCTGTCTAAGACATGAACTAGGAGGCTTGAGTGCTGCTTATGCAGTAGTGTCTTTCACAAAAATTGAAGAAGCAGGTTACCTATATAACATCAAGTCTGCACAAGTAGCCGAATTGATAGCCATGATAAAGGCTTGCAAAATTGGGAAGGACTTACGCATAACAGTGTATACTGACAGTCAGTACTGTTATGGAGTTGTGCATGACTTTGGCCAATTATGGCTACAGAGGGAATTCATGACTTCCTCAGGTACTCCCATTCGGAATGCAAAGGTTGTTCATGACCTTTTAGAGGCCATCCAGTTGCCCAAAGAACTGGCAGTGGTAAAATGTGCTGCTCATCAAAGGAGCATGGACAAAGTATCACTGGGAAACGATTATGCTGATCGAGTGGCCCAATGGTGTGCCAAAGATCGGTATATTGTAAATCCAAAACGAGGGGGGCCAGGAACCAGCTGCCAGCTTCAGGTGTTTGAAGAAGTGCCTACGTGGGATGAAGTGAGAGAGTGGCAGGAATCGGCTCCCTGGCAAGAAAGAGAGAAATGGAAGGAGGATGGGTGTAGACCGAGACGTGTGGATGGTGTAATTTTGGGCCCTACTGGTATGCCTGTGTTACCCCGACACTTGCTTGGCACAATGGCAAGATTAATACATGAAGGATCACACATTGGTAGGGATGCCATGATTCTGGTATTTCAACAGACTTGGTACAGTAAAAAGTTCAGGAAGGTAGCAGAGTCCCTCTGCCAGAGGTGCCTGTCATGTCAACAGATGAACCCAGGCAAGAGGACAATGGTTGAACTGAGCAGGATTGGGAGATCAGGGGGTCCCTTTGTAAGGATACAGATTGATTTCATCACCATGCCCCGTTGTGAAGGGAAGCGATATGTCCTTGTCATTGTTTGCGTATTTTCCAAATGGGTGGAAGCTTACCCTACTCCCCAAAGTGACGCACTGACAGTAGCGAAGTGTTTACTAAAAGAACTGATACCTAGATTCGGAATACCATACATTATTGAATCAGATAAGGGTGGACATTTCCAGAATGACATACTGGCTGAACTCTGTAAGGCCTTTGGAGTAAGGCAGAAACTTCATTGTGCATACCACCCAGAGGCTTCTGGAATAGTGGAACAAGTAAATGGAACTATCAAAAACAGATTAGCAAAACTGACAGATGCTACTGGCATGACCTGGGTGAAGGCCCTGCCTCTGGTCTTAATGGGACTGAGAAGTGTTCCTGACCGCAAGACAGGCCTAAGTCCCCATGAAATCATTATGGGAAGAGTGATGAGACAAGCATGGGTGCCAGGAAGCAAACTGTTGAGTATTACTGATGATTTGGTGCTTGAATACTGCAGAAGATTGGGTGACCAAGTGCGTTCTATCTCTCGCCAGATTGGAGACGACGGCATCCTCAATCCAACGACTCCTCTCCACAGCTTGGTTCCAGGAGACTGGGTCAAAATAAAGAAGCACACTCGATCAAGCTGTCTGGCACCAAGGTGGGGAAAGAAACACCAAGTAATCCTGGTAACAACCACTGCAGTGAAAGTCGCAGGTGTTCCCCAGTGGATCCACGCTGGACACACCCAGAAGGTATTACCAGACAGAGGATTTGAAGAAGAAGGGCAACCAGCAGAGGACCCTGAAGGAGCCAGACCAGAAACAACTGACAACGAGCAGCCCAGCACCAGTCAGGTTGCAGGAACAGCAGACGTTGGCCCAGGAGTAGTTGACTACGAACTGCCAAGAAACCAGCCTGTGGAAGAGGTCCAGGAAACTGAGCCAGGAGTAGCTGAAGACGAGCTGCCAAGCATATGGCCAGAAGAATGGATACCGATGATTGATCTGACCGAAGATCCTATCAGAACAAGAGAACGACTTAGTGAAGGTAGAGAGTGGACTAGTCAGGAAAAGCAAGGCACAGGCGAAGAACCTCAGCCGCTTGAGATTCAAATCAAAACTGAGGAAGGAGAAGGTCAGACAGGGACAGAGCAGGTATTCGATACACCACCGCTAACACCTGATGCAGATAAGGGAGAGACTAGAAATAGAGTGATAGTTCGAGCAGAAGAAAATCAAGAGATCGAAGTGCTTGAACAGGATCAGAGAGGGTTAAAAGAACGGGTTCAGGAAACAGAAACAGAAACAGAGACAATCGAAAGCCAAAAACAAAATATTCCTGAACAAGGCCAGATTAGCAACCAGGCAGAAGAATTTGATGCTAGCCCTGGAACTAGCCAGATAAGGGAAGTAGGAGAAGAAAGTGGAGAAGAATTACCACAAGATAAAGAGAACAAGAGAATAAGAAAAGAAAGTGAAGTCCAAGTACCGACTAAGAGACTAAAGAAAAGAAACAACCTTGAGCCTAGGTTTGTAAAAAGATTGAGACTAAGGATAAAGACAGTGGAAGAAAAACGTGCAGAAGCAAGAAGAAGTGCTCGGATAGCAGAGCAAGAAGAAGACTCTTCCAAAAGAAGGAGTGAACGAATAAAAAGACAAAACAAAAAGTACAAGTCTCCTGAATGGACACTGGTTTTGGAGGAGCTTGAAGATCTTGATATAACTGACGTGAGCGACGGAGAACCCGTCCCAGAGTACTCAGCTGAAGAGGAAGACGAACCACCGTGAATTTGCACAAAGTAAGCTAGTTGTGTAAAAAGCCAAAAAGAGGGGTGAGAACACTCCTTCTGAGCCAAAATGTCTGATTCAACGGTGAATGGTAGACCTAGTTGCAGCCGTTTTAAGACGTGTTGCAAGGTGTGTATATGTAGTGTAGTAGTACTGATAGTTATCTGGATAGGATTAACAATTTTCATTCCCTTTGCTGTAAGTAAAGATACTAACATTGTCCCTACTGAAGTTGTAAATACTGACAATGAGGAGCTAACAACACAGAGTGTAGCACGACATGAAAGAGCTTTGAGACAAACAAAACAGAACTTAGAAGCATCAGATGAGGGAGGACTACATTATCATGGAGTTAAGAACAAGACACACTTAAACGTTTTCGCAAACTTATTAATACACTATGTAGAGACTATGGAAATTGAAGATTGCTATGTCTGCATGAAGCTACCTACTTCTGTGGCTGAAGGCGTGACATACCATCACCTGCCATTGACATATGGAATCTCCTGTAGCATTTTAGCTAGTTTATTTTACAAAAGGGGACCGTTACAGTATTATTATTCTAACAATGACGTGATCTTTTCTGAACTTCCTATACGTGGGAACTTGAATCCTGTACATACCAAAACTGACACCATAAGATATATGGGAGACTACTTTCTGACTATAGGTAACATTGACATAGCAGACGCACACAGAGATAACTTGACTTGTTCTTTGCGTGAGCAGGAAAAGATGTTCCTGAACATGGCAGAGAAAAGGAGAATTAAAATTCAAAAGAAGGCTAATGACGAAAGTCAGAAAAAGCCAAAGTGGGCAGAGAACATGGAAGGCACCTCATCTGGTGGAGCGGGTCCTGCTCTGTTGCTGGATTTTGAAAAGAAAGGCAAGCTATGTCTTCACCGCGAGAAGACTAGCTATTATAATAATGTTTTCATTGGTTCCAGTGAATGCGAACATAATTACAAGGTAATTGGAGGTTGGGGTTTCAAAAATGGGTCAGAGCC
The DNA here is from genome assembly GCF_964261635.1 of Lissotriton helveticus. NCBI lineage: Eukaryota > Metazoa > Chordata > Amphibia > Caudata > Salamandridae > Lissotriton > Lissotriton helveticus. The sequence continues at coordinate 630,150,345 of NC_136071.1, read as the reverse complement.
TGTGTTTCCTGGAATTTATTATATTTGTGGGGACAAGGCTTATTTCAAATTGCCGGATCACTGGTATGGAAGCTGCTATTTTGGCATTGTTTTCCCGAAAATATACCATGTGAATGGAAAAGCTGGAAGCAATGAAGATACTAATGGCTTAGTGCGTAGTAAAAGAGAAAGTATAGGTGAAATTATGGGTAGTATTTTCAGTGCACTGATACCTGGAGTGGGACTGGTTCTGAACACTCACAGAATTTGCAAATTGTCTACTATAGTAGATGTGCTGTCTACTGAAACAGCTCATGGATTTCTGCTGGTCAATACCGAAATGGTTGCGATCAGATCAATGGTTTTACAAAATCGACTTGCTCTTGACACCTTATTAGCGAAAGAGGGCGGAGTCTGCCGGATGTTGAAGGCGCAACATTGTTGCACTTATATTCCGGATAAAAGTGTACAGATCAAAAGATATGTGAAAAACATTACTAATTTGGCAAAGGAACTCAAACCACTCGAGGTTGATAGTGCCTGGAAGAGACTGGTAGATGGTCTCTCAAATGTAGGTCATTGGCTTGCTAGCATAGGTAAAAGCTTATTATTCAAAATTCTGATGCCAATTGGTATTATAGGTCTTATTATACTTTCCATTTTCTTATGCTGTAAATGCCGCAAGCGCACCAAAAAGCACGAGGTAAATGCAAGAGGAGTGAAACGAAGTGTGGATGAGATTGAATTAGAGGAAGTGAATGATCAGATATACAAAAAGGTGAAGACTTCTCACCCTGCTAAAACTGAGAGAGAAAAGTTAGAACGGCTGCTGGAAGAAATAGAACTTTATAAAGTATGAAAGAAAGTTGGCATCTGGTTCCATTATAATTTGTGATGATAGTAAATATCATCAAAGAGGGGATTGATGAAGCAAAGCTTCGCATATTTTGCGGCTTGCCGAAGTCAAGAACCTCGTTTATGTGTAATAAGGTAACAAAGCGTATGTTTTACTAACATTTATTTTGTTTAGGCAAAGTTCCCGAAGCTTGCCTATGTGTATTTCTAATGAATTTAATCCGTGTCCTTTAAAATGGCCGCCGCTTGTATTTTAGTTACTGCGCATGCGTCAGCCACACTCACGTGTCCTGACGCGTCTGCAGAAGTGGAGGGAAAGTTATGCGCATGCGTAATTCATAGCTGTGCTTATCATGTGGTACTGCTCGTGCCACTGCTCTTGTGATTGTGTCAATGTAGCTAACATTTAATGCAATAATTTTATTTCTTGATGATGAGTTAAAAGTACAAACCCTATGATGTATTTTCATAATGACATTATTATGTATTAACTTGTTTTCGCTTACTTTTCATGTACCGCGGGGAATGGGGGTCCAAACTGATTGGGAGCCATATTGACGGTCTCTTCTGCGCATGACCAGGGAGCATTGAAAGGTGGCCACTTTGGACAGTGGAACTCAGCCAGCTGGCAGCCACAGTCAAGATGCGCCTGGGAAAGCCACCTCTGCGCTACGAGAACGGCGAATGTTGCTCCTCATGTGTTACAATGTTAATTTCCTGCACAGTTCTCATGAGAACCCCAAACCTGCTAGGCGGTACCCAAATATGTTAATGAAGGCTTCAAGTCTTGTATTGTGATTGGTGTGTTACCCAAATCCTACCTTAGGACCAATCGAAATTGAGGGATTCTGACACTTTGCAACATTGGGGGGTGGTACACTGTCCCCAAACTGTATATCTACCCTGGGTTCACCTAGTGAACCGTCCGACTTGTCTGGTTTAGCTGACCTGTCACTGACCCAACGCACTCAATAGGTGACTGAAGATACAGGGCGCTGCGGAGCACTCTGTCCGAATTTGACCATAGGCTAAGGTTCTACTGAACCTTAAAGTGCTGGCAAAGCACTTAGCTGGGAGTTCGCTGACCCAATCGGGGTCTTGATCGATAGCTGCAGAGCGGGTGGAGCGCAGGCGTTGCTTCCGAACTGTGGGTTCCGGTCCTGTCCTGAAGAGGGTCCTGTCCTGAGGGTTTGCTGTCCTGTCCTGAGGGTCCTGTCCTGATTCCTATTCCGAGGGTATCCTGTCCTATCCTGGGTGTCCATTCTGCACCTGCTGTCCTTTGAGGGGTATCCTTTCTTGAGGGTTTCCTGTCCTTAACTGACCCGTGGCCAGGGTTTGGTTTCCACACCTTTCTAGGTAAATATTGCTCTGAAAACTCTTTAAATCTTGCACCTTCTAAATTTCTAACTTTTGCTTTAATAAAGTTCAACATTGCATATGTGATATTTTCCATGCCTTTCTGCAACTATTGAAAGTCATTTATATTTTTTCCATAAGTTTATTCCTATGTCTTCTCATTTGTTAGAAATTATATTTTGCATAGCAGTGTGTCATTTCCTGATATGGTCTAGAACTTCATTGCCTAGATTGTTCAAAGGCCCATTCACCTTAAGTGAAGCGTGTTATTCATTATAAGCTCTCCTATAGTCACCCACACTTAGGCTATCCCTGTTTAGATAATACTGACTTGCATAGTATCTTTTCTCGTTACATTTTATTAGTACTTTGATGATTACTCTGTCATTATTTCTTTATGCCTATGTGATTTACGTTATCTTGATTATTGATTGCCTTGTTTTATTGTACCTCATGCAAGAAAATAATGAACTTTAGATAAACATTTTAAAACTTCCAGTTGTCCGTGGTCATTTAAACAGTATTTGAATGTTATTGGTTGGGTTTGTATTTTGCTGCCTTTCTTTTACAGCTAGCTCCCTGATTCATTGTGGTCATTAGGCACCCGCATCGGTGGATGGTAAGTCGGGTGCACCGAAAATTGGTAGCAGGGAACACACACACACCAACTTGGTAGAGCTCGTGAAGTCACCTGAGCGATGTATATGGTGATTTGAAAAGTATATGGGCCCTGAAGCCGGAAACGGCGAAACTATTGGTCGGGTGGCCTCGCGCGCTCTATCACTACTACTACCACTGGCACATGATAACAAACTAGAATACTTAAAATCACACTGTGATACCTCTGAGAAACTTTGTCGAGTTTAAAAAAAAATTGAGATTTTATTATATGCACGAGGTTAGTCTGGTTTAAAAATTAATGATGGCTTTTGTTAACTTACGTAAGTCAGAAATACTCTAGACATCTTTAGATAATCTGTTTGAAGGTAAACATTTTATAGTTTTTGGCAACATACTTTAACTTACTCCTGGAAAAGGAGAGACAATTTTAAAAAATAATGACAGAAAAAGAAACTGGAAACTCCTTAGAAAGTACAGGTAATGTTAAAATTTGGTTTCATTTCTCAAATAGTTAACTTACACTCAATATGAGACAAGAATATGCTTCACACAGGAACTTTATCTAGTTTATTCCCACATTTTAAAAGTGTGGCAGAAGTTATGCATTATCTTCTTTTGGAAACATTACCCTTATTTGTTTGATAACAGCACTAAAACAATACTCTGATTTAAAAATGGAACTGTCTATGGAAATCCTAAAACCCTGCAGCATCCCATTGATTCTCAATATCACTGATTGCTTGAATTTCTCAATGAGTGTGTGATTTGGTGTGATTCTCTGAGTGGGTCTGGGTGTACCTGTATAAGTGTCTCACTGTATGTGCGAGTGGGTTTGTGAATGTCTGACTGGGTCTGAGTCAGTGATTGAGTGCATGAGTGTCTTAGTGGGTCTGAGAGTGGATACGTGAGTCTCTGAGTAGGTCTGTGAGTGAGTGTGTGAGTGTCTGTGTGGGTCTCTGAGTGGGTCTGTGAGTGACTAAGTGGGTCTGTTTGTGAATGTGTGAGCAGCCAGGCCACAGTTGAATGAGGGTGTGGGCTGCATGGCCTCCTCCCCAGGCCGATTTTGGCCCAGGGGACACCATGCCCGGGGCCTGGCCATAATTCAATAGGGAAGGGGCCCGCTCGCCCCTCCTAGGGTTTTTTGGCCCTGGGGAAACTCATCGCCCTGGGCCCGGCAATAAACAAATTGGGGTGAGGGCCACGAGGCCCTCCTCCCCTGATCAACTTCGGCCCCGGGGACCCCATTTCCCAGCCTTTCAATTTACATATTTCTAATAGTGCAGGGGGACCCCACAGCCCCCCACCCTGGGCCAATTTCGGACCGGGGACCCCATCCCCTGGGGCCCTGCCTTAACTCAGTGGGGGAGAGGAGCCACATGCCCTCCCTCCCTGGGCTGATTTCGGCTCCGGGGACCCCATTCTCTGGGGCCCAGCCTTTAAAATGACATATTTTTAATAGGGGAGCTGGACCTGTTAAATATTCCCCGGGCCTGGCTTATTTCCAATTGGGGGCTGCTTGGCCCCCTTCCCAGGGCCAATTTCGGCCTGGAGGACCTTATCCACCAGGGCCCGGCCTTTAAAAAATAAATTTTCCAAAGTGGAGGGGGGTAGGGTGGCCCCCTATCCTGGGCCAATTTTGGCCCTTGGGACCATATCCTCTGAGGCCCAGCCATGGTTCCTTGGCAGCCCTAAGAGCACCCATTGTGCAATGGGACCAAGTGGGGACCATGACGTCCTCTGCAGTCCCTGCCAGCTCCCCGCCTCCTGCGGGAGCCAGCATTGCTTTCACACACAGGGAACTGCTAAACATGCAGCTCTCTGTGTACAAAAGCAATTTGTCTGTTTCCCTACTCACTTGGCAGTGGGCAAGTAAACGGATGAAAGCTCCGCTTCCAGCTAGCAAGAGAAGTTTCACAACTCTCGCTTGCGAAAGCTTAGTGTTTGCTGTGACTTGGCTGGAGCGGTTCAAGCTCACACCAAGCTACAGCAAACAGCTATGTACCACAGGTGGGCACCACAGGACATAGCAGGAGCTGGCATTGGGGGGTGGCGGTCCCCAGGGCCATCTATGCCTTCAGGAGAGGGGCCGCGAAGCCCCCCTCCATTGCAGTAATAAGCCCCGGGGCTGTGAGAGGACACCTGGCCTGCCTTAATTTGAATGAATTGCCCCAGGGAGGTGGCGGTCCCTGGTGCTGCAGTGGTGCCTTGCGGGCCCCCGCATTAATTTGATGATTAGCCCCGGGGAGGTGGCCGTGCCTGGAGCGCGGACAGGCCATTGAGCACGCACGTATACATATTTTTAAGTGCCTTAGGGAGGTGGCAGTCCCAGGGCTGTGGGGGATGCACGGTCCCCGGATTACTTTATAAACATTTTCCAATGGGGAGGTTAGCTGCCCCCAGGGCCATATGCATAAAAAGCAATGCCTGCCCTGGGGAGGTGGTGGTCCCCTGGTTTTTCATAAGCCCTAATAGGGGGGCCCCACGTGCCCCCTCCTATTTTTATGGTATGCCCCCAGGACCTGGCCAACACTGGGAGTTATTTAAAAGTGTGGGAGCCTGTACTTGTTTCTCCCCACACAAATATCACAAATTTACAGCAATTTGTTTTATTTTACATGCTTTTAAGTCATGGTAGGATTCCAGGCTGACCCGAAGACCAAGGCTTGGGTGCCAGGGTATTCCCACCCTGCCCCCTTTTCTTATATTTTACATTTCTTTGGGACTAGGCTGCTTCCAAGTCCCAAAATGGCTGCTAACACTTTCTGGTTGAAGTATGGGTAGCTAATCAGAGCTCTGCATTTCCCTGCACAAGCTCGTTATTAGTCGCGAAGTCGTCCCAGCCACAGATATCACTAATTTTATTGTCTTAAGTTTCTCAACAACTACTGAACAGATTTACACCAAATAACAAAACGCACACTCTGCTTAACCTAATCTACCTTTCTACCACATTTGGTGTAATTTCATCCAGTGGTTTAGCCTGTAGCAGTGTTCAATGGCCCTTCGGAAATTAATATGTGAAAACTCACTTTTTTGAAACCCCTTGTTCTCAGCCCCTAGACAGATCACTCCGAAACTTGCCATGTACAACAAGAATCAGCAACACACTTTTTTAAAAACATTTTGTGAAGATTCGTCAAACTGCGCCAACGATATAGGCAAGTCATAAAAACCTTTTCCAATGAAATTTGTCCTGACTATAACTATCTACTGTAAACCGCCAGTAGGTAATATATGCACAGGGTTTCTTTCGTTCAGCTCTCTTCCCCATTAGTCAGCTCTAGGGTCATCCACATTTTGCTTTTGTCCCCTACATTATAGGATGTTTGTTAACCCTTAATTATTCTGCAAAAATGTTCCTCTGTCAGGGGGCACTTTGTGTTTATATAACTCTCTCTCCAGTTCCTTAGGGGATGATTGGGTTGCTATGTTGTGTGGCCCTACAGAATGCAGGACAACATGGTCAGATCTCTTCAGGTATTTACTGCACTAACTTGAGTGACTGCTCCCTGCTTATGCACAATGTGCACACCTACAGACAAATTATTCCCCCTCGGTGCCAAATTTGTGTTTTTGTTACTATTTTGGGAATATTTTGTACGAAAGCCCAGCTTCTCCCCAGACACTGCTACCAAGTCCTTGCTGCCTCTGCAATGCACCACATCTCGTGCGTGCACTACTGGCAACAACAATAAATGAAAATAGATGTTTAAACTATGCTACTATGGCCATGAAGGTGTGGGCACGTGCATACAATGGCGACCATCTTGGAAGTATTTTTGTAAAAATTAATTGCAAAAATACTTACAGGAACTCGGCCCAAGCGTGCATATGTGCACACGGGTGTTGCTCACACGGGTGGTCTTTGTAAATATTTTAGTTATAGAATTTTACAAAAACATTTACATAGCCACAAAGCTTTGGCAAAACCAGTATATCTGCAGCCAACAACAGGCCTATTCGGTTTGCCAATGCTTTTTCTGAAATGTTGATCCTTTTTTGGCTGAATGTTCAATTTTTGATATGGAACCTTCACCTTTTCCTCACCTTCACTTCTCCTACCCTTAATTCAATTTTCGGCATGGCTGTCGCAAGACTCCTGTTTACTCTGAACTATCTACTTTATTGTTGTAACTTAAAGCAGTGGTGCTGTCTGAGCTAAGGGGAAGGGTACGTGGAAGCAATGAAGTCAAAAGCACTGTGCAATGTGGGTGCTACAAAACACATACACTTACTGTCAAAAGGCATGTCTGCTAAACTACTCCTTAAAAAAAAGTGTATTTTGTTATATTGTATTTTTTCACAAACGTTTTCTACCACAGGGACTTATATCGACAAGAAAACCTGAGGAAGTTGGTAAGCATCTGTGATTTTTAACCTGGCATGGCAAGTTTGCTGATTGAAAAAAGGTTCTAGATTGTGAAAGTTAGCCACAATATAGACAGAAGCTACAGCAAAAAGTGTGTTAGGTAGCCTTGTTAAAAAGGCGATCACTCTATACCTAGATATAGTGAATCTGCCATTTTGACAGATGTCATCGCGGTGGAAAATAGATGTATAAAATAAGCATAACCGATTGTCTAGTTTCAGCTGTTTTTGAAACAGTGAAGGTGGGGGGTGAAACAGCCTTCTACTGAGCATTGTTGACAAATCGAGAACTCAGTGCAGCATCCTGTGACAGTAAGCTGCACGATTTCACCAGCTGAAAGGTAGGTGCGTCATAGAACCGGATGCAGGTCATTGGCGTGGATCTTCGAATGTTCTATTTACGTTTGGCACACTTAAGTAAATAAGCCTGCACTAATTAGTAGTAATTTACGTTCTGCATCAGGTAGCTGCCGCTTGCTTACGCAGTGTTGCCTTTAATGGGCCTTGATCGTTCAAGCTGCTAACAGCTCAGATGTATAATCCTACATAAGTAGCGAGTTTTCCAGTTGCATCTAATCCCTTTATGGGGAATAGCGTTTGCCCATATTTTAGAAGGTAATTTGGTGTTATAATTAAAATGGAAAATGGGATCCAGAATTCTTCTAAATGGTGGGTTTGTGAAGCAAGAAAATATTTCGTGTTACAGGAAGAGAATCAGTAATGAAACTTAAGTAATAATTATTCTTCATACGTTAACGAAGAGCTACTAAGCAGGCACGAATTAGTTCGCAGCACATGATTGCAGTCTATATAGTTTACTTTGCCCCAGCAAACATACAAAAGTTGGTCAAAGTTGAGAAGAACTGAGTGAAAATAAAAATGCCCAAGCAGAATAAATATTAAACGTTTGGCACTAATTTGGATTGTGAACTTTTGCTACTTTTTGCAACAACACACAGAAACACCAGTAAAATGTTTCAGCTCAAATCACAACATTAAATAAAAGGTTTAGATGCATGGACCCTATTTATTGTCTTATTTGGTTGCATTACAACGCTGTTTTTTGGTGTATCTGAATATAGTTTGGTAAAATATTGTTTTAGATAATTTTATATATTATATTATTTGGTTATTTTTAATACATTTTATATAGAAGTATATGTTACATTATTCTTATTTATTTTACAGGAGGATTGGATGGGTATTACAGCATAACAATGACATTAATTAATATGAAGATAATATGCTTGCATTTTTATTACATTGTCATATACATTTAATGGTGTTAGATTAGTAAATCTGGCACTCAAATATATTTGCACTCCGTCTAATGTTAGTGGATCTGACGGTAGAATGGCCTGCCGTGTCTCCCTGAGCTCTGGCACCGGGCACCTGTTCCCCTATGCCTAAGCCTCCATACATACCCGCGTTTTGAGGGTAGTGTGCCTAGTTACCCTCATGGGGCAGATGATGAGTCCAGAAGGAGTTTGTGAGCGTCCCTAGGACAAAATCAATAGTTTTATCGCTGACCCTACGGCTGCCATGTTCTGAGGGTTTCTGAGGCCCTAGTAGAGTTGCTGGAGCTGCTTAGCAGCTTCCCAGGTTGTGTTTGACGGGGGCATGAGAAGAGGAGCAATGCCGGAGGGACTCCGGGCTTTCCGTGGGGGCTGCCCCATAAGGTCAGCTCAAAGAGGCGGCCCCCGGTGACAAGAGCAGCAGGCCCAGTGACTGGGGAGCAGCTCACAGCGAGGCTCGGTTGCGGGCAGTGTTTTTCCCACCGAAGACTCATGGCTTGGGCTGTCATGGTCCCGCTGGAGGTGATGATGAAGACAGTGGGCCTATTGCAGAATGGCCGGACTTCGTCTTTCCTCTCCCACAGCATACAACCATTGCTAGTAGGTGAGGAGGGGAGCCCCCAAGAAGGTGTCTGTCCCCGTGGGGCCAAGAGAAAAAGAGTGGTACCTTCGGGCTACCATTGCAGGGCCATAGCAATGCAGGTACACTTCATCAGCCCCCCCCCCCACACTTGAGCAACGTACAGCAAGCCCGCAGCTAGAGGCAGAGGCGGTGTCCAGTTGCGGGTGGACCCAAGTTCATGTGGGGCGAGGGCCAGAAGGAGACCTGGCGGGCCTGCATGAGAAGGTAAGCTGATCGGCGAGCTGGACACCTCCAACCTGGAATCTGCTCAGATCAACTCCGACGCCCCCTCTTCTTCCCATGTCATTATTAGCAACAACCAAGGAGGGAGACATCTGCATTATGTGAGAACCGCATTAGAGATGCAAGGGCTCAGAAACTGCCAGACATAGAGCCCCAGCGAGGCACATGTTCCTGCAGTATTGCAATTTGCAGGTCGTTTCTTGAGTCCTCAGGTTAGGGGGCCCTGAGGGTGCCAACAGGTTGGTCTCTGCCGTGCAGGTCCTCTGCGGTTAGTGCCTGACCCTGGGCACTCCTCCGCGATTATCCCTGGGGTTGCATCATGGGATCTACATCATAGTGGCCTGAAATTTGCGGACTGTCTGTGCGGCTGCACCGGCCTGAGTGCACTTCATAGCCCCACCAACCATCGGATCTGTGTTTCTGGGCCTGTTGCGGTGGCGTGTGTGTGGACAATGTCGGCAGACAAATCCAAGGCTTTTTGTGCCTCCTCCATCAAGGACATAATTGCAACATTCTGAAGTCCCCCACTCCCAGGGAGCGGCATTGTCCTCATCATCTTTAACCTCAGTTGGTGCGATTAATCTCCAGACCAAGTAAAACAAGCATTTGCAATGCAATCGGTCTCGCCTTTGGGACCTTGTATGTATTTAGCTGTGCAGCACATTAGCCTGGGTGCTGACACATCTACTGTTCTTTAACATGGAGAGAAAGAAAGCACCAAACTGTGTGACACACCTGGAATGGGAACACATGAGAGAAATATTGCCTTTCAGCGGGAAATCGTATAGTCCAAAGCTCTGTTTCCAATATAAAATCAGTGCCTTCGGTGGTCATATCACTGGAAATGCAAGATTTGAAAAAAATATTATTGTCTACGGGTGCTCATGGAAGACATTTTCCATGGAGTAGAATCTAGAGAATGCTAAAATAATTCTGGTATTTTACTGGCCTCTGCTAGTCATTTTCTATCAAGAAAGTTAAATGGAGGCAGTTGCCAAAAAAAGAAAAGAAAGTCCTCCAGCAGAAAGCAATTCTGGTATTTTACTGACCTCTGCAGGTCGTTTTCTATCAAGACAGTTAAATAGAGGCAGTTGAACAGAAAAAAAGTCCCTAAACGGATGCAGACAAGTCCTAGGGCTGATCTCCAGAGCCCACAAAGTACATACACATATAAGTATATAATAAGTATATACTAAAGTATATACAAGTGGTCTTGAATGCTCGACCTTAAAAACAATGGGAACAAACAATTGAATAGAGATGGACGGATACCTTATAGCAAATCGGGTCATTTATTGCAATGGCTCTTGGACCAGTGAGCCCACACGAAGCGATATCAACAAGGTGAAAGCAAGGTTAAAATCAACAACAGTTAAAAACGGTTCTCATCTTAAAGTTTGTATCAGTGAAGGGTTCGAAAGCGAATGCCAGCTAATAGGCACCGTCCATTTTAGATGTGTTCGAACTTAAAGCACCTTGAAACATTGCCTGCTGACTGCTAGAACCGTCCATGTGCAGCTAGCTCCCAGGTTAGATAGACGCCCCCTGCCCACTACACTGGTGGCTCGCCTTCATCCATCTCTTCCAGTGACTAGTTTATGTAAGAACAGCTCTATATGGTTGGCTTGTTCCTTTGAGTGCTGTATAAATTATAAAAAACACTAGAGAGGCAAAGCTATTCCTCTGGCTGGCTCTGAGCTCTTGACAGCAGACACCGGCCCTGGCCTGACGCCAGATTTGTTGAAGGACACATTTATTTTGTATTTTTTTATTTTGAGATTTTTATACAGTGCGAACCAGACACTTGCGGGTATCAGAGCACTTTACAGGGTAAGAGTCTTAGTTACATGAGAAACAAGGTAAATAGCATTAGGTTCACAGATAGACAATGCTAGTATAATCATTCTATTGCTGATACAAGGTATATATTATACACAATAAAAATGTTCAATGAGTATCAAGCATAATATAGATACAATATCTAGGATATCTGGCTTGGCAGTGGATATTGTAAAGTTCTGAGTTGAGGATACGTTGGGTCGCATAATAACAGTAGTGCCTGCTCAAGTGAGTTTAGGCATGAGAAGCGCCTTCACTTCTGTTTTGAAAAATGCAGTAAAGGGATTAAGTCTGGTTTCTGGGGAAAGAGCATTCTAAATTCTGGGCGCCATCCCTGAAAAGGTTCGGTTATATGTTTTCTTCTTGTTGAATCTTTGCGGTTTCAGTAGAAGGTTGATAGAACTTCTTGAGGATCTGACACCACAAGAGGGCACCAGTTTCTGTGCCAGATAGCTGGGTGTATTTTGATGAATGGCTTTATGAGTCATACAAGCTATTTTCAGATGAATTCTGGCTTCAAAGGGTAACCAATTAAGGGTTTTTAGGTCAGGAGATATATGGGAGCTTCTGTTGGAGCCAGTGATAAGTCTTGCTGCGGTGTTGATTGAGGCTCTTAGAGGGTTGTTGCAGCTCTGGGCAGGCCACAGAGGGCAACACTTCCATAATCCAGTCTTGGGATGACTAGAGCTTGTACTGCTAGCTTGAAGTCCTTTTCCGGCAGGAAAGGTTTCAATTTTCTCAAAGTATTCATCTGAAAGTTTGCTCCCATTGTTGCATTGCTGATGTGTTTTTGCATATTGAGGTTTCTGTCCAGTGATATTCCCAACGATTTAGCTGAATCAACAATGAGAGGTATACAGTTGACTGTGGTAAGGTGTTTGATCCAGTCTTGCATTATGGGTACTTGAGCGGGGGGAGCGATGAGGAGGAATTCGGTTTTGAGGGCATTCAGTTTTAGAGGATTTTCTGCCAGCCATGTTTGAGTTTTCCCGAGAGTAGTGTTGAGTGATTTGATGTCTTCTAGGTCATGGATCTTGAGGTGTAGTTGTGTGTCGTCAGCGTACATGTGATATTGCACGTTAGACGAGTAGAGAATTTCAGTGAGGAGTTCGATGAAAAGATTGAACAGTGTCGGAGATAATGCAGATCCTTGTGGGACTCCTAAAGTGACTGGGACGGGTTTGTATTGGGAGTGATTGACCGTGTATCATTGTGATCTGTTTTGGAGGAACGAAGTAAACCAAATTAGAACTGATCAAGCTAATCCCATTCTGTGTTTCAGAAGGTCAATCGGGTTATCATGTTTGACAGTATCAAAGGCCGAGGACAGGTCTAGCAAGATGAGTAGGCAGGCTCCGTTTTGATCTAGGATTTATAGGGCATTGTCAATTATATGGGTCATGGCCAATTCAGTGCTGTGATCTGCACGGAAACCTGATTGGTATTTGTTCAGTAGGTTAAACTGTTCAATATGTCTTAGCAGCTGGAGGTGAACACATTTTTCTAGGAGTTTGGCCAAGGTAGGGATGTTGGTTATAAGACGGTAATTGTTTAAGTCCGCAGTGTCAGCCGTAGGTTTCTTTAGAATGGGAGATACCTGCCTTGCCTTGAGGGTGTCAGGGATGCAACCTTGGCGTAACGAGTTATTTATGATCTTGGTCCAAAGAGGCAGCAACAGTGGGGTGAAGTCTTTTACAAAGTTTGCTGGAAGAGGGTCAGCGAAGTGATTGGCGGGATTTAAGGTAGTAAGCATTTTGAGAATTGATTCCTCATTGTAGGTATTGAAGGATGACCAAGAAGCGTTCTTTTTTAGGTCGAACTTTGAAGAGATTCACTGTAGGGAATTTAAAAGGGATGATGAGGGGTTCGTATGTGCGACAGAGTGTGTGATAAGATCGTTGAGAAGGTCCTTCTTTATGGTATCGGTCTTCTGAGTGAAGAAGGAAGCAAATTCATCCCGTTAGATCGTGGGCTAATTTATCATGGGGTCGGTGAGGTGCATCCTTAGATTGAGTTTTGATTAACTCGAAAAGTCTTTTGGGGTGGTTTTTTGACTGGTCTAATTGGTGGCTGAGGAAGTCTGCTTTAGTACGCTTGATCTTTCTATAGTATGCATTTCTTTTCTTTCTTAGTATCTTGAGGTGATTGGCGTTCAGATAATCTTAGGGATCTTCTATCCTCATTGAGTCTTCCATCATACCAAGGCTTAGAATCTTTTATGGAGACTCTCTTTAGTTGGAGGGGGGCTACCTCGTTTAGTATCATGTTCATGGATTTGAAGTAGTGGTTGGTGAGATCATGGACATCTGAAACATCTTCGGGGGGGAAGAAGTGAGTTGTAGTTGGAAGTTGTGATTGTGTTAGGGTCAATGTTTTTCAGATCCCTCTTCCATACTTTAGGCCTTGTGGGTTGACCCAGGTTAAGTTTCACTGTTTCATTGATGAAGAAGGTGATAATATCATGATCAGAGCAGTCACATGGAAGGATCGTGTGCTCGGGAGACTGCCTACACACCCTTCAGGTCTGCTACGATCAGTAAAACATGGCTTATCACCTGGCTCAAAGTAACTCCATATGGGATAGTGCTGCTTGCCTTCTGAGACTATTGCAATGGTTCAGTCTATGGCAATGTCTTCTAAGTGCTACGTATAGAGCAAATTATGAACAAATGATCACCTCTTAAAAAGTGATAGATTTCCAAGGGTACCCCGAACTTGTAAATCCAAGTTCTCTTGCGAATCCTCCAACTTAAGCAATGGAGGGCATGAGATCCTCCTTGCGATGGCCAGGCTACCTGGTGGGGACATGGCTAGAGAGACTCGCTCTCCTAGCCTACACCATCCTTACGCCTGGATGTTCTGTTTTTACCAAACAGCGATTCCCTTCCCATTTCCCAGTTGTCAAGCTTAATTTTTCTACATCCCTGTGTTGCTGCTTTAAGGCTGCTAATAAAACTCTATAGTTCTTGGAGCAGCTACGATCAAACCATTTTTCCACTTTATTGGGTGCTGTTTTGACATGGTATATAAGCTAAAGAGGCGTTGCTGGGTAGTGTCTTGCGCAGACCCAATGAGTAAGTAGAGAAAGATGTATTGCTAGTAACAATTGCTCTAGGGAACTCAAAGGCAGCGGCCACCAACATGCCCAAAACAATCTCCTGTGCAACACAGAAAACAGTAAATTATGAACAATAATTGGTCCCTGAGCAGCGGAATACAATAATAGAAAGAAATTTGTTTTCAAAGTTTTAGTCCAAAGAAGTCCTCCAGATAATGCCTTTACAAAAAATGTTCTTTATTTTTTTTATGCAGATCAGTCAAATCCCAAGTTCTAGGGGATGATCCTCTCTGCTTGGTATCATCCAGTGTAGCCAAACAGCCGACACGTGTTTCGTCCTGGGTGAAAACACCCAATGACTTCCTCAGGGCAAAAGTATTTATAAAGGTCTCATTATCATATCTTGCATAGATCTAAACAGAATTCTCATGGATTAGTATTCTAGTTGCAGGATAAATTCTGTTGTCTTTATTATATTCCAGAAGTACGTCTAATTCACGTCGCACAATATTTCTTAAAAAGGACTCAAAGTACAAGTCCACAGAGGTTTCTTGCAAGCAAAATTCATTAAGTCTTTCGAGAGCTGGTGAGTCAGATCCAGCAATTGGGTAGTGTCGCTACTCTCAAATCAGGTCCCGGAGAGTACTCCCGCCATAATGCAAAAACGCCGATAGTCAGAAAAAGACTGACGGACGAAGATTTACAAGCCTCCGGCAGCTGTAGTGACGCAGTGAGCAGCAGAGCAATCTGGGGGCTGTAGTCCTTGCACCCCCTCACCCCTGAAATCATTGCCTGCCACTGTAATCTGAACTCTCATGTAACACAGTATTTAACAGTAACAACCACCCACCCTTAAATGACTACTGTCAGTCAGTCAGAAACCTTTATTCGATTCCAGATGAATCATAAAAGTTCACAAGACATACAATCATAAAATAAAACAATATTTCCACAAAAAACCAAAACATAAATAATATCTTTTGCAGACAATAAAACACCCAATTCCGTACTTTTACATTGTATATTGTTTCCTTATTATAAAAACAATTTTTATAAAACTAAGCACAGAGCTACAAATGGAAGCATTCGCTAGGGAATGTAAATAATTAAAACCCTCTCTATGGGATCAGAAACAATTTTCGTTTAAAATCGGTTTAAGAAAACACACCCTAGGGTCTTTATATAATGTGCAAAATAATATAAGGTGCATAGTATTTTGTTGGGCTGTGTTGTTACAAGGACAGGGGGGTAGCCTCTTGTTGTATTCTCTTATCTTGTTTTAGTGTGCTTTCCAAGAGAAATAGTGGAGGATACAACAGTACAGAAAAGGGTAGATATCAAGGGAAGATATGCAGTAGGTGTGGTAGTATGTATCACACAGCGGATTATAGGCGGTGTTATGCTTTGGATAAAGAATGTAGGAAATGTGGAAAAAAGGGGTATTTCTCAAGGATGTGTATGACAACAAACAGTAACGGTGATAAGGTAGCGATTGTTGAGAGGAAGCGAGAACTTGGGGATGTGGAGAATGTAGAGGGCGCAAAAAAAATATTATGTTTGGGGGGAGTTAGTGCTCAGCAGATGGAACCAGGTAGAAGAAACAGACCTAAAGCTAAATTTAATATAGATAACAAAGAAATGTAACTGATGGTTGACCCAGGTTCGTTCTGGACGATAATTCCAGAATGGTTATACAAAGAAAATTGGAGAGGGGTTGATTTGTTGCCAAAGGACATTAATTCATGTGGCTACCAAGGTGAGTGTATTGATTTGTTAGGGTATATGATGGTGGATAGCAGGTTTCAGGGACGTGCTATCAAGGGAATGGTGTATGTTGCAAGTTCAGGACCAGCGATATTAGGGTGGGGACACCAGTACGACCTCCATATTGTCATCGATCCAAGAGCAAGACAACAAGTGATGATGATGGATGAGATGACTACAGAGACGATTGTTGAAGGGATGTCAAAATTGTTTTCTGAGCATATTGGAGAATTGAAAGGGTACGAACACAAAATTGTGTTAAGGGAGGATGCTGTTCCGATGCAACACAAAGTTAGGAAGGTACCATTCATTGCAAGACAGGAGGTAAGGAAGATGCTTAATGAGATGCTTGAGCAGTGTGTAATCGAACAGATAGAGACTTCCCAGTGGGTTTCGCCAGTGGTGATCACGACCAAATCTGATGGCAAATGTAGGTTCTGTGTGGACGTTCGCACACTAAATCAGAATATAGTGGTAGATAATTTTCCACTGCCGAATATTAACAAACTGATTTTGTCTTTGAAGGGTGGAAGGTTTTTTCGAAATTAGATTTGCGCAGTGCCTACCATCAGATTAAGTTGCACAAGGATTCGAAAGCGTTGACTGCGTTCATCACCATTGAAGGGGTTTATCAATTCGTCCGGATGCCCTTTGGACTCGCATCGGCGGCAGGTGTTTTTCAAAGGATGATGGGGTCGGTTTTGAAAGGAATAAGTAATGCAGTTTACTTTCAAGACGACGTTTTGTTGTTTGGAGAGACGGTTGAGCAGCACAATTTAATTTTGAAGGAGGTTTTGAACAGAATGGAACAAGCGGGGTTAACTTTAAAGAAAGAGAAGTGCAAGTTTGCAGTGGAGGAAGTCGAATACTTGGATTACACTCTTTCTTCTAAGGGGGTGCGACCTAAAAGGGATCTTTTGGAGTCAATTAGGAAAGCGCCGGCACCTGGTGGCAAGGATCAATTGAGGTCGTTCCTTGGATATATAGAATATTACGCAAAATTTGTGGAGAATTTCGCGGGAAAGACGGAGAAGATTAGATTGTTATTAAGGAAAGGCTGTAGGTTTGTGTGGGGTATTGAGCAAGATGAGTGCTTTGATAACATTAAGAGGGAGATTTGTGAGGTGAAAATCTTGACTCCATTTGATACCAAGCTGAAGTCAGTGTTGACAGTTGACGCAAGTGCCGTAGGCATTGGCGCGGTGCTGGCGCAAGAACATGATTCTGGGTTGAAAACGGTTGCTTTCGCTTCACGGACACTCACAACCTCAGAGAGGAATTATTCCATTATTGAACGTGAGGCGTTGGCAGCTGCTTGGGGTTGTGAGTACTTTAGAATGTACTTGTGGGGATTTGAGTTCAAGATGTTGACAGATCATAAACCGTTGGTGAAAATATTGTCACCTGGTGGTGCAGGAAAAGGTTCGGCGAGGTTGGCAAGGTTAGCCGCTAGACTCCAGGAGTTTTTGTATAGGGTTGAGTATATTCCAGGGTGGAAGAAGGGTCAGGCTGATGGGTTATCAAGACTTCCGTTACCGTGGGATGTGGTGGATAAATCAGGAGTAGAATCTTTGCATTCGGAAGGATCTGCGGCAGCGATTGATGAGTTGGTGGACATGTGTTCCGGGGCGATTAATAGGAACAGGTGGAACACATGTATGGTGAATGATGAAGTTTTGAAAGGAGTGAGAGACTTGATTGTAAAAGGCCCAAGAAGGGAGAGTACCTTGCCCATGGCCGTACGTCCATACGTGAAGATTTTGGAGGATTTGTCAATTCTGGATGATGATGGGAATATCATTATGAAAGATGATAAATGTATTCCACCTCAAGAATTAAGATTCATCCTGTTTAAGTTAGCACACGAGGGACACCTGGGACAATCCCTTACAAAGAGAAGAATTAGGGAATTTTTCTGGTGGCCGGGCATGGACCAACAAATTTCAGAATGGGTTGAGAGGTGTGCAGAGTGCTTTGAGAGCGAGAAAAGGTTAAAGGTTGGTAGTCAGGTGAACTTGGGGAAAATTGATGATCCAGATATACCTTGGCATACTGTGTGTTTGGATTTTATTGGTCCTTTTAATTCTTTGGGTCAAGAAATGAGATTTGGGCTTGTCTTAGTTGATGTAACTTCAAAGTGGTTGGTGGTGAAATTTACTAGAGAGATAACTACCAAATCCACGATCAACTTGTTGACTGATATTTTCAGAGAGGAGGGTTATCCTGTGAGATTAATAACAGACAACGGAACTCAGCTGATTTCAGAAGAAATGATGAAATTTATCGATATGTGTGGGATTGTACACACCAGAACATCACTGTACAACCCACAAGGGAATGGTATTGTGGAGAGGGCTAACAGAATGGTAAAGGGTGCAATTCGGATGGCGGTGAGTTCTGGTGGGTGTGTAAAAGGCATGGTCAATGATCTGGTTTGGGCATATAGGACAACAGTCAATGGAGTCACTGGTAAGGTTCCATTCAATATGATGAGGGGGTGTCTAGCAGGCACAAAATTAATTCCGGCATGGATGAAAGAGTGCATTGGTTTGGCGGATTTGTGAAACAGATCTCCAAAAATTGAATTGAATGAGAGGAAATTGGCTGTAAATGATTGGGTTAAAGTTAAACCCGATCGTGTTGGGGTGGGACTTACCAAATTTAGAGGTCCTTTTAAAATAAAATCGGTGCATGACAAATTTGTGACACTTTATAATGGTGAACATTGGAATTTAAGGCGTGTTGCCTTATACAAAAAAGCGCAAAGTGATAACCATGGGAAGATGCTGGGTGAACCGATAGATGGTAAAGCTAAAGACACTGCTTTAATGAGAAGCAGTGACAATACAATCATTTTGCCTCAAAGGATCAGAAGGCCTCCAAAACATTTTCAAGATTTTGTTTATGATTGAGTTTGTGTGTAAAGAAGGGCATTAGTTCATTCTGTGTGGGGAGGACCACAGGACCACAGTTTGATTGTTTATTTTAATGTCATTTATGTTCATTTTAGTTAGGAAGGAATGAGGATATGTTGTAATCTCTTATCTTGTCTTAGGGGCCGATTGTGATGGCGGACGGACCTGAGTCCGTCCGCCACCATAGAGTAGGAGGGACCGTCCGCAGGGGCTGCGGCGGTCCCTCCGTGCAGATTAGGATGTGACCGCCAGGGTGGCGGTCACATCCTCAATCTTTAACATTGCGGCGGGTGCAGCTTCAAGCTGCACCCGCCGCAATGTTAAAAATGCATACATTGCATTTGTATGCAGCAAGCGGCAGGCACCGCGCGGTGCCTGCCGATTACTGCATACAAATGGAGGGGGGTACCATAGGTACCCCCCATGTGCACCCCCCACCCCCCTTCACCCAGGGGGCCCGCAACGGGCCCCCGCAGTGAAGCTCCGTATGCTTTTCCACGGCGGAAAATCCACCGTGGAAAAGCATTTCTTTTCGGGCATCCTAATATGGCTGACGGTGTCTGAGAGACACCGTCACCATATTAGTGCTTTTCCGCCACGGTTGTAAGCCAACCGCGGCGGAAAAGCTGCGGACTGAAGCCAGGACCCACCAGCCATCCTAATGTGGCGGTGGGTCTTTGGTGAGTCCGCAGAGGATTTTCCGCATCCTCCGGGCCGGCGGTGGCTTCCGCCGGCCCGGAGGATGCGGAAAATCCTCCATCATAATCGGCCTCAAAGTGTGCTTTCCACTTTACTTAGAACATTCTATATTCACTTATGTCATGATGCAACTTGGTGCTCTGGTGATTCTTTACTGGCAGTCGCTTCCTGGCTTTTGATGGGAACACCAGCTTTTCTCTGTAACTCATAATAAATTACATTATCTACATTGATGGTATTCTTGGCTGTTCAACTTCCGTTATATCACCTCTCACACCACCCTACCTGTTTTGGAAAATCCACAAGAAAGTGAAGTGTGCCTAAACGAAATGTCATTAAAAAACTTGCATTTCCCTGTAAGCTAAAAGACAAATAAAATTGTTGCTGTTTTAAAAAAAGGGGGGTCCGATCTATCTGAGGACCTAGTAGATATATTCAGCTCAGATCCAAAAGCTTCTTTTATGGACATTTTCATGTTTAGGGGTATACACTCAGGTTTGTTATAAAAATCTTCTAACCCTATTTTATAAAAGGTTTGTTTAACATAGCGTAATCAGGGTACCGCCATTGCATTGTCTAGATTCATGCAATCTTTTAAGACAAGTTGGGAGAAATTAAGTTCCTCTGAATGACTACTGGTTTTTACATGCTTTTCACACAAAAAAACGCCAGGCCCATTGCTTTTGTTGTGACTTTAAATAATAAATGAATCAGTCCTAATGCATTGAATATTGAATTGGCACTGTAACTATTAAGTCCCGCTGTATTGGGCAAAAACTTGCAATACAAGCACTCCTTTTTTTTTTTTTTTTTAGCAAAAACACAAAACATCGGTCCAATCAATCAGAAGCTATGCTCGAGGGAATCAGCACGTGGGCTGGGCAGAAGCTTTTCTCCGAGTAGTGCTCCTAAAGGTTATTTTTCTGTTCATCACATAAGGTTTAAGGAGAAAAACGTCGTCAATCTAGACCTTAAAAGATAGTCATGTATTAGGTTGGAAGGGCTACAGTGAATATCAGGAGGTCTGCACCGACCAGGACAGAAGTGAACATTTAGTGCCAAACAAAGATATTGACTGGTCACTGGAGCCTGATGCATGCGTAGAATTCGCTCCTGTGCTGTAGGTGCACACTGGGCATTCTAAAGAAGGAACTGAAAAATAACTAGCCAAGGATCTTGTCTGTTGTCTGGACTTCGAGCTGCACACCAATGTAAACAAGGAGTGCCGACCGGTGACTGGCCAGGCTGGCCGCCGCTTCGCTGGTTGTGCTGTCTCTGCCTCCCACAGTGATTTGGGAATAACGCCACTGTTTTGTCACGCATGCATACGATGTAAGGCATTGGGCGCATGCGAGACAAAGAGTGTGAATTGACCTATCAATCACACGCCAAACAAGCATTTCTTAAAGCAATAGGACGCATTTTTACGCAACACCTATTGCATTGGAAAGGGGAGGGTGGGGGTCCAGGAAGGCACAAATAGAAGTGGGGAGGCTGAGGGGGGGGGGGGTGGCAAAAAGTCATGGACTGCGGGAGGGGGCAGGGGGGACACAGGGGCAAACATCGTTTTGGAGTAAAGGGGCCAAAAGCCAGGGAAGGATATAAACGACAACATGGCCGTCAGGAGGAGGGACTAACAACCTGAAAACAAAAAAAAATGCAGCATTTAAGATTGAAACCTATGAAAACATAGACAGAAAGTGGGCGGAGCTTCCCCCACAATACTGTATACAGCATCTCTCGACGAGACAGCGCATGCGCCGCTTAGCCGAGACCTAAAATAGGATATCCAGACCCTCCTTCAGGTGTTTCGACAACTATATGTCCTCCCTACGAGAGGACTTTACTAGAGCACTCAGTTACCTCAACCAATCACTGAGACAGTCTGAATCTCGACTATAGCAAGTGGAAACTACTGTTGCAGACATGGTCCAGGAAAATGTGGATTGCACAGCACAAATCAAAAAGCTTGAATGTGATCAGGCTGAGTTGCTTGAAAAGATCAACAACCTCAAAAAATAGCTTGAAGCGTAATAATATCAGAATCCGGGAGATTGCGACAACGATCCGCCCAGCTGATCTCAAAGCTCATGTCCAGGCTTTCTGCGCCCATCTGCTGGGTACACCTGCTGACACTTTGCCTTTTCTGGATCGCACTCCTCCGGTTTATTCAACATAGGAGCCATAAAAGAATCAAATGTCCTTACACAAGTTCTTTACTTTAATGTCAAGAAAAAGATTCTGCAAGTCGCACGCCAACAAGATCTAATGGTATTTCGTGGAGACTCTGTATCTTTTTTCCAAGATCTATCCTCTCATATGCTTGTAAAATGTTGCGAATTTAAAGAGTTGACCCAATATATCCAGAGTAAAACAAAGCCATACCGTTGGGGCTTTACCTTTCACCTACCATTCACCCAAAATGGCAAGCGAGATACAACACACACGCCCCAGGAGGCTCGCAAAGCGCTGAACCTGGAATCACCCTCCGAGGTGTATCTCTGGCAGAATACTGTGCCTGGTGGACCAAGGAAGTGGCTGGCGCTTCCAGTAAGTGCTCTTGTTTCGTAGGAAGACCTGCAAGCAACGACACCAAATGGACAGGAATTGTTGAACGTCTTCAGCAGCGGAAGATTCCTATCCAGCAGAGTGCCTTCTATAGCTGTAATATTCACGCTGGTTTATCCTTTCCCAGAGTACTACAAAGGTTACATTAAATCAAGATGTTGAACTGATTCCCTCGCTCTGCTTCATGGGGAACATGGGCTTGTAAATGTGTACCAGGAGCCAGGCTCCCCTACTTTGTTGAATTTCTGAGAGATAATAAGGCTAAATGTTGTTCTATCCTAGAACTTACCCTCTAGTGACAGCCTTTCACAGGTTGTTTCAATAATGTTTTACATCAATATTTGGTCCATATTTTTTTAGCTTTATTTGTTCTTACTTATCTCACACAGATCATTACCAGTGCAGGCGTTTACCTCTCTTCTGGACTCAGCCCCTTCTACTTTTTTTCACCATCACGTACCCGCTGTATGCTATGGCACCCTTACACTTTGTATCATTTAATTTGCAAGGCCTGAGTTCCCTGATTACGTTTCTAGCCCTGTTGCAGTGGCTCCGGCGGAAGGAGGTGGATGTGGCATTGCTCCAAGAGGCCCACCTCCTTAATGCTGATCATAAACGCCTCATTGATGCTGGTACCTAGTACAGTTCTACTCCTGCTTGGGCAAGACTAGATAAGTGGCTATTCTATTACAAATAGATTTATCCCTCCGGGCTGAGAACACATCTTTTGACCGTGGGTGCAGAGTGGTGGGCATCAGTCGAGCTTTGGGAGGAGCTCAGTTGTCAAGATTTTCTGTTTATGGCCCCAACAAAGATAAACAATTCTAATATACAGACCTTTTCCCCAGGATCTCACACTTTGAGAGGGGTGACATGGTTCTGGGTGGGGATTTTAATGTCCCTTTGGAGCCAGGCCTTGATCAGCCTCACCTTCACTATGGCAACTCACGACCCCTTACCTCCCTCACTCAGGGTATGCTTGATTTAATACTAGTAGATGCCTGGCGCTTCCTTCATTGAGATGAACATGATTACACATTTTACTCTGACGTCCACAAAACATACTCACGTTTAGACTAATTTTTGGTGTCACATTCCCTCCCTCCTAAGATATTAGATACTTCCATAGACATTATGTCCATCTCTGACCATGTGCCGGTCTGGTTGAAGATGAGCTCAGAACCCACGCCCTTTAAAAAACCATGGATGATGAATGAAGTAGCATTGAGAGATCCAACCTTGATGGACAGAATCCAGGACATTATTGATCATTATTTTAGTGAGAATGATAATGGTGAGATTTACCCTTCTACATTATGGGAGTCAGCTATGGTGGTATTCTGTGGTGAGCTTACATCACATTCAGCAACCTTTGATCGTTTTGCGAAGCAAGGTACACAAGAGCAAGAAGCCCAAATCTTTAGAGCTGAGGCCCACATAAACAAGGGGGCTCATCTTGGTTCCTGAGAAGGGGAATTAGCATAGCTTCATATGAAGGAGGCTGCTAAACAATTATTATATATAAATCAAACCTACTACAAAAAGGGAGATAAGGCAGATTGGCTTATGAACACAACTATATCCAAAAGACAGTGGATGAGGATGGCAATTCCTACTCTGATACCCAGGAAAGTGTATTTCCCTATTTCATGGTCACCTTCAAGACAAATATCTCCAAGGATTTATGCCACCCGATGTGGCAGCAGATTTAAGTCTCCTTTAGGCGATTATCTCCCTTGAGGAGGTTAGAGGGGCCATTAATGCTCTATCTCCCAGCAAAGCACCAGGAACACATCGCTTCCACGCCTCCTTGTACAAGGCTTACAACTCTGTCCTAGTGGAACCCCTGGCAAATGTCTTTTAAAAATTTTGGAAGTCGGGAGAGGTAACTGATTCTATGTGGGGTGGCCACTTGGTTCTTCTCTTGAAATGGGTTAAAACTTCAGAATTATGCCCTTCTTAAAGGTCGATAGAACTACTAAATTGTGATGTCAAAATATTTACCTCAACACTAGCATCCAGGCTACACCATGAATGGGCAAATGTTGAAAGTGGTTTATTAGTAAGTATAGGTAGCACCTACCACTAGTAATAAGACCACAATCACAATATAAGGTCCAGTCAAGGTCTCAATAATTTATTTTCTTGCTCAACCCTTGGTGCTGGCTGTGAGCAGACAGGCTTAACTTAGGAAGCAGGTGTGTAAAGCATTTAAAACACCAATACTTAAATAAGTAAGACACAACACACAATGAAAATCCCACACCAACCTATAAAAATAGATTATATTTTTATGAACACTTAGACACCAGAATTATGGATATGAATTTTTAAATAATAAAATTAAAACTAGTGCTTAGAAGCAAATAGCGCTCAAAGGGTTAAAAAGCATCATACTGGCCCAGGACAAAGTCAAGATTTCTCTACACTTACAGAAAATTAAGTTTAAAAACGTATTTTCTGTGATAGTTATTATAGATCTAACAGTGACTCGATGTTGGCTTTATCATAACTATCATTTTAAGTCATGAAACCATAGTTCTAGCTCGCTCCTTTCAATATTTAAGCTTCAATAAATAATTCCCATGTTAGCCTATGAAGTGAATTCTCTACAATAGGGAAAAACAAAAGTGGCTGTATTTCACCTGGGCCATATACAAAATCTTTTATCATGTCCCTCCTTATAATTACAAGGCATTCTGCCTCTGGAGCACCTTGTAACAAATAAGGTAGATTAATACTTTGGAAGTACCTAAATCCAAACTCGAATTTGCACACAATTTTAATTTAAAAGCGGCCTGCAAGGCAGGGCTGGCTTTTAAAATCACAACAGGCACCCAGTATTACACACTTAAGTGCATTAAATCTACTGGCCCTCTAAACCAACATGCCCTACCATATACCAGGGACTTACAGGTGGGTTGTCAGTGCCAATTATAACTATGCCTAATTACAATGCAATTTTAATCAGAGCACATGTCTTGGGTCTAGTTAGCAGAGCCCAGGGCGCAGGCAGGGTCAGAAAACCAGCAGTAGTCAAAACGGGGGCACAAAGTGGTAGGACTCTGCAAACAGGTCCTGATTTTCTCACAGCGTTGTCTCAGTCCCCCACAACAATCTTGCTTCATTAAACATAGAGAAGCAAATGGTAATACGAAAATGACAGTCTACCTCATGGAGGCATCAGAGCATTGGAAACAGCTTATCGTTCTTCTCTCCTTAGATGCAGAGAAGGCCTTCAGCAGAGTTGTCTGTCGGTTTCTTTCGAGGGTGCTCGATAAGTTTCAATTTGGCCCTAAGACGAAGGCATTCATTTTTAGTAAACTATAGGCAACCCACCACCAAAATTAATGTGAATGAGGAATACACTGCAGATATGCCATTATAGAGTGGGACAAGGCAGGACTGCCCCTTGTCCCCACTGATATTTACCTTGACTATGAACCCCCTGGTGTCTCAAAAACAGAATAATCCTAACATTCACGGCATGCGGTTGGGGGACAGGGAACACAAGTTGGCTCTCTTTGCTCTTGACATCCTTTGTTTTGTCACAGAGCTAAAAACCAACCTTCCTGCACTTCAAGTAGAATTGGATCGCTTTGCTTCAGCATCTGGTTTCAAATGAACTACTCTAATTCCCAGGGACTTGGGGTGGCTGATCTGCAGGGCAAATTACTTGATCCTATCCAGCAGGCTTTACTTGGGCTGAGCTCTATATTCGCTATCTGGGGATCCATTTACTAGTCACAACCGGGCACTATGCAACTGCAATATTCCGCTTTTGCTGACATCCCATTTTATGGACCTTTATAGACAGGGGAAATGAGAAGTTTCTTGGCTGACCCGATTAAAAAGCCTCAAAATGAATTTTGTTCCTCAACTCTTAAATGTCCTGCAAACTCTCCGACTGACTATTCCCCCTACCACCCAGCAACTACTTAGGCATAAGATACTTAGCTTTGGCTAGCAGGGCAAATATCCGTGGGTGGCGCAGGCCTCTCTACCGAAGTCTTCTCATGACGGGGGTTTAGGAATTCCAGACATATCGGCATACCACCAAGTGGCTTAGCTCCGCCCCTCACTTGATTGGAACCACGGCAAGCTGTGGGTGCAAGTGGAGCAATCATTCTCACCCATTCTAGTCAAAGATCTCCTGTGGCTTCCAGAGAGAGCTTGGGCATGCTCCCCACCTCCACTACCATTAACTAATGCTCTAATGTCATACTGACACACAATACGTAGTAAACAGAATTTTCTGCCTTATCCATTGTTTCTTACTCCTTTGTCTAACAATCCAAATTTTCCACCAGGTAGGATGGGGCCGGGGTTCCTTTGGTGGTGCGAAGTTCGGCCTTCCTGCTTGAGAGAATTTTACAATGTGGATGAGTTGCGAACGAGGGAGGAGATGGTTTAGTCTTTAGGCCTGTCTAGGCACAATGCATATAGGCTTACACAGGCTGTACATTGGGCAGGACGTGACATCGCTAGGAGGGTGCTACAGAGGGAGGAATCATCTATTGAATCTTTGTTCATTACAAACGTCAAACGCAGGGGCATCTCTTAGCTGTATCGTTACTTACTAGATCTAGCTCCACTGAAAAAACATGCCAATGTAACCCAGTAGGAAAGGGAATGGGTGTGGAAATAGAGGAAGATTCATGGAATGTCATTTGGAAGCAAGTGGGCAACTCCTGTATAAGTTTGCGATACAAAGAAAATGCCTAAAAATTGTTAACCCGCTGGTACCTTACCCTAGTTCATCTTCATAAGATGTTTGACAATCCAACTACCTGCTGGAATGACTGCAATGACTAAGGGACTTTCTTACACAGATGGTAGTCGTGTCTAAACATCCAGCCTTTCTGGGATATAGTCCTTCAAGCGATAAGGGACATTACAAGTACAATGCTGCTAACAACCTACTCCTTATCTTCAGGGGCCCAAAGACAATACACCATATCGACGCCGCTTGGGAAGCTGTTTTCTCACCTCCTCTCATTCGCACGAATGTGCAGTGCTCAACTGTGGAAAAAACCTCAGGCGTCTGCTCTCAGCTTATGGTGGGATAATGCATGGTCATTTTACATGATGGAAACGCTTACTGCTCTGGTACATGATATTGTGACTCTATTCGACAAAACCTGGTGCCCATTCACTACTCACTTCAAATGGCTACAAAGCTCACTGGGCTCCGACTTGACAATGTCTATGACTTTACTGACCTCCGGGATTTGTGTCATCTCAGAGGCTGAGTCTGCTAACCAACCAGTTCAGGGACAGTGACAATGTTTTTGCTCTTAGTTCTTACTTGATCCCAGGAGCTATACCACAAATTCCACATTTTTTTTATGTCTGTTCATTTTTACTGATGAAGGTGAGCAGGGTCGGATGGGGGGGTTTATCGTTTTCACCTGTAACATCACATGTGCACTGCACTTTGTCTTGAAATGGACTGTCATTGAGTGGGTTGTAATTACTATAAATAAAGTGGTTTAAAAAAAAGAATGGTAAATCCCCCATCCACATATAAGCTCTTTCCTCAGGTGTTATAAGACTGGATACAGAATAGTACATCTGTTCCACCTCCCTAATAGTAGCACTTCATCTAGTGTTTTTGGGACTGGAGTTGGAATGGTAAATCTCTCCGTCCCCCCAATAGAAGCATTCTCCCCAGTGTAACTAGGTTTGAGTTAGAATAATCTATCCACCCCCTAGAATATAAGCACTTTCCCTTCTTTTGGTAGGACGAGAGTTAAAATAGTAAATATGACCCCCCCCCCAAAAAAAATATATGCACTTTGTACAGTATCAGTAGAACTGGATTTAGAATAATAAATCTCACCTACCCTTCTGCCCCAAAGAGAAGCACTTTCACTAGTGTTATTAGACCCCCAGTCAGGAAGGCATCCCACAATAGGGTTGGGGGTCCTTCTCCAGGTGTGTGGAGACCATAATCTCTGTTTGCCTGGCAGTCAGGCGTGCCCCCCTGGTGAGGTCTAAAGGGGCTCTGTAATCTTCTAAATTACATGTTTCAAATTCATTATCTCATATTGTAGGTGTAGACAAAGTTGTAATAACTATCCTAATAAGTGTCTTCTGTGATAAGCATCCAACAACATCTTGTTGGATAACATTTGAAATACCTCACACATCGATAAGCACTCAGACATGTTAATTCGAACCTTTGGATTTGATCTGAGGAGTTTTCCCTCATGCTTCGCTTGTTCTACTCTTAATTCTAGTCAGTTCAGAATTTTGAGAATATCTCCATAGAGGTTTGCCCTAGTGTTCCATGTAAAAAGCAAAGACCCACTGACCCATTTCAAGTTCTTCTCACTAGGTTGTCTCGTAACTTTATCCATTGAGACCCCCAAAACTATGTTGACTCTAGTTTGTAGGTTTTACACATATCTGAAAATCATATTATGGGATTACCTGTGTCTGTTTGATCTTATTTCTGTTATGTCTCCTAACAGAGCAATATAATATTTATTTGAATATTCACTGTGTAACAATCACATTTTAGGAGTGGGTAAACTTTTACTGACTCCTAAAGCAAGTATGTAATCCCCTACAGATTCACTATTTGGAAGGGGCGTGATAAGGGAATCATTTCCAAATCCCAAACTGGTATAAGATGTATCAAAGTTTTGTGATCCAAATCCCAAAAACATTGAAATCAAGTTGGATTGGTAACCCATCCGCAAAAGGGAATGGGTACCCGTTGGAGCGCTTCCCCTTTGTGCATGTACACATTTTTTTTGGGGGGGGGGGGCCTTCGCACTGGTCCAGGGGACCACTGCCAAATTTCAAACAAACTTTTCAAAAAAAGAAACCTTTTTTTAAACATACAGCCCGGTTTGCTTTAAGGAAAATTGGACTGCATTAAAAAAAAAAACTTTACTTTATTTGAAGTCAATGATATAAATGGTGGTCTGCAGACCCTACCGGTTCACCATCTTTTTAATACCCACCAATCAGGGTGAGTTAAATTGTGACCTTTGTCATTAATATTCATGAGGTAGGCTGGGTTTCGGCCCACTCTGAATCGCAGTTTTATGGCCTGACCTATAAGTGCACAGGCCAGTTCATAAAAACTTTTCTTGTTGCATAAATACTGATCACAAATTGCAACCACTTTTTTGCTACTAGTAATTCGTAGAGATGGCCCATGGTCCTTTTGTTTTTTCACTGATTATGCTTTATCTCTTTTGGAGCATTTCTCTGAGGTGTTTGAACATTGTAATGTCTGCAGATGGAGGTGCCCGAAAAGGAGTGTGTATCTTTAGCCTCTATTTAGTTAAGTTAATGACCCCTCTTTTACTTCTCTCTCGGTTTCTTTCTTTTCCTTTCTCACTGTGTGATTTTGCATTCACATTGGCATTGATGTGCAATACCTCTCTCTTCTTCTCTAAGATGTGACATACCTGCATTCAATCTTTTGCTCCAACTAACTGTACCTTGGAGGAATGGGAATCCAGCATTCAGCCTCTTCAGCATGTGACTCCCATCTCTTCCCATCTCTTCTGTAGGCAGTGTTAAATCTAATTCAGTATCTTTCAACTGTCGCAGCCACTTTGTATTCCAGGATACATACTCCTTCTCCTTCTGTTCGCACAGTACTGTATTCCCAGTGCGCTGATTAGAGAGGTGGCAAGATCGTTGAAACGATCGGGAGCTTTCCAGGCATCATATGAAACTAGAGAGAAAGATAGTAATACTGTACATTTTAAAGCATCACATTACTAAAAGATGTGTACAATTGACCTTTGTTTTTTAGAACAAATTCATGACTTCATTTTTACGTGTCCGCTGTCCAGGCCCTGTCTTGTTGCAGTGCTCTGCTCTCCCCTTCAGTGTTGACCATGCTCAACACCGGGGCATTACACAATACAAAATACACAATAAACTCATTTTCATTTATAGTGATTTAATGGTTACTTATTAAAATCAATGTAATACAAATCAGGAAAACTCCACTGGTGACATCACTCACCGTTGATATAGGCAATGGTATCACTAAACAAGCAAATGATTGTTCAATTCCACATCTCTTTGCTGGCATTGAAAATACAATATTTTGAATGTGTCAAATGCAAAGACATCAGTATGTTGGAATTAGTATTGCAGTCTTAAAACTACAGCTAATGGCTGTCAGGCTCTATATTGCTTATAAGTGTAGCTGCAGGCACACAATTGCGTGTTCCCTACATACGTTTGCCTACAGGGGATCTGTACAGCATTGTTTCTCATTGTAGCAACTGTAGGGTAGGGAAATACCTATGTTAACATTATTATTTTAGCTTTCCAACTGAAATCATCAGCTATCATGATATGTGTTTTGCTAATTTTCCTAATTGAAGCATTCTTTATTATCTATAGACACAGATACTATTCACAATGAATTCTTGATGTAATCACTGTTCATATTATAGATCACATTCCCATTTACCAATAACATCCTTAAAGTAGCAAATAACTGCTCTTTGTCTACATTTGTTTGCTGACAGTGAAAATACATCCCTGATTGTATATCCATCTATCTGAGGGGCATCTAGATGAAGAAAGTAGCCTTTCAGCCTTTTAATTATTATGACTGTGTCTAATGGTATTTGTTTGTAGTAAGTGGAACTGCCACATTCTTTAATTTATGTATACAG
This sequence comes from Lissotriton helveticus, assembly GCF_964261635.1. Taxonomy (NCBI): domain Eukaryota; kingdom Metazoa; phylum Chordata; class Amphibia; order Caudata; family Salamandridae; genus Lissotriton; species Lissotriton helveticus. Next base: position 630,119,503 of record NC_136071.1, on the reverse strand, counting down.
TGATGACCTCAGAAATGACCTAATCAAATATGTATAGCAGACATTATATATCACATCACCAATTATATCATGAATAATAATGAATAATATTACTGAAGCCACACAAATTCTCTTATGATGAGGAATAAGGGATGGTGGATGGAGAATAATGAATGAGGAATGGTGGATGAGGGATTATAAATGAGGATTTATGGATGAGGCATGAGGTATGATGAATGAAGAATAGACAGATGATATCGGTGATGAATGAAGCATGATGAATGATAAATGAGGAATATGGGACCATATATGATGGATGGGGAATGAGGGATGATGGATGAGTTACGATGGATGAGGAATGATGAATGAGGGATAATCAATGATGAATGAGGACTTTGGAATGATGCATGACGTGATGGATGAGGATGATGGATGAGGGCTGATAGATGAGAAATGATAAGTCCGGCATGAGGGATAAGGAGTGAGAATACAGTATGCTTGGTGGATGGTAGTTGATAAACAGTGTAGTGGGATTTTTCAGATGATTTCACCAAGTAGATAAAAAGTGGGAGGAGAGAAATTGTAAGATTTTCAGGATGTGCACTGAATGAATGTTCTGTTTATCATTGCAATGCCTCTCCTAGGTTTTCCCTCTCCATCAAACTGTATCAAGGAGTAGCCCATTTGTAATAGGAGAACTGGTACAGGCTGTGAGGATCCTGTTAGCCATGTCTCCATTAGAAATGGGAGGGCAAGTTTATCCATGGTTTAGAGGTCTACAGCTTCTAAGTGAAATATCACTGCAGACCTGCAGTTCTGGAGTGCACATTTGATGTTGGAGTGATCATATCTTTGGATGGGAGCACATGAATTCAGGTATGGAAAATCCATAGTGACTGAAACCACAACAGCAATGAGAGTAATATCACTAAATATATAATGATATAATCAGTAACAAAATGATGGAGGCCATCAATAGTGCATTAAGGGAATTATATTGCTTTGGTTTACCTTAGGTGATATTTGAATTTGGGTTTTGGAATATAATCATAATATCCTTTCAACTGAGAATTTACACGAAGTACACATTTATTCAATCAGTACTCTTTAAGCTATAATACCAAATGTTCCACAATTTGCCAGTTAAGGTAACAATGCAATGTAACCACCCATGCACGAACCTGTGGGCTTATATGTAGAGGACATTTGGTTTATGGTGGATGTATGTGGTGGCCCTATATGTAGGTAGGATTATTTTTCATGTTATACTTGTGACTTGACCTGATTCTGAATTCATAATATGCTTTGCCACCACCTTTAGCTGAACCTCACCAGGATTTAGAAAGCAGTGTGAAGTGGGCTAATACATTTTATGTAAATATTAGTGTGAACTTGATCAAAGGGAGACTGGTTTATTATTATTAATTGAAGTTTTGTGTTAAGCGCAACCAACCCTGTCCCCTGCTCCTCAGTGGCCTCAGAGTCTTTTGTGATATAGGCAAATATAAAGAGTTGCAGGCAACAGGATATTGTCCAACAAAGCCTAGTGATATAAACCTTCAAATAGGTAGAAGTGGGGCATGTCAAAGATATCAGCCACCAAAAATGTTCAAAAAGTGACCATGCCTTGAATACCAGTGTCCAGGTGACCAGCGGTGAATTAGGCATTCTGGCCTTAGGTGTCTCACCAGGTAGGACATCAAGGATCAGCTGAGTAGGAATGTATTGGAGAGGAATGGGTTATTCAAATTCTATCTAAAGTCCAGGGAAAATAGATGACCCTTAATACATTTTTATTGATTATAAAAATGTAAACAGAGTACAAGATATATCAATAATCATCTATCATATTACAAATGAAGGCATATGAACACCATATTAATGATCAAGTAGGAGAAAAGAGGTTTATAAATAGAAGCTACGGGGGACAAAAAGAAAGAGTATCAAGAAAAAGAGGAAAAGGAAAAAAAAATCTTATGACAATGAAAAAATATAATAAATTAACAAAGGTGATATCCAAACGGTATAACAAGTGTATAAAATATTAATTGAATATTATCCCCTTAACCGCGGCAGCAATTCCGCCGGGGTGCGGCGGTTTAGCACAGTGGGTGGGGCAGCGTAGGCCAACGGACTTGTGCAGCACTACAAAGGTAGTGCGCGTGACGGCCATTGGCCGACTCCAGCAGCAAAGAGGTTAAAAAAAATTAACAATTGCTATAATGAAAATGTACATGTTTAGGAGATAGTGTGAAACCATAGGAAGTCTACAGTAAATAATTTGTAGCGGGAGACCATAATTTGTCACATTTGTTTGCCAATGAAGTTGCATGAAGCTGAAATGTGTCTAATATATGGTTACGTTCCACCCATGTTGAATTGGCATATCATTCTTTGATTTGAAGTGGGATGCAATTACCTGTTTAGCATTAGCAATGAGCAAGTCAGTCAGTTTTCCAAGAAGATTGTCATGAGACTAAATATCATGTAAGCCAACCAAAAACAATTTTTGTATTGTAAAGGTTGAAAAATCTTTTGTAATGTTATTAATTTTAAACCAAAGTGGCTTCCAGAACTGTAATACTTTAGGACAATCTAGAAACTTTTGCATATATGAACCATTTAAACAATAATATTACCAACATGTCTGTTGACAAGCAAGTATGAATTTATATATTTTGTCAGGTGTGTAGTTCAATCTGCTATAAAAGAAAATTAGAGTTTATATTAAAGAGGCCGAACGAGCAGCAAAATGTAATTTTTACCATATATTATCCCATAAATCTAAAGATCGTCTGCAAGCTAAGTCTGATTCCTATCAAGGTTAAACTTTACTTTTAGTGCTGATAAAATTTGAGGAACCAAGTAATTTATATAATAGATAATTTACTATGAATGTTGTGACCTATTAAAGCATCTCTATTGTTACCAGTATCCAAGGGGATTTGCGAAAAATCCATAAGCAATATATTTATTTTATCATGTAATAACTGATTTTTTTTGAGCTGCAAGTTGAATAAGTTACATTTGGAGGCGATGTCAGAGAATGAGAGTAGGCTATCACTATGCATCAGCTGTGAAACCATTATTATTCTTTTATCTACCCAAAGCTTCCAATGAAGGACCCGACCTTTATGTGTAATATGTTTATTGTACCCTATGGGATTAGAACTATATTAACATCAGGATGCAGAGTTATATGCTATATATGATTTCAACAAGGTACAGGTGTGTGAAATGACAGAAGGCAAGCAATCCTTTGGAGGTGAAGACCTAAATAATATTATTGAATATGTGAACGGATGTATAAGTCGAAGTTCCAAATTAGTCCATAACTTCCCTGGAATGAGAATAGGGGATATTAAGTATTCTTGAATTTGGTAAATAATGGGACTAGGGGATATTAAGTATTCTTGAATTTGTTTAATACCAAATGCCTTGTGATAATGCATAAAATTAGGAAAGTTTACCCCACTGTACATCTTGAGGAGCTTAAGTTGGGCAAGGGAGCTGCATGATTGTTTTACCATTCTACAGAAATCTTTTAAGTATGTTCTCTATACGTGAAAAAATGTGTGTGTAATCTTAATTGGGAACATCAAGAGGAAAACATTTGGATTGTATCCAATTGGTCCCACCATGAAAGACACAAAAGGGGCCATTTTTGTGGATGTGCATTAATTATTTAATAAAGCATTGGATATTAGCTTTAAGGGTATCAAGGAGTGAATACCAAATGTCTCGGACCTTGATTTTGGAAAAATTCCATGACAATCCCGTATGATCAAACTGACCCCTTACACAATATTTATTGAGAAGTAAAACTTCTGATTTATTATTACGAGGTTTTCTCTAAGAGAGTTGAAAGTAGATTTGTAATTCTTTAATGGAAGCCGGGAGGGATAATTCCAGAGTAGACATGAACCATAAAATATCATCCTCATAAGTGGTAAATTTAATATGCTGGTCTTTAATATGGAATACAGAATAAGACGAGGAAGATCTAATTTGACATAAAAAGGGTCCGAGACTAAAATAAAAAGGAGAGAAGATAAAGGGCATCCCTGTCTAGTACCTCGTTTTAGAGGAAACTAAGAAGACAGAGTACCATTAACATATATAGAGGATTGAGGGGAACAACACTAGATCTATAAACTTAGGACCAAATCTATGTCATTATAATGCTTTTTTCAAAAATCGTCAATTTGCCCTATGAAATATGTATTCAGCTTCTAAAGAAAAGGCTGCCAAGGAGTGATGAAGCTTATCCCCTTTATTAATGATGTTAAGAAAAGTACAAGAATAATCAGAAGTATTACACCCTTTAACAAAACCTGATTGTTCCAAATGAATAATATCTGAAAGAAATGTTTCTAATCGGAGAGCCAGAGTTTTAGCAAGGGTTTTACAATCTAGGTTTATGAGAGAGTTTGGCATGTAATTGTGACATAAATTCTGATCCTTACATTTTTTTGGAATGAGACAAACCATAGCCCCTCTCAAGGATACTTGAGAGGAATTATTAAAGGAAAAAGAGGTGATAAAGGCGATATAAAAGGGGAAGAAACACATCGGGTGATTTACCAGTAGGAAGTTTTTTTAGTGCAGATAAACGTTCCTGGGTTGTGAAGGCTTGCTCCAAGGGGGAAAATCTAATGAGGGAGGAGTCATCTTTTTCAAAGAATAGAAATAATATTTTAATAAAATGTCTTTAGGAGTATTATCAAGAATATTAGAATAATAGTGAACAAAACAATTTTGAATCTCTGCATCTTTATAAACTGGAGACCCTTGTAAGTTAATGAAAGAATTTACATTTGTCTTCTTTTTTTTTTGTTTTTAGATAATTCGGCTGATGTTTGCCAGATCTGTTTCTGCCTTCATAATATCGAGCATTAATGTTTAGCTAGTAGCCCGAGGCCTAATTTGTGGAATATTTAATATATATTTTTCTTGGCTTTAATCAGTTCCTCTAAGTTTTCTTTAACATGTGTTGTCATGTAAAATTTATGTTTGAGTGTCTTAATTTGTGTAAAAAGGAGAGAAGATAAAGGGCATCCCTGTCTAGTACCTCGTTTTAGAGGAAACTAAGAAGACAGAGTACCATTAACATATATAGAGGATTGAGGGGAACAACACTAGATCTATAAACTTAGGACCAAATCTATGTCATTATAATGCTTTTTTCAAAAATCGTCAATTTGCCCTATGAAATATGTATTCAGCTTCTAAAGAAAAGGCTGCCAAGGAGTGATGAAGCTTATCCCCTTTATTAATGATGTTAAGAAAAGTACAAGAATAATCAGAAGTATTACACCCTTTAACAAAACCTGATTGTTCCAAATGAATAATATCTGAAAGAAATGTTTCTAATCGGAGAGCCAGAGTTTTAGCAAGGGTTTTACAATCTAGGTTTATGAGAGAGTTTGGCATGTAACTGTGACATAAATTCTGATCCTTACATTTTTTTGGAATGAGACAAACCATAGCCCCTCTCAAGGATACTTGAGAGGAATTATTAAAGGAAAAAGAGGTGATAAAGGCGATATAAAAGGGGAAGAAACACATCGGGTGATTTACCAGTAGGAAGTTTTTTTAGTGCAGATAAACGTTCCTGGGTTGTGAAGGCTTGCTCCAAGGGGGAAAATCTAATGAGGGAGGAGTCATCTTTTTCAAAGAATAGAAATAATATTTTAATAAAATGTCTTTAGGAGTATTATCAAGAATATTAGAATAATAGTGAACAAAACAATTTTGAATCTCTGCATCTTTATAAACTGGAGACCCTTGTAAGTTAATGAAAGAATTTACATTTGTCTTCTTTTTTTTTTGTTTTTAGATAATTCGGCTGATGTTTGCCAGATCTGTTTCTGCCTTCATAATATCGAGCATTAATGTTTAGCTAGTAGCCCGAGGCCTAATTTGTGGAATATTTAATATATATTTTTCTTCGCTTTAATCAGTTCCTCTAAGTTTTCTTTAACATGTGTTGTCATGTAAAATTTATGTTTGAGTGTCTTAATTTGTGTAAAAAGGTTTAGAGCTTCTTTTTCTGCTGTCTTTTTTTACAGAAACATAATTGATAGTAAATCCCCAAGATATAGCTTTAAAGGTGTCCCAAACCATATCTACTGCAATATTGTTATTCACATTGAATACAATTCCTGAGCAAACTGGTAGTATTGTGTTAAGAAAGCCTGATCACTTAATAAATTGTTATCGAATCACCATCATGATGATTTTGATTGATTGTGCAGAAGATCAAAGTCAGACCAGGGCATGGTCTGACATGACTATGAAACCAATCTCTGAGTTATGTAAGGCCTGACTTATGCTTTTAATAATGAATAGTTAATCAATCCTTGATTTAGATTGATGCAATATGAAATACAAAGTGTATTCTCAAAGATCTGGGTTAACTAATCTTCATGCATCAGAAAAGACTTATGTGTGGTATTAGGGATGTATGTTGCCAGTGAATGTCTGTTTAAAATGGGATCAACTATCTAATTACAGTCACCCCTTAAAACCACATTTTCAAAAGGCTACTTTAGGACGGGTTTATGATAGGGTAGACACAAATTGGAGATTTCGATTATTGGGTCCGTATATATTAACAACACATTAAGTATCATTGACATTAAGATAAACTAACATTCACTGATATTGGTTTCACAGTTAAATGTTTATGACATAAAATTGCAACTCCAGCCTTAACACCTGAAGCAGGGGAATAGAAAATATCTCCAACCCACTATGTCCCAAGGTTACATATGTTATGCTCTGATAAATTAGTTTCTTGCAATAAGACCAATTGTCCCTTAAATCTTGAGAGGTGAGTCACAACTTGTTGTCTCTTGTGAGGATTCTTTAGGCCCTTAATGTTCCAATTAATAACTGGAACACCTTTATGAATGTAATAATAACATTCACTGTTGACGTAACTGAATAAAATAAGAGAGATGGAGAACAAGGAAAATAGGTGAAAGACTGAATAATGAAAGATGGAGAAAATTAACCGGAAGATAAAAAACACATAGAGGGTGGTATAAAAGATCCTACAATTGAAGCAAAGAAAAGAAAAGGTGCCCATCACAGAGGTCACATATTGAAACTTTTCAAACATGAAAAAATACATCATACCAGAGGCAGGGGATGGGGGGCACCCAAGAAGACATGCAGGGCCCAGCTCCATATTTGCATCAAACAATAATGACAACACTCTAAGCAAAAGGTGAAAACATTCACAGGAAACTTGTGAAATATAAATTAACAGGAATAATTAGTACAAAAAAGAAAAGACTGTAACTTACCTACACACAGGACAGATATACCAAACATGAAATCGACGACACTGAACAACTTGAATTAACTAAACACATTTACTTGACAACACGACTACAATCAAGAGAGATATATCTGCAATAGAAGAGATATCAGGGATTACTTTGAACTTTAAAAATAAGAATGCTGGGGAAGGAAAAAACATTATGATTAAGACATTCAACAACAACAGAGCATGATTACCTAATAGCGTGAGCAACAATATCCGTATTCTCTGTCTGGTGTCATTGTAGGAAGTCCTTTAGGATGGTGGGGTTAGTACAAGTGGGGGTCTTATCTCTGTAGGTTATCTTGAAGAAACAAGCATGCACCAGCCCATATCTGTCATTGATAGCCCGAAGTTGAGGTCTCAGATCAGGAATTGAAGCAGGTTTATTGGAAACATCTTGAGACACAAAAACAGTATTGCCTGATCATTGAAGAGATTTTTGCAATTTTGTGGGTTTGACAAATTTCCATCTGGTCAGAATATTGAAGAAATAACATAATTATCCCTCTAGGTTTAGCTCTTGAATTTGATGTAAGCTTTTGACCCCAACAATGTGCTCTCTGTGTGCTTAAAGGGTTTATGGGATTGCAATGAACAATCTTTTTTAATATTGACTGTAAAAAAACAATCATGTGTGAGCCCTCTGCTCCCTTTGGAATTCCATACAGACTGAGTTAGCTTCTACTGTTTCTGTTCTCCAAATCTTGTTACCATTTTAAGCATATCAGTATCTTTGGTGATTTGTGAGACATTGGGCATAGAGTCCTCCACCTCGCTGAGGCGTTGTTCCATAGTAGAGACCCTTTCATCAAGAGTATAGCACCTTTCTTCCAGCCTTTGCAGAGTAGCAGTCGTTTCCATAACAAATGGCCAAACAGACTACAGCTTTTCAATGAAATTTTCTGATGTTAACAACGAAGGATATTTTGGAGGAGAGTCAACATCTTTAGGTTTCTTAACCAAACATGAGGTCGTAATCTTTTTAGAAATAGCTCCAAGACCCATAATAGGAGAAGCAATAGCCTGACCATCTGCAAAGGAAACTCCTTACCCTTCATTATATCAGCTTTAGTTTTGATAAGGGATTGAAAATGTATAATATAAGATATAGATATCTCCAAGCTATTGTGAACTTGTTTATTTCTGCCCATATAATAATATATTGAACATAAAAGTCAAATGAAAACTGTTATATTGTGAAAATACAAATATTATTGACAGGAAATGAAAGGCCTTATTAGTTAAAAGTTCATTCGTCAGGTGTAAATCCAAACGCTATTTGGGCAGAAAAATAAAAAAGTTTTCCTGATAATATCCTCTCAATTAGTATAAATAGACAGAAAAGTCTGCATTCTTTGTACTGTGAGGTGGAGGCAAGACGCTCATATTCAATTATCATGTGCATAAGGGTGGCCGGAGCATATCCAATTCATAAATCATTAATGTGTGCCATTTAAAACTCAAAGTATGATGTAGAAACCAAGATAAATGTATTGTAGCAATGTGGCATAGTCAGCAGAGGCATGCCACTAATCCCATAGAAGAGATATTTGAGGTGAACCTCCATTGGGTTGATATTTTTGTAAACATTATTTAAGACATGATATCTATGTGTTTTCCCTTGCCCTGTCCTGATCTGAACCCTAATTCAAAGCTTTTATAACATTATTTCACTGTTGATGAAACTCTCCAAATAAACAATTAGCAGAGAATGGCCTGATGCTCTTTTACTTATTTTCTTTCTGCAAGACCTTATTCGTTTGATTACTAACAATAAACCAGACACTTAGTTATCAATCTTCTGGAAACTCTTCAGAAATCAATAACTAATAACGTAAAACAGAACAGTCCTTTTTATTAATTAAATGCAGGCAAAATATTCAAGTAAACTTGATTATCACGTTGCAGAACATGCAGAATAAATAACATAACCTAAATGTGCATTCTTTAATCACACATAATCATTTTTGAATGATCGATTAGCACATGTAATTCATAAAGGGGGATCCCCAGAACATAAAAGACATAATATTCATGACACATTGACAGAAGATCTACAAATGTGTCATAGAACAGGCTGGGGTTCTCCTTGAACATGAGCAAATTAGGATGGACCTCAAACCCTGTTTCCTCTTCCCTGGTCTCTAATTTTATGCAAGATATTATAGTTTGGAGGCAGGAATTTGTCTGTGTCTGACCCTAACGAGTTGCTGAACAAACTCTTTGTCAAGGCAAATAGAAGGAAGACATTATGCAGGATGAGGTAAAAAATTGCAGACTTTTTTGACTTTAGATGTATTAATGATGGTCCCTAATAAGCACTGGCTGATATTTGGGTAGAACTTGCAGAGTTTCACTCAGTGGAATTCAGCGGCATTCTATAAAAACTCTGCGGGATTCCATAGAGTTCAACAAGCAAGCGAATCTCAGTACGCTGTGCTGATTTTTAGCACAGGGAGCTTGTTCCATCCTGCAGAATCAGTGCATGCGGCACAATGTGGCATGCCAGAGGGCACTGATTCTTTTATGTAGCTGAAGTACATTTTCTTCTCAAGTAGCAGCTTTCTCACTGTGAGTGGTTGTGAAAATCTCACTGGTTACAGTTCTAGCCCTCGGAAATCGCACCATGGGACACCAATTCTCACTTGTGCTCACCAACTTAATTGCATGCAGCAGTTGGTGGAATTATGTCATAACTCTGCGCTAGAAGTGTAACGCAGAGTGCCACATTACAAGCGAAACAAGGAGAGGGCCAAACTTCACAGTCAAAGCGGAATTTATCACCCACCCCTAGAGAGTATTTATTTATTTTCATTTTACAGAGTTTTATAGTGCGCGAACTTGACCCGAATTAGGTATCAGAGCGCTTTACATAGCACCAGTTGCATTACATGAGGACACATTCTTTTTTTAGTTAGGCACGGGTGATTAAGTGATTTGCCATGAATCACAGGATGTTCAGTGTCATTGCCGAGACTCATTGATATGGATATGTACTGTAATATTGAAAGTTAGCCCATTGGGAAGATTATGTGCTTCTAATCACCTGGGATGGATGATCTTGAAGCACATGTATAGCATGGTGTCAAAGTCCTTCCTAAAACTAGGATGTTTTTTTTCAGAACAAAATTTTATTGTTTTCTTCGAGAGAGATTGCAAGAAAATCACAGCGCTCCTACCACCGGAGAAGCTGTGAACATAAAAGCAGAATGCACTGAAAGCAATCGATACAATATTTCAAGATGGCATAGTTACTACAACTCTCCCGCCCTCCTACCCCCAAAAACACAGACAAAAATGTCTCCCTCCCGGATCCCACCCAAACCCCTAGCACGATGTCCACTAATTTCTAATAAAGAAAACAATGATGAGACTTGTAAGGCATACTCTCCTCCACCCAGGATCTAAGCGTATTTGTGCAGCCTCTATGTCGTATTGCACCGGTGGCTCCAGCCACAGTCCCCTGTAGTCCGCCCACCTTTTCCAAATTTTATAGTGCTTCCTGAGACAGCCGCGGGCCTCAAACACCGAACGCTCCAGCTCCATACAGTAATCCAGTCCCTGTTTCCACACTCCCACTGGGGGAGCCCTGGGGTCCTTCCAGGCTCTAGCCACATCTCTCTTGGCCACTGTAAGGCAGAGAAGCAGTAAGTGTTGTTTATAGGCGTTACCCCCCACCTGTTCCATTACATGAAGAAGGCCCAGCTGCGGTGTACGGGGAAGCTCCCAGCCCAACACTTCAGACAAACAATCCCAAACACCAGTCCAGAATCTCTCCAGCGCTCCACAGGACCAAACCGTGTGTATAAAAGTGCCCAACTCCCGCCCACATCTCAGGCATTCAGGGTACGCGATCAAGCCAGCTCGCCACAGCCTTTCTCTAGTATAGTAAGCTCTATGCAAATATTTGAATTGGATAAACCGCAAGCGTACGGCAACGGCCGCGCCCCTGGGGGCCGCGAGGGCTTCTCTCCAATCCTCTTCTTCTAATTCACCCACGTCTCCCTCCCATGCGGTCCGCAGCCGATCGAGTGAGGGGGAACAGTGCGTAACCAGTGATTGGTATATGCGGGATATCTTTTTATCCTCCAGTTCTCCCATGAATACTTTAGCCTCCAAAGGGCTGAATTCAGGCAAAGAGTCCAACCCCTCCAGGATGGGGAGATGGCGTGTCGGAATTGCAAATATTTGAAGAACTGGGTGCGGGGCATGTTATATTCATCTCTCAGTTCTTGGAATGATTTAAGAGTCGTACCGTTCATTACGTGGCCCAACGCCGAGATTCCTATCACGTCCCAGCCGCGGAACCCTTGAAGGGACGCCAAAGCCGGTAGTCGACCATTCTGCCACAAGGGGGTCTCCTCCGTCAGTCTGTTCCATCATTCCATGCGGTGCAGCGCTTGTCGCCAAATCCGGAAGACCACCTGTGTAACCATCGGGAGCCTCTTCCTCTTCTCACCCGAGTATAATATGGTATGGAGGGTGTCTGGTTCCATCAGATACCTCTCCAGGGCGTACGCTGGATCTCCCTGGTCCCCATACCACCACTCATTCATTATCAATAGATGGGACGCCTGATAGTAGGATAGGACATCCGACGATGCCAATCCCCCGCAATATGTGGAGAGGAAACAGGTACGGAGCGCTACTCTTACCGCGCCTCCGGCCCAAAGGAACTGTCCTAATGCCAAGTTGACCTGACGAAACCACTGCGGCGAGATAGGGTATGGGTGGTTCTGTAGTTGATACAGTAGGCGTGGGAGGGCCACCATCTTAAAAATGGCCGAACGGCCATATAGATTCAGGGGCATACGGGACCATGTTTTCATCTCCGACCGGACCTGGTCCCAGACCGGGATAAGATTGCGCTCCCACGACACTCCAGGTTGGTCCGTTAGGAACACCCCTAGGTACTTAAGGCCCCCGGTCGCCACCTGCAGCGCCGACGCCCAGGACCCCACATCCGTGCGGTCCCCCAGTGACCACAGTGTAGATTTCTTCAGATTGAGGTTGAGCCCCGACACCTCCCCGAACACTCGCATAATTTCAAGGACCCTCGGCCCCGACCTATTAAGGTCTGTGAGGAAGAAGAGAACGTCATCGGCATATAGCGCGATTCTGTCCGACGGTCCCGTCACCCATTCAAAGCCTTGCATCTGTGCGTCTATTCGTACCCACGCCGCCAATGGCTCCATGGCAAGGGCAAACAGGTATGGCAAAAGGGGGCATCCCTGTCTAGGGCCCCGTCCGATAGAAAAGGCTTCGGACACCACCCCAGCTACTCTCACAGAGGCCGTCAGGTCGGTATATAGCAGTTTCAAGTATGACAAAAAGTGGGGTCCAAGGTTTAGGCGAGGCAGGAGCGCATGTAAGTAAACCCAACTCAACTAATCGAAGACTCTATCTATATCAGCCAAGAGAAGCGCCGCCTGAGCTCCCGTGGTACACATCATTTCAACCAACACCTGGGCGCGCCTTATATTATGTCTTGTAGCTCTATGTGGCATAAAGCCCACCTGATCCGGGTGGACCAGTACGGTAATATACGGGAGGAGGCGATTGGCGAGTGCTTTGGCTAAGATCTTCGCTTCAGTATTCAGGAGCGATATGGGTCTATACGATTCGTGGTGTTCAGGGGGCCTCCCGGGCTTACAAAAGACCACAATTTCGGCATGTCTCCAATCCGCCGGTAAGCGGCCATATTCTCTGGCCACCTCTAGCGCTCTCCTATACCGTGCCCCCAATTGAAGGTGATATTTCTTAAAGAATTCGCACGGGAACCCATTGGGTCCGGGGGCCTTCCCTGCATTCAATTCCCCCAGAGCGGTTCCCAGTTCCTCATCCGATAATGGGAGCTCGAGGCGATCCTGCCCCTCTTCCGATAGTGCCCGCGGCGGAAGGTCCGCAAGGAATTTATCAATTACTTCTGTTGGGAGGGATTCCCGGGGGGCGTACTGAGCTGCATAGTAGCGCGCGAAGCCGCCCGCCAGCTCCTCAGGGGTAGACATGGGAGCGCCAGACTCCTCTCGTAGACCCGGCAGGGTCTGTGCCTGGAAAGTGCTCTGACAAAGTCTGCACAACATCTTGCTGGATTTGTCACCCCATTGGTATATTCTGCATTGTGTAGCCAGCCATATCTGGCGCGACTCCTCGAGGTGTAAAGACGCAGAAGCCTGCTGCGCCTGTAGGAGCTGTCGCACGGCGCCGTCGTCCCCGGTCGCAGTACACCGCGCTTCTAAGCTACGGACCCGATCCGCCGCCTTCTCCAGTTCTTCCCTACGTGCCCGACGGGTCGCTGCACACCAGGCAATGTCCACTCCTCGGAGTGTGGGCTTCAGGGCCTCCCAATGGGTCACGTTGTCCGTCTCTGGCCCATCGTTGTCTTCCCAATAGTGGGCTATGGCCTCCCTCATATGCGACTGATAATCGGCGCGTTGTAGGTGCCATGTGGAGAGGCGCCATCTAAATGGTTGCCGCCTCCTGTCTAGGAGAAGGTCAAGAGTAATGGGGGAGTGGTCGGATAGACCCCGCGGCAGTATGGCCGTCGAGCCCACCCTCCCCATCTGTGTGCAAGGAACGAACAGGTAATCCAACCTCGAGAAGGATTTATGCACCGCCGAAACATATGTGTACTCTCGGCTATGGGCGTGTTGGTAGCGCCATACATCCATCCAGCCCATTCCTCTCACCATATCTTGTAGTTTGATGGGAGCGTCCACCGCCTGTACACCCCCAAGCCTGTGGCGATCCATCCTACTATTCATAACATCATTCCAGCCACCCCCAATCACAGCCATAACGTCAGGGATCTCAGCCCATATAGTAAATCATTTTTCAACAAGCGACCACTGCAATGGGGGCGGGGCATATACACTTCCGAAAACCACACGTTCATCCCCTATCATTCCTTTGACCAGTATATATCTGCCCTGAGCGTCCACCCATTGTGTCGAGTGGACATAGGACACCCTACGATGTATCAAGATAGCCACTCCCCGGGAGCCCCGAGCAAACCCTGCGTGGTAGACCTGTTGATATCCATATCGCTGCAGGCTAAGGGTTTTAGTGCCCAGAAGGTGTGTCTCCTGCAGAAGCAGGATGTCTGCTTTCTCCTTCTTCCCCTGCCGCAGCACATCACCCCTCTTGATTTTATCCAGCATACCCCTCACATTCCTGCTTACAATCCGCAGCGACGCCCTGGGGAGCCCTTCTTCAGTACCTCTAACCGCCATCTATAGGCTGGAAAACTAAGTGCCCGGGTGTTAGGGTTTGAGAGCGTATACATGCCCATGATGGACCTTGACTGAACATCGTGCTGCAGCTAGCTACCCCCCGCACCCCAGCCCCGGACCTCCCCCCACCTCCCCACCCCCCAACAGCCCCAAACTCAACATTTCCTCAACTCCCTGCCTCCCCCCCATACCTCAGCAACATTGAAGTACCTGTCGCGGTGCAGGCGCGCATCGGCCCCCAACGGGAGGCCGGAAGCCACCTACCCCAATGGATCCCCAGAAACTAGTCACCCAAATCCTAACTCACCCCCTGAGGGTAATAAACTACCTCAAATTCGAGGGACGTGCCCGCCCATCAGACTGTTGCCCCCCCCGTACCTAACCCATCCCATTTCAGTAATGCAAAAACAGTTCAACATCAGACATAACAAACCTCAAGTCCTTCATTCGTCCCCAATAGGAGTCACATCCCACAATGTGTTCACCCCATATGGTTGAGCATGTAAAGTGTTCTCAGGTCCACTCGGATCTTCAAGGATTTGGTTTCGGAATATCCGGGGTGTCAGGCCCCTCTTCCAATAGTTCCCGGGTAGGAGAGCGTTATTTGGGTCGGGATCTCCAGTTGCTCGTGCTCCGCGATCTCCGGGAATACCGCTGCTGCCCCGCAGCCAAGGACGAGTCCGAGTCGTGCCCGGGGGGGGTGTGGACTCGAACCCGAACAGTTTCGTCAGTCCAGGTGAACACCTCCTCCGGTGTGTTGAAGAAGAGGGTGCGGGACTGAAACACAACCCGTAGGCGGGCTGGGTAAAGCAAGGCATATTGGATCTTCAAGTCCCGCAGCCGTGCCTTGGCTGCTGTAAAGGATTGCCGCTGTTGCTGTACCAGTTTAGTGTAGTCCGGGAATATGAGGATCTTCTGATTATCATACAAGGGGGGATCTTCCGCCCGTGCATATCGCAGGACAGCGTCGCGATTATGATAGTTGAGCAACCGAGCTATCACAGGTCTTGGGCGGGCGCCCTCCGGTGGCTTCTGGACAAGCGCTCTATGTGCCCGCTCAACTATAAAGCAGCGGGAAAGGGAGTCCGCCGGCATCCACCCCTCTAGCCACCGGGTCAGGAAGGCCTCCATGTTGCCCTTCTCGCAGCCCTCCGGGAAGCCAACGAAGCACAGGTTGATGCGCCGAGCGCGTCCTCGGCCCGGAGCGCCAGGACCTTTTGAATCCCCTCCATAGTGGCTACTTTCTTCTTTAAGATCGCTATGCCATCTTCTACTTCCGAAAGTCTGGTCTCGGCTTCTGTAATGCGGGTCACGGCATTCCGCAGGTCCTGGCGCAGGAGGGTGACATCCGCCCCCACCGCCCCGATCTTTGCATCCAGCATGTCTCTGGTTGCGTAATTGCTGCCATGAGGGTCGCGTTGTCCGGCCCCGATGTCTGGGAGCCCCCGGATGCCCAGGATCCCCCACTCAAGCCCGTACATTTGTCCATGGGCCCCTGCTTTGAAGTCCCACTACTATTCCCTCCTCTGGTCATGGCTGACCGCTGTCGGATGTCGTCACTCCGACCCCGCTGGACATTGTGCCCTGCCTCCGCCGTATCGCGGGGTGGAATCCACGTCCTAGGATAATAGCACTGCTCGCAGGGTCCAAGAGTGGCGGCGCTGACCCCGTCCGAGTCACACACAAAACTCACTGCCGTCGTAGTGCACCAGCAATGTCAGTCAGCAGCACCCACCGCACCTCACGGCTCTCTCACTGCACACGTAGAATGGCGCCACGGCCACAAAAGGACCCTACTACCAGCAATCTAATGTCAGGCAGGGCCTGTCCCCACAAGGACCAAGCGGGGGGAGTTTCCTTATGTTCAAGGCTGACAAGCCGTGCCGTGACCACCCCTGCCACCCCCGTGTCGCTGATATCAGTAGCCTGGGTGGGAACACTGGGGCCCTCCAAAAAGAAAGTCACCTAGGTTCGTGTCACGGTCAGACCCAGCCGCTGAGTGAAGGGTGTCCCCAGCCCCCGTAGGCTACGCCGTCAGGGCGTCTCAGTTCAGCTTCGCCTCTCAGGTAGCCATGTCACTTGTGAGACCCGAGGAGGGAACCCCCAGATGCACACGGGGGGGGAGGGAGGAGGAAGGAGTAGGGCACGGGCCCCACAACACCGGCGCAGTCCGATGGCACCGCCGACAGGCCGGTAGCCCCCCGCTGAGGTTGCCGCCTCGCTGGGGCACACGCCCCCCCTCCCGGCCCGCTCACCTTGCAAGGGAACCGAAGTGGCCCAGTCCGCATCCGGTAGGCGATGCCTCTGCCCGATCAGGGCTCCAGCCGTGTCCGCCCTCCTGGCCGCACCGCCTCTCAGCCTCCTGCGCCGCACTTTTGTTATCTGCGGCCGTTCCCCACCGGCGGAAGGCAGGACCCGGGGGTCGTTCAGGGTCTGCGCGGCCGCGGCACTCCACAGCCCAGACTCGCGGCACTCCAGGCCCGGCTCAATTGCGGGGAAGGCAGGCCCCGCCGGGCCGGCCGCGTCACTCCGCAGCCCAGACTCGCGGCACTCCAGGTCCCGGCCTCCGGCGGCGATGGTAGGCCCTGCCGGGCCAGGCCTCACTCCACGTCGTCAGGCGCTCCCGACACCCCGGAACTGCTCACAGGGGTCTCCAATTGCCCGGGACAGCTAGGCACTCTGTCGGAACGGGTCAGGGCAGGGGAGAAGCAGGAGAAATTGTTGGATGCTGGCACGGCGGGACGGAGCTCGCTCAGGCTGCATCCGCCATGCTGGCTACCTTAGCCACGCCCCAAAAAACTAGGATGTTTGATGTATAAAACAGGTGACCAGTCTTAATATTCCCTTTTCCCGGACTGAGATAAGTACGTTCATTAAGGTCTTTGGCTAGGCAATGAAAATGTTGGTTTTAAATGTCATGTTAAATGCACAGATGGGAGGGTAGAGGATTTGGCAGATCAATCTTGCCTATAGAATGGGATGCACTCCTGTGGTCCTGTGGAGGATTGTACAGACATAATGACAATGAGAAAATGTTTACAGGTAGAGGGGTGTAATTTGTGCATGCTGATTATGGTATGCCAGAAATATGTCCAAAAAGTAGGATATAAATGCATTAAATAAATATGATGAGATACTTGAATCCAGTGGCAACAGTACTTGATAAGATCAAAGAAAGGTGATACCTAAATCCATTGACTTCATCACGGGTTCATAATACATACAAGGGTACTGCAGAGCTGAAGAAACGGTGAGTCGAAATGATCTGGTAACAACAAAGGTGAATAAAATGGTGGCTCAGTGGGTGGATCTCAAATATCATAAACTTTAGGGTATTGGTTTTGATTATTTGATTCATAAAGAATTCCTATCATCTTGTGATATAAGCTCCAAAGGTATTCGTGGATAGACTAGGAAGAGCCATATCTTCATGTTAGAAAGAATTCTTAATGCATCTTCATGGCACACACAGAGGCACCGAACAGTCATTAAGTAAAGAAACCAAAAAAAGATGGAATTACATTCATGTAGTGGGATACCATGCCAGTGCATCAATGTTCCATTAGAGCCATGTGCATTTAGGCCATGTGCAGAGCCACTGTTTATCTTGATAAGGGAAAGAATATTTATTAGAATGTGGGCCTAGTCCAGCAGTGTAGCCTCTATTAGCATGTCAAATTTAAGGAGTGTTCCATTAAGTTACTTTTTAAAGTCTTTCAAAAATGTAATATCATGGTGGTTTAGATATCAAAGAACTTTAGCGTTCCTTTCATTGCTTTTGTTTACTCTTCTGCTTTTTTAAACCAAATATAGCAGAAAATATTCTGAACTGATTGAATAGGCCATAGGAGGCCAAGTTAAAACTAGAGTCCTCACAACTCATTTAGAGTGAGGCGTAACACTGCATCTGACACAAATTGGTTGGTGCCACATCTGTTAACAAAAAGGAAGCATGTGAGGGAATTTTTAACATCTATATGAGCTGACCTTATAGTCCTCAAGTCAAAATATTTAGCCAAGATAGACTTCCAGTCCAAAATTATTTAATCATAATTCATGAGCTAACGAACGAGTCATCGAAAATAAGTATTGAGTAGCCCTTGTTAATATTATTATTCTAATTACTTGACTGTATGTATTAATGTCAGCAACGAGAACAAGCATTTGCAATGCGATAGGTCTCGCATTTACACAGGTTTAAGCTATTGGCATTGTAATGACAATGCCTTTTATTTATGTTTTAAAAACGAAAACAAAAATAAAAGGCATTGTTATGTTATGTTATTTTATTTTTATATAGCGCAAATCACCACTAGTCTCTAAGCGCTTCTAGAGAAAGGGCGGGTCGCTGGCGTAGCTGCGAAGGCGGAGCTTAGACACATTTCAATGTCTCTCTAAACAGGTAGGTCTATAAAACCTTTCTAAAGGAGTGCAGAGGCGATTCCTTACGCAGGTTCTCCGGTAGGTCATTTCAGATCTGTGGAAGGAGGACCAAGAACGCTCTGCCACGTTTAGTCTTTAGTTTGTACCTGGAAGAGGCTAGCCTGCAGGCCTCCGAAGAACGTAGAGCCCGGCCGGGAACGTACTTTTACACTCGGTCTTTTATGTATTTCTGTGCATCCCCATAAATGGCCTTGTGGGCTATACAAAGGCTCTTAAAGTGCACGCGCTGTTCAATGGGCAGCCTGTGCAATTAATGTAGTAGAGGGGTGGCTCGCCTTCTCCTAGGGAGACTAAAAATGAGCCTGGCCGCATTGTTTTGTACAACTTGCAGTCTCCTCAATAACTTCTGGGGGATGCCCAGATAGAGGGCATTCCCGTCGTCCAGCCGAGAAATGACAGTGGCGGAAACAATTGATTGTAATGCAGAAGTAGAGAGGAGAGGAACAAGTCTCCTTAGTTGCCTAAGTAAGCCCGTGCAGATGCCTACCACCGAAGTAACCTGGCAGGACATAGACAGATCCGAGTCAATTTTCAGGCCTAGGCTTTTTACTACTGGCACTGGGATTGGAACCACACCCAATTCTGGAGGCCATAAAAGATCACACTAAGGGCTATTTTGAGCTGGAATAATAAGCACCTCGGTTTTATCCGGGTTGACTTTCAAAGAACTGGCTGCCATCCAGTTAACAGTAAACCTGAGTAGATTTTTCACTGATTCTTAAACCTGGCTGGTGTTGTCAAGTCGAACCAGGAGTTGGGTGTCATCAGCGTAATTAAAGACCTGGCAGTCGTTATTTGCAATGTCAATAGCTTAAACTAGGGTAAATGCGAGACCTATTGCATTGCAAGTCAAGGCTACTCAGAACTGATCGCAGGCAGAATAAATCGGAAAATATTTGAGCGTTTAGTAGCCAGGTTCCGCTGCTGCGAATCCTTGCTAAATATAGTCAAAAAATTAACCTGGCACATGAGTGGCGGGCAGGTTAGACGTTCGGGTTAGTAACAGTCTCACATGCCCTCATGATATCCCCCATCACAAACCTCTATTTCCCATCTCTTAAACAAAGATATACATACACTTTATAAAGATATCTTGTTACATTCAGACTCGTAGTAGCGACTCCAACAGATAGAGAAGTCTAGAGGACGCGAGACTGCAGGTGTGCGGGAACGCTAGCTGCGGCGCTTTTCTTTTAAAAAATTGAATACTTTGCATTTTCTGGGACATTGTTTTAACTAAGTGCACTTTCCCTACCTGTTCTGTCCTGTTTCTCTTGCCGCTTTCTCCCCGGTCCACCACAGGCTTGCCCGATTGCTGTGGATGGAGAAGCAGTGTTTGCCAAGTTCGGGAGGGGACAGGGGGAGGCAGAGCACTGACGTCAGCAGACAGCTGACTCGGAGGCCTTATCTTCATGCCTCTCACTTCGCGCAGTGGACGCGAGACTGCAGGTGTGCGGGAACGCTAGCTGCGGTGCTTTTCTTTTAAAAATTGAATACTTTGCATTTTCTGGGACATTGTGTTAACTAAGTGCACTTTCCCTACCTGTTCTGTCCTGTTTCTCTTGCCACTTTCTCCCCGGTCCACCACGTGCTTGCCCTATTGCTGTGGAGGGAGAAGCGGGGTCTGCCATCCTCGGGAGGGGACAGGGGGAGGCGGAGCACTGACGTCAGCAGACGGAGGCCTTATCTTCATGCCTCTCACTTCGTGCAGCGGACGCGAGACTGCAGGTGTGCGGGAACGTTAGCTGTGGCACTTTTCTTTTAAAAAATTGAATACTTTGCATTTTCTGGGACATTGTTTCAACTAAGTGCACTTTCCCTAACTTTTCTGTCCTGTTTCTCTTGCCACTTTCTCCCTGGTCCACCACGGGCTTGCTCGATTGCTGTGGAGGGAGAAGCGGTGTCTGCCATCTTCGGGAGGGGACAGGGGGAGGTGGAGCACTGACGTCAGCAGTCAGCTGACTCGGAGGCCTTATCTTCATGCCTCTCACTTCGCGCAGCAGGCGTGACGACGACGCGCCAAAGGCAAGCCCGTCTAGGACCATGGGCCACAACCCCATGCCCCCAGTTTTCCTATATAGTCTACGTAAAAAGCAAGAAGAGGATTGCACTACTTTTAAATGTGACATCACCATCTTATCTTGCCCCTGTTGTAAATTTACCTGCACTCCTTCTTACAAGAAACCACAAAGGCTGAATACGACCACTCAGCCCTATTCTATCCAACAACCATCTTCAGGGAACAGTATTGTAATAACTCAACCTAATGAGTTCACCTTTTTTTATCTTAATTGTAGATCCCTAGCCAAACATAAAGAAGATATCTTTGATCTCCTTCATAATTCTCAACCTCAGCCGGATGCAATTTTTCTCACCAAAACATGGCTACACGAAAGCTCAGGCCCTGATATTGCTATGGCCTTACCGCCAACCTACACAATTATCAGGAAAGATCGAGGAGATAAAATCGGCGGCGGTATCACAATTATTTTCAAAACAGACTATGTGTAAATGGGAGACCTTACCTTGCGAAGGCTGTGAAGCAGGCTTCTTCTGATTACTCCCTAATCCTCAGTTAACACTGACCGGCTTCCTGGTATACCGCCCTCCGGGCGCAGCAGGGCCATGGGCAGCACACTTTCCTGACATCATTGCCCCTTTTCTAATTAACGCAGCCAACTTTACTATCGTGGGGGACCTTAATATACATTTTAATGACCCTACATGTAAGATTGGCTCCAGCCTGATTTCTGACCTAGAAGCTATGAATCTACTACTTTGTAATTCGGGGCCTACTCACAGGGGTGGCCATCTGCTTGACCCCATATTTTCTAACTTAGCCAAATTGCACAGCCAAAAAAGCTCTGCCTTTACTCTGGTCTGACCATTTTTTAGTTAATTTCAAGCTGGTGCTTGACCCACAGTCTGATCATTTGGTCACTCCCACACTTAAAGCTAGGAGCAGAAATTGGAACAAATTAGATACAGACTTGTTTAACCAACACTTGGAGAGCAATACTCCTGATTTGTTTCCCATTCAAATCTCTGACACAGCCCCTATCCACACTTGGCTAACGACAGTCGTGAACACCTGCCTCCCCATCTCATTAAAGAAATTAAACAATCACCGGCCTCCAGCCTCTTGGTTTACCGAAAAACTTAAAATTGAAAAAATGAAATGTAAGGCGTTAGAGAGATGCTGGAGGAAGGATTATGCCTCAGAATCTAAGCAATGCTATAAAACCACAGAGAGAATATAATTCTCTATGTAAAGTTGCGTGCGGAATACGTGAACAAATCTATCGCATCAGCGCAAAACAATGCTAAAGTTCTGTTTAATATAGTTGGGGATCTCTCAGGAGCATCTTGCCAACCGATACCCCCGTTACTTGATGAGGCGCACTGTGAGATTGTGGCAGAGTTCTTCATTGAAAAGGTAGAAAAGATCCATGCAGAACTTAAGTCGTCTAATACTAGAAAAGAACAGCACTTAATGAACTCATTCCCCACTTCTGACTGCCTTAGCCCAGTCAGGATCTCCGATTCTGCATTCACTAGTAAAATTGAAAATTGGCAACACTTAGACCCTTCATCTTTTAGTTCCATTTTAAACAGTCTTAAATCAGGCTCCCCCAATGATCCGACTGAGCCTTCTAACTTTCGCCCAATCTCCCTACTCCCTGCTTTTTCAAAAATTCTTGAAAAACATGTGAATAAACAGCTAACACGATTCGGTGAATCTAATAACATCCTCCACGGATCCCAATCAGTCTTTAGAGCTGGCCACTCTACTGAATCTACTCTTTTAGGAGTTACCGAAACTATACGCCTGCTTCTGGATAAAGGGAAAACAGTGGCACTCATTCTGTTGGATTTGAGTGCCGCCTTTGATACGATATCTCATTCTACCCTTCTTAAAGTACTCCAGGCAATGGGAATCGTAGGATCAGCTCTTGAGTGGATCAAAAGCTTTCCCACTAACAGGACTTTTCACGTCTTCTCTCCATCGGCTTGCTCCAGGACCTATGCGTCTCCTCATGGAGTGCCTCAGGGATCTATATTGAGCCCCTTGTTATTCAATCTATACGTCAGCCCTTTAGCTTCGATTGCGGAAGAGGCTGGGCTGTCAATCTTCTCTTACCCAGATGACACCCAGCTTCTCTTTTCTCTACCCGCCAAAGATAAACCCAGTATTTCTTCCCTTCAGCTAGGGATACATAAGATCGCTAACTGGATGCACACAAACTGGTTAAAGCTAAATGGAGGAAAGACGGAGGTTCTGATCATGGGGAGGGAGAAAGATCTCTGGAGCAAACACCATTGGCCACCTGAAATGGGTGAACCTCCCAAACCAGTATAGTCGGTACGCAATTCGGGCATAATGATTGACGACCAGCTGACGATGAAGCAGCAAGTAGCAAAGATCACTTCTACTTGCTTTATGACCCTTAAATGGCTCCGTAAGATACTATGGATGATGCCTGAATCTTCGCAGAGAACAGCCTTGATCATGTCAAGGCTTGACTATTGCAACGTCCTTTATCTAGGAGCAAATAGGGAGTTAATACGTAAACTGCAGGTGGTGCCGAATTCTGCAGCCAGACTACTTTGCCAGGTACAGAAAACTTCCTCCGTCAAAGGTATTTTGCGCAATATCCATTGGCTTAAGATTGAACAACGGAAGAAGTTCAAGGCTTTATGCTATATGCATAAGATTAAGCTGGGCACTGCTCCCCACTATCTGTGCTTGTTAGCCCAGGCTTATCTTCCTTCACGTCTACTTCGTTCCACGTCCCAAGCCAACTTCATAGTCCCTAGATTCAGACTCTCACGCATTGGTGGACGCTCTTTCTCGTACCTGGCCCCAGCATTGTGGAACTCTCTTCCTTCCCCACTGCGCCACGAAATTTGCCACAAAAACGTCCGTAAAGGCCTTACGACCTGGCTTTTCAATCAGTAACTAGATTGTTCATTTCCGCCTGCTTTCTGTACTGTGCGCCGGGAAACCTCCGGGTAGCTGTGCTCCCTGTAAATTTAATTTAACAATAATAATTTAATAATAATAATAAGAACTGATGCAAAGGCGCAAAATCAAAACGTAAGCGAGGAAAGAAACAACATGACCTCTCAAAATGAAGACACATGTTTTGTGATCCTTTGAAATATTAATTGAACAGGGGGTCGCTGCCTGTGCTCTCGGGCTAGGGACGCGCTATAACAAAAAAGCAAAAAAAACATGTCTGACTGAAGGACAACCGTATGCACGCGAATGTGTTTTGGGGAATTTGGGAGGATGCGAAGTGTGGCAACATCATATCAAGTGCTTAGAATAGAAAAATAGAAGTGCAGGTACGCTGTACTAGAGTACATGCTAGTTTCTGAGAAGTGACGGCACTCCCCAATGAAAAGTATTATGAAAGGTATTACATCTCTCTTGAGAAGTGCCAGAACTCTCCCTCCCAAAATAAAAAAGTGCCGGTACTCCATACCGGACAGTACCAGCCCTTTTAAAGCACTGATCATATCTATCATGATCAAGCTCCAATCACACCCCATTAATCAAAAGCCCGTTCTATGGTACATACTTACAGAGTACAGTTGCTATTGGATGGATGGCACTCCGTTATGCGTGGGAGGCAATCTATCGTAAATTAAACTGCTTCAGGTTAACAATATACGTACAAAATTGAGAAGGCGCAACGTAGCTACATCAGGAGACATCATGTCAGTATTCAATCAGGCGACTCTATATGAAAAAGTGCAGACTCAGCAACATTTGACAATAGTCATGTAAGTCTTATTTTTGAGAGTCCAACACTCATTGTTGTCCCTAAATCACCCACAAAATTGTCACCCGCTTAAAAAAATTAAATGAACACATCTCGCTGTGACTGGGGAAAAAGACAATACCGAAAGGCCCAAGTCATATCTTTCCTAGATTTAGGACACATGCGCCCAGTAGTACCAGAGAAACAGAAATGTTCAGCAGAAGTAGGCAAAAAAAGTTTCTTTTCAGATGACCAGGACTGTAGCAATTAACATGTCAACGTAAAGTAAAAGAAAGAATACACATGTTATGGACTTAAAATAAGGGAGTCTTTATCCTAAATACAGACTGGCTGCAGATGAAACTCTGCTCAGCAAAGTTAGGTATAGAGGTTCAGATATTTCAGCAACATATGCTTTGAATCATGCAGTGGTAAGGGTGGCATGGGACCTAATGCAAACAAGAAAATGCACCCCTCTCCTTGTACTAAAAGACAGGTAAAACAGGGTGCATTTGTCCCGCTGTCTCTGCACCCTGCCCGATTGATAGCTCCAGGGGACATGTGAAACCGAAAGGACTCAATCTTGCTTCTGAGTTCTCCAGAGGGGTCCCATGGATCTGTGCTCTTACCTGCAGGTAGGGCTTGCCGTCCTGCCGCACACCTCCGATCACCAAGTCAGAAGAAGCCATGGCCCTTGGTAGATGTAGTTGGTAATCTCTGAACCAGTTGTTGTAGTATAAGAGATTTATTGTAGAGCACAGCAGTATGTGGACCCAACGCCTGCTGACCAGTCTGCCAACTGACACAGCAGAACCCTAGTCATCCAAGCTAGCATAACAATTCTAGAATACAATTACAACATAGAGAGGAGAGAGGATCATAGAGTAGACATGAAGAAAGTAGTACAATAAGTTTACAACACATCTCCCTCCTTTACAAAAACAGATTAAACATTAGTTGCAAATATAATAATTTAAATAAACAGGTGGTTTACGATACTTTTGAACTTTAGGACTGGGAAGAGAAAAAGGTACTCGAGAAGAAGGAGAAGAAGCAATGATGGTGCGTCGATGACTAGGAAAACCAGAATCCGAGACATCACCACCACCATCAAAAATCGTGTCAGAGGGAGAAGAAAATGAAGTACATTCTTCTTGAGAAGTAATTGTCATATAACCACTACCCCTGTCTTCATGAGAATCATTAATGGAATGAGAAGACAAAGAACCATTTTTCTGATATAACGCAACCCTCCTCAGGTTCCATTTTTCTCCATTTCCAGGAAACACATTCTTGACAAGGAAAGGACCCCTAAATTTTGTTAATCCCTTTGAAACTCTTCCCGGTTTGACTTTTACCAGGTCCCCTTTTGAAATGTAGTTGTTACTCCTCACATTTGTGGACTGTGTTTCCACAAAATGACTCTTATAAAATAGATTTTTAACCCAAGAGGGAACAAGTTTTGTTCCAGGGACCCTGCCACGCATGAGCTCAAACGGAGACTTTATCATGCCCCCATGAACAGTAGTTCGATACTCACAAAGCATTTCTTGAACAAGTTCTAAAACATTTCCACTTTCAGATAATGCAAGTTGTATGGTGCCTTTAACCAACCTATTAATCCTCTCGCAAAGGCCATTGCCTTGTGGATTATATAAAGAGTTTCTATGATGAGACACACCACAATGAGACATAAAAGACCGCATACTTTGCGAGGTCAATTGTGTTCCATTGTCGGTGACAATAACACTAGGAAAGCCTTCTCCTTGAAAGAGAGACTTCAAAAATTTGATGGTGGTCTCTGTGGTGACATCCTTAACAAAATCAACAGTAACCCATTTACTGTAAACATCCACATAAACAATTGCAAATCGTAGATTCACATTGAGTTCAATCATTGGCCCAATAAAGTCTAAGCAAACAGTATACCACGGTACATTGGGTGAAGAGATTTTACCCATGGTTGAGCCAACAGCTACTTTTAACCTTTTTTTCCATCTTACAAGTTAAACACTGCTCAACCCACGTAGCAACCTGAGCATCAATCCCAGGCCACCAAAAATTGGCTTTAAGTCTCTGTTGAGTCATGGTCTGTCCAAGGTGTCCCTCATGAGCAATAGAAATGAGTTTGCTCCTGAGGTCAAAAGGAGGAATACATTTATCATTACGCATCAAGATGTCATCGCCACAAGTAGATAACTCATCTAAAACTTTTACATAGGGACGAGCAGGAACTCGCAAACAACTCTCCCTTCTTGAACCATGTTTGATCATGTGTATAACTTCCTTTAGGACACAGTCCTTTTCCATGGCTTCAAGCCATTGTTCCTGTGAAAATGATCCCTCACGAATAGAAACGACATCTTGGACCCACGCAACACTCTCATCCAACAAATCAACTTTCAAATCTCCCTGATCTATTTCCGTTGTTAACCTTGAAAAGCAATCAGCTTGAAGATTCCTCCAACCCTGTACATGCTGAATGTTGAAATGGAAATCTTGTAATTTAGCTGCCAACCTTGCTGATCTAGGTGATCCTCTGACAGCACCCCCAGGAGCCATAATTCGAATCAGGGGCTTGTGATCTGTTTTGAGAACAAAATGGATTCCCCAAAGATATGTGTGAAAGTAGTGTGCTCCCCACACAGCCGCCATAGCTTCTTTCTCTATCACACTATAATTGAGTTCAGAAGCAGACAAAGTCCTAGAGGCAAATGCGATGGGACGTTCACCCCCCCATGTTTTTGAAGAAGAACAGCACCTAACCCAGATGCACTAGCATCAACCATGAGTATAGGAACACGTCTTGTGTCAAATGGTGCCAAAATACCTGCTCCACAAATGTAATTCTTGACTTGAATAAAAGCTGACTCCTGTTCAGATACCCATACAAACTTACAACCTTTCTTAAGTAAGGACCTCAGACAGATAGTCTTCTCCGAAAAATTCTTAACAAATTTGAAGTAATACTCTATGAGTCCCATGACTGACCTGAGTTGATCCTTATCAGTGGGGTGCGGAGCTGATTTTATCGCTAACAACAAATCTTTCTTTGGTTTGATACCAGATGCTGAAATTTCATGACCCAAATACTCAATTTGTTCCACGAGAAAAACACACTTCTCTTTACGCAAAGTGGGACCCGCATCAGTAATCCTGTGTAAGACTTTCCTGAGTATCTGATTATGTTCACAAACCGAACTTCCAAAGACCGAAATGTCGTTCTGAAAGTATACCACTTTTTTTAGTCCCTTGAATATTTCATCCACCATTCGTTGAAAAACGCTAGCGGCTGAAATAAGACCAAACGGTAGTCTATTAAACTGGAATACGCCTTCAGTGGTGATAAAGGCAGTAAGATGTTTGCAACTGTCGTGTAACTTTATCTGGTGGTACGCACTCTTAAGGTCTAGTTTAGAAAAGTACCTTGCACCATCAAGAGTGGATACCAATTCTCCAATGTTGGGTAAAGGGAATGTATCAGCAATCACGCACTTATTTAATGACTGAGATCTACACAAAATCTCAATTTGCCATCCGATTTTTTAGAAATCACGACCGGAGAGACCCATTGCGATTCCTCTACCGGTTCAATGACCCCACTCTGCAACATCTCTTCCAAAAGGGACTTAACCTCATTCCTAATGGCTAAAGGAATCCTCCTCAATTTATGTTGAATGAGTAGACAATCATCCTTCAATTTGATGAGATGGGAGTATCCCTTGAGTTCACCTAGATCATTTTTAACCACAGAATCAAACTCATTCAGTATAGCCTCAACAGAATCATCCTCCAACACCATAACCTGGTCAGGCGCTCTAGGATTGATGATGATAAACAAATCATATTGATGTACCCACCCCAGAATAGGAGGGCCATCAAATGATACATAGACTTTATCCACAGTGGATCTGTTTTTAAATAAGATATCAGACTCAAAATATCCTACAATGTCTTTAGTCTCTCCCTGAAACCCCTTTGGAGAAATGTCACTCTTTAAAAGAGGTTTATCGCCCCATAACATCTTGAAAGTAGATTGAGGGATAATTGTATAGCGTGAGCCAGTGTCCACCATAAGTGATACTTCACGTCCATCTATTCCAAAAACAGCCTTTGGTCTATTCTGTCTTCTGTCGTCCACACTCGCAAGATCGGTGTCATTGACCACTAACAGTCTGTTTCTAACAGGTGAGACATCACTACTGTAGTCCTCAACCACAGCAACCTTCTGTTTACCTTTACCTTTGCACATTTTCAAAAAATGTCCAATGCGACCACATTTTAGGCATACGTTATTGGCAGCAAAGCAGAACCTCGCCTCTGAGGTGTGAGAATTGCTGCCACATCCAGTGCAAAACTTATTAGAAGAAGGATTTTTCTTTACATTAGGCCTGAATTTGTTTTTCATGACTGCAACTGACTCATCTACTGAGTAATCTGATTCATGATCCGAAACTTTTTCTGAGACTTCTGAGACCTCTTGTTCCGTACTTTTCTTTTTAGAGTTTTCAATGACCTTTATACATTTTTCAGATTCCTCAATGACTTGAGCAAGATCTATCGCCACCTTGAGAGTGGGATTCTTTGCAGCCCATAGTCTTTCCTGAATTTTACGGTTAATACACTGGACAATCAGCTGATCACGTATAAGTTCGTGACACATAGCCCCACACTTGCACTTTATAGAGAGTTCTCTGAAACGTGTGACAAAATCATCAATAGACTCCTCCGGCCTCTGTTTCTGAGTATACAATTTATAATGGTTCATAACAAGGTTCTCTTCCTTTGCAAACCTGACTTCTAACCTTGAGATTGCCTCCTTGTGCTCATCAGGGATTGCTTAGCCATTGCCTTGTAAAGCAATAGGTAAGAATCTGAAAACTCTTTGCCCTTCCTTGCCCAGAGTGCTCAATAAAATTGCTTTCTTCCTCTTTGAAGAGAAATCTTGGCCATCCAATGCTTCTAAGTAATTATCAAACATTATAAACCAGTCTTTCCATTGAATAGGGGGATTTCCTGGTTCAGTTAAAAATGGAGGAGGAAGAGTTACTATAACTTGTTGTGCCATATTTAGATTTCGAGTAATACAAAATTGAGTCTGTATTTAACTTGGATGCAACTGGTGAAATACTTTTTAAAAAAAATGATGGACACAGAAGAGGATTGTGTCAGAGTTAAACAAAAATTACATAAATATGAAAATACCTTGATATGATGAACCGCTATGAAAATAGAGCTTTTACGATCCCTCACAGCTCTAATGCCGAAATGAAAAGTTCAACCGCTGTACAACAACGCGATGTGAACACCGGTATTCCTCCGTGATGAACAGAAATAAAGATGGCCGCCGTGATGAAAGTGAGGCTTGAAATGCAACGCTGCACGCTAGCATAATGCGTCACATCCGCTCACTCGCCGGCTTGCCCGGTTAAAGAAAATGGTGTTGGAACACAGACGCGTTGCTAAGGAGCAATAAGCTTCGCTTACTTGAGGACCGTTGAAAGTCTTTTTGACAACAAAAAACTTTAGAAACCTCCAATTCCGCTCGGAATTTTGATCCGATGTCTCCGTCTTCATGCAGCATTCATGAGAGACATCGCCGGGTTCGTTTCTTTTGCTGAGTCCTACCGCCGAAGTGCTTCTACTCGTCGATACATGCCAGGGAATGACAGGCACAGCACCAATATTCACTGGACAGCAGGCACAAGTCGCCAAAATGTAGTAAGTAATCTCTGAACCAGTTGTTGTAGTATAAGAGATTTATTGTAGAGCACAGCAGTATGTGACCCAACGCCTGCTGACCAGTCTGCCAACTGACACAGCAGAACCCTAGTCATCCAAGCCAGTGTTCCCTGCAACCTGCGCGCCTGCGCGGCCGCCCACTTCAGTGACCCTGAGCGCGCACTGGTCTTAGTGAAGCGCGCACATACCGAGAGAACAATCGCGCCGCCGCTTTTAAAACGCGAGCGGCGCGAAAACAGGTAGTTTTCAGGTACACTTTCCCATAGCAAGTGGCTCTTGCACTTGCTACATTTATTTCCTAATGGGCCACAGCAGCGGGCTGATTGTGGGCCATTGTGAAAATATTCCTGTTAATTGCAGCACAGTAGGGTGCTGCAATTAACAGGAATACTTTCACAAGTGCCCATAATCAACCCTCAGCCCAGCTCCATTAAGAAAAGCCGCATCAAGTTAAAAAGCACGACGTGTAAAGTGCACGTCGTGCTTTTGGGATTGTTGCATTTCTTCTCTTAATGGAGCTCAGCTGAGGGCCGTGTGGGCACTTGTGAAAGTATTCCTGTTAATTGCAGCACCCTACTGCGCTGCAATTAACAGGAATATTTTCACAATGGCCCACAATCAGCCCTCAGACGTGCTCTCTTATTGCAAAAACAGAAATGCGACATGAAAGAGAACCAAAAACTTGGTAATGGTAATTTTCTTCTGCAGTTAACAAAAAAAGCGCTGGATCAGTAGCCTCGATTATCTTCCCACGTAGCTGGATGTTTATATATCCCCAAGTCGATGGCGCTGTTTACGGTACTTTCACCTTTGAAACTTCGTTCTCTGACCTCCAGCCTGAATGCTCGTAAACATGTGTCAGAATCAGGGAGTTTATTACGAAAAGCATTGTTCCTATGAACATTGCTCGCTCTTTGTTTTGCTTTTGCTAACATCCGTTATTAGTGAGTCTGTTGTAAGATACAAAAAGTATTAATTTGTAAGCTAAAATGCCCACACAGCAACAATGTTATAAGTAAAATTCCTACCTCTCCAGGCCACTGTAACATAAAGAATTAAAGAACTTCAACACATCTTTTATCAGCATCAGGCAGCCGTAGTCCGAGCAGACCATAACTACAGCACTAGTGACCAAATAGGTGCCGGTCCAACTGGCACCACTTAGTTAAGAGCCTGGTGCTTGTAGTGGCTCTGTGAAGTCCACAGCCTGCTGGTGTGATCTGGTGCAGCATGTAGCAGTGTACTGACCGGGGCAGGCACCGCTCAGCTGGGCTCGGTAATCATTATTGTTAGGGTTGAAGAAGCAGTGCTATAGTCAAGTCTAATACAACATACCGGCAGGCTGTAATGCGTGCCACGCTCTCCTCATTTCTGGTGCTTTACAGTAGTTTTAAGATCTTCTTAGAGTTTCTTGTCACTCAAATGGGTGTAATTTCTGATAGTTCTAGGTTTCCCTCATTTCCATGGCTTTAATTTGCTTGCGAGAAAGGGACACTCATAGTCATTGAAATGTCACTCATTATTACACTGCAATTATGGAAAGGTCACACACAACAATCTGAAACCTTGGCAGCTATGTATTTGGCACTCCAGTGAGTGCCGCCACTGAGGCTGCTGGACAGTCTCAGCTTGTTGGTGCCTGCTGCCTTATATGGTAATGCCACATGAGTCTGGGCTGAACATGGCTGCCGGAGTTTATTTGGTGCCTGAGGCCTCGCATAACTCTGGCCCCGCCGGTACTCAGAGGAATAGTTTTAAAAGTTTCACCAGGACTAGTCAGTGCTGCCCAGCCCTGCAACCATAGCGGTCAGCGTAATCAGTTTTTTACATGTAAGTTTTACATTTCTGGGCAAATCACTTACCAAAAAAAAATGAATGTGTACGTCTATAACGTAACTGGTGCTCATGTAAAGTGCTCTGACCCCTCCGGGTGGAGTTTGCGTACATAAAACAAAAAAAAAGAACAAAAGTGTATGAAGCTTCACTTTTTTCAAGTTGTCCCTCACACTTATTATTTTCTTTTAAACCACAGGGTACAAATGTATGAATGTGCCTAATTGCTACAAGTATTAGAATAATTTTGCCAAGTATTATTAATATAGGTTCTGTTTTTGAAAAATGTCATCATAAATAGGCCGGGAAGGTGGCTGGGTGTGCTGAACGCTTGTCGCTGGCTAGTTCGATGTTTTGGAATTTAAAACTGGGTAAAGCAGACTTATCCTCACATCTTTTCGATGTGAGCACCCTAAACTATGTAATTGTAACAACTACTATTTTCATACCTTATAAATGGCAGAAATGTAGTGTTTACTGCTGTACAAAATTAAACTTTAATGATTGTATCCTAGATATTGGTTTTAAAGATCTGAAAAGTGACTAACGGCATTTGTTAAGAGAAACTCCTCAAATGCATCGTTGCCAGACCCTTTCATTAACAGTTACACCCTTTTGATCAATAAGACCTACAATATTTTGAAACTGCTTCAAACCCCCTGAAATGGAAAGTTAGGATACTGATATGAGTTGTGTGCCCAGAAGATATAAAAGTAAAGAAATAATCCTAAAACATTGCATACCCCCATGCCTTTGCACTTTATTGCACCATAATACAGCTAAGCACATCATGCTGAAATCAAATGAACACAGGGAAGGTATTTTGATGTTGCAGACAGTACAAAAATAAGCAAATTCACTTAAAGCTGCAATTTTTACATTTTATCTGTACATACTACAAAGAACAAATAGAAATAAAAAGCAGTTTTAAAGTGTTCTGGGGTTGATCTGTGAGTGACTAACACTTAAAGTAAACACATACTGAAAAGGCACATTCCAATTAATAAATTCAATTTTGTATTCAGTCCTATTTAGTATCAGATCCAGGCCTTTGCAGATTCTTTGAATAACAACTAATGGCCAATTTTTCACTGGAAAAGGTATCAACCCTAGGGTGAGTTACCTGACTGCTGCTTCCCACCAGTGTCTGAAAGCAGCTTTGCTTTCAGTCTTGAGCTGCGGTGTGTTTTGTTGCTTCAGCCAGGGAGGAAGGAAAAAGTCTATAGCTGCAATTTAAAGATGTGTCAGAGCTCATGGAGAGCCACAGGCAGTTCTCCTCATGGTTTCTCGCTCTGGCTCACGGCAGATTTAGCTTCTTTTGGGGCTCCTTGCATGCTGTTTTATGGGGGCCCAGCCACCAGCCCAAGCAGCATCAATGCCTTCTATGGTGATGCTAGTAAAATGAAAACATCCTGCATAGTCTGTCACCGACGCTGACAACAGTGTGAAGTCCTGTTAGCACGCACACAGTACATTGCCACTGTGCCTGCAGCCAGCACCACAATAAGAAAAACAATGTTTTTTATTTGCCCAACACTTAATTCATAGTTGTATCTCAGTATTTCCTGTGGATGACGCTATTCAGTAATTCTGTCAAAGGCGGGTGTATTCGGCTAAATGTTAAGATTTGGTGCTAGAATACAAACCAGGTAATTCATCAACTCGTGTTCTAAAGTTTACAGCGGCGATAGCAAGTAGGGCGTACTACCATACCCTGTGTATGGCTTACTGCTTTGACGTTCCTCAAAAGGCAGGCGGGAACTTCCAGAGAAAGCATATCATGCACTTTCCTAAAATTAAATCAATTTGATTGTGACTGGTATACTGTGACTGGCGGTGACAGGTGGTTATACTTACTGTGTTCTTTCTGTGGTTCCTCTTCTTCTTCCCCTCTGCAGTGTCACTCTCAAAAGGTGACGACTGGCCATCTCACTGCTGTCTCCTAACTGCATGATGCAGCAGTGCACTCTCCCTCGCCCAGTGGACTCCAGTCGGCAGTCCCGGGCTGCTTAGAAATAATTTGCCGGCGTGGCCAATAATTTAGCTCCTGTGCCACCTGACAGAGCGGGCGGCCTGGACAGGTTTGAGCACCATCACGCCTTACACATTGTGCTTTTGGACGTTCTGCGTTTCTTAAGTAACACATAAGTTAGAAATCTCTGCTTAGCCTAGTGTGCCGCCCAGCTGATATTTTGCTGCTTCTTTCTGTCTCTGCATCCAGATATATAATACAACAAGTACCATTACACCTATAGCAGTAAAATCTTATGATGGTACCACCATTGGAGTCTCGTGCTTTTTTAAACCCGAAGTGTACTTGTCTGTGTAACCAATTCATGTCATGGCATATGTATCCAAATTACAAACATGTCTTAAGACCCTTAACGTGGTGCTGTATGTGTGGAAATGCAGTCTTTTCACTTTTTTACGCAAAAGTTTGGAGTGATATTTAGCGCTGTACCCACAAATGCGGCTTGGTTCCTGGCGCACATAGCCATGGCTGCAGTGCACGGAACACCTACACTGCCGCACACGGAGGAAAAAAATTAGAGGGAACATTGATCCAAGCTAGCATAACAATTCTAGAATACAAGTACAACATAGAGAGGAGAGAGGATCATAGAGTAGACATGAAGAAAGTAGTACAATAAGTTTACAACAGTAGACTTCCTGAAGCCCACATAGCCCAGGATCTGCACCTCCAGCAGGAAGGAGATACGGTCTGTGTGCCGGCCCCAGCGCACCTGGAAGCGGCCCTGGGGGTCCAGCACTGCGCCGTGACCACGACATCTCCTGGGCAGCTGACCAGAACAGCGCAGCTAGGTAAACGAGAGACAACGCATGTCGCTGCTGCAGCGCCGAGCCCGAAGCCGACATCCCACGCTATGCAGCCTCCACGGTCCGCACGCTCACTGTGAATAATACTAAACTTATGCGCATGATTAAGTGCGGCACCCGTGAATATGCGCATGGCAGCGCAGCGCCTGCCAATAAGAAACTTATGCGCATGATGAAGTACTGCGCCCGTGAGGTATCTCGGTCTGTGGATGGTTAAGAAAGTTCCCCTCGGACACACATTAAGCAGAAGAGCGGATGGAAACTGTAGTTAGGCGGTGCTGCTTCCGGAATAACCGGAAGTGACGCATCGGATCTACAGCCAATTATAAGCCCTATAAAGAAAAGCAATGCCAGTGTTTACAAATGGCAAGTGGCATGAGAAACTTCCCGGCAGAAGGGTGTAATGATCACCCTAATGGAACAACACCATCTTGGGCTTTGTCAGTGAATTTGACAACGACCCATATTTTTCATTATTGGTGTTCACATTATTAGAGCGAGAAAATCTGCAGAACAGAAAGGTATTAATAGTCTAAGCTCTGCTTAACCTGTGGTTTTGCTTTTCTTGCCCTCAATATATTCCTTACATTAGCCCTTTTTATCCCGTGCCAGGTGCTTTTGCATTATACTATGAGCCCAATTCTAAGCTAATCCCTTGTCTAGATGAGTTTGACTTTAGGTACTGTTATTCTAAAGGAATATTCTCATGTCCCTAACAAATGGTCGCAGGCCAATATGCTTGTAAACTTTATTATCAGTGTGTCTGCACAAAGTAACTCTAATTTACTGATTATCAAACAAAAGCAACCTCGTGAAAATATTAATAAGTTTCACTGCGTTTATTTTGTGGATTCGTCAGTACAACTGACACTGGGTAACAAAGTCAGCATTAATTTGCTTTCCCGCATGTACAATACCAGCTTCTTTGTTTTTTGTATTCTCTTGTACCACGAAAAAAGGGAAGCATTGCAATTAAAATAGTGTATTCCATCAAAGCAGCTCTGAAGTATCCATAAATAGCCATAGAAATTTCAAGTTGAGGCAAAATATAATATTGCGTTTTGTGGCTAATTCACCCACTCACCAAGGAAAAGCTCTATTTTTGTAGCTAGTGCTTGTGAGTAATCCAAGTATATGTATACCCCACAAAAATGTATTTTTATGTTGTACCTACCATTTTCTATCAGACAGCTGATATAGTTATTTACAGATCACCCTTATCTGGCAACAGCAAGTATTATCATATAAATGCAGGTTGTTTTCAGATCCTGCTCACGTCTACCCAACTCCCCGTTCCCTTCCCTTATTTACAGGTAACTGACCCACTGTGTTTCCAAAGGGAGAGCCACATCTGGCGCCACTGTCAGAACACCACCCTCGTCTCTCATTCTGAAGCAAGAAGTGCGTGGGAATGAGAGGCCTTTTTTATTATGGCCCCCTCTGTCGTTTCCATGAGTCGTGTTCCTCATATCATAACGTGTATTTTAAAGCGCACGTTCACCCAGAGTTCTCTTGGCGCTGAATAACAGATGTTCATTGTTACCCAACTCAATGGTACTCATTTTATCGACCTCAGATGGATGAAATGCTGAGTGGACCCGCTGGGATTTAAACCTGTGACCATGAGGTCGAATCCCAGGCCCCCTGCAATGGACACATCAGTCCACTGAGCCACCAGACCCGGTCTTGAGCATGAAACACATTGCCTCTGCACTTGCAAACATCTCTTAGTTTGTCAGGGACACTGCCTTTTGGGGTTTCAATTATATCCCCTGCTTTGGGGGGGTTTTTGTTGAGAAAGAAAGACGTTTCGGACCGGTCTGCTATGCCACTGTGATCCAGTCATCACTCTTTAGTAAGCCAAGCATACTCCCATGATCTTGGGGATAGCACCTTCGTGCAAAACGTTCCTGGCAAATGTGGGGTATTAGGAATTGGGTGGGCTAGCTACTGCTGGTTTGGTGAAGGAGTCAGGGTCGGATTGGGAAGGCGAGCAGTGGCCGATGGGCCAGTGCTTCAGGGGCACCTGTGGGCTAGTTTTTTAGGACCTCTGTAAACCGACCCTCAGAGACTTTCTATCTTCCCCAATCTCTGCCTGGCCACTGTAATGTGGCGCCAGCATCATGGGCACTCCAGACATGTTACATTGAGGCTGGAGGTGTGGTGTTGCTCTGGCCTTTGAGGCATTCTCACTTTGGCCCCCTGCCTGTATGACTTGCCGGACCAGAAGCAGTGTCACCCCCACTAAACCAGCATGTTCAGGTGGGGAAACATTGGTTACATCGCGGTGTTCACACCGCTATACCTTTACAACGTGGGCATTACAACACAAGCCCCTGGATGGCACTCTAAGCTAAGGAATAATATGATTTACTATTCCAACACCTTCCCTACTGTAACGTACTATACAGCTAGGAGGTTATTTAGGTTTTCCAGAATTTCAAGGCGCACAACCAGAGTACCCGTGAGGTAATAGGAAAAGTTACTCAGTAGTTAGTATAGGCAATGAGGCGAACGGTAAATCCTCACAACCGTTCAGGGATGGACCAAGATTGACCCATACGAAACATAAGAAAACAACAATGCCCCTGCGCTATACTAGTATAGCGCAGGGGCATTGTTGTTTCCCTACTGTAACGTAGGCTGGAGTTGGAATTGTAAATCATTCTATTCCTAAGTCCAGCGCCCTCCAGCGCAATTCGTTGTAACGACTTGCGTTGTAATGCCTGCGTTGTAAAGGTATCGCGGTGTGAAAACTGCGATGTAACATCTTATAATCCGCCCAGGTGGGGAAACATCGGTTACATCGCGGTGTTCACACCGCTATACCTTTACAACGTGGGCATTACAACACAAGCCCCTGGATGGCACTCTAAGCTAAGGAATAATATGATTTACTATTCCAACACCTTCCCTACTGTAACGTAGGCTGGAGTTGGAATAGTAAATCATTCTATTCCTAAGTCCAGCGCCCTCCAGCGCAAGTCGTTGTAATGACTTGCGTTGTAATGCCTGCGTTGTAAAGGTATCGCGATGTGAACACCGCAATGTAACATCTTATAATCCGTCCCCCTAAATTGCTCCAATCCCTTTGGGCTGTATAAAACTAAAAGAAATAACAAAAAATAATCAGCCAGATTCTGCAAAGGATGGAAAATAAGGATTAAAGAGGACTCTTTATGTAAATAAATTCCCTATTCCTTTTTAACATGTTTTTTCTGCTTTTGTTTAGTTTAACTATCAATCGCAGATCATTCAGGCAGCTTTAGAACACATTTTAAAGTGCTTTCGCCTTTCATTTACTAGTTAAAGTACATACTGATCAGAGGAAAAAAGACCTGGTTTTGGTAGTTTTCTTCTGTTTTAATACTGTTAAGGACAATAAAATACCGTCAAGATGGCAACCCTAGCCAGCTCAAGAGTTGTGGGCCCTAGGCTATTTTATTCCTCCTCGCCCACCCAGCCAAAATGCAGTGCTTCTAGTTATACCAATGTCACTGGCTATAGAAGTTTTAAAATATTTAATTTATGAAACATTTCCAACGAGACTAAGCAGATGGTGGTCAATTAAAAGGATGATTTGGGAATATGGCCCACTTTTTGGGGAGTGCCCAGGTCTATTTATGATCCCAATCCCACCCTCAAAGGAGTGCTTGCGCCATGCAGTCCAATTGACTGACAGCTTGTCCAGAGGTAGATTACACCCTTAGTTGAAACAACAACCTTCAATTCAGGGGTGTAAAGGAGGCCCTGCAGCCCCCGCATTGCGGTGGTCCCCAGATTTCTTTGCTTTGAGGAGGTCCACTGAGCCCTAAAGCCATGCCATGGCATGCCAGGCAAAATATATACAATGGCATGGAATGCAAAAAATATAAATAAGTGCTCGGTAAAGCCACTCTGCTTCCCCAAGCAGAAATAAACAGAAAAACAACACTGTTAATTTAATAGCCCTAGCAGGCGGAGGCCCAGCATTTGGTACCCCAGGTGTCTATGGCAGGGGCCGCTCCTCCACTAGGGCGGAGGAGTGTCGCCCCACTGCTTTCTCTCAATGTGAGAAAGCCAAAGCATAAAATGGTAATAACTTTTGGTTATTGCCATTTTATGTTTCTTTCCGCATTGTGGGAGGGCTGGTGGGCGGAGCTGCCCGGGCAGGGCAGGAGTGGTTTGCCCATTCTTGAGTGTGCGTGACTGGTTTGGTAGGCCCTCTCAGCCTGTCCAAACCAGTCATGCGCACTCTGCACTTCTCAATGCAGGCTACATGGAGAACATACCATCCCCTACAGCCCCTGGCTGGGCAGGCATCCCAAACAATCGCAACGCTCCACAATAGCGTTGTGATTGTCTTAGGGAAGGGGAGGGAGGCTGCCTGCTTCCTTTTCCTGCCGGAGGCAGGAGACCAGGAGCAGTGAAGACGCGGGACCTGGGCCGGCAGAAGGGTTGGTATTAATATATATATATTTTTATTGTTGACCACCCCCTCCCCGCGCGTCCCGACAAAGCGAGCCCCCGCCCGCGAGCAATGCCAGCCACGACTGGTCTATGGCAGGGGTGTAATGCAGGCCCCTGTGACATAAAGGGCCCCAATTCTTCAGGGGCCCACATTAAGCCCGAATCGAATAAATATCTGTGCAACCTCTGAGACGCCGTGGTCCCTCATCACAATTTGCAGGGGGACTCCATCATTTTGCGTTACCTCAGTGCTTCAATTTAACACATTGTTCCTGAGTATTTACTTCCTTGGTGTGAAAAGTACCATGAAAATTCATATTACTGTTGCAGTTATTTTTCTTACAATACTAGCACCCTAAATGCACTTACCTTCGTAAAACGGATTGTTACATAAAATGAAGTAACGTGTGAGCGGCAACTGCTGCATCAACATGAGCTGGTTATCTTTAAACCATTTACTACATGTTTTTAGGGAATTAATAATACATGAGCACAATGCATACATAGCAAGGTTGTAGTATTACATGGTTGAAAATGTAACCTTTGCTTTTGTTCTACCCATTCGAAGGAAGTAAACATGGCTTCATCATAACAGTTTCTAAGAGGACATTTCCATCTGTTTACAATTACAAGAATTGCAAAAGAAACAGTTGTGCAGAAATGTTTAGACGTTATTGGACCCCTTAAGCTGCTGTCGGTTGCTAAGGAGAGTTGGAATGCCATTGATTATATTATATTACAATTTACAAATTCATATTAGTTTTCTGTGACTCATTTAGAGTGGGAAGACACAATTTGTTCTAGAAATCTATCTTGTGTTTATGTAGCCTTTTAACTGCACTTGCTATAAAGATGATACATTTTCGAAGGTCTTTTTATAAAAGGTTGCTCTGCTAATTTTATTTTTACATTCATGTGTCACATGAATGAACCCTTTCAGTCCCAGAGATTATACTCACCACAGGATAAGTAATTGTCCTAAAACATTTATCACCTTTCATTTGTAGTATATGAAAGCAAATTACATTGTCACACGTTATTAGGTGAGTGAGTTCCTCGTAAAAATAATGAAAAGTAATATTGTTTCATTTTCTTTACCATCTTTTTTCATTGTTGTTGTTGTTTTTCTCAGCCAGTTCTAAATCCCAAACAGCCACAATAAAGTTTTCCAGAAAATTATGCCAGACTCATTGGACATTGTGCACTTGTTTTCGTGACTGATATCAGTCGGGCACACCCAGTGAAATACAGCGAGACCATACAGTTTCTGTTTATAAATAGGAATTTATGTGAGGGGGCAAAACTGTTGAACCCTGATTGGCTTTGTTGATGTTCTCTCAATAGAACATGTCACTATGGAAGGTGAACCCCAACATTAATTACTGAGGGTCTCCAGCGTAGCAATGCAAGACTTGTGCAGATTTTAACAGATGTGTGACAGGCTTGGTCAAATACAGAAATCCCAACTAGAGTTTAGTTTGTTGGGATAGGCGATAGGCAAAGTAGAACTGGCAATAAAGCAAATGACCAGTAACAAGGTCCCTGGTGTTCCAGCCGACTTATATAAACTA
Source organism: Lissotriton helveticus (assembly GCF_964261635.1). Taxonomy (NCBI): domain Eukaryota; kingdom Metazoa; phylum Chordata; class Amphibia; order Caudata; family Salamandridae; genus Lissotriton; species Lissotriton helveticus. The sequence continues at coordinate 630,078,315 of NC_136071.1, read as the reverse complement.
AATCCAACTCTTTGGGCCAAAATTCTGACAAAAGTATATAATGTGTCAAGTCAACAGGGTTCCCATTATCATGGTCATCTTCCATTATTATCCCAGTTTTAAAAAAAGGACAGAGAGGTGACCCACGTTGTTACAGGCCGATATCTTTAATTGACTCTTCTGTGAAAGCTTTAGGGAGAGTGATTTTATGTAAGTTAATGGACTGGTCGAACAAGATTGGTGTTTTAACAAACCTCCAATATCGTTTCAGACAAGGAAGCTGTACACTGGATCAGTGTTTAAATTTACATTTACTAGCAGGGAAATACACATTGGCCAAAGCGGGGACTTTACAGCTAGCCTTCATGGACCCTTCTTTGGCTTTTGATCTGGTAAATAGATCAAAGCTAGGGTCCATTTTGACAGACATGGGAATAAATCAATGTTTACTTTACTTCCTGGCTGACTTACATAGGGACCGCTCCACAAGGGTGATAGCCAACCAAGAAGGTAAATGCACAAAGCAGTTTTGGTCCGGAAGATGCATCCGTCAGGGCTGCATTTTAGCTCCTTTGCTTTTTACTTTATATAGAAATAATTTAGAAAAGTTCTTAGATTCCTCCAGCGTAGATATTCCGCGAATATGGGTCAGGGTTATCCCTGTGCTCCTATACGCGGATGATGCTGTTTTACCGGCCAGTACAGCTGTAGGGCTTCAGAGGCATTTGGACTCCTTTGGGGCCTTAATGAAATCATTAGACCTAGTAGTTAACATAGCTAAATCACATACAATGACTATGGGTCAGAGACCAACAAAGCCAAAAACGTTCTATTGTGAAGGTGTAGAGCTGTCTAGGGTGACCTCTTTGACCTTTTTGGGGTTTCTATTTGATGAAAGGGGTTTGTGCGTCCCCCAACAGAAAGCTCAAAAGAATGCGATGGAAAGGTCCACGGCTGCTGTTCATGGTTTTGCTCAGTGATTGGGGGCCAGACCAATCACTGGAGAAGTGTGGCTCAATGGTTAGAGCGGCAGACCCTGATGCAGAGGTCTAGCCCGGGACCAGGGTTCAATTCCCTGCCTCGGCGGGTCTTGGGCTCAAAAATTGTACGGACCTGATAATTCTCGCCTCGGTGCCTATTCCAATCATGGAGTCCCACTCTGCAACTCTGGGCAATAGCTTGCTTAATCTCCACAACGGCCCCCACAACGCTAAGGATGCCTGGCCTCCACCTTGGGGGTGCCCAGGAGTGGACACCTCACAGGGAAAGCCAGGATGGGTTCCACAGCGGTATTCGTACAAGCGCCTTGAGACACTTGCGGGTGAGTAGTGCGCTATACAAGTATCAATTTACAGCTATGCTCAATATCTATAGGTCCAAATGTATAGCCATTGCAATGTACAGATCTGCCATCTGGGGCTACAAGTCGGTGGAGGGGTTACAGACAGTCATGCACCCTTTTGTCGGTCCCCCAATCTACCTCTACCTTTGTAATACACCAAGAGTTAGGTGTTAGCTATTTATCTGATTGGCTGAGGTTGGCCCCAATGGTTTGTTGGCTAAGACCTGGATTAATCCTGAACTAACTCTGAATCATGAGATCATTAGGGACTGTCTCTCCATGGAGCTAGTTAGTTGTATCCCGTGGATACAACATATTAAGAAAATCTTATATAAATAAGGGCATCCAGATCTCTGGGACTTCCCGGTCAAAATAAGAAAAGAGGACCTGGCGTGGGTAAAAACACATTTTATGAATTTATTTTCGGGGGAGAGAGAGGCAACTGAGCTAACAAAACCCTCGGTAAAAGCCTATTTTCTGCTAAAAACCTCTCCCCAGATCGAACCTTACATGACAATTGTCACTTCCATCGGCTGCTTTTAACTAGGTTTCGTTTTAGCTTGATTCATTTGTCATTAGCTGATTCGCCTGGCTGGAGTAGGGTGTGCGATTTAGGCCCTTGCACATGTGACACTTCTGAAGCCAAAATACCATGCGCTTTATAATGTTTTGTGATCATTACAGTATTATTTGTTTCAGATTTTTACTTCCAATTTTAAGGGGAAAAGGTTTTATACAGGTTAGACCTGCTTTACTGTATCTTCAGATGCTGAATGATTCTTGGGAGATTTTAACATTGAGAGTTACCTAGTTGCAGCCGTTAGACTGAGAAGGAAACAGCATCTCCTGAAAAGCATTTTGAGTACCCGTATGACTAAATGATTATCGTTTTAACGCTGACATTTTAATTGTGATTTGCTTTTTTCATTCCTATTTTAGTTATTTGTTACCACATATGTATTAATGGCAACTCAAATTTTTTATGTGCTAATGAAATCTGACTTTGTAATGTTTTTAGGAAACCCATATTTATTAATGATTTGTATTATAGAGGCTTTTATTGTGTTGTGTAATATGTTGTATGTGATGTACTTTTATGGTTTTTACTAATCGAATAAAGTGGTTTGACTGACTGACTGACTTGTTGGGATGTTGTAAGAATTATTCCTTTTAAGAGGTTAAGCACACCAAAACAGATGTTTTTTTATAATCTAGAGTTCAGAAGGTGTTGCTTAGGGGCATATGTAGGTAAATCTATTTTTGCAATTCTGATAATGCGATTTTTTGCGAATCGCATCTTCGGAATCGCAAAACGGGATGTAGATAAAAAATCGCTATAAAATAGCCAAAAATCGCAGAATCATTGTGCGATTACTCAAATAGCGATTCCTTATTAGCAAATTTGCTAATAAGGAATCGCAAAAACGCGAAAAAGCAATTCAGGTATAGAATGATGACATCACAACTAGGAAGTGTGACTGCCCATGCTGCACCTGATTGCCTGCACCTGTTCCTGAGTCACTTGCTGCCTGAGAGACAGTGAGGAGGGAGTGTGGCTTTGTCTCTGCAAGTAAAAGTAGCTGAAATGGAATCCCAGGGTGGGGAGAAGCAGGCTGAGGAACACAGCAGGAAGAGAAAGCAAAAGTTCTCAGAGAGAGAGCTTGAATTATTGTCTGAGGAGGTAGTGAGGCAACATGACCTCCTGTTTGGGAAAGCCTCACTTCGTGTTCCTGAGGCCAGGAAGAGAAAAATATGGACTGATATCCAAGAGAAGGTAAATGCTATAGGTGTAACCCACCGTACCACCGAGGACTTAAGGAAGAGGTGGTACGACATGAGGCAGAGATCTAAGGAGAGGGTGGCCACCAGATTGGCAGAGGCAAAGGCAACTGGAGGTGGGACCTCCACTGCACCAGATCCGACGCCCCTGGAGGAGTTGGTGGAGGGCACACTCATTCCTGAGGCAGTGACGGGCGTGGCTGATCTTGATAGCTCCGACAATAGAGACACCAGAGAAGGTAAGATGCGTGCCAATAGCCCCAAAACATACCCATCCCACTCATACCCCAAAATACCCATGCATGAATAGGAATCCGGTCCATGTTTTGAGGGTCACCCAGTATTGCATTATGGGAAATGTAGTCCCATGCACTGAAACTTGGTCCTGTGACACATAGAAAGGGTAGATAGGGAACAGTCATACTAGCAATGTGCAAAATAGACAACTAGTCATGTCATTTGTAGTATCAATTGGTTTATTGCCATGAAAAAAGAAATGACACACAACTCATGTGTGCTATTTTTTTGCAGCTGGACCTACAACACAGGACACAGTGGCTGCAGTGGGGGAGACAGCAACAGATGAGGACCGGGCAGGGCAGGAGAGGCAGGGTGCCACACGGGACACACCATCAGTGCAAACCAAATGGCGCAGAATTGTTCCTGCACTAATACCAATGGTATCCGAGTCTACGGATACTGAAGAGGGCACACAGGCTGCAGAAACACAAAACCCAAGGTAGGCCACAACACAATCCTGCGCACCAAATACACCTGGCAGTGGTGCAAGACAGAGAGCACGAGCCAACACCAGAAATGCCTCCTCGGGTATAGACTCGGTCTTCGCAGGGCTGGAGGGTAACATGTTGCATGTGCAGCGCCTGCAAAGTAACGGGATAATGTCAATCCAGAGCCAGCTAGCACAACACAACCGCCACATGTCGGAGCTGAGACTTGGGGTGAAAGCAATCGCACAAGCTTCGGAGGCAAATCTGAGGGAAAACAGAAGGGATAGGCAGGCCCGGCGCAGGGAACAACATCGGCTACACACCCGCCTGGACCAGTTCACAAAGGCTGTCAGCCGGCAATCCACAGCAATATCCATGCTAGCACGGCGAACAATAAGCATGCATCATGAGATGGCACACTGCTGCCAGGACGTTGCTCGGGGCCGGGTGCAGGTGACACATGCACTAGACCAACTGCGGGCTGTTGTCACTGGGGGAATCGGAACACCAGGGAGCCTGGTCACTGATGGGCAATCCAGCAGGAGCACACCGACTGCACCAATACCTGCTGAAAGGCGTAGGAGTGGGCGTCAGGGCAGAGCTGTGGATGACAACAGCGAGGCAAGTGCACAGGCTGAAGAAGGGGCATCAGGGTGTGCACGCCGGAGGTGAAGGGGCGGCATGCATCAATAGCATGTTGTGAGGCAACACATGCCATGAGGACTACCAAACTCACTATCATGATGGCACTGTGAGGACAATAACATGTGCTACCAACAAAGTTACAGTCACACTGTGTGACTTTTCACATCCTGCAGTTAAAGTAATAAACCTATTTTCTTTTCATCAACATTGGTCATTGTGTTATTTATTCTCACCTAGAAGTAGTTCTGTGTGATTTCATCACGTCTCAGGCGCCCGGCAGCTGCCCAGGCTTCACCAGGACATCTGCGTTGGGGAGCTGGATCCTCCTCATCTGATGTGTCTGATTCTGTCAGATCCACTGGGGTGCCCTTCTTGGTAGCGATGTTGTGTAGCATTGCGCAGGCCACCACGATCTTGCAACACGACTCCGGGCTGTACTGTAGGGTACCTCCACTCTTATGGAGGCACCAGAAACGGCTTTTGAGGATTCCAAAGGTCCTCTCAATGGTGGCTCTTGTGGCTCTGTGGGCAGTGTTGTACCTCTGCTCAGCAGCTGTGGATGGATTGAGGTAGGGTGTCAGGATGTAGTCCCGCATGGCATAGGCACTGTCTCCTGCAGGGATAAAGTATGTTGTTGTTTAGTAAGATACTGCAAGTTCAGACATTTCATACTACTGTTTGTGTGTGCCAAACAATTACCTAGCAGGAATCCCTCTCCAAACTCGCCATTTGTGAGTCTGCGATGTAAACCACAGTGTCGAAAAATGAACGAATCATGAGTGCTTCCAGGGAATTTTGCTACTATATCTGTGATCACGTGTTATGTATTGCAGACTACCTGGATGTTTAAAGAATGGTATGACTTTCTGTTTCTAAAAACATACTCATTGTGTGATGGGGGGGACAGTGCAACATGTGTTCCGTCTACGCAGCCAATCACGTGGGCGAATTGAGCAATTTGGTAAAAATCTTGTTTTGTTTGGTCCAGTTCATGCTATGTATCTGGAAATTTGATGGGATGCATCCTCGGCATCATAGCATTGAGGAAAGCGTGGAAAAAGCGCGAAAGTGCACTCTGTGAGATCCCTCCTGCTGTGGCTATTACCCCCTGAAAACTCCATGACACTAAGAGGTGCAGTGAGCACAACACCTGTAAGTGTGTGGGAATGGTGTGGGCCCTGTATGTGGGGTGCTCCAGCATGGGTGTCAGCTCCTCTATCAGCTCCAGGATACTTTCTGGATGCAGCCTGTAGTGCACCTGAATGTCCTCCTCAGTGCGTTGGAAGAGGGTGATGGATGTCCTGTAGATCCTCTCCTGGCGTCTCCTTCTCTCTTCAGCCTGTCGGATACGCAGCCTCCTGGCTGTTACATAAAGCCCAGCCATTGTGAGAAGCCACTGTTGCATTTTGGGACAGTTTAAATAGGTTGCACCTGATTACCACCTGGTCTGAGTTGGTGGTATTAGAGAAGTGCAAAAATGCGAATTTCGTAAAATCGCTATTTGCGATTTTTACCTACATAGCAAATTGCGAATTCGCAATTATTGGGACGCAGCTTGCGAATTCGCAATTTTATTCGCAGAATCCATTACACGCAAATTGGTAATCGCACATTTTGTGATTAGCAATTTTGCCTGGCACTTTACTTACCTACATCGCATAACACACTTTTGTGATTGCAAATACCCATGATTCTGCAAATTTCGGGGTTTGTGATCGCAAAACACCTACCTACATATGGCCCTTAGTGTCTTAGAGATCTTGCTCCCTGCCAAAAAAGAATATGCATGTTTGTGTATATATATATATATATTCACAGAAAAAACCATAGGTTATAGACCATATATAGTTAGGAATTAGCATTTACAAAACCTTGAAAATTCACTGAAAAAACCATAGGTTATAGACCATATATAGTTAGGAATTAGCATTTAGAAAACCTTATTTTACTCACACAAAACCATTGAAATTCCATATATAGTTAGTTGCACTAACTATATATCGCGCACCCGCAATCCACTGCTGATGATGTCACATATTACATCATTCATGACATGGTCAGTGACATCACTGATGACATCACTGATGACATCACTGATGACATCTCAAATGACATCACTGATGACAACATCCAGTGATTATGTGTTTCTGTAAAGTTTAAATATGTTTTACATATTGAAGAATGAGTGGATGTATAAGTGTCTGAATGAAGGTTTTAGTAGGTGCGTGATTGACTGTATGAGTGAGTGATTAAATGCGTCTTACTAAATGCACGGGTTAGTGACTAAACTGTCTGAAAGTGTGCATCAGCATGTCTGTTGTTGTGCAAGCTGCTGCATGTGTTGATCAGTAGCTATATAAGTAGCTATATGGGTTATTGATTGGTTGCACAAGTATTTGTATGGGAGACTGAGTGTGTGTATGGCTGGCTGGGAGGTGTGTGACTCTGTGCAGATCAATGTGTACTTGTATCAGTGATTCTATAAGAGAGTAAGTATGTGTTAGTATATGTTTGAAAATGTAAGGTACTCTATGTTTAACTGTGTAGATTAGAAAATGGAACTGTGATTGATTCTTTACAGGACTGACTAGGTGTGTGAGTAACTCCATGGATGAGTGGCAGAGTGTGAGTGTCTGTATAGGTGTATGAGTGCATATGATAGTGTTGTAAAGATGAGTGATTGTATGTATGAATGATTGTATGGGTGAATGAGTGAATGTGTGTGTAGACGTAGGAATCAGTGAGTGCGTATGTAGTAACTAGTATTGGTGTGTCAATGGTTTCAAAAATTATACTCTGTATTTAACACTGGGTGTAACAGAGGTTATATTAAAGTGTGAGGAGATGCATTGTATTGTCACATTAATGATATCATCATTGATGTGACCATTGATGTCAAATGAGATATCATCAGTGATGTCATTTGAGATGTCATCAGTGATGTCATCAGTGATGTCACTGACCATGTCATGAATGATGTAATATGTGACATCATCAGCAGTGGATTGCGGGTGCGCGATATATAGTTAGTGCAACTAACTATATATGGAATTTCAATGGTTTTGTGTGAGTAAAATAAGGTTTTCTAAATGCTAATTCCTAACTATATATGGTCTATAACCTATGGTTTTTTCAGTGAATTTTCAAGGTTTTGTAAATGCTAATTCCTAACTATATATGGTCTATAACCTATGGTTTTTTCTGTGAATTTCATTGGTTTTTTAACAGCTAATATCTGTAGCTGTAAAATGTATTCTTCTTTAAATCCAAAAATATATTTTATATGTTTATGAATAATTTTTTTTTTTAATATTTTTTTTTCTACGTTCCCGCTTCGCGAATCGGGAAGCTTCCCGTTAGCTGACCTTGATGCCGCGAAATAGACCGCGAGCCGGTAAACGTTTCTTTACCGCAAGTGCCGCGTTAGAAAACAACATCGTGACGCCTCCCGTCCGCATGACGTTCCACGTTGTCGCGTGATACGTCATATGACGTGCTACGTTAGCGAACTGGTACGCGAAGCGAGTCGCAAAGCGCAGGTTTCTGGAAGCAAACCGTGAGGCCCTGCAAAGCGCTTAACGTAAACACAGCAAGTCATGTGACTTGGTAATAACACTTTTCATTGGTTCATTTCACTTTTGGTTTCCTAATGATGTAAGACTAGGTCATATAATCTAAAATGAACACTTTTGATTGGTTGAGAACTCTTGTTTTTCCCAAATGATGAAAATCCCTCCTTCTTTCCTCACTCTGACTTTCATCATTGTGAGAGAAAGACCCTTTGTGATCACTGAGCAATGGCTTCTTTAGTAGCTTCAGCTGGTGCTTCCCCACCACCTCCACCACATCCAAGGAAGAGTGGACCAACTGCTCAAGTTATAATTCAACAAGAAGAGGAAGAAGAGGAACAGGACGACGAGCATGAAGAGAGGCAGTTTTTGCCTGAGCAGCCCAAGACGTCTCACCGGAAAGAAAACTTCATTTGGCAATTTTTTTAAATTCCCAAAGGTCAGAAAAAAGTAAATGCAAGATACGTAACTTGCCTTATATGTCAAGATAGACTGTCCAGAGGAACCGAGAAAAAATACAGTTTCGGAAACTACACAATGCATCGCCATATGACTAGGTGGCATCCTAACAACTACAGTGCTGCACAGTTTCGGAACGACCTAGATAATCTCCCTATTATGGCCAGAAGATCTGTTGTACCGGAAGTAACGGGACCAGAGGGCAGGGAGATGGTGCCAAATATACAAATGAAATTTGGTGAAGTAAAACACATCTGCGTATTTTGCGATGGATTCATTTCCTACGGAGAAAGAAGCATCACTCTGATCAACAGAGCTATTGACTATCATATGCAAGTTTGTACGAAAGGCCCAAAATAATAAATACTTCTTTTTTTGTTTTGTTGCTCCTGTTGAGCCCTTTACAATGAATCGTTTTCATTGCCCCCTCCAAGAAAAACCCAAAAAAATATAAAACTGTTCAGAAAAATTCAAAAAAAGTAAAAAAATGTTCCGAAAAATAATAAAAAAAATATAAAACAACAAAAACAATAAAAAAAAAAGTTCTTTTCAGAACTACCTCCCCGTTATTAAAAAATTGGTACAATATTTGGAACTGTGCCAACCTCTATTTCTCTTAGTTCGCTTCCCAGTTCGCTCGCCGGTACGCGAACCGGAAGCGAACCAAAAACAGTAAGTATAAGGGAAGGAAACAGACACTTATGTTAAAAGAAAGACAGCTATAGGGGAGTAAACTAGAGATACTATTACCCGTAATCCACTGCTGATGATGTCACATATTACATCATTCATGACATGCTCAGTGACATCATCAGCAGAGGATTGCGGGTTTTTTGGCAACGTGCCTTATCCACGGTTTAATAACGCTGCCTTTTGCTTTATATAAGTTTTCAAATTGTATGAAATATATACCAATAGGTCGTTATGAACCTTTAGGTAGTGCTTTTCTTCATGAGGTCTGGTCGCTTCCATACACATACAGATGTTTCAAAGATGATCAAGAAGTTTATCTGAATGGAGAGGAATGCACTGAGACGCCAGATCATTCACTAATGTGTAGGCACATACAGTTACACGGTTCATGCAACAAACACCGACCAAATATGGCTTGCGTGTTGCAAGGCACGCCAGTTCCTGCTATCATCCCCACGTTCAAGTTGTTGGAAAATGGTAGTTATTTGATGCTCAATAATGAAGATTGTTCTGAGTTAATTAAAAGTATTCCTTTTATCGTAACAGTAAGTGAACGGGTTATTTGCTGCAGAAATGTTCTATTTCCTCCCACACATGAACATAGGGAGTTTTCAATCTGGCCACAAATACCAACCTTGGGAGCACATTTCAACGGCATGGCAAGAATAAGAGCTCTTTTGTCTCAGAGAGAGGTGGCCTTGAGTTCGGCCCGTGAAACTTTCGTGCTTCACATAGCGAACACCCGTACAGAGGTGCAGACCCTTTTCAATTAAGATTTGCCTTTCAATTTCAGCAAGATGGTTCCGACTATCTTTAACGCATCCTCCACAAAGGCCCTGGCGCACTTTTTTAAAGTTGTTACCAGTGGTCTCGTGACTTCATTTGAGAAAATCTTTGGAGTCATCCCTGCTTCCTTTCATTATATTTTCTCCACTCTGCTTCGTGGATTGGCATTTTTACTTGCATTACCAGCGGACGCTCTTGTGCTTTTTTACATTTTTAAATATGGATGTCCCTCCTATGCAACCTCCCACCCTGCAGATGCTGACACTGTTCCGCAATCGCATGCTAGAATATTATGGCACAATGCCGTTGGCGATATTAAGCACGGCATATGGATTATCTTTTCGATTCTCCTACTTCACCTGTGTCCAGCCTGTATTTCACTGCCTGACCTGTGATTTCGATTGGGCCATTGATTTGTGTCTCTGCGGACCGGTTTCTCCTGACGTCGACTTTAATCAGCTGATGACTCCTATCATTACTCACGAGTTGGTTTGTCCTGGCGAAAGGATTATGGCTGTGGCATTGATGCATGGACTACTTGGTCCCTGGAATTTACTGGCGGCAGCACAGTCTTTCTTGGAACAGAGCTTTCTTGAAAACCCACCGAGCTGTCCTCTGATGGTGATAGAGGATCCGGTGCGGGGAGAGCACGTATGTTCTTTTCCGCTTTTAAATTGGATGGCTGAACTGTTTTCGGATGAAGACGGTGACTTCCTATTGGAGGCTGTTGCAGCTTATTTTGCATACACAGTTATGTCATAGACCTTTTTCATGTTTGATATGCTGAGTACTAGCATTTCATTGACAATTCATTGACTTATTCGTCAAGTTTTTATTATTTACCTTGCCTATTGGCTTAAGACTCGATAAAGTACTTGGCTGTTTTATTTTTCTTTAGCATTAAATTTTCCTAGTTTTTAATGCTTTACCTTGCGGACCGTCCACATATAAACTTGCAATCTACTCTCATGAGATGGCACTTCTATTATCTTATTCAGTTCGTTTCCGGATCATGGGGAGGTGTCATCTAGGTCCTGGATATCTTTACACCGTGTTAAGTTAGCATGGGCTCATTACCGGTTTAAACGCCATTTTTCCTTTTTTGCAACTTCTGCACACGACACTTAGTTGTTGCTTTAGCTTTCCACCTAGTAGTTCATCGTGGTTTACATGAGAATAATATGTTATTGCTCTACTATCTGCTTTGCTTGTTAAACTATATCTGTACAGCGAGTGCTAAAGTTTCAAGAACAACACGATACAGAATTGTTATGAGGTCTGATCTCCACGACTTCATACTCATAACATAAGTGCAACTTCTGCCAATTCTGGGCATGAGGCGGGTTTTATATTGCTTTGCCGAACACACATACACAACAGTTGATGCGGTTCACATGAAGAGAGAGCTGGTGTATGCTGATGTGATTCCTTCAAATCTAAGACACTAAGGTATGGGCACGCCCTAAACCAACACAAAGAGACCTTCTTAGCAAATAATATAATATGTGTATTAGGGAGGGTGAGATATAAGCAGCCGCGGGCCGTGGAGGGAGTTACGGTGAGGCAGGGAGGCGGGGAGGGGGAGAAGCAGGGTGGAGCCCTCTCTACCTTGCCCCTCCCCCTTCCCGCCTCCCTGCCCCACCGTAACTCCCTCCACGGCCCGCGGCTGCTTATAAGTGTTGCTAACTCTTATTCATTTACAGCATGTTAACATACTGTCACCATTCGCTTTTTATGTACTAGTAACTATGCTGGTAATTTTGCTACTGATAATATGTGTACTTGTATTCTCCACCCTGCTCCTCCCCCTCCCCGCCTCCCTGCCTCACCGTAACTCCCTCCACGGCCCGCGGCTGCTTATAAGTGTTGCTAACTCTTATTCATTTACAGCATGTTAACATACTGTCACCATTCGCTTTTTATGTACTACTGACTATGCTGGTAATTTTGCTACTGATAATATGTGTACTTGTATAATCTAAGATACTACGCCTCAGAAGACGGCATTAGTAAATAAACATTTCAAATACACATGTGTTCTTCTTAACTCCATGTTCTGGTTTCTAAGAAATATATAACGACCGACTGTTCATGAGTTCCACGTATCCTGAGGTACTATAAGTTCATATTCTGGATTGTCTAAACATTGAGAGTTTGTTATATCCAATGTGACACTGTACCTAGCTTGCTAAGGAGTTTTTGATTACTAACGTGAGTTTTGGGACACCCTAATTCGCCGAGGTTCCAATCCTCTGTCCACAGTTCTGTGTGAGAACAGAAACCCTGCGACAGGGGCACCCCCGACCCTTGCTGGAGCTTCATCACACTTGCGATACAACTCCAGCAATGCGCCACCTTTACGGCACAGATACATCACGCATCTGTGCTGTTTTTGCCCCATGATGCGCCGCATTGTAAATGCAGCACACCATAGGTGACGGAACAGCGGCACAGAATGACTAACACATCCCTGGTGATGCGCCAGTCATCATAAATGTATCCCTATGCTTCTTATCTTGTTAGAGATGAACCGCCATATGTATCATCAAAGTTTTTTGCATTTCCTAAATAGCGAACTTTAAGGAATAAATAGCGATTCTTTACCATTCCTAGTTTGCGATTAGCTATTTGCTAATTACAAATTACCCATTCATTTCCTTCATTTCCATAGGGCGGTTGGACTCACTTTTAGCTCGAACGGCTGAATGGATTTGCACGAAACTTGGCAAAATTGTAGGGACTGGTAGCCCGATGTGCCTTTGCTATGTCTCAAGATATATGCTCCAGTGGTTTTTACGAAAATTAACTTTGAAAAATATATATTGGGCTACATTGGCCTATATATATGTTGGAGCCCAAATGTAGCCCAATGTAGCCCAATGAAGCCCAATGTAGCCCAATGTAGCCCAAAGATGGCCGCCAGACACACAAAAAAACAAATGTAGCCCAAATATCAGCCAGATGTAGCCCAACTATAGCCCAGTGACAGAATGACCAATCCGCTTCGCAAACCTCCGTTACGCGAGGCGGAGCGCTGTTACAGATATATATCTTTTTTTGAACGTTAATTTCTCAAAATCCACTGGAGCACATATATTGAGACCTAGCAAAGGCACATCGGGCTACCAGTCCCTACAATTTTGCCAAGTTTCGTGCAAATCCATTCAGCCGTTCGATTATTATTATTATTTTTTTTTTTGCCCCGCGGGGCCCTTTTAAAACCTCCACATCAAACCTAGGGGGTCAGCGAGGATCTACTATTCCCCCTTATGGTCATTTACCCCTTCGCTTTGGCCTCCTCTTGTCTCTCGATCCTACCGAGAGACAAGATGGCGGCCGCTACGGACTGTTTGGAATGTTGACAGACGCCAGAGAACCAATCAGCTTCGCTTCACAAAGCTCCGTTGCGCGAAAAGTACGCGTCCTGGGCCGCTGCCCGGTCCGCTGTTACAGATATATATCTTTTTTTAAACGTTAATTTCTCAAAATCCACTGGAGCACATATATTGAGACCTACAAAAGGCACATCGGGCTACCAGTCCCTACAATTTTGCCAAGTTTCGTGCAAATCCATTCAGCCGTTCGGGCTAAAAGTGAGGCCAACCGCCCTATGGAAAACTCAATGTTAAAAACACGTTTTGGGACCCCCCTTTTTTCTCGGCCCCCACTGGACGAACCCCCCCCCAAATTTTCAAGGGCTGCTCAGAAACAAAATGTGCCATTTTCCTGAAAATTTCAGCCAATTCCGTCCACAAACGCCAAAGTTATTAGACATAGAATTTTCAAAAAACCCATAGAGAAAAAATCCTAACTATATATACCTACTGGCGACCGCCAGTAGGTAATATATTTATGTATATGTATATATATATATTCACTGTAAAAACAAAAGATTATAAGGATGTTATTGTTAGGTTAAAAATTCACTTGTACAAAACCAATGAAATTCAGCAGTTATAATTAGTTGAGCTACCTATAACTTACGCCCCCACAATGCACTACTTATGACCTCCCATATCACATGACTCATGACATGGTCAATGACTTCACTGATAACATCCCGAATGACATCACTAATGACATTATCCAATGAGTGTATTCTAAAAGTTTACAAGTTTTAAACATATTTACGAAGGTACTACAAAAGTTAAAATAGTATGCTTTGTGCAAGGCTAATGAGCAATTTCTAACATATATTATGTGACTGCCTGGGTGACTGTGTCTATCTGTGTGTGTGGGTGTCTGAGTTCCAGTATGGGTGGGTGAGTGGGTATGTAAGTGAATGTATCGGTGAGTGAGTGGGTGTCTGAATGGCTGTATGAATGAGTGGCTGGCTTTTTGTAAGTGGCTGTACGGGTGAGTGAGTGGGTGTTTGAGTGGGTGTTTAGTTAAGTGAGTGGTGTGTGAGTGGCTATATTGTAGAATAAGTATCTGTGTGAACGGATGTATGGGTGAGTGAGCACATGTGTGAGTGCTTGTATGAATGTGTGAATGGGTATGTAAGTGTTGTGTGTGTGTGAGTGTGTGTTAGTGCTTGGATGGGGAGAGGTCTGTGTGAGTGACTGTATGGGTAAAAGACTGGGGGTGCATAGCTGTAAGGGTGAGTGTGTGGCTGTGTGAGTGACTGTATGGGTAAAAAACTGGTTGTATGAGTAGCAGTGTGGGTGAGTGAGTGGTTGTGTGAGTGGCTGTATGAGTGAATGAATGGGTGTGTGAGTGCCTATGGACGAGTGAGGAGTTGTGTGAGTACTTGTATGAGTCTGTGAAAGGGTATGTGAGTGGTTGTGTGGGTATGTGAGTGGGTGTGCTTCTGTAGATGATGTCATCACTGATGTAATTTTAGATGTCATCAGTGATATCACTGACCATGTCATGAGGAATGTAATATGTGAGGTCATAAGCAGTGCATTGCAGGGGTGCAAGTTCTAGTTAGCTCAACTGACTATTACTGCTGAATTTCACTGGCTTTGTATGAGTGAAATGTGAGCCTAACTATAACCAGCTGCAGTTTCGCCCCCCGCCTGCTGCCAGCTGTTTAGGAAAAATAAAATGGCCATGAAAATATTAAATTGCCATTTTATTTTTCCGACAAGCTACCGCAGCAGCCAGCCAAACTCGAGCTCAGACACATACAAGGCATGTCCTCTGCTGGCGATTGGCAGCAGAGGTCAGGTTCAGTGGCTGGTTGGATGCATCAGAGTGACATGCATACTTTGAAGTTCTCCACTCAGCTGTCTTAGACAGCTGGGTGGAGACCAACCACAGGCCTACAAGATCTAAAGGTGTTTCTAGCTAGCCCGCTCCATCCAATCCGGGTGCTTCTCTCATGCTGGTTACCAGCATGAGATCAGCCTCTGGATGGTATGGGGAACTCAACTGCAGATTTAGAAGTGGAACACCGCGGAGGATGGAGAACGTGATGGCGTGGATAAGTATTATTTATTTTATTTACTTAAAATGTTATTCTAGTGGGGGTTTTTAACTTTTTGAGGGAGGGGTGTTTTTTGGGGCTTTTGGAGCAAAGGGGTATTATATTTTGAGGTTTTGGAGGGAGGGGGTGTTTTATTTAGTGTTGTTTGCGAAGTGGTGGGGCACTTTACTCGTCTCACCACTTTCAAAGGCTACCAGCCACCAGTGGCTAAAAAGTCCCCATAACCTTTGTTTTTTTCCGTGGATTTCTAGGGTTTTTCTGTTATTCTATTTCTCAGGCATACTGTCCCTGTAACCTTTGTTTTTTAAAGTGAATTTCTACTGTTTATTAATGTTATTTCCTAACTATAACGCCCCTGTAACCTTTTTTTTCAAAGTACATTTCTAAGGTTTTTTCAATTTTTATTTTCCTAAATGAAGCCGAAACCTTTGAGAGTGAGTGTGTGAGTGAGTGCATGCGTGTCTGAGTGGGTGTGTGAGAAAGTGTGTGAGTGTCTCAATGGGTGTGTGAGTGGGTATGTGAGTAGTTTATGAGTGTCTGTATGGGTCAGGAAGTTGGTGGATAACTGTCTCATTAAGTGTGTGAGTGTATGTGTGTGTGTCTAAGTGGGTCTGTGAGTGAGTGCATGCGTGAGTGTCTGAGTGGGTTCATGAGCATCTGAGTGGGTCATTGAGTAGATGAGAGAGTCTGAGTGGGTTTACAAGTGCCTCCATGAGTGTGTGTCAGTCTGTGAGTGGGTACATGAGTGTCTGAGTAAGTCTGTGAGTGGGTGTGGAGTCTCTGAATGGGTCTTTGAATGGCTGTATGGTTCTGTGAGTGGGTGTTTGAGTCTGAGTGGGTCTGTGAATGGCTTTGAGTATCTGAGTGGGTTTATGAGTGGGTGCATGAATGTCTCAATGGGCCTGTGAGTAGCTGTATGGGTCTGTGAGTGGGTGCATGAGTGTCTGTGTGGGTATATCAATAGCTGTGTGAATGAATCAGCCACAAAGGAACTGCACCTGCCCTTTTATTCAAAAAGAGTCCACAGTTTAACACAAAAAATCTATCCAAGTGGAGTTGTGTCTACTGGTTAATTACTAAGTGCTACTCCTTGGATAAATGTCCAGTTTGTATTCTACACCACAGCTGTGTAATGGAGCACAAGGAAATGTCACCAGTGACCTGGTATGCATTTTGGCAATGTGATTGTTCCTGGTGCTTCTTTATCCAGAAATATGTGATAACACGAAACCTCCTATATAGAAGACAATGAGACTGCAAAGACATAAACCTCCACCAAACAAGGGTCCTTCCTCCTAACTATATGAAGTAAGGGTTTGTTTATTTAGTGGAGATGTCCTCATATTCCTCTGCATCAAGAACTCCTCATGAAAATTGGTGGGTAACGCACTGGGATGGCTGCTTGTTAAGCCATCATACTGGCTAAAGGCAGGAAGACCTTTGGATACTACTAAGGTGGGCAAAGGCCAAACTGAGAAGCATCCAAGGGATTTCTACATTTGCATAGTCCTAGCAGTTTAAAGGGAGAATCATGGACTCTCCTCTCACCAGGACAGGACAACAAACAACCCACTCATCACAGTCACATACAGATTGCCCTGCAATAGATTAATGATGCAGTCACCTCAACAAAGTTCCGATTGTTTTTCAATTTGAAATTGCTGAGAAAACGCACTTGCTTTGCATTTGCCATGCTCAGGAGTTAGGATCATATGCCCTTTACAGAAATGGAGTTTCAGCGGGAGCACCTGCTGTTTATATTTATAAATGCTTCCTGTTGAGGTTTAATTTCTGTGAAAATGAGTATCAGGGCCAAAATGCCCCCAGGGACTCCATTCCCTGGGGCCCAGCCACAACCTAATGGGGATTTCTTTCTCACATTTAATATCACTGCAAAATTAGTTATTCAGCACCACAGAGTTTACATTCATGGTTTGATCCATCACTGGTGGTTTTGGATTAGGGCAGCTCATGATGGTATGAGGTGAGTTGCGCTATCATAGACCAGTCTTCTCCAATCCCAGATGATGAAGTTCTTCCATTTGGTGGGCTGAAGGGATTCCTTTCCAGTTTTGAGCACAGGTTGAGCTGTTACAGACTCTGTTTTTTGCCGTATGTTACTTTTGTTGACAGACCAGTAGTATTTGTTTTGTTTTGATATAATGTGGATGGGGCTATAATGCTACTTGGTCTATAAAGAACTTCTTCCCCTTGGACCCCCTGTTAATCGTCTAACTATAACTACCTACTAGTGACTGCCAATTGGTTTATATATATATATATATATTCAAATATATATATATATATTAATAAAATAATTGATTGTGAGAAATATCATCTCACAGAGCTGCTTTAATGATTTTGTCACATTGTCCCTAAGCCCATACAGGGCTCAATTTTGTGAATTAAGTGTCCTTGCCCATACAGGGCTTAATTGTCAAGTTATCTAACTTTTTCTTTGAATTATGGTTTCATGATTGACTGAATTTACGACTTGTAAATATGGCAAGAAAATAACTTATGAGTGTAATAATGGTTATTAAGGTATTAAGCATTATGCATACCACTCCAAAATGGCCGCCGCAGTCGCATTCTAAAATTTGTCTGTCTTTCATGTTAATGCACTCACATGAAAAAAATGTATGCAATCAATTTTGAGTTTAAATGGCGGTTTTCGCTTGTTGCACAGGTTGACACAGAGGAAAAGGGCACGTCTGCTGAAACGCGTCCTGTTGTTTGTGCAATAAAATAACTTTTTGAAACATCCACGTGAGTGCGGCCGCTTCCTTCCCTGGCTGGGGAGGGGGTTTTTGGAGCTCATATATATATATATATATATATATATATATATTTCACTGAAAAAACCATAGGTTTCAGGGGAGGTATAGTTAGTTGGACATTTCACTCGTACAAAACCATTGAAATTCCCCCGTTATAGTTAGTTCAGCTAACTATAACTCGTGCGCGCGCAATGCACTGCTGATGATGTCACATATTACATCACTCATGTCATGGTAAGTGACATCTCTCATGACATCACTCATGACATCTCAAATGACATCACTGATGACATCATCCAGTAAATGTGTGTTTTTCTGAAAATTAAATATCTTTTATATATGTATATCTCATAGTCGATGGAAGAATAAATGGGTATATAAGTGTCTAAATGGATAATTTGTTTTTTTTGTAAAATTGATTGTATAACAGACTGATTAAGTATATCTTAATGAGTACATGGGTTAGTGAGTAATTTTTAAATATATAAATATCTGTTTCAGTCTCTCACTTTGTGTATAAGTGACTACATGGGTTGGTGAGCAGCTACATGAGTGTCTATATGGGTTATTACTTGGTTTTTCGAGTATCAGTATGAGTGTCTGAGTATCTGTATGGTTCCATAGGGGGTATTACTTAGTGCATAGATGCATGAATGATTGAGTCACTGTTTGGGTGGTGGATGAGTGTGTGTATGGGTGTGTTAGTGAGTGAATGACTGTCTCAATAGTGTCTTTATAAGTAACTACATATATTTTAAACTAGTATATGTAAGTATTGGTGTATATAAGTGAGTATATGTGAGAGTGAGAGATTGGAAGAGTTCCTGTATGAATAAGTATGTGTTTCTATAAGTGATTGTTTAAAAGAGTAGGTATGTGTAAGTTTCTGTAGAAGTAAGTGTGGTGGTGTGTGTATAACAGTTTATGCAAGTAAATGGATGTTTGATTCTTTATTGGCATGAGTGACTATGTGTGTGAGTAACTCTATAGCTGAGTGGCGGTGTATAACAGGATGTATAGGTGTATGGGTACATATGATGAGTGAGTACATATATGAGTGACTGTATAGGACTGTTGGTGAATGAGTGGATATGTATTTAGATCTTGGAATTACTGAATAGGTTGTTGTAACTGGTATTGGTATGTCCATTGTTTTGAACATTTTACTTTCTATTTTTGAATATGTGTATCTAAGGTTATATCAGGGTGAGAGGAGGTATGTCACTCTATCACAAGGATGATGTCATCAGTGATGTCATTTGTGAAGTCAAGTGCAAAAACAACAATTGATTGACGGAATGTTGCACAATGGCAAACCATTCACCCCAGTCACAGATCCAGGTTTAATCCATTGTTATTTTGCTCACCACACCAACCCAGTTCAGACATGGCCATGTGCAAATCAGTCTTTACCCTGTGCCTCATGGGAACAGTCCAGCCCAAACTGCCAAGCCATGTCTTCTCTGGACCGGAATCAAGCATCCTAGGACCCGTTTCTGGCTATCAGCCGTCATCAGCCAGGATAGGTTGATTCCAGTGGCATGGAGAGCATGGGACTCACGTCTGAGCATACCCCTCCCACTCGGGGTGACAAATGTAAAAACAACAATTGATGGACGGAATGTTGCACAATGGCAAAACATTCACCCCCAGTCACAGATCTGGGTTTAATCCATCGTTATTTTGCTCACCACACCACCCCAGTTCAGAGACTGATTTGCATATGGCTGGGTTCAAACTGGAATGGCATGGTGAGCAAAACAACGATGGATTTAGGGCCAGATCTCTGTACTGGGGTGCATGTATGACATTGTTCTGCATTCTGACCATCACCTGTTGTTTTTGCATTTGTCACCCCAAGTGGGACGGGTATGCTCAGTATTCAAGGGGAATAAGTTCCCCAACCGCAAACGCGCCAGGGGGCACGTTTGCAGAGTGCTGCAAGGAGAAGGCGTGGCCTCCGGCGCGATGCCGGTCTTTTTATTTTTTAAGAAGGGGGCTGTGTGACCCCCCTTCTTTTCCTAATATTATTGGCCCTGGGGACCCCATCCCCCAGGGCCTGCCCACTATTTCTTTTTTAAACCAAAAAATTTGGAAGGGGCTGCGTGGCACCCCTCCTGAGGCCATAATCGGCCTCGGGGACCCCATCCCCGGGGCATGGGCATTTTTTTTTACAATATGTATGTAGAGGGGGGCTGCCTTGTCCCCTCCTCAGACCATTTATGGCCCCGGGGACCCCATTCCCCTGGGCCGGACTTTGTTTTTTGGTTTTATTGAAGTGGGGGGCCGCATGGCCCCCCTACTGGGCCACTAATAGCCCCGGGGACCCCATCCCCCGGGGCTTGCACAATCCCTTGGGGACCATGGTGAATCCCCAAACCGCCGGCTCCCTGCCTCCTGCGGGATCCGGCATTGGTTTTCCACACGGGGAGCTGCTAAGATGCAGCTCCCCGTGTGGAAAAGCAATCGTCTTTGGTTTTTGGAAGAGAGAGCAGGATTCCCTGCTCTCTCTCCCAAAAACCAAAGCAGTTTGCTATGGCAGGGCGGGAGCTGCGAGGCCCACCCTGCATAGCAAACAGCAGTGTCCCAGGGGTGGGCACCACAGGACACTGCAGGAGCCGGCCCTGGGGGGACCTTTGAGCCCCCCACCCATGTATTTTCTAAGCCCTGGGGGGTGGCGGTACCCAGGCCTTTGGGGGGCTATGTGCCCCCGCACATATTTTTATAAAGCCCCAAAGGGTGGCAGTCCCCATACAAATATTGCCCCCGGGATTTGGCCCACCCGGGAGCTAATTATTTATGAAGCACGGTAGCCCGCGTTTTTTTTTTTCGCGGCTGGAAAACATATTTTATTGGGCCCTGGGGGTCCTTGTAGGACCCCCTAAACAGGCCTAGGGGGTCAGGGTGTTTCTGGCCTGCCCCCTTCTTGTGTTTTGCGTATTTGTTTCACTGATTTCTTGTGCCTCGGTTCTACCGAGGCACAAGGTGGCTGCCAACACTTTCTGGTTTGGAGTTTTGACAGCCAATTACCATAAAGCTCGTGATCTGGAGGTTGCGCGGATCATGCGCGGCCATAGATATCGAAACTTTTTCATTTTGAATTTCTCAGGAACTACTGAACGGATTTACACCATTTAACAAAAAAGGTTCTTTCTGAACCAAGGATTACCTTTTTGCCAAATTTGGTGTAATTCCGTTCAGAGTCGTGCCTTTTTGTTAAATTGTGTAAATCTGTTCAGTAGTATTTTAGATATTAAAGGAAAAAATACATATATATCTGGGCGGAGCCTAACGAAACATCTCATTGTGAGATCTGATTGGCTGTCAGCACTTCATCCAAGAAGTGTTGACAGCCATCTTGGGACCAATATACATGATAACACCTCATTAAAAAGCATTGCAGTTAATAGAAGGTTTTAAGACTTTAGTTACATTATAAATCATTTGTTGATGGTACCATACTAATTTTAGGAATTGGGGTGTGTTCTAATGTGATTTTACCATGTGAAAAAGCCTTCTGCTGGGATATCATGAATCATGTTTGAGAGAAAACTATTTTCTCATGCCCACGGAGGTTTGGAATGTGATCTATAAGCTAAACTGAGAGCATATTTTCTGTAAACTCACATTATCTTTCTCAGTCATGTGAGAATGAAGTCTGACATTCTCAGTAAAACGTGTAGATCCAACAAGGGCAGAAACTGTCAGTTGATTCCTTTGTGTTCTACTGTAGCTTCCCAGAGTGTTCTAAAGAACAACTAGAGCGCTAACAGTCCTACTTATGACAAACGTATGGCACACCTGAAGCCATCTTATTCGGAATAAAGTGGTAAATCTTAAAACATTTAATTTAAAAAGGAACAACATGAGGGGGTCCATTTTGCCATAGAAAGTATGATTAGTGCTGCAGAAGGAAAAATTACATTACATTTTGAGTGACTTCTCAAATCCGCTTCTGTTTCATTAAAAAATTCTGACATGCAGACTGAAACATGCACTTTCAATACCAGCAGCAGACTTCCCTGGTAAGCAGTAGCTTTACTACAGTGATGTAATAAGCAACTAGAGTGCTAACATCCTGAATTTATGGCAAATGTGTGACACATCTGAATGCCTTCTTGATGGAATCAAAGTAAAAAAAACTCAAAGTATTTACTACTGAGGAGACTGTAGTAAATGAGGAAATTAGGAAACTTCATAACAAATAAGTCTCCCAAGATGGTCACCAGAGACAAAAGAGCCCAAATGTAGCCCAAATATCACCCAGATGTAGCCCACGTATAGCCCAATGACAGAATGTCAATTAGAGCGCTAACAGTTTTACTTATGACAAAAGTATGGCACACCGGAAGCCATCTTGATTGGAATAAAGTGGTAACACTTCAAACATTTAATTTGCAATGGAACAGGAGGTTCATTTTGCCATAGAAATTATGATTAGTGCTGCAGAAATAAAAATTAGGGCACATTTTGACTTCTCAAATCCTCTTCTATTTCATTAACAAATTCTGACATGCAGACTGAAACATACACTTTGAATACCAGCAGCAGACTTCCCTGGTGAGCAGTAGCTTTACTACAGTGATCTAATGAGCAGCTAGAGTGCTAACATTCAGAATGGATGGCAAATGTGTGACACATCTGAATGCCTTCTTGATGGAACCAAAGTAAACAAGCATTGAAAATGCAATATGTCTCGCCCTCGTTTAAGTTAAAGCAATTCTGTTTGTAATTAGGTGGCTTTTTAGCTTTGCTTGTATTAGTGTTGTTCAAACTTTCATGTACATAACATGCACATGTATGCATATATGTATATGTATGCATGCACTTATATATGTATTTATATAGATATGCATTTTATATATGTGTTTATATATGTAGAGAGAGGTAGAGAGAGGTGTAGAGGGGTAGAGGTAAAGAGGTAGAGGTAGAGAGAGGTAGAGAGTAGTAGAGAGAGAGGTAGAGAGTCGAGGATTAGTAATAGAGAGTAGAGAGTGGATAGTAGAGAGTAGTAGAGAATAGTCGAGAGAGTAGCAGAGGGTGAGTAGTAGAGAGTAGTAGAGTGAGTAGTAGAGAGTGGGTAGTAGAGAGTGAGTAGTAGAGAGTAGTAGTGAGTGAGTAGTAGAGAGTAGTAGAGAGTGAGTAATAGAGAGTGAGTAGCAGAGAAAGAGTAGTAAAGAGTGAGTAGTATAGAGAGAGTAGTAGAGAGTGAGTAGTAGAGAGTAGTAGAGAGTGAGTAGTAGAGTGAGAAGTAGAGAGAGAGAGAGTAGTAGAGACTGAGTAGTGGAGAGTAGTAGAGAGAGAGTAGTAGAGAGAGAGTAGGCTATGCCTTGGGCGTGGTTCACTTCTGCAAAGAGAAGAGACTGCGCACAGGGGTGGTCCGCACCCTGCCACGTGGCTGCCGCCATGACCGCGTGCCTCCTCGATACAGGTCTATTGCGAATTCAGCGCCACAGCACCACAGACTTATGTCTGTATCGACAACTGTCTTCAATCTACACTGCGGACAGCAGGGTTTACAACTTGAATTCAACTTTGGATCTAAATTTGTCGTCGGTATCTGTGCTGAGTACTGCCTTCAATCTACTCCATGGTCAGTAGAATTGAAAACTTGATACCAGTTGCGCATCAGCACTACAGAAAACATTGAATTCATTCTTGATTTATTTAAAGCAGAGACAACTGTACTAATTCCTCAGATTTTGTTAAAGTTTGAACAGTAGGAAATTCAGCCTTCATTTATTTATTGCAGAGACAATCACGGACATCATTTAAGTTAGCCTTGATTTATGTAAGGCAGAGACAATTTTGTTAATGGAGGCCACAAAAACATTCCTCAATGTCTGTACTAAGTACTGCCTTCAAATGTACACTGCGATCAACAGATTTCCCTACTTGATACCAGAAGCGCGTCAGCACCACAGATAACATTGAATTCATTCCTGATTTATTTAAAGCAGAGACAGATTTTGTCGTCAGATTTTGTAAAGCATGTGACAAAAAAGCATTCGTCGATGTTTCTGTGGACTACTGCCATAAATGTACTCTGCGGACAGCAGGGTTCACAACTTGAATTCAGCTTTCCATCCACACTACGGACAGTAGGGAATTCAGCCTTGATTTATGTAATGCAGAGACAATTCTACTGTATGTGTTCAGATTTTTTTTACATAAGTCACAAAAATCATTCGTCGGTATCTGTGCTGACAACTGCCTTTGATCTACATTGTGAGGGCTCACGATTCAGGTGGAATGGCGATTGCACATGACGCATTCCAATAGCCAAGAGACATTGTACCAGTGCGACCCCCCCGAACCACGAATCATCGCAGGGTGCATACATGCTGAATTCTTCATGTACCACTAACTCACTGCACCACAAGTCATCTCCACGTGGCCTTGTTAAAGCAGAATTCACTAGGCAAAAAACATTGCTCCCAGCGCGGCCTGCATGGACCACGCATCATCGCAGGTTATGTACACGCTCAGTGCCAAAGGTACCAGTAACTCACTGCACGATAATTCATCGCCAAGTGGCCGTATTCATTCAGAATTCAATAGAGAAAAAACATTGGTCCGAATATGCCCCCCTCATTACCACTCATTATCGCAGGGTACGTACAAGCTCAGCGCCAAAGATACTACTAACTCAGTGCATCATAAATCATCGCAAAGAAGAGTGAACAGTTTTATGTCAGCAATGAGGCATACTATCACTTTTAAATGGAATTCATGCAGAATTCAATTGACAAAAGACATTACTTCAATTACTGTGCCTCCCCTCGACCACGTATCATCGCAGGGTACGTACACGCTAAGCGCCAAAGGTACTACTAACTCAGTGCACCAAAAATCATCGCCACGTGACCGTATTGAGTCAGATGTCTTATTTGGAAGAAAAAATATCAGAGTTTTTTTAGATCTACAGCAACTTACTCCCGTGAAAGGACAACCAATATTTATAAGAAAACTTGATTTTAAAGACTTTGCTACCAGTGCGTCCTGCTCGGAACACGCATCATCACAGGCTCCACAGAACTTTGTTGCTTCAGGTGCCACTAACACTGTGCACCACTTATCATCGCTGGCTGCACACACACTAAATTACCAATACTGTGCAGCTCTAATCAATGCCACCTGGTTGTGGGCTCTTCCTAACCGCTGCCTCCTGCCTACACTGCGATCATCAGAGCTCACAATTAATTACACTGTTGATTTATTATTTGCAGAGTACAATACCAAACTAAGTATAACATTTATCAAACCCTATACAATATCCCTTTATTATGCTTCCTTTTACAACTTCTTTTATATCACTTATAGATTTACACGAATAATAAATTTCACGCTGCAAGTGCAAAGGTACGCTTAATGATAGTCTACACTGTGGATAGCATAGGTCACAATTTGAACCTCACTTTTTCTTCAATGGAAACCTGAATTTCTTTTTTGGAGACAAAAATGGCTACACCACTGGAAGAATCATCTGATTCTGATCATTTTGTTACTGAAGAATTCATAACCATCGATGGTACTTTTTTCCCCCCCTCAAAGTACATACAGTCCAGTATGCAACAGTCAATGCTTTGAGTGCAGCACGTTCAGACCACGCACCATCGCAGGTTGAGCACACGCTAAACACCAGACGTACCACTAACTTGGTGCACCATAAATAATCACCACAAGGCTTTATTAAGGCAAAATTCTGTAGTCAAAAAACAGTATCCCCAGTGCGGCCTATCCGGACCACGCATCATTGCAGGTTCTGTACATGCTCAGTCCCAAATGTACTACTAACTCAGTGCACCATAAATCATCGCCACATGGCCGTATTCAGGCAGAATTTAACTGATTCTTCATTCATTATTTATAAAGTGCAGTACCAAACAAAGTAACATCCCTCAAACCTACACAAAATCACCACATGGCCTTACTAAGCCAGAATTCACAAGACAAAAAAACAATACTTTAAGTACGGCATGCCCAGACCACACATCATTGCAGGGTCCAGGAAACCTTGTTTTTTCAATTACCACTAACTCAGTGGAAACCAAACTACGTATAACACCTATCAAACCCTACATAACATCCCTATAGTATGCTTCCTTCAAAACATTTTTTAAATCACTTATAGATTTAGTTGAATAATAAAATGCACACTGCATATATGTTCTATCTTCCACTTCAATCATAATTGCAGATGATGCACTCCACCCTAAGATCTACACTGCGGACAGCAGGGTTTACAACTTGAGTTCACCTTTGCATCTATACTATAGACAGTAGGAAATCCATCCTTGATTTATTTAATGCAGAGACAATTGCACTGTATGTATTCAGATTTTGTTCAAATAAGTGAAAACAAGCATTGTTCTATAACTGTACTGACTACTAGCTTCAATGTACACTGTACACAGTAGAGTTCACAACTTGAATTTTCCTTTTCATCTACACGACAGACAGCATTAAATTCAGCCTCGATTTATTTAAAGCAGAGAAAAAAATTGTGCTGTTGCACTGCTAGTATGTGCAAGCACCTTCAATCGCCGCATTGTGTGAACTATGATAACAAAGTATGTAGAAGATTGCGCCAAAATGTACCTCCACCACCGGCAATACCAAGTACCTCTGGGTTATCACCTTCAACATCACCACCAGACGTACGTCCCCAATTTGGGAAAGTTAGAATGCACTCCGTGAATTTGAATAATTTAATTTGCTATGGGGAGCAATCAGTACATCTAGTTTGCACAGTAATTGATAACTATTGATGCTAGTTTTTTTTCCCCCTTAAAGTTCATATTGTTCAATATGCAACAGTGAATGATTTCAGTGCAGCCCGCTCAGACCACGCATCATCGCAGGGTGAGCACACGATAAACACCAGACGTACCACTAACTCAGTACACCGTAAATAATCACCACGTGCCCTTCACAAGACAAAAAAACAATACTTTCAGTATGGCATGGTTAAGGTAAAATTCAATAGTCAAAACACATTTTTACCAGTGCGGTCTGCCTGGACGGTGTATCATCGCAGGCTCCAAATAAACCGCCCCTACCTCAGTACACCACAACTCATGAACGTTTTACGATAGAATCTTCTGTTTATAATTTCACATACAATGCTCGTACCTTTGTACAGCAGAAGACGTAAACCATTTATGATTAAATATTTGTATATGATATCATGATTACTATTCTACTTGTTACCGACAACAACGTAATAAAATGGAGTCGAGCACACGTGCCCGTACCCACTTCAACTATCTATCTGTGTCTGTGTATTTATTGTGTTTGTAAAACGCTGCTCCTCCGCACTACCACATTATATTGCGCTATAAATAGCGTATGCAACCATCTTACCTGTGACAGTAAGTGTGGGCTATTCCTCTTTCTTTTTTTTTTTGCATATGTATATAGAGCAAAATCAACCCAAAAATATATCAGCAATTTACATGAGCACCGTATTTACAATACATTTTCAGGCATGTGTAAATTACGTCATTACTCTACAATAACAGGATGTGGACCCAACTCCGAGCCTAAAACACTGATTTCCAGCACCAAGTTCCACAGTGTACCTGAATAACCACATACGTATATATATTTGCTGCCCTTCATGTGCCAAAAACTGCAACCGAAACCTTTCACAGCCCTGTATTACTACAGCTACAACACTCCACTGAATGAACATTCATAATCGCAGAAATGCGTCATGTCCACCATCTTTTATGTGTGCAACTATGAATGAATATAGAGTCAGTGAAACCCCGTACCTTCCATATTGGCCAAGTTGTGGAAGTTTACAGAGCTAATGACACATTTGCTTTTAAGATCCGGGTGACATCAGCACTACAAAACAGACACCTAAATCACTTGATTTCTCATATAGCTCACGACGGGACCACGCCCATAGCTCCGGAATCATGGTTCAGAGCCTCGTGCAGCACTGGCATACGTCAGGCCAGCCAACTCCACTTACGCTACCAGGAAAAAACAAAAACGAAACATTGCCCAGATTTCCATTGTAGTGATTTCTTAGTTCCAGGTCTAGTTGTCATAACGGCACACACACACTCCCTCATGGCTAGTTTACACCCACACCACACCCATCCAGCGCATGCCTCACTACACACGTGACCCTACCAATAAAAAAGACGGGGCGCACGTGCTGTACGCCATTTTAGAGTTGCTCCCATCACAAGCACTGTGATGGCCCGTCCTAGTGGTTCGGACGCCTCATGTAGGACCGAACCACCGAGTACAAGGGCCCATCACTACGTGCGTGGCCTCTTTGGTCACTGAGTTAGTGGTACCGGAAGGACTGAGCGGGTGAGGAACCTACATGATGATGGGAGCACGAGTATGTTGTTAGCCATACTGACCCTTCACCATATGTCAGACTTCTTGGTGGCAGAGCGGGACTGCATGATGTCGAAGGTGTCCTGTCCACGAAAAGGTGAGCAGTGAGGCCTGGGTGCGCATCGGAGGGAGTCGATGGGCTGCAGCAGACTGGATACAAAAAACTGAAGCAGCGATTTGGATGAACGCAGTCCTATATACCGAACCTTATTCCATTAATATTTTTTTCCCCAATAGCAGCAACGTTTTTATAATCGTTCAAATGTCCGGAATATAAACTATACAAATAGTTGTTTTTAAATGCGAGAGGGAAGGTGTGTGAAAGGGCGATGTTATTCATCTCCACATTAAGATAGTAACAAACACAAATCATAACATCTTTCTTTTACTATCTTTTATATGTAGAGCTTCAGGGTGCACTATGTCCCGGCACGTGGTAAAAACACACCGGTGATAGAAAAGTGAGCTCCGAATATTCTTTTCAGTCACTCTCTCTCTTCCTCTCTCCTTTGATAAACAAATGACACACAATGTTAACTTCCTTTTTATCCTACAGGTTGTGTTTCACAAATTGGCATCATCCCCCCCCTCAAAACACCTACAAAGCTCTACGTTCGT
The DNA here is from genome assembly GCF_964261635.1 of Lissotriton helveticus. Classification (NCBI taxonomy): domain Eukaryota; kingdom Metazoa; phylum Chordata; class Amphibia; order Caudata; family Salamandridae; genus Lissotriton; species Lissotriton helveticus. Next base: position 630,049,141 of record NC_136071.1, on the reverse strand, counting down.
GGATTCTGTGATGAAGCTTGGCCATCATACCAACATCTGAGAAGCCTGCTTCGACACGTAGTTCACCCTCTTTTAATCATGCCAATGGCACAAGGTGAGCAAAGAAGCTTGTTTCCGAAACAACGACAAGTCATCTGTGAAAGGAGAGAGTGCGTAGTGAGCAGCAGCTTCACTGCGTAGGAATGTACAATTACCTCCGGGCAGTGAGAATAGATAGGTTACAACAGTCTGAGGGGGCAGATCTACAAGCCCCTTGCGGCACTTTTGTGTCACTTTTAACATGGGAAAAGTGGCGCAAGGAGCTTGTAAATCTGCCTCTGACTTCCGAAGAAAAACACTTAATCTCTGGACTCTGCGAGTCAATGGGGTGCAACAGTGTAGGTACTCAATATTGAGAACTCACCGCTATGCAGTGGGAGTGCATGAGATATACTACCTTGGAAGAAAAACAGCGCACAGACACCTCCTTACAGTGGAACTTGATGAAATACATTATCCTGAATGTACAAATAAATAAAGCAAAAATATACGTGTGCAGTTGTATGTACTATGCTATTACTACCTCTATATACTATGTTTCAGATCACTAAACTGGAGGGTGCACTATGAACGAGCACGTGCTTGGACACACAACGGAGACAAAAGGTGAGCTACGAGTATTTTCTCCATTATTAATTGCTCCATCTATAACTTTCTCTCACAGTTTTAATGTTGTTTTTTCTCTCTTTCTCTCTCTCACATCGTTTTTCTTTCTCTTTTAAAGTTATGGACGCTGCTGTCCACTCTGCCGTGTACAACCAAAGCTGAATTCAAGTTGTGAACTCTGTTGGTCACAGTGTTTACACAAGGTAAGCAGAGCGGCCTAGATATACAATGCCTCCGATTAAATGAATTATAAATAAAAGAGCTTATTTACAAACCCCTTGCGCCATTTTTGCGTCACTTTCAACATGGGAAAAGTAACACAAAAGTGGCGCAAGAGTCTTGTAAATAAGCCCTAAAGAATATTGTCCTGCATAATGACTTGATGTCTCACCTAATTCTGTCTCATCTCTGAATCATTTTAAAGACCTGTTGGTCCATAGTGTAAATCTGATGCAATAGGCACTTCCATACAGACACCTCTTGAACACGGGCCTATAAGACAGGTGAAATGTATCAGGCACACTGCAGACATGCAAATAACCAAATATCGCCAAGTGTTACCTTAACTTGTAATGTTTGACCTCATTTAGTCACATCGATCTAATTTTGAACACTTATTTTCATTTTTGTTTTGCAGTTTACCTACCCTACTTCTATTGGAGTCCATATCACATTTTGTTTAATTGTTTTTTTAAAGTTATGTTTCTAGTTATACATTACATTGTTATCTTTAAGTTACGTTTCCAGTTATTTATTATTGTTTTAATAAAAGTTAATTTTAAAAAGTATATACGTCTTCTTTTTCTGACAACATTTCACTATTATTTAGTGTGATAATGATATAGTTAGAAAACATTTAAAAATAGAATTGATATTTATAATTTGAAGTATAATACTGAGGCTAACTCTTTACCAGATCTTTACCTGAGTCTATAGCTACGACTAAGGGTTCCTATGGAAAAGTTTTAAAACTCCAGCACAGTAACTGTTTCGATTAGCAACATAGTGTGGTGAACTTCAAACCTCTGTGCTCATTTAATTGTTCCATGAACTGTTACTATGGTAACAGGCAAAAAGCTGTTTGGGGGTAGGGTTGAAAGGTACTGGCTGTACAGAAACCGTTATATTTACCCAGGATCCTCTACATTACAGAAAGGAAAGCAAAGTAAAACAGAACACTGTGTACCAGATTTACAACCCCCTTGCGCCACTTTTGCGTCACTTTTCCCATCTTAAAAGTGATGCAATAGTAACGCAATTAATGTGTAAATCTGCCCCTATGCAAATTACGAGCAAAACGAGTACACAACTCATTCAATTCTTTATTGATCACAATTAGACAGTGTTGCTTCACGATTCACAATGAACTTCAATAAATACTTCGTGCCTATTTAAATGGAAGACGAGATTGTCGACATTACAAAAGTTAGTGGCATACTTACAAAGACAGAGTTAAAATTGTCGTCGGTTTAACGACTGCAAACTACAACAAAAACGCTGAAAATGGACTTCAAATTCCTTTGTTAACTTACCGGAAGATTTTTTTCAACATTGCTGTTTCCTATACAACCCCCCGGGGCTATAAAATAAATGGTTGTGGAGGGCTCCAAGGCCCCCCCCCTGCAAAATTAGAAGTGTGGAGACCTCAATGACCCCCCTGAAGCCCCGCGAACCACCAACCCCGGAGATTTGTGTATTGTGGGAAGCAGACTGCGTGGCCCTCCGCCTGGAGCCCTCGAGGGCCCAGGGGACCACCACGCCCCAGGGCCAGCTCCTGCAGTGTCCCGGGGTGCCTACCCCTGAGACACTGCTATTTGTTTTGAGAAGGCGGGAGTCTCGCGGCTCCTGCCCTCCCATAGCAAACTTACTTTGGATTTTGAAAGACACAGCAGTGAAATCTATTCTCACTTTCAAGATCCAAACCAGATTGCTTTTCTACATGCAAGTAAGCATCTCCCCATGCGGAAAATCAATGCCGGCTCCCGAAGTACGCGGAGAGCCGCGGTACCGTGGGGGCATTGTGGCTCCCCCCCACGGTCCCCAACATTTATTATAAGACCCGGGGGATAGGGTCCCCAGGGATATTAGAAATTACTGATAGGGGCTATTTTTTACAGTAAAATTAAAAGTCACACACCCAGCGCAGCACTCAGTGCGGCCCCCTGGTGTGCACGCGCTGGTTGCATGACTCATAATCTGTAGGGTGCGTGACTCTAGCGCCTTTGGTGCACAACTTCTACACGTTTTGGAGCCGGCATTCCTTTTCTACATGGGGAGCTGCTAACATGCAGCTCCCCATGTGGAAAAGCAATCTGTTTTAGATTTTGAAAGAGAGAACAGATTTCCTTGCTATGGGAGGGCGGGATGGAGACCCCGGGACACTGCAGGAGCCGGCCCTCCCACAATACATAAAGCCCCGGGGAGTAGTGGTCCCCGGGGCATTGGAGACCTGGCAGCCCCCCAACTATTTTTTTGTAGCCCCGGTGGGTAACGGGGCCCTCGAGTGCTCCAGCAGGGGGACCACGCAGTCCCCCTCCCACAATACATAAAGCCCCGTGGGGTGGTGGTCCCCATGGCTTTGGGGACCTTGGACCCTCTCCCCACCATTTTTTTGGGGGCCCCCATAAAGTTTAATAACTTTGCCCCTCCCCTGGTATTTAGTCCCCCTTGGGCTAATTATAAAAAAAGCTCAGTTTTATTTTATTTATTTTACGGCACTGTCCGCACACCCTACACGCATCTGCTGGGTCTTTTAAAAAAAATTGTGGGTCCTGGGGGGCCTTTTGGGACCTCCTAAGCAGGTCTAGAGGGTAAAATTATTTCTACCCTGCCCCCTTTCTACGTTTTGCACACATATTCAAATGACTTCCTCAGCCTCGCTTCTACCGAGGCACAAAATGGCTTCCAAATGTTCCTGGTTTTGAATGTTGACAACCACTTGACACCCAATTAGCATTCAGCACCTGATCGGAAGGGTGCGCTTATGGTACGATGACGATGCGCGCAGACTCCGCGGTTCCACGGCGCCCATAGATATATAAATGATTTTAACTGTAATTTTCTCAGTAACTACTGAATAGATTAACACCATTTAATCAAAAGGTACAAGTCTGAACTGAGGACTACCTCTTTGCCAAATTTGGCGTAATTCCGTTCAGCAGTTCAAGCTGTAGCTGTGGCTAAAGGCCCTATGGGATATTGCATGGGGAAAACACGTTTTGGGACCCCCTTTTTTCTCAGCGCCCACTTGATGAATCTCTGTGAAACTTAAAGAATAGGAGCGGACCAGAGCTGGCCAAAAGTTTGGAAACTTTCGCAAAGATTCATCAATCGGCTCCAAAGTTATTGGGAATAGAATGTTGCGGATTTCCTATGGATAATAGGTCCTAACTATAACTACCTACTGGCGACCGCCAATCGGTAATATACACATACATATATATAAATGCATATGCATATATATGCATATATTGTCACGATTGCCGATTCCAACTCCAAGATGGCGGTTCTCCACCGCGCATGTGCAAGGAAGTCAGGCAGGTTGAAAAGCCTGACTTCCTGTGTAAACGAGGCTTCGCGTTCTAGTGTTGCCCTGTATTTCGAATTCCGAACTTTCTGTTTCCTGTTCTTCGCGGATTATTTTCCTGGCTTGTCCGAAATTGCGAGTTGTCGACTCCTTGTTTTTTCTCCCCACGGCCCGGATTCTTGCATTATTTCTTCACTTGCGCTTGGAGTCCCTTATTTTGCAGAGTGGACTCCTTTTACTGCCCCCGCTCCTAGTGTAGCCGGATTCCCATTAGCGTTGGTCATTTTGCGGGCTGGACTGGTTTGGGCACGGCTCCGCCCGCCAGCCGGATTTTGTCCCGTCGGCTGGCCGGGTCTTGTCGAGCCATTCCGGTTAGCGGTGACCTGCGTCTGGATCGGGGTCCCGCTGCACTTCGGGTTATCCCTTTCGTTTTTGCCCTCATCCTTTGTTCTGGGACACCATCTCTCTCTGGATTCTTGCTACCCAATCCCTTGGACGCTCATTGGAATAGACGTCTGGAGTCCACCCCTGGGGTTACGGTAACAGCGCGCTGCGCTGCTAAACTTATTATTATCATTGTTGCCTATGTACCTCTATCTTACCTTTTGTATATATCACAGGAAAAGACTGACTACTGAGGAACCACTTGCTTTCAATCTACAGATACTCCATGTTGTTGTATGCCTGTTGGTGAGAGACTTTTTCCTGCTACAGAATAAGACTTTAACATTGCATAAGAGATTACTGGCCTTATACTTTTACCTGTGTTTTCCTCCAGAGAGCCAAGTCCTTGCATCTATACTGCGAAGCCCTGTTTCTTGTACCTATAGACAAGAGTCAGACTTTTGTCCTAGGTCACTTCCGATGTACATGTTAATATCCAGGTCTCCATATTTTGTCTATCAAGACACTGCTCATTGTTCCTTTCCTTTACAGGGCATTAATGTCTTCCTACCGGCTGGTGGACAGGTGGCTGACTCCTAGAGATTGTCTCCCCTTTTTTCCTTGTTTTGTTTCCCTTCTTTCCCCTATTTACCATTGCGCTCTAGTGCTTGATAGAGGCAATTGGTGATAGTGGAAGGTTGAGGACTTATCTACGTTTTCCTGAGGTTCCTGACGCTCCTGCAGAAATCCCCGGTAAGATCCTTACATATATATGTGCATATGTGTGCGTGTAGAGAGAGGTAGAGAGGTAGAGGTGTGGAGGTGTGGAGGTAGAGGTGTAGAGGTAGAGAGGTAGAGGTAGAGAGGTTGAGGTAGAGTAGCGAGGTAGAGAAGTAGAGAGTAGTAGAGAGAGAGGTAGAGAGTAGAGAGTGAGTGATAGAGAGTAGAGAGTGAGTAGTAGAGAGTAGTGGAGAGTAGTAGAGAGAGTAGTATAGAGTGAGTAGTAGAGTGAGTAGTAGAGAGTGAGTAGTAGAGAGTGAGTAGTAGAGAGTAGTAGAGAGTAGTAGAGAGTGAGTAGTAGAGAGTAGTAGAGAGTGAGTAGTAGAGAGTGAGTAGTAGAGTGAGTAGTAGAGTGAGTAGTAGAGTGAGTAGTAGAGAGTCAGTAGTAGAGAGTAGTAGAGAGTAGTAGAGAGTGAGTAGTAGAGAGTAGTAGAGAGTGAGTAGTAGAGAGTGAGTAGTAGAGTGAGTAGTAGAGTGAGTAGTAGAGAGTGAGTAGTACAGAGTAGTAGAGAGAAAGTAATAGAGCGTGAGTAGTAGAGAGTAGTAGAGCATGAGTAGTAGAGAGAAGTAGAGAGTGAGTAGTAGAGAGAGTAGTAGAGGGTGAGTAGTAAAGAGTAGTGGAGTAGTAGAGGGTGAGTAGTAGAGAGTAGTAGAGAGTGAGTAGTAGAGTGAGTGGTAGAGAGTAGTGGAGACTGAGTAGTAGAGTGAGTAGTAGAGAGTAGTAGAGAGCGAGTAGTAGATAGCAAGTAGTAGAGAGTGTGTAGTAGAGAGTGAGTAGTAGAGAGTAGTAGAGAGTGAGTAGTAGAGAGAGTAGTAGAGAGTGAGAAGTAGAGAGAGTAGTAGAGAGAAAGTAATAGAGCGTGAGTAGTAGAGAGTAGTAGAGCATGAGTAGTAGAGAGAAGTAGAGCGTGAGTAGTAGAGAGTGAGTAGTAGAGAGAGTAGTAGAGAGTGAGTAGTAGAGAGTAGTAGAGAGTGAGTAGTAGAGAGAGTAGTAGAGAGTGAGTAGTAGAGGAGTAGTAGCGAGTGAGTAGTAGAGAGTAGTAGAGAGTGAGTAGTAGAGTGAGTAGTAGAGAGTAGTAGAGAGCAAGTAGTAGATAGCAAGTAGTAGAGAGTGTGTAGTAGAGAGTGAGTAGTAGAGAGTGAGTAGTAGAGAGAGTAGTAGAGAGTGAGATGTAGAGAGAGTAGTAGAGAGTAGTAGAGAGAAAGTAGTAGAGCGTGAGTAGTAGAGCATGAGTAGTAGAGAGAAGTAGAGAGTGAGTAGTAGAGAGTGAGTAGTAGAGAGAGTAGTAGAGAGTGAGTAGTAGAGAGTAGTAGAGAGTGAGTAGTAGAGTGAGTAGTAGAGAGTAGTAGAGAGTGAGTAGTAGAGTGAGTAGTAGAGAGTAGTAGAGAGCGAGTAGTAGATAGCAAGTAGTAGAGAGTGAGTAGTAGAGAGTGAGTAGTAGAGAGTAGTAGAGAGTGAGTAGTAGAGAGAATAGTAGAGAGTGAGAAGTAAAATGTGTAGTAGAGAGTAGTAGAGAGCGAGTAGTACAGAGTGAGTAGTGGAGAGTGAGTAGCAGAGAGTAGTAGAGAGTGAGTCAGAGAGTGAGTAGTAGAGAGTAGTAGAGAGAGTAGTAGCAGAGAGTGAGTAGTAGAGAGTAGTAGAGTGAGTAGTAGAGAGTGAGTAGTAGAGCGTGAGTAGTAGAGTAGTAGAGTAGTAGAGAGCGAGTAGTAGAGAGTAGTAGAGAATGAGTAGTAGAGAGAGTAGTAGAGAGTGAGAAGTAGAGAGAGTAGTAGAGAGTAGTAGAGAGTGAGTAGTAGAGTAAATAGTAGAGAGTAGTAGAGAGCAAGTAGTGGAGAGTGAGTAGTTGAGAGTAAGTAGCAGAGAGTAGTAGAGGCACTATAAGACCTGTTTTCACCATCATTGTAATATGATTTCTCCTTTTGTATGTTATGGAATTGTAACCATGATGACCATATTATTTTTGATCATATGTCTGCTTATGTTGGCTATGATACTGCACATAAGATCACGTTGTTAAAATAAATATTTTAACCTTACCATGTCTCTTCTTTACTCTTGTTTTGGACTGGTATGAGAGTATAACAAAAGAGTGTTCTTACTTCCCACCATTCTTAGGTTTGTACTAAGTTGCATGTTCTAGGTTGGCTAATCATTGGTTACTTTGCTATAGGACGAAGAGCTAATGTGACACTGATGCTAGCTGGTTGGGGTTTTTCTAGGTACTGATGTGAATTTCTGGCACACCACAATTCACTGATGTCCTAGGTCTCTGTGCACAGTTCTGTGTATGAGCAGGATCCTTGCAACAGTTTCAGCTAGAGCAGCTCTGCTGACCTGGTTCTCTGGCTCTAAAGCAGCATTGCTGACCTGGTTCTCTGGCTCCAAAGCAGCTCTGCTGACCTGGCTATCTCCCTCTAAAGCAACTCTGCTGACCTGGTTCTCTGGCTCTAGAGCAGCTCTGCTGACCTAGTTCTTAGGCTACAGAGCAGCTCGGCTGATCTGGTTCTCTGGCTCTACAACAGCTCTGCTGACCTACTTCTCTGGCTCTAAAGCAGCTCTTCTGACCTGGTTCTATTGCTCTAAAGCAGCTCTGCTGACTTGGTTCTCTGGCTCTAGAGCAGCTCTGCTGACCTGGCTCTCTGGCTCTACAGTAGCTCTGCTGGCCTGGTTCTCTGGCTCCAAAGCAGCTCTGCTGACCTGGTTCTCTCACTCTAAAGCAGCTCTTCTGACCTGGTTTCTCTGGCTCTACAGCAGCTCTGCTGACCTGGTTCTCTGGCTCCGGAGCAGCTCTGCTGGTCTAGTTCTTAGGGTCTAGAGCAGCCCTTCTGACATGGGATGCACGGGAGCAGGATTCGCGGACTGGTCGCATACCAATCGCGCACATCAAGTAATATTAAATGTATATGATGTAACTCAAAAACACGCAGCCGTCGCACACCGTACGCGGATCCTTCACGACTCTTCTAAAATGGCGTTTAGAATCCGCGCACCCACCGTGATATGTGCGCTTTGAGTGCGTTACTCCGAAAAAAAAATGGAATTTTTATTAAAAAAAGAAAATAATATAAATATATTAAAATAAAAAAAGAAAACAAAAATATTAATCAATATTTTAGTATGAATTAAACTTTTTTTGTGCAATTTTCAGAAAAATATATAATGTTATTTAATGAATAAAATATTTATATATAAACTGTTAAAAAACGGTAGAAAATCTGTACAAAAAAAAGGTATAACTACTATCACACTTAAAAATTAGCATTTAAAAAACGTTTAAAGTCATTATAAAGACCATAGGTTTCAGAGACGTTATAGTTAGAAAGCTTTGAAATTCACAGAAGAAAACATAGGTTTCAGGGGAGTTATAATTAGCTGGCCATTTCACTCGTACAAAACCATAGAAATTCCTCCGTTATAGTTTGTTCTGCTAACTATAACTCGCGTGCCCGCAATGCACTGCTGATGATGTTACATATTGCATCATTCATGACTATTCAATGACTCTTCATCTCCATGCCTGGACCTCTCAGTCCCTCCCGGTTACAACATTGCTAGACTGGACAGGCAATCTAACAAGAAAGGAGGAGGCATCACCTGCATCTACCGATCCAACCTCAGTGCCACAGAACTCCTGGTGGATTCTACAGTCTCTTGCGAATACCTTGCACTCTCCATCTGTAGCAACTCCATTCTTTTATGCAAGCTACACATCACCTATCATCCCCCTAGCACGAACGACTCCTTCACTGTCCAACTCATGGAACTTATCACTGCTAAATCCTCCTCGAACTCTAAAGATATCTTCCTGGGTGACTTCAACCTGCACTGGAATGACCCCAAGGACCCTCATGTCAACACCATCAAAGATCTCCTGTGCGATCTAGCCCTGACTCAAGCCTGTTCACTCCCAACTCCCCCGAAAGGGGCCACCCTCGACTGGATCATCTCTAAGGACTCAACAGTCAAGCTTATCTCTATGGACCCGTGTGACTGGTCTGACCACCACGCCATCACATTCCTACTACCTGGCACCCACAAGATAAGGGCACCACAACCAGTGATTCCTAAATGCTGGATTAGAGACACTAGAAACCTAGACCACAATGAACTGAAGGCTCGCTGCACATCTGACCTCCCCCCCTCCCATTTCTCAACGGTCAATGACCTCAATAATCATTACTCTACAACTATCTCGAACATCATGGATGAACTAGCCCCACTAAAGCTAAAAAGAACCCGTACAAAAGATAAGAACCCCTGGTTCACTGGACCCCTCAACGATGAGAGGAGATACCTCCGGGAATCCGAAAGAATCTGGAGACAGCACCGCTCCGCCGCTCATCTTAAACTTCTTCGCCAGGCCAGAAATGCCTACAACAAGAACATCCTTACCTCAAAAAAATAATTTTTCAGATCTGAACTAGAAAACGCCAAGAACAGACCTCGCAAGCTCTTCGACATGGTCAAACACCAATCCAATAAACTGGTCAAAACCTCGAAAGAAACACCCAAGTCCTTAATATCATCGGAGGAATTCTCCTCCTTCTTCGCTGACAAAGTCACAGCCTTATAAAATGAACTTAGTGCCGCCACATACTCTCTATCCCTCCCAGGCATGCACCCTCCTCCTGAGATGCCCCCACAGACTTCACCTAAGAACCAAGCACTTTGGACTGACTTCAACCTCTACGACGGAGACTCCGTATCTAAAATCCTATCGTCCCTAAAACCGAATAACCACTTTAACGACCCGATCCCCTCCAACTGCCTAGTGACCGTCACCCAATCCATTATCCCTAGCTGGACTGCAATAATTAACGCCTCATTCCAGCGAGGTTCCATTCCTGACTCTCTGAAACCGGCCAAGTCCTCCCCATTTTGAAAAAGCTGTCGCTGGACCCAGCCATTACAGACAATTTCAGACCTATCTCCAACATCCCCCTCTTAGCCAAAGTGTTGGAGAAGTGTGTACAACAGCAACTAAGCCAACACATCAACAACTTCCACCTTCTCAACGACTTCCAACCTGGATTCAGACCTAGGCAGAGTACTGAAACGGCCATGCTCCACATCGTTGACAACGCCCTCCTTGCTTTAGACCAAGGGAAAACATGCCTTTTAAACCTCCTAGATCTTTCATCGGCCTTCGACACGGTCAACCACGAAAAACTAATCGAACACCTCAAACTCAGGATGGGTTTGAATGGCACTGTTCTAAATTGGTTTAGATCCTTCCTCCAAAACCAATCGCAGCGATTCCTAATCAACGGCAACCTCTCTGCTCCCTCTCCGGTCAAAGTCGGAGTCTCCCAAGGATCAATCCTGTCCCCTACCCTCTTCAACCTCTACCTCGAACCACTTGCCGAAGTATTACGCTCAGCAAATATCTCCTACCATATGTATGCTGACGAGACCCAGCCCTACATCAAAGCCTCCTCTCTCGAAGATATTCTCTCCCTGAATGAGGCCCTGAAATCAACCACCCACTGGCTCACCTCCAATCACCCTTCAATCAACTCAAGCTCAATGCCAAGAAAACAGAATTTCTCCTAATTTCCCCTCAAAAACCAATCCCGAGACGCAGATATGAATCAAGGCTATCACAGCCCTAGATTGCCCACCGACCATCGTGGACTCAGCAAAATCTCTGGAAATAACCCTTGACTGCAAGTTGAACATGAGGGACCACATCAACTCGATGGCCAAATCAGCCAGAATCCACTTGAGCTACCTCTGGAAACTGAAACCCTTCCTTGACACTACCGAGCTAAAAAGTGCAGTACTAGTGCTAGTAATCTCTAGACTGGAATATGGATGCTCCACCCTCTCTGGTTTACCCAAGATCTCCCTGGCACCTTTGAGAGCCTGCCTCAATGCTGCCGCCAGACTTCTTACAAGCTCACAAAAATTTGACCATACAACACCACACCTGAAAGCATTGAACTGGCTTCCCCTTGAGGCCAGAATACAACTCAAACTGGCCTGCATTACACACAAGGCCTTATACTCAAAGTCCCCGGCTTATCTTGCACAGAAACTGGTGGTATCTGGTGGAATCAGAAAAACCCGGTCCGCCAGAGACCTCTTACTCCACCCCGCACGGTTCCGGAAAAAAAAAACGTTTAACCGGGCTTTCTGTGGATCTGCCCTAAGAATATGGAACTCTCTCCCGCTAGCCATCAGAAGAATCCCCTCTTTGGCACGTTTCAAAAAGGAGGCCAAAACCTTTCTTATGGGTAAATTCCTCTCTTAAATGCTGCCTCCTACCAACACATAAACTTTGACTAACTACTGACTAGCGACTCCCTTCAGAATACCAGGCTACCTCATCAGGAAATCTGGGGCCTTATCTGGAGCTATTTAAATGTAAACTGAATATATGCTTGTCCTCTGCCCCTAATGTGTTTCCTTGCCTAATGTGATCACATGTAAAGCGCTCTGATACCCTAACGGGTCAAGTTCGCGCTCTATAAAACAATAAAAATAAAAATAAAATAAAAAAAATGACATGGTCAGTGACATCACTGATGACAACACTGATGACATCTCAAATGAAATAACTGATGACATCACTGATGACAACATTCATGTGACAATCTGATACACAAAAACACAAATAGGTGCTATTGGTCTACATGGACTGGAAAGTGTCTGGTTTCCTCAGAACTATGTGTGTATATATAGAAAAGGAGACTAACAGGTAGTGAGAGAAGAAAACCCATCAGCCCACCCGCAGGCGGAGCTTCATCATCTGGGATGTAGAAATTACAGACTGGTATCCACTAGTGGACTCACTTTTGATGTAGTGAGTGATAACTAGTCTTGGATCCACCAGTGGAAGCAAAAATACAGAAGAATATAAGCTATGGGCTGGGTTGTTGCAGTGCTAAAGAAGGTGGTGTGTTGGTGAGGAGAAAAGAAAAGTGTATTAAAATTGACTAACATGGTGCCTGAGTGTGACTTTTATTCTGGCGGTCACCATGGTGACAAAAGTAAAAACGCAGAGTGTGGATAGACTTCCAACAAATACTGCTATCCTGATGGTGAGTTAACTGATCTTAACTGGTCGACATGTTTCAGCCGTGAACGGCTTTCTTCAGGACCTATGGTAACGACACTACTGCAACTATTAATCAAAAGATATAGTGTTCAAATGAAAATTACATACCATGCAAGGAAAACCTACCGACCCAATCTTGGATATCAAAAGCAACTCTCCCAAAGTCTGCTTGGGAGTGGCCTCACCTCGCCTGGCACTCGCTCAGGTAATGAGGCCCCGCTCTGTCCGTCGGTACCTCTAAGCTCAACTGAGCTGATACACCTCATCATACACTAGTATAACCTTTCATCACTCACTGTAAAATACAGAGTACCATATTTGAAACCATTGACACACCAATACCAGTTACTACATACCCACTCACTGATTCCTAAGTCTACACACACAACTGCCCATTCAACAACAGAATCATTTATACATACAGTCACTAATTAATAGAACACTATCAAAATGCACTTATACACATATATAGACATTGATACATCAGCGGTGATCTTAGTCGGTTAGGCAGTCATCCTATTCACTCATGAAAAAAATTAATCACACTTACATTTACTCACTTACACAATTATCCAACAACACCTCATTTATTCAAACACGTAGTAACTCATAGTTAATATGTTAAAAAATCACCCTTACAATTATACACTCATTCATATAGTTACTCTCACAATCACTGACTCTTACATATACTTATTTATATCCACCAACTCTCATATACATGCCTTTTATTTTTTTACTTTGTTGAAGATGTACAACTAAAACATATTTTCGCTCACCAACACACAAATAAATACACTCAGTCACCCAAACAACTGTTTCCACTTGCACTCTTAAACCTATACACCTAGTCAATCAACCATTCACACATCTATGCATAGAGTTACACACACCCCATCCAACCACACACAAACTCAGTGTCCCATACAAATACTCACCCAACTAATCAATAACTAATATACACACTCATGTAGTTAGTGACCAACTGATGAAGCATGTTATACAACAACAGAGACATGGATGCAGACATTCACATAGTTTAGTTACTAATCCATGTATTAAGTGAGACACTTTTAATTACTCTCTTAAACAGACAGTCAGACAGCTACTAAATCCTCCATCCAGACAGTTATATATCCACTCAATCTTCAATACAGATTGGTATATATATAATACATATTTAAATTTCAAACTAAACCACATTACCTGGATGATGTCATCAGTGATGTCATTTGAGATGTCATCAGTGATGTCACTGACCATGTCATGAATGATGCAATATGTGACTTCATCAGCAGTGCATTGCGGTCGCGCGAGTTATAGTTAGCAAAACTAACTATTACGGAGGAATTTCTATGGTTTTGTACGAGTGAAATGGGCAGCTAACTATAACACCCCTGAAACCTATGTTTTTTCCTGTGAATATATATATACCTATACACAGAAAAACTGCATTCAAAATGCGAACACGACTTCAATCATGAAATAGTCCAGCTCAGTGGGCGTAAGCCATGTGGCATCTCAGTATTTGCAGTTCACATTTACATAATTCCACAGTGGGTGCATGCCATACCCCTTGTTTGATGCATATACAAACCCCAGTGGTTGGTTTTGAAGCTGCCGGCATGGAACCTTGCCATTCAAGTGTCACTAAATCGGACACTCTGCTCATGCAGCGTCGTAGTTCCCTTAGCGATGCGGACTTGCTTAATAGGCAGTAGGGTGTCCTCGCGGTCAGAGCAGGCCGCTCAAATTCAAATTTGCACAAAACCATACAGGAAAATCATACAGCCCTGATGAGAACACGTTAATTAATATTTTGAGTTCGAAACGCGTCGGCCAAATGGAGACATGCACTCTTGAATGACTGAAACATTGACTCAGTCTATTCTTCTCTTTCTTTGACTAATACTGTGCATGTTATTGATTCATCTGTTCTCCACTTGATTTCTTCCTAACTGTTTTCACCATTCCTTGATTGGAATTGTATCAAAAATGTGGATACTGTGGTAATGTATATATGATATTGACCAAACTGGAATACCGTGCAAATGTACATATGAAATGTACATATGAAATGTTTTGATTTGTGTTTTATGTAGTAGTGTTGCAATTTTGTATAGTTGTTTTTTGAATAATTGTGTGTATATGGTATGTCTTTTTCGTAAAATTGTCTTTCTAACTAAAAATAAATAATTCAAAAGGTATAAATAAATAATACCATACAAATCCTCAATCAATAGGTGATTTGTTACTCCAATTAAGGAGATGTTGTAAAGTATATGTACGGCCAGCACTACATTTTTTCAAATTTTTTTACATATGGTCCAGCTGCCCGTACGTCCCAGGACCTGACTCCCTGTTTATAACAGTTTAGGGCGGGCGCACGCCCGCGAGAGTGGTAAGGGCACTATAAGTAGTACGTGCACTTAACTCATTGTGATTTGACCAAGTGGAGGGACGTCCTCGCCCCTCCAAGATATGTCCGAGAAAGACACCCTGTCGTTCTCTGAAAATCATATTCAGTCTTTAATAGCCTCTGCTCCATTCTCCAATATCGCTTTAAGCACCTCCGCACAGCAACAAAATGAATCTGATAAATTAATCAGATTAAGTAAAAAACATATTCGAACTGAGCTACACGGCCATTTTCTTTTGAGGCACCTTAAGGGAGGCACTATCCCTTGGGGACTTCAAGTGAAAAATTTGCCAGTGATCTTTACGGAGGACGCAGAATACAAAAAGGGTTTCAGTTGCATAAACACAAAGTGTAGCAGGGACCTTATGGTCCATACGATTGAGACAGCTCAACGTTTGTGCCAGAAGGAATTGGAAGAAATTGAGGAAGTTACTAAAAGTATCCAGGATAACCAGTTGGTTACTGATGCCAAAGCACTTCTCGAAAAAATTGAAAAAGAGATTTTGTCTTTTAAAGACACTGCCATAAACAATAAAACTGCCCAATACGAAAGGGACTCCAAATCCTTCACTTTGGAGAAAGCCTATCCGTTCTTGAAGGACGATTATTATTCTCAGGCTGAATCAAGAGGGGCCCTTTATAACTATCAAGGACGATCACGAAACAGGTTTAAAACTTTTTCAGAGACATCATCTTCATCTGACTCGTCCGGCCCTGAAACACGAGGTAATACTAACAAAAAGCAGGTCTCTTTTTTAGAGAAGGGCCAGCAAAACAAACCCAGACAAAAAATACCATGGGAGATGCGCACCCGGAAAAACTCCTACAAATCATAGAGGTTCCATCTACAATAGTCAATTTGTCAACTAAAATTCTAACAGCGGATGAACAATCTGTGCTCAGCTTGGGACTCAAATTTGTGCCGAATACACAGCCAAATTTCACTAAAACTAAAATGGAAATGATCGCATTTTGCCGCAAGATCCGGCTCAAGGCTTTCTTTCACAACCAGCCACTTATAAACAACTATGAAACAACTGGGCTGAGGAACAAGTCCACATTCATTCCCAATCAGAATATTCCCAAACAGATTCGTGCTTTTGAGGAAGTGGTTCTTTCCTCAATTAACAAGCTTGAGAAAAAGAAAATGTATACCAAACCAAACTTAAGTAAAAACCAACAGATAGCACTGAGGGGTCTTAGCGAAGACGGCACAATCATAGTAAAGCCCGCCGACAAGGGCGGAGCAACGGTACTGTGGCCCAGGGATAAATATCTGAAGGAAGGCGAACTCCAGGTAAACAATCAAACCTGGTATAGAAAAGTAACTGTGGACCCAACGAAAGAAATCCAAGGAATAATTGTGGATCTGATCCAAAAGGGGTATGACGGTGGGTATGTGGGTGTGAAAGAAAAAGAATTTCTTGTGAAAAAATTCCCCCGCACACCCCTGTTGTATCTTCTTCCAAAGATACACAAGAACCCAGCAGAGCCCCCTGGAAGACCTATCGTCTCAGGGTGTGACTCGTGCTTGGAACCGCTTTCTAAATACGTCGACTATTTTTTGAAACCATTTTTGACCACTGTACAATCATATTTACAGGATACCACGGATTTTCTGGTCAAAATTGAAAACATGGAGTTTAACGCTTCCACTGAAATCATGGTTACAATGGACGTGACATCATTGTACACGCAAATCCCGCAAAGTGAAGCATTAGAGGTGATGGAGTTATACCTGGATAGGAGAACACGACCACACAGGGTCCCCACGTCTTTCATCTTAGAACTCGCTGAGCTCACGTTGAAGAAAAATTATTTCCGCTTCAACGACGAGTTCTTTGTTCAAATCAAGGGGACAGCCATGGGTTGTCCCTATGCGCCGGAGATGGCCATATTGTTTATGGCAGAGTACGAGAACAAATTCGTGGAGAATAATAACCCGTTTAAGAAACACATCAAACAGTGGCTCAGATATATTGACGACGTGTGGCTCCTGTGGCAGGGGAGTCACACCGAATTGACTGAATTCCATCAGTGGCTTAACAATAAGCATCAGGACATCAAGTTCTCGATGGAACAGAGCAATGCTAAGATGACGTTCCTAGATGTTGAAATAAAATGTATGGAAGGACGTCTCAAATCGTCTCTCTTCAAGAAAGAGACAGACAGAAATACCATCCTCCACCACCAGAGTGCACATCCGAGGAATCTGAGGACTAATTTGCCCTATGGGCAGCTTCTCCGCATAAGGAGGAATTGCTCAGAGATTACAGATTTTGATTTACACTCTAAGAATTTTTGTGAAGAAATGATGACGAGGGGATACCCTAAAAAACTGCTCAAACACGCACGCAAGAGGGCACGTTACACTCAACGCGAGTGCCTCCTTGAACGTAAAACCAAACGGGAATTAGATAAAATGGTTTGTGTCACGACGTTCGGCCCCCATGCCCACCAAATAAGACAGACTATACTTAAGAACTGGCATTTGTTGGAGGAGTTGGAATGCCCATTTCCGAAGCCCATCTTTGCTTTTAAAAAAAACAAAAGCATAGGACAACAGATTGTTCGTGCTGACATAAGGGTGGACAAACCTAAACATGACTTGCTATCAGCATGGGGTCTAAAACAGATCACGGGCCACCATAGATGTGGAAACTGTGTGTCGTGTGTCACAACGATTGAGGGCAGTGAATTCATCCACAGAAACATAAGATGGAAAAACGAAAATTTCAGCAATTGCAAAACCAAAAATGTGGTTTATGCAATCATTTGTAGGTGTAACAAACTGTACATAGGCAAAACGAACCAGCAAATTAATGCTCGCGTCACTCAACATAGATCGCGCATTAAGAACAAAGTCACATCTGCTCCCATGGTACAACACTTTATGGATCATGGCCATTCAGAAATGGACTTTAAATGGACAGTCCTGCACACAATTGGGCTTAATAGGAGAGTCTTTGATGTCGATGATGCTCTACTCAAAAAGGAAGCTTACTTGATACTACGATTTAATAGCCACCAGACTGGGCTAAACTCTATGTCTGAAATTTCCAGATTATGAAAGCAACTATCTTTTCTGATAATAGAAAGAAATCTCCACGAACTACATGTCCCATAATTCCTGAGGTCAGGTGACCTAATATAGTAACCACCCCTCTTCCAACATGGCGCTTTGATGTTTTGTCGCCAGCACTTGGAAGGAGAGCCCTTAAACTAAAGTTCACGGGTAAGTGAATTCTAGAAGCCAATACCGCTTTGAATCATTGCCTATTTGACAAGCAGTTAGTAACTGAGCGCTTGTCTTTTCTGTAGAATTGAACACGCTCTGATCTGGTCTCGAGCTGTCCCGTCTTGAACCCGTCACAAGCAGTGAAAAAACGTGACCTGAAGCTCAGGTACATGCGGCTGACAGTTAAGAACAATATATGCCTTGTAACACGAAAACGATAACCAAAAAGCTAGCGCTCACATTGCATGATGTTACAAACACTCAGTAGCGAGTTACAGAACATCTTCTCCCCCCTGCAGGTCCTGCACTGCGCTGAACCGCGCTGAACTGTCCGTGATTTGTCTCATTTTTAAACCATCTTTAAAACCATCTTGTGCAGTGAAAACACGCGAGCCTAAGTACAGGTACAAGCGGTGATAGTCAAAATTTACGCATGTGATCCAGCACATAATGAGCATGATTCACATTCCACCTCATTTTAACCCCTTAGGCTTACAATCGGTATCGGTGGGCACGTCACAAGTCCTCCTTGAAATTACCTGGGATGCCCAATGCAATCACCTTAAGGTAATACATGTCAAAAAGGTCGAGAAAAAAGTGCACGATTTTGGCATTATAAACTGACTTTATCTTGGAACAATGTATTGATCAGGTGTCCCTCTTTCAGAAACCACTGCAGGGACCATACAAAGTAACTGAACCCCATCAACTGAAACCCCATAAAAAGTGCGACGACTCTTGTAAGGTAACCCCCTTGCAATTAAAGCTCATATTGGAGCAGTTCACAGAGGCTATCGATTTTAAAATAGGAACTTATGTGTATTTTTTTTTTCTCTCTTCATTCTTTTGCACAAAACCATACAGGAAAATCATACAGCCCTGATGAGAACACGTTAATTAATATTTCGAGTTCGAAACGCGTCGGCCAAATGGAGACAAGCACTCTTGAATGACTGAAACATTGACTCAGTCTATTCTTCTCTTTCTTTGACTAATACTGTGCATGTTATTGATTCATCTGTTCTCCACTTGATTTCTTCCTAACTGTTTTCACCATTCCTTGATTGGAATTGTATCAAAAATGTGGATACTGTGGTAATGTATATATGATATTGACCAAACTGGAATACCGTGCAAATGTACATATGAAATGTACATATGAAATGTTTTGATTTGTGTTTTATGTAGTAGTGTTGCAATTTTGTATAGTTATTTTTTGAATAATTATGTGTATATGGTATGTCTTTTTCGTAAAATTGTCTTTCTAACTAAAAATAAATAATTCAAAAGGTATAAATAAATAATACCATACAAATCCTCAATCAATAGGTGATTTGTTACTCCAATTAAGGAGATGTTGTAAAGTATATGTACGGCCAGCACTACATTTTTTCAAAAAAAAGCAGAGAGGAACGTAGCAGTAGCTACCTCGAAGTCAGGCCAACCAGCAATGTACCTTAGGCAGATATACAGGTAGGTTCGTCCCGGTCTCTAAATACTGTCTTTTGGCTATCTGTGCACCTTTCGCACCATCATCAAGCATCCAGGACAGGGCACCACTTGGGATGTTAGGGATTACTCAGGGTGGGTGCCGGTTCAAAATGTTTGAAGCTGTTTCTGTCCAAGACTTTGATCAGGAGGCCAGCCAACTAGCCCATGGAGTCACTTTTGTAGTCCTGGGCTCAAGCAGTGGAACAGGGCTCAAGCATCAGGACAGGTCTCTGAGGGTTCAAAACAGGCTCCAGTCTGCAAAGCAGTCCTTCCAGAAGCAACATTCTTGTGAAGTACACAGCAGGCCCTAGCATCAGGCAGTCTTCCAAGAGTCCTTCCACACCGAAACAGAGACATTTTAAGGCATAGGCCAAGTGGACTCTGGGCCAGGGCCCCAGCCTTCCAGTGACCCCCTGATAGAGCCAGCTTTGTTCTGCAGAGATTCTTGCCCTGATTAGCTTGAATAATTCTTAAACATATTGTTTTAAATACCATTGTCTTTTCATTCGTTTTAATGTAAGTGATGTGTGAGTCTATTACAGATATTTTGCAGAAAATATTTTGTTTATGCGTCATACACCCTCCATAAATAATACTTTTAGATTAAAACAGGACCTTACTTAATAGAAATGGGTATGTTTCACAGAAATTATTTGCAGTAATATTTGTGCGCTGTAGTTGTATTACAATGTTAAAAAGACTTGTCACTATCTCTGAATATTAGATGTAAATGCATTTAGAATTTGGACCAGTGTGACTCTGCACTGTCAGTGACTCAGCCAAAGATGGCATGAAAGATCTGAAACTGGATCATAAATTCAAAGTTGTTCTGAAAAGGGCCCCCCAAAATACGTTTGGCCCTCAGCCCCCAAAATCGTTACGATGTCTCTGGACTGCAGAGTGGGTTTGAGGCTTCTATTTTTGTACCTGGTGCCTTCTTTGAAGTAGGAGAAGTTCCCAGAGAACTCCCTTGAAGTTTCCCTGGTGCCTCCCTGTCTGCATGAACAATGCAGGTCTGAAAAGTCGTTTGTGTGAAGGCAGGGCACAGCCTATTCAGTTGCAAGTGTGACTGCTGGAGCGCAGGGTTCGGCTCGTCACTTACTCATCTGCTAGAAACCCTCCAATTCCAGGTCAATGGATCTTTGATGTCAACTGAGACGTCAGAGTTATATATCAGTACAATCGATATCAATTATCATTACTTTAGCACAGTCAATAAAGAAAGTTTAGTTGAGTTAAAGGGTTTTATTTTGTGTCTTTTTGGTTATTCATTAATTTTATTTAAGTATTATTTTTCAAAGTGCATCAGTAAAGGTTAACAATCAATCAGTCAATAAATCAATCAATTTTTTGTAGTAGAAGGATTCAACTCAGCAATTCAAAATAAGCATGCATATGGTATATGACAAGCGCGTTCCATTAAGAAAGGTCCCTATTCCAAGCTAAATCAAAGTGAACATCAAAAGAGATAAAACTGTCAGTTCAGAAACCGTGAAGAGTTTCTGATGAGAGAATCGAGTATAAACATAAAGCTTTGGTAGAATAAGTTAGTGATAATCTATGTTCAAATAATAGCCAATCAGAAAATAACTAAGACTTCCCATATATAGATGACTGAGAAACTCATACTCAGAGAGTCAAGGAAGGGAATCAGAATGAGATACAACCCTCAATCTAAAGATGGGATCTTACAATGGTAGAAGCATCTGCTCTCATCAGATCTGCCTAGTCTAGGAACACAAACTAAACTAAACAACCATTTTCTATGTAGCATTAACAGTAACAAAATTGATGGCCTTCCTTCCTCATGTTGACCAATAAGATTTCAGCTTGCTCCTGGAAAATAGGTCTACTCCTCATATTCCCACCAGAGTACAATCATCTTTCAACCATGTGTCCTTGAATGTTTTCAATTGTTTTTCAATTGTCTTGAATGTTGCAGGTACATCCTTTCTATCGTGTAGTATCATCTTTCCGTGAAATCATCCTCTCTGTCATTTACATTGTCTGCAGAGAGAACCTCCCTATCAGTCGTCTAATAGAACGAATGTCTATTCATTAACTAATAAACAGTTGCTTCGAACTTGCAACGTGTGCTGCAAAAACAAGATAAACAACTTGCACAACTTGTTGGTTAAAGTGAAAAACAAGCATTTCAGTATAAATGGGCCTTCACATTGCAAATATGGCATCTTCACATATGCTTATGTTAGAATGTATGTATCATTATTAAGTTATAGATCTTTAGATTTCAGATGTGGTTGCCTACTAAAATTTCTGCATGAAAACATTCTATATTTTTAAACATTAATCATGCACATTTACAATTTTTATTAAGTATTTAGTAAAATATTACATTCACATAAGCAGTGTCTCCCCTCTGATGGTTGAAAAGCCATCACAATTTCTTCACAAATTAACCTTTTTCTAGTGCACTCTCACTCTAAGTTGAGTCATCCTTTGCAGTTTGGATTTTACACGTTCTTTTAATACCTTGTATTCTCTATCCTCTCCTTCATTGCTAGTTTTCTTCTAATTTCTCTTTGTCTCTCTTCATTATTTTTCCTGTTTAAACAACATCTATCTGTTTTATATACAGCATATACGGTTATCTACCAAGCAATTATAATAGGCACAGGTTCTGAAATTATTCCAAACACTCCCCCTCCTATTGTTCCAGCCCATTTACCAAGAGCAGAAGCTCCTTTACCAAAAGTCACTAACACACTAGTAGTTTGTAATTGTTCCAGTTCAGATTTGAGGTCAGAAATGTTCTTTGCAGATTATTCTATCTTCTTACTTCCATCTGGTATATATGAACAGCAATGCTGAGCTTTTAACATCTTTCAACTCCTCCTTTCTCTGCCAGTAAAATCTAAAGCTTATCGATTTGTAAAGCCATTGATCTAACAGCCACTAATTCTATATTAGGAGCCATCAAAGCTCAATATGTCCAAATTGCTAATTTGTCATATTCTGTTGGCAGCTTTCTGATATTTTCATCATTTAAAATCACTCCTACAGGTGATAATATTGCTCAAAATATGTCTTCCACTATTTGGGTTATCATAAACACTATGGGGCCTATTAGTATGACGGACGGACTTTGTCTACCCGCCATCCTGTCAGACAACGTGACCGCCCGCCATAAGGGCAGGGGTCCCATCCTTGGAATTAGGAGGCACCTGTGGCAGGTGCATCCCGCATTTTTAACATTGCGATGCTAAAAAAGCACGTTGTGCGTTTCAAAGCACAACATGACAGGCACCGTGCAGAGCCTGTCATGTTGCACTTTGAAATGCGGGAGGGTACCATAGGTACCCCCCATGTGCACCCCCGCCCCGGAGTCCCAGGGGGCCCGCAACGGGCCCCCGCAGGGAGTCTCCGCATGCCTTTCCGTGGCGGCATTGCCGCCACAGAAAGGCATTCCCCAAAGCCCATCCTTATATGGCTGGCGGTGTCTGATAGACACCGCCACCATATTTGACCTTTTCCGCCCCATCCGCCGCGGACCCCCCAGCCATCCTAATGTGGCAAGGGTCATTTCTGTGCGGATAGTGAGCAGATTTCCCCCGCCAGGCCGGCGGTGGCTACCGCCAGCCTGGCGGGGGCAATTCGCCCGCCAGCCGAATGGGTCCCTATGTGTATGCCGGTGAGATGGTGTCATGATTAAAGCATCTAAGCTATTTACATGGTACATGATTGGGAACAATAAAGCAGAATAGCAAATACCTTGTCAGGTAACTGAAAATAAGCATCTTGTCCACAAACAAAGTACACTCCTGGAATAACTGCTTTTTCCCCTGTAAGAATTTGAAGAGGTCCTGCTAAAACTTCAAATGTGTGTTTACAACTGCTAATGCAAATGTGCTTTTTTCTAAACTGATTTCTTATTTTATTAGCACATAATTCCAGCTTTTGTTGCCTATCTAATTTCAATCTTGGCTATACTATTTTCTTTCTTAATTCATCTTCTTCTTTCTTCCAAACATTGTGGTAAACATCTTTTTTGCCCTCCTGTCTACCAATATATACTTTTTCTACTGTTTCATTAAACAGGTTAAGGTATTTTCATATGACTTGATTGTATCAATGACTGTTGGTGATCTAAAGAAATAACATGCAGTGTCTTGATCTTTTTTCTCTGGGTGTAAATTAATGCTTTTCTGGAGTGCTACATTTGAAAAGAATCATGTCATAATTGGAAAAATTATTTAAAAAAGCATTCCTGTCTATAAAATAAGCTAAGCAATATGCTACATGTAATTTCCTTTGACAACAGGATATGATGATAAGTCACCTCGTCTCTGGCTGAAGAAGGTAAATGAGTGCAGCCGTAGTAATATTTAGTATCTAAGGCTTGTGTATATTCCTGAATTAATCTAAAATAAACTTTAGTTGATAATCCTTCTTTAAAGAAACTACAAATGAAGCTTTTAGTGTTGATTCATCTATTGTGTATGCAGATGTTGTAGTTTCAAGTGTAGTTATAGGCATGTCTATCTCTGGGGTATGATTGAATCCCACTAACAATGCTATGCTTACTATTAATACAACTATTAATGTAACATCTAAAATAATACCATACCTAGCTTTGGTACGGGAACGTGTGCTTGTCTACAGTCAGAACACTGTGCGGAATATAGTAGCAAGCAGATTCAAATCTCTGCCTTAATGTCTGCTTGTGCAAAAGCAAAACATTTTCCTTTTTCTCTATTTTTTCTTTTTGAAAATTGACTCACAGTTACATTAATTCAGCTTATGTATAATAATTTTCACATCCCTAACCCTAGTCCGTCTTCTTCTAAACGTGTTATCCATACTCTTCTACTGCAATGTTGGCCCTAGGGAATTCTCTTTAATTCTTTTTTTATTTGGTTTTATTCATTTTTTTATTGTTACTGTCTCTATTTATTTCATGACCCTCACACAAATAATCACTTGTTTTTGAAGCTGTTTTCAGTTCAGATAATGCTCGTCAAGTACTCAAATGCAATATTTTTCTCAACTATTTGTTTTCATCAATGCTGTTTGTCTGTGTGGCGTATATTGGAGGCTCAAAAAACTCAGAGCTCAATTCCTCTGGACTTTGTTTTGACCTACTTAGCATATCACTTGAATAATAGGTCCACTCAGGTGCTAAATACCTTCAAGAAGGTACTCTTTCTCTTTTAGATCTCCTCAGGGTTTGCTGATCCTCTTCTGTGTCACTTTTACTGCTGGATTCTGTTTCTTTGATGATTTTAGGCGGTATTTGTTTGATTGACACACTTGACCTTAATTCTCGTTAACCACTTAGCCATTTGAATCTCTAGATTTGGGCCTCCAGTCTCATACTCGTTCCTTCATCTAAGTTATTCAATTGTGTTTGGCGACTCCAAAGATTTTTCAGAGGGTACATTCACACCACTCTGCAATATTTCAGTAACCTGCACTGGTGTGAAATCACACTGTTCTTCATGCCTTTCTTGTTCTTCTGACTGTGCTATGACCGGTGCTCTCGGACTAGTTTCAAAAAACACTACTCCTTCATTTGGATACCTTACTCTTTGAGTGTGTGATGCATGCACTTACTTTGCTATCCCAGCAATTTTGACAGTAGTGTTTGTGATCAGAATAACTTGGTAGGGGCCGTTCCACCGTGGCTCCAGACAAGATTTCCACACATGCTTCTTCACCAAAACCCAGTACCCATGGCTAAGGTCATGGCACTGCTCATGATGTGTATTTGTAGTGGCAGCTCCAACCTGGTGAGAAACAGAATGCACTATGTTAGCCAGTTCTTTGCAGTAATCAAGTATCATGTAATCCAAATAACTGACTAACCTATCCACCACTTAAAATGTACTTGCCTGTTTCACTATACTAATTTAACACTAATCCTCTATGGGTCCCGGAGTAGCGTGCTACCCGCTGAAAAAGCGCTTAGAAGCCTCGTCAGGGGTAGTAAGCGCTATATAAATGCAATTACTATACAATACAATACAATCTCCCCAAGGAGTACTTCAAAGACTCATCAGAACCAGTGATAATGCATTTGGCCATTTCAATGAAATGGAAGCACAAACATATGCCAATCAGGATTTCAAGGTTCTGTTTACCTGCTCCACTATTGCTGAAGCCTCAGGATGATAGCTACTTTGTAATCCCTGTTCCACTTGGAGAGCCACATACAGCATTCTAAGGGCCTCATTATTAAAATGAGTACCTCGTTCTGACTAAAGAGTAGCTGGAAGTCTGTTCCTAGGTATCAATTCATGCAACAGCACTTTAGCTACAGTGAGACTGTCATTTCTTCTTGTTGGGTAGGCTTCCACCCTTCTAGAGAAAATACACACTATAGCCCAGCAATATCTCAACCCATTACAAACATGCATCATGATGATGTCTAAGTGCATTCTATTGAATGGTCCACGTGATCTTCCTACATGGCTCATGGTTACCTGCTTCTTCTTCCTAAATTCAACCGGTGGCATGTTAAACATCCGTGGCACATTTTCTCTGCTAGAATCCTGAATCAGGGTTTGAACAGTAATGTCTAAACAACCTACCAATTTCATCCCTTCTGATGTGAGCAGGATCATGAAAATCGTGTCATAGGGAACAACAAACTGTCTGGCCACACAGGACTTCCAACAGCTGAAACCCAAATGCAATTCTGTCTTTAGCACAATCTGCCCCGATCCAGCTTTGTTGTTCCACTTCTGAACTGTAATGCATTTAACAATTCTTTCAAATAAAATATTCCCCATTTCTAATGGGGAAGCCTTATAAACCTCCTGTGTGACCAAACTGTCCAAAATCATGGACCACCCCATAGCAATATTGACTATCTGTAAATATAGTCACTCATTTGTGCTGAAAGGCAATATGCTCTTGTAAGAGCAATCAGTTCCACTCCTTGTGAAGATTTAACATCTCAAAGCCATGAAGCTTTTACCACTCCTTGAATTGTACAGACTGCATAGACTGCTCTCAGAATACCCTTATTGCCTGGTAAACATGAGCCATCCACAAAAATTATGTAATCGGGGATAATCGAGGGGTTCATCTTTTATGACTGGTCTAGGCTTGGTGAATAGTTCTGTGACATCTACATAATCATGCTCAACTTTGTCCCCATCAATTTCATTCTCAGGAGTAGATAACAAAGTAGCTGGATTCAGCATGCAACATTTCGTGAGTAACATATTTTCTGATGCAAGTATTTGTTGTTCATATTTTTTAAATCTGTTGTTTGTCAAATACTGTGTTACAGTGTGGGTGAGCAATATCTCCACCGAATGGGGAACCATCACTGTAAGATGATATCCTTTCACTATGGTCTCACATCTCTCGATATGGACACTGCTAGCCGTAACTGCTTTAAGGCAGCTGGGCAATCCCATGGCAACGGGGTCAAAGGTATTTGAATAAACAAAAATCCATATGGTCGCACTCTGCTCCTCCTACCAGCGGGTTTACCCCTGGGCATTATGGTTAATGCAGTTTGTTCCAGCGTGTGCGCTTCTGGAAAAATGTCAAGTATATCCACCGTTGTGCTGGCCATCCCTGGACACGTGTTTCTAGGTCGTTACCTTTCATCAGTCGGGAATAGGCATGTGTATGGGGCTGCTGCGTAGGCTGCCAAAAGTGTTTTCAGATCTTGATACCTCTCCCGGCGCGCAGGTGCGTAAC
This sequence comes from Lissotriton helveticus, assembly GCF_964261635.1. Taxonomy (NCBI): domain Eukaryota; kingdom Metazoa; phylum Chordata; class Amphibia; order Caudata; family Salamandridae; genus Lissotriton; species Lissotriton helveticus. Next base: position 630,021,920 of record NC_136071.1, on the reverse strand, counting down.
CATGAGCTCGTCAGCTCGACCGGCTCAAGGGAGCCTTAATAAACAAAAATCCATATGGTCGCACACTGCTCCTCCTACCAGAGGGTTTACCCCTAGGCATTATGGTTAATGCAGTTTGTTCCAGCGTGTGCGCTTCTGGAAAAATGTCGAGTATATTCCCCGTTGTGCTGGCCATCCTTGGACACGTGTTTCTAGGTCGTTACCTTTCATCAGCAGGGAATAGGCGTGTGTATGGGGCTGCTGCGTAGGCTGCCAAAAATGTTGTCAGGTCTTGATATCTCTCCCGGCGCGCAGGTGCGTAACCATGAGCTTGTCAGCTCGACCGGCTCAAGGGAGCCTTAATAAACAAATATCCATATGGTCGCACACTGCTCCTCCTACTAGCGGGTTTACCCCTGGGCATTATGGTTAATGCAGTTTGTTCCAGCGTGTGCGCTTCTGGAAAAATGTCGAGTATATCCACCGTTGTGCTGGCCATCCCTGGACACGTGTTTCTAGGTCGTTACATTTCATCAGCAGGGAATAGGCGTGTGTATGGGGCTGCTGCGTAGGCTGCCAAAAATGTTTTCAGGTCTTGATACCTCTCGCGGCACGCAGGTGCGTAACCATGAGCTCGTCAGCTCGACCGGCTCAAGGGAGCCTTAATAAACAAAAATCCATATGGTCGCACACTGCTCCTCCTATCAGCGGGTTTACCCCTGGGCATTATGGTTAATGCAGTTTGTTCCAGCGTGTGCGCTTCTGAAAAAATGTCGAGTATATCCACCGTTGTGCTGGCCATCCCAGGACACGTGTTTCTAGGTCGTTACCTTTCATCAGCAGGGAATAGGCGTTGCATGGGGCAGCTGCGTAGGCTGCCAAAAGTGTTTTCAGGTCTTGATACCTCTCGTGGCGCGCAGGTGCGTAACCATGAGCTCGTCAGCTCGACCGGCTCAAGGGAGCCTTAATAAACAAAAATCCATATGGTCGCACACTGCTCCTCCTACCAGCGGGTTTACCCCTGGGCATTATGGTTAATGCAGTTTGTTCCAGCGTGTGCGTTTCTGGAAAAATGTCGAGTATATCCACTGTTGTGCTGGCCATCCCTGGACACGTGTTTCTAGGTCGTTACTTTTCATCAGCAGGGAATAGGTGTGTGTATGGGGCTGCTGCGTAGGCTGCCAAAAGTGTTTTCAGGTCTTGATACCTCTCGCGGCGCGCAGGTGTGTAACCATGAGCTCGTCAGCTCGACCGGCTCAAGGGAGCCTTAATAAACAAAAATCCATATGGTCGCACACTGCTCCTCCTATCAGCGGGTTTACCCCTGGGCATTATGGTTAATGCAGTTTGTTCCCGCGTGTGCGCTTCTGGAAAAATGTCGAGTATATCCACCGTTGTGCTGGCCATCCCTGGACACGTGTTTCTAGGTCGTTACCTTTCATCAGCAGGGAATAGGCGTGTGTATGGGGCTGCTGCGTAGTCTGCCAAAAGTGTTTTCATTTCTTGATACCTTTCGCGGCGCGCAGGTGCGTAACCATGAGCTCGTCAGCTCGACCGGCTCACGGGAGCCTTAATAAACAAAAATCCATATGGTTGCACACAGCTCCTCCTACCAGCGGGTTTACCCCTGGGCATTATGGTTAATGCAGTTTGTTCCAGCGTGTGCGCTTCTGGAAAAATGTCGAGTATATCCACCGTTGTGCTGGCCATCCCTGGACACGTGTTTCTAGGTCGTTACCTTTCATCAGCAGGGAATAGGCGTTGCATGGGGCAGCTGCGTAGGCTGCCAAAAGTGTTTTCAGGTCTTGATACCTCTCGTGGCGCGCAGGTGCGTAACCATGAGCTTGTCAGCTCGACCGGCTCAAGGGAGCCTTAATAAACAAAAGTCCATATGGTCGCACACTGCTCCTCCTACCAGCGGGTTTACCCCTGGGCATTATGGTTAATGCAGTTTGTTCCAGCGTGTGCGCTTCTGGAAAAATGTCGAGTATATCCACCGTTGTGCTGGCCATCCCTGGACACGTGTTTCTAGGTCGTTACTTTTCATCAGCAGGGAATAGGTGTGTGTATGGGGCTGCTGCGTAGGCTGCCAAAAGTGTTTTCAGGTCTTGATACCTCTCGCGGGGCGCAGGTGTGTAACCATGAGCTCGTCTGCTCGACCGGCTCAAGGGAGCCTTAATAAACAAAAATCCATATGGTCGCACACTGCTCCTCCTACCAGCGGGTTTACCCCTGGGCATTATGGTTAATGCAGTTTGTTCCAGCGTGTGCGCTTCTGAAAAAATGTCGAGTATATCCACCGTTGTGCTGGCCATCCCTGGACACGTGTTTCTAGGTCGTTACCTTTCATCAGCAGGGAATAGGCGTTGTATGGGGCAGCTGCGTAGGCTACCAAAAGTGTTTTCAGGTCTTGATACCTCTCGTGGCGCGCAGGTGCGTAACCATGAGCTTGTCAGCTCGACCGGCTCAAGGGAGCCTTAATAAACAAAAATCCATATGGTTGCACACAGCTCCTCCTACCAGCGGGTTTACCCCTGGGCATTATGGTTAATGCAGTTTGTTCCAGCGTGTGCGCTTCTGGAAAAATGACGAGTATATCCACCGTTGTGCTGGCCATCCCTGGACACGTGTTTCTAGGTCGTTACCTTTTACCAGCAGGGAAAAGGCGTGTGTATGGGGCTGCTGCGTAGGCTGCCAAAAGTGTTTTCAGGTCTTGATACCTCTCGCGGCGCGCAGGTGCGTAACCATGAGCTCGTCAGCTCGACCGGCTCAAGGGAGCCTTAAAAACAAAAATCCATATGGTCGCACACTGCTCCTCCTACCAGCGGGTTTACCCCTGGGCATTATGGTTAATGCAGTTTGTTCCAGCGTGTGCGCTTCTGGAATAATGTCGAGTATATCCACTGTTGTGCTGGCCATCCCTGGACACGTGTTTCTAGGTCATTACCTTTCATCAGCAGGGAATAGGCGTGTGTATGGGGCTGTTGCGTAGGCTGCCAAAAGTGCTTTCAGGTCTTGATACCCTTCGTGGCGCGCAGGTGCGTAACCATGAGCTCCTCAGCTCGACCGGCTCAAGGGAGCCTTAATACACAAAAATCCATATGGTCGCACACTGCTCCTCCTACCAGCGGGTTTACCCCTGGGCATTATGGTTAATGCAGTTTGTTCCAGCGTGTGCGCTTCTGGAAAAATGTCGAGTATATCCACCGTTGTGCTGGCCATCCCTGGACACGTGTTTCTAGGTCGTTACCTTTCATCAGCAGGGAATAGGCGTGTGTATGGGGCTGCTGCGTAGTCTGCCAAAAGTGTTTTCAGGTCTTGATACCTCTCGCGGCGCGCAGGTGCGTAACCATGAGCTCGTCAGCTCGACCGGCTCAAGGGAGCCTTAATAAACAAAAATCCATATGGTTGCACACAGCTCCTCCTACCAGCGGGTTTACCCCTGGGCATTATGGTTAATGCAGTTTGTTCCAGCGTGTGCGCTTCTGGAAAAATGTCGAGTATATCCACCGTTGTGCTGGCCATCCCTGGACACGTGTTTCTAGGTCGTTACCTTTCATCAGCAGGGAATAGGCGTTGCATGGGGCAGCTGCGTAGGCTGCCAAAAGTGTTTTCAGGTCTTGATACCTCTCGTGGCGCGCAGGTGCGTAACCATGAGCTCGTCAGCTCGACCGGCTCAAGGGAGCCTTAATAAACAAAAATCCATATGGTCGCACACTGCTCCTCCTACCAGCGGGTTTACCCCTGGGCATTATGGTTAATGCAGTTTGTTCCAGCGTGTGCGCTTCTGGAAAAATGACGAGTATATCCACCGTTGTGCTGGCCATCCCTGGACACGTGTTTCTAGGTCGTTACCTTTTACCAGCAGGGAAAAGGCGTGTGTATGGGGCTGCTGCGTAGGCTGCCAAAAGTGTTTTCAGGTCTTGATACCTCTCGCGGCGCGCAGGTGCGTAACCATGAGCTCGTCAGCTCGACCGGCTCAAGGGAGCCTTAAAAACAAAAATCCATATGGTCGCACACTGCTCCTCCTACCAGCGGGTTTACCCCTGGGCATTATGGTTAATGCAGTTTGTTCCAGCGTGTGCGCTTCTGGAATAATGTCGAGTATATCCACCGTTGTGCTGGCCATCCCTGGACACGTGTTTCTAGGTCATTACCTTTCATCAGCAGGGAATAGGCGTGTGTATGGGGCTGCTGCGTAGGCTGCCAAAAGTGCTTTCAGGTCTTGATACCCTTCGTGGCGCGCAGGTGCGTAACCATGAGCTCCTCAGCTCGACCGGCTCAAGGGAGCCTTAATACACAAAAATCCATATGGTCGCACACTGCTCCTCCTACCAGCGGGTTTACCCCTGGGCATTATGGTTAATGCAGTTTGTTCCAGCGTGTGCGCTTCTGGAAAAATGTCGAGTATATCCACCGTTGTGCTGGCCATCCCTGGACACGTGTTTCTAGGTCGTTACCTTTCATCAGCAGGGAATAGGCGTGTGTATGGGGCTGCTACGTAGTCTGCCAAAAGTGTTTTCAGGTCTTGATACCTCTCGCGGCGCGCAGGTGCGTAACCATGAGCTCGTCAGCTCGACCGGCTCAAGGGAGCCTTAATAAACAAAAATCCATATGGTTGCACACAGCTCCTCCTACCAGCGGGTTTACCCCTGGGCATTATGGTTAATGCAGTTTGTTCCAGCGTGTGCGCTTCTGGAAAAATGTCGAGTATATCCACCGTTGTGCTGGCCATCCCTGGACACGTGTTTCTAGGTCGTTACCTTTCATCAGCAGGGAATAGGCGTTGCATGGGGCAGCTGCGTAGGCTGCCAAAAGTGTTTTCAGGTCTTGATACCTCTCGTGGCGCGCAGGTGCGTAACCATGAGCTCGTCAGCTCGACCGGCTCAAGGGAGCCTTAATAAACAAAAATCCATATGGTCGCACACTGCTCCTCCTACCAGCGGGTTTACCCCTGGGCATTATGGTTAATGCAGTTTGTTCCAGCGTGTGCGCTTCTGGAAAAATGTCGAGTATATCCACCGTTGTGCTGGCCATCCCTGGACACGTGTTTCTAGGTCGTTACTTTTCATCAGCAGGGAATAGGTGCGTGTATGGGGCTGCTGCGTAGGCTGCCAAAAGTGTTTTCAGGTCTTGATACCTCTCGCGGCGCGCAGGTGTGTAACCATGAGCTCGTCTGCTCGACCGGCTCAAGGGAGCCTTAATAAACAAAAATCCATATGGTCGCACACTGCTCCTCCTACCAGCGGGTTTACCCCTGGGCATTATGGTTAATGCAGTTTGTTCCAGCATGTGCGCTTCTGGAAAAATGTCAAGTATATCCACCGTTGTGCTGGCCATCCCTGGACACGTGTTTCTAGGTCGTTACCTTTCATCAGCAGGGAATAGGCGTGTGTATGGGGCTGCTGCGTAGTCTGCCAAAAGTGTTTTCATTTCTTGATACCTTTCGCGGCGCGCAGGTGCGTAACCATGAGCTCGTCAGCTCGACCGGCTCACGGGAGCCTTAATAAACAAAAATCCATATGGTTGCACACAGCTCCTCCTACCAGCGGGTTTACCCCTGGGCATTATGGTTAATGCAGTTTGTTCCAGCGTGTGCGCTTCTGGAAAAATGTCGAGTATATCCACCGTTGTGCTGGCCATCCCTGGACACGTGTTTCTAGGTCGTTACCTTTCATCAGCAGGGAATAGGCGTTGCATGGGGCAGCTGCGTAGGCTGCCAAAAGTGTTTTCAGGTCTTGATACCTCTCGTGGCGCGCAGGTGCGTAACCATGAGCTCGTCAGCTCGACCGGCTCAAGGGAGCCTTAATAAACAAAAATCCATATGGTCGCACACTGCTCCTCCTACCAGCGGGTTTACCCCTGGGCATTATGGTTAATGCAGTTTGTTCCAGCGTGTGCGCTTCTGGAAAAATGTCGAGTATATCCACCGTTGTGCTGGCCATCCCTGGACACGTGTTTCTAGGTCGTTACTTTTCATCAGCAGGGAATAGGTGTGTGTATGCGGCTGCTGCGTAGGCTGCCAAAAGTGTTTTCAGGTCTTGATACCTCTCGCGGCGCGCAGGTGTGTAACCATGAGCTCGTCTGCTCGACCGGCTCAAGGGAGCCTTAATAAACAAAAATCCATATGGTCGCACACTGCTCCTCCTACCAGCGGGTTTACCCTTGGGCATTATGGTTAATGCAGTTTGTTCCAGCGTGTGCGCTTCTGGAAAAATGTCAAGTATATCCACCGTTGTGCTGGCCATCCCTGGACACGTGTTTCTAGGTCGTTACCTTTCATCAGCAGGGAATAGGCGTGTGTATGGGGCTGCTGCGTAGTCTGCCAAAAGTGTTTTCAGGTCTTGATACCTCTCGCGGCGCGCAGGTGCGTAACCATGAGCTCGTCAGCTCGACCGGCTCAAGGGAGCCTTAATAAACAAAAATCCATATGGTTGCACACAGCTCCTCCTACCAGCGGGTTTACCCCTGGGCATTATGGTTAATGCAGTTTGTTCCAGCGTGTGCGCTTCTGGAAAAATGTCGAGTATATCCACCGTTGTGCTGGCCATCCCTGGACACGTGTTTCTAGGTCGTCACCTTTCATCAGCAGGGAATAGGCGTGTGATTGGGGCTGCTGCGTAGGCTGCCAAAAGTGTTTTCAGGTCTTGATACCTCTCGCGGCGCACAGGTGCGTAACCATGAGCTCGTCAGCTCGACCGGCTCAAGGGAGCCTTAATAAACAAAAATCCATATGGTCGCACACTGCTCCTCCTATCAGCGGGTTTACCCCTGGGCATTATGGTTAATGCAGTTTGTTCCAGCGTGTGCGCTTCTGGAAAAATGTCGAGTATATCCACCGTTGTGCTGGCCATCCCTGGACACGTGTTTCTAGGTCGTTACCTTTCATCAGCAGGGAATAGGCGTGTGTATGGGGCTGCTACGTAGTCTGCCAAAAGTGTTTTCATTTCTTGATACCTTTCGCGGCGCGCAGGTGCGTAACCATGAGCTCGTCAGCTCGACCGGCTCAAGGGAGCCTTAATAAACAAAAATCCATATGGTTGCACACAGCTCCTCCTACCAGCGGGTTTACCCCTGGGCATTATGGTTAATGCAGTTTGTTCCAGCGTGTGCGCTTCTGGAAAAATGTCGAGTATATCCACCGTTGTGCTGGCCATCCCTGGACACGTGTTTCTAGGTCGTTACCTTTCATCAGCAGGGAATAGGCGTTGCATGGGGCAGCTGCGTAGGCTGCCAAAAGTGTTTTCAGGTCTTGATACCTCTCGTGGCGCGCAGGTGCGTAACCATGAGCTTGTCAGCTCGACCGGCTCAAGGGAGCCTTAATAAACAAAAGTCCGTATGGTCGCACACTGCTCCTCCTACCAGCGGGTTTACCCCTGGGCATTATGGTTAATGCAGTTTGTTCCAGCGTGTGCGCTTCTGGAAAAATGTCGAGTATATCCACCGTTGTGCTGGCCATCCCTGGACACGTGTTTCTAGGTCGTTACTCTTCATCAGCAGGGAATAGGTGTGTGTATGGGGCTGCTGCATAGGCTGCCAAAGGTGTTTTCAGGTCTTGATACCTCTCGCGGCGCGCAGGTGTGTAACCATGAGCTCGTCTGCTCGACCGGCTCAAGGGAGCCTTAATAAACAAAAATCCATATGGTCGCACACTGCTCCTCCTACCAGCGGGTTTTACCCCTGGGCATTATGGTTAATGCAGTTTGTTCCAGCGTGTGCATTTCTGGAACAATTTCGAGTATATCCACCGTTGTGCTGGCCATCCCTGGACACGTGTTTCTAGGTCGTTACCTTTCATCAGCAGGGAATAGGCGTGTGATTGGGGCTGCTGCGTAGGCTGCCAAAAGTGTTTTCAGGTCTTGATACCTCTCGCGGCGCACAGGTGCGTAACCATGAGCTCGTCAGCTCGACCGGCTCAAGGGAGCCTTAATAAACAAAAATCCATATGGTCGCACACTGCTCCTCCTATCAGCGGGTTTACCCCTGGGCATTATGGTTAATGCAGTTTGTTCCAGCGTGTGCGCTTCTGGAAAAATGTCGAGTATATCCACCGTTGTGCTGGCCATCCCTGGACACGTGTTTCTAGGTCGTTACCTTTCATCAGCAGGGAATAGGCGTGTGTATGGGGCTGCTGCGTAGTCTGCCAAAAGTGTTTTCATTTCTTGATACCTTTCGCGGCGCGCAGGTGCGTAACCATGAGCTCGTCAGCTCGACCGGCTCAAGGGAGCCTTAATAAACAAAAATCCATATGGTTGCACACAGCTCCTCCTACCAGCGGGTTTACCCCTGGGCATTATGGTTAATGCAGTTTGTTCCAGCGTGTGCGCTTCTGGAAAAATGTCGAGTATATCCACCGTTGTGCTGGCCATCCCTGGACACGTGTTTCTAGGTCGTTACCTTTCATCAGCAGGGAATAGGCGTTGCATGGGGCAGCTGCGTAGGCTGCCAAAAGTGTTTTCAGGTCTTGATACCTCTCGTGGCGCGCAGGTGCGTAACCATGAGCTTGTCAGCTCGACCGGCTCAAGGGAGCCTTAATAAACAAAAGTCCATATGGTCGCACACTGCTCCTCCTACCAGCGGGTTTACCCCTGGGCATTATGGTTAATGCAGTTTGTTCCAGCGTGTGCGCTTCTGGAAAAATGTCGAGTATATCCACCGTTGTGCTGGCCATCCCTGGACACATGTTTCTAGGTCGTTACTTTTCATCAGCAGGGAATAGGTGTGTGTATGGGGCTGCTGCGTAGGCTGCCAAAGGTGTTTTCAGGTCTTGATACCTCTCGCGGGGCGCAGGTGTGTAACCATGAGCTCGTCTGCTCGACCGGCTCAAGGGAGCCTTAATACACAAAAATCCATATGGTCGCACACTGCTCCTCCTACCAGCGGGTTTACCCCTGGGCATTATGGTTAATGCAGTTTGTTCCAGCGTGTGCGCTTCTGGAAAAATGTCGAGTATATCCACCGTTGTGCTGGCCATCCCTGGACACGTGTTTCTAGGTCGTTACCTTTCATCAGCAGGGAATAGGCGTGTGTATGGGGCTGCTGCGTAGTCTGCCAAAAGTGTTTTCAGGTCTTGATACCTCTCGCGGCGCGCAGGTGCGTAACCATGAGCTCGTCAGCTCGACCGGCTCAAGGGAGCCTTAATAAACAAAAATCCATATGGTTGCACACAGCTCCTCCTACCAGCGGGTTTACCCCTGGGCATTATGGTTAATGCAGTTTGTTCCAGCGTGTGCGCTTCTGGAAAAATGTCGAGTATATCCACCGTTGTGCTGGCCATCCCTGGACACGTGTTTCTAGGTCGTTACCTTTCATCAGCAGGGAATAGGCGTTGCATGGGGCAGCTGCGTAGGCTGCCAAAAGTGTTTTCAGGTCTTGATACCTCTCGTGGCGCGCAGGTGCGTAACCATGAGCTCGTCAGCTCGACCGGCTCAAGGGAGCCTTAATAAACAAAAATCCATATGGTCGCACACTGCTCCTCCTACCAGCGGGTTTACCCCTGGGCATTATGGTTAATGCAGTTTGTTCCAGCGTGTGCGCTTCTGGAAAAATGTCGAGTATATCCACCGTTGTGCTGGCCATCCCTGGACACGTGTTTCTAGGTCGTTACTTTTCATCAGCAGGGAATAGGTGTGTGTATGGGGCTGCTGCGTAGGCTGCCAAAAGTGTTTTCAGGTCTTGATACCTCTCGCGGCGCGCAGGTGTGTAACCATGAGCTCGTCTGCTCGACCGGCTCAAGGGAGCCTTAATAAACAAAAATCCATATGGTCGCACACTGCTCCTCCTACCAGCGGGTTTACCCCTGGGCATTATGGTTAATGCAGTTTGTTCCAGCGTGTGCGCTTCTGGAAAAATGTCGAGTATATCCACCGTTGTGCTGGCCATCCCTGGACACGTGTTTCTAGGTCGTTACCTTTCATCAGCAGGGAATAGGCGTGTGTATGGGGCTGCTGCGTAGTCTGCCAAAAGTGTTTTCAGGTCTTGATACCTCTCGCGGCGCGCAGGTGCGTAACCATGAGCTCGTCAGCTCGACCGGCTCAAGGGAGCCTTAATAAACAAAAATCCATATGGTTGCACACAGCTCCTCCTACCAGCGGGTTTACCCCTGGGCATTATGGTTAATGCAGTTTGTTCCAGCGTGTGCGCTTCTGGAAAAATGTCGAGTATATCCACCGTTGTGCTGGCCATCCCTGGACACGTGTTTCTAGGTCGTTACCTTTCATCAGCAGGGAATAGGCGTTGCATGGGGCAGCTGCGTAGGCTGCCAAAAGTGTTTTCAGGTCTTGATACCTCTCGTGGCGCGCAGGTGCGTAACCATGAGCTCGTCAGCTCGACCGGCTCAAGGGAGCCTTAATAAACAAAAATCCATATGGTCGCACACTGCTCCTCCTACCAGCGGGTTTACCCCTGGGCATTATGGTTAATGCAGTTTGTTCCAGCGTGTGCGCTTCTGGAAAAATGTCGAGTATATCCACCGTTGTGCTGGCCATCCCTGGACACGTGTTTCTAGGTCGTTACTTTTCATCAGCAGGGAATAGGTGTGTGTATGGGGCTGCTGCGTAGGCTGCCAAAAGTGTTTTCAGGTCTTGATACCTCTCGCGGCGCGCAGGTGTGTAACCATGAGCTCGTCTGCTAGACCGGCTCAAGGGAGCCTTAATAAACAAAAATCCATATGGTCGCACACTGCTCCTCCTACCAGCGGGTTTTACCCCTGGGCATTATGGTTAATGCAGTTTGTTCCAGCGTGTGCATTTCTGGAACAATGTCGAGTATATCCACCGTTGTGCTGGCCATCCCTGGACACGTGTTTCTAGGTCGTCACCTTTCATCAGCAGGGAATAGGCGTGTGATTGGGGCTGCTGCGTAGGCTGCCAAAAGTGTTTTCAGGTCTTGATACCTCTCGCGGCGCACAGGTGCGTAACCATGAGCTCGTCAGCTCGACCGGCTCAAGGGAGCCTTAATAAACAAAAATCCATATGGTCGCACACTGCTCCTCCTATCAGCGGGTTTACCCCTTGGCATTATGGTTAATGCAGTTTGTTCCAGCGTGTGCGCTTCTGGAAAAATGTCGAGTATATCCACCGTTGTGCTGGCCATCCCTGGACACGTGTTTCTAGGTCGTTACCTTTCATCAGCAGGGAATAGGCGTGTGTATGGGGCTGCTGCGTAGTCTGCCAAAAGTGTTTTCATTTCTTGATACCTTTCGCGGCGCGCAGGTGCGTAACCATGAGCTCGTCAGCTCGACCGGCTCAAGGAAACCTTAATAAACAAAAATCCATATGGTTGCACACAGCTCCTCCTACCAGCGGGTTTACCCCTGGGCATTAAGGTTAATGCAGTTTGTTCCAGCGTGTGCGCTTCTGGAAAAATGTCGAGTATATCCACCGTTGTGCTGGCCATCCCTGGACACGTGTTTCTAGGTCGTTACCTTTCATCAGCAGGGAATAGGCGTTGCATGGGGCAGCTGCGTAGGCTGCCAAAAGTGTTTTCAGGTCTTGATACCTCTCGTGGCGCGCAGGTGCGTAACCATGAGCTTGTCAGCTCGACCGGCTCAAGGGAGCCTTAATAAACAAAAGTCCGTATGGTCGCACACTGCTCCTCCTACCAGCGGGTTTACCCCTGGGCATTATGGTTAATGCAGTTTGTTCCAGCGTGTGCGCTTCTGGAAAAATGTCGAGTATATCCACCGTTGTGCTGGCCATCCCTGGACACGTGTTTCTAGGTCGTTACTCTTCATCAGCAGGGAATAGGTGTGTGTATGGGGCTGCTGCGTAGGCTGCCAAAGGTGTTTTCAGGTCTTGATACCTCTCGCGGCGCGCAGGTGTGTAACCATGAGCTCGTCTGCTCGACCGGCTCAAGGGAGCCTTAATAAACAAAAATCCATATGGTCGCACACTGCTCCTCCTACCAGCGGGTTTTACCCCTGGGCATTATGGTTAATGCAGTTTGTTCCAGCGTGTGCATTTCTGGAACAATGTCGAGTATATCCACCGTTGTGCTGGCCATCCCTGGACACGTGTTTCTAGGTCGTTACCTTTCATCAGCAGGGAATAGGCGTGTGATTGGGGCTGCTGCGTAGGCTGCCAAAAGTGTTTTCAGGTCTTGATACCTCTCGCGGCGCACAGGTGCGTAACCATGAGCTCGTCAGCTCGATCGGCTCAAGGGAGCCTTAATAAACAAAAATCCATATGGTCGCACACTGCTCCTCCTATCAGCGGGTTTACCCCTGGGCATTATGGTTAATGCAGTTTGTTCCAGCGTGTGCGCTTCTGGAAAAATGTCGAGTATATCCACCGTTGTGCTGGCCATCCCTGGACACGTGTTTCTAGGTCGTTACCTTTCATCAGCAGGGAATAGGCGTGTGTATGGGGCTGCTGCGTAGTCTGCCAAAAGTGTTTTCATTTCTTGATACCTTTCGCGGCGCGCAGGTGCGTAACCATGAGCTCGTCAGCTCGACCGGCTCAAGGGAGCCTTAATAAACAAAAATCCATATGGTTGCACACAGCTCCTCCTACCAGCGGGTTTACCCCTGGGCATTATGGTTAATGCAGTTTGTTCCAGCGTGTGCGCTTCTGGAAAAATGTCGAGTATATCCACCGTTGTGCTGGCCATCCCTGGACACGTGTTTCTAGGTCGTTACCTTTCATCAGCAGGGAATAGGCGTTGCATGGGGCAGCTGCGTAGGCTGCCAAAAGTGTTTTCAGGTCTTGATACCTCTCGTGGCGCGCAGGTGCGTAACCATGAGCTTGTCAGCTCGACCGGCTCAAGGGAGCCTTAATAAACAAAAGTCCATATGGTCGCACACTGCTCCTCCTACCAGCGGGTTTACCCCTGGGCATTATGGTTAATGCAGTTTGTTCCAGCGTGTGCGCTTCTGGAAAAATGTCGAGTATATCCACCGTTGTGCTGGCCATCCCTGGACACATGTTTCTAGGTCGTTACTTTTCATCAGCAGGGAATAGGTGTGTGTATGGGGCTGCTGCGTAGGCTGCCAAAGGTGTTTTCAGGTCTTGATACCTCTCGCGGGGCGCAGGTGTGTAACCATGAGCTCGTCTGCTCGACCGGCTCAAGGGAGCCTTAATAAACAAAAATCCATATGGTCGCACACTGCTCCTCCTACCAGCGGGTTTACCCCTGGGCATTATGGTTAATGCAGTTTGTTCCAGCGTGTGCATTTCTGGAAAAATGTCGAGTATATCCACCGTTGTGCTGGCCATCCCTGGACACGTGTTTCTAGGTCGTTACCTTTCATCAGCAGGGAATAGGCGTGTGATTGGGGCTGCTGCGTAGGCTGCCAAAAGTGTTTTCAGGTCTTGATACCTCTCGCGGCGCACAGGTGCGTAACCATGAGCTCGTCAGTTTGACCGGCTCAAGGGAGCCTTAATAAACAAAAATCCATATGGTCGCACACTGCTCCTCCTATCAGCGGGTTTACCCCTGGGCATTATGGTTAATGCAGTTTGTTCCAGCGTGTGCGCTTCTGAAAAAATGTCGAGTATATCCACCGTTGTGCTGGCCATCCCTGGACACGTGTTTCTAGGTCGTTACCTTTCATCAGCAGGGAATAGGCGTTGTATGGGGCAGCTGCGTAGGCTACCAAAAGTGTTTTCAGGTCTTGATACCTCTCGTGGCGCGCAGGTGCGTAACCATGAGCTCGTCAGCTCGACCGGCTCAAGGGAGCCTTAATAAACAAAAATCCATATGGTTGCACACAGCTCCTCCTACCAGCGGGTTTACCCCTGGGCATTATGGTTAATGCAGTTTGTTCCAGCGTGTGCGCTTCTGGAAAAATGTCGAGTATATCCACCGTTGTGCTGGCCATCCCTGGACACGTGTTTCTAGGTCGTTACCTTTTACCAGCAGGGAAAAGGCGTGTGTATGGGGCTGCTGCGTAGGCTGCCAAAAGTGTTTTCAGGTCTTGATACCTCTCGCGGCGCGCAGGTGCGTAACCATGAGCTCGTCAGCTCGACCGGCTCAAGGGATCCTTAAAAACAAAAATCCATATGGTCGCACACTGCTCCTCCTACCAGCGGGTTTACCCCTGGGCATTATGGTTAATGCAGTTTGTTCCAGCGTGTGCGCTTCTGGAAAAATGTCGAGTATATCCACCGTTGTGCTGGCCATCCCTGGACACGTGTTTCTAGGTCGTTACTCTTCATCAGCAGGGAATAGGTGTGTGTATGGGGCTGCTGCGTAGGCTGCCAAAGGTGTTTTCAGGTCTTGATACCTCTCGCGGCGCGCAGGTGTGTAACCATGAGCTCGTCTGCTCGACCGGCTCAAGGGAGCCTTAATAAACAAAAATCCATATGGTCGCACACTGCTCCTCCTACCAGCGGGTTTTACCCCTGGGCATTATGGTTAATGCAGTTTGTTCCAGCGTGTGCATTTCTGGAACAATGTCGAGTATATCCACCGTTGTGCTGGCCATCCCTGGACACGTGTTTCTAGGTCGTTACCTTTCATCAGCAGGGAATAGGCGTGTGATTGGGGCTGCTGCGTAGGCTGCCAAAAGTGTTTTCAGGTCTTGATACCTCTCGCGGCGCACAGGTGCGTAACCATGAGCTCGTCAGCTCGACCGGCTCAAGGGAGCCTTAATAAACAAAAATCCATATGGTCGCACACTGCTCCTCCTATCAGCGGGTTTACCCCTGGGCATTATGGTTAATGCAGTTTGTTCCAGCGTGTGCGCTTCTGGAAAAATGTCGAGTATATCCACCGTTGTGCTGGCCATCCCTGGACACGTGTTTCTAGGTCGTTACCTTTCATCAGCAGGGAATAGGCGTGTGTATGGGGCTGCTGCGTAGTCTGCCAAAAGTGTTTTCATTTCTTGATACCTTTCGCGGCGCGCAGGTGCGTAACCATGAGCTCGTCAGCTCGACCGGCTCAAGGGAGCCTTAATAAACAAAAATCCATATGGTTGCACACAGCTCCTCCTACCAGCGGGTTTACCCCTGGGCATTATGGTTAATGCAGTTTGTTCCAGCGTGTGCGCTTCTGGAAAAATGTCGAGTATATCCACCGTTGTGCTGGCCATCCCTGGACACGTGTTTCTAGGTCGTTACCTTTCATCAGCAGGGAATAGGCGTTGCATGGGGCAGCTGCGTAGGCTGCCAAAAGTGTTTTCAGGTCTTGATACCTCTCGTGGCGCGCAGGTGCGTAACCATGAGCTTGTCAGCTCGACCGGCTCAAGGGAGCCTTAATAAACAAAAGTCCATATGGTTGCACACAGCTCCTCCTACCAGCGGGTTTACCCCTGGGCATTATGGTTAATGCAGTTTGTTCCAGCGTGTGCGCTTCTGGAAAAATGTCGAGTATATCCACCGTTGTGCTGGCCATCCCTGGACACGTGTTTCTAGGTCGTTACCTTTTACCAGCAGGGAAAAGGCGTGTGTATGGGGCTGCTGCGTAGGCTGCCAAAAGTGTTTTCAGGTCTTGATACCTCTCGCGGCGCGCAGGTGCGTAACCATGAGCTCGTCAGCTCGACCGGCTCAAGGGATCCTTAAAAACAAAAATCCATATGGTCGCACACTGCTCCTCCTACCAGCGGGTTTACCCCTGGGCATTATGGTTAATGCAGTTTGTTCCAGCGTGTGCGCTTCTGGAAAAATGTCGAGTATATCCACCGTTGTGCTGGCCATCCCTGGACACGTGTTTCTAGGTCGTTACTCTTCATCAGCAGGGAATAGGTGTGTGTATGGGGCTGCTGCGTAGGCTGCCAAAGGTGTTTTCAGGTCTTGATACCTCTCGCGGCGCGCAGGTGTGTAACCATGAGCTCGTCTGCTCGACCGGCTCAAGGGAGCCTTAATAAACAAAAATCCATATGGTCGCACACTGCTCCTCCTACCAGCGGGTTTTACCCCTGGGCATTATGGTTAATGCAGTTTGTTCCAGCGTGTGCATTTCTGGAACAATGTCGAGTATATCCACCGTTGTGCTGGCCATCCCTGGACACGTGTTTCTAGGTCGTTACCTTTCATCAGCAGGGAATAGGCGTGTGATTGGGGCTGCTGCGTAGGCTGCCAAAAGTGTTTTCAGGTCTTGATACCTCTCGCGGCGCACAGGTGCGTAACCATGAGCTCGTCAGCTCGACCGGCTCAAGGGAGCCTTAATAAACAAAAATCCATATGGTCGCACACTGCTCCTCCTATCAGCGGGTTTACCCCTGGGCATTATGGTTAATGCAGTTTGTTCCAGCGTGTGCGCTTCTGGAAAAATGTCGAGTATATCCACCGTTGTGCTGGCCATCCCTGGACACGTGTTTCTAGGTCGTTACCTTTCATCAGCAGGGAATAGGCGTGTGTATGGGGCTGCTGCGTAGTCTGCCAAAAGTGTTTTCATTTCTTGATACCTTTCGCGGCGCGCAGGTGCGTAACCATGAGCTCGTCAGCTCGACCGGCTCAAGGGAGCCTTAATAAACAAAAATCCATATGGTTGCACACAGCTCCTCCTACCAGCGGGTTTACCCCTGGGCATTATGGTTAATGCAGTTTGTTCCAGCGTGTGCGCTTCTGGAAAAATGTCGAGTATATCCACCGTTGTGCTGGCCATCCCTGGACACGTGTTTCTAGGTCGTTACCTTTCATCAGCAGGGAATAGGCGTTGCATGGGGCAGCTGCGTAGGCTGCCAAAAGTGTTTTCAGGTCTTGATACCTCTCGTGGCGCGCAGGTGCGTAACCATGAGCTTGTCAGCTCGACCGGCTCAAGGGAGCCTTAATAAACAAAAGTCCATATGGTCGCACACTGCTCCTCCTACCAGCGGGTTTACCCCTGGGCATTATGGTTAATGCAGTTTGTTCCAGCGTGTGCGCTTCTGGAAAAATGTCGAGTATATCCACCGTTGTGCTGGCCATCCCTGGACACATGTTTCTAGGTCGTTACTTTTCATCAGCAGGGAATAGGTGTGTGTATGGGGCTGCTGCGTAGGCTGCCAAAGGTGTTTTCAGGTCTTGATACCTCTCGCGGGGCGCAGGTGTGTAACCATGAGCTCGTCTGCTCGACCGGCTCAAGGGAGCCTTAATAAACAAAAATCCATATGGTCGCACACTGCTCCTCCTACCAGCGGGTTTACCCCTGGGCATTATGGTTAATGCAGTTTGTTCCAGCGTGTGCATTTCTGGAAAAATGTCGAGTATATCCACCGTTGTGCTGGCCATCCCTGGACACGTGTTTCTAGGTCGTTACCTTTCATCAGCAGGGAATAGGCGTGTGATTGGGGCTGCTGCGTAGGCTGCCAAAAGTGTTTTCAGGTCTTGATACCTCTCGCGGCGCACAGGTGCGTAACCATGAGCTCGTCAGTTTGACCGGCTCAAGGGAGCCTTAATAAACAAAAATCCATATGGTCGCACACTGCTCCTCCTATCAGCGGGTTTACCCCTGGGCATTATGGTTAATGCAGTTTGTTCCAGCGTGTGCGCTTCTGAAAAAATGTCGAGTATATCCACCGTTGTGCTGGCCATCCCTGGACACGTGTTTCTAGGTCGTTACCTTTCATCAGCAGGGAATAGGCGTTGTATGGGGCAGCTGCGTAGGCTACCAAAAGTGTTTTCAGGTCTTGATACCTCTCGTGGCGCGCAGGTGCGTAACCATGAGCTCGTCAGCTCGACCGGCTCAAGGGAGCCTTAATAAACAAAAATCCATATGGTTGCACACAGCTCCTCCTACCAGCGGGTTTACCCCTGGGCATTATGGTTAATGCAGTTTGTTCCAGCGTGTGCGCTTCTGGAAAAATGTCGAGTATATCCACCGTTGTGCTGGCCATCCCTGGACACGTGTTTCTAGGTCGTTACCTTTTACCAGCAGGGAAAATGCTTGTGTATGGGGCTGCTGCGTAGGCTGCCAAAAGTGTTTTCAGGTCTTGATACCTCTCGCGGCGCGCAGGTGCGTAACCATGAGCTCGTCAGCTCGACCGGCTCAAGGGATCCTTAAAAACAAAAATCCATATGGTCGCACACTGCTCCTCCTACCAGCGGGTTTACCCCTGGGCATTATGGTTAATGCAGTTTGTTCCAGCGTGTGCGCTTCTGGAATAATGTCGAGTATATCCACCGTTGTGCTGGCCATCCCTGGACACGTGTTTCTAGGTCATTACCTTTCATCAGCAGGGAATAGGCGTGTGTATGGGGCTGCTGCGTAGGCTGCCAAAAGTGCTTTCAGGTCTTGATACCTCTCGTGGCGCGCAGGTGCGTAACCATGAGCTCCTCAGCTCGACCGGCTCAAGGGAGCCTTAATAAACAAAAATCCATATGGTCGCACACTGCTCCTCCTACCAGCGGGTTTACCCCTGGGCATTATGGTTAATGCAGTTTGTTCCAGCGTGTGCGCTTCTGGAAAAATGTCGAGTATATCCACCGTTGTGCTGGCCATCCCTGGACACGTGTTTCTAGGTCGTTACCTTTCATCAGCAGGGAATAGGCGTGTGTATGGGGCTGCTGCGTAGTCTGCCAAAAGTGTTTTCAGGTCTTGATACCTCTCGCGGCGCGCAGGTGCGTAACCATGAGCTCGTCAGCTCGACCGGCTCAAGGGAGCCTTAATAAACAAAAATCCATATGGTTGCACACAGCTCCTCCTACCAGCGGGTTTACCCCTGGGCATTATTGTTAATGCAGTTTGTTCCAGCGTGTGCGCTTCTGGAAAAATGTCGAGTATATCCACCGTTGTGCTGGCCATCCCAGGACACGTGTTTCTATGTCGTTACCTTTCATCAGCAGGGAATAGGCGTGTGATTGGGGCTGCTGCGTAGGCTGCCAAAAGTGTTTTCAGGTCTTGATACCTCTCGCGGCGCGCAGGTGCGTAACCATGAGCTCGTCAGCTTGGCCGGCTCAAGGGAGCCTTAATAAACAAAAATCCATATGGTCGCACAGTGTTCCTCCTACCTGCGGGTTTACCCCTGGGCATTATGGTTAATGCAGTTTGTTCCAGCGTGTGCGCTTCTGGAAAAATGTCGAGTATATCCACCGTTGTGCTGGCCATCCCTGGACACGTGTTTCTAGGTCGTTACCTTTCATCAGCAGGGAATAGGCGTGTGTATGGGGCTGCTGCGTAGGCTGCCAAAAGTGTTTTCAGGTCTTGATACCTCTCGCGGCGCGCAGGTGCGTAATCATGAGCTCGTCAGCTCGACCGGCTCAAGGGAGCCTTAATAAACAAAAATCCATATGGTTGCACACAGCTCCTCCTACCAGCGGGTTTACCCCTGGGCATTATGGTTAATGCAGTTTGTTCCAGCGTGTGCGCTTCTGTAAAAATGTTGAGTATATCCACCGTTGTGCTGGCCATCCCTGGACACGTGTTTCTAGGTCGTTAACTTTTACCAGCAGGGAAAAGGAGTGTGTATGGGGCTGCTGCGTAGGCTGCCAAAAGTGTTTTCAGGTCTTGATACCTCTCGCGGCGCGCAGGTGCGTAACCATGAGCTCGTCAGCTTGGCCGGCTCAAGGGAGCCTTAATAAACAAAAATCCATATGGTCGCACACTGTTCCTCCTACCTGCGGGTTTACCCCTGGGCATTATGGTTAATGCAGTTTGTTCCAGCGTGTGCGCTTCTGGAAAAATGTCGAGTATATCCACCGGTGTGCAGGCCATCCCTGGACACGTGTTTCTAGGTCGTTACCTTTCATCAGCAGGGAATAGGCGTGTGTATGGGGCTGCTGCGTAGGCTGCCAAAAGTGTTTTCAGGTGTTGATACCTCTCGCGGCGCGCAGGTGCGTAATCATGAGCTCGTCAGCTCGACCGGCTCAAGGGAGCCTTAATAAACAAAAATCCATATGGTTGCACACAGCTCCTCCTACCAGCGGGTTTACCCCTGGGCATTATGGTTAATGCAGTTTGTTCCAGCGTGTGCGCTTCTGGAATAATGTCGAGTATATCCACCGTTGTGCTGGCCATCCCTGGACACGTGTTTCTAGGTCATTACCTTTCATCAGCAGGGAATAGGCGTGTGTATGGGGCTGCTGCCTAGGCTGCCAAAACTGCTTTCAGGTCTTGATACCTCTCGTGGCGCGCAGGTGCGTAACCATGAGCTCGTCAGCTCGACCGGCTCAAGGGAGCCTTAATAAACAAAAATCCATATGGTCGCACACTGCTCCTCCTACCAGCGGGTTTACCCCTGGGCATTATGGTTAATGCAGTTTGTTCCAGCGTGTGCGCTTCTGGGAAAATGTCGAGTATATCCACCGTTGTGCTGGCCATCCCTGGACACGTGTTTCTAGGTCGTTACCTTTCATCAGCAGGGAATAGGCGTGTGTATGGGGCTGCTGCGTAGGCTGCCAAAAGTGTTTTCAGGTCTTGATACCTCTCGCGGCGTGCAGGTGCGTAACCATGAGCTCGTCAGCTCGACCGGCTCAAGGGAGCCTTAATAAACAAAAATCCATATGGTTGCACACAGCTCCTCCTACCAGCGGGTTTACCCCTGGGCATTATGGTTAATGCAGTTTGTTCCAGCGTGTGCGCTTCTGGGTAAATGTCGAGTATATCCACCGTTGTGCTGGCCATCCCAGGACACGTGTTTCTATGTCGTTACCTTTCATCAGCAGGGAATAGGCGTGTGATTGGGGCTGCTGCGTAGGCTGCCAAAAGTGTTTTCAGGTCTTGATACCTCTCGCGGCGCGCAGGTGCGTAACCATGAGCTCGTCAGCTTGGCCGTCTCAAGGGAGCCTTAATAAAAAAAAATCCATATGGTCGCACACTGTTCCTCTTACCTGCGGGTTTACCCCTGGGCATTATGGTTAATGCAGTTTGTTCCAGCGTGTGCGCTTCTGGAAAAATGTCGAGTATATCCACCGTTGTGCTGGCCATCCCTGGACACGTGTTTCTAGGTCGTTACCTTTCATCAGCAGGGAATAGGCGTGTGTATGGGGCTGCTGCGTAGGCTGCCAAAAGTGTTTTCAGGTCTTGATACCTCTCGCGGCGCGCAGGTGCGTAATCATGAGCTCGTCAGCTCGACCGGCTCAAGGGAGCCTTAATAAACAAAAACCCATATGGTTGCACACTGCTCCACCTACCAGCGGGTTTACCCCTGGGCATTGTGGTTAATGCAGTTTGTTCCAGCGTGTGCGCTTCTTGAAAAATGTCGAGTATATCCACCGTTGTAACGGCCATCCCTGGACATGTGTTTCTAGGTCGTTACCTTTCATTAGCAGGGAATAGGCGTGTGTATGGGGCTGCTGCGTAGGCTGCTAAAAGTGTTTTCAGGTCTTGATACCTCTCGCGGCGCGCAGGTGCGTAACCATGAGCTCGTCAGCTCGACCGGTTCAAGGGAGCCTTAATAAACAAAAATCCATATGGTCGCACACTGCTCCTCCTACCAGCGGGTTTACTCCTGGGCCTTATCGTTAATGCAGTTTGTTCCAGCGTGTGCGCTTCTGGAAAAATGTCGAGTGTATCCACCGTTGTGCTGGCCATCCCTGGACACGTGTTTCTAGGTCGTTACCTTTCAACAGCAGGGAATAGGCGTGTGTATGGGGCTGCTGTGTAGGCTGCCAAAAGTGTTTTCAGGTCTTGATACCTCTCGCGGTGCGCAGATGCTTAACCATGAGCTCGTCAGCTCGACCAGCTTTTTGTTTATTAAGGCTCCCTTGAGCCAGTCGAGCTGACGAGCTCATGGTTATGCACCTGCGCGCCGCGAGAGGTATCAAGACCTGTAAACACTTTTGGCAGCCTACGCAGCAGCCCCATACACATGCCTATTCCCTGCTGATGAAAGGTAATGACCTAGAAACACGTGTCCAGGGATGGCCAGCACAACGGTGGATATACTCGACATTATTCCAGAAGCGCACACGCTGGAACAAACTGCATTAACCATAATGCCCAGGGGTAAACCCGCTGGTAGGAGGAGCAGTGTGCGACCATATGGATTTTTGTTTTTAAGGCTCCCTTGAGCCGGTCGAGCTGACGAGCTCATGGTTACGCACCTGCGCGCCGCGAGAGGTATCAAGACCTGAAAACACTTTTGGCAGCCTACGCAGCAGCCCCATACACACGCCTTTTCCCTGCTGGTAAAAGGTAACGACCTAGAAACATGTGTCCAGGGATGGCCAGCACAACGGTGGATATACTCGACATTTTTCCAGAAGCGCACACGCTGGAACAAACTGCATTAACCATAATGCCCAGGGGTAAACTCGCTGGTAGGAGGAGCAGTGTGCGACCATATGGACATTTGTATTTGAATAATCTGGCACAGGTCTTCAACATTCTCCATGCATCTGAGTAAGCACTGAAGGAGTTCAGCCCTCCCTATCACTGCAAAATAATGTGAATTTTGTTTTTGTTATCAGGCATTCCTAAAGACGGAGCAGGACAGAGAATTTCTCTCAGCTCTAAGAAAGTTTTAAAACAATTGTTGCCCCATGGAAGTGTATCAAGTACATCTTTTCGCATCAGCCTCTGTAAAGGCTTGGCCATGAGGGAAAGGTTCGGTTAGAACTGGCTACAGTAGCAAACCATTCCCTGGAACATTCTGACCTCTCTCTGGGTGCTTGGCGGATTCAATGGCAAAATGGGTTCTATTCTGTCTTGTGACACCTTTCTTATTCCCTTCTCAATTATATGTCCCAAATACGGAATTTCTTATTGACAATATTGCAGCTTGTTTGGAGACATCTTATGGCCATTCTTTGCCATTGGCTGAATAATGCAATTGTATCATGTTTGCAATCGTTTTGTGTGTTTGATGCCACAAGTAGGTCATCTATGTACTGCATGGGAACTGAATTGCAAGGCATCTGTAGAGTTTTAAGATTCTTTTTCAGGATTGATGCACTCTCTGTATACCCTTGTGGAACTTGGCACCATGACAAAATTCTAACTGTAAACATGAATGAGAGCAAATGCAGGCTGTCCTCATGCAGCTGAATAGGGAAGAATGCCTGACAGAGATCCACAACTGTAAACCATTCTGCAGTGCAAGGAAAAATGAAAAGTATTGTTGCTGGATTTGATATCATAGGACAACATGGAACAACTATATTATTAATCTTTCAAAGGTTTTGCACAATTTGATATTTCCCATTCAATTTCTGTAAACCCATAATAGGCTAATTGAAAAGACGACCAACAATGTATTTTAAAATTCCCTCTTTTAGTTTGTTCTCAGTCACTGGTGTTATTGCTACAACTGTCTCTAGAGACAAATTATAAGATTATGTTCTTGGGCAGATTGTATTTGGCTTTACTCTGATTTGGACAGGTTCTACACCTTTTGTTAGTCCAGCATCCTTTCCAGTAAAACCGATACTTCTGGATTAACTGTATTTTTATAAATCAGGAGGCAATTCCTCAACTGATCTTACTAGCTACAATCCTACAGCTGTATCTTGTGAGGACATTTTGAATTCATCATCTTCATCATGCACTTGGAATTTAGCACCCTCTGGTGTGCAGTAAATACTACAATTTAATTTAAACAAAAGACCCCTTCCTAACAAATTTACAGGACTAGAATCACTTTTTTTAAATGCATTATTATTTTTTTTCACTTATGACAAATTGCTGACTTTCTTCAAATAAACATATTGTTAGTGGTACTTTCACTGAAACAGAATTTGTTATTTGTTTATTTGTAATTCCTATAACTTGGATCTTCTTTCCTGAGAGAGATAATTCAGGGATTTACGCAGTTCTAACTGTGGATTGGGTAGCTCCTGTGTCAATAAGAAATGACAATTGGTGGCCATTAACGTGTCCTTCTGCAAATGGTCCACTCCGGTCTACCTCCAAAACTGTGCTAAGTACGCAATCTTTTTCCCCTCTCAGGCACTGTCATTGTGAAATATAAGAATCGAAGCTTGCATTTTCCAATGTGGGAAACTGTTGGAATGGATTATGGTTTTGAAATGCATTTTGGTTTTCTCTCTGTACTTAATTCAAATTGAAACTGGGATTGCCCATGTTTTGTGGGACTATTGGAGCTTGTGGGACCTGCATCATAGAAACTTGTGAATGTAATGGCATTTGCATTCTTTGGGAGGCATCTGGACTAGAAAATTCTGTATTTGAGCCTGATTTACTCCCTTCATTTGTCCATCACCACTCACTCTATTTAAATTATGTCTACAACCCCTCTTTCAATGCCTGATCTTGTTACAATAATGACAAAGAGTAGACTTTTCAATGTCGCAATGTCTATCCCAGAATTCAGACAAATCGGAGCACCTCTGCCTCTACCCTGAGAAACACCGACTGCTCCCTGAAACACTTGGCCTACAGCCTGAAAACCAGCACCCTGCATTCCACTCACATTCCCTAGGAATGACTGATTTTGAAACCCTTTCTGTGCCAACTTTGTCTTTACAAGCATGAACTTCTCCTTCAATCTTTTCTGCTTCATTATTTGCTCATCACTACAGTGCAATTACATTCCTCGGAATCTCATCTAATGGTGTTGTCTGATAACAAATCACATTTGTTTTTTTAAACTATTTATAAGTAGAAGCATAGGTGCTGAATAGGGATATAAATGAGGCAACTGTCAAAGTGTCCCAGTAGCGAGTGACTGGTGAAGGGGCGTTGCAGTATTGCCTACCTATTAGGCTGTCTGGCAAACAGGGATAGAACCCCTAATAGTTCCTTTCTTGGGGAAGGGGGTAGCAACTTAAACCTGGAGGAAGATTGAGTTGTGACTGCCAAGAGTACGGGGGAAGGCCAGGGCAGGGCCTCCCCAAACATGAAAGCAGGAACTTGGGTTGGGCTGGGGACAGCCATAACCATAAGAGGGCATCGGCTGGGTTGGCTGATCACTGTGTGAGCTAGAGGGACCTTTAAATGTTTCCTTCACTTGAAGACGCTGACAGTGCAGGCCTCCCATGATTCAAGATCAGTGAGTTTGCTGACCTCCAATAGTACATTGCAAACTAAGCACCAATAGGAGGAGAAGGTAGTGCAGGGCCACAGCATATGCTGTAGATCAGCTGACTCAAAGTAGCAACAATCAGCCAACAAATCCCATGTTGCAGTATTTGCATACTCTCTGGTCACAGTCAAAAAACAAACTGTGACACAAAACTCCCCATATCACTTTCCTCTGGATTTTCTTGTCCTCTGTGTTGTTTAAACACCTGCAACAATTCTTCATAATAAGAACACACTGACTCTTTTGCCTATTGATTCTCAGGCAATCACTGTCTTTCACTGGAACTGTTCTTTTCCAAAAGGTAGTTACCTCATAATATTTTGTCATTACCACAGGAGATGGTCCATGAGTACGAGCATCTCTGAGGTTCAGAACGTGGCCATTACACTAATTTTTTACACTCAGCCCTCAAAATCTCTTGGCACAACGATGTCAAAGAAATTATTCAAACCGTTCCACAAAACATTAGAAATCTTAACAAATCTCTCTACTTGTGTACATCACTGTGCAGGATTCTCTTTCAATTTTGGAAAGCGTTCGTAAATGTTGCGAGATCTTGGTACATGAACAAAGCCTCCACCTGGAATTTCTCTCATTGGCAAAGCCAATCCCTCATCATTGTCTGGGGGTGATGGTGGTAGCTTACTATTTGTCTCTGCTGAATCTGATGGTTTCTTTTTCATTTCCTGCTTCTTTGCCCATTTGCTGTCTAATCAATTAAAATCACTCCATTTATAGGTTCATTTGACCAATTCAGCAATGTACAATCTCATTCCTGAAGATCTCATTGTCAGACTAGCTTCATCATCTAATTGTACCTAAAACGTCTCTGCAATGGAGCACTCTTTGAAAGATCTACTTTGTATTTTTCTGCCAGTTCAGTGTGTTTATCATGCATTGCTGCTGCACTTAAATATATCAGCTTGTTATCCTGATAATGATCCAAATGTGAAATCTCTAAGCAGCCGCTAATAATTTCTTCGAACTCCACCTTGAGTTTTAAGATATCTAATTGCCTTTCTCTCTCCTGACTAGAGATGGATATTTCTGCCAATCCTTCCCTTTTGTCTTTTTATTAACTGCAGTTTCCTCAAACCGCCAGGAAGAAATGCCATCCTCAAATGTTGTGTCACCCTGTACAACTGGTGTTGTGAAGACAATCTTTCTCCCTTCTCTCATTGATTGGATATTTTGTGGCGGTGTCCAGGCAAGAATATGTGAATTCTGCGATGTCGGTATGAACCCTGTCACAGCTACTCCTTCTACAGCCCTGTGAACTGCGGCATTTGGAACAATATTTATTGGGACAGTGGAAACTGGCCTTACCACTTTTTCTGCTGTCACAACTGGTGGCACTGGGACAGGAACTGTTATAATTGAAGCAGCAAATCACTCCTTTTACAGGTTCATTTTACCAATTCAGCAATGTACAATCTCATTCCTGAAGATCTAATTGTCAGAATAGCTTCATCATCTAATTGTACCCTAAAACATCTCTGCAATGGAGCACTCTTTGAAAGATCTACTTTGTATTTTTCTGCCAGTTCAGTGTGTTTATCATGCATTGCTGCTGCACTTAAATATATCAGCTTGTTATGCTGATAATGATCCAAATGTGAAATCTCTAAACAGCCGCTAATAATTTCTTCCAACTCCACCTTCAGTTTTGAGATATCTAATTGCCTTTCTCTCTCCTGACTAGAGATGGATATTTCTGCCACTCCTTCCCTTTTGCCTTTTTATTAACTGCAGTTTCCTCAAACCGCCAGGAAAAAATGGCATCCTCAAATGTTGTGTCACCCTGTACAACTGGTGTCGTGAAGACAATCTTTCTCCATTCTCTCAGTGATTGGATATTTTGTGGCGGTGTCCAGGCAAGAATATGTGAATTCTACCACTTTTTCTGCTGTCACAACTGGTGGCACTGGGACAGGAACCGTTATAATTGAAGCAGCAACACCTGGCATTATTACGATAGGATCTAAATCTACAGGTGTGGGTGCAGTAGAAGGTACAACAGGTGGGGCTTGAAGTGGTCTTTCAATTGAAATCATATTTGGGTCAGCAGTAGCTGTAGTCACAGTAGTAGTAGAAGTCATATCACTTTTGGTATTTCTTGTAGGGGTCTCATTTGGTGGTGGACGTAAAGCCAATAAAGCATCCAAAATATAATCAGCTGAGTCACTATCAGTGTCTGTTTTCTTTGCAGTTTCTTTATCATCATATCCCCGTTTTTGATTCTTTTTAGTCTTTTCAGAGTTTATAGCTGCATACATTCTAGCTCCTTCTATTAAACATTTTCTTCACCTTTGTTGTCTTGCATCCCGTTGACCATCTGCATAAGTTTGCACAGCTCTCTTTGCCCTATTCTGATATTTCCCATTCACTTTATCATGTGCTGCCTTTTCCCACACATTTAATGCTTCATATTGTGAGGGTTCGGAAGGTGATTTCATTTCATTTAATGTCTCCCTTAAATGTTCAATAACTCTGCTAATGTAAATGGCCCTTCATTTTCAGTGATATTGAACCATTGACAAAGACATAGGCCTGTATGTAGTCATACGTTTGTCATCATATAATGAGCTGGCGTACTATCAACTGGCACCTCTTCACTTTCCTTAACTGGGTCCCTTACATCACCACTCATCAAATCTCGAAAGGTTTTAAAACATTTAGGGCCAGATGTAGGTAATAACATCTTATCGATTCCTAAATTCCGAATTTTACCGATTCGGTATTTAGGAATCGGTAAATTTGATGTAGCTAATGATTCGTTAAATTTTACCGAATCAGTAAGAATCGGTATTTACCGAATCGGTAAGTCCCATTCATTCCTATGGGCCTGGAGGCCCATAGGAATGAATGGGAATTACTGATTTGGTAAATACCGAATCGGTAATAGGGGGAAGACCTACATGGGTGGCAGGGTGTCACATTGACACCCTGTTGCACCCCTGAATAGTGCATGAGTGCACATGTGGCACACGTATGGCTGCCACATGGCACTGTTAAAAATTGCAAAACATTGCTTTTTTCATGGTTTTCGATATTTACCACCAACTTGTAGTTGGTGGTAAATAACGAATCCTGAAATGAGAAAAGCACTCATTTGAGTGCTCCCTACATTAAGGATTTGGTAATTTACCGAATCGGTATTTTAAGAATTCGGTAATTTACCAATTCCTTAAATTACCGATTCGGTAAATTACAGAATCCTACAATTTGGCCTCCTACATCTGAAAAGCCTAATACCGGTCGGTAACGCCCAAAATTCGGAAATTTCGACCGTTACCGACCGGTATTAGGATACTTACATCTGGCCCCAAGTTTTTGCGATAATTCAGCAATAAATGCACAGCAATCAAATTCACTGTCAATGTTTTTATTCTGTTTTTAATTCCGTATTCATCAATTTTGTTTTTCTAATCCTGTTATAGCTTCAATACTTGAAGATTCTTCAACCAATCTCAACATGAAACTTTCATAACAACTGACCTGTGCCAGCACAGCACTCTGTGTCGTCATCCACCTATACCAACCAACCAATATCAGCGCATTACACTCTGACACATTTTTTCCCTTCTTGCAATGGTTCACCTTCCTTTAAAATGTTCTCAGATGCAAATTCTACAACTCCAATGAAGCGTAATAAACAAATACCTTTGTCTACTCCACTAAAGAAGATCAAGAGTTCTTCAATCATACAAGGATCAATCAGAAATAAAGGTTTAACACACTCTGACTTTCCTGCGCTTACACACAAATGAAATCTCAAGCAGCGGGAAATCACACACTGATGTAGATTCCCCATTGTGCAATAGGCTCCACCATCACCAATCAATATTGGTGCAATCACAACCACGTTATAGCCCCTGTCTCAATTGTGCAATTTGATGGTCCGTCACGAATAAACACCACACATTTTAGCAGACAAATTTTAACACAACTTCAATTGTACCATTATATATCCCGGGATCTTAGAATACCTTGAGGCGATAATCACTTCAACTGCTCAAAATGTAGAGCTTACAGACCACTTATTCTCAGCCACAACAATAAGACAAAAATCTCAACAAAGATAATAGTGGCTCATACCTTATTGATACTCACACCTTCACCACTGCAACTGCCTTTGAATCTCCAACTCTGTTAATCTTCAAGTTTGGGCTTTGGGCTTTAGGACATAGGCATTTCTAAATCAAGGCTAATTATTATTAGAGTTCTTGTCTTGTGACATGAACTGTCCTTTGCTAACAACTGCTGGAGCTTGCCTCATCACTTACTTATCCATTTGAACCACTCGCATTTCAGTTCAATGGATTTTCATGGCAACTGAGACATCAGATATACATCTCAATACAATCAATATCAATTATCATTACTAAGTCAATAAAAAAAGTTGAGTTTTATTTTGTATCATTTTAGTTATTCATTCATTTTATTTAAGTATTATTCTTCAAAGAGCATCAGTAAAGATTAGCAATCTATAAATCAATTTTTATTAATCAAATGAGTCAAATCAGTAATTCAAAATAAGCATGGATATGGTATATGACAAGCACGTTCCATTCAGAAACCTCCCTATTTTAAGTAATATCAGAGTGAACAGGAAAAAGGGATAAAATGGTGTCAGTACAGAAACCCATGAAGAGTTTCTGATGAGAGAATCGAGTATAAGCATAACGCGTTGTCAGAATAAGTTAGAGATATTCTCGGTTCAAATAATAGTAAATCAGAAAATAACTAAAACTTGTATTAAAGAGATGTCTGTGAAACTCAGAACAGAGTCTCCTCTGATAGAGTAAAGGAAAGTAATCAGAATAAGCTACAACTCAATCTAACGGATGGGATCTTACATGAGTAGCTGCATTGGTTCTCATCGGATCTGCTCTGCCTAGTCTAGGAACACGCACTAATATAAACACACATTTACTATGTAGTGTTAACAGTAGGACCATTTGGTGATCTTTCTTCTTCACGTTGACCAATACGATTTCAAGAGGCTCCTGGGTACAGTTCTACTCCCCATCTTCTCACCAGAGTAGAATCGTCTTTCAACCATGTGTCCTTGAATGTTGCAGGTACATCCTTTCTAGTTTGTAAGATCGTCTTCCCATGAACCATCCTCCCTGCTGTCTACCTCATATGCAGTGAGAACCTCCCTCTCATTCATCTAGAACAGCAAATGTCTATTCATTAACTAATAAACAGTAGCTTCAAGCTTGCAACGTCTGCAGCAAACAGAAAAAAAAGATCTTGTTGGTTAAAGTGAAAAACAAGCCTTTCAGTATTCATGGGCCTTCGCTTTGCAAATATGTCATCTTCACATATGCCAACAATTGAATTTAGTTGTTATTGCTAAGTTACAGATCTATAGGCTTCGGGTGTGGTTGCCTACTACAATATTTGCTTGAAACATTCAATATGTTTAAATGCAAATTCTGCATATTTCATATTTTAATAAACTATTTTGTAAATTACATTTGTGTTAGCATGGCTGTGTCCAGCGCAGCCCCATCCATGCACACCTAATTCATCTAATGTGTGGTTGTCTGGGAGGAATAAACAAAGTCCAACTGCCAGCAACACCCAGTCATGTGACCCATGAATATGCCACAGACACCAAATAGTTAGGGCAGGAAAATGCCATCTTTCTAAATGTGTCATTTTCAAAATTGTAACTTAAAATCTGACTTTACCACAAAAGAGGGGTTTAAATTACAATTTTTCTAACACCAAACATGAAATGTTGACCTATTCCTAATCAAATGTTAGCACTCATGAAATGTAATAAGGGAACACAATGCTAACCTATGAGAGAGGTAGGCATCACAGTAGTGAAAATCAAACGTAGAAGTTTTTCACTACTAGGGCATGTAAAACTTAAACGTACATGTCCAATATGTTAGTTGCAATGCACCCTGCCTGCCTTATAGGCTACCTAGGCCCTACCTTCGGTGCAACTTCAGTGAAATAAAAAGGAGGGGTGTAAGGCTTGGAAAGGGGGTTATATTGCCAAGTGGTGTTGGCAGTGTAAAACTGTATTCAGGCTGCAATGTCAGACTTGGGACATGTTTTAAGAAGCTAGTTAAGTGGGTAGCAAAATAGGTGCTACAGGCCCACTAGTAGCATTTAATTTACAGGCGTGCATGGTATACCACTCTACAATGGACTTATTAGTAAATTAAATATGGCAGTCAAGTGTAAGCCAATTTTACCATGTTTAAAGGAGAGAGCACAAGCACTTTACCACTGGTTAGCAGTTCTGAAGTGCACAGAGTCCTAGAGCCAACAAAAATGAATTTCAGGTAAAATAGGAGGGTAGAGGTCAAATGTTTGGGGATTACCTTGCAGAGAGGCCAGCTCGAACAGGAATTCTCACTCTTAAGTGTATTTTTCAATATCACATGCCATGCAAATTCACAACAATAATGCAACTCTAACATGCTGGCTTGTTAAATCAAAGTCCTTGACCACTTGCTCACCAAAACTTTAAAATGAAAAACAGTAGCATCACCATGTTGCACCTACATCAATCTGAGACAGCGAAGCTCCTTTTATTAAATTGAAATGGGTGACTAGTTCCTCAATGGTGCTTAAGCTTTTTTCTCCACATGTGGGAAAGTCAATAATGTATCAATTCAATTTGTCTGAATCTTAACTCATGATTTCCCCCTCTGGGGTAATTTCCCACAGTGTCAATACCAAAATTAATCAGTTTCTCATATTTAGTGTGACACTTTTGTTGAAAATGCCTCACCACTGGATGAGGTAAGAACAACACTTGGTCCTGATGTACCTCTAATGGAAGAACCAAAGAGGAAATCACTTATGAAGGTAATTCACTAAACATTGAGAAATTCATGTATAATCATTTAAACATGAGAGTGAATACCCTTCAATTATACACCAGTAAAAGAGACATAACAACTGAAAGTCTGTGGAAAGGAATCCTTCTTATATTCTTTTACTTATGCAAATAACATATTCAATACAACATATGGAAAGATATCCAAAAACTGTTGCTCTAATAAGAAGTGCAAGGAAAAATGCTCATGTGTGAGGTGAGTGGAGGACGGGAAAATCAGACAGGAAACAATAGTAGGTCATCGTACCATAGTTTTGCACAAAGAATCCTGTTTACCATGATTGAGAGAAGGGTAACCCAGTGTTCTTAGGCATGACTACAAAACAGTTATATTATATTATTCAAGGTCCGTTTATCAGGATGAAGTTGCTATTTTTTGAGTGCATCATCCAATCTCTGGGATGACCAGTATAGTGTAATTCAGACCATGGAATGGGAGGCGTCGACTTTTCGACCTGGTTAGGCGGTGAGGGTAATTTTAAACCTCCACGTGTGGGTCTTCATCCGGACAGGGAAAATTAAGAGACATTGTAAATTGAATGAAATGCAATTAGTACCTGTCTCCTTGGTGTATGCGTAATCATAGACATGTTTATTTAAAAGAAGTCTACTGACCATGGTGCTTGCCTGACCAGGCAAACCGGGTCAACCCAAAGCTTCCACTACTGCGGAAATCCATAGTATATGTACACAAATCTCCAGAAAAATGTGCAATCTGTAACATAAATATATGTGGTTTTTAGGCCTTTCATATATAGCAAAATAAAGCAAAACGGGCATATTTTGGCCGAGTTCAAATCAGTATTGACTTACCGCCTGGCTGTGGCAGAGAGGGGTTCCTCACTTGGCGATCGCTATGAATCTCAAAAGAGGGATCTTCACCTGGTGTCCTGCAGGAGTCAGGAGCCAATATTAGGAATGCGAACAGATCATTACTGGATGAGTCCTATCTTTGTGCTGCATTTCCCTCCTGTGCTCTAAAATCATTTTTTTGACAGGAAAAAAACTGTACTACCTATATAATTCCACCCCACACTCTTCAAGCCCAGATAAGACTGGAATATGGATTAAATAACATGTACCAGCAAGATAAGGAGCCCTGGTCAAATATTATTGGAGAATGAGGGCGGCAGAGGAAAACACTGTTGGCAGGAGGTTGAAAACCAATCCAGGCTGAGTAAGTCAGTATTCCCAGTTTTAAAACAATCCCTTTCAGCACTAAAGCTAGAGGTTGCTTAGCTCAAAATAACGGCCTACTCTGAGTTCAAACAAATAGCTAACAAAGCCATCAAGCAACAATCGCTGATAACAGACAAAGCCTCCTTGGCCCACAAAATACAGGAGTGGGCGGCAATGCCGTCTTACAAATTGCTGAAACCTCAACCGTATTTGTCAAAACAGTTCTCAGAACAATATAAACAGAATCTGACCCTATTGAGACTGGGATCCTTCCCTTCAAAAGGCCTCACCCCAAAATGTAAACAGACTTGGTCGACAAAGGAATGCCGCCTTTGTGGTCACGGCCACTACTCCACCTATTATGCATCTGTCCTGAGCTACTAAACACTCGGAAAGCTCTCGTACGGCCAACACCGAGGACAGAACAAATAAGGACCTGCAGAGTGGCTGTTATAAACTGTCTTGGAGGCGCGTATGTCCAATTATCTTGCAAGGCAATAACATTTTTAACCTACCGGCAAAAGAATACAACAAGAACAACAGATGAACTGAACTTGACTGTACAGAATCAAAACGTTCATCTATTTTAAACACTGCAGTCCATACCCCCTCAGCAATAGCACTTTATTATACCCCGGAGAAACATGTATGCTTGTGTACAATTTTAATTAACTCATCTAGAAGTTTGCTTCCCTAACAGGGAACACAGAAATATTCTTAACACTATTTTACCACTTATACATGTGTGTTTATTGCAATTTTTAACCCAGAACAGTTGTTCGGTGCTTCATGTACCAAGGTGGTTCGTTCCACCCTTTTATGATTTTAAAGAAATCAAATAAAAGTATTTGTACCTACTCCCTATACAGCATATGCTACAGACACACTCCAAAATATATACGAGATACAAGGTTGAGCAAGTGATCAATTTCTCTATCTTTCTTGTCTACTTAGTATCTGGCACTATATATTTACCATTATCCATCTCATTTCTGTTGTTGTTGTTGTTGTAATACTTTATTCGAAAAAATATTTCATAAAAGTACAGACATACAAAAATACATAAAACAATTTATCAAGTATTACAATTTCATTTAAGAAGTCTCCACTAAAAAACTGTTTAAGAGATAGAAGAGGGACATTATTAAAAAGAAAAAAGAAAAAAATCCTTCTTATGGTGGGTCAAGACAGGCATTAGATAGCAGCTTTGACCGGATAAACCAGGCGCTTGCCAAATATTTAGCGACCCCACAAACAATGTACATGGAGGAAGTGTTGGTCAGAATAATGCGCAAAGCTGATCTATGGTCCCTGACTCCAAGCTCCCTGCACACAGGTTTCAACCATTTTGCTCTGGCCTGCTTATAAGCGTTACATGCAAACAGAAAGTGGCCAAGAGATTCTTCAGGGCACGAACAACCTGGGCATTTTAAGTCGTGCTCCCTCCTAACCTTCCACCCTTCCTTAAATTTTTTAAGGGGGAGGGTGCCGTATCTTAATTTCAGGAACAAGGTTCTATCACGGGGAGTCTGAATGAAGTCCAAAAATGGCTCTAACTTTCTGAAAGGCTTATGGTCAAGAAAGTTATTCGTCAGGGGACCCCAGTTTGGATTCTTTAAATCCTTGGCCTCTACCCAATCCCAATATAATTTTTAAACAATTTGTTTGGGTGGGGGGATTGTGAGGCCCAAGACTCAGCCAAACCTATCGACTCCACCAACTTCTTTAGATTGTTAAGCCACTTTATTTTGTTGGATACGTTTAAACTAATTAACTCATCCAACACTAGAGCATAATTTGTTAGTTATGGGGTTTTTCTGAGACGCACCCAAAATAGCAAGGGGCGAAGTTGGACTATTTCAGAAATCGATCTTTTACCCATGTCAGAGAATAATGGTTTCAAAGGGGTCGAGGGGGGAAGCAAAACTAGGTCTCTCATAAACTTATTTTCTGCAACTACCAATGCCTTAGTATTCTCAGCACCCCACAATTCAGAGCCATAAACTGCCGAAGCTAAGGCTTTCCCCTCATAAACTGCCAGGGCGGGGGCTATTGGTCTAGTGATAGAGAGACGCTGATTCTTTAGAATCGCTCCAGAGACCCTTTTAAGATTTAGGACCATTTTAGACAAGTGGGAGTCCCATCTCATGTTGTTGCAGAGCCTGACCCCAAGGTAGTCAAATTCGTCCACTACCTCTAAAGGGGTCCCATTCAGAATGAGATAAGGCTTCCTGAGCTTTCTTTTAGCAGATAATACCATCAGCTTCGTTTTCATGGTATTAACCGTTAATCCACGGTCTTTACAGAAAACACTGAAGCGGTCGAGCAGTTTTTGCAAACCCCTAGGGGTTTTGGACATCAGGAGGGTATCATCCGCAAAGAGGAGTCTAGGGGTTTTCTCAACGGCAAGGACAGGGGCATCCGCAGGGTCCTCCCTCAAATGGTCCACCACCCCATTTATAAAGAGGGAGAACAGTGTCGGAGCCATCACACATCCCTGCCGGACCCCTCTATTAACTGGTACCCTCCCTGTCAACTGGCCTTGACTCCCCCAGCAAATCCTTGCATAATTGTCTTCGTGGAGTTTGATAATAAACTGCAACAAGTAGCTAGGGAATCCCATGTCAAGTAAGACCTCCCAGAGTTTGGCATGTGGAATAACATCGAATGCATTTTTCAAGTCTATGAAAGCCAGGTACAGACTACCCTTGGAGATAGACACTGACTTCCGATAGACTGCACAGAACCGAAAAACCTGGTCCATCGCGCCGACATTACGCCTAAACCCCGCCTGAAAGTGGCTCAGAATGTCATTGTCTATAAGCCATGACTCTGTTCGGTTTGTGATGACCCTGCCAACTACCTTTTGGATGGTATCAATTAAACGTATTGGTCTGTAGTTGGCAGGGTCCTCTCTATCACCTTTCTTGTATATAGTGATAACCTCCGCGACCTTCCAGGATTCAGGGACAGGGTGGCCGTGCTGAATTAAATTCATTAGACAGGCTATAAAGTCTGCCCATAGTTTGGGGTCGTGCAGTAGCAAATCCCCCGGCAGGCCATCTGGGCCAGCCGCCTTCCCTGGTAATATTTTTAAAATAGCATCCTGGACTTCTCGCTGGGAGAACGACTCTTCCTTGGTACCTATCTTCATGCGGAGCACGTTTTGGAGTTCCATAGCTGGGGATGTTATTTGACCTTCAAAGCTATCCTTACAATACAGTTTTAAAAAATGGGAATACCATTGATGTTCGTTTATATGATTTAAAATTGGCTCTACCCCCCTTATGTCAAAAGCATTAATCAATTTCCAAAAAATAATAGAATTTTTCCCATAGGCTGCGGCCTTAAGCTGCTGCCAGTGCTCCTCCTCCCAATCTTTCTTAGCTGATGTTATACTACTATGGTACTCCTTTCTCGCTAGACGGACTGCTATGGGATCCTTACTTTTTATAGCTAGCGTGATGGCTTTCCTCTTTTTCCTACAGTTTGCCGTATACCAGGGGTTACTCTTAAGGGACTTTTGGTTTAACAAGGGTGTCCCCTGTAACCTCTTGGGAAAAAATTCTCCTATTTTATCTGTTAAGTTTTTGTACAAGATTGGCAAATTTGATCCGGAAGAGTTAGGTGCTACTAGAGCAAGGCTACAAGTTTCAACTAGAACTAGCTCTTTAATTCTATTAAGTTTCTCCTCTTCACACCTAACCACATTCCATTTTAATTTCCGGTTACAATTAGTGGGAAAGACCTCTTTAGTGATCATCTTTGGATTTCCAATTTTGGCGATCCCATTTGCCCAGTAGATTTCCATACATAATGGATTATGATCACTATCTGATGATTGCCTGACCTCCATATCAACTAGGCTTGACCATTATTGTGTGTCCAGAAAAATATAATCAATTTGAGATGGGCAGCTTATCCTATTATAAGTCATTGCTCCATCACGGTCTGAGATGGTCCGCCCATTAAGAGCCCGTAGATTATGTTCTAAAGCCAGAGCATTCAACTGGATTGCTCTGGCTGTCCATTTCTTAATGGGTGCAAGGACTAGAGGAGGTATAGTCACCTCCAATCCTCCGAGTTAAAACCCAATACCTCTTCATCATCCAGGGGTTCAAAAGTGCAATTAAAATCCCCCCCACTAGTATTTTGGATCTAGATGGAAGATCTAATAACCTCGTGTCTAACAACTCTATTGTTGGCGAGGTTAAACCACCCTGAAGACCTCTTGCATAAACACAAAAGAGTTCAAAGATAATACCCCCAGACGGGCTCTTTAGGGAGATGTGTAAAATATCATTAGAGTCAACTTTATGGGTGCTGACAACACAATTCAAGTTCACCTTTACCCAAATATGCAGGCCACCAGACGGGCGACCTTTCCCCACCGTGACTGCAGGTGTAAAATAGGTTGAGTACCCATTTTTATATTGCGGGGACAGACACCAGGTTTCTTGGAATATGCATATGTGGAAGGTGTTAATAAAATCGTTCCAATCGGGATTAACGAGATTTTTTTTAAATCCTGCTATGTTCCAAGACAGAACAATAATGGAGATAGGGGCTACAGATGGTTCCTTGATTATAACTGGAGTACTGGATTCCTTTTCACTTAAACCAGGACTAGTAGTTCCCAAACTGGCTATACCATCCCTGGCGATTGTGAATCCTTCCCCAGGGGTAACTGACACCTCCCTCTTTCTAATTTGTCCAGAAGACTGGGTTGGAAGTCAGTCAACTCCCTCCAGTCCACTGAAACGGTTATAACAGGGGATTAGGGGATAATTGAGCTGTGGACCAAGCCATTCCCCATTAAACTGATTACCACCTGGCATGGACCTCCCACCTCTTCTTCGTACTGTATTCCAGCCTCTGTCGTCACCCACAGCCCAATTAAAAGTATTCTGATCCCTTAAGGGCTCGGACCTCATCCCTCCCCTCCCATAATTGGAGGCCCTCAACCAGCTCCACCTATTGTCATGATGTTCCGTAGACATATAGAAATATGACAGGGGTTTAACCATGATCGAGGAATTGTTGTAACATGGGGGCCCAGAGCAAATATGCTCCACCAATCGCGGGTCCTCAAATGTAACCACAACACAGTCTCCCTGTAGACTTTTCTTATTCTCTCCTACCCATGGAGCTCTCTCCACCATAAGCATTTTGTTGTTAATATTAAGAGGAGGAGGGATATTTCTGTCTAACCAATGGCATACTTTGTTTTTGAGGGCCCAGAAGGGTTCTGAAGTGGCAGGGGCAAGCTCAGGGATGCCTGTTAGAACTATCACATAGGGACAGGCGTCAGGTGGTAAACTGATGTTCCGACGTAACTTCGGTTTCTCGAAGTGGGATAAAGAGGGTTTAGGGGCTAAGGTGGTAGGGCCAGCTACAGTCTGAGATTTAATAGGTACGTTGGTTGCTGGCTGATTGGAACAAACTTTATTGCCCTTAAGGGTTGGGGTTTTAGGGGGGCGGGTCTTGGGGGTGGGGTTATCCCCTACAGATTGATTCTTAGCCAAGTGCGGAAGACAACGGGTGGGGGCCGGAAAATTGGAAACCTTTTGGCCGGGCTATTTTCCCGGGGTTTTAGTTCCTGGAGGAGAGCCTGGAGCTGATGTTCTATGCCCTGGAGTCTAGTCTCTAGGTGCGTAAGTAGAGACCTGATAAGCTCTGTTAAAGAACTTATGAGTGGAGCATTCTTATCCTCCAAATCTTCTGAGGATTCTTCAAGGCTGCTATTGTCGAGGATGCTGACCAAACTACTATTCGAGACTATATCATCCGGAATGCCCATTGGTAAAGGGTGAGATATATACTGTACATTTTCTCTCCCTATGTTGGCACCCAACAAAACCCTCCCCACATCGGTGCTGCCACTGGCACTAGCTACATCACCGGTTCCACCCAACATTTCTAAATTGTCTATATTGTCACCGTTATCCTTGGGGGTTGTTTGATTTGATTTGGGAATTGCACCTTCCAATATACCCCTTTCAGTGAGGATATTCTCACGGTGAACAATAACTGGAATAGATATTAAATTATTAACCAAAGAGGTCGATGTTGAGGAGGACACAGGAGGTGGGTCCAGAAAAGTTAAATGGGTACTAA
This sequence comes from Lissotriton helveticus, assembly GCF_964261635.1. Classification (NCBI taxonomy): domain Eukaryota; kingdom Metazoa; phylum Chordata; class Amphibia; order Caudata; family Salamandridae; genus Lissotriton; species Lissotriton helveticus. The sequence goes on along the minus strand of NC_136071.1, from coordinate 629,982,933 downwards.
TAGAAGAGTAAGTCATAGTGTCAACCAGCGTGGGATGGGGATCATGGGGGCCTGTGTCGATTGAGTGGAGGGCTTCTTGACTTATAGCTGGGTCTCCCCTCGGAGTGATGCACTTCCGGGGACGGGGCAGGCGGGCCTTCCCGTGTGAACACTACATCAGGGAATGGCGGCACAATCGCGCAGCGGACGCGCGCAGCGGGCGCGCCGCGGGCACGCCAAAGGCTCGCCAAAGGCGAGCCCGTCTGCGCCCGTCCCCTGGTCCTCCTCTGATATATTCACGACAGTCCTTATTAGATTGGAAATCTGCTCCCTACTTGCTATCCGAAAACGTGAAGTTTACACTCGCGCAGGAGGGGCTACTGAGACACCATGCGACTTCCACGAATGTAACTCCAACCCCAACCTTATTACCTGATATCCCTCTAAAGCAGGAGAGCGATCAAGGGTGTAGGTTTTCTTTGCTTAATACCCGCTCTCTACAAAGGCACCATCTTGAGGTTTTCTCTCTTTTACATGATGATAACTTGGACCTGCTGTGTATTACTGAATCCTGGCTTACTGATTCATCTATGCCAGATCTAGTGGCAGCTTTGCCATCTAGCTTTACCACTATTTATGCCAATCGATTGGATAGCAACAGGGGGGGAGGCGTCGCCTTTCTGTTTAGAGAAACCCTAAAAACTGAAACACTTTGCTCAGAGTGCATTGAGGGTGCGGATATATTTGGGGTGAAATTCTGCTCTCCTACAGATTGCGTGGTTTTTCTTTTAGTATACCGTCCACCTACTACAACCAGTAGGTTCATGGAACCCTTTCTGAAACTGGTGCATGACCTCCGCACCCGCTACAAAGGTTTGGTCGTGCTCGGGGATTTTAACTTTCATTGGGAAATTATCCCAAAGGATGGCCAGACCAAACATTTTGAAGAGGCTATGGTATCTCTGGGACTTACTCAGTGGGTGAGGGAGCCTACGCACGAGAAAGGCCATACTCTGGACTTGGTTTGGTCGTCTCTTCCACTTATAGCCCCGTTAGCAGTCTCTCCATGTTCCTGGTCGGACCACTATTTAATTGAAGGCCAGTACCCTCTTCTTACATGACATCAGAAAGGTAAACCAGACTGGAAAATGGTGCATAGTTGGAATAAGGTCAAGGCTTCAGACCTGACAACTATTCTATTACAGTCTGATTACCCCTCTGCTAAGTTGGATGACCTGGAAGCTGAAAGTGACGCCCTACTATCCATACTGAAGGAGGCCATTGAGGTAGTAGCTCCAGCTCATAAAATCAGATTGATAGATAAGGGCAAGGGAGCAAAATGGTTTAACAACACCCTTAGGGAAAAAAAACAAGTCCTTCGCCAACGCGAAAGAGCTTGGCGTAAGTCCCACTTGCCCTGTGCACGTGCTGCTTACATACTGCAGTTCGCAATATACAAAAAAGCCATTCGCCAGAGAAAAGCTGAATTTTATGAGGAAACAATTTCGGAGGCAGTTAATTCTCAGAAAGAAGTGTTTAAAGTTTTAAATGATCTGCGAACGGTTAAAGGGCCAAACCCGACCTTTAATCAGAAGGACTGTCAAGATTTTCAAATCTTTTTCATGGATAAGATTAAGGATATAATTACTGAAATCACTCACACCCCAAATCTTCCATGTTCCATTGAGCCTCCTTCTACAACCCCTAGGCCCACAATGGACCTTTTGACTCAACTGCCCGCCCTCACCAAGGAATCCTTGGCCACCATAATGGGTCGGGTGAAATCTGGCTCTCCAGCGGATCCCTGCCCTCCCAAAATTTTCAAGCTAGGATGGCCTGGAATGGAGGATAAAGTCCTCACCCTTCTAAACCAGTCCTTGAAGTCGGGATCTGTTCCTTCTAATTTTAAGGAAGCACAGGTGGTCCCGCTCCTAAAGAAATCAGGCGTTGACCCAAAAGTTTTAAAGAATTTTAGGCCTATTTCCCAACTGCCTTTTCTGGCGACAATTCTGGAGCAACATGTTCTAAATTTTCTTACCCACTTCCTCGAAAGCAATCACCTGCTTGAGCCCAATCAGGCTGGATTTAGAGCTCATCACAGCACGGAATTAGTCATGCTTTCCGTGCTGGATGACTTGAGATTGAGGGCTGACAAAAAAACTCTGTGTGCCCTGGTCCTTCTGGACTTATCCGCGGCGTTTGATACCGTTAATCATAGCCAACTACTATCGCGGATTAAGGACCTAGGGATACAGGGCATGGTCTTGGCCTGGTTGACTTCTTTCCTTGGAGATCGATCATAGCGAGTCCAACTAGCGGATCTAGTATCCGAACCAGCCAAGCTGACCTGTGGTGTACCCCAGGGGTCAGCCCTCTCACCCCTGCTCTTTAATATCTATCTACAGCCGCTGATAGCCGCACTGAACCGGCTGGACTGCAGGGTTTATAATTATGCCGACGACACTCAAATCTTGATCCAGATTGAGCACTCATCTATAGCTCACTTGAGGAAGCATGACATTCTCAAGTTTACCATCAACTGGATGTCGGATAATTTTTTGAAAATCAATCCGGAGAAAACCGAAGTCCTGGCAGTCACGACAGCTGCAAGCCCTTTCAGTGATCTGTTCTGGCCGGCGGAACTGGGATATTTCCCCGAACCAGCAGTGGCAGTAAAAGGTTTGGCCATCAGAATTGATGCCCTACTGTCCATGACCCAGCAGGTGTCGGCGGTGGTGGGCACATGCGTCAGCCTATTGCGCCAGCTTTGTAAATTATCCTTTTTGTTATCATTTTCTAACCTTAGGCTGGCAGTTTCTGCCCTGATACTGGCACGCCTGGACTACGGGAACTCTTTATACTATGGCCTACCAAAACATCTTCTAGATAGGCTACAAGTTGTAATGAATGATGCCGCCAGACTCATTTTTAATAAACCCAGGCGAACTCGGGCCACGCCCCTACTACAGGAGCTTCATTGGTTGCCAATTGCCCAAAGTGCAAAATTTAAGAGCCTTTGTAAGGTACATAAGGCCATGTATGGCTCGGCTCCAAATTATATCAAGGAACGACTTACCACCTACGTGCCAAGTAGGACCTTGCGATCCGCTGAGGCATGTAATCTGGTCTGCCCCCGGTTTAACCTCGCATCTAAGGGTGGCAGAGCCTTCTCTAACACTGTTCCTCAGGCTTGGAACCATCTTCCAGCTAGCCTTAGGAAAGAAACCAATCTTCTCCCCTTCAGGAAGAATCTGAAAACTGTGCTTTTCCTAGAAGCTTGGGGGCCTCTCTGATCGGGTGGCTGTGTGCTTCACTGGTGTTGTGTGTCCGCTGATAGCGCTTAGATACCCCTGGGTGATAAGGCGCTTTATAAGCTTATGATAACATAACATAACATAACATCAGAATTGCTTAAAACTTTATTTGGGGTACGCGCAGAGGCTATGTTACCTAATGACGACCTTTTAGCATGCACGAGATCCTGGGAAACCCTTCTTTCCATAAGAACTATTCCCTGGTCAATTAGAGAGTTGGTGCGGAGGATAAAATTGTCCAGTGATCCTGTCAATTTTTTTGTTTTGTTTTTTGCATCTGCCGCAGCCTGGCTGCGGGTTTCACGGGTGGACAGAGCCTTTAGCAATAACAGCGGCTGGCAATAGGATACACAATCAAATTACTAACCAAATAAAAAACAAAATAAATAGGTTACTAGACGTTACTAGGACCCACAATGACTGCCAACTAGCACAAATAAAGAAACAGATAAAAAAACTATAAAAGTACCGGTACAGAGATAATAACGATATACTTGATAGATGTCAGAGTTTAAATAATGGGTCAATCAAGAGTCCTGGCCCAGTCCAGTACCTGCAGGCCTCGGAGGGCCTCAGAGGGCCCACCCTTTGCCCGGGCTTAGCCCCGGACTGAGTCCCGCGCGCGTCCCGCGATGCGCGTCCCGCGATGCGCGTTGGGAATTCAATTAAGTACCAAGAGAGGAGAAGGCGGGGCACGCCCGGGAAGAGGCACCAGCTGTGAATGACAGAGAGAATGCTGGTCCTCGCAGTCCCGGGCGCCCGCACTGGCTCCTCGCTGTCAGGACCTTCCCCGTAGAATATCGGCCTCACCGTGACCAAAGATAGTTAGTTCAAAAGGAGTTCAGAGTGTCACCAGGCAGGGAAACAAATTTCAATAATCCGGCAACTGCTGCGAGCGGCTCCCGCGAAGCGGGGGCCGCGAGCAGTAATGAGGCGGTGGGTTGGGGCGGGGCACGCCCGGGAAGAGGCACCAGCTGTGGATGACAGAGAGAATGCTGGTCCTCGCAGTCCCGGGCGCCTGCACTGGCTCCTCGCTGTCAGGACCTTCCCCCGTAGAATATCAGCCTCACCGTGACCAAAGATAGTTAGTTCAAAGGGAGTTCAGAGTGTCACCAGGCAGGGAAACAAATTCCAATAATCCGGCAACTGCTGCGAGCGGCTCCCGCGAAGCGGGGGCCGCGAGCAGTAATGAGGCGGTGGGTTGGGGCGGGGCGCGCCCGGGAAGAGGCACCAGCTGTGGATGACAGAGAGAATGCTGGTCCTCGCAGTCCCAGGCGCCCGCACTGGCTCCTCGCTGTCAGGACCTTCCCATGTAGAATATTGGCCTCACCGTGACCAAAGATAGTTAGTTCAAAAGGAGTTCAGAGTGTCACCAGGCAGGGAAACAAATTCCAATAATCCGGCAACTGCTGCGAGCGGCCCTCGCGAAGCGGGGGCCGCGAGCAGTAATGAGGCGGTGGGTTGGGGCGGGGCACGCCCGGGAAGAGGCACCAGCTGTGGATGACAGAGAGAATGCTGGTCCTCGCAGTCCCGGGCGCCCGCACTGGCTCCTCGCTGTCAGGACCTTCCCCCGTAGAATATCGGCCTCACCGTGACCAAAGATAGTTAGTTCAAAAGGAGTTCAGAGTGTCACCAGGCAGGGAAACAAATTCCAATAATCCGGCAACTGCTGCGAGCGGCTCCCGCGAAGCGGGGGCTGCGAGCAGTAATGAGGCGGTGGGTTGGGGCGGGGCACGCCCGGGAAGAGGCACCATCTGTGGATGACAGAGAGAATGCTGGTCCTCGCAGTCCCGGGCGCCCGCACTGGCTCCTCGCTGTCAGGACCTTCCCCCGTAGAATATCGGCCTCACCGTGCCCAAAGATAGTTAGTTCAAAAGGAGTTCAGAGTGTCACCAGGCAGGGAAACAAATTCCAATAATCCGGCAACTGCTGCGAGTGGCTCCCGCAAAGCGGGGGCCGCGAGCAGTAATGAGGCGGTGGGTTGGGGCGGGGCACGCCCGGGAAGAGGCACCAGCTGTGGATGACAGAGAGAATGCTGGTCCTCGCAGTCCCGGGCGCCCGCACTGGCTCCTCGCTGTCAGGACCTTCCCCTGTAGAATATTGGCCTCACCGTGACCAAAGATAGTTAGTTCAAAAGGAGTTCAGAGTGTCACCAGACAGGGAAACAAATTCCAATAATCCGGCAACTGCTGCGAGCGGCTCCCGCGAAGCGGGGGCCGCGAGCAGTAATGAGGCAGTGGGTTGGGGCGGGGCACGCCCGGGAAGAGGCACCAGCTGTGGATGACAGAGAGAATCCTGGTCCTCGCAGTCCCAGGCGCCCGCACTGGCTCCTCGCTGTCAGGACCTTCCCCCGTAGAATATCGGCCTCACCGTGACCAAAGATAGTTAGTTCAAAAGGAGTTCAGAGTGTCACCAGGCAGGGAAACAAATTCCAATAATCCGGCAACTGCTGCGAGCGTCTCCCGCAAAGCGGGGGCCGCGAGCAGTAATGAGGCGGTGGGTTGGGGCGGGGCACGCCCGGAAAGAGGCACCAGCTGTGGATGACAGAGAGAATGCTGGTCCTCGCAGTCCAGGGCGCCCGCACTGGCTCCTCGCTGTCAGGACCTTCCCCCGTAGAATATCGGCCTCACCGTGACCAAAGATAGTTAGTTCAAAAGGAGTTCAGAGTGTCACCAGGCAGGGAAACAAATTCCAATAATCCGGCAACTGCTGCGAGCGGCTCCCGCGAAGCGGGGGCTGCGAGCAGTAATGAGGCGGTGGGTTGGGGCGGGGCACGCCCGGGAAGAGGCACCATCTGTGGATGACAGAGAGAATGCTGGTCCTCGCAGTCCCGGGCGCCCGCACTGGCTCCTCGCTGATTCCAAATTCCAATAATCCGGCAACTGCTCTCATTTCTACAGACTTTACAATCTCAACATCTTCTGAAGCCTTTTTAATTTGAAATGGCATTGTCTTCTCTGAAGAAAGGTAACCATGTACCAAAGTGCCCTTCAAGGTTCTAGCTCTTCTGTTAGTCACAGGTCATGAAGCGCCAATGATATTAGATAGCTTAGCATCAGATCGAAGTAAACCCCAACATCTGCTTAAAATATTCCTGATATTTGGCACCTGTGAACTGTGTTTCGTAAGTAGCCTAGTCAAACGTGAGTCTTTTGATCTAATGCCAGGGGACAATAACTCCTCCCTTTTGATCTGGTTGACTTTCTTTTTTTGCCTAAATCAAAACATGTTCTGAATCGCCTCTACCTTCGAACCTCATGAGAGCTATCTCTTGTTGAAAATCTACATCCAAGCTTCAATTTTGACGAATAGTGACTAACACCTCTTATGGAATACTCTGTTTTGTGCTGTAGGAGTGACAACTTCCTGCATTTAGCGCGCTGTTGCCTGCTGTCTCCTTCCAAAATAACCCCACTACCAATATATCCTTTTCTGCCCTCACAGTAGTATCCAAAAACGTCACACAATGTTTATCAATCTCAAATTACAGCTTTAAGTTGAGATAATTTGTATTCAGTTTGTGCAGAAATTCCATTGCTTTGCTCATTACCACATTCCAGAACAAGAAGATGTTGTTGATATACCGAAATCACAAAAGTATGTCTTCGATATATAGTGACATCTTCGCAGACCAGACCACCTGCTCCTCCAAACAGCTCATGAATAAATATGCGTAGCTGGGGGCAAAACAGGTACTCATCACTGTGCCTCCAGTCTGCTTACAACATGTCATTTAGCATCTTGGTATGTTCATATTAATGAATCAAATTCATCCTTAAAAAGTATTACAGGCTCTCAGACCTAGGTCATGCTCAATTGAAGTATATAGGGAAGCTACATCAGTGGTTATCAAGCAATATGTATCATGTCTGAGTGTGTCATTAATCTTTGATAGAAAATCCACAGTGTCTCTGACATATGATGCAAACCCCCAGACAAAGGGGACTAAGAAGGGATCCATTTATTTTAAACAGTTCTCCAACAAACTATCCTTCAAGGAGAAATTTAGCCTACCTGGAGACTATTCAAATTCTTGTGTACTTTCAGGAGAAAGTAAATAGAGGGCAACATAGGATGTTCCATCCTCCAAAACGGATATTCTTCTGGATCAATCAGACCCTTATCCCACGAGTCAATTAATTTGCTTATGTATTATGCATAGTGCATTGATATGCCTGTCTTATGATTTTCATATAATATTTTGTTTCAATTATCTTTGGGATTAGTATACATTTCTAAAACAAGATCATCCCAAGTCACCCATTAATTTGATCACATTCACAAAGTCCATAAAAATGATTGCACCCCTCCTGGATGAAACAAAAACGTATATAGATTCATTTTTCGGTCCATTAATAATATATCGTTCCTCTTACATAAAGGATACCTCTGATTTTATGTGCAGAGTCTTTGATGTTGATTGGGAAGAATGCATGTTACTTATGACATTACACATATCATTACTATGCACTTGCATATGGCATGGTGACAGTCCTAGGACAGGTTAACATTACTTAAGAGTTACACTTATCAGATTCTATGAACAGCAGAATACTCTTGAGAATTACTGTATGGGGCTTTACTAGAAATATCTTTGTCCATAATGGTGAGGTCTTTAAAAAGTGTAGGGGTACATCAATGGGACCTGCTGCGGCCCGAGAAATGCTAATCTGAATATGGGTGGGTGGGAGTAGCAGGTAGTTGGGGACAGTGCATTGGAAAAATGGGCCAGGAATATCATACGTTGGGTTAATTTTATTGATGATATTTTAATTACATGGAGAGGAAGTAGAATTCAGGCTAAGACATTTGTAGCGGAAATGAATATAAATGATCTAAATCTGACATTCACTTGTAGGATTAGTGATTCACAACTGGAGTTTTTTTATGTACTAATATGAATAGAAGGGCAAAGTTTGCTCAACATGTTATATAGGAAGCCCACTGTAAGTAACATTTTCCTACATGGCCACAATTTTCACCCGAAGGTGTCAGAGCGCTTTACCTAAGAACCAGTTGCAAAACATAAGGACCAAGGATTACATGCGTTACATAAAAGATACAAACAGAAAAAATTGCAAATGTACAAGATGTAAAGTCACACAAAGAAGAGACTAGTGATTAGAGTTATCTCTATATACATAGGGAAGGGCTATGAATGAATATACTCTAAGAGTCACATAGGAATGGTAGAGAGTACAGGGGTCTACTGCATATACTAGTGATTAGAGTTATCTCTATATACATAGGGAAGGGATACGAATGGATATACTCTAAGAGTCATATAGGAGTGGTAGCGAGTACAAAGGTCTACTGCATATACTAGTGATTAGAGTTATCTCTATATACATAGGGAAGGGATACGAATGTATATACTCTAAGAGTCACATAGGAATGGTAGGGAGTACAAAGGTCTACTGCATATACTAGTGATTAGAGTTATCTCTATATACATAGGGAAGGGATACGAATGGATATACTCTAAGAGTTGTGCGAGGTCTTTCCTTCGGAACAGTAAGGAGGTTACAGGGGGGATGTTGATTTTACTATCGGATCATGTAGGCTCTCCTCCAGGGGCTAACTTCGGCTTAGATCGCTATGCATGGCTCGCTTACTTGTTGTTGGTGATGCCCGTGGCAGGGGCTCACTTAATGATCAAGTATGACAAAAACGAGCATTTTAGTGTTCACTTGTCTTGTTCCCTGGAATACAGGTTGTGTTCTTGGGACACCTTCCTGCAGGGCGCCATGTCGAGTTTACGACTAGGATAAACTCGGTGAGTACATGAATGGGAGCAATTAAATGTCTCACAGTGACGATGTGTGTGGGACATATATTCTTTGTGTAAATACAATAGCTGGATAGACGATTTGGACTTAGAGATATGTAGAGATTTGTTTGTCTGTAGCATTGTACATAGTTCTTTTACTCGCAGCCAGGGGTGATGAATATATTATCCTCAGAGGCTGTAATAAGTGGACCAACTTAAGGATACTTGTTCGGCATAACCGATGGGGTGGCTTGAATAAGTTTATAACTCTTTGGCACCCAAACACAATATACTTATGTAGGATTATTTATTATTCAAGTTTTTGTTTCCCGTGTTGTTGGGATCCCCTCCACACGTGGCGATTCAATTGGAATCTTGTGTGATCAGCCATTTGGTACTTTGACCAAACTACGGTTAGACCAATATCAGGACTGGCAACGACATACGTACTGAAGAAGACCGGGGTGACATTTAAGGCTCAGTAAGTCGGTCGAAACATGTTGACACAAGCAATATTAGGAGGGTTATTTTGAGAACTCTAATTTTCTCTTTGAAACACTACCCATCCTTCTTTCTCTTTTTTAATCCTGGTTGTGGAACCTATTAATAAAGGCTTGTTTGGTATCCTCAAACCAGTTTTAAAGCACTTTCTCATTACCTGCACTTGTCGTACACCAGTTCTAGTCACAGGGTGACATTCACTGATCACTTTTTGTTGTATATATATATATATATATCAATATATATGTGGTTTGGTTTTGTTTTTTGTCTTTTGGTCTTTTATGTTTATCCCCTCCCTTATGCTCGGTCCTGAGTGTGGCTACACCTGGGCGTATTGTAAGCAGACCCGATGATGAAGCATGTCGCACACTTCGGTGTGTGAGTGAGGGCAGTATTTTCAAAACAGTTATATTTTCCGTGTTATGTGGTGTTATATGTCTTTTGAGTCTTTCCACCCCTTCTTGTGTGTATGAATGTGACTTAGGGGGTTCGGGGTGGTAGAATTGTAGATACGGTTGAACCTCTCCCCTCCCCTGTGTTGAATTATACTCTAAGAGTCACATAGGAATGGTAGAGAGTACAAAGGTCTACTGCATATACTAGTGATTAGAGTTATCTCTAAATACAGAAATAGAGAGTTCCATTAAGTGGGGTCGGAGGGGGGATGCAGTCACAGCACCAAGGGAGGGTGGGAGGGATGTACGGGTATGGGGAAAAGGCAAATCAGAAAAGGGAAGAAACATTTGAGGATCCTCAAGGGGGAAACGAGGGAAGAGGGAACGGGCAAGATGGCGGGTCAGGGCCCAGAGAAAAGCGTCCGAGAGTGCAGCAAAATGGCGGCCAGGACAAAAGAAAAAGTAAAGAAGTCCAGGAGAGTCCGTAGCGGGACAGGCCGCTCTCAGTTACTTGGCTACTTGGTGCCCTCTCCCCCCGTATAGATGCTGAGGGTGAAGTCCCCGTTGGGGCTCAGCCTGTAGATCTGCAAGGAGTTGACCCCCATATCAGGGTCCTGCGCGCTCTCGAGCGGGAAGCGCAGCCCAGGGGCCACGGACTCGCTGATGTCCAGCCGCATTTCCCCAGCCAGGAAGGCGGGGTCGTTGTCATTGATGTCCTGCACCTCCACCACGGCACTGTACAGCTCCAAGGGGTTCTCGGCCACCACCTCCAGGGTGAGCAGACAGGGCTCCTGGTCCATCCTCTCGTTTACATACAGCGCCCCGCTCTCCAGGCCCACCTGCAAGTAGCGCCGGCTCCCTCAGGCAGGCAGCTCCTGCAGCGCTCTACCAGCCCCCGGAGCTCCTGGCCCAGGTCTGCCACCAGGTTCCCCACTCGGGAACCCCTCTGCGCCTCCTCGGGCACGGCATAGCAGATGAACGCGGAGCCCCCGCCAAGGAGCCCCATGAGCAGCCGGAGGAAGAGCACTGGGAACCCGTGGCCGGCCTGGCCAGAGCAGGGAGTCATTTCGGAGTGCGTGGAGGGCCCCTGTTGCTCCGCTGCTGTGGCGGTTCTCTCAAGGGGTGATCGGTCTGGCACCGGGGCTCCTCTCAGAGTTGATGGCGGGCTCCGGTAGTGGCGGATAGTGCCTAATACCTGCAGAGGGCTTCACTAAGTGTATCAAATGCAAGGCATATCTTAATGAGGTGAACATTACCTCCATTGATACATCATCGGAGGAGAGTATCAGACTGAAAGGAAGACTTACATGTAAGTTTGACTTTACAGTATACATGTCCTTGCCCAAAGATATATGTAGGGAACACTACACTGCTTTTACATAAAAGTATCGTACAGCACCTGAGGGCTTTTTAGGAATAATGACCTAACGGATTCTGTAGCCAGACATTTCATGAAATGCATGAGGGTGATGAATCTCTATTGTTGTACAGTGGAACATCGCAAATCCCTAAAAACATGTGGGGAGGAAACAGGGAGCGTGAGCTCAGAAGGATGAAGTCTACACTGGATTGGTGGAGCCATTTGGCCTGAATGTGGATGAAGAAATGAAACATTTCTCTGATAATGGCTGCGTACAACTCTCTAACACTACAGTTCATGCCATTGTTAAGGTACTAAGATACATTTATTTACAAGCCTGGATGCTACCATTATGCATATTTCTTTTAATGCTAACTCCAAGCAGCCACTTAAAAGCAATACATCATAAAGTGTAACAGATCTAGAATAGAATCTTCCAGATGTACAATAGCCATACACATAGGATAGTCTGCCTCTTTTAAATGCGGCTTCAGGCAGATAAGTTTATTTTATCTTCACTTTCATGTATGACCTGTATCTTCTAGAATGAGCAACTACATGTGTATGTATGTTTTCTAAACTTCACTTTCATGTATGATCTGTATCTTCTAGAATGGGCAACTACATATGTATGTATGTTTTCTCAACTTAATTTGTATACTTTTCTGAATACACTTGTACCCTTTTTAACTAAATTTGTATACCTTTCTGAATACACTTATGCCTCTTTCAATTAATCAATCAATCAGGGGTTTGTATAGCGCGCTACTCACCCGTGAGGGTCTCGAGGTGCTGCCTCTAAATCTCGTCTCACACTTAACTGATTTCCAGTAGTTTACGGAAATCCTCCTCCCCCCTCTCCGCTCATACCCTGGACCTCACACTGTGTTTCCACCCAATCATGGGCAACCCCAAAATACAGACAAGTCGGGAACTCATAACAAAATCAATAATTAAAATAAAATTAAAATAAAAAACCTTTACCCGATCTGTAGTTGAGGGGCTACCTGGGCAATGCAGTAAATCAACAGCTGACGCTCGCAAGCATTTCCGATGTCAGGAAGTCTGGCATTTGGACACTCCTGTGATCAGCTGCTAACTGTGACCGCAAGTGCTAAAAAGCTATTTTTACACCAAAAACCTCACTTTAAGTAAAGGGGCATAAAATGTAAAAGACCTGCTGTAAGAAAGCCTTAATTGATATAAGTTCCTGTGAACCTTACTAATAAGTCAGGTTGCCTGCCTAAGCAATCTATATAAATTACTAAGTACTACATCCCGTAAAGGAGTATAAAATCTAACATATCTGATGTAGAATCAGATGGTCTTGAGGTACCTACCCCTAACATCAATAATGAAGAAAGGAAAAAGATTATGTAACAAGAGATGCACTCCTACATGCGCAAAACACTCAACCAGGTCATGTCAACAAAAAAAACCTTCATTGAAAAAGGAGATGGCCCTATTGAAACCCAGAAAGGCCAAATGGGGAATGCAATAAAAAAGGGGGCACAAGATTAAAAAGAAAGAAGAACATTGAAAGAACAAGCCTCATGAGCACATTGGGAGGTTTAGGCACCTCAAATAATTTGGGAGGCCTACGCACCTCATCATATAAAGGAGGTCTAAGCACCTCAAACTATAAGGGAGGTCTACACACCTCAAAAGTATCAGATGTCCTTAGCGACACAACATATCAAGGTGTCCAAAGCGGCACACAATATATAAGTGCTCTTCATGATACACAAGATCTTGAAATTGAACCACAAGGGGACCAAAACATGAACCCGTTGGAAGAATATATCCTTGACCTATACCAGGATGATCTAGACTTCGAGAGTCCCCTATCAGAGGGAGAGCTCCCTTCATCCTTTAAAGAAATTAGAACCAACCCACTGGGTGAGGAGATGTTCTCTCCACATAATATCAGACAGCAGAGGAGCTCAGAATGGTGGCCCCAAGATCACATAGCCGCAGTCATAAAAAGATGGATTAGGAAATCCCCTAGAAAGAGAAACACAAAATATCCTAAGGGCAGAATGTCCTAGACCAGTGGTTCAAGAAAAGGTATGCCTGACATCCAACCTCGACCCAGAATGAATCATATTCCTATTCAAACTAGGTAGAGACCCCAGGAAGGGCCTGAAAAGGTCAATGAAGGCCTGCCAGGACCACATGCTTAATATTTTGGCCCGCTGACTAGAGTAATTGATATGGCAGAAGACAGCCACATTAACGGTACACCGTTAGACTTAGATCTACTAAGTTAAGAGAATGGAGTCAGAAAACCCTGATCCTATTAGGGAACATGAATGCAGGGATAAATGCAAGCGACGAAGAGTAGTCCTTACCAAGATCAATCCTAAGGTGAGTGACATGGCTGACAAGAACCCTCAGCAAATCCCAAAGGACTCTATTTGTAGAGGACATGATCCAGATCTTAGGCAAATATTTCACAACCTTCACAGCCCTAAACAAAGCTTAGACCGGCATGCGTCAAGTATTCAGCCCTTTTTCCAGGGCTGGCAGAAGGGGACGCTCTACCGGCCTTGCCTACCAAAGGCCCTAATAATAATAATAATAAAAACATTTATTAAGCGCCTGAATACACTACACAGTGCGTCTCCGCGCTAGGATGCAGTCCTACTAGAATAAGAAACAAGATCATTACCTACACAGAGAACAAAACGGGAAGGGGGAGAAGAGCTAAGAGAAAGTTAGAGTGCAGGGAACAAATACGTTTTGAGTTTCTGTCGGAACCTTGTTTCAGATGGTTCCATACGAAGCTCCATGGGAAGATCATTCCCCTGCTTACTTGCCAAGAACCTGAAAGAGCGCCCACCCATCCGTGATTTATATATGCGGGGGACAGAGAACTGCATACTGCCCATAGATCTTAGAAGACGATTCGGGCGATATATGGTAAGTAACCTATGCAAATGCGTCGGGCCCTTGCCATGAGCAATCCGATGACTTATGCACATGGTCTTAAACCGAATACGTTCTCTCACGGGGAGCCAGTGCAAAGTCTGCAACGCACCTTTCCCAGAGAAGTTCCTAGGCAGCTTTAAAACCAGCCTGGCCGCCGCATTTTGCACACATTGCAGCTGGTACAGGCCCTTATTACTGAGGCCACACAGCAGGGAATTCCCATAGTCAAGATGGGACGTGACCAAGGCATGAACTAACGTTTTCCTAGCTGTAATAGGTAAAAGATCCAAGATCTTACGTAGGATCTTTAATATGCCATAGCATTTCCCTGCTATCTTGGTGATGTGTTGAAGGTACGAAAGATTGTTCTTCACTGTATCAGAGGGGACAGGTATCGGGCCCAATTCCATGGGCCACCACGCGGATGACCAAATAGATGGAGAGGAGCCAATCACCAAGAGTTCGGTCTTATTGCCATTAAGGCGAAGGCAATTGCCCTTCATCCAAGCTGCAAGAGATACCAGACATGCGGAGAAATTATCCGCCGTCTCAACTGGGTTGTGAGATAGAGTAACCACCAGTTGCGTATCATCCGCATAAGATACAATGTCCACCCCATAGGACTCCACCATCCTGGCAAGGGGTTCCATATAAAGATTAAATAACGTAGGGCTCAAAATTGAGCCCTGCGGGACCCCTTGCTTTAGAGTACGGGACGTGGATCTAAAGGGGGGACAGTGTATTTGGAATTTTCTGTCCGCCAAAAAAGAGACCATCCATTCATAGGCTGGCCCCTCAATCCCCAACTCACTCAAACTAGTCAGGAGTTTAGAGTGCGACACGGTATCGAATGCTGCACTTAAATCCAGCAATATTAAGGCGGCGGTCTGTCCTTCATCGACTCTCTGACGAAGCATCTCTGTTGAGGAAAGGAGGGCAGTCTCAGTTGAATGTTTAGCCCTAAAACCAAACTGGGAGGCATGCAGGAGTTGATTATCCTCCACAAATTTAACCAGCTGGTTATTTACAAATTTTTCCACCACCTTTGCGCAAAAAGGAAGAAGAGAGATGGGCCGAAGGTTATCCATTTGGGAAATATTCAGGTTAGCCTTTTTTTTATGGGAACTACCTGTGCCAGTTTCCATTCCTCAGGCACATGTCTTTCTTGAAATGAGAGGGACGCCAAATTACTGATGTAGTCCCACAGGAGATGGACCTGCTCACTAAGGATTTTGGGCTGGAACACATCTAAAGGGGATCCTGACTGAATACTCATGATGAGGTTTATCAGTTCCTCCCTTGGGGGGACCGTGAATTCCCTAAGCTGGGCTTTCTTAATAGATGTCTGGCCACTATCCCCCATCAGGTTACCATCTACTGGATCCTGCTGAAAGGACTTATAAATCTGTTCAACTTTGTTCACAAAATGATCTGCGATAGATTCGCATATCTCCGTGGAATAGAGATCTTTAGTCTCTACCCGTGTAGGCACCGTGAGCTCTTTATATATTAAAAAGAGGTCTTTGGAAGAGTTTACCGAGGAATATGTTCTCCCTTGGATAAATATTCTCCTGGCCTTATTAATCTCACTGTGGTACTCCTTGAGACTCAACCTATATGCCGCTTTACGGGCTGGGTCATGATCCTTGCGCCACAGACGTTCAGAACTTTTACATCTGGCTTTAACCATGCGCAGTTCATCGGTATACCACAGGGCCGACCTAGTCTTACGTACAGGGGCTTTTGAGGTCCATGGGGCCACCTTATCTAGTGCCTTCGATATCCATTGTTCAAACTCCATCCGTGCCTTACTCAGCGGGGGCTTATCCTGCACTAGTGCATCTTCAAATGCTTTTTGGGTACATTTGTTCCAGTTCCTACGTTTGGAATAGATAGATTTTGTGCAAGTAGTTCTTACTGACCCATCGGTTATTGTGAATGGAACAAGGTGATGGTCCGACCACAAAGCCCTAATGGGATTTAGCACCCTTACCCCATTCCAATTGGCAAATATGGGATCTAAAAGATGACCCGCTTGGTGGGTCGGCATTTTACCCAAAAGCTTAAGCATTAATGAGTTTAGCGAGACAATTAGAGACTGTGCCACCACACAGGTAGCATCCTCAAAATGTATATTGAGGTCGCCCAAAATCAAAAATTTCTTTTAGCGTAGGGCCGGTTGAACTACCGATTCCAATAGGCTTTCCACAAACTGCTTACTGCTCCCGGGGGGGGCGGTATAGGAGATAACCCATAATTATGCATTCAGGGGACACCTTAATAGAAAAAAAGGCCGGCTTCGCAATTATTAATTTTGACTTGCTCTAATGAGCACACAAGCTTAGTCTTATACACCATAGCAATCCCACCCCCTCTTTGGATCGCTCTGTCAATTCTCAATAGGCTGTAGGCAGGAGGAAGGGCTTCAAGAATCTCCGGCGCCGAAGCCTCATCCAACCATGTCTCTGTAAGAAACAGCAAGTCAGGCTGGAGATCAGTCAGGACATCATAAATGTCTAAACTATGTTTCCTGAGTGAGCGACAGTTGACTAACAACATGGTAAGCTGATCTGCCCCCTTTATGTTTGTCGGATGTAAAGGCGAATCCACCTTACATAACCGACATTTCAGTGCCACATCCTCAGGTAACCCACTGTAAGTACATACGGTGTTGGCTGAAGAACGAAAACAGATCAACTGATCTCTAGTATAGCATCTCCTTACTGCTATCTCGATCTGAGCAGGAACAGGGGGTATGGCCCCTGGCCACGGTCGGGCGCAGACGGGCGCAGACGGGCTTGCCTTGTGCGCGCCTTTTGCGCGCACTCGACGCGCCCGCTGCGCGCGTCCGCTGCGCGGTCGCAGACTTGCCGTCATGTTATAGGAAATGATAGGGAATGCTAGAGCGCTAACCCTAGCGCCGAGGAGACAGGAAGTGGTGGACTCCTCACCCTCCGCGCAAATGCCCACAATGGACGCGGCGGACCGGGGCGGGACCGAACAGGAAGGCACAAATTTATTTACAGCAAAACAAACGGTAATTTAATATTTTTAAAACAGGTCCTACAGTCTGGGCACAGAGTAGTGACCAGCAACTTCTAAAGATATTAAAAAGAGGTCCCAAATAGCGGCGAGCACCTCCCCTTTCGTATCCCCACACAGAAAAGATCTTAATAATAATCCAGTGAAGGGTAACTGTCACTGCCACTGACAGTTTGGCATCCACGAATGAGGGCTCTCACCTTCCACCCTAAATAGCCTCAATCAGGGGAATGCTAGAGCGCTAACCCTAGCGCCGAGGAGACAGGAAGTGGTGGACTCCTCACCCTCCGCGCAAACGCCCACAATGGACGCGGCGGACCGGGGCAGGACCGAACAGGAAGGCACAAATTTATTTACAGCAAAACAAAGGGTAATTTAATATTTTTAAAACAGGTCCTACAGTCTGGGCACAGAGTAGTGACCAGCAACTTTTAAAGATCATTAAAAAGAGGTCCCAAATAGCGGCGAGCACCTCCCCTTTCGTATCCCCACACAGAAAAGATCTTAATAATAATCCAGTGAAGGGTAACTGTCCCTGCCACTGACAGTTTGGCATCCACGAACGAGGGCTCTCACCTTCCGCCCTAAATAGCCTCAATCAGGGGAATGCTAGAGCGCTAACCCTAGCGCCGAGGAGACAGGAAGTGGTGGACTCCTCACCCTCCGCGCAAACGCCCACAATGGACGCGGCGGACCGGGGCGGGACCGAACAGGAAGGCACACATTTATTTACAGCAAAACAAACGGTAATTTAATATTTTTAAAACAGGTCCTACAGTCTGGGCACAGAGTAGTGACCAGCAACTTCTAAAGATCATTAAAAAGAGGTCCTAAATAGCGGCGAGCACCTCCCCTTTCGTATCCCCACACAGAAAAGATCTTAATAATAATCCAGTGAAGGGTAACTGTCACTGCCACTGACAGTTTGGCATCCACGAACGAGGGCTCTCACCTTCCGCCCTAAATAGCCTCAATCAGGGGAATGCTAGAGCGCTAACCCTAGCGCCGAGGAGACAGGAAGTGGTAGACTCCCCACACTCCGCGCAAACGCCCACAATGGACGCGGCGGACCGGGGCGGGACCGAACAGGAAGGCACAAATTTATTTACAGCAAAACAAACGGTAATTTAATATTTTTAAAACAGGTCCTACAGTCTGGGCACAGAGTAGTGACCAGCAACTTCTAAAGATCATTAAAAAGAGGTCCCAAATAGCGGCGAGCACCTCCCCTTTCGTATCCCCACACAGAAAAGATCTTAATAATAATCCAGTGAAGGGTAACTGTCACTGCCACTGACAGTTTGGCATCCACCCTACTACGGACAATGAGGATTAGGCCGACTCAGATTTTTTTTTATAGACTTGGAAAAAAATTACACAAGAACCCTGGGTTTTGGTAACCATTCAAGGCTTCAAAATAGAATTTTCGAAACCATCAACACAATTCTCAACCCCAAGAAACCTAGTACTGACCACAGAACAACAGAAAATAGTAGAGGAAGAGGTAATTTACATGATAGAGAAAGGAGAAATTATATAAGTACCATGAGATTGTATGAAATGTTTAAGCACTCGCTTTCTGGTAGAGAAAAAAGGCAAGGGTTGAAGACTAGTCATAAACCTGAGAGAATTGAACAAATCTCTCATCTACAGATACTTCAAAGTGGAGGGTATCTACCTTCTGAGAGACATGCTTCTAGAAAAGGACTGGTTAGTAAAGTTGGACTTGAAAGATGCCTACTTCACAATCCCCATGGCCTCAGAGTTCTATACGTCCAATTCACATGGAACTGTTTTCTATTCCAATTCCAAGCTCTCCCCTTTGGCCTATCTTCTGCTCCCTGGTGTTTCACCAAGGTAATGAGAGCTATAGCATCCTTCTTGAGAGAAAGAGGGATACAACTGATTTTCTATCTCGAAGACATTCTCATTATTTCCCAGCATCACTCTCAGATTCTTCAAGACCTGAATGCAGTAGTAAATCTCTTAGAGAGCCTTGGCTTCATAATAAACAAAGAAAAATCTATCATGACCCCCTCAAAATCTATGGAATTATTGGGATTCTCTGTAGACACAGTAAAATCTCTTTTGCTACTACCCAAGAAGAATATAACGAAATACGCAAAGAAATATGACTTGTATTAAAACAAGACCTCTTGTCCCTAAGAGAACTAGCCAGACTCCTGGGCCTCCTATCTTCCTCTATCCAAGCTATCTTTCCGGGTCTTATACATTATCTAGCCCTTCAGAGAATGAAGGCAAAAGCCATCCATGCTGGACTATGGTATGGAGATGAAGTAACCCTAGACCACGAAGCAAAATCAGAACTGCACTGGTGGTTAGAGAATCTAGATGCCTAGAATGGCAAAGCCATTTTCGGAAACTCCCCAGAATTCATTCTAGAGTCAGATGCGAAGGTTCATAGCTGGGGAGTGTGCTTACAGAATCAGAACACAGGACTTCTATGGTCCTATATAGAGAGCTCACACCACATAAACTACCTAGAGTTAACTACTGGCCTTTACACTCTGATGAGCAACAAACAATCCCTACAAGGCAGATTGGTTATTCTAAAAATGGACACCATATCAGCTGTGGCATACATAAATTGCTTAGGGGGTACAAAGCCTCAGACCTATCGAATCTAGCCAAAAAACTCTGGATGTTCTGTCCGGAACACAAGATAGCCCTAAAAGCAGCATACTTACCGGGAAAAAGCTACATCACTGCTGACTGGAATTCAAGATTCCTCCTAGACCACACCAACTGGAAACTCAACGTGAAAGCCTTCAGAGCTTTAAATCAGTTCTAGGGCCCTCTGGAAGTAGATCTTTTCGAAAGCATACTGACATTCCAACTACATAAATATTTCAGCTGGATGCCAGACCCTGGTGTTTAAGGAGTCAATACCTTTCTCCAGCCATGGAAAAGAATTTGAGCATATGCATTTCCCCCATTTGCAATGATCCAGAGAGTATTTTGGAATGTGAGATAAGACCAATGCTCCTTATTACTAACAAACCCTTTCTGGCCCTCCCAGGCATGGTTTCCGATGAGCTTGAAATTGACCGGCAAAATACACTATCTACTTCAAGCTGCAAAATGCCTTTGAAGAAACATAGATGGAAGGGAACATCCCCTAGTCCAAACAGGGACTTTGACCCTTCTTGCCTGGAAAGTGTTGGGAAATTTAATGAAATCACAGATCTTTTGAGACACGCTACTACAATCCTCCATACTAGTCATGGGCTCCTGGGACCCACTATAGATGCAATAGCATCTGGATAACTTGGGTACGCTGGTGCCTGGAGAAGAACCTGGATTCTGTGGAGGCTCCTATTGTACATGTAGCAAACATGTTAGTTAACAATATGAGAGAGGGCTTACTTACAGATCAATTAATTGCTGCAGATCAGCTATTTCAGCAGGCCACAGTCTAATAAATTGTGAAAAAGAACAACGGAACCGCGCAGATTATTGTATACAGATGCTGTATATTATGTATTGAGTTGCTAAATTTTCGACTTTTTTGAATACCTTGGAAACCTTGTAAAATACTGTCACAATTATGTCACCAATATTTAGGTTCCTGTTTCTCACTGGGGACACTACGCACATTTTTCTTTTTCATTGTATATAGAATTAATTTTATTATTATTTATTTTTATTAACAAGCATCAGCATTGCAATCACATTACAGAGAAAGTATGAATCTGGCATCATGACTACAATAGGCAATAGGAACCATTACAGAATATAGCCTGCAAAGTCTAGGGCGAAGGGGGATTTTCATTGCATGTAGCAAGGGGAGGTTGACATATATCCCCTAATAGGCATTCCACAAACCCCATATCCAAGTCCACTTCTTAGGGCACCCTCGGGACACATATACTGTTTTCTCCCGGAACATTGACCAGTCCAAGTCTGTCTCACAGTCTCGCACTGTAGGTGGGAGTAGTGCCCCCCACTGCTGAGCAATATTTCTCTTGGCAATCATAAGCCCCAAAGTAGCCCACTGTGTTGTGTAAGTATTAAGGTTTGTTGGCTCCCGTATATTTAATAAGCATCTGCTGGCTTCTAGGCAAAAATGTGTGGACAAGACTGTATTAATGGTGTCCTGTATGAGGCGCCAGTAAGATTTATACATTCGCATTCCCAAATTATATGCATAAAGGTGCCCTCCTGACCACACCCCCGTCTGCACTCACCCCGGTCCAATCTCCCCACCGGCACCAGCTGAAGTCCAGTCGCATACACCCTATGGAGGATTTTAAGCTGGACCAGTCGAAGGCGAGCAGGTATCGCAACGACTCTGGGAGAGGAAACGGCGTCCTGCCATTCCTCGTCATCCATCTCAATACCATCTTTGGTCCATTTCTCTCGAAGTGTGTGAAGAGGGGCTGGCATGTTATTGATAAGTTTTTTGTATATTAACGAGATAGTCCTTCCTGGGATGTGGCTGTCTAAAACTCTATCTTCCAGTGGGGAGGATTCAGGAGGAGAAGTTTCACGCCGCAAGCGGGAGCCCAGGTCGTGCCTAACCTGTGTGGAGCGGAAGAATTCCGAGTCAGCATGTCAAATTGCTTTTGTAGTGCAGAGAATGGTTTAACGTCTGTCTTGTCCCATTAGTCACCCATGCGTGAGAGACCTATTAGGTCCCACTTGTCAAACCCTTTACTTTTCTACAAATCACCCACCTGTTCCGAGTCCCAAAGTGGGGTCGCAAGCGTAAATCTGCGATCCCACCCCAGGCCCTTAGAGGCTGCATGCCAAACATGTACTGAGTGCTTGGTGGGGCCCATAAGTGGAAAATGTCGTGGCTTGGAATAGAGGGCTCTATTATACTTCCTCCAGAGAGCAGCCATCTTTCCATGTTATAACCTAGATCCTCGGGTCAGGCGTAGATACCGTGGTTGATGGAGGCTAGGTGGGCCGCCCGATAATACTTTTTAATGTTAGGGAGGCTAATACCCCCATCGTACCAATTCATGGAGAGTTTAGCAAGAGCGATGCTTGGCATTCCCTCCCACAATGGATCTTGCTGGAGGCCCTTTACCTCCCTGAAATAGGAAGCCAGGACCGGGTCTAAGGAGTTTTGTAGGACATATAAAAACCGGGGCAAAGACATCATTTTAAAAAGGGCTGCCTTTTCCAGTAGGGAAAGGGGAAGTGACTTCCCTTGAAGTATGTCTTTTTGCAGCCTAATCAAAGGGGGACGCAAGTTCTGGGTATAACAAAGTGAAAGTTTCAGGGAAAGAAAGATCACCAGGTACTTGAAGCCGTCAGTGCGGCGGGACCGGCGGTTCCCCCACCACCACAAAAAGCAGGGACTTACTCCAGTTAATAGAGTAACCGGAAAATCTAGCGAAAGCCGTGAGGATATCCAATACCACAATCAAGGACCGCCTCGGATATGTCAAATAAAGTAGAATATCGTTTGTATATAGAATTTTGTTTGTAAAATATAAAATATGATTGTATCTAACTAAAACCATAGGTGTATGTGGTTTCTTCGCCCTATGACATCATTTTAACCCTTCCATTACGATTGTGTAGCTTATTATCTATATTGATTCTATTATGCCACAAGAACCACTGTTTCTGACAATAAAACACTCTAATAAATGGCAAGAACATAGGGAAAAATGCCATAATATGCAGAATTGTGAAAAATATCAAATTAAGGAGAACACCCAAACCTAAATACGAAACCCTATGGGATGTTAAGTTACTACTATACCTTTTCGCTACCTGGCCTGAGAACAGATACCTAGATAAGAAGAGACTTTCCATAAATCTAGCATTTTTTCTCTGCTTAATCTCCTACCTTAGAATATCAGACGTTAAAGCACTAGAAGTAACTCAGAGTCTATGATGCCTTTTGTGTCAATTTCGAGATTATTAGGAGAACTAAGACTATGTCAGATACAATTTTCAACACAAAGTTTAACGCATGGAAAAAACATTGTGAGGTAGATTGTATGAAAGAATATGATGCAAGAATGAGCAAACATCATGTGCATGGTGTTAACAAATTACTTATCTTTTTTGTGAAACCCTTCAAACCCATTACATCAGCTTCTATAGCAAGATGGGTTAAATATGCAATGCAATCAGCTGATATTGACCTAAAAAGGTTCCAGGCACACTCAATAAGAAGAGCTATGGCTAGCAAATCATTTTGGAAAGGGGGTAATCTAGATAACATTTTTAAAGCAGTTGATTGGTCAAATTCTAACACTTTTGCTAAACACTATTGTAAACCTATTAAACATATGTCAGATGTAGTTTTACTAAACTACCAACATGCATAATGGTAGCCTCCGGTCTTGTAATGAAATTGCGATTCTCCTAATAACATGACAAGAGAATCTGGATTCAATTAAAGACACGGAGGCTAACATTATCCCACCCTTTCCCTCCTGTGGGTGGATACATGAATTACTGAACAATAGTGTCATGTATTCCTATAGGTTCTGAATCGATCCCCCTATTCCTGACCCTATTCTGGTTAAACTAACTATCAAGTTAACTAACAGTCAGCCCATGAGGCAAGAACAGCCCCCATGATGCAGATACCGTTATCTGACGCAGTCACACTACGGCACAGGAACGTGTTATCTGATTAGGTCATAACGCTTGAGATCTAATTAGACAAGCGACATTCCTCCAGCCCCTGATAAGGCATACGACGTTCTCATAACAAATCAAACCTATGACAACCTGGAAAATCCGGGCGGCCATTGTTTTGATTTCACAGAGAACTTTAGTAAAGAATGTGCTAACGAGCAAGTCGTATGACATCTTTATTGACGTATCTATGTCCATCCTTACGTCAATCTCGGCACCTTTAAGGTATAAATATTGCCGATCTTGCCCTATGCAAACACACGCGTGGTGACAAGACGGAGAAGCCATACTTGCCGAAGCCGAGAGCAGAAGCAGACCCCGCTGGCAGCAGCCCCGCCTTCCTGACGCGCTGAGAGACGCGCTGCTATCTCAAGCCGAGAGACCCAGCACCGGCGTTTCTGGGCAGCCCTCGCAGGCAGCCTGGAATATCGAGAGCAGAGAAAGAGATACCATTCCTCATTCATCCTAACTTCCAGGTACAGAACTGAATAACCCCTCACAGAGAATTCTTTAGTTATTCACTTGGCAAAAACAAACTTAACTTAAACTGTAACTTTCTATTCCCGCCCACGCATTAGACTTAGGTCAGGTACACGGGGTAGGCGTATTTAGAAACACCAGTTGAGTACGTTTAGTCAAATGTATATGTGTATGTAAATATATTTTAATCATTTTAAACATCATATGGCTCAGAAACCATATCAATGTTTTTACAGTATTATTTTATACTATTGCTTTTAATGTATGCACTTTACTTAACTATAAGTATTGCAATAATATCGATCCATTTCTCTTGTACGAGAAAAGAGACTGATCAATAAATAACACCTTTTTATTGAACACGTCCGTCTCTTCCTTTTCTCTACAATCTGATGAGACTGAATGCATGTACTGACTGAGTAAAATAATTGCCTTGTGCTCACACGACTCTCGAGATTGACTCTTGATTAGGGGAGAGCAAAGGTGTCATGTTCTATGGTTGTCAGAAACTAAATCCCTTCTTGTCTAATCAGGGAAGTTAATTCCTCCTTGAACATTCGAGAAAGTTTCTAGCGAACTCTGAGCTACGCGGCAAACCCAAAAATTAAGTCTAGTATCGACAGTAGTAGACCTAGTTAACGTCTGGTCTAGGCCTTTACTGCTGTAGGTATTATTCCAATGCGCAGAGCCTATTGGGAAAATAGGAGCTACACTACATGGCGCCCAACGCGTTTGGAAAGGGCGATAAAACTAACGTAAGACATTTAGAGTAACTCAGTCGTGCTTTCTCACTCAGACCCCTTTTTCCATTATACTCCAAAGACGTCTGGAGTGGGTGAAAGGTAATATCCTCCAAAACCTCGCAGGAGGGAACTCCTATGTATGGTTCTTGGTATAGTCAACGTTGAAGGATAAAAACATTCCCAAAATATTGTGCATCTAATCTCTGTTTCCATAAAGAAACCTGATCTGCAAACAAACATAATACCATCCTGTCTGTAAAATGGCAGAGAGTGATGATGAAAGAGAGGCAGTTAGATTAGCAACTGAACTCGCAGATGCTGATGCTACCATGCAAGCAGCAGACCCGAATATAACACTCATTCCGGTCATTAAAAGGAGATCTATAACCTTAAAACTTATAGAAAATGGACTGACACCTAGAGGTGGCACAGTCATATTCGTAATCGAGGCACACGAATATCGGCAGACAGAGGTATACTATTCATGGATACATTTTCCAGCAGCAAATGCTGTAACAAAGTACTTCCACTATTACAAAGTAGAGGAACCTCCTGAAACGTACACTCCTTTCGAGGAGGTGGAAGTACCACTCAAATTCCAAGAGCATTTGCTCTTATTTGATGGCGCCCTAATACATAACAATCACATTACAAGGCTCGGTCCTTTAGGAAGACCAGGAGCAACGTGGCCGGTCTTAGCCGGATACACACCACATCCAGACATCGAAAGAATGCCTGCAGCAGAGCTGTTAATACAGCTAAAACAACTACTAAAAATTCATAGACAATTAGTTCAGTATGTAATGCGGACTTCAACAATTCAGCCAGCGATTAAACTTCCACAGCTGACCCCTCACCAGGGGAACACAAATAAAATTACACCACAGAACATCCAATCCTGCCTAGGTAAAGTTCCAGCTAAACGGGAACAGATACCATTCTGGTTGGCACAGAAAATTACCCAAATAGAGGCGGTGTTTCCTGACACCACCCCATTAGAAAAACACAGGATTCTGACTATATGTCTCCCAATGGGAATCGCACCACACATTGAGGACTGTGACACTTGGGGTACAGTCTTTGCTTCCATCTACACAAAAACGCACGGTGTTCCATCCATTTCGGTAATACCAGATGTGCTAAAACAAATTCAAGATGAATACGGTCCAGAACCTGCTTTAACTCTTGGTATGAAATTACTAAAAGACTTCAAGCAGGTCTCGGCTATATTATTAGCCAACATAAAAGGTGAGGCAGCAAACGTGGCGAAACGCCAGAGGTTAAAAGAGACAGATATAGCAGACCAACCAGCTGAAATTGCCAGAATCATAGAAAAATCCTATGAAGAACTAGGCAGAGATAGTCTAGGTGGAATACCAGTAAAACCGCAACTGACTACAAGTCCAGAAAAAATATTTTTTAATAATAATTCACCAAAAAAGAACTGGGATGGAAACAAACAATCCAATCCTAAAGAAAAGAAATTCCAGTCCCGAGGGAGGTCTCCCAGGCGAAGAGAGAAATCTCCAAACCAAAGACAGAGGTCACCGCAGAGTGACCCCTCTGGGAATAGATATAACCTTAGAAATAGGGATAATATTAAAAAACCTGATAGATATCAAGATATTGATACACGTCCCTCTCAATCTTTTCAGACTTCCTCGCAGAAATCGGAAAGAAGAGGACGATCAGAAGAGCACGCCAAGTCCAAAGACAAGGAACCTGCTCAGCTAAAAAAGAAATTACAATTTCCAAAAAAGAAGGTAGCCAGTATCAAGGTAGTTAAAAATGCCGAGAATACTGAGGACACAACTGAAAAACGGAGAATGGGCTCAGACAATGCTAGACAGCGCAGCAGAGGTGAGCATAGCTCGCAAAGTCCTTATGAATCATCTGGAGACAGTGGACACGAATGAATACCTTCAAGTGGAAACTGCAGACACCAGAGTTAGCAAGCCCCACAAGATATACGAGATAACATTACGTATAGAGGGAGATAAGACTAGGAAAATAAGGGGACTATTTTGGGATAACCTCTCAAAGGGTTATGACATCCTTCTAGCTGAAAAAGACTGGCCACCAGAGTTTGTCAGGGAGTGCCCTCATGGCGAAGAAGTAATTATGCCTGCCTTCTCGAATCAAATCCCGATTCATAAAAAATACACACTTGCTAGAAAGTGGGCAGTGGCCTTAGCACCTGCTTTATATAAAAATCATGTAGGATGGGATGAGGACTCCCCTCCTCACAAAATCCAGTTAAAATCACAACCTACTGCACAAAGGCAGTACCCAATTAAGCAAGAAGCTAAAAAACAGGTAAATGAAATACTAGATCAGCTAGAATACCAGGGGGTGATTGAAACTTGCACCTCACAAATGAACAATCCTTTGTTTCCGGTCTCCAAACCAGACAATTCATATCGTCTAGTTTTGGATTACCGACACCTTAACACACGTTGCAAAACTTTTGCAGTGCAAAACTCACACAGTGCTGCACTAATGAATAACATAGTGCGCAAAAAATACAAAACAACCTTGGACATCTCCAATGGATTCTTTTGTCAAAACATAGCACCAGAGAGCAGATCTTTAATTGCATTCTCAGTAAATGGCACTCAAAAGCAATTCTGTCGGTTAGCCCAGGGGTACAAGAACAGCCCGGGGGTATTCTCAGCGAGAGTAACAGAATTACTACAACTATATGATGATGAAGCATTATCTTATGTCGATGACATTTACTTAACAGATGATGACTTGGAGACTCACTTGAAAAGGGTGAACACCATAATACTTGGGTTCGCAGCAGAGGGTTACAAATTCAACTTTAAAAAGTCCAGAATTGCCCATCTGACGGTCCTATTCTTAGGATATGAGTTATCAAGTGAAGGCAAAAGCTTGGCTGACAATTTCCTAGAGAAATGTGCCGTAATCCAAGCTCCTAAAACACTAAAAAACCTACAGTCAATTCTAGGTTTCCTAAATTTCGGAAGAACATACATTGCAAATTACGCAGAAAGGGTCAAACCCCTTTATGATCTAATTAAACCAGACTTTAAAAGATCCAATTGGACTCAAACACACACAGAAATTTTGAGATCCTTACAAACAGACATGCTAATTAAAACAAAATTAGAAACACGTGATAACACACGCAATCTTGTGATTCGAGTCATCCCAGGGAGATGCGGATTCACATACCTGACTTCTAATGAAGGAGAAAAGGTACCAATTGCATTCAAATCACACTTGTACACTAAGGCTGAAATGAAATTTAGCCCAACGGAAAAAATTCTTACAGCAACACAGACAGCTATAGCAAAAGAACGAGCCCTGGCACAAGGTAAACGAATAATAATCGTGACACCAATACCAGCCTTAGAGGCGGTAACAAAGGCAAGCATTCCAAATGCTAAAGCACTCCATCCAAGATGGATACAATGGGCTAACTCTCCCAGACGTGGTGTACGAATTTGATCCTTATTTAAAAACACAAGAATTTCTCCAATATGAATTTGAATGTCCTCCGCCAACCGAAATTCTGCCTCTAGATCACTACGGCTGTATAATATATACAGACGGATCAGCACAACCCGCAGTAGGGGGTAAACAAGCTTACAGTGCTGCGTGCGCGATTGTTAAAGGTCGTTGGCACGAAGGGAAATTTAAACCAACCCTCACTAAAACACAATCCCTAGGAGATTGTACAGCTCAGCGAGCTGAACTACTAGCATTCAAGATGGCGCTTGAAAATACCGATCGAGAATTCCCCACACTCATAGTGTGCGATTCGTATAATTGCGTTCAATCTTATAATGAATACTTGCAGATCTGGCTTCAGAACGGTTTCAAGGATGCGAAAGGTGGCACAATCAAGCATAAAATGCTCTGGGAACAAGTAGCTCTTTTACAAAAAGAACTACCAAAGACTCACGTGATACATACACTGAGTCATCAACGTGATGGCGTTCACGTTGCAGGGAATTCATTGGCTGATGAGGCCGCGAAGGCAGCTGTGCAAACGGCTTCCGTAGCTGCCGTCACCAGGTCAAAAACAAAAATAGACAGCGAAATATTACAAGCTGTCAGCGCTTCAGAAAAGGATTCGATAGAACCACTCCCTAAAGGCTTTCCAGTAAAATACTCATACATAACTGATGCAAACAATGTTCCTTTTGCTCAAATCCCTGGAGTGGGGGATAGGGCAATTCCAAACATGGAACATAGGTTAGGACTAATAATAGCGGCACACGAAGGGCTTGCTTCTATCCATGCTGGCGTCTCAGCCACAGTATCATTATTAAAACAGAGATACTGGTGGCCACAAATGAGAAGACAAACGAGGAACTATGTTCTAGCATGTGAAATATGTCAAAAAATGAAAGTATCAACGGTGAGACGTCCAGCGCAGACGCCCCTTCTAATCTCGGATAAACCATTAGCCTGTGTTTATCTAGACCACTGCGGTCCCTTACAAAGGGATGGTAACTATAAATATATCTTGGTCGCAGTGGACTCATGCACGAGATTCATATGGATGTGGCCCCAGCGAACGGCTGACGCCAGAACTGTTATAAAAGATTTGCGAGTCTTTATCGGCACATACGCAATTGGCATGCTGCATTCGGACAATGGTCCTGCTTTTAGCTCTCGGGCTTATAAGGAGGCCATGGTCAGCATGGGCGTGCAATTGCGGTACTCTTGTCCATTTCACCCTGAGGGGAACGGAATTGTTGAAAGAAAAAACCGTGACATAAAGCAATCTATAACGGCAAAGGAATTAGGTTCGGGAGCTGGGTGGGTCAAACATCTAATAAGTGTCCAACGTAGTCTAAATAACTTGCCAAGAAATTCTCTGAAGGGATTCAGTCCGTACGAATTATTATTTGGAACTAGGATGTTGATCTCTGACCTTGATAGTCAGACTTCAGTGGTTAAAGAAAAAAGCTTTGATGTCAAAGACCGTTTGGCTATTTTGCAGGACTTAAACAAAACAAGAAAAGACCTGAGCAACATACAGTTGAAACAACAGCCAACGACCACTGAAGAATCACCACCTGTCCCAGCAAGACCTGTCTGGATTCCAAAAGTCGGGGATCTAGTCAGGGACAAGATCGCGGTAAAGAAGGAATTTGGGCCTTCCTACAGAAAAGCAGTTCCTGTCTTGTCTGTCAACGGGACAAGATCAGTTGTACTACCGCCACTTGCTGGTAAAAAGGAGAACCGAGTTGTATCCATCGACCTGGTGAAACCACAACATGTGGCCGATAACAAACAGTAGGCCAAGTGGACTCCCAATAAGTAGCAGAACACCAAGGTTTGATACCAGCACAGAGGTCCTAACAAAAAGGCTCATCACATTCGAAACGCCTAAAGAAGAACAAGACGGACTATGCAACAATGCATTAGAACTCAGACCTCTTAAAACCCAAATAAAGACATTTAGCAGAGACACACCAATCTATACTGAAGTACCAAGTGAAAATGCAAAAAACAGAAATCCTGAACCAATTGGAACAATTGACAGAACTGCATCCGGTTACTTCATCAACTTCGATGATTCCTCTGACGGCTTCAGTGAATCAAAGACACAGCCATCATCAAAATCCTTTAAAGACAAAGCTAAGGAACTTTTGAAACATCTGAAAGAAACATATCTGGTTTCTCCATGGATTGAATTTTGGGTGGGTTTTGGTGCATTTATCCTCATACTTTGGCTCATCATGGTATCTACTTTGGGACGCTTCATTGAGGGAAAATATGCTAAAATGGACACAGCAAGTCAGAACATCAACTTGGTCCTCAAACCACACACATCTTCACACGTCGAGAAAAGAGAACTTTCTTCAGCCAACTTCACAGCCAATCCTATACCTGGTGGGGTAGCCTGGGACAACACTGACTATGAAATTTATGGTCCGGTCGAGATCCTGAAATATCCACACCAAATCAAGATCTCCTTGAGTGACTTTGCAAAACCAAACTCATTTGCTGATGATTGGGACTTCGAAAGTATTAACAACATGATGTCTGACTTAGTAATGTCTGCTAAATTTACAAAACATGATTATTTGCAAGGTTCTACAAATTATGATAGTATGTATTGCTATAACCATTATGGTAACAATTTTTTACATAAATCTGCACAACCTCGAAATGTTTTAAGTTATAATCAATGGGAACATTGTGCTACACCTCCAAAAGGAAGCTCTAGAACCGTATATGACAAATATTCATATTTTTCAGGTTTTAACATAAGTAATGCTGAAACATTTTATTTTAAATTGTCAAACAAGACAGGGATGAAAACCATGATAACCAACACAAAATTGATATATTTAGATTCATTCTTTGAAAAAATGAATACATTTGGATTTGATTATTGGGACAAAAATGTTGATTTGAAAAGTGTTTGGGGTACAAAAGAATGGCAAGTACAGGGTATAGAAGCTTTGTTTAGAGCCTGCATGATCCCAGAACAAATGATATTTTTAAATGACACTGTTCAACAAACCACCTGTCTTGGCTTAGCCAAAATCAAAGATTTAATTAAACCGTCTATTCCAAAGCCAACAATGTTTAGCAATAGCTCTGATACAGATGAAGAGATAGACGTAAACCATATACTAAACCAAAACAGAACACATCCTGATTGGAAACAATGGTTGATCTGGCCCACAGATACAAATAACTGTCAAGATAGATTCCTGAATAAAACACAGGGTTTCAAAATGACCAGGCCAGACCCTAGATATCCCCAAAGACATCACCCAGGGATAATAACAACCTACAGTGTGGGCAAATTATGCCTTCAATGGCTACAAACTTCCACACTGCCTGAAATTAAGCAACACCTAACTTTACTTACTGATGGTGCTGACTTGCGTGATTTCATAATGGGACCACGCAAACAGCGTCAAAAGCGTTTCATAGCAGCCTCTGTATATGCAGCATACAATGAGGCCTGGAAGGTTACTCAAATTGAGACAGCAGAGAGAATACGGGAAATTGACCGTATTAATTTGGAAAAATCACTATCTGTAGTGGACAATGGGTTAATGACTCTGTCCTCCAGAATTTTTTCATTGGACAGCATTGTGTCTTCAGCAATCGATATATTATCGCAAGACTTACTGTTATTACAACATGGTCAGTCACAATTGCGTTCCATTGTACAGCTTGGCTGGACGTTACAAAATCTGCGTTCAGGCTATGTGCCTTGGCGTTTAATCAACACAACGTCACTATTCCAAATCTTTAACCTTACTGATAGACAAATCGGTATGGCGCAAAAGGGTGCTGATTATACAATCTTGAGCATTGAAAAACTAGAAAGATTACCAATGACAATGTCAGAACGACCTGTCAGTGAATGGATAATCCACGGAATCATAAATATTCCAATCTCAACCTTCAGGTTTCAATACTGCCAAAAATATATACAGGCTGGCATGTACGAGAAATTGGGAAAGGGGTACCTTAAAACAACTTGGAACCTGCCCTATTCACATGCATGTGTCAGTAATAAAGGACAGAAAGTGTTTCTTAGTGGCAACAATTGTGCTATGTCACTAAGCGGCACGCTTCTGTGTAACGGAATTAGTTTGCATGGAGCCTGTGAAGGGAATTCATACAACCTTTCATGTCACCAGCAAGGCGCACCTGCAACTGAAATAGAACCATTCTTTCAAAGACTCTATAATGGGAGTTACATTCTTATTGTAGACCGCAGATGTTGGAGTCTTATGCCCGGGACTCCTTATCTAGTCACTACGACGGCGAAGGTCAAGTGCTGTGGACGTTCTTTATTCCCCAGCTCCTTTCCAGACAGGGAGGCAAGGGCATGGCCCAGTTTGAAAATTACTTCTATTCGAATAGATACTTTAAGCAGAATGAAAACAGTGCTTCTTCAGACGCCTACAAGGCTCACGTCATCAAAAGAAACGTATGATCTACAAGTCGCAAGGACGACTGCAGAGATACATACATTATTATCAACTAATTCCCCCGTACATTTCGCGGAAATCCTGAGCGAAATCTTAAATATTTCTGATACCAATGGGATCTCAGGGGTATTTAAGACAGTATTTTCGATGGCATTAACACCATTCAAAGCCATACTGGGTATTTTTCCAGATTTCGTCCATTCGATTTTTGGCGGACTTCCCCTGATCCTGGGACTAATTGCAGGAATCCTATTCTTAGTCCTTATTTTTCGTTATGGCAACCCATGTCACAGATCAAACTCTCGCGACAATGGAAGATACGATCCTAGCCATTGGATACCGGGACCGGATATCAAAAATCCTGGGACTCTCCCGGCTTAGAGACCTGAACATGACTTGGTTTCTATCCTTTCGACCAATGTGGCAAAGATGTGTTTTACCTGTACTAAGGTGTCTGCTATGCGGAGAAGAATGCGTGTTAGACACCTGTCTGACGCTACAATCGGATGCGCCAGTGGATGCAGATACACTGTTGGTTCCTACCAAGGTTCACGCTTTGTGCTGCCCTCAAAGGCTGCCAATCCTGATGACGGCATTCCTGGAATCTTCACCACTGCGATTGAAGAGTAGTGAAGTTCAAGATGAAAGCAGCATCGAACAGGTACGACCTTCTGTCAGCAATGCGAATCAGAATGTCAATGCAGACAATCATGCGCACGAATGCATGGTTACCCCTATTTCCGACTTAGTGGAACTTTCCCATGAAGCTGTTGACAGTTTTTTCGAAAGCCTGAATGATATGATGTTCTCTCCAGAACAGAAATAGAGACTTTTGAGCAAGCTCGCACACGGCGTTCCCTGAATTCGGCCTTCAACTTTAAAAATAAAGTCACATGAACAATTCTTCCCACCAGTTCACGGACAACAATTTTTTAGCAGCCCCAAATTATTTTTCACAAATTTTTCGGGACACTTATCTTCTGCTTAAAGTAAGAAACTATTCCTAGAGAACTAAGATTTCTATTTTTAGATACTTTATAAACTTTAGTTGCCCGCTGGGATGTTCACAAATATTTTATTATGTGATGAGATGGTCTCGAACTTCCTTTCTGTATAGCTATATTAAGAGCCATTTCATGTGTATTTTTCAAATACCAAATTAGCAATAATGCATACAAATGCGTGTTTACTTTTGCATTTAATTCATAGCTTAAGTGCATACAATATATATGACTGCAATTTTTCAGTATATTTGAACATTTCAAAATGCATTTATGTATTTTGGGGTGGTAAGGTATACACTATACTCTATAGTATGTTGTACTATGTTATACTATGCATAGATTAGTAAATATGTCCATAGTTAGCGTGGAGTGGGTGTCATGTATTCCTATAGGTTCTGAATCGATCCCCCTATTCCTGACCCTATTCTGGTTAAACTAACTATCAAGTTAACTAACAGTCAGCCCATGAGGCAAGAACAGCCCCCATGATGCAGATACCGTTATGTTATGTTATGTTATGTTAATAACTTTTATTCGGCGCACAGCTGCCCCAGCGAAGGGGCGTCCTGGCGCCTGTCCAGATACCACAACACAACAGATCAGAGCCGGGGAAAGAGGAGATCAATTGCCAGAAGCGAACAGGTGGGTTTTAATAGCGCGCCTGAAAAGAATAAGACTATCCAGGGCACGGATGTGTACAGGGAGAGAATTCCATAGGTCAACTGCCAGAACGCGAAAGGAGCGCCCTCCCATCCTACTCAGTCTGAACCTAGGCTTAATCGCCAGGTGGTGAGATTCAGACCTGAGGGAACGTGTGGGCAGATACGGAGCAATAAGGCCCGCAAGGGCAGGAGGGGAGGAAAGCTTCAGAATCTTAAATGTCAGACAGAGAGCCTTAAATTTGATTCTCTGTCTGACCGGAAGCCAATGAAGGGAAGTCAGAACAGTGGAAACAGAACACCGCCTCGGAAGGCCCACAATGGCACGTGCAGCAGCATTCTGCACAATCTGAAGCCTAGAAGCCTCAGCCTGGTTCACTCCAAGTAGCAAAGCGCTCCCGTAGTCCAATCGCGACAAGATGGAGGCCTGAACCACCAGTTGCCGCGTGGGGGGGTCGAAGAACTTAAGGACAGGCCTCAGTCCCCGCAGGATACCAACTAAATATCTGACGCAGTCACACTACGGCACAGGAACGTGTTATCTGATTAGGTCATAACACTTGAGATCTAATTAGACAAGCGACATTCCTCCAGCCCCTGATAAGGCATACGACGTTCTCATAACAAATCAAACCTATGACAACCTGGAAAATCCGTGCGGCCATTGTTTTGATTTCACAGAGAACTTTAGTAAAGAATGTGCTAACGAGCAAGTCGTATGACATCTTTATTGACGTATCTATGTCCATCCTTACGTCAATCTCGGCACCTTTAAGGTATAAATATTGCCGATCTTGCCCTATGCAAACACACGCGTGGTGACAAGACGGAGAAGCCATACTTGCCGAAGCCGAGAGCAGAAGCAGACCCCGCTGGCAGCAGCCCCGCCTTCCTGACGCGCTGAGAGACGCGCTGCTATCTCAAGCCGAGAGACCCAGCACCGGCGTTTCTGGGCAGCCCTCGCAGGCAGCCTGGAATATCGAGAGCAGAGAAAGAGATACCATTCCTCATTCATCCTAACTTCCAGGTACAGAACTGAATAACCCCTCACAGAGAATTCTTTAGTTATTCACTTGGCAAAAACAAACTTAACTTAAACTGTAACTTTCTATTCCCGCCCACGCATTAGACTTAGGTCAGGTACACGGGGTAGGCGTATTTAGAAACACCAGTTGAGTACGTTTAGTCAAATGTATATGTGTATGTAAATATATTTTAATCATTTTAAACATCATATGGCTCAGAAACCATATCAATGTTTTTACAGTATTATTTTATACTATTGCTTTTAATGTATGCACTTTACTTAACTATAAGTATTGCAATAATATCGATCCATTTCTCTTGTACGAGAAAAGAGAATTATCAATAAATAACACCTTTTTATTGAACACGTCCGTCTCTTCCTTTTCTCTACAATCTGATGAGACTAAGAATGCACGTACTGACTGAGTAAAATAATTGCCTTGTGCTCACACGACTCTCGAGATTGACTCTTGATTAGGGGAGAGCAAAGTTGTCATGTTCTATGGTTGTCAGAAACTAAATCCCTTCTGGTCTAATCAGGGAAGTTAATTCCTCCTTGAACATTCGAGAAAGTTTCTAGCGAACTCTGAGCTACGCTGGCAAACCCAAAAATTAAGTCTAGTATCGACAGTAGTAGACCTAGTTAACGTCTGGTCTAGGCCTTTACTGCTGTAGGTATTATTCCAATGCGCAGAGCCTATTGGGAAAATAGGAGCTACACTACAATAGATGCATAATTTATGATACAACCTTTATTCAATGTATTGTTGAAAATGTCATACAACCTTTATTTAATGTACTGTTGAAAGTTTCATACAACATGTCTTCAATGGATTGTTAAAAATTTCATATAACTTGTCCGCTTTGATATTACGCTTTTCTCAGTTACATGACAACAGAGCACTTGTACTCTTTCTTATTTCAGATAACTCAACATAACAGCTTTATCTATACTGCCGTTTCTGCAAGGAAGATGTTCAGGAAGAATTAACTCTGTGTCCCCTTCATTCAAACTTCATTGTTTCTATCCGTTTGGAATGCACACAAAAGCAAAAGAAAGAAAACGTTATACAAGAGAAGACTTACTGTGGTATCTTCCGACACAGGGGGGCACCACTGTCATATCACCCAACCCCCGCCTCCAGGTTAGCCCATGGTTGACACCGCTGTGACATCCCTTGGAATGCCACTGCGGTGAGCGTTCTGAGTGGCGCGCCCTGTGAAGTAAGCAGCGATCGTCTGTGGCGACAGCTGTGGCTGGGGTCTCCTCACCTTTTGAACTGTAATCAATAAACCAGTTTAACCCTCCATGTGCCTTCGGTGTGTTTGTACCAGCCTTTTCACACTGGCGATGAGGTCGGGATCACGAGAACTGTGGAGAACATAGCGGAGACCCCAACACGCTGTAGAAGCAGAGGGTAAAGGAACAATCATGACGGCAGCCTGCAAGTAATTCACATTCGGAATCAGAAGGAATGGAAGCGTGATTGGTGTATACTAAAGGAGAGGAGTGCTGGACTGCAGTAGTAACCGGGTAAGGAGTACTGGCAACTACCGTTTTTTTTTCTCGTCGTAGTCATAAAAGCAGGGAGCGGAAAGCTTGTCTGCCGCTGTTGACAGGAGAGGCGTGAGGGGAGCGGTCAAACATAGACGCTCACTGTGTGGTTGCAGCCGGGACAGGGGAGCGCAAAGTTACTGAAGCAGGCTCCTGACAGGGCGGTGCAACCGCGAGTGAGGAGCGCATGAGCATTTGTCGTGGTGACAGCGGTGCTGCAGCCAGCCTGGGTGCTTATGCGAGGGGAGTGTTTCGGCATCCACTGCAGTGGCAGCGCTTCTGAAGGCTGCTCAAGCGCTGGTGAAAGGGAAAACCAGAGTAGTTTTCCTGGCGAATCGACACGGAGGGGCAAGAGAGGATCTACGGTGCCAGGTGCATGACAACTGCAAGGCAGGGAGGTCGGTGGACTTTACCAGAAGAATGGGGGTACCTGAGGCCCCTGATAAAGAACACTAAGACGCGCTTGTGCTTGAGTAAAGATGGTTGTATCTGCGAGTTGGTGCTGAGGAGCATGTTGGGAAGTGCACCAGCGTGTCTGTGTAACACAAGTGAGCCTAATGGTCCAAGGGCAATAATAATCAATGTGACATCCAGTTGAGTCCATGCTAGGCCTGAACAGTCACTGCGAGTCACACACACTCTCTGTATTCAACACTCGCAGTCTGAGGAAAAGGAAAAGTACAGCTAAAGAAGCAAACAGACCCTGCTCAAGAAGTGGTACAGCTTGCAGGGCAATAGCACCACTCCAGTATATCACTGAGCCAGATACCTTCACAGACTAAGTGCCTTTTGCATGTCTCCCCTGTTACCCTTACGTTGTTTTCAATTGAGCCTGCACAAGGACTGCATCTAAGTTAAGAGGTTATTAGCCTATTGGAAAATCAGCCAAGGGGGAATATGTACCTGTTTGCTACATCCTAGTTATCTGAATCAAATCTTTGGGTTCAATTGTATTCAGCGATTACTGCAGTCATGAAAAATGTAAACCCTCCCCCATTTTTTCTGCCCAACCCTGGGGAGCCAACCCTCAAGTGGAACAAATGGAAGAAAGTATTCCAAAATTATGCTGTGGTGTGTGGACCAAATTCGGGGCTAGAGAGGAAGGTTGCTCTATTAATGCACTACTTAGGTGCGGAAGGTCAGGAGGTGTTGGAACACCTTCCGGAATTGAATGCGAACGATGCGAGGGGACTGAATGAGTATGAAATGAACCTGAAAAAACTAGACATACACTACTTACCGAAGATAAGCACCATTATGGAGCATTATCATTTTGGAAAGAGGGGACAGAAAGAAGGGGAAACTATAGAAGAGTATGAATCGGAATTGCGCAAACTGGCAGCAACGTGTAAGTTCGGAGGAGCATGCGAAGAGAGAATACGAGACCAGTTTGTGTTGACATGTACGATTGAGCGCGTGAGTGAGGAGCTATGGTTGAAGGACGATCCACCCCTGGGGGAGGTGCTCATAGTAGCAAAACAAGTGGAACACATGATGCAATGTGTGAATGAAATAAAGCAGGACGGGGAGAGCAGAGTCAAGGTGAATGAGGTGTCCACGGCTAGTGAAAATGTACTTGCAATCAAAGAACAGAGCAGAGAACAACGAGAAGCAAGAGGGAGTGGGAGTTTCAGAGGAAACTGTTACAGATGTGGCAAACAAGGTCACATGGTGAGTGACCGGGACTGCCCTGCCCTCAAGTCGACATGTAGTAAGTGTGGGAAGAAGGGACACTATAAACAGTGTTGCAAAAGTGTCAACCATTACAAAAGACAGGACTGGAACAATTCCAAAGATGTTATAACGGTGGAAGGGACAAATGTAGAAGCTATATTTGACTCATGTTCGAAAATCACGATCATATCTGCAGGAGAGTATGAGAGTGTCACATAGTAAACTCAAGCTTAGGAAGATGGACGTTAGGCCGGGAGGTTATGGTGGGCAGCCCATATGCATGAAAGAATATTTTTGGGGCATGGTGGGGTACAAAGATAGAGTGACAGCAACCAAGATTTATTTGTCTAGAAGAGGTGACAACATTCTAGGGTGGCAAGCACAGAAAGAACTAGGCATATACCTTAACCCCAATAAGAATACACAGATACTAGTGCAGGAGGTGGGAAAAGCCCTAGGAGGAATAGAAGAGAAGTTCAAAGACGTCTTTACTGAAGAGTAGGGGTGTTTCAGAGGATATTCACATAGGATAAAACTCAAAGAGAATCCCAAGCCAGTTTCTGCCAGAGTCAGGAATCTTACTATTGCGATACAAGAGGCCGTGAAGGAGGAGCTAGACAAATTGTGCAAGTTGGAGGTGATTGAACCGGTAGAGGCGACGGAGTGGCTGGCACCAATAGTCGCAGCCAAGAAGACGGATGGTTCAGTTCGGCTATGAATTGATCTCAGGGCGTTGAACAAAGAAGTTGTCGTCGACAAATTCCCACTTCCGAACATCTCATAAATGATGAGTACGCTGGAGGGAGCTAGGATCTTTACCATTCTTGACCTGACTTTGGCGTATTACCAAGTCAGACTACATCCTGACTCGCAGGAACTCACAGCTTTCATAACGCCAATGGGGGCATACAAATTCAAATGGATGCCATTCGGGTTAGTCTCCGCTGCGGCAGTCTTCCAAAGGATAATGAGCAACCTGCTCAAAGGCATTCCCGGAGTAATGTGCTACCACGACGACATGCTGGTTTTCGCAGAAAATTAAGAGCAACATGGAACCAGGTTGAGACGGGTTCTGGAGAAATTCAAGGAACATGGACTTACAGTGAAGAAGGAGAAGTGTAAGATTGGCAGTACCGAAATAGAATTTTTGGGTCACAAGGTGACGGCGGAAGGGATACGCCCCAAGTCAGTCCTACAGAACACCATCATCAATCTGGCACCACCCAAGAGCAAAGATGAAGTAAAATCATTCATGGGGATGATAGAGTTCTATAGCAAGTTTGTGCAAAACTTTGCTAGAAGAACCTTTGCCATACACAACCTACTTAAAAAAGGGGTGGAGTTCGACTGGAGTGAGGGGTGCCAGAAGGAATTTGACGATACTAAAACAACTCTAGCGGAAGCCCCAAGCCTCAAATCCTTCATACCCAGGAGGCAGACAGTGCTGACTACAGACGCGAGTTCGAAAGGATTGGGAGCGGTCCTCGCGCAGATGGGCGAAAGAGGGGAAAAAACGATAGCGTTTGCATCAAGATCACTACAGAAGGCAGAGTTGAACTACTCGGTGATCGAAAAAGAAGCACTGGCGTTGCATTGGGCCGTAAGCAAGTTCCGAGACTTCGTTTGGAGAGTGAAGTGTCATTTGAAGACAGACCACAAGCCACTGGTGGAAGTTTTCAGCAGGAAGGGGCTAGACGCAAATTCTAGCAGGATAAGGAAATGGGTCGTTAATCTACCAGGAGTACATGTTCAGTGTTTAGTACGTACTGGGAGTAAGGAACCTGGCGGCCGACTGTCTTTCACGCGTGGTGCGGGAGACGAATGAGAAGACTTGGTCAAAACAGAGGAAGGAGAAAGGGACGAGAAAGAGACACCATTGGAGAACGTGTATATCGTTACCCAAGGTGCAATTGAAGAGGGAAGTTGGAAAGAGACTCTAAGGACCGACGTACTCCTAAAGGAAGTATGTGAGAAGACCAAAGAAGGGCGGAAAGACAAGGATAAACAGAAGGAAGCACTGAGGCCGTTTTGGATGGTCAAAAGTGAACTATCAATTGCAGAAGCGTGCCTGTTCAGAGGCACGAGGCTGATCCCACCTGAGAGCTTAAGAAACCGCCTAGTCAACCTGGCCCACGAAGGACACTTAGGGATCACCAAAACAAAGCAGAGACTGCGTGCAGATTACTGGTGGCCTATCATGGACATCGAAATAGAGAGGGAAATAAGAGAATGTGTGCCTTTCTCGAACAGCGACAAGGTGCTGAAACAGCACACCCCTCCCATGCAGTGCAGACCGGTCCCGGTGGGGCCATGGGTGGACGTGGCGTTGGACATTGTGGGTCCATTGACAGGCGAACATCGGACACCCTGCATCCTGGTACTTATGGACTTGTATTCCAGGTGCCGAAAGTGAAATTTATGTCTGAGGTCATGACAAAGGTCGTTTTGGATTTCCTGCAAGAAGTGTTACTTAGGGAAGGGCTGCCTAGTAGCTTGTTGACTGACAACGGTGTACAACTATGTTCAAAAGAAAAGCAAGAGTTCCTAGGAAACAGTGGTATTGCACACACAAGATGTGCGCTGTATCACCCAGAGACTAATGGAAGGTGGAACGATTCAATAAAACCATCAAGGAAGGGATTCAGCTGGCACGGGCAAGTGGATTTTGTTGGAAAGAGGAAGTGGTGAAACGTTTGGAGGCGTACAGACTTACCCCTCATCAAACCACAGGTATCACACCTTTTGAACTTCTAAGAGCGAGGAAACCCAACACAAGATTAGTACCAGGGTGGATGGGGTGGTATAAAGGTTGGACGGATCAACCCAGAGAGTCACTGTGGCAGGACAGAGAACGCAACATGGTGAGTGACAGGAAAGCCAGGTTTGATAGGCTGCACTCAGATAAGGAGGTGAAATTCCAGGTGGGAGATGTGGTCAAGATTAAAGCATAACAACAACACGGTTCCAGAGGGTCTAGGACAGGGTGTGAGTCTACAGTAAGCAAGAAACCAGTCAAAACAAAAGACCCCAGACTGACTACCAACAAGGTACACAATGACAACTCAGTGGATGATCAAAAGTACCCATCAGTCACCACTCGAAACCGCCCTTCATCATTTGGGATTTTCTGAAACCATCCATGCAAGTTGGTGGTACACAAACGTGAGGAGACTAGATGGTGAATAGTTCTCCCCCGCTGAGCAGCAGTAGTATGGTTTGCCACTTTCTAAGACTAATAAGTGGTGAGGCGTGGTGTGACTGAGGGGGTGCAGTGCAAAGAACCAAAAAATAACGTGAAAAATTATTAGAAAAATGTGTCTAAAATTGGATAAAGGAGCATAGAACAAACTTTATTGAGATGATGCTCGCTTTGCCAAATTTAAAATTATTATGTAGAGGCAGTTAGAAAAATGCGCTGTCTAGAGGTGGAACCGGGCCAACATGTTCCAGCAATTTACGGACATAGTTGTCCTTGCTTTCATCAGGACCTCATAACAATCAAATGCTACTGCAACAAAATATTAAATCATAAGTGAAAATATAAAACAGACAAGTACAATAAATCACCTGCAGTTTCCAGGTAAAAGAGTCTTGTCCTAGCTCACAGCTAGTGTCGTTCACTGTAAGGTCAGAAAAAACAAGGGTCAAGCCTCAGACTAATTAAGTGCTCCCCATAACTCACAAAGGAACTAGGTACACTCGGTATAAACCTTAGATCAAGTCAAAATGACTAAAACACTCCTAAAGGTAGTATGGTTAAGTGATCAATATCAGGATAAAAGATTTATATGCCAAATAGAATAAAAGTCACATCTTACCATAGTCTGTGAGACGTGAAGACCTCACCCCACCTGGCAGTGGCTCAGGATTAGAGTGAAGCACCGCTCTATGAAACATGTAAAAACCAAGGAGAACATGTTTACCATAGTGTGCAAATAACCTTACATCAAAAAGCCCTCCATAACCCACCTGTACGTAGAGCGAGTAAAAAGGGTGTTCAAAGAACCTAGTTAGATGAAATAATA
This sequence comes from Lissotriton helveticus, assembly GCF_964261635.1. Lineage (NCBI taxonomy): Eukaryota > Metazoa > Chordata > Amphibia > Caudata > Salamandridae > Lissotriton > Lissotriton helveticus. The sequence goes on along the minus strand of NC_136071.1, from coordinate 629,939,902 downwards.
TTAGTAGGCCTATTCGATATATCACGCTCCACATCGACATAAGGAGACTGCTGATGTGTCTCCAATGGAGTTTGAAAACAAAGTATTAACTTCCCCAAATCACGAGATCTATGTTAAATCGAGACGCGTCTTCCCATCGACAAAGTTTCGAGGAAGCGAAAAGGATAGCAAAGAATAACATCAAGAGTGCCCAATCAATGGTCCACGCTAACTGCACGAAAAGGAAAAACTCACCTAACCGTCGGTACTCCTTTGCCGGCGTCTGAACCGACTGGGGAGGCACCGAACGGCTAGAAAGTGTGGAGTTAAGAGGAGAATGCTGATTGGTCTGGTGCTCACGTGACCGGCGCCTTCTAAGCTATGATTGGTTCACCGGCAATAGTGCTGGCGCTCGCTATTGGCTGTTTGACATCGCCAGGGTAACAGATGTCACAACAACATCGGCGGACAGATTCTTAGTTGTTAAATGCACTCGTCCCGTAAAGAGGAATTACCAGAAAACAATATTTGTTATCGAAAGGTAGTGGCTTGTATCGATGCTAGTGAAAAACACCATTAATTTGGGGGTCAGTTCATATTTATGACGTCCCACCCGCCGTAAGTGTAAGACCTAGTCGATATACGGGGCACTGTATAGTTGTTTACAAATATTGGTACATCGGAATGAATTGTTGATGTTAAGATGACCGTTTGAAAACACTCAAAGGCAATGAGACTAGTAAAATAGTACTAATTACAAAAGTACTACAGTTCAAGATTACAGTTCAAAATTATAAAGTAGACCACGGAATGTCGTCATTAAGCCCCTGCTTGTGGGTATTTAGCTTCAGGACCCACTTTTGTTCCTTAACCAGAAGAAATTTGGCTACATCTCCAGTGTAGGATGGAATAAAAGGTTGTTCTAGCACAGTCCATTGAAATTCAGTAGACAAATGATTGACTTCCAAGAAATGTGCGGTCAGTATGGTAGCTTGTCTCTTGCACCGGATTGTGCTCTTATGTTCCGATATCCTTATACGTATCTTACGAGTGGTCATCCCTACATACTTGAGTCCACACGGGCATGTAATCAGGTACACTAGTCGGTCGCTGTTGCAATTTGTGAATTTCACCTGCTTCCAAGGTCTTGATGTTCCTATATCCAGCTCTGATATTTTTTTAGTTTGTGGACAAGCTTGACATGTACCGCAGGGATGATGTCCTGCAACCGGAGGAAGATTCCATAGTGATCCAACAGCCCTAGGTTGATCTTCAAGGGGTCTAGTGTGTACTAGTCTATCTCTCAAGTTTGAACCTCTCTTGAAAGAAAACAAAGGCTGTTGCAGAGTCAAACGTCCGGAGTTGAGAATAGACCAGTGTTTTCTAACCAGTTTTTGGATCCTATTCGACATGGTTCTAAACGTCTGCACAAAAGTGAGTCGTTCCAAAGGCGCTTTCGGGGTCGTGGGCTCCAACAGAGCTAAACGGTTGTTGTTCATAGCCCGTTTCATGGATTGTTTTACCAGCTTAGGTGGATAATTGCGCGCAATTAACTGGTCGCACAAAGTGCTTGCGTGTTCTTTGTAAGCTGCAGTCGTGGAGCAGTTCCTTTGGACCCGCAAAAATTGCCCAAAGGGGAGATTTTCCCTTAAGGATCTGGGATGATGGCTATTGAAGAGTAGGAGCGAATTTCTTGAGGTAGGTTTCCTGTACAATTCTGATTGTAGACCATCTGGTGTAGCCAGTATCAGTAGATCAAGAAATGCCAGTTGGTGCCCTCCTATCTCGATGGTGAATTTGAGAAAGGAGTTCCTGGTATTGAGCCACTCAAGGAACTCAAGACACCTTTCTCTAGTGCCTCGCCAGGTCACCAGGACGTCATCGATATACCTTTTCCAGGTTTTCAGGTTATCGATGTAAGGGTTGAGATTGCTGAAAATATGCTGCTGCTCAAAGGAGTGAACGTATAAATTCGCTAAACTGGGAGCGTAAACGCTTCCCATGCTTGTGCCCGACACTTGCAGGTAGATGTTATCCTCAAATTGAAAGAAATTTTGCTTCATGGCCAAGGTGGCACAGGCCATGATGAAGTGCACCGGTGTTATACTGTTAAGGTCATTGGAGTCCAGCAAGGAGTGGATCACCTCCAAAGTCTCATCTTGAGGGATGGAGGTATAAAGAGCCTCGACATCGAAAGAGACAAGGAGGTCTGTGGTAATCTCAAATTCAATGTCGGGTAACAAACATAGCAGGTCCGTGGTGTCCTTGAGGTACGTGGGCATCTTTTGCACCATGGGTCGTAGAAAATGATCCACGAAGGTGGAGATAGGTTCTAGAGCCGACCCTATGCCTGAGATTATAGGGCGGCCTGGCGGTGGTCGTTGTTCTTTATGGACTTAGGGCAAGGTATAGAAATAGGGCATTTTTGGATGTTCAGTATACAAAAAGGCAGCTACAGCTTGATTAATCCAGCCTTCGGATGACGCCTCTTCAATCATTGTCTTGATGGTTAGTTTTAATTCATCAGTAGGATCTCGATCAAGCAGGCTGTAAGCATTCCTGTTGTTGAGTTGACGCATACATTCAGAACGATAAACGTTCGTGTCCAGGAGAACAATCGATCCGCCCTTATCAGCCGGTTTAATCGTAAGTTCTTTATTTGCTGTGAGCGATTTCAATGCCAAATGTTCTGATTTTGGTAAATTGTGAAAAATTTCGCTGTTTACAGTAAATAAATTCTCAACCTCTTTCTCAAGGGCCTGTTCATAGGCTAGGACCTGTGGTGGCATCAAGTGAGTGGGAGGTGTAAAGGTTGACTTACACTTCAACCCAGTGTTAATTTCATTCTCATCTTGTAGGTCAGTTTCTTTCTCTGCAAAAAAGAAATGTAATCTTATCTTTCTGAGAAAGTTGGCTAGTTCCAAACGAGTTTGGAAATGGTCATTTCGGTGAGTAGGTACAAAGCCGAGTCCTCTGTTTAAGGCTTTTTCTTCCACTGGTGTCAAGGTATGTCTACTTAGATTCATTACTATTCCGGCGCCACGTTGTTCTGTGCTGCCTCTTTGCTCTTGGCAGAGTTGCTCCTCAGATTCCTCGTCCCTGTTGAGGTCGACGGGGGGCTGTAGTGGACCTGAAGTTGAGTCTGCCCTCTTCTTCTTCCTCGTGACCTGCCCCGGCCAAACCCTAAAAAAGGCTGGCTTGAAAAATTACCTTGAAAGGCTGGTTGGAAATTTGCTGGAAAATTGGGCATACATGGGCCCATAGGTTGTTGAAAGGGAGGTGGCTGTTGGGGAGGAAAAAAAGGTGGTACTCCTCCAAACTGCCACGGATTTGGTGACCACCATTGTTGTTGTTGGTTACCTCTCCAATTATTTCTGGCATTCCTCTTTCCACGTCCTCGACCTCGCGTATTGGAACTGTTGTTACTAGTATCACTCCCAGAGGTGTTGTCATCAGAACTTGATGTGCCATACGTGGAGCCCATACTGCGACCCTTCGTATTGGAATCTGGGGGGACATATGAGTCACTGGAATAAGGATATACTTTCTCAAAATTAAACTTATCAAGATCTTTCCTGAATTTTTCTTTTTTCACTGATAGTGTATATTCCTTATATTCTCTATTGTTTTTATTGGAGTCATCCAGATTCTTTTGAAAAGCTTTTGAGGAAAGGGTGGTTTTGATTTTGGACTCCATAATCTGTATCTCAATAAGTATGGTGTCTGCTATACGTTTGGCGGTCTGGATAATTAAAATTAACCAGTCTCTGGTGCATCGCCAAGCAATCATAGCCCAACTCTTAAGAAACTCTTTATCGGTGAGGAATAGTCTAGGGGCATTTGTTACTATAAGGCCAGTGGGGGCACAGTCATTGCGCAAATATTGAGCCATTATTGCGCCATGTAGTGCCGTTCTGGTCTGTGATTTTTTGAGGCCCAAAAGTTTACCCCATTCGTCCTCATTGATAGAGATAATGGTGGGTGTGGTATCAACCAGATCAGGATGTTCAGCGAGTGCCGCTAACAAGTCATCATCAGTAAAAGAAAGGCCTGAATTCTCGCCCATAGTTAAGAAAGGGGAAGGAAGAGAGTGTAATGAAGGTATTGCACACTAAGGAAAGAGCACAAGCTTAGCAACTATTAGTCACAAGCAAAAATACGATACAAAGTTATCGCATAAACAACGGGTCCGCAGCCAGGCGACTCCTCAAAAACAACATAAACACTACGGTGAGGTAGGACCCAGGGGAATATTTAAAGACCAAACTCTGTGAACAGTCCCCATGAATACATAACAACAACAGGGTTCCAGAGGGTCTAGGACAGGGTGTGAGTCTACAGTAAGCAAGAAACCAGTCAAAACAAAAGACCCCAGACTGACTTCCAACAAGGTACACAATGACAACTCAGTGGATGATCAAAAGTACCCATCAGTCACCACTCGAAACCGCCCTTCATCATTTGGGATTTTCTGAAACCATCCATGCAAGTTGGTGGTGCACAAACGTGAGGAGACTAGATGGTGAATAGTTCTCCCCCGCTGAGTAGCAGTAGTATGGTTTGCCACTTTCTAAGACTAATAAGTGGTGAGGCGTGGTGTGACTGAGGGGGTGCAGTGCAAAGAACCAAAAAATAACGTGAACAATTATTAGAAAAATGTGTCTAAAATTGGATAAAGGAGCATAGAACAAACTTTATTGAGATGATGCTCGCTTTGCCAAATGTAAAAATTATTATGTAGAGACAGTTTGAAAAATGCGCTGTCTAGAGGTGGAACCAGGCCAACATGTTTCAGCAATTTACGGACATAGTTGTCCTTGCTTTCATCAGGACCTCATAACAATCAAATGCTACTGCAGCAAAATATTAAATCATAAGTGAAAATATAAAACAGACAAGTACAATAAATCACCTGCAGTCTCCAGGTAAAAGAGTCTTGTCCTAGATCACAGCTAGTGTCATTCACTGTAAGGTCAGAAAAAACAAGGGTCAAGCCTCAGACTAATTAAGTGCTCCCCATAACTAACAAAGGAACTAGGTACACTCGGTATAAACCTTAGATCAAATCAAAATGACTAAAACACTCCTAAAGGTAGTATGGTTAAGTGATCAATATCAGGATAAAAGATTTATATGCCAAATAGAATAAAAGTCACATCTTACCATAGTCTGTGAGACGTGAAGACCTCACCCCACCTGGCAGTGGCTCAGGATTAGAGTGAAGCACCGCTCTATGAAACATGTAAAAACCAAGGAGAACATGTTTACCATAGTGTGCAAAGATTACAGCACCCACAGGTAGAGCGAGTTGGTATGAGTTTACCAGGCCAACCAAGGTAGTGAAGGTGTTCAGGAATGCCATCAAAACTCAAGAGGGCAAGATCTGGAACTTGGGGAGAGTTGTGATATATGTCGCTCCCCCTGTGGACAGTGACAACAGAGCCAGCAGTGAAGGAGAAGACTTGACAAAAAGGGGAATGCCAGACCTGGGGAGTTCAGGAGGGGCCAACACTTCTTGCAAGTCTAGTCAGAGGGAGATCAGACGCCCAAGGTACCTGGGGGACTATGTAACCAAATAATTACTGCCTGTTCTCTGTATATGTTGTACACCATCGTTCCTAGTTGTGTAAAGGAGGAGGATGTGTGGTATCTTCCGACTCAGGGGGGCACCACTGTCACATCACCCACCCTCCTCCTCCAGGTTAGCCCATGGTTGACACCGCTGTGACATCACTTGGAATGCCACAGCGGTGAGCGTTCTGAGCGGAGCGCCCTGTGAAGTAAGCAGCGATTGTCCGTGGTGACAGCTGTGGCTGGGGTCTCCTCGCCTTTTGAACTGTAATCAATAAACCCAGTTTAACCCTCTACGTGCCTTCAGTGTGTTTGTACCAGCCTTTTCACACTCACCTTATTACCTCATATTTAAAAGAGGCAGACTATCCTATGTGCATGGCTATTGTACATCTGGAAGATTCTATTCTAGATCTGTTTCACTTTATGATGTATTGCTTCTAAGTGGCTGCTTGGAGTTAGCATTAAAAGAAATATGTATAATGTTAGCCTCTGTGTCTTTAATGAAATCCAGATTCTCTTGTCATGTTATTAGGAGAATCGCAATTGTGTTGGTTTTCATCTACTGTTATATAGGTTTAGAGTCCTACTCGTTTTGATTATCTTTTCTTTTAGAATTTTTGCTATCAAGGAACACTAACATGACAGAGGTTACTTAGTCCACTGGGCTACATTCATAGACAACATGGACTATGCAGTGTACAAGAGAGGTTAACACTGTGGAGGATAAATAATTTGTTCTTAATGAGTAAGTTATAATTTATCACATGTAATTAAATGTTTTGAGGATCAGTGCACTTTGAACATCGATAACAATTGTATTTTTTGGTATTAATGGTGCTCCATTAATAGAGCAGGATACTATAAGTATGTATTTATGTGTTTATCAATTTCCTGGGCAATTAAATCTGTGATCTGAGGAAAACTTACCATATCTTCATAAATCACTCCTAGCTGTTGGAGCTCTATGCCGTACAGCTGGAGTGCAGAGCCCCTTGTGGTTGTTCTTACGACTGCTATTTGTGGGTCAAAAAAAGTTAAAAGAAAGATTCAGAGACATGTTGGTTTTATTTAAAAACACAATGGGGTCGATTAGGATCGCGGACGGACTTGAGTCCGTCCGCGACCCCTGAGGAGGAGGGAACGTCCGCATGGGCTGCGGCGTTCCCTCCGATCTGATTAGGATGTGACCGCCAGGGTGGCGGTCACATCCTCTATCTCTAACATTGCGGCGGGTGCAGCTTCAAGCTGCACCCGCCCCAATGTAAAAAATGCATGCACAGCATTTGCGTGCACAAAGCGGCAGGCACCGCGCGGTGCCTGCTGCATTGTGCACGCAAATGCAGGGGGGTACCATAGGTACCCCCCATGTGCACCCACCACCACCCCTTCACCCAGGGGGCCCGCAACGGGCCCCCGAAGTGAAGGTCCGTATGCTTTTCCATGGCGGCAATGCCGCCGTGGAAAAGCATATTTACACACACATCATAATATGGCGGACGGTGTCTCATAGACACCGCCTGCCATGTTATAGCTTTTCCGCCGCGGTCGGAAGCCGACCGCGGCGGAAAAGCGGCGGACGGATTTCCAGACCCACCAGCCATCCTAATTTGGCGGTGGGTCTTTGGAGTCTCCGCCGCGGTTTTTCCGCATCCTCCAGGCCGGCGGACACTTCCGCCGGCCCGGAGGATGCGGAAAAACCGCCATCCTAATCGGCCCCTAAATGTCTCAGAGTCATTCTTTTAACATGTTTTGGCCCACAAAATGCAATTTTAAACATTTTTGCTGAAAGAAAGACTCTCAGACTTTTTTAAAATGATGATAGATCTGCTATATATATTTTCATATGCTCACGCCTTGAGAAAGCAAAAAGGCACACTTTTTCTATTTTTGTGTGGTGACTCTTTGAGTCAATAAGTCTGCCTGAGTTCAGAAAGGACTTGCGAGATTAACCTAATGCTGCACATGCCAGAAGGGTGTACCTGGTGTGGGGTTGGCTGCTCACAAGGAGTTGGATGCAGGGCCTGGCTGGAGGCAGGGTTGGGTTTACTTTACATATTGTAATAAGATAATACTTCGCTTAAAAAAACCTACAAATTCACAAAAAAAACCAAAGGTTAAAGTGATACTATATGTAGGAATTGTAAATATGTCTAGAAATTCACAATTAAAAAAAAGTAACATTATAGTGAAGTGAAAATGTCAGTGACACTGTAACCTTTTAAATTAAACACTGAAATTCACTAGTTTTAGTTATCTCTAGTAACTATAACTTGTGCCCTAAAGCAACTATAACTCGCATCCTTGCCATACACTGTGAATTACCCACATATTACATCACTTATGACATGATCTATGACATCATTGATAGCATTACTGATGGCAACATAACTGGCATCACTAATGACAACACTTTGAATGGCAGTGCTTCAAGTTATAGTTCTCTTGTTACTATACCTCGTGCCGTAAAGTAACTATAACTGGTGAATTTCCTGTTTTTTTTGTTTAAAGCGTTACATTGTCACTGAAATGTTTACATAACTATATCATTCTAAGGATACCTGGCATTACCTTGACACATCATAACACTGTATGCAACTCTGTGTAACTGTGATTATGTATCTTACAATATATTTATGTCTGTTTATCTTAGAGATTGGGTGCATTGCTAGTGTATGATTTCAAGGATAGATGCTCCATGGGTGGTTGGAGTTTGTAGTCTTATTTATTTAATATATAAGGGCCAGTATCTTTTTCCTCCTCAACCAGATATTTTTACCAAAATTAATAAAATATTTTTATAGATGGACCAAATAGCTCCAGAACGTGTCCAATTCAACTATCTAGTAAATGTAGCTCTAAACAATTACATTGCTTATTTTGTAGTGAGCACTGAGTACCCAATTCACAGAGCCATTTAATGCCGTAAAATGACACGCTTGTCAGGAATCAACAGATAGATAACTAGAACCTGTGAAAAATCCAGTTTGGAGAGTCCCAGGGCAGCTAGAATGTAATGAGAGACAACTCTAACAATTAGGGTCTTTTGCCTCTGGTGCTCTGGGGCCCCAAGTTGCAGATGTGCAACTGGGAACCAAGTGCCTCTTTGTAACAATTCACTCTGAGGGTAGTGAAAAAGAGAAGTCCACTTACTTAGGGACATACTGTGAATTGGAGACTCTAAACTCAGGAATGCAACACACACTTGATAAATGGATAGTCATTCAGCCCTTTTTCTTTTAAAGAGGAAAAGTACATTATTACCCATAAAACTAAATACTGTGTACGCACGAATGTATATTTACAGTATAGCAGATAGAAATCCCTATGGGGTAATAACTAAAATGCCTCATAATCTCAGGAGGGCAGACAACATATATCCCAAATATCTAGTAATTTCCGCAATGTATCCTGGTGCCCCTATGCCGTAGACATACCGGCCAACCCTAAGTTCCAAAAAACACAATAGGACTCTGAGTAAGTTTACTATTTATTTTATCATAAACTCTAAATGTAAACCTACTACAAAACTATAAGTTGCATCTTTCTATGGCAAGAGTGATGCAATTGGCTTACTCTTGTGTGAGTGGGTGACGTCCAAACCTAAACCCCTCTCTGACCCTCCCAAAACCCCTCTTCGTTCTCCCTAATCTCATCCCCTTTGTTGTAAGTTGGCCCCATTTTCCACCTACTCCCTCCAGTCTCACCCACATTTACTACTAACCTGAAAAATGTAAGTGTGCAGCGCCTCCTCATTCGGGCCGTAGAACTCCGCAATATGGAAGGGTAAATCTCTGCACTTGGTTTGCGAATTGCAATTTGTAATACTTTCACAAAGTGCAGTTTGTTAATCAGACCCTTACACTTTAGTGAAAAACATATGGAACTTATATTTGTGGTTGCCAAATACAATGATAACGCCTACATAGGCCATAACCAATGTATATGATATCCCATCTGCAACAGGCTTCCTTTTCTCATATACTGTCTTACTCAGACAGCAGTCTTCCTTGCGAAGACTGCAAATGTGTGTAGTCTTGTGTTCATGTATTTACCAGCGCATATCATCTTACCCATGCTGCACAGCAGCATGCCTTATTTTAAAAGACAGGTCGTGGCAGTATCACTCAAAACAGTTTACTATGGGTGAGATTCCATTCAGGTGTTCAATAAACACAGAAGTAATTGGAAAACATCTGGCCTGGTTAATCGGATCAGAACCCACTTCGTTATAGCAGGCATAAATGGTTTTTCTCTTGCATAATTGTATGCCCCAACCATGTGTATCTGAGCAGCACTTGACCCTACACATGGATAGGAAGTGGAATGATCAAGACATGGTTTTCCTTAAGTTTGTGCATGCCTACAAATTCATGAGTTCTGGGTTTTCATAAACTCCCCTCTGACCCCCTCTCACCCTGGAAACAAGGACCACCCATAAACTCTGTGGGGTTTTTCAATGGGGACAATGTTTTTTGCATGGACAAAAAGCAAAAACAAAACAAATTAGCATTTGCCCATTGCTGTGTTATACCGTGAGAATAACTTTGCAATAGGGAAATAGCAGATGACACATGATGCTCCCAGTAGTACGCCTGTTAAGTTGTGACTGGCACAGCTGGCAAGGTAAACTACTGGGGATGTTTGTAACTGTACAATGTTGAACATTTCCACCTGTCAATAGGAGAATGCCTACAGGCATTCACTTTTTACTTTTTCCTGGACTCCAGGCCTGTATGAAAGGTTTCAGCATGGATTATGTTAACATAGATTGATTGTGACAGGGATGGTTTTCCTACTTTGGCTCTCACTCTGCCATGGCATCTTGGGCAGCCTAGAAACAAGGAAAGGAAACAGGACCAAGAAGGAACAGAATCTGCAGAAATACCAAACAAGGACACAGCATTAGAAGGTGAGAAACGAGGCGAATGGAAGACAGACTTGACAGCCATAAAAACAGAAGATGGACTCTTGGGCATTAAGAAGGAAGTTACAAAGCTCTTTGCTGGAACACCGAAGCATCGATGTCAAAAGCAGCTAAACCAGGAGCTGTCATTACTCCTAACACACCTGTGGAGAATCCCGCAACCAGCATAAGGCTGACGATGAGAGGAAGGACAGAGAATCAGAGGAAGGTAAGAAAAGTATATTGAATGATGAATAAAAAATGCTGCAACATACACAATACAGAGAATACATTGATGTGCAGTGCTGTGATTTTTAATTTAGTCAATTTCATTTTTTTCAGGGGACATCATAATATTTATAAGAACTGTTAAAATAATTACAGTGTGCAAATAACAGTATTAAAAAGACATTAGAAATGTTGTGCATTGTAATTTTGGCAAGTCCATTACATGGAAGGATCAGAGTCGCTCTCTGTGAATCTGGCAAGTGCTTAAGCTGGAGAGTTAAAATTAAGTATGGGCGAAATCAGCGAAATCGCGGTCCGCGAAATCGTGCGAAAGCGAATTCGCGATCCGCATAATTCGCGAATTCGTGCGAAATTGCGAATTTTTGGTTTTTTGCATGTTCGCGGGGATTTTTGTGTGTTCGTGGGGCTTTGTGCGTGTTCGCGGGCCGCTTGCATGGCGAAGTTACCCATGCGGTTGTGTATGGGCACAGCAACCGCTGGTTCATCACTGCCACCCTCTGGTTCACCACTGCCACCCTCTGGTTCACCACTGACACCCTCTGGTTCACCACTGCCAACCTCTGGTTCATCACTGTATTCTCTGTATTGTGTATGTTGCAGCATTTTTTATTCATCATTCAATATACTTTTCTTACCTTCCTCTGATTCTCTGTCCTTCCTCTCATCGTCAGCCTTATGCTGGTTGCGGGATTCTCCACAGGTGTGTTAGGAGTAATGACAGCTCCTGGTTTAGCTGCTTTTGACATCGATGATTCGGTGTTCCAGCAAAGAGCTCTGTAACTTCCTTCTTAATGCCCAAGAGTCCATCTTCTGTTTTTATGGCTTGCATGCTCGCGTCGTATGCGGCGCGCGATTACGTGTTCGTGGGCGTTTTTGCGCGCTCGCGGGGAAAATATCGCGCAAACTTACCCACGCGGTCCTCTATGGGCGCGGCCATCTTGTTTTTCACTCACTGCTATGGTTTTGGGCATGCTACCTTTCTATCCATCTCACATCTTTGTAATCCTATGTTTTTCTGAACTTTTTTTTGTCTTTTTTTGCTTATTATCTCTCTCTTCAATTTCCTACATCTATATTTTGTGTTTTTTTTAAACTTTTTGTTACTTTATAACCTACTTTATTTCTTTCACTCTCTCTCTTATTTTTTTTCACACCTATTCTTCTTTCCTTCTTCTTGTGCCCAGGACCATGGCTAAGGGAGGCGACAAGGGCAAGGGGAAGGGCCCAGCACCCCGTACCCGGGTCCCTTGCGAGCGTTTGAGGGGGGAGGAAGTCCAGGCCAGGGAGATCTTCTCCGCGGTGGAGGTGGCCGCCTTGATGGTTTTTGTCCAAGTCCACCTCCCTAAGACCGTGGCAGCAGGTGGGCAGATTGCTTCCGGTTACGGCCTCTGGGAGCGTCGCCAGCTGTGGGAGAAGGTGTGCCGGCGCATGTATAAGGCCGGCGCACCTACCAGCAAGTGACGCACCGGTGGAGTGACATCTTGGACTGGGAGCATGACATGCTCGACCTGCTCGGTGTGGAGATCCCTGGCCTTGGTAAGTAGCTATTTAATAACTACTTTTTTTCCTTCTGCTCTGTTATATTGCTAATCTATTTTTTTCCTGAAGAGTACGAATGCTGCTGATTCGATTACATTGCAGGTAAATTAATGTTTAAATAGCTTCTGTCATTGCAGGTGCCTGGTTTTTGGCGTTGCTACTATGCTTACTTGTTTGCAACTTTTTAGTCATTTGAGAGCATTACTGCGTAATGCTAGAGACAGTAGACTCAAGTCTAGTCCTTCTTTGTACTCCTGCTGCTGCCACTTTGAAGAGATAGTGCTGGATTGATACGTTGAGTATATTATTTATTACTTGTTATAGGACATTTGTTAGTGGTCTGCAATCATGATGACGGACTGTGTCTGTCACGCGACGTCTCGTGCTGATGAGTGATGGCAGTCGTAGTAGAACCTTTTTGTTGTTGATGTAGTTAGTGAATTACATAACTTTCCTATTAGATGGTTTGCGAATCCTGCAATACTGTACTACTATCCTCCTAGTTGACCAGATCAGATGCAATTGATGTTAATTTGTTTCCCCGACATAATTTTAGATTGAGTACAAAGAAATCAAATATTTCCCAAAAAACAATCACCCATGTTGTGTTTCTTTATTTCATGATCACCAGGACCCCCCAGGGGCAAGGCGCCGGCGGCGACAGAGACTCCGGTGGCAGAAGGTGGAGAGGCTCAGTCCCTTGCAGGCTCTTCTGCTGGCCCCAGTAAGTTGTTCTATTGTTCTATTAATACTTATACTTCCCTAACTTTTACAGCTCCTATTCATTACAAACTGGTTCCTAATAATTCTATGTTTTACAGAATAGTCTTTGATCTTCTTCTAATGTAGACTACTTTCTACATTCTTATCCAGCCTCTACCATCACTCTCTGTGCTACTACTATTTACAATTATAAGTCAGTCTGTGTAGGTAGCTAAGCTTGCCCATTCGGCAAACGGTGTGAAACAAAACTCTGATACAGCAATAGCTCTAGGCACTGAGTGCAGTCCTCTGGGTTGCCCTTGCTGTTCTTAATGTAAGTGCTTTGACAATTTCCAACAACAAAATGTCATTGTTTACAGCAAGTAAAAGGTAGCAGTTGCCTTTTTGATTGGAGAGGAGCACATCCCATACCGCTAGTATTTCAGGGACTATTCTGCACACAAAGAAGTATGGACAAGATAAATAGGACATTGTTGATGATAGGTGCAGTTCGACTTTCGACATACCTCAGTCCGAACAGAGGTTGAACACCCAATCCCCTGACCGACTATTTAGAATGTCTGACCAATGATTTTACGACCCAGAAGAACAGAAGAAGACTACCTCCGAGTCAAGGCCTATCTGATTCACTGAAATATGACTGCCAAGTGCAGTAGTTCAAACCTTTCCGCTCACTCATTCGTAAACAAAAAACACACAGTGTTTGTTAGTTTTAAAGTTTTATTTTCAATTAAGAAATGAAAACATTATTTCTTTATTTTTAATAGCGTAGTATTCTGATGGATGAAGTTTAAACAACATTCCCATGAATGAAATTAGTATGACTCAAACTTAATAATAGTTAACAGACACATGAAATTATTAGAATAACTGTGCGGGAGCCCCCACCTTCTTTGAAGTACTTAAAGTACTGCTGGTGATGACTCAGTAGTAGTTGGTGAATCGTCTGGCAGAAGGGCAATGGAATCTTCTTTCTGTAATGAGAAAAATGGTGCACGTTAAGCAAGCATTCATCAGTTGTCATAAGAAGAAGTGTAGCATTTAATGGAATAAGCATATAAAAGGTTAACACCCTCCCCAAAACCGTTACTTTTTTTCAATCCCAGTAATAAAAAATGTGTTATGTAACATTTTCTTCCAGTACGAGACAAAATAGGGGTTGTGTATGGCATCTGAAAATATGACATGTTTTTTCTAGACGTCACAACATCTGATGCGGCACAGATGACCACCAGTGCCGGGGCCAGCAGGTGCGGAGGGGTCCACTCTGGATGCGGCGGCACCAACAGGAGGAGCTGGGGGGGAAGACTCAGCGGCGGCGGACGGTGGTAAGTTATTATACTCCTTACTTATTGATTTTTTTTTAGTAGGCTCGCAAAGGAGTGTATGATGTACTGTACAGAAGTACACAGTACACTAGTATAAGTACACTGTACTGTCAAGAACATTTACTAATTTAGAACTACTTTTTGGGCTATCACGGAGAAGACAGTCAACCTTGACTTTTAATAGCATTAGCGGCGGTACTTCTTTGGTAACCAATGGCCCCCTCTATTTCACTTCAACTCAACTGGCAAATTTTTATTGTGAAGCCAAGTCATATCAGATGTAGTTTAGGGATGTGAAGAATGAAAAGTTAAAGAAGGGTGAAACGAAGGACGAGCGAGTCTTAATATTTATTTATGACTGTAAAGAATGGTTTTGTTGAATGCAATTCAACATAAGAAAGAAGACGGCGGTTTCCAAAATATAATGAAAAGGGTGTTAGTTGGTTGTTGACAAAAATAAATGTTGGTACATTTGAGACATTAAGAAGAATAATAGACGTACTTTGGAAGCCTGGATGTTATCTTCTTTATCCTCCTCGTCGATATCAGAGGTGTGTGATGTAGTAGAGCAGACGCTGAGTGGATGAAGTATGGCCAGTGGCAGTGCCACCTCTATAGAAAAGTAAGACATTCCTATCCCCACCTGCATGTACTGCTTAAAGTACTGCGAGTCTGCATCATCTCATGGCCTGTGTCTGTATTTCTTGGGTGAAAGCTGAGTGAGCTGCCATTATGGCGGCTACCACAAGTTCACGTACCAGTAATTTCTTTTGCAAAACAAGAGAAAAAAAGTAAAAAAGGCCTTTTTTTAGTACTCTCTGACTATGTATGTAGTAGTGAGTCCACCTATAGTGCTGCTATTGGAATTCCTGAAACTCACAGTGTCACAGGCTTACAAAGACGGCGGAAAGATACATGCCAAAATGTTATACTGTGTTTGCTACTTGCTGGTGTTACTGAGTGTCAACCTTCCGTTGAATTATTTTGACTTTATGTTAAAGACTATTGGCTACAGTATTTTTCTCTCTTTCTTCATATATGCTACTCCCAAAAAGCTCACCCGTAAGGAGATGGCTGTCCGGGCCAGGGCCCGTAAGCTGGAGGCTATTTGTGCCGAGTATCGGCGGTTGTGGGCTCGGGAGCATGAGGAGACATCAAAATCTACATCCTCCTCCACTGCCCCCGGGTCCACCAGCCAGAAGCCTCCAGCCAAACCGAGCCGTGGCCCGACAGCCTCCCGCCGCCGCCGCACAGCAGCAACAACATCAGCGCCCCCTCCCCCAGATCCTGGATCGTTTGTGTGCGCCGACTATGCAAAAGAGTGGACTACCTGGAGCGGTTGGCCGAAACACATCAGCGCCAGCTCCGGGACCTCCGCAAAGAGCAGCGGGACATGAAGCAACAGCTTGCCAAACTACGCCACCGGAGGAAGTGACTGTCCCTTGCCCCTTTTTTAAAGACTGCTGGGGGGGGTGGGAATTGGGTGTTTGGGAAAGGGGACTTTTGGACTTTTAGACATTGGTTGGGGTTAGGTAGGGGGGTGAGTTGGGTTAATTTATTTCATTTTTTGACTACCTCAATATATTTCTTAATAATTATTTTTCATACCAGTATATGCGTTCATATTATTTTGTGTGGGGGTGGGCGGTGGTTACTGGACGTTTGGTTTCTTCCAACTTACCAGCATGAATGAAACATCTAGTCCTGAAATGTACCAAAGTGCCAGTAACCGAGTTAGTGAATTCAGTAGCCCTACTAGTACTTTACTAGTAGTACTGGCAATCTCTGCTCTCCTCCCAGTCCTAGCCCATTATTCTACCTCTCCAAAATGCTTGTCTTACCTGTGATTCGTGTTTGAGAATCGGGGTAGCCCCAGGGCTGGCTGCATTGCAAATGGTGATTAAGGTTGGTTGTTGACTTGAATCCTTGACGGATGCAATATCATTGTTGTGCTGGTAGCAGTAGTGGTACACACTTGCAGTATCACCATATGAAAAAAAGAGGAAATTAAACAATGAGTGGCCTGAGCGTAGCATTAGAAACAGTACAATAGATAGTACGGTACAGAACAGTGCCCTAAATTGTAGCCTAAGCAGTGCCAACGTAAGGTAAGCATTAAGCATTAGATTGTTCACGTCGTGTAGGAGGAGGATGTTCTTATCAATCCACGATGGCGCACATGAACTTCTGGTTGCTTTGACCTTATCCTCCCCAGCAAGTGTGTGGAATATATTGTTGACAGTCACACCTCAATGAAATACCACACAGCCCGGGGGAAGAGGGTTAGGGTTTGAAAATTGGATGGGAATGGTTTTTTTTGGGAAATTTTGGTAGAGAGGAAAAAAAACACAGCATGGACAGTCAAACAACAAATGAAGAGAAACAAATCTTTGGATTTGAAGATATTGATAAATCTTTAAAGGGACATAAAGGAAGTGCACTACTGCATGCCAGAAGTTGTTTACTAAATGGATGGTTAGCTTACTGAAAAGTAGTACTACTACTTACTGCAACTTACTAGTAACTACGAAGGAACAAGTTGACAGTACAGGGCTGCAGTCATTACGCAATTTCACTTGCCTCTCTGCCCTCAGAGAATAAACACTTAGAACATTACATTAGTGTTAAACATAGCAAAGACGTATCAAATAGCTGGAGGGATGAATTTGAAGCAGAGATCAAACAAACGTACAGAGTCACACTCGTAGAAGTAAGTTCAAGTTCACAAGAATATGATTTAAAAGATAAGGAGAATTTTGGATACTGTTACTGTTTTTTGTAGTTGTCCCGTTGAATTTGTGAAGTTGATGCATCCAGCCATTCCTCTTATTCGCGGTACTCCTTCATTCCATCGGATGCTCCATCGATCAATCTTGGTGACCAGACACACTGACTGTCCACTGCCTGCCTGATGCAGATTTGCGTATCGCTAATTGTAAGCCTGAGTAGTACATCGATGGCACAGGGTAAAAGCCTGCCTGTAATTGATGATGGAAAAACACAACAGTAAGTGTTAAAGACACCTCGGAGAAAAAAATATATAAGGCACGCTGTGTAGCGCAAAAATGATACTGTCACTTTCAGGGATGACAATCCCCAAAATCTAGAACACCCCACATTACCCTCCCAAAAATGTGCAGAATACTGCTGCTACCTCGCAGAGGCCTAATTTCAAATCGTGCCAAAACGCACTCAGAAAGTATGCCCAAAACCCCCCTTTCCCACCATGGATTTTCTTCACTCCACTTGCAATCAAAATTAGACATTCCAACAAGTGTTCCAAGACCCCACTCGTCGTAAAAATCTAGAACCCCCGCCCAAACACATGCAATACAATACTGCTAACCCTAACGAGCCCTAAGTTAAGAATAGTGGCAAACGCTTTCTTTAACTAGGCCAAATCCCCCCTTTCCCACCATGGATTTTCTTCAAACCACTTGCAACCAAAATTACACATTCCCACGAGTGCTCTAAGACCCCAGAACGCAGTTGCAAAAATCTAGAACACCCTCAAACACATGCCATACTGCTGCTAACCCTAACAAGCCCTAAGTTAAAAAAGTGCCAAAACACTTTTCAGCATGGATTTTCTCCAAACCACTTTTATCCGGTATTAGACCTTCCCAGCAATGCCTCAAGACCCGCCAACCCACCCGCAAAAAAGCAGAACACCCCCAAACAGGCAAAAAGCAAAAATGGAAAATCTCATACTTAGAATATTTTCGGCCTTCTTTCAATTCTGTCCAAACGCGCTGTGCAGCTAGGCCATAACTCCCGTTTTCCACCATGGATTTCCTGAAAAACAAATGCAATCAACATTAGACTGTGCCAGCAGTGCTCCCAGACCGACCCCAAAACCCACCCCCAAACACCAGGAACCCCCCCAAACAGCACCCCAAAGACAAGCAAGTGAGCAAAAACGAAAAACTTTTTCAGCTCCGTTTTTCTCCAAAACACTTTTATCCGGTATTAGACCTTCCCAGCAATGCCCCCAGACCCGTCAACCCAGGCGGAAACAAGTAGAAGGCCCCCAAACAGCCAAAAAGCAAATATACAAAAATGGGGACTTAGAAATTTTCAGGCAAATTGCCAAAATCACTCCGCGTGTGCTCTGCAGCTAGTAAAACAAGTAGAAGACCCCCAAACACCCAAAAAGCAAAACCGGAAAAGCTCACACTTAGAAATATTTAGGCCTCATTCCAAAATCACTCCAAGCGCGCTGTGCAGCTAGGCCATAGCTCCCGTTTTCCACCATGGATTTCCTGAAAAACAAATGCAATCAACATTAGACTGTGCCAGCAGTGCTCCCAGACCCCAAAACCCACCCCCAAACACCAGGAACCCCCCCAAACAGCACCCCAAAGACAAGCAAGTGAGCAAAAACGCAAAAACGTTTTCAGCTCCGATTTTCTCCAAAACACTTTTATCCGGTATTAGACCTTCCCAGCAATGCCCCCAGACCCGTCAACCCAGGCGGAAACAAGTAGAAGACCCCCAAACAGCCAAAAAGCAAAACCTCAAAAAGTGAGACTTACCAAATTTGGGCCAACCTGGAATTCAGTCCAAATGCGCTGTGCAGCTAGGTCCTAACTCCCCTTTTCCACCATGGATTTCCCGAAAACCAAATGCAATCAACATTAGACTGTGCCAGCAGTGCTCCCAGACCCCCCGACCCAGCACCGCAAATCTAGAACACCCCCAAAGAAACCCCCTAAAACCTGCAATACTGGTATATTCAAAACATGGCAAATTGCGCTGTTCACAAAAAACAAACAGCAATTGGTTTCAACAGAGACAGACAGCCATTGCTGTCCACTGCATGCCATCTTCTCATTATTCATTACCTGTTCTACTTTTTGTCCGCGTCTTCTTCGGAAAGTGAGGGCCCACAAGGCAGCCTCTCCTGTAAATTTCAGAAGTAGGTCTGTCAACAATCAGCAAGCATGTAGTCAGTCAGTTATTTCAGTCCCACTTTAGGGGAACTCGTCTACGAAGACAAAGTTTGTTTTTTCTCCATAATCCATCCATCTGCCTTGAGGGAAATGGATAGGGGGAGTCTGGAGGAGGAGGATAGAGGAGCATGATTGAGTTGTGAACTTGTGAACATCTGAATGCAGACTGTGGCACCTTCAAATCAATATGGAAAATAAGATGAAGACAGTGCTGATGATGGACTTGTTGTGATTAGGTGATTAGAGTTTTTTGTTGTGGTAAAAGTAGCAAAACAAAGAAAGACACACAGGAATAAAAGTGAATAAGTACGGAAAAAAAGGAAGTAATTTTCAGGCATCGGTGTCAGGGAAGCAGAGCTCGTCCTCCAAGTCTACGAATTAAGATGGAGTAGGTCTGGTGACCGAGAAGAACTTCCGTTGGCATCACCTAAGTCGGTGTCCTCTCCTTCCTGCGTGCATTCACGTATTTTGTAATCGGGTGGTATGAAGTGCCGATTCATCTTGATTATTGTTAACCTCTCCACATTTTTGGGCAAAAGGCGGGTCCTTTTTGAAGTAACAATGGCACCAGCAGCACTGAAAACAAGTTCAGAAGACACGCTTGCGAGTGGGCAAGACAAATAATTTAGAGCCAGGTTGGTGATCAGTCGCCATACAGAGCTTTTCGTATACCAATATTCCAATGGATTCTCATTATTACAGACCTCTGTTGGGTCATCCAGATAGGCCTACACCACCGACTCAAGGTTCTCCAGGGTTGATCCACTTTGCGTACCATCTGCGACCTTTTCATCAGTGGACCGAGCAAACCTTTGCTGAGATAGCCAATCCCCTTCCGACAATATTTTTGGGCGGCCTGGTGCAGGTGAGGAGGATGATGATACGGTTGCTGGTGTCCTTAATGGCTCCCTTCGGCCACGGATTGAGAAGTGGAACTTGACGCCGGATGGCCTGCTGATTCAGTTGTACTTGTGCTGCCTTCTTGAAGGTTCTGCCGCTCTCTTTCGAACCGAGTGGCTGACACAGCTAGCCAATGTTTGTACTTTGAAACATCTGCTTCATCAAAAGGAATGAATGCTTTGCTAGCCACTGCCTTTTTGTACCGTGGATCAAGAATAGTGGCACAAATGTAATGTTGTTCTGTATGTATCTTTTTAAGCCTTTCATTGTCAAGTAGGTGCCTTAATAACTTCTCTGCCAAATCATATGCTTCTCGCTTTTCACCATAATCTCGGAACGTTGAAATCACCTCCTTCAGTTGGTGCTCTAGCATGCGCAACAATGGGATAGCTTTGCTCAAAGAACAGCCTCCCTGCTGACTGCACGCGTGAAGAGCTCTAAAGGACGAAGCATGTCTGTCAGGCTTGCAATTAGCTTCCATTCCTCCAACTCTAGCCCCATGTCTTTATGAGTAGAACCCAGTTTAAAGACATACTCATCTATTACCTCCCACTGCTCAGACAGACGCTCAAGCATGTAAAAGGTTGAGTTCCAACGTGTTGCCACCTCCTGGATTAGTCCTTTGACTGGCAGTTTACGTTCATATTGAAGGCTCCTCAGCTGCTTCCGGGCCTTAAAAGAATGGTTGAAATGTGAGCAGATTCTTCGGCAGATGGTCAGTAATTCGGCGACTGGCGCTTCTGTTTTCAAAAAGGCTTGCACCACGATGTTAATACTGTGCGCCAAACACGGCACTCTGAAATAGCCACCTAGCTCCATGGCCTTAACTATATTACTCCCATTATCCGTGGAAACATAACCAACTGTGCGATTTCTTGGATGCAGCCATTCATTGACCTTCCTGTCGAACTCCTCCAAAAGGTTAGGTGAAGTGTGAGATTTCCCCATGGCAAACATGCCTACTGTTGCATGTTTGCGAGTAGCTTTAAAAACTTCCTCCGTGTCAACATCTTTGTGTTTTAACTGTTTTTCGACCCCTGCAAAAGAGACCCAGTGTGCAGTGATGCACATGTAATCAAGGGCAGCTGGTCCACATGTCTGTTGTCATGTGGATAGTGTGAACAGCACTCTTCAGAATAGCTGCGCCAATCACCTCCGGCACATCTTGATGTAGTGCTGGAACAGCAACCCTTGCAAAATAGGACCGGCTAGGAACCTTCCATTTAGGGCAGACTGTTGCCACCAATTCACGAAAACCCACCCCTTCCACGAAAGAGAAAGGGAGAAGGTCCAGCGCTAGCATTTTAGCCAGCTTTACGTTATACAGACACACCGCTGGGTGGTTGCGTTCAAATGGCGCATCTGACCAGAACATTCCGCTAATGGTGGGCTGGACCATTTTACGTGATGATGATGATGATGATGCAGACTTCACACCAGTTAGGCTCATTGATTTAGTTTTTTGCATTGGTGTCTGTCCCAGACTCTTAGTGTGCCTCATACATGTTGCAGGGGTAGAGAGTGTGGGCGCTACCACTGCAGTGCTGCTGCCAGGGGTACTGGGTGTATCAGAAAAAATGTCTGTCGCTTCTTCACTTCCCCCCTGCACGATCAGCCTCTCATCATCATCAGATGAAATCTCAAGGGATACATTTGGATTTGTTTTTGTTTTGCCTTCCTCGATCTTCCTCATGTGTGCTTCCCAAATGATAGTGTGGTGTTGCTTGAGATGACCTCTCTGGCCTCCGGTACCATAGTTGGTACCAAGCTTACCCCGACTAACGCATGCTTTACAAATCGAACAAACGACCATGTTTTCCGCCTTTTTGCTAACAGTAAAGAAGTCCCAAACTGGGGACTGGAGATGTCTGCTGGTGGTGGAGGTGCTTCTTTGACTTTCAATGCCAGATGAAGTGGAGGATGGGCGTGGCTGAATTTGTTTCCGTCGTTCACTTACAGCACCACTACTTGAGGTAATGGAGGTCGAGATGGATGGAGGTCCCTGCCGGCCCTTCTGACAAGAAAATATGGAAGCTGGAGGTCGTGTTGGTGTTGTAGTTAACTGCGTTGGTGGTGGTATCAGTGCCATGCCGCCATCTTCCCGCACAGCAGCCATTCGGGCTAGGGTTAAAATGTTTGTCTGCTGCATGCCCGCTGTGGCTGGAGTGACGTCTGTGATGACTGGGTCGTCATCAGACTGTTCATCAGCAGCATAAGACACCACTTCTTGTTCGTCGTCCTCACCCATAAGTCGAAGCCTTGCGGGAACCTTCCTTTTAGGCTTAGCTACCTTTGTCGGCTCATGGCGTGCCGCACTGTCAGACTGCATTGCTGGGTTCCAATCAAGATCAAGGTCATCAGAATGAAGGGGGCTTGAAGAAGAACTTGTAGTAGTAGTAGTAGTAGCAGCCCTCCTTGACCTTTTTCTTGCTGGGGATCTGGAAGACAATGTATCATCCTCAGGAGGAGTGGCTTCCTCGGATGATACCTCCACTTGAATATCAATTTCCTGATGTGCCCCTACTTCTGGAGGAACAAGCGTTGTAGGCAGTTGTGCCGCTACATGAACCTCTAGTGGCACCTCTCCATGCACCTCTACTTGCGCCTCTCCTTGTGCATGTACTTGCGCCTCTCCTTGCCCATGTACTTGCGCCTCTCCTTGCCCATGTACTTGCGCCTCTCCTTGCCCATGTACTTGCGCCTCTCCTTGCCCATGTACTTGCGCCTCTCCTTGCCCATGTACTTGCGCCTCTCCTTGCCCATGTACTTGCGCCTCTCCTTGCCCATGTACTTGCGCTTGTACTAGTTGCACTTGTGGTTGTCGTTGCGGCTGTGGTTGTTGAACACTCGTCAGCTGAGTTACACCCGGCGTTGATTGGATGGTACTTTCTTGTGATGAGCCAACATCACTGGTCGATGGTGATTGAAAGACCATAGTGGCTGCCGCAGCAGCACTTATGGTCTTGGACCTAACTTGGCGTGGTGGCACTGCGCCCAATGAAGCGGAGGTGCTGCTTCCAGCTTGGTCCCCGGCGGACACCGCTGCTGCTGCAGGCGTAGTTTTTTTTTCCCAAAACAGGTGTCGGTGGGCAAACCAGTCTCCTTGGTAGGTGGTGCCACTTGCTTCTTCTGCTCCTTCTTACTGGCAGTGGCACTGGCATCTTTCTTCGCTGAGGCGCTACGGCCACCTTTCTTTGGGCCCATCTTCTTCAGATGTCAGAACAGCAGGCCGCAGTTGCACGAGTTGCAGAGTTGTCTTGTCTGTGGCCACACGTGACATCGCGTGACGTTGTGCTGCACACACCGCTGCAGGACTTCCTCCTTGCACTGGTGGTTCTCTTGTGCACCTAAAAGCAATGGAAGACAGAGGAACATCAGTTATACACCCCAAAAATTTGGAAAACACATAAAAATCACCACAATCCCATGCCATCCATGCCCTCAATGATGTTTAAATTCAAGACACCCCACAGAAAGACTAGGCCCATGCACCACTGAGTACCCCTGGGCATAATGGTTGAAAGCAAGGCAAACTGGGTGCAGACCTGAGCACACTGCCTGCATTCAAAATGGCCCCTTAACCCCCAGCACATGGCCAGGGCCTGCCTGTACAAGCCCTCAAAATGGCCCCCACCCACATGGCCAGTCCCCAACAACACCCCCAAAAATCGAAAAACACATAAAAATCACCACAACCCCATGCCATCCATGCCCTCAATGATGTTTAAATTCAAGACACCCCACAGAAAGACTCGGTCCATGCACCACTGAGTACCCCTGGGCATAATGGATGAAAGCATGGCAGACTGGGTGCAGGCCTATGGCACAACAAAGCACACTGCCTGGCTTCAAAATTGCCCCTAGACCCCCACCCACTGGGCAGGCCCTGCCTGGACCAGGCCTCAAAATGGCCCCCACCGACATGGACAGGCCCCAACAACACCCCAAAAAGTCAAAAAACACACATAAATCACCACAATCCAATGCCATCCATGCCCTCCATGATGTTTACATTAAAGAGACCCCACAGAAAGACTCAGTCCATGCACCACTGAGTACCCCTGGGCAAAAGGCCCCAACAACAGCCAAAAAATCGAAAAACACACAGAAATCACCACAATCCAATGCCATCCATGCCCTCCATGATGTTTACATTAAAGAGACCCCACAGAAAGACTAGGCCCATGCACCACTGAGTAACCCTGGGCATAATGGATGAAAGCAAGGCACATTGGATGCAGGCCTATGGCACAAAGCACACTGCCTGGCATCAAAATGGCCCCTTAACCCCCAGCACATGGCCAGGACCTGCCTGTACAAGCCCTCAAAATGGCCCCCACCCACATGGCCAGTCCCCCAAAACACCCCCAAAAATGCCATCCATGCCCTCAATGATGTTTAAATTCAAGACACCCCACAGAAAGACTAGGCCCATGCACCACTCACTACCCCTGGGCCTACTGGCTAGTGAAGCTTTACAGGCACCCCAAAAAAAAAAAAACATATAACAGTGAGCTAAAATTCCATGACATAAATGAGAATTAAGTAAAAAAAAAAATCAGAGAAACAGTTGTATCCAGGGCCGGACTGGTGATTCTGGCAACCGGGCAATCCCCCGGTAGGCTGCACGGGGTGTGGGCCGGTTTTGTAACAGGGGGCCGGTTTTGTTGCTGGGGCCGCAGGTCGTGGCTTTAATTAAATTTTAGCACCGAATTAGCAAGATAATGGAAGCGTGCAATCTGCTGCTTGGGGCTGGGGGGTCTGACTCAGCGCCGGAGCGAGGATTTGTTTACAATCTAATGTTACATTCAGCACTGATGTCATGAGTCAGTCTGATTTTGCGCAATTACTTCTGCCCCGACGAGGGATAGTCACGTGACCTGCGGTGTGCGAGCAGTGCACAATTTAAAGTTTCAATTCAAACAGTGCAGGCAGCTGCTCCTGCTGGCGCCGTGCTGTTACATTATGGGTTCCTTTTCTATCTTGGTAGAAACGGAAATGAAGCTGTCCACTCCTCATTTAACCCCATTGGGCCGTTAGCCTCCCCTTCCTGCCTCGTCAGTCTGGACAGCTCTGAAGTGCACCTAAGGCCGCTGCCCGGTTCCGCAGTCACAAGGCCTGGGACAGGAGGCCTATTTAATATGCATCCAAGGCCGGACTCGGAGTAGCAGTCCATCAACAGGCAGCCTTCGCCCTCCTCGCTCGATGGTGGGGGCCAGTGCTGAGCCCAGCCGTTGCAAGGGGTTAGTTAATATGGTCAAGAGTCAAAAATTAGAAACCACAATACGGCAGAGGAGCCCCCCAAATGCCACCCAAGGAGGCGCACGGAGGGACTGGGTGCAGTGCTGCACCGTGACAGGTAGTGCAGACCAGGCCTCACAGTTATGGACAAAGCCGGGCCCCGAGGGGGGGTCGAGACCGGGCTGAGGTAGTGTAAGAGAGCAAGGCTGCTGATTAGACGCTCCACTGCCTGTCCCCCTAAACCATTCCCGGTAGCTACAGACACTTTGAGCTCCGCTTTCTAGTCAGGTAAGCAATAAATCTGACTGCTTTAAGATTTGCGAAGCTCTAACTTTGTGAAGTGTTTGGTTGTGTCTTAACTAAACAATGTCTTTTTTGTGACTTTTTGTAGCATAATTAACTGGTGACTTTGGGTAAACATTAGCCTCGGGAGTGCTGCATGATGATTAAAAACTGTGTTACTGGGCCTGTGCAATAAATAGTCATGCAGTGGATTTTGGCATCATGTCGTCACTTTTCACAACCCCCACAAGGTCACATTCATTTTTTAAGCCTTTTATATCGTTTTCGGTCTCTTTACGTTTTTCAAAGTTCCAGATTCCATCTTTCTGCATTGTGTTTGTAATTGTCAGTGCCAATTCACCCATTCCTTTATGCCCCATTAATGTCTCCCTACGTTTTAGTTTGAGTGCCCAGTGCCTTTCTACCCTGTGTCTGCAATAAATTGTAGTGGAAGTCTACCGATGTCTTTATGCCTCTGTGTCTATCTCTATAAATCCCAGTGTCTGTAAATACGCATTTGTTACTGTGTCTGTGTCTCAGTGTCACTCAATCCATGTCTTTCTGCCTCCTTGTCTCCCTCAATTGGAGTGTGCACAGTAGCGCTGCCAACAGGCCTTTCACTGCCTTTCCAAGCTCCCATTCAATCTTCACTGATGTCCACCTCACACAGTGCAGTAAATGCTTGCCAGACATTTCACCTCCTCCAACACAGGGATGCACCAAGAAGCTAGTATAGTGTCTCATCGTGCAAATAGTTGTAATTTGTGATATTTATATATCTCCCTCATCTCCATTGCTTTATTTTGCTCACAAAATGTGTCACTCATTCTCGTTCAAATGTCACTCTTAATCACATTGAAATTGTGAAAAAGTCACACATGGGAATCTGAAACCTTGGCAGCTAAGCCGATTTGGAACCTGACTGTGACGAGGCTCTGACTGTCAGTGTTGACAGACAGTCAGACAGACTACTAGTACTCCGCGTCTCTCTCGCTCTGCTCAAACAAGCACAACTATCTGCATAAAATGCAACTGCTGGTGCTGCACGCACCGTCGGTGTCCGTGAGGGACCCGATTTCAATTTCATTTAGGCTATTATTTATTAAAAACCCACCTGGCTGCCAGCCTGGCTGCACCATCCATGCCGTGCGCAGCGCGCAGCATTGTCTCTGCCACCGCGTTTGCGTGCCCCCGTACAGTTCACCCTTAGGGGAGGGTCTGGAGACAGTCGACCTGGTGATCATGCGTATTGGGGGTCGCGTGACTGCGGGTCGAGGAGGCAGGCATCTCAGAGGCCAGAGACGACTGAGAAAGAGAGGCACGGGGCACCTCATAATTGAATTATTTCTAGCCTGCCCCTGTGTCTGCCGCCCACAGGTGAGTCTCCGGAATGTTCTATTGCATGAAGTCCAATCCTGATCATGGCACTGTCTGGGGGCGTCGCGACCGGGCTGGAATTAAAAGCAAAAGGTTCTGCTGCGGATTTGTGAGCAGGCCAGGGCGGTGCGAGCGAGGGGGTGGCTGGCCTGGCTCTAGGCTAAGAGGTCAGAGCGGCATGGCAGCGATGATGTACACTAGCATCTGGGTGACCCAGATGCTAGTGTACACATCGATCCATTGAAAATCAGTTGTGAAGTCCCATGCAGCTGTCTGAAATCCTTGCGACATATCCCCAATCCATGGGGTAAATCATTTGTGGCCTGAGGCCTCCCATTTATCTGGGAGCATGCATGTACTATCCCTCCGAGCGCACCCGCACCATTGAATGACAACAGCACTAAACTCCGCCACTGCGTCTCAGAAGAACACAGCACATGCGGGACTTCATTGCTTCCAGGCCTGCCTGATTGCGGCTAGTGATGGAGTGCAGTGCAGGGTGTGAATGATGTGCGTGCTAGCAGAAACAGACTGATGTACATGCAATGTGATGAATCAGAGATCCACCAAGTCACACTGTATGTACATCACCAGTCTGCTTCTGTGAACTCTGGTGTTGCCTCGATGCCTTTTCCTTCTTCTGCTTCACCCTGAAACACCAACTCCCGGCCTTCAATCAGCACGGCGTCACATAGATGAGCCATCTTCCCCTCCCTCCCTGCGCCATTTGTGTGACCCGACCTGGACCCTTTTACAGTAGGAGCACTGGGCAGTAGGCCTCTCCAGTCTCACCAAGTAATGTAAACAGATTCCAGAGACGTGTTAAGCTTTATGCTAATTTCGTTTTGTAATAAATTATGTTTGAGACGCTCCCTCGCCTGTGTTGGTTTCCACACAAGACCCCACTTCGTCATTAGATCCCGGGGCGCGGGAAGCGTTACTCGCAGAGGCATGAAGGAGCATAGGGATTAGGGAAGACGTTCACATTTCGTTTTATTTTAAATTCGAAGTAGAACTGGTGTGGTCACAATCACAGACCCTGCATCAAGATGACTTAAAGCAGGGACAGGCAGGTTCAAAGCATCTGTTTTTAACAGCGTTCAGATATATGGAGGTAATCATAAATTCACCAATCGAGGTATGAAAAAGGACTCCCAAAGTTGTGCTGGCTTAAGAGATAATGTGAAGTTTTAATAGCTTCTGTTAAGATGGATGGCGCAGGAATTCACCCAGAGAGATCTCTCGTGTCATTTCCAGTTTGTTTTGCTTGTTATGTTAGCTGTACTTATATAGCGCATAGCTACCCCGACATTGGGGCGTCCCTGCACTCGCGGGCGGATGACCAGGGAAAGTGATGCTAGCTAGATGGAAAGACAGCCAGGTATAGTCTGTTACTGAAAAACTAGGGAACAGGGACGCAGCAAGCATACATATCGTGCACTAGATGGATGAAAACAACCAGGTTTTGATGTGATTTCTAAATGCCCAGTGATTGTGTATGCTGCGTGCCAAAAGAGGAATAGAGTTCAATAGGGCTGGGGCCAAGGACCTAAAACAGCACCCTCCCGCTCTACTCCTGAGTACTGTCGGAGTAGAAACCAGATGCAGGTTGCTGATCTCAATGCTCGCGTCGGAACATATCGTGTACAGAGCTCCTGCAGTATCTGGGGGGGCCAAACCGTGTAAGATCTTATGGGTGGATAAATTGCCTCTTTCATTTCTCTTTGTAGAATTATCTTTGGGAATGTAAATATCTCACTGAGAGAGAGAGAGACAACTCCTTGGGAAAGTTCCTTACTGTAAAGGCTTTGTGGGCACTTTATTATCAGTTAACCGACAAGAAAGGATTGCTTTATGTTTGTGATACTTGGCAAATTACGTCTGTCGACACATTTA
Organism: Lissotriton helveticus; assembly: GCF_964261635.1. Classification (NCBI taxonomy): domain Eukaryota; kingdom Metazoa; phylum Chordata; class Amphibia; order Caudata; family Salamandridae; genus Lissotriton; species Lissotriton helveticus. The sequence continues at coordinate 629,910,959 of NC_136071.1, read as the reverse complement.
CAGCTCGGTGCATTTTAAGGCTTGTGTTGTTACAATTGTGTAGATCATTTGTGTCGGTAAAGGGTCATCCAAGGAAGACAGGATTTTGCTAAATGCAGATAATATTCTAATAAGCATAGAAGACCCTGAACGATCTTTGCCCAGATATGCATATATGGGATATATGGTGGGACAAGTCTCAATTCTTAGTTACATGAGAGAAAACGATGTATATGCTGATAGCAGGTGACCATATAGACGTAGAGGAAATGTCTACCCTTCTAAGGGCAAATGATCATTTTACATACCTTGTCAATGTGATAATCATTATAATAAAAAATGTTGATTTGGTGCGCGCAAGCATTGTGTCTGTCCTAACATGAAGTGGAGATGGCTACTACGCTTTTATTCGGCTTTGTACGGGTGGGAGACGGAACAGATCTGCCGGATTGTAAACCCATATTTTTTAATTAAATGCATTAATGCAATGAGTGCATAGGCCGTGCGATTATAATATATGATGGTGCACTGTTTATATTGTGAACCTGTGAGGGCTTTATGTTAGATATACTGTGATAAAGCTGTCGGGCCAAAATCTTACAATGTCCTTCGCAGACATCTTTGACCTCTCATCAAAGCTCATCCATCCATCCATCCATCTATATATATATCCATCCATTTAAATGGGATTACTCTCCCGTAGTCCCCTCTTGGTTCTTTTGAGATTCAAAAGGCTGCGCACGTGCGATCCACATGTAAAGCACCTGCCTGTCATAAAGTGTCCTATAAGTTGTCACACAAGTGAATTATCACATAAGTGCCCCTGAGGACAACCTATGCTTCATGTTCACGGTTGGGCTAAATGGTTGGGGGTATGGTCTGTAACTATTTGCTGCTGATACAATGGCAGTGGGATATGCCAATTATTAACTGCTCAAAGTAAATGGACATACGTATCCGCTAATCTGTTTCACATAACACTCAGAATACTTTAAATGAACTTTAAAGAATATGCATCCGTAAACTCTCTCCTGTGTTAAACATTCAAAATGATACTGGGACTTCATGGGGACATGCTCTTCAAGGATGGTGAGCTGTAGCACTAGTCTTCCACAGGCCTCCCTTGTGAAGTGTTCTTTAGATACATCTTGTTCATACTGACTGCTGAGACATGGTTAGATAAGTCCTTGTTGGCCTCAGATTCCTCCAAATTAAATGCAGGTTTGATCTGCTTTATTACATCAAAAAAGGCCTCTTTGTTGGCTCTTAGGGCTCAATGCACTTTACCACCACTAACCAGTGCTAAATTGCTTGCACTCTTTCCTTTAAACATGGTAAAATTGGCTTACACCAAATTGGCAAATTTAATTTACTTGAAGTTCCTAGAAATGTGGTTCTACATGTACCCAGGGACTGTAAATTAAATGCTGCTAGTGGGCATGCAACACTTACTGTGCCGCCCACGTAAGTAGCCTATTTAAACATGTGTCAAGGCCAGAGCCTGTCATAGCAGTCTACCTGTGCAGTTGTAAAACTACCATTTTGACTTGGCAAAAGCAACCTTTTGCTAGGCCTAAAAATATTCCCTCTTACTACATATGTCCCCACTAGCGCAAGCCCTTTCCATAAGGCAGGGTGCAGTATGCAGAGTGCAGTGTATTTAAATGGTTTGGCATATACTTTTAAGTTGTATATGTCCCGGAATAGGCAAGGCTGAATTGCTACCCTTGTTCTTTGTGTGATTCTTGAATTTTTCACAATCCCATGACTTCAGTGATGTACAGGCAACATTGATGGCAGCACCCACACTCTGAAAAGTGTTCCAGTGCCACTGGCCTGGGTGCCTTCCATGTGGGGGCTGGTCTCACTTTTACTTTGTTCTCTCTGATTCACTGCTTGTGTCTATTTGTTGTGCTCTCTGAAAGAAGGTATATGGGTACATATGACTGGGTGGGTAACCTGGTGCACTTTAAGGTCATCATCTACTATTTACTGGGCTTTGAAAGTTGATACATTTATATATGTAATGAAAAATGGGCTGTAAAATTCATCATTTTGGCCTGTCTTTTTCCCAAATTTTCGGGGGGGGGGGGGGTACCCCCCCAAGCCCCCCTAATAGTGGTCGGGCTCGCTCGCTGCGCTCGCTCGCTCGCTACGCGGCGGGTGGGGGCTGGTCTGCCAAAATATGTGTGATATGATAAATCTTAAAATTCTGAAAATGAACTGCAGTGAAAGCTAAATGGGGCCCTTTTTGTTTAGAACCAGAACATTTTGTATTGTACCATGGGGATAACATAGTATTAGTACCCCTATAAAATATGTTTGCGCCCTCTACATTCTAAAATCTTGGATTATTATCCAGTGCAGATCACACCTGTGCCATTTCTTAAAATAAAATATCAGATCTTTATCTACATTCTCCTTTCAGATTGTGAGGAGATGCAGTGTTAATGGAGATATATCGTGCTATCAGGGCTACATAGATTATCATAAAAAGTGCTGTCACCATGTGTCTTTCAGAAGGCACCAGATAAAAAGTGAAGAGAGCATGCAGAATCATTTCTCAACCAACCTATTCTTGACATTAGCCTTTCTACGAGTTTGCAAGCATTAACCAGAGCAGTGATTTTGATTCTTTAATTAAGTAGTCAAAGCCATGATTGCTTTGGGCCTATAATGGTTATATTACACCTCAATGGCCTTTGTTTGGTTCAACTGTCTTTCAACTGTATAGGTGAATTATTGAAGAAGCTTTATTAGAAACTACTTGGGTCACACCATTGCTAGAAGTTTCAGCACTCCAGTCAAAATACAATGTTAGCTTCAGGAGCTCATGCCGTACAATGTAAAAAGTTAAGTTTTGAGCCCTTCTCTTCTAATTTGGGCTGCCACAGATCATTAGCTAAAACCTTACCTCACCTTACCTCGCCTCCCAAACTAACTTTTACTTCTTGTCTACAGCTTTGGCCTACCTTCCTACTAAGAAATGTGTTTCCTATGTAACCTCTTATTCAGTGTATTATTTTCTCCTGTACCAGCTTAACGTCTCTGCCTCGATGTACAGTGCTCTGACACTCTACCGGGTCTTGTTTGCGCTTTATAAAAGTTTTTAATTAAATTCATTAATAATATGAGGACTGCCTTAAGTCCTTTGCCTGCACTCTGATGACAAATATTGCAACTGGAGTTTTAGACCGTACATGTTACTTTTTTTCAATGGTCCTGTGGTTTGTAATCACTGATCAGGACATAAAATGGGCTTTCACAGGTTGCACTATTCTTGTAGGGGTGGTGATAATTTGGGGAACCTGTACTCAGCTAAGGCCTTAATATACCTGAGTGTTGACCTTATTGAGTTTGTCGATAATGACAGGAAGTTACACCTAGTATTTTGAGAGCTCTCATTTTGCAGGGATCCACCATATTTATGGATTACAATTAGTATGCATATTCACAAAGGTATATTTACATGTGTAAATGTACTCATGTGTATGTCTACTACTGCACCTAGGTATAAATCCACACTCTTGTACTTTTCACCATTTCCGAGTGTAGATGTACACCTAAGTATAGACTTAAATGTGTCCATCCCTTCAGTTCAGAGGTGGTGACATTTAAACCTGAATTTATAAGTGTAAATTTACAGTTAGTAACTTGACGTACTCCAAGGATTAGTATATTTACTATTGTTTTGTCACTTTTTGGGTTGTAGTGACTTAAGAAGTGTACTTTGAGCAATAGCAATGTGCTTACTGCTTTGTGGTGGGATGTGTGTAGTAGATGTAGAGGTACTTGTATATGTAAATGTAGAGGCACTTGTATAGCGCACGACTACCCGGAGGCCTCTCGGCGCTTGTACGAATACCGCTGAGGAACCATTCCTGGCCTTTCCCTGTGAAGTGCCCACTCCTGGGCACCCCCAAGGTGAAGCCAGGCATCCTAGCGTTGTTGGGGCCGTTGTGAAGATTAAGCAAGCTATTGCCCAGAGTGGCAGAGTGGGACTTATGATTAGAATAGGCACCGAGGCGAGAATGATCAGGTCCGAGGAAATTGAGCCCAAGACCCGCCGAGGCAAGAATTGAATCCTGGTCCCGGGCCAGACTTCTGCATCAGGGTCTGCCGCTCTAACCATTGAGTCACACTGCTCTAGTAGCCCGTGCATCCCTTAATGCCTCCCTACTTTTCCCTAAATTCCTTCTATTTTATAATAGATAGTCCTCATTTTCCGATCACGTCCTCGGTCCTTCCCACATTTACTACTAAAGTAATAAACTTACACGTGTGGAGATCTCACCATAGCAAAGATAGAGGAGGTGGAGGTGGAGATTTTTGTTGAATATATTATTGTAGTACTACTTTACATGCTGCAAAATGTAGTTTGTGACTTGGGCCCAGAGTGTTTATGCATTGTTGCTCCTTATGTAATTGAATTAGAACTCTGTTTTCACTATAGTAAACCAGGCACCATCGCATTTCATATTATTTATATATATGCATAATAAAAGGCAAAAATGCATTCTCTCCCATTGTTAAACGTGAACGGTCTGTGGTGCAAAACCGATTTCTTTGTTTCCTTATTACCCGAGTAAGCTAAGAAAGAGTAAAAAATCAGTTCTTTCTAATTTTTCAAAATGTTTTTCGTTTTCTACCTTTAAAATCACAAGGACACTTGCGAAATGATTGAGAGGAAATCATGTGTTATTTATGTTTATCATTAGTGCCACAATCAATTTCATGTTCGCATTTTTACCCTGTGTCAAAACTTTTGTGTAATATGAATAGGGGTATTCGTTTTTTGCTCCATTCGGCATGCAAAAATCACCTATAGTGAAAATGTCTTTGCCCTTTTTTGTTCTATTACAAAGTTTAGATAATACAGTATTTGAATTTCAATACCTAAAACACAAGTGGGAGACAAGGAAGGAGAGCTGCCACTTACCTAAGCAGACGCCGCCACCGCCAGGAGTCATACAGGGGCTGCCATCCACACGAGAGCACGCCGCCACCGCCAGGAGTCAATCTAACGCTGCCAAACCGCGCCGCCGCCCCGGGACTACAATTCCCGGCTGCCTCAGCGGCGGCGCGCTCTGTGACACCGCGCCAGCGCCAGGAGGCGCACAAAAGCAGAGCTGCGCCCCGCGGAGTGGGGGAGACAAGGAAGGAGAGCTGCCACTTACCTAAGCAGACGCCGCCACCGCCAGGAGTCATACAGGGGCTGCCATCCACATGAGAGCACGCCGCCACCGCCAGGAGTCAATCTAACGCTGCCAAACCGCGCCGCCGCCCCGGGACTACAATTCCCAGCTGCCTCAGCAGCCACGCGCTCTGTGACACCGCGCCAGCGCCAGGAGGCGCACAAAAGCAGAGCTGCGCCCCGCGGAGTGGGGGAGACAAGGAAGGAGAGCTGCCACTTACCTAAGCAGACGCCGCCACCGCCAGGAGTCATACAGGGGCTGCCATCCACACGAGAGTACGCCGCCACCGCCAGGAGTCAATCTAACGCTGCCAAACCGCGCCGCCGCCCCGGGACTACAATTCCCGGCTGCCTCAGAGGGGGCGCGCTCTGTGACACCGCGCCAGCGCCAGGAGGCACACAAAAGCAGAGCTGCGCCCAGCTTCGCGGGACGCGCGCAGGACGCCCGGGGCTAAGCCCGGGCAAAGGGCGGGCCCTCTACGGCCCTCATCGGCAGGAAGCGACAGGGACAGGGCCAGGAACGCTGCCGGAGAGTCGAAAAAGCCCCAACACCCAAGTAAGATACAGTTGCCCTTGATAAAGTCCCTATATTCAACCTTGAAGTGGTAGACCTCTGGGTATAGCGTCAGGATGTCGAAAAAAAACGTTGTTACCACATCTAACACTATGGATAATTATTTGGTCCAAACTGTGAAAAAAATAAACATACAAAGGAGAGAATCTTTGGGGCTGAGCCAATCTCCAGACCTACGATGCCTGAGCCCTACTATACTTCCTCTTACTGATGATATTCCACCTCTGGAGACTGATCCCGATGACCATCTTAGCCTCCCTATTAATCAGGGTAAGAACGATTTACCTGGGAATGTAGTGCTTGCCCCCGAGGTACTTATTGCGGACCTTGAAAATGACATGGATATTGACTCTGATCAGGAGGTACAGGTGTGTCTTTCAGATGAAGAACAGTCCTCCACAGACCAGGCCCCTCGGCCAGTACGTACATGTGTAAAGAATCAGCCAAAGCGGGGAGGGCTGCGGTCTGGGGCAAGGAGGAAGAGGGCAACCACTCCAAAGGCAAAACTAAAGGATAATGGAGAGGGGAAAGTAAAATACATTGTTGATGATGATTTGTTTTTAAAAATTGCTGATTTGATTGAATGTAAAATTAAAACTATCATCAAACCTCTAGTAGCTAAAATAGATAAACTGCAAACTGAGGTCAAAAAGCTGGGATGACTGCAGAATAAGGTAGTGGGGGGGTAGAAAACATAACCACTTTGGTTGCTAACTTTGGCAACAATACAGGGGGGAATGTTGCTGGAGAGGGAACAGATGAACTGTTGCATACTAACCCCCCAGTGCAGTTACCGATAATGAATGCTAACCAGATAGCTGGTAAAGGTGACGGGTTACTAACAGTCAATATCCCCCCAGTACAAGCCCAGGTAATGGACCCTTTACAATTCATAGTTGAAGCCTCGCCAGTTGTACTAGTATTAGCTAATGTTCCCCCCCTAGAAGGTGGTACAGTTGAATCATCTACTTCTTTGTCAAATAAGGCATTACAATGGCTGACAAACAATATGAAGTTAGCTCCGGGGGGGGAGAAGCAATTGGTTCGGGACATTAAGACTGCAAAAAGGGTTCCCTGGTTAGGAAATCGTCCCAAGAAATTTAAAGGGGATTGTGTGGCAGTGAGCTTTTCACACCCAGGCATTCTGCCAAACATTCTTATTAATCTACTCCCGCCCCAACGCAGACAGGGTACTGTTGTCCCATTAACATTAAAATTCTTCTATGGAGAACAACAGAATGTTACCTACCCAAGGACCCCTGCACCAGGGTGGGATAACAACTGGGATATGGATAACAGATGGGGCCAAGACCGAAGTTGTAATACAGTAAATTATCCAGTTCAGCAAAATCCTTTTGCACAACCTCTTTTGTTGTCTAATCGTTATACTCCTTTATCCTTTTTGGACCAAAATGATTGACTCTCGCCCAAACAAAACAGCCATGATGGGCATTATGCACCTGTATTTAGTATACTTACTTGGAATATTGCAGGAATTAAGGCAAAAGTGGGAATCCTGGCATGGTCAGATTTTATTAGTAAGTTCGACATTATCGCATTACAAGAAACCTGGCACACACAAAATAGTTTTTCATTGGATGGGTATAGTTACTTCTGTATAAGCATGAGCGCTAAATCCGCTCCGATCGCGGATTTTGCGAATTTTCGGTAAATTCGCGATCCGCGAACTCTCGCGAATTTGCCGAAAATTCGCAATCCGCGAGCGGCGGATTCCGGGGGCAAAAGTTCAACCATTCCTGGCCTGTTGTAACTAATTTACGATGGCGCCGGCAAGCTGCCAGCACCATCCTAAGATAGTTACTAAATTAGCTTCAACAGGAAGCTCTAATAGATAAGATAAAGCAGGTCATCGAGCGCCTGCTTTATTTAATCTATTAGAGCTTCCTGTTGAAGCTAATTTTGTAACTATTTTAGGATGGCGCTGGCAGCTTGCCGGCGCCATCGTAAATTAGTTACAACAGACCAGGAATGGAATAATACCGATTAAGCATGTGCCCTAGTTGAAGCTTAAATTCAGTGACTCATTCAGCTGCCCAAAAACAATCGTGAGCGTTGTGGAGGCTGGGCAGGTGTGCCTTCTTCCCAAATATACCGGCGAAAATCAGCTGTGACGCTGGACAAAGGCCTTTGCATCTTTGACCTTCACGAGCGCAATCCCCGTGCTGTTATGTGACCAGGAGCTTCTGTCTCTACATCTGCTGCTCTGATCAGTCTCTGACCTTTTATACACACAAGAGCCATGTGCACTCGCATGGAAGCGCAGTCCGTTTGGCCCCGCCCACACACTCGCGGTGTGCACCGTCTTCCCGCCATTTACCCACTATGATGGGCAGATCACTCAAGGGACCCCTGCGCCCTTCGGCGCGATTGCATAGTAACACACACCTGGTCGCTGTAGACAACTCTCTGGCACTTTAAGCAGCTGTAGTGTAGTAAAAGCACTATACATTTACCCAACGAGGTAGCACTTACTGATTATCCAGTAGAAAGTACTCCAGTTGAGTAGAGGTATGGCACAAAACGGTGGCTTCTTCTTGAATAAATATGAAGGGCAGGGTTCATTCTGGCACGATGGTCCTGGCACAAAAATTAAACCTCAACAGGAAGCACTTACAGATATCAATACAGCACGTGCCCTAGTTGAAGCTTAAATTCAGTGACTCATTCATCAGCCCAAAAACAATCGTGAGCGTTGTGGAGGCTGGGCAGGTGTGCCTTCTTCCCAAATATACCGGCGAAAATCAGCTGTGACGCTGGACAAAGGCCTTTGCATCTTTGACCTTCACGAGCGCAATCCCCGTGCTGTTATGTGACCAGGAGCTTCTGTCTCTACATCTGCTGCTCTGATCAGTCTCTGACCTTTTATACACACAAGAGCCATGTGCACTCGCATGGAGGCGCCGTCCGTTTGGCCCCGCCCACACACTCGCGGTGTGCACCGTCTTCCCGCCATTTACCCACTATGATGGGCAGATCACTCAAGGGACCCCTGCGCCCTTTGGCGCAATTGCATAGTAACACACACCTGGTCTCTGTAGACAACTCTCTGGCACTTTAGGCAGCTGTAGTGTAGTAAAAGCACTATACATCTACCCAGAGGACTGTATCTTTCATCTGCTGCTCTGATCGGTCTCTGACCTTTTATACACACAAGAGCCATGTGCACTCGCATGGAAGCCCCGCCCCAAATCTGCGGGTACGCAAATACGCAAAATCCGCGGATTTTGCGGATCCACGATCCGTGAATACGCAAATCCGCGAATCGTGGATCCGCAAAATCCGCCCATGCCTAAAGAAGTCCCAGCAGTGTCCAGTGTTGCAGGAAGAGCCAAGGGAGGACTGTTAAGTCTTTTTAAACTAGACATAAAAGGTCGCCTGAAGAAATGTGACTCGGGCTCTGATCACTGTTTAATTGTTGAACTTTCATTAGCAGAACATCCCAACATTTTAGTTATACATTTTTATAATGCCAACGCATCTGACTGTACTTTGCATAGTCTAGATAGATTGGATCAGTTTTTGTCAGCCTACAGTGAAAATGTAAATTCTTTTGAAATCATCTTTATGGGGGATTTTAATATCCACCCTTGTACATTAATGTGTGTTTGCGGTGAAGAAGAATCCCCCCCTAATTGCTCGCCAATCCATCTTGAACATAACAAACAGGGGGAATGTTTAGAATTTCTTTTAGCAAGATGGAATTTATATGAGTCTGGGTGTGGGGAGGGGGGGGGGTTAGGGCCCCTACCTTTAAGGGAACAGACAATGGCTCTATTATCGATTATATATTTATACCATTATGTTTATTAGGTAAAGTTTTAATGTATAAAACTGTGGTTTCTGTGTTTAGTGATCATAATCCTGTCACCATGGATCTAGCAAATACTGACCTAATACTGCGAAAAGTTGGTCCTCGTGACAACAGGTTAGCACTTAAAGTTAAAGACCAGGGTCGCAGATTGAAATGGGATAGCATAATTCCAGAATCCTTTGTACAAGAGGTACTCTCCGACGCTGAGGATGAGGTTGGTGTGTGTTCATCTAGTGAGGCTCATAATAGGGAAGTGGTACTTGCCTTTGGTAGCATCTGCAGCAAGATTAATCAAAGACTGCTTGCCGGTCCAAAAATGCAGACACTGCCCATCAAAAGATGGTTTGATAACAGATGCTCAAAAGCACATTGTGCGCTGTTAAGTGCCTTGAAGGCTGTCCCAAAAGTTCCCGCCCTTATCACAACCTGTAGAGCCCGGTATAAAAAAGCAATAGCTGATAGGAAAAAAGAGATCAAAGATGAAGCTTGGTCCCAACTATCAGACCCAGCGATATTGAAAAATAGTGGAGAATTTTGGAAAATTGTTAACCAACCTCTATTCACAGGAGAGGAGAATACTCCTCTAGAAACTAACATACCTGATGAAGGTTGGATAAAACATTTTAGCGACATTTATTCTGACCACAGTAGTGGAGGTCCCGGGGGCCCGGTTGGCCGTATAGCCAGTGGAAATCAAGTGCACTTTGAGGTCGCAGAAGTCTTACAAGCAATAGATTGTACCCTGAAAAAAAAGGCGCCAGGACCTGATGGTGTTCCTGCTGACGCTTTTAAATGTTTCCCTAATTTTTGGTCCAGATTACTCTGCAGGGTCTTTAATGCCTTAAGCTATGATAATATACCAGAGTCATGGAAAACATCAATAATCATCCCTGTGTTTAAAAAGGGAAATAGGCAGGATCCTGCATGTTATAGACCGATCTCATTGATTGACTCATCAGTTAAAATTTTAGGAAGAGTCATATTAGCAAAACTAAATGAGTGGGCAACTGAGAAAAGCCTTCTGACCAATGTTCAATATGGATTTAGACCCAAAAGAAGCACCCAGGACCAATGCCTTAATTTGCATATGCTGGTAGAGAAATACACCAAGGCCAAGGCGGGGTCCATGTACCTTGGTTTCATGGACCTCTCCTCTGCTTTTGATCTGGTCAACAGATCAAAGCTTTGGTCTATATTGCTAGAAATGGGTTTGGACAGGACAATAGTTAACTTATTGGCAGACTTGCACTTGGGCCTTACAGCCAAAATTAGAGTCACCACGGATGGACGGTGTACGGAGGACTTTGCTTCAGAAAAGGGGGTCAGACAGGGGTGCATTCTTGCACCTCTGTTGTTCACATTATATGTGAATGCTCTAGAACCCGCCCTGAGGGACGTGACCCTCGACATTCCGCGTGTAGGGGAGCAGGGGATCCCTGTTCTCCTTTACGCGGATGACGCGGTACTTCTTGCACGTACCGGGGTGGGGCTCCAACGTCTTTTGGACGCCTTTGAAACCTTTATGGGCTCACTTGACCTAAAAATAAATGCGAAGAAATCCCAAATTATGCTTATGGGCAGCGCAGGAAGGAAAAACTGTCATAAAACCTTTTTTTGCGGACGGGAGAAGCTTGCTCAAGTAGCTTCCTTCCCTTATCTAGGGATTACATTCGATGAAAAGGGTAACTGGGGACCCAAGCTAAAGAATAGAGTAATCTCGTTAGCAAGAACATCTTCCGCTCTTCAGGGGTTCTCTAAGAAACTGGGGGCCAGGCCTATTGCAGCCATAATGAAAATGTATAAGGCTAAATGTATTTCAGTTGCATCTTATGGCAGCTCAATTTGGGGTTACAGGGGTCTAGACTCCCTACAGACCATGGAAAACAAATGTTTCAGATCTGTTCTTGGTGTCCCACAGTCGACTCCGTCCTACACTGTACACTTGGAACTTGGGGAAGGCTACATCACAGACTTGATAAAAACAGCACCTCTTGTAGCTTGGCTGAGGATGTGGCTTAACAAAGAAATTCCCCTAAATCATATCATCATGAAAGATTGTCTATGCTTGGATAAAGCTAATAACATTAAGTGGTTGACTTACATTAAGGAAAATGTCACCAAGTTGGGGAGGCCAGAGTTATACTCAGTAACAGAGTCCATAACACCCAAAGATATTGCATTAACAAAGTGTGCAATGAGAGAGCTTTTATCCCTGGAAAGAGAAGAGAGTGAGTTGAAAAAACCAAGCGTTAGGGTCAGTCTAATATTATCTATACCTGACGGCCCAGAAAGCTACCTGAACATGGTGACCCATCCTTACCACAGGTTTATTTTAACTCGGTTTCGTTTTAATTCGATACATTTTAATCTTGGTTTTTATCCTGTATGGAGTACCCCAGAAAAGGCGTTACCATGTTCCTGTGACCATTTCTCCGAACAAAATACTATGCACTTAGTGATGTTTTGTGGGCATTACGTAGAGGCGAGGAGGAAGTTTCTTGTGCCCATCCTAAAGGAGGCTGGATTTATTCAAGTTAAACCTGCTCTTATTTATTTACAGCTTCTGCAGACTCCTAGGATTATGTTCTATGTGGCTAGCTTCCTAGTGAGTGATATTAGGAGCAGGAACATTAGGTTAAAAAAATATAATAACCCCCCTTCAATAGCATAAACTTAGTATTATAAAAGGCACTTTGTGACTATAATAGGACTTGTAACAGGGACATATCTGGTTTTAGATTTGTCTTATTCTGGGGCTCTTAGTACCTCGTATGTTGCACTATATGTATGACTTTTTGTATGATTTTTATCTTTCCTGTATGTATTTTAACTGTTTTTAAACCATGTATTTATTGTATATGTATTTTGCCATTGTCTTTATATGATATTAAGTTATCGCAATAAAGTATTTTGACTGACTGACTGAAACAAGTGTTAACAGAGTCATAAATACTACAAAGAGTGAATATGGGTCTGGTTATGTAATGAGTAAACTAATCCCTTATGACTGTCCATATATTATTTAAAATTGATCCAGGGTCCTATCACAAAAAGTGAACATTGAAAGTGCAAATTGTTTATACAAACGTGCCCACAGATTGTGTTAACTTAAGACAGATCTCTGCCACAGGTTTGGACTGACTCCTGTCAAAAACACTAGAGCATGGTATTTTAACATCATATCCAGTTGTAAATGGTTGTTTATCACTGACCCATTAGATGAATTATCTCGTTTTTTACTGGAAAGGTAACAACTTTGTAAAGTAAACCTCAGAATTCAGCACTATTGCATAACTCAAAGTGAAATAACAACAGAATAAAAACGTAAACTGGAACAAAACGACAAAATAGACAAAAGAGAATGCAACACAGCAGCCGCAGTAGAATACACCAACAGCACAATAAAAAATGTAACAAAAACACACAACAGCACGTAGACAACAACAAGCATCATCACCACTGCCAAATGCTTAACACAAATATGCACAAACCTTCTGGACAGATATTACCACCTTCACACATCTGTTTTTTTATTTTGACTGTAAAGGTTTTCACCAAGCACTGCCTTACCATCAAGGACATAAAATGGTGTCAATCAGAAATATTTGTGATAGGGCATCTGGCACCCTGGGCAGTGGTAAATGGTTGCTTGTCGTGAAATTTTAAAGGCTTGTGCTAATATTGGTTGAAACTGTGGTAGCATAACTGGGGTCAACACAACAAAACAATGAAAACTGAATGCAACATAATTATCTCAGTAGAGCACAAAAAGATCACACTGTAGTAATGCAGCTGAAAGACACAGCAGCACAAAAATCAACCAAACAAATCACCAGCACAACAAACATTGCACAACAAATATGCACAAACATTCTTGTTACACAATGCCACCCACTAGCATAACATAGGCTCCCACAGCCCCCGTGGTGCGGGGGCGGGGGAGCGAGCTGTAGGGACCCCCCTTAGCTCAGTACCCTGGTCTGAGAGCTCCTGGCTGAGTCTGGAGAGGGTGACCACTCCAAGTTCCTTGCAGGGGCGGGGGGCCTTCAAGTTTCATCACACCACTGTTACCATCCAAACAAACCTGCTTTCAGTAAGGCATTTACACAAAACTGAGTCAACTTACCACCAGGGACATGAAGCTTCCAGCCTGTAAAATGCTACAATGCCCCCGGGCTAGGGTCACTTTTAGTCATTACATAAAGACATTAAAAAAGTGCCCAAGTGATCCTAATGAAGATGTAGAACTGTACATTTCACCTTCGGGGATTGACTGCCACAATCTAAAACAAAAAGTTTATACTCATTAAAATGTTCCATAAGCTCTGTGTATGCATAAACGGCCATCCCAAAAGGGATATTAGAGCAAAATTATGTTTAGCAGATTATATATAATGTGCTGATTTACGAAAATCGCAGGTATGAAAGACACCTCCAGGATCTGTCCTCAGCATCTTCACAAGGCTTTTCTTCAACTCCCCAAAGCACCTTTCATGTTGGAATTTCAATCTAATTAGTTGTCAGCCATCGTATCAGTGTGTCTTTACAGCAGGACACATTTCAGAGGCACAATGCCTTCAAAGTAAGAGCAAACAGCTACAAAAAAGTAAGGAAAACAAAACAGTACAGTCTTCTTGAGTGATGTGTAGTAGTACTAGTCCTGTATGGTAAGATAATCTTTGTTACCTTAGATTTTATACTGAACATCCACCGGTAGTACAGGCTTCTCTGCACCACCACCCCAGTGTGCCTCAAGCTGCAACCTATCTCATACCTATTGACCAACAGATCTCTCTCCATACCTTGTTAGCAAAGTGTCAGGGTGAGTTGATCATCCTCTGCTGCGGTCTGAAGGCCATGAGTTTGGATCTCACGTTGAGGTCTCAAAAATACTATTCTGTCATTTTGACTTTTAACACTTTGGGGGAGATTTACTAAATCTCCACTTAATGCAGCACAGCCTCCCGCGAGGCTGCGCTGCGTTGCGCGACTAGGAAGGAGCAGGAGGGCGCATATTTTCAAAGATAGGGTCTCTCCTCCCCTTTCCCTTGCGCCGGCGCTGATTACAGCTGCCATGCGCCACGCACCACCTTAGCGCCATAGCGCTAGGGGGTGTGTGTGAGTTTAGCATACGTTTTGTACAGGAAGGGTGGTACCCTTCCTGTACAAAATACTATGCCTCGACACGAGGGAACGCTTTTCCTACTTTATATGCATGCTGCTCAGTGCAGCACACATGCAAAGTCGGAAAAGGTAGGAGAAACGAAAGCATTTCTCCTTCCTTGCGCCTAGTTTAAATGGGCGTAGTTTTCTCACGCTAAACCCAATCTATTGTATTTAGTAAATTCGGTTTAGCATGAGTAACATTGGTTTGTGGCATGGGAATGCCCATGCACCACCCTTGGTACGCCCCATGGCGCAAAGTAATGCGAATCCGCGCTATGCGATGCTTCGCATTACTTTTATGTTATTTCCAGCGCTAAACAGGTGTAACTCTGGAAAGGAAATTAAGAAAAAAAGATTTTGCGCCATATCGCGTCACGTTTGTGATGCAAATATGGCGCATAATCTTAGTAGATCTCCCCCTAGATCCTTTAATACTTTATCCTATCTTTTACATCCCTAAGAAAATGTCGGAAACGTAGACTACTTGATTGAATCATTAAATAAAAAATGCCATATGGCATATGTTCCACAAGCAGGATATTGCAGTACAAGGCTTGTCTAACAATGCACTCAACAAAGTAATAGTGTTAAAAAGAGGCCATATCCAGTGAATATCGAATACAGTTTCATCAGACCGATAGTTATTCCCAGCACAGACTCATTGAATTATAATGCACGTGCATCATCCACAGCTATACCGCACACTGAGAGTGTCCTATTCACTAACAGCCCTTTGTAGTACGTGAATAGTACTACACTAGTACCACTCACATACTACAAAATTCACAAACCTACATGCAGAGACCTCTGCTTTGCCTATTTTTTTGTACAAGGGTTTGTGCCCCTTTTGCAGAGGTCTCCTCACATGTTGGTATATGTTTTAGTAATAAATGTGGGGGGAAGCTGGGGGAGTAGCTGGAAAATGAGGAATGCTCACTACTAAATGGGTGCGGAATTGGGAAGAGTAAGGGGGGCTTACCAAGGGGTAAGGAGGTGTTTGGGAGCGACATGTAAATACAAACACTAACCCACAAAAGGGTAAGCCCAATGTAATTCACAAACTGTACTTCTAAAGTTACTAAAGCCAAACAGACCAAAAACAATCATAACTGCACTACAGCCCAACCATGGAGTAAGTCCACCACCTCACATGGCCTCTCACGGCTACTGCAACGCACTTCTATAGAAACCAATGGTGGTAGGGACTGTAATGCCATTGATCGTCTACAATCTCAGTTTGAAGGGGTTCTTCCCATCGACCTTTCACTCTTTCCAGTCTTACAGTGTTTTCTTATGCCAGTGTGGCACAGACATCGGAAACCAGCCCGTCAGAACCCTGAACTTTGATAGTGATTGCAATGGCTTGTATTTTGCAGGGTGCAAGAGTGGTTGAATAAGCCTCTAATCACATTCCACGCATTGCCCTAAAGTAAAGAAACACATGTTATGCATTACATAATCCATGCACCTTAAAAGCATCAAGACTGATGAACAACCTCTCTGGAAACCATTCACCAAAAGTTTATGGATTTAATTGTTCTGCAGTTTATGGAAGGCTATCTCAAAGGTCATCCCTAACCCAGCTAAAGCCCTGAACTTCAGTAATGGCCAGTATGGTCAGTCTAGCCCTGATAGTATAGCCATCCTCTGCTCAGCTACACCACCCATAGCTCCATTCATTTCAACCTCCCTTCCTTGGCTTGAACTTGCTTTTGATACTCAACTCTAGATTCATTGTCATGCTTGTGCTTCCCTTAATACGCATGCGGTGGCTTATTAAAGGCTGCGTAGGAAACTGCACCTGAGGTGTTAGATAATACAGAATATTTACCAAATTCTTGACTCCCAGCGATTATACATTTCAAATTTTCGTCTGTATGTTTGACATAATGTATAATGTTAACAGCAGACAAGTTTACAGTACTTATGCATAGTGGAAAAAACAACTCGGTACTTATGTTTTTTCTTTAAGAAGGCAAGCCAGGGGTTGAGTTATGAAATCAAAAAGGAAAGGGGATAAGGCGCACTCCATGTTGCACTGTTTGTGACAGTAATGGTATCAGGCAGACTGCCAATTAATGTGACTTTTGTGCAGCTGGTGTCTTATGATGATGACTGCCACTAATGATCATACTTATGCCCTATGTGTAATGATGTAGGCAGGCCCCAATGACTACTCTGAGACCTTGCTGTGGTTAACTCTTATTTATTGGTTATATCTCTAACAATCCCCAAAGAGCGCCGAGCCTCCGCTCCAGCGCCCGCTCTTCCCGCTGTGGTTTTCGCGCTCTCCGCGCTAAGCCACGCCTCCAACACCCGCAGCCAATCCTGGCCGCCTGCACGTCACGTCCGCCGACGTGCCGTGCAACATCTAGAGCGTCTCTACATATCTCCCTTTTTTCACACAAACATTTTCAACTTACAGTCCGTCGCTCAAATCATAGTCTCTGAATCTCGTTGGCCTCACCACAGCTCTACCACTCCATGTCCGTCTCGCAGGGGTGGTGTTGTTCTCTTCTTCGCCTTGTCTGTCTCTGTTATCTCCATTCTCCTCGACTCTTATCTCCTGCTCGCTGTTCCTTGCTTCTCCTTGTCTTTGCTCTCCTTCTTTCAATGTGATCTCGTTCTCCTGATGTTCTCGCTCCTCACTCTCGCATTCCTCTGATTCTCCCCCTGCCCTTTCACAGTCCCAAACAAGGATCTTATTACATCTGGCCATGCGGTCTTGTGACCAAATGTTGCCGTCACTCAGCCTGGCCGCTCTTCCCTTTATTTCCTTCACCTGCAGGGGCTTGCTGTATTTGCTCTCTCCTTTTCTTTGCAGAGTGGGCAGCTTCACTCTCACCCATTCTCCTTCTTTGAGTTCTGTGTCTCGCACGTTCCTCCGGGCATTATAATGTCTTGTGTATACTGCCTTGGCTTTCTCAATGTTAGCCCGCACCACAGCAGGGGACCATTCACTTACTACTGTCTTTTCCTTCCACACCCTGTTGTCCTGAGTGAACGGTTCTCGGCCGCGCAGCAGCTGGAAGGGGCTGTATCCTGTACTTGTGGGAGTGATCCTGTACGCCCACAACATGTGCCATATGTCCTTCTCCCAGTCTTTGTTGTCCGAGATGGCTGCTTGGATCGACCCCATCACCACCCTATTGAAGCGTTCGACTTGACCGTTCCCTGCTGGGTGGTATATCGATGTGTGCTTCGCTTGGATGCCGTTCCTTCCTAGGAAGTTGTCCCACTTTTCCGATCGGAACTGGGGCCCATTATCACTGAGGATAGACTTGGGTATGCCTTCCCTCACAAAAGTGTCTGCCAAGAATTTCACTATGGTATCCGTGTCCATGGCTTCCTCTATCTTGATCTCTGGCCATTTCGAGAATCTGTCCACAAGAACACACACGTACTTCTGGACCCCTTGGGTGTCTAGGACGGGGCCTAAGATGTCGACAGACAACTCTTCCCAGGGGTTCTTTGGTGTTTCGAATGCACCTAATGCTGGGCGCAGAGGTTTGAGTGTCTTGTCTGCGCCTTGGCACCTCACGCACTCTCTTACATGTCGTTCCGCTCTTATGTCCATTCCCGGCCACCAATAGTTCTGCTTGGACCTCAGTTTGAGTTTCCCTATGCCCAGGTGCCCTTCGTGCAACATGTCCAGCAGTCGGGGTATGATGTTCGTTGGAGGGACAACTTTCTCTCCTCTATATACAAATGTTCCTTGATTGTCCAGGGAGAGTTCCTCCCTCACTTCAAAGTAGGGGTTGAGTTCCTTCCGGACCCGTCTCTTATCCGGCCATCCTTGAGTGATGTAGGTTTTCACCTCTTCTAACGTCTGGTCCTCTGCATACACCTGTGTCCATTCCTGAAGGCTGATAACCTTTTCATGATCCTCCATTAGTGCCACCCATTCTTCTGTGCATGACTTGTCCTCTTCACTAGGTTCCATAGCCGCCGCTCGGCTCAGGTAGTCTGCTACCTTGTTTTTGCTGCCTGGTATGTGTTCCACATCATACCTAAACTCTAGGAGCTTTAGCGACATCTTCGATATCCGGGGTGTCGCCTCTGCATGGCCACTCGATGTCAGCACTCTCAGTAGAGGTTTGTGGTCGGTCCGTAGTTGAAATCTGGTGCCCCACAGGAATTGTCGGAAGCGCGTGGTGGCCCATACCACCGCCAGCATCTCCTTTTCTATCACACTGTACTTCCTTTCTGTCTCACTCAGTGTGCGCGAGGCGAAGCAGATCGTCTCCAGCTGACCTTGCCCTCAGTCTTGCATGAGGACTGCACCCAGTCCCTTGTCGCTGGCGTCTGTTGTGAGGACGGTTTTGCCTTGAGGGTCGAACCCTTGAAGGGGTATGGCCCCTGCCACTTCCTTTTTGATGATCTCGAATTCCCTTTGTGTGTCCTCTGACCACTTGAATTCCGTATTCTCTTTCGTTAGCTGTCTCATATGATGAGTCTTAGAGGCAAAGTGCTGCACAAATTTTCCATAATACTCTGCCATCCCCAGGAATGACCTGACCTCTTCCTTGGTGGAGGGGGGTGGTGCCTCGCAAATCGCCCTGACGTTGTCTGCTTTGGGGGTTACACCTTGTGCCCCTATCTCATGCCCCAGGTAGGTTACCGAGTCCATCCCTATTTTGCATTTGGACCATTCAGCCGTGAGTCCTTTCCCTTCTATGATCTTCAAGACTTCTGCCAACTTCCTGTCGTGGTCTGGTATGTCTCTGCCCATCACCAGGATGTCATCTTGGAAGTATTGGACTTCCTTGATGTCCTTGAATAATTGGTGCATCATCTTCTGGAACACTGCCGCTGCAGAAGCTAAACCGAATGGCATCCTGCGGAATTGATAGCACCCAAACGGGGTGATGAAAGATGTTAGTTTGCGGCTGTCCGGATGCAGAGCAATTTGATGATATGCAGAGGTCAAGTCTATTGTTGAGTACCACTTAATCCCCCTGGTGCTGGCCAGCATCTCCTCTATCCTGGGCAAGGGGAATCTTTCCACCACAATGTTTTTATTCAGTTCTCTCAGGTCAACACACAACCGGACCCTTCCGTTGGGTTTCTTGACCACTACCAGGGGCGCCAGCCACTCGGCGCACGTGATGGGTTCTATGATCCCCTTGTTTTCCAGGTCTTGTAGTTCTGCTCTCACAGCGTCTCTCACTGCCAACGGGACATTTCTAGCCTTGTGGGCCACCGGGACAGCGTTTTCCTTCAGGATGATCTTGTGGGCGAATTTTTCCAGCTTCCCCACTGTGCCCCCAAATACCTTTGGATATTCGCTTTTCCATTTGTCCAGACTTGGCCCTGCCACCTGGTCCGTCAGGAGAATTTGCTCCTTGCCGCCCGGATCCAGCTTGATTCCTAGGTCGCCCTGATCCAACCAACCCAAGACTGACGGCCCTCTCTCCGATACATAGAGTTTACAGTGTGCTGACCGGCCTCGAAATTCGAAGGTCAAGGGTCTGAATCCTGCCATGGGGATACGATCTCCATTGTACGTGACCGGGCGGATGTCTAGCTTTTCTAGCTCTGGCCCGAGTCGTGGCGCAAACTTCTCCTCCCACACTGCTCTCTGGATGATGGTGAAGGGAGACCCTGTATCTGCCACCACGTTGATCTTGACACCGCCTATAGCCATCTCCAAAACCGGTTTCATCGTGCGTCTACCTTCTCTGTCTAGAACTTTGCCCTCCGTGCTTAGTACCTGATCCTCAATGTAGATCACCGTGACTTCTTCTGGCTCCGAATCGCCGTCCGGATCGTCGTTGCCTTGACCCACACATCTCACCATGCTCTTGGAGGCCTTCTTCCTGCAAACCTTCTCGTAGTGGCCGATTATTCCACAGAACGCACACTTGGCGCGGAACGCAGGGCACTTCCGATCGTGCGCCTCGTGCGACCAGCTCCCACACCTGTAGCATGACTTCCTGTTGCTACCCGCTTGTTTACTCGACGTGTTCGTGCTGCTTTGCCACTTGCTGGGCCCTCTTTCTGTTGGTTTCCTGTTTCGGTACTCTCTGCTAGTCCCCTCGTCATCCACTTTGTTCACCATCGTGCTGGACGCCATATCTTTTTTCGTCACTTCAGCGCATCGCCTTGCTAATTCCGCTCTCTTCACGATGACCAACACCTCCTTCAGTGTGGTGTCTCCACTAGCCCATAGCTTGTCCTGCACATTCGTGCACGTGGTATGCATCACCACCTGGTCCTTGATGAATTCCTCTTCCCAGTTGGCGTACCTGCACGTGGCTGCCAGTCGTTTCAGTGCCGCCACATACTCCTCCACTGTTTCTCCTTGCTTCTGCTTCCTCTGTTGGAAATTAAACCTATCCACCGACACGCACACCGCCGGTCTGAAGTGTTCATTGAGATCTTCGAGCGCATGTGCGTATACGTCGTCGTCTGTGGATGTCCTCTGTTTCGGGACCAAGCTCTTGTAAATCCGGAGTCCTTCTGGGCCTAAGTTCAGTAGCAAAATGCGTTTCTTCCTCTGGGGTTTGAATACCTCCTCATTCTCATCTTCCAGTACACCTATGAAATTGTCGATGTATTCTCTCCAGTCCTCCCACTTCATGAGGGGTTCTCCTGGGCGAGGTAAGAACTGTACCGGAGCCATCGCGTAGCCTGCTTGCGCGCTCATCTTCTCGCTCTTCGCTGCAGGTAGTGATCTTACTTGGCCACGGGGACTCCCTGGTGCGTCGTCTTGTTCTTCTCCACTTGCTGGGGTTCGGGGACTGTCCGTGTCGGCCCCCTCGGCTCCTTGTGAACCCTCCAGCGCGTGCTCACCAGTCTGCTGCTCGCTGGGTGGGTCGGCGCTCTTCTCCTGCCTTACTTCTAGGTTTCCAGGGCTTTTCCTCCCTTTTTTCCTTCCTCTGCGCCACACCCTCCGGTGTGCCGGGCTCTGCCGCGCTCTTTGGGGTACCTGTTCTCCTGCACCAGGTAGTCTTGCTCCCCTGTACCTCGTGGGGTGGTCCCGAAGCTTCTGGTGCTTGCTTGTCGCATAGGGCTGAGTCAGTGGTTCTGCCTTGCTGGGGGGTCTTCAATCCCACCCTCGTCGCCACTGTAATGATGTAGGCAGGCCCCAATGACTACTCTGAGACCTTGCTGTGGTTAACTCTTATTTATTGGTTATATCTCTAACAATCCCCAAAGAGCGCCGAGCCTCCGCTCCAGCGCCCGCTCTTCCCGCTGTGGTTTTCGCGCTCTCCGCGCTAAGCCACGCCCCCAACACCCGCAGCCAATCCTGGCCGCCTGCACGTCACGTCCGCCGACGTGCCGTGCAACATCTAGAGCGTCTCTACACTATGATCCTTCAGTACCACAGGTCTCATGATATACAAAAAATACATATGAACATTTTAAAAACGTCCTAGACAGTATACAGAGAGTATGCTTCCTAGCTAGTTAATCAAACACCTGGAAATCACTACGAGTTCTGTTCTTGATATCATACAGCTAAGAAGTGCATGTATTGTGTCTGGTCTACATGTAGATGTCTCTAGAAATTGATCAAGATATGTTGCTCCAAGCCCTTTTAAATTGTTCAAATGTTTATATTTCATCTATACTACTATTATAAAGCGAGAACTGGGAACCTTTGAGGCGGGTAAACTCCAGAAGTACACCACCAATCACAACACCCAATACAGCGTTGGAAAGGGGAGGTCCAGGAGATGGACATAGGCTATACATTTGTACAACATATACATTAGAAAGGGCAAAGAACATTCAGGCTAAAGTAGTTCCTCGTGGGCGTTGTTCTTCTGTTAGGGAGTAGCATGGGCGTGTCAAACTAATGTGGGCGGTAACATTGCCAGAGGGGCATGTCCCTAAATGCATCACACTTCAGGCGCTTACACCTTCAACCACACAGAAAACACAGCCCCTTCACAAAACACAGCGACTTCATTAAGAATCACTGGAGACATAAACACAGTTTTGTACACAGCGAATTAAAATACAAACCAATGATGACAGAAACAGCGTCTTGGGCATGTTACTGAGGACCGTGCCAATACATTATGATAGGGGCATGCCTAAAAACATTACAAGTTTGCTTACAAGTTCGCTGTTTGGCATGGGCTGGGTACTCACTTCACTCACAACATCGCTCATACATTCCGCGAATTCACCAGGGTTCCGATCCGACATAAACAAAGGGGCGCGGCTTCCTAAGCAAAATGGGCACGGTACCACAAGTCACAGCCCACTTCACAACGCGATCAGTATCAGTCAAGTGAGACCACACCAAAGGGGCGCGGCTTAACCAAACAACCAATCACGCTACATTAAATACAAGTAGCACAGTACTTCCCCAAAAAAGTTTGCTACACTTTCACACATTGGTCCAACACGCACATGACTACAAAAAAAACCCCAAGGATTGGTTGACGCACTCGGCACATTATTGCTAAACTGCAGACCAACGCGTAAGATGAAGGAAGCACTGTATTAGCTGCGCAAAAGCGGACACAGTTTAACCACGGAGCACATTATTAACGTCGTAAGGACAAACCCGTTCACGGAGGGCTCAATTACATTCAGGCAACAACGCGGACAAAATTACACAATTTGCATGACATTAAACGTTCGCACGGGGGGCGGGCAGGAAACCAAAAAGAAGCCGAATTAAATAAGCCTCATTTACATTGCCGAAGAGGCATGATGTATGGTCATTGACGCCGCTTTCCGTTGGAGAGGCCGAAATCAATAACCCTCATTTACATTGCCCAAAGAGGCTAAAACGTTCGCGCACTCATAGGTCTCACTGCAGCATCAACAAAAAACTAACGTTTTACGCTTCAACATAATTCAAAGGTTCTCGCAGGGGCCTGGAAAAAGGCGTACTCGGAGGCCTCCCTGTAATTGCTCCGCAAAGGCAGACAGACTTGCACAATTTGCACTACATCAAAGGTTCAACACGGGGGCTTGCAGTCAAAGCAAAACATGCCGATTTAAATAAGGGTCCTTACACTTGAAGAAACAGACGTCCTGTATGATCTTTCACGGACCTTTCCCTAATACCACTGTTCTGTAAAAACAACAATCACAATTGCTTCTCAAAACAGACAACACAAAAATAAAATAACAACATTAATTACACTCACTACTTTTAAAGGCATACATAGGGGCACACAGTACAAACAATACCACCACAAATGTAACTTACCTTTCAACATCTATTCTATGCTTACTATTATAAAGAGAGAACTGGGAACCTTTGAGGCGGGTAAACTCGAAAAGTTGACCACCAATCCAAACACCCAATACATCTTTGAAAATGTCGGGACAAGCAGATGGACATAGGCTATATAAGAAAAAATATATATGTTAGAAGGGCAAAGTAATTTTTAAGGAAAAGTGCCTTCGAAGTAGCGCCAGCTAACGACGTGTGTGGGCTGATATCACGGGTCGGCGGCCAGGAGTGCGGAAGCCAGAAGCAACACCCTGAGAGGGCCGGAGCGCGGAAGTGACACCCTGCGAGGAGCGGACAGGAGCGCCGAAGCAACACCCTGCAAGGTTTGGAGCGCGGAAGACACACCCTACGAGGAGCGCCCAGGAGAAAGAAAGCGACACCCTGTAAGGTCCGGAGCGCGTAGGAGCCACCAGGAGCGCGGGGAGGACCGTCGACATCGACATGCCCAGGGGAGCGCGAAGTAAGAGCGGACAGGAGCGTGGGCAGAAGCGGCCAGGAGCAAGAAAACGGGAGCATGGAAACAACATCCTGCGCACGTGATGCTGGTGAGTACGCTGTGCTGTGAGTACGCTCTGCTGTGACTACGCTATGCTGCTCCCGCTGCTGGCCGCTCTGCTGCGCGTCTCCTGCTGCGGTACTGCCCACAGCCCCCTTCTGCCCCAGGCAACGTCGGAACGGGCTGCTAGTTCCAAAATAAAATGTACCACTATAGGCGGTAGAACTGTAGAAAGAAACTTGCAAAGTTATGTCCCTGGCCCATATTAACAGTGAGTCCTATAATTCCTCACAGAGACCCAACACATCTTCATGAAAACTGTGAAGCTCAATATTTGGCATATATACATTAGTCAATGTAAGTCTAAGAACTACTATTCTACTGTGAAGTATCCTGTAATACCTTTCAGTGTCTGACACTATTTTATTAATTGAAAATGTTAAGTATGGAGTGTGAATGATCATGATATCATTCTTAGCATGCGTTATCTGAGTAGAAATACGTACTGTATCCCTGTTATTTCCCAAACATAGTGTACCTGTGATTGTATAGGGGTATTACCTCAGCATAATGATATCCATTGCATTTCTATTCAAAGATGCTAGGACATTTTTAGCCTCCATCAGATATTTCAGACCTCAAACATTCCCTGTCAATTGTTTAAAGTTAACTTCCTTGCCCTGCCCTTCCACTTGTATTCAGTTTACTATGAGTGTGTGATTAGCGCTTCAATCACAGTCTGAATTGTATCTCACCGCAATACTTATTGAACACAACAAAACTCTATAAGTGTCATAAACCAGCTATCTACACCTTCCCAACTAACACCAAACACATTAGTGACTTTATATAATTCACTTCCTTCCAATGTGTGACCGTTGTATGGTCGAACATATGTGAATTTGACATTAATAGTGAGCACCATGAGGACTACCAGTGAATATTTTTACACTCCACTGTTATGAACATATCCTTACAAACTTGCCACTGAGAAGTGGTCCAAGAGAAACAATTCCATCATAAAGCAGTGTCTGTAGGCAACTACAAATACAGATCTCTCCAATACAACGTGATACTTCCCAGAGGGCCGAATCTCTAGTGACGTGTATTTATAGTATGATTGTAGCTAGAATGAGTGTGGCTGTGTGGTACGAATGAACGAATAAAAGGTTGCTGCTGGTTTAAATATTTTGGTACTTTTAGTAAATTCAGTTCATAATAAGCAATGAACTCTGATTTTACTGTCTGAAGAGATGAGTACTGTTTTGTATTTATGTATCTGATTTTTTTCTATTCAATATGTATACTAGAAGATAAAATAATGCAATGTAAATTGATTATATTAATTAATTTGCAAAAAGAAAACATGTTATAAATATAATAAAATTCAGTGAAGAAAATATTGTTTCTCTTAAACTTTGAGACGTTGTTCAACACTGGTGGGTTATTGTCATAGAGAACCTGTATAGGTCACATAAATAGTAATATAGGTCAGGTAAGAGGTCTTTAGTGTTAGTACTTTTTTCCCCCTCCTCTTGGACCTTAAAGTAACTTAGGGGGGTGGGGGGCTTTCCATCCCCACATACCCTTACAAACTGTCATATAAAGACATCCCAGGAAGTAACATTCTGATACATCGACTCAGTCCTTGTTTGAAGAATCTAGCTTTCTGTGAAAGTTCTGCATGTTCCAGCATTGCCTAAAATGTGCCACGGCATGAGGAGCAGAAGGTTGTCCATCACCAGTGTGTGAAATTCCGCTCTGGGACCCTGGAGGATCTGTTATTCTTCGTTAAGCTCTTGATGACGAAGGAGACTGGCATAAGCTTCAAGCAGTTGATGTGGAGGGATAACTCTTCCTGAGTCCATCGTCCTCTGGTTGAAATATCTTTGCAGAAAACTCCTCAGCCTCAGCTACTAATGTTAGATTCTATCACCATGCTGATCTAAAAATTGTGTGGTTAGACACAATAGGAGCTCTGTTCTGGGACAGAAGGCCCTCTTCTAAGTACGATAGTCCTTTCTGAAGGTGCATGATCTTGAGACGCAGAGGCACTATAATGCAGCGGCCCGGGGAATATCGCTTGACTCAAGGAGGATAGAATAGCTACTATCCTGGCAATTGATCGAAGTGACACCATCAGAATCACAATAATGTTCGTGAGAACCCGCATAATGGAATATATGTTATGAGGTGGTAATTCAAAGGATGCTGTCTTGGAATCTATTGTAAATCCAAAATTTCCATGCATTGTTTGGGAATCGGGTCTGACTTCTCTATGTTTATGAGGAACCCTAAGTCCTACAGCAGTCGTACTGCTAGTTGAGCATGTTGAAAAACGTCTTTCTTGTTGTGTTTCTGCCATCAGGATGAGGTCCTCTAGCTAATTTTGAGTCTGCAACTCTGTGATCAAAGTCATGGAACTAACAGCTTGAGATGTTTGGAGAAGCCCCATGATGCTGATTGCTGATGATAGGCCAAAGCGCAGAACCTTGGATCCTTAGACCTAATGCTTCCAGATGAATTGTAAAAAATGCCTGCAGGGTGTGAATATTGGAATTGTGAAATAGGTGTCCTTTAGTTCCAAACATATCATCCGGTCACCTTGTCTGACAAAGTCCCTCAAAATATGGATTTCTGCATCCTGAAATGCCTGTAGACTCGCCAACCATTGAATTCCCTCATATGTATTAATGGTCCCACCCCCTTGCCTTTTTTCTTGACTACAAATAGTTTGCTTAGGATCCCCCTTGGATGCACGAAGGATTCTTCTATCTAAACTTTGGCTTTTAAGCACTTTAGCTCCTGATCTATAAAGTCTGAGGCCTTGTATGAAAAGGATAAGGGGGTTAACCTTATGGGCTAATGAGGGCCCCCCCAAAACTCTGTGTAGAATTCCTGGACTGCCTGGAAAACCATAGAAACAGAAGCAATGGATCGCACTCCGCTAGCCCCTCCTCCGGGTCGCAGATTCCCGAGGGGCGATCTGGAGGAGGGGCTAGCGGTGTGCGCTCCATTGCGATTGCTTATACAAATTGGCTCCCTTGAGCTTTGAGCCGACGGGCTCCTGGACGACGCACCTGCGTGCCGGTTCGGGCATCGAGGCCATTGACGGTTGTTTGGCGGCCTTCTCTTCCACCCCTAACTATTTTCTCTACTGATGAGGGAAGTTATCCCGAAACCCGAGCCATGTCTCGGGCGATATCCAAAAACCCGGGACATGTATCGGGTCTAGAGATCATCAGTTTTACAAGTACCTACTTGGACCCACATGGGTGAACCACTCAAGAACTCCATGTACCAGATTCCCGTGGGGCGATCTGGAGGAGGGGCTAGCGGTGTGTGCTCCATTGCGATTGCTTATACAAATTGGCTCCCTTGAGCTTTGAGCCGACGGGCTCCTGGACGACGCACCTGCGTGCCGGTTCGGGCATCGAGGCCATTGACGGTTGTTTGGCGGCCTTCTCTTCCACCCCTAACTATTTTCTCTACTGATGAGTAAAGTTATCCCGAAACCCGAGCCATGTCTCGGGCGATATCCAAAAACCCGGGACATGTATCGGGTCTAGAGATCATCAGTTTTACAAGTACCTACTTGCACCCACATGGGTGAACCACTCAAGAACTCCATGTACCAGATTCCCGAGGGGCGATCTGGAGGAGGGGCTAGCGGTGTGCGCTCCATTGCGATTGCTTATACAAATTGGCTCCCTTGAGCTTTGAGCCGACGGGCTCCTGGACGACGCACCTGCGTGCCGGTTCGGGCATTGAGGCCATTGACGGTTGTTTGGCGGCCTTCTCTTCCACCCCTAACTATTTTCTCTACTGATGAGGGAAGTTATCCCGAAACCCGAGCCATGTCTCGGGCGATATCCAAAAACCCGGGACATGTATCGGGTCTAGAGATCATCAGTTTTACAAGTACCTACTTGCACCCACATGGGTGAACCACTCAAGAACTCCATGTACCAGATTCCCGAGGGGCGATCTGGAGGAGGGGCTAGCGGTGTGCGCTCCATTGCGATTGCTTATACAAATTGGCTCCCTTGAGCTTTGAGCCGACGGGCTCCTGGACGACGCACCTGCGTGCCGGTTCGGGCATTGAGGCCATTGACGGTTGTTTGGCGGCCTTCTCTTCCACCCCTAACTATTTTCTCTACTGATGAGGGAAGTTATCCCGAAACCCGAGCCATGTCTCGGGCGATATCCAAAAACCCGGGACATGTATCGGGTCTAGAGATCATCAGTTTTACAAGTACCTACTTGCACCCACATGGGTGAACCACTCAAGAACTCCATGTACCAGATTCCCGAGGGGCGATCTGGAGGAGGGGCTAGCGGTGTGCGCTCCATTGCGATTGCTTATACAAATTGGCTCCCTTGAGCTTTGAGCCGATGGGCTCCTGGACGACGTACCTGCGTGCCGGTTCGGGCATCGAGGCCATTGACGGTTGTTTGGCGGCCTTCTCTTCCACCCCTAACTATTTTCTCTACTGATGAGGGAAGTTATCCCGAAACCCGAGCCATGTCTCGGGCGATATCCAAAAACCCGGGACAATTATCGGGTCTAGAGATCATCAGTTTTACAAGTACCTACTTGCACCCACATGGGTGAACCACTCAAGAACTCCATGTACCAGATTCCCGAGGGGCGATCTGGAGGAGGGGCTAGCGGTGTGCGCTCCATTGCGATTGCTTATACAAATTGGCTCCCTTGAGCTTTGAGCCGATGGGCTCCTGGACGACGCACCTGCGTGCCGGTTCGGGCATCGAGGCCATTGACGGTTGTTTGGCGGCCTTCTCTTCCACCCCTAACTATTTTCTCTACTGATGAGGGAAGTTATCCCGAAACCCGAGCCATGTCTCGGGCGATATCCAAAAACCCGGGACATGTATCGGGTCTAGAGATCATCAGTTTTACAAGTACCTACTTGCACCCACATGGGTGAACCACTCAAGAACTCCATGTACCAGATTCCCGAGGGGCGATCTGGAGGAGGGGCTAGCGGTGTGCGCTCCATTGCGATTGCTTATACAAATTGGCTCCCTTGAGCTTTCAGCCGATGGGCTCCTGGACGACGCACCTGCGTGCCGGTTCGGGCATCGAGGCCATTGACGGTTGTTTGGCGGCCTTCTCTTCCACCCCTAACTATTTTCTCTACTGATGAGGGAAGTTATCCCGAAACCCGAGCCATGTCTCGGGCGATATCCAAAAACCCGGGACAATTATCGGGTCTAGAGATCATCAGTTTTACGAGTACCTACTTGCACCCACATGGGTGAACCACTCAAGAACTCCATGTACCAGATTCCCGAGGGGCGATCTGGAGGAGGGGCTAGCGGTGTGCGCTCCATTGCGATTGCTTATACAAATTGGCTCCCTTGAGCTTTGAGCCGACGGGCTCCTGGACGACGCACCTGCGTGCCGGTTCGGGCATCGAGGCCATTGACGGTTGTTTGGCGGCCTTCTCTTCCACCCCTAACTATTTTCTCTACTGATGAGGGAAGTTATCCCGAAACCCGAGCCATGTCTCGGGCGATATCCAAAAACCCGGGACATGTATCGGGTCTAGAGATCATCAGTTTTACAAGTACCTACTTGCACCCACATGGGTGAACCACTCAAGAACTCCATGTACCAGATTCCCGAGGGGCGATCTGGAGCGGGGGCTAGCGGTATGCGCTCCATTGCGATTGCTTATACAAATTGGCCCCCTTGAGCTTTGAGCCGACGGGCTCCTGGACGACGCACCTGCGTGCCGGTTCGGGCATCGAGGCCATTGACGGTTGTTTGGCGGCCTTCTCTTCCACCCATAACTATTTTCTCTACTGATGAGGGAAGTTATCCCGAAACCCGAGCCATGTCTCGGGCGATATCCAAAAACCCGGGACATGTATCGGGTCTAGAGATCATCAGTTTTACAAGTACCTACTTGCACCCACATGGGTGAACCACTCAAGAACTCCATGTACCAGATTCCCGAGGGGCGATCTGGAGGAGGGGCTAGCGGTGTGCGCTCCATTGCGATTACTTATACAAATTGGCTCCCTTGAGCTTTGAGCCGACGGGCTCCTGGACGACGCAGCTGCGTGCCGGTTCGGGCATCGAGGCCATTGACGGTTGTTTGGCGGCCTTCTCTTCCACCCCTAACTATTTTCTCTACTGATGAGGGAAGTTATCCCGAAACCCGAGCCATGTCTCGGGCGATATCCAAAAACCCGGGACATGTATCGGGTCTAGAGATCATCAGTTTTACAAGTACCTACTTGCACCCACATGGGTGAACCACTCAAGAACTCCATGTACCAGATTCCCGAGGGGCGATCTGGAGGAGGGGCTAGCGGTGTGCGCTCCATTGCGATTGCTTATGCCTGGAAAACCATGACATTCAAAGAGATGTCCGTCTACCTATGAAGACATTCTAATGTATTGCCCCTCAATCTTGTTACAGAAGAATACCCAACTCTTTCCTGACAAATTTGGCGATCTTCTGCCTGAACGTCTTCCTGACCATCTCTGGTACTTGTTCCAGGAAGGGAAGAAGGGTGTAACCTTTCTGATATGACCCGTTGGGTCGCTTTGGACCCTAGGATCCTTGCAAACCATAAGAAGAGAAGTGGCCGGACAAGCATCCTGTGTCAAGTCTGACCCTACCCAAAACACTAGGGTTAAATATCCTCTTGATTGAGGACTGGCCCTTCTCCTGTACTGTGAATGGATAAACAAATCTGGACAGGTCTTTTATAAAGTCATCCACTTAGCTTTGGGTCCCACCTCTGTAGTCTCCAGCTCCTCTAGCTTTGGGTCCAGTCTAAGAAGAACAGAGTGCCTATGCTCTGTTGACAAGGCACAGTTTGCATTTCCTAGCATGCAAACAGCCCTCTGTGCCCAGCCTGACAAGATTTCAGGGTTGAGCTGATTCCTTTGCTGCTTGAGCTAGCTCCATTATTTGTTTCAAGTGGCCTGCCAGGCCCAAGAGCTTGTCCTGGCAAACCTACCAGGTCTGATGTATGCTGCCTTTAGGGTCCTTAGTCAATTTTCATAAAAAGGTGAACATGGTGGTGTTGATTCTGGAGTTACGGCTACTTACCCTTCAATAGACGGTCTCTGACATTCTGCCCATAGTCTATTCCTAACCTCCTTGTCCAGGGATTGATGGAGTCATTTTTTAGGTAATATGCCACCTTGGGGGTGGGTTCCCACTTCAAGGAATGCAGATGTCCGATTTCTTCAGGTCAAACAGTCAGCATGTCGATCCTGGTCTTTGAAGGGTTTGTCATGTTCTCACAGGGTTCCTCTTCAGCCCCTCCGGAGGAATACCAATCCTTCAGTCTCTTTGACTCTGTGTCTGAGTTGTCAGAAGTGGGTGAATCAGCAACTCTCTCGGTCTTGGTCGGCAGTGGAAGGAAAGGATATTTTGATAGGAGAGAAAGGAACACTAGGACCAGCTACTTCTTCTAGTCCCGGTTCTAGTTGGAAGAAGTGTATGAGTTTAAGTAATTGAGAAAAGTATCCACCAATTCTGAAGGACTTTCCAGTCCTTGCTCCCCATTGGAGAGCTTACCTGTGTCAATTCTGCATATCTAAGCTGGATCACTATGCGAAACCCGAGGGGTTGAGGCCGGAGGATTCTGCAATTTCTGTAACGTCTTCGCCCATACATAGTCAAAAGGTCTGGGGACCGCCTGGTTTATCTTGTGTACAAGTTCTGGGTTTATGTTGGAGGGCTCAGAGCCAACATAACCATGGTCTTCTACCATCCTAGTGAGTGCCCAGGTGCTAACTCTCTACTCCCCAGTGGATATCCTCACCAGTTGCAAAGAGATGCCATTTCAAGCTACTAACCCACACTTACAAGACACTACACAATAAAGGACCCGGGTACCTCAACAAAAGAGTGAATTACCATCAACTGGCCAGGGAAATAGACGTTTTTGATCCTTCTACCTAGCAGCTACCCAATGTATCCGCCAGGCAGCTCCATCTCCCACCTGGCGGCTAAGACCTGTAACTCCCTCCCCTTGCACCTCAGAGCTTCACCATCGCTCCAGCAGTTCAGGAAGTCCCCCAACACCTGGCTATTCAATCAATAGGAACTGGCTGTGTGATCCCTCAGCATGATCCCACAGCACCTCAAGACCCTCCTGGGTGAGTCAGCCTAGCTCTACAAATCCTGATTGATTGATATGAGGAGAAATCCCTGACTAACGATACCCTGTTGCCCTAATCTAATCCAGTGTTGCCCTGGAATTCCAAGTAATTTTCCATCAACAAGCCTAAAAATGCTGAGGCCAGTCATTGCAGTATTGATCTGTTTTATTTTTTTAATTGCTGTCCTATCTGAGAAAACGAGTTGTCTGAGTGGCAAGCGCGCTGTCCAGAAACTACTCAAATGGGTGCCCTGCTCCTGTCAAAGGACGTGGGAAGAGTTGAGAGCAGACATGACCCACCTGGGTGGAGCGTGCTGAATTGTGCCACTCCTGGGATGGGCCAAGAGGAGGCCATAGCGTTCTCTTCTCCCCGAGCTCTTTGTCAAGGGATAGAATCCCCTGAGGAATGCAGGTCATGGACCCACGGACAGCAGGACCACTAACCGCAACAAAGTGTTGCATCTCGCTGAGAGGATTTAGGTCTTGCCCCGATATCGAAATCTCCAATTAAACATTTCCTGAAAGGGAAAGATGTACTTATTATCAATCCATAGTATGTCCTTTAATAACAATAAATAAATTAATTTTTTTACCAAAGAATAATGGTTAAACGTAAAGGTACTTAGCTTAGCTACCGTGAGCAGAAAAAGAAAGAGAAGAAAGGACTATGAGGGGAATAATTTATATGGTTACTGGTGTTATGATTGGACAGTTTTAGATTATGTGTTTCTAGTCCTTTACTCGGCACCCTGCTGGGTACTGTACTTTGTTCTTTATTGGCTGCTGTGAGAAAACAGTAAAGAAAGTTTAGCATAATCTGAGCCTACGATCCTGACACTGAATTTAGAATCAGCCACTGTTGAAGGGCCTGTGATGTCATCAATGGAATGTTGGGGCTAAGGTAAATATAAAGTGAATGAGTAGTGAGGGGGAAACAGCCTTTACCATGAAGCTGGATCCCAGCATGCCATTACCACGCAGGCTTCCCTATGCAGGCAACACTACAACGCAGGTCTTTACCACACAGGATTTTACAACGAATATTCCTTTACCGCACATGCCAATACAACAAATTTCATTGTGAAGGCATATTCGTTGTCAACGTTTTAAAGGTAAGTTTATGTAAGTATTAATGGTTTTAAGTGTTTTTTATATATACATATATATTAGGGAAAGGTGTATTTTTTAGGGTTTAGGGTGGGTTAGAGTATACCGCACCACTGGGATTCTATCTAATCCAGGTGCCTTTCCTGCCTTCTGTGATCTGATGGCCACAGACACTTCAGACTTTGTGAATGCCCAACTAACTTTACCAGTAAATGAATCAGAAGGCAAAATCATCCCAGGTATAATCATCTGCATGAGACCAGAATCATTATGGTACTTAAGGGCTACTTGGGGGCTACTATAGAGAGATTTAAAATGGTTCACCCAGTCTTGTGGAAGAATGTGTGATTATGGCTTTATCTTAGCTGTCTTTGCGCCATGTACTATTATATCCTAGAATGCTACCTGGTCTCCTGAGTGGACTGCAGAGAAAATATCACTCCAGATTTCTGTGTCACATGTATATTTTTCCTTTATTTAAGGCTCATTTATAGTCTGCTCTGGCTGACTTTATGTCATGTGGAAACCATCTTTTAAGGGCACTAAGCAGCTTACTCTTAGCTGACTTACAAGCCCTGTTGTACCATGTGGGAACAGCCTTCTGTGGGAGATTCTTACATGGGGAACGTTTAGTAAAGAGACTAATATTCAATTGCTTTAACCATTTACTATGCCCATCCATGAATATATTGTGAGCCACCTCTATGTTGACCATGAAGGACAGAATGGGAACTAGGTCATGGTATAATAAAGCATGCTTGGACTCATTGTCCGCAATGCTCTCTCACTTAATTCTCTTCCGATTATTGCTCACCGAAAGGACAACTTCAGGTATTTTATGGGTCTCACTCCCTCCTTCACAACTTACATGAAGGGAGAGGCGAAGAGGGAAGTGATCACTCTCTTGTCTAGACAACACTTCCATATCTATAATATTTCCCCAGAGTTGAATGTAGAGTAATAAATAATCAATACAGCTCTGGTAATTATGTTGTTTAAAAGTGGGACACATCTCTAAGTCAGATTTAATTCTACTGGTTTAAGCCCTCAATTGACTCCTCATACAGAGATCCAACATTTGCAGGGCAACCAGAGGAAGGAAAGTTTGGAATGGTCCCCACCCCCAGTATTGATCTTCTTCTCCTGCAACTTCATTGTGAAGTGCAGATGGTTCAAAACATACATTGAAGCCCCCACCCACGATCACAACTGCTTCTTCCCGTGGTAATGTGGAGATATAATCATTCAAAAGGTAGAGGACACAGGAGTCAGCTGATTTGGAGACACTCCAACAGTATACGTTAAAAAGAAGAAATGTTATTTTTATCAGGAAAAGAGATTTCTATGCTAAGTTGGACAGTTAATCGGAAGTTGACTAACTTGGTATCCTGATGAAATCTTAACCTGAGATAATAGCCCCTCAGAGGGCCTACCAGGTGTGGTCTTACATGCTGATATTTGAATAGTAGGGCTAGAGGGTCTCTAGTCCCATCCCTTAATTGGCACACAAAAATGGTTGTCCTTTCTTGGAACAAGAAAGAGACTTTCATTCAATGTTCATTCAAATTTGCTTTGATGTTTATTTCATGATCAAGTTCATTATTTTTCAAAAAACTGTTCTGATCATTTCACGATCATTTTCAACATTGTAAATCCAAGCACTGTCTTACAAGCGGGTCCAATGCATTTCGGGCATTGTTAATATGCCCTTCATCAGGGAATTGACACTGAAAACAATGATATGAGCATACGTTAGCACTGTGTTTGGTAAGTGTAAAAAATCATAAAGTAGCATACATCATCGTGCAAAGAAAGATACAAAAAGCAATCATTTAGCATGTCAAAAAAAGCATTTGTGAATGCGTAAAAGATAAACACTTATGATATGTACATGCATTACTGAACTCTAGAATGAGACGCCGTGTCACTTACGTGCCTCTGATGGAAAGTTTATCAAAATCTAAAAAAGAAGGTGAACGAGCTCTCATTAAAGTCTGACGGTTATGTGAATGCCATAATCTAAATGGGTTAGCGGGGAGACTAAAAACTAACCTGATGTTAAGCGGCAATGCGCCTGGGTCCGATGTTTGACTCTGAAAGTCGCCGGCAAAAGATTCACGTTTGCCGGTTGAGATACATTCAAATAGGGGTGTCATGTGATCGGTGACGTGTGGATCAACATAGTAGAAAGACTATGTGTTCGTTATGAGCTGTGTTGAGGTGTGGGCTCAAAGATATACTGTGCCGGTATTCCCGTGGACCGGTTTACAAAAAAAGGGGTGTAGGAATGTAATAATAAGAGCAAGAATAGTACTACTAAAAATAAAAAATAAAAAATGTTGAAAAGTTAAAATTAAGAAGCTCGGAGATTCGAACCGGGGTCTATAGGGTTATAAACCCAGTGATTTAGGTTAAGTAGCTAACTGGGGGTGGAATGAAAACAAGCTGTTTAAACAGTGTCAATGAGATTATAACTTGGAGCGTGCACATTAACAGCCAAGTAGGTGTACTGAGCAATTAAATCATAAATAACATGAAAACTCAATTCTGTCATTAAGGCCCATTGGTTTCTGGGTCAACAGTTTATATATCCAATAGTTCTCTCGTCTGAGTAGAAATTTATTATTGTCTCTTCCCTCTTGTTTCATGACTGTTTCAAGAATGGTAAATTTGATCTGGGAAACATTGTGTTGTGCTTCAACGAAGTGAGATGATAACGCTGATTTGGAATTTTTCAGTCTTATGTTGGACTTGTGTTCCGTTAAGCGCACTTTGATGCGTCTTTCTGTTTTACCGATGTAAAACTTGCCACATGGGCATTTGATTCCATATATCAAGTTACTGGTGTCACAAGTTGCATTCACTCGTAGTTTGATGGAATGGCCATATCTGGGGTGTTGAATTGTGTTACCTTTAATGATGTTGTTGCAATGTCCACAGCTTAAGCAAGGTTTTGTTCCATGAAAAACAGAAGTTATTGTTTGTTTCTGTTGTAACATTTCGCCTAGGTTTTTGGCCCTGGTGTAGGCGAATATCGGTGGTTGGTTGAATGAATTAGCAAAATCAGGTTCCATGTTAAGAATCATCCAATGTTTCATTATACTTTGTTTAAACCTTCTACTTGCTGTGAAATACTTAGACACCACTACAGTCCGTGTTTGTTCAGGCTTTGTGGTAGGTGAGAGTAGTTTGGATCTGTCTATTTCAACAATTCTAGTTTGGGTTTTTTCCACTAAAGGTTTTGGGTAACCTCTGTGTGTAAATTTGTCGGCCATTTGAGAAAGTCTGACTTTGAGAGTGGTCTGATCAGAAGAAATTCTTTTTACTCTCGCCATCTGTGAGTATGGCAGGTTCCGAATCAGGTTTGGTTCATGGAAACTGGAGTGTAGCAGCATGTTATTTCTATCAGTGGGTTTGACATACAAGTCGGTGGTGAACCCTTGTAATTTTTACATCAAGAAAGTTGACGTCAACTTTCTTGATGTAAAAATTACAGTCACACCACAAGGGTTCACCACCGACTTGTATGTCAAACCCACTGATAGAAATAACATGCTGCTACACTCCAGTTTCCATGAACCAAACCTGATTCGGAACCTGCCATACTCACAGATGGCGAGAGTAAAAAGAATTTCTTCTGATCAGACCACTCTCAAAGTCAGACTTTCTCAAATGGCCGACAAATTTACACACAGAGGTTACCCAAAACCTTTAGTGGAAAAAACCAAAACTAGAATTGTTGAAATAGACAGATCCAAACTACTCTCACCTACCACAAAGCCTGAACAAACACGGACTGTAGTGGTGTCTAAGTATTTCACAGCAAGTAGAAGGTTTAAACAAAGTATAATGAAACATTGGATGATTCTTAACATGGAACCTGATTTTGCTAATTCATTCAACCAACCACCGATATTCGCCTACACCAGGGCCAAAAACCTAGGCGAAATGTTACAACAGAAACAAACAATAACTTCTGTTTTTCATGGAACAAAACCTTGCTTAAGTTGTGGACATTGCAACAACATCATTAAAGGTAACACAATTCAACACCCCAGATATGGCCATTCCATCAAACTACGAGTGAATGCAACTTGTGACACCAGTAACTTGATATATGGAATCAAATGCCCATGTGGCAAGTTTTACATCGGTAAAACAGAAAGACGCATCAAAGTGCGCTTAACGGAACACAAGTCCAACATAAGACTGAAAAATTCCAAATCAGCGTTATCATCTCACTTCGTTGAAGCACAACACAATGTTTCCCAGATCAAATTTACCATTCTTGAAACAGTCATGAAACAAGAGGGAAGAGACAATAATAAATTTCTACTCAGACGAGAGAACTATTGGATATATAAACTGTCGACCCAGAAACCAATGGGCCTTAATGACAGAATTGAGTTTTCATGTTATTTATGATTTAATTGCTCAGTACACCTACTTGGCTGTTAATGTGCACGCTCCAAGTTATAATCTCATTGACACTGTTTAAACAGCTTGTTTTCATTCCACCCCCAGTTAGCTACTTAACCTAAATCACTGGGTTTATAACCCTATAGACCCCGGTTCGAATCTCCGAGCTTCTTAATTTTAACTTTTCAACATTTTTTATTTTTTATTTTTAGTAGTACTATTCTTGCTCTTATTATTACATTCCTACACCCCTTTTTTTGTAAACCGGTCCACGGGAATACCGGCACAGTATATCTTTGAGCCCACACCTCAACACAGCTCATAACGAACACATAGTCTTTCTACTATGTTGATCCACACGTCACCGATCACATGACACCCCTATTTGAATGTATCTCAACCGGCAAACGTGAATCTTTTGCCGGCGACTTTCAGAGTCAAACATCGGACCCAGGCGCATTGCCGCTTAACATCAGGTTAGTTTTTAGTCTCCCCGCTAACCCATTTAGATTATGGCATTCACATAACCGTCAGACTTTAATGAGAGCTCGTTCACCTTCTTTTTTAGATTTTGATAAACTTTCCATCAGAGGCACGTAAGTGACACGGCGTCTCATTCTAGAGTTCAGTAATGCATGTACATATCATAAGTGTTTATCTTTTACGCATTCACAAATGCTTTTTTTGACATGCTAAATGATTGCTTTTTGTATCTTTCTTTGCACGATGATGTATGCTACTTTATGATTTTTTACACTTACCAAACACAGTGCTAACGTATGCTCATATCATTGTTTTCAGTGTCAATTCCCTGATGAAGGGCATATTAACAATGCCCGAAATGCATTGGACCCGCTTGTAAGACAGTGCTTGGATTTACAATGTTGAAAATGATCGTGAAATGATCAGAACAGTTTTTTGAAAAATAATGAACTTGATCATGAAATAAACATCAAAGCAAATTTGAATGAACATTGAATGAAAGTCTCTTTCTTGTTCCAAGAAAGGACAACCATTTTTGTGTGCCAATTAAGGGATGGGACTAGAGACCCTCTAGCCCTACTATTCAAATACTTTGTTCGACGTCGGAGGACCCTCGACGTCACCTTATTGAGCACCTATAAGCCTACAAACTAAAGCTTAACCTCTCTCATCATCAACAAGCTGTGCATCTATCTGCCATTTTGATATTTGTCTTACATGCTGAAACATGAAATGTTTGAAAGCCCTGTCTATATGACGAAGAAATCTCCCAAGTTTCTTGGAACATAATTAAATCAGCTGTTTCTATAAAATCCCCCCATTCCTCATGAACAAGCTTATTTCCCAGCCCACAATGTTCCAGGAACTCATTGTTAAATTGTTCATGTGTGGGGCATGCATTTCTGAGGGAGCACTATCCGTTGGACTTAGCTGGCAGCTACCTCTCCTGCATGCTGTAATCATTCCTTGAAGAGTTAGAGCAAACCTCCCTCTGGTCAAGCCTTCAATGAATAGTAATGGCCCTTGGGCTCTCAGGATTTGCGACCAAGCTATGGTTTACCCTGAGTGCACTCTTCAACACACAGGCTGATGTTTCAGCTAGGTGTGGTTTTAGGAGAACATACAGGTATTTCCCTTGGGCAGGAATGGTGCACAGACATATTATCGACTCCAAAATATCGTTTGGACAGAATATCGAGTTTTAAATATCGTTTGAAGAAAATATCGACTAGACAGAATATCGACAGCCAAAATATCGTTTTTAAGGTAAGTGAAGTAATATCGACTGTAAATAATATAGACAGTGAAAATATCCAAGTATATAATCTAGATAGTAAAAAATATAGTTTTTTAAATAATATTTAATTATTTATAGTGTTTTTATGTTATAATATGTGTGAAAAGTGTCATTTTATTTTATAATTATTTTTAATTAATGATTTTTTTAAATTATTGTGTCATTTTATTCTGTAGCGGGTTATGGGTTTATAGGGGAATAGGGTGGGAAGTAATTTAATTATAATTAATTAAATATGTAAATTTATTAATTGGTAGTAATAATTAATTAATTGGTAATTAAATAATATATGTTAATTATTTAAAATTTAATTGGTAATTAATTTAATTTAATTGATTAATTGCTAATTATGTAAATTAAAATAATGTATTTTCTGTAGCGGGTTGTGGGTTTATAGGGGAATAGGGTGGGAAGTAATTTAATTATAATTCATTAAATATGTAAATTTAATAATTGGTAGTAATATTTAATTAATTGTTAATTAAAAAATATTTGTTAATTAATTAAAATGTAATTGGTAATTAATTTAATTTAATTGATTAATTGCTAATTATGTTAAATTAAAGGGGTATTTTTAGGGTTCAGGGTCAGTTTTTAGTTTTTGGGTAAAGGGGTATTTTTAGGGTTCAGGGTCAGTTTTGGGTTTTTGGGTAAAGGGGTATTTTTAGGGTTCAGGGTCAGTTTTTAGTTTTTGGGTAAAGGGGTATTTTTAGGGTTCAGGGTCAGGTTTTAGTTTTTGGGTAAAGGGGTATTTTTAGGGTTCAGGGTCAGTTTTTAGTTTTTGGGTAAAGGGGTATTTGTAGGGTTCAGGGTCAGTTTTCAGTTTTTGGGTAAAGGGGTATTTTTAGGGTTCAGGGTCAGTTTTTAGTTTTTGGGTAAAGGGGTATTTTTAGGGTTCAGGGTCAGTTTTTAGTTTTTGGGTAAAGGGGTATTTTTAGGGTTCAGGGTCAGTTTTTAGTTTTTGGGTAAAGGGGTATTTTTAGGGTTCAGGGTCAGTTTTCAGTTTTTGGGTAAAGGGGTATTTTTAGGGTTCAGGGTCAGTTTTTAGTTTTTGGGTAAAGGGGTATTTTTAGGATTCAGGGTCAGTTTTTAGTTTTTGGGTAAAGGGGTATTTTTAGGGTTCAGGGTCAGTTTTTAGTTTTTGGGTAAAGGGGTATTTTTAGGGTTCAGGGTCATTTTTGGGTTTTTGGGGTACATATACAATATTGCCTATTATTTAATTAAATTTTGTTACTATATATATATATATGTTTTAAGAAATATGATTAAAAAAATATTATTTTTTTACTTTCATTAATTATTTAATGATTAAAAGTTATTTTAAGTATTGTTAATTATATTTTAGTAATTAATTTTTTATATTAATGTAATTAAACATTGTTTTTAGTAAAGTCGATATTTTTTACAACGATATTTTTGTAAACGATATTTTGTACTCGATATTTTTGTACTTACCTGTTTGTACATACAAACTCGATATTTTGGTTGTAGATATTTTTTCCTCGATATTTTGGGTAGTAGATATTTTGGTAGTCGATATTATTTCAGTGATCCGGCAGGAATATTAAGCAGGCATGGGGGTGAACCCTGCTCCGTTCGCGGAGTCTGCAGGGTTTTCTGCACTTCACGGAGCTCGCAGAGTGCAGAGAACTCCACTCCGCATAGCACATTGGAGTTTTATTCCCAGCTCGTGCTCACCAACGGTGAGTTGACGAGCACGAGCTGCCGCTCTGGTAGAATTTCTACCCGAGCTCAGGAAAATCAGCATGAACAGCAGTCATGCTGCACCCTGCTGCTTGCGGAACTTCACTGAGTTTTTATGTCACTTCGTGGAGTTCTGCATAGCGGAACTCTGTGAACTCCGCCCATGCTTAATATGAAGGTCAGTGCCCCATTCTTCAAAAGCAGCCCTTGCGGCCCAAACGGCCAAACATTGATCTGTTCTTTTCCAATTTGTCTTGGTCACACCCCCAATTGAGTTTAACAGAGGTGGACCAAATTTGACACAATCCAGATCGGCTGAAGTTATGTTTTTAAGTGCGGGGATGTGAAAAAACAGCCGCAGTAGGTTCCCTCTATTGAGGGTGTTCATAGAGCCATTCGGGATATATTGAGGAATAAAGAGCAGATCTAAATGAATTCACTCCTTCTCCTCCTCACACCTATACTGGTTAAAATCCTGATGCTCATTCAACTTGAGATTAAAAAGGTCTGTGCTGGAGGCCCACGGCTGGGCTGGGAGGTTCCTGCCTGCAGCACTTTTGGGATCACGCTTCTGAAACTGATTAAATAAAGCTTCCTTACAAATGTAATCCAATTTCAATTGGGGCCTTTTTTTCCAAGAATCACAAGGATTTCTCTCTTCTAAACACTGGGGTTGCAGGTATGCTCCAATGGTCAAAGCGCTACCCCTTCCAGCCTCCTGCTGTTTGATTGCATTTCTGGAGGTTTGTGGGCTCCTTTGGGGACTCCAAGGAACTGAGCCAGGGAATTTCAGGGTTTCCCTTTGAGATTGGGTGCCTTGGTCCAACCTTTCTCTTTGTATGCCAGTTGTCCCATCTGCTTCGATCCCAGCACCTTCCCTGTCGAGGGTGGAAGCCCCTTTCCTGATTGTGCACTCTCCGACAGTTCTGTATTTTGGCTAGACTTTTGTACCGTCTGACTGGTGCTTTCCAGAGCCCCCCTGGTCTGAACTGTTTCCTTTATTGTTTTTTCCACTTCAGGTATTCCTGGTAGGGCTGGAGAAACTGCAATGGACATGTGGGTGGAGAACTGGGGCTGAGATTTTATCAAGGCCGATGGAACAAAGATTAGGAAGAGATTGCCAGAACTTCCAGCATCTTGAACTTTATAACTTCTAGATGTCTTATTAGGTGGTGTGGATCTTTTTGATAAACTTTTTTGTCAGTTCTTTAAATCTTTTTTTTGCCCTTCTTTTCCGACTGGAGGTTAAGGGAAGCTCAGGGGCTGATCCGTTTTCGGGTAATGCTTGTGACCCTCTCACAGTATCAGCCACTTCACTCATTGGAGTGAGCCTTTCCCTATGGTCCCCAGATTCGTTCGGTGATTTGATAGCTGAAAAATTGGGTACTTTTTCCTGTATGTCTGGAGTTTGATGATAAACTTCCAGGGGAGTGGCCTTTTTAATTATAACATTCTTAGTTTGATAGATATCCTCCACCAAAGTAGCATTTAATAGCTTGCCCTGGGTTGCTTTATTTGTTATGCAGGCCTTGATTGTACCAACCAAATTCCCCAGTAACTCTGCTAAAGTACTCAGCTTACTGATGATTGAAGAACATGGCTGGGTTTGTCTTTCATAAGTTGATTTTCCTTGGTTTCCAGGAGATTAAGTTTGGAGCCAATTTCTGCAAGACTAGTTGCTAGTAATTGGATCAGGTCTAATTGTAATTCCATTTTACTTGACTGCCAAAGTAGGGCCCTACCTATTGTATCCTGTGTAGCTCTTATTCCCGCCATTTCTTGGGTGTGTGATGTGGCCTGCGATGTCGAAAACCAATCTTTACTTTTGAAAGGTATGGGAGAGGAATTCTCCACAGTTCAACAAAGGGGGGCACAAGCCTGTACCCTACTCAAACATACACAGAAAATACAATGGACAACGTGAAACAAAGAAGGGCTTTTTAGGCAAAAGCGGGCGGTTCTTCAACTTTCA
The DNA here is from genome assembly GCF_964261635.1 of Lissotriton helveticus. NCBI lineage: Eukaryota > Metazoa > Chordata > Amphibia > Caudata > Salamandridae > Lissotriton > Lissotriton helveticus. Next base: position 629,867,380 of record NC_136071.1, on the reverse strand, counting down.
GAATTCAGAATGCACTTTTACATGTTGAATGACACATGGTACATAAATGTATAAAGTGCGTAATTAGAGTTGACGGCGTTTCGATCACACTATCTAATCATGGGGCTCATCATCAGGACATTTGTATAATGCCTAATTAAATCAAGCCTCATCTGCCGTAAGAGACACCGTGGGCGCTCCAAAAACGGAGTAGAATGCAGTGAAAGTACAGTAGCTGGTACCAGAGTCAGGTACCGAATGAGCGTCAACGAAGTAAGTGATCGCTTCAAATTAAGCAAGGATTGCCGGGGTTACAGGAGCAGTGTCCGTCCGTCACGATGGAGTGGTGTCATTCAACATGTAAAAGTGCATGATGAAATTTCTTTGTTGAACTGTGGAGAATTCCTCTCCCATACCTTTCAAAAGTAAAGATTGGATCTCTGTCCGGCTGGACATGTCACACCAAATATAGAAACGATTGTGGCTATATTTATTGAATTGAATTTTTTCTCTTGTAAAGGACCACTGTTGTTTGAAAAATAATTGAATCCCAAGGTCCCTTGCTGACTTTATTAGGTGCCCTTGTTGTCTTCAGATATAATCTGCGATGTCGAGGCTGGCTCTGCAACCTTTTCCAGTGATCCCCGTACAACTTACGGGGTTAGCCCTAGTCTTTCTCCGATTTAGGCCTCAATGTTGGAAAGAAAACAGTGCAACAAAAGACCCAGTTCCTGATCCGTAAACTTCCCCCTTTTGGATAATGGGTAAGCAGAATTTAGACTTGACAAAAAATTGCTTGATTGAGGTAACTATACCGTTGGACTCCTGGATTCCAGGATCCAGTCCAACAACAATGATCCGGTCTACTCAGCCTTAGCAGCGCCGCTTCACCTTCTGAGTTGCTGGAGTATTGGAGGGGCACAAACATGTCGCTTGATGATTTAATGAATGAATGAGCAGAAAAATACAAGCTGAAGGGAGCCAGATGATTAAAAAGCAACACCTGTGTCCTACTCTTGATTCCAAGAAGACTCTCAAGAAGGATGCAAAGTCACCAGGCTACCACACCCTACTTCCCGACTTCTTGGTGCCTCGTGCTGGGGTGGGGGTGCCCTGGGGGAGCCAGTAACAATATTCCTCCATGAACCGAATAATTATTACGCTGTGGCTGGATACAACGTTGGCTCATTTGGGCTCTATAACACCAGTCAATAGTGCAAAGGCCAGCAATAAAACACAGGCAAGGCAGCAAAGTGAAATTCCCCGGTGGTGGTCTAAAAGTGTAATGCCAGGTAGATGGGCGTGCCTGCCCCTCGACAAGGCGCAAGCCGCACCAGCCTACTGCTGGTTACCTCCGCACCTACGTCAATATTTTTATATAAATTTAATTTGGAGTTACACTTACCTTGTAGGATTTTACCAGGCATATACCTATACCATACATGCCTTAACAATGCAAATTTTGTGGTAAAGGCATGTGTGGTAAAGGCATATGCGTGGTAAAGACTTGCTTGGTAGTGGCATAGTTGTTGTAATGACTGCTTTTTAAAGCCGTGCATGGTAATTGCTTCTGTGGTTCCGTTATGCATCCGCTGTGAGGAGGAGACTGAAGAGTGAGGCATGCTAAATGGTCCAGAAACTCCAGAAGCCATAGATTTTTACAAGAATTTTACAAGAATCCCTCATACAAGTGTTTGTACAGATAGTACAAGGAGTACCTTTTAATTTTAGCATTAACTGGGCCTTCTCTCAGGTCTTCCTACAGAAGTCCTAGGTGTATTTCAGCAAACCAGACTCCCTATCTCAGTAGGTGAGCTATGGATGAAATGGAGACCCTGAGGTAAATAGTATTTCAGGTCATTTCATTCTGTTTCAAACCATTGCATGGCATTAAGGTAACAGACTCAATCCCATGTTCATGTGCTGTATTGTTAGAGAAAGGCCAAGGGTTACTGAATGTTTGATGTAGGATGAATGTAAAGGAAATAAGGCCAGGGAACTTAGAAGACCTCTTTGTATATATTTACCCATGATATCACCTCCGCCATACAGGAAATAAATGGGTCCTTCTGATGAAGCAGAGAATCCCCAAGATCTGGTGAATGAAGTTATTAGCTAAAGTTATTAAAATGTTGGTCGGAGTTTCCTCCGACTGAAAACGTGGCGGAAACGGGACCGACTGACGTCCGGTTGGCGGTCCCGACTACCTAATTACAATGCGACCGCACATGGTGCAGTTTCATTCCCACATTTCCCTATGGAAGCATGTGTTATGGATGTAAACAGGCCATGGCACAAGCTCCCATAGGGAAATGGGAGTCCGTGTTCATCCCTGCACAGCATGGCAGGCACCTCAGGGTGCCTGCCACACGGTTGGAATTGAAACCGACAATTAGTGTCGGAAAGCCTCCGACCTGAGGTTCGAGGCTTTCCGACACATCGTAATTGGTTATATTACTAACTCAAATTGATTACCCACAGTATCAGTTACGGATGATAAAATAGTGTGTGATACATATTGAGTTTTTCACATAGGAGAGAAGCAAGTGAAACATAAATATTTATCTGGGGCCAGTGATGTTCAGTTGCATGGATTATCTAACTTGAAAACAAACAAAAGAATGTTTCTTAGAACAGAGTAAATTGTTTAGACAATTGTCTATATTGTCAGCACTGTAACCTGAATGTTCAGCCATGATGTCTTTGCCTTTCAGGCATAGAAAGAGCAGCAATTGAAGTAAATGTTAGGCTTCAAGTTAGGCTAAGTGGGGCACTAACTTGAGAATACAAAAACGTAAAAATGTCAGCCTGGTATCATTATACATTTATGTTATTCTGGAATCGTCAAAGAGTTCAGGTCGACTTGTCCTTAGCCCTTTGTTGAGAAAATGAAACTGTGGGCCATATTTATCAATGATTGCGCTAGTGCTCATGAGACACAATGCAATTTTGTGCTTCTCTTCCAGCCTTTTTAGTGTATAGTGAATATATGCTGCTTTCTGTGTTGCTTTGTCGATATGTCTGCCTGCGCAATACTTGAGTAAATATATTCATTATCTTCTGTTTTACCATTACAGTACTAATGAGAAAAATGGGGGAAGGTTAATATATTAGGGGTATATATAGAGCTAGTGCTAAAGTGCTAGATAGCGCCTAGACTGCACAAAGCTAGATGTGTATAGCACAGGAACTGCTGTTTAAGGAAATAGGTTCTCATCTGTAAGAACTCACAGTTTTTTTCAGTTTTTCGGTTTTTGAACTTTTGACTTTTTCACTTCTATCAAGCATGGGACTCTTTAATAGTGTCCCACTAACTTTAAGCTCTTAGGTAAAATGTTAATATTAATGTTAATGTTAATTGGCATTTATAGAGCGCGTTATCACCTTCAGGTCTCTAAGCGCTTTAAGAGAGATCCCAGCCATTGCATGTGGGGAGTGTAAATGGTTAGATTACGTCCCAGTCCTCTGAAAAAAGCACTGTTTTCAGTTTCTTCCTGAACGGGACAAGGCCGTGTTCCTTGCGTACATTCTCCGGCAAGTTGTTCCAAATGTGGGGGATGGATGTAGAGAATGCTCTTCCTCCTTTAGAGGACAAGTTAAACCTGGTGCAAGCCAGGAGGCTGGCCTCCGAAGACCGGAGCACCCTGCTAGGAGTATATTTAGCTAGGCGGTCTTTAATATAGCTAGGGGCTTGGCCATACATGGCCTTGTGTGCAATGCAGAGGCCCTTAAACTTTGTTCTCACCGGGAGCTGGTGCAACTGTCTCAGGAGAGGGGTGGCGTGGGTTCACCTGGGCACTCTAAAAATGAGTCTAGCGGCATTGTTCATGATAACCTGTAATCTGGCCAGCAAGTTACCCGGGAGGCCGATATACAGAGAGTTACCATAGTCGAGACGTGACAGTATCAGAGCTGACACTGCCATTCTTAGTGTATTGAAGGTGAGAAGGGGGCAAGCTCTCGCAGCTGTCTCACCATGCCTGTACACATTCCCACTATTGTCGATAGCTGCTGGGTCATGGAGAGCTTGGCATCGATATTGATGCCCAAGCTTTTTAGAGCCACGGCCCGCTCTGGGTATGTGCCAAGTTCTTGTGGTCAAAAGAGTTCCCTCCAGGGGTTGGCGTCTGAGGTGACGGCCAGTACTTCTGTTTTGTCAGGATTCATTTTGAGGGAGTTGGCCGTCATCCAGTTAACAGTGAATTTCAAAATGTTTTGAAATCTTGTGTGGGCGATCGGGGCATTTTCTATCTGAATGATGATTTGAGTGTCTTCAGCATAGTTGTAGATTTGACACTCCATCTGGTTCAGTGCTGCTAGTAAAGGCTGGAGGTAGGCGTTGAAGAGGAGGGGAGACAGCGCCGAACCCTGTGATACCCCACACAACAGTAATCCTGGGTCAGACGCGTGGTCGCTCATCTGTATTCTTTGGGAACAATCCTTGAGAAAAGATGTCAGCCATGCAAGGGCCGTGTCCTGGATCCCCAGCTCAGAAATCAACCACATTAGTTGGTCATGGTTGACATTGTCAAATGCCGTGGATAGGTCTAGTAACACCAGGACACATGGCTTTTTCTTGTCGGCCCTTAATCTGACTTCCTCTAGTACAGACAGCATCACCAGTTCCGTGCTGTGATGAGCCCTTAAGCCTGCCTGGTTGAATTGCTGGAGGTGGTTGTCCTCTATGTGGTTGGACAGGGATTTTATCATGTGCTGTTCCAACACTTTTGCCAGGAAAGGGAGTTGAGAAATCGGCCTAAACATTTTTAGGTTTTTCGTGTCACCCCAAGGTTTTTTTTAGAAGCGGGATAACACGTGCTTCCTTAAAATTAGAGGGGACATGTCCTGTTGCAAGGGATTGGTTAAGAAGCGAGAGGACCTCGCTTTCTATCCCTGGTAAGGCTACCTTGAAGATCCTAGGTGGGCAGGGGTCTGCAGGTGACCCCGACTTCACTCGCCCTATTAAATGAGACAAGGAATCGTGAGTAAGAATAGGGAAAGTGGTAAGTGGTTTATCAAAGGTGAGGGGCGGTGGTGCTGGCGCCAAGGTACACAGGAATTTGGGGGTGTGATGGATTTTAGTTAATAGGTCCTTCAGTTTCGTTTCAAAGAAAGACTGGAAGTTGTTATAGTCTTCCAAGCAGAAGGAAGGCTTCTGTTCCCTGTCTTGTCTCAGCTATTTCAAAATTAGAAAGGTCTCTTTTTGTTTGTTGTCAGCGGCTGTAATTTTAGCTAAGTAGAATTCTGCTTTCCTTGTGAGAATTGCCTTTTTATAGATAGCAAACGTAGCATTATATATTCTAACAGGGCACCTGGTTCGTAAGCTTTCCGCCAGGCTCTCTCGCACTGGCGGAGAGTTTGTTTCAAGTTTCTTAAAACATCATTGAACCAGGGGGCCCCCTTACGTTTATCCGTAATTCCTCCCCTGCGTGTTGGGGCTACCCTATCAATAGTGTTCTTTAGCCTTGCCGACAGGGCAGCACTTCCTACATCAAGATTTCCCTGTGTAGGCGCAGAATCAGCTGATTTATGTAGTGTAGTGACCAGGACATCGGCACTAATTTTGTTCCAGCTCCGCAACACTTTCCATTCTGAAGGTGGGCTGGCTGCTTGCTTTGAAAGTGGGAACCGGCCACTAAGTACATAGTGGTCAGACCAGGGGCAGGGATTAATGGATATGGGACTGGTGAAGGGAAGGGGTGACCAGACCAGGTCAAGTGTGTGGCCTTTTTCGTGAGTGGGCCCATTCATTAGTTGGTGGAGTTCTAAATAGGTCAACGCCTCCTCTAGCTGTTTGACTTGGCTGTCTTTGAGGATCTGGTCCTAATGCAGGTTGAAATCCCCCATCACGACCATACATTGGTACCATGAGCAGATGTGCTTAACTAAGTCTATGAAAAGCTCAATGAACCTGGGTGGCATTCGTGGCGGAAGATAAACTACCAAAATAGCTAGATATGCTGTCTTGGAGTGAAACATGGCCCCCAACACATCGGCCCCATCAATGCTTTCTGTGCAGAGAGTCTCAGCCTTTAATTGACGATTATACAGGATCACAACCCCACTTCCTCTGGAACTAACAGGTCGATTGTGGCTTAGTGCTGCATAGTTTGGAGGCATGGCTGCTACTAAGTCCTGGGTTGAGGATTCTTCGAGCCAAGTTTCTGTGATACCTAAAATGTCCATAGTGTTATCTTAAAGGAGCAAGAACACCTCAAGATTATGTTTCTGCAGTGAGCGAGTGTTAAGGGTAGCCAGCCTGAGTCCGGTGGGCTATCAGGCCATACCGTCCTATGATGGTACGTAGTCTGATTTAGGCTGCCAGTATCCATTTGAGGTCTCAGAAGCCCTTCAGACCTCAGTGCAATGGCTACTTTGTTATTGAGTGGTGTTGTGCCTTGGTTTAGGAGCAAGAGTTCCTTTATGGAGTACAGGAGGCGAGGGCCAAGGGTCCTGGCCCCTGGTCCCGATCGGGCACGGACGGGCGCGGACGGGCGCAGACGGGCTTGCCTTAGGCATGCCTTCGGCGTGCCTGGGGGGCGTCCGCGCACTGCGCACTTGCTCCAGCTTTGCTATTAAGCTTGTGGCTCCTCCCACCAACCACTCCGCCCTGCTGTGCAGCGGCTGGCTCTCCTGAAACACTAGACCGTAATAGAACCGGAAGTGATCAAAATAGTTATGATCTGTAACCATCATAGCCCACCCTGTAAATTGATCTGCAGCTGGGCTAAGGGACAGCGCAGATTGTGCATAAACATATGCCTACACCTGTGTGCCCATGTGTGGGCTGAAACAGGAAGACGCCTGGTATCTGCATGCAGAAAGCCCAGTGGCAGATGAAGTCCAAAGTATAATGAACTTGATTTTACAGGAGACCTAAAGGGATTGCAAAATCCCAATTTGGATGTATGAGTGTGTGAAGATTGGCTCAGGGGGAGAAATATCTTAAGATTTTAGAGAAGTTGCCATCTTGAAGCCTTGCCAGAGTGCAGCATAGGGGTGGTTCGGGTAGTATAATGCATCCCCTAAGGAGCTAAAGGAGTGGAAGGATGGTTGGATGGGTACCACAACAAATGAAGGAAACTCACCCTCTCTTTTATAAACCTTTCATAGCCTCTGGGACTGAGATTTGGAGTGCAAAAATAAAGGAACAACCAGTCTGGGGTGACATACTTCTATCTTGAGCAGTGAGGACATCTCATTTGGGATCAGTGGTATGCTGTCCAAGGAGCCTTTGACAAGTTGGGGACTAGGGGCACACCAGCACTATTTGCACAAGATTTACTTCAAAGGGTGGGAACTGTTGTTGTAGCCCTTGCAACTTGCTGTGACAGGAGAGATTTCTCATCTTCCCAGGAGGAGCCCCAGTGCTTTTCCAACATGGTCCTGCATGGGTAGGTCCCCCAGGGCACCAGGATCACGAGCCTCTGCCTCATATAGTGCTAGAAAAAGTTGCTAAGGGAGCTGTATAGCCAGTTCCTCTACTTGGCCCAAAAATAAGTGTACCGGATGGAGTGGATGTGCTGGCCTGTGTATGTGCTGTGCCCCACAGAGGGACACTACACAGTGTAGGAATCCCAGCAGCAGTTGATGCATCAAAATTAAAGTAACCTGCAGGGTAAAGAATAGATGGGCCACAGTGACCTGGTGGGCCTCATGAAAAAAAAGTAAATAAAGGAAGAAAAAAAGTAAAGACAAGCCAGCTGAAGTAGAGACTAGCCAGAGGCATGGTCCTTTCAAAGCAACCGAAGACAACTGTTTTGGACAAAGGAGTGCCCTATAAGGTGCGAGGGCTTTGAAAATTTAACTATTGTTCTGTAATTCCTCAAGAAGGGCATGGCCTTCCACTATGTGTTATGTTTGGTTTTGAGTATGCACCCAGAGACTCGATGAGTCCCACATGTGCCTTCTTCAGGGAAGAAAGTGGTGCTTAATGTCTGTCAGAAAGAAGAATTTGTGGCCATTTGAAAAATGGGCTTATTGCCAGTCAACTAATAATGCTGAGCTTTTGTGTTGCTTGTTGGAGTGAGTTTTTGTCTTGCCCTACAAGTCATAGACACTCAGTTTGTGTGTTGTAGATCCGTAGTGGTTGCTTGACAATCGGGTGGAAACGGAGAAATGTTGGGTCTGATGTACCAAAAAACTGGTGGCAAACGTGGTTGCAAATTGTGCTCCATGTTTTTCTGACCAGTGTTTAATTTTGTGATGTGATCCATATAATAAAAATCTACATAACAAAATCTCCAGTTGCATGGGAGCACAGACCAAATGGTGTAATGAATATTATTTAGACATGTTGCTCTATGACACCCCCAGAGAAGTGTGGCTCACTGGTTAGAGGAGGCAGACCCGGACGCTGAGATCAGACCCGGGACCAGGGTTCAATTCCCGACGCGGCAGGGTATTGAGCCCAAAATGTCCATGGACTCGATAATTCTCGCTTCGGTGCCTACTGGAATCACAGGTTCACACTCTGCAACTCTGGGCAATAGCTTGCTTAATCTCCACTACAGCCCCCCGCGGCGGGATGCCTGGCTTTCACCTTGGGGATACCCAGTAGGGGCTATCTCACAGGGAAAAACCAGGACGGGTTCCCAATGCAAAGCGCTTTGAGACCTGGCGGTGATATTGCGCTATATAAAAACCTATCCATCCATCCAGTGATTGGCTACAAATACAGTGATGGCAGCCTGCAAGGAAGAGTAGACTACCATCCCTGTGTTTCCTTTCCCAAATGGAATTTTTTTATCAGGCTGTGTTCTTTAAAGGAACTGGAATTGCTTTAAAAACATATCCCATTTGGGAACATATCGGGGAGAAGCCTTTTTCCACGAAGTCACCCAAAACTTCTCCCAAAAAGGAAAGCTTACGCTTTGTGAATCAGTTACCACCTCAATTGAGGAGCTGGTAATTGTTTCATGGTTTGTGACCACAGTTGTGGTTGCCAAAAATTGATCTATACCACACCAATTTACAATAAGAAGGGGACACGCTTTCATGCCCCTTCCTGGTTGGGATTTGAGTTAGGTCGGTAAATACATTTATACATTTTGAACGTCACAAATGCTTTTTCGGCTTGTAAAATGGGTTTATTACATACCAAAAAGCCATATTGCAGACCCTGTAATTTTGTGAATTGCAGGGTTTAGGACACAAAATGGCTTGATATGTTAGGCCCATAGTTTCTTAGTGAACTGTTCATTTTTTGAAGCTGAAAAAGTTGTGTCAAACCCATGTTTGTTTTTTACTGTAAATTACCAATGTTATGATTGTTGCAGTAAAGCCAAAAGACTTATGAAATAGCATATTATAGTTATTGTCAGAAACTGCAGGCATATCATTTTAAACACCTTGACAAAGCCAGTAGGCCTGACTTTTTATTTCTTTACAAATCTTTATGTGGATTGCTATAGGCACACATAGGGATATTGCTGTTTCGGGAGTTAAAGTTTGCTGGTGCACTAATTATTCAGAATAGTGGGTGCAGTCTGCATTTAGGAGTTAGATCCCCAATGTGACTTTCTCTAGAGAACATGGTTTGCACCCTAGGGAGTTTACGGGCTCATATAGGAGGGATTCCAATTGGTATTTTCACCCTTCATCTTGTAAGTGTTTGTAATTGTCTATGTAGCATTTAGCTGTATATGTATATGTGTGTTTTCTTTATAAATGAAAAGACACTGATGGGATCAAAATGAATTGAGCATCATTTGATGTGTTGATGAGTTCTGAATTTCTGGCCTTCATCACCTCCATGAGTCCGTCTTGGACTGCTCTGCTTACCCTGAGAGTCATGTACTAGAAATAAAAGTACTAAAAGGTGTATTTGGTCCCTCCTGTGAGGATCTGCAGTATTGGGCCCCCAGGGCACCACGGTTAAAGACCCCAGTTGACACAATTGTGGTCCAGTAACCTCTGATTGCTCTGAGACCTCCCAAACTAATTTGTTTGCAAGCCTCATTTGCATAAGCTTCGGACAAGTCTTTACTTCAGATTTCTCTCATCTTCTAGTAACAACAGTACCTTGGGTTTAAATCAAATCATTTCAATCTGTGGGTGAAAACTATGCCATATGTAATGCATGGTCAATGCTCTACAAACAATAATCATCATTACAACATTGGCAGAGTCATCATGAGAATCCCACACATAAATAAATATTGTTTATTCTCTTTGGGAATTCAGTGAACTATTTTTGTGTCCAATAGAAAAACACGCTCTTGTGAGCAGACTATTTCTGGAAGTGAACTGCATCTTTCCCTACATTCTTACTAATAACTACTTACTACATTCCAAATCCTCTTAAAACATCCCACATATTACTACTATTCTTCACTCTTTCTCTGTGCCCTACCTGTATGTCATTTTTAAGATAACAGACACTCTTCAAAAGTTTCAGAGGGTTTATTGAAGTAAGGACAGCGACCCCTAGAAGTCACCCTCTCAGCTCCACAGCCAAGCTTCACTGCTGGGCTCAACAATCTAGATTCCAGCAGTAGAACCTTGTTGCTAGGAGATGAGATAAATACAGAAAATCACAAGTATAAGAAAACATAACAGTCATCTGATCAAATAAGGCATTAGTGGGGTTCTGTTCTTCAATGCAGTTAAAATGTGGGATCCTCGGGCACTCTTACAGCGGGATCCATTTGTCAACCTACAGCTCTTTCAGTGAGGTAGAGAGATGCCACTGCAAAACATCCTCTGTTATCTGGAGCATGGAACCTCTTTCACGATACCTCTGTCAAAGGCACCAGGTGAAGCGTCTGAAATCAGAGATACCCAAGAGCTACATGACCAAAGGCACCTCAAGAACACTGAAAAGGATAAAGTTCCTGACCTAAACCACTCTGGGAGGGAACACTAGATCCTCAGATATTGGTTTCTTTCTCACAACTGCCATGATTTCTCCATCACTTTGGTTTAGTTCCAACACCCCACTGATGACATCAAAATATGACTCCGCTATGGCTGACACTGTGTCTTTCTGCACAACTTAGACATATGTGATACACAGGCTTGGGAAAGCCAGAGATACATTGGCCTGATTTAGCAAAGTAAATACAAACATGTAGATTTACTAATACACCTAGGTGTAAATCTACACTTTTTTGCTATTCATCACTAAGTGTAGATTTACACCTACCAGTAGATTTCCATGTATTCAGCTGCTGGTGAGTCCCCGGAGAACAGGATTCTTAACATGTCATACTTAGGTGGAGATCTCCACCACAGAAGCAAATATCTCCCCATAGGAAAGTGTAGGAAACAATATTAAAATGTATTAATCCTTCACAAAAAGAGTAAACATAATATAAAATAGAATTGTAAAATCATTAAACATATGTATTAGTAACCTCGAACTAGTTGAATAAAATGTTACAGAGCATTCACTCATATTAAATATGCATTTGATAAAAATCCTAAAGACTAATTTAAAATATTCCCACACACATTAACCTTTAATAATTGAATATATTTTTTAACATTAAATAAAAATACCTATATTTTAAAAGTCTATTTTTTAAAATGTATTTAACATCAGTTCCCTCGGGGTGTTGAGGTCCCTGTTGCCATTCTTTTCAATAGGAGTTTGTTGCTGTAACTGTGAGTGAGTGATCACTTGTGGTGCTTGACTTATCTCCAAGGCTGAGCTGAAGTACATTTACTACTGTTTTGGCACCTATTTGACTGTTGTAATTTTCAACATGAAGTATGTGAATACCAATGGGATTACTCTTTTAATGGTGGGTGTTTTTATTTACATTAGGGGTGGGTGGAACTCACGGAGCTTCAGTCCATGGAATTCAGCGGAGTTACATAAAAACTCCATGAGATTATGCGGAGTTCCACGAGCAGGCGGAATTCGGCATTTTGCGCTGCTAACTCTGATTTTTAGCACCAGGTGCTGTAAAATCAGCATGAACTGCACCACGCAGTGCGCCAGAGGACACTACTTCTTTCTGCCACTCAAGTAGATTTTCTACTCAATCTGCAGCATTCTGAATGCCAACGGTCGCAATCTGCCGCAACGACCCACGTTGAGAATTCTCCCCGGGAGATGTTCTAGCACCCGAAAAGCACACTAGGGGATGCAAAAACTCTGCAGTGCGGTGGTTGCTTTAGTTTTGCTGGAACTGTGGACTAAAGTCCGTAAACTCCACCTGCAGAGCAGAATTATTTGCCCACCCCAAATTTACATGCCCTTCCCTCATCTCTCCTTACTCCTCCATAAACCCGCACATTTAGGAGTACATTTTCCCCATTTTCCAGCCTCTTCCACTGGTTGTTCCCACATTTACTAATGACTTGACCTGTGATAAACTGTTACCCTACACAATCGATTGAATTATAAACCTCATAGTGATTCAATAATCACAGAGAGTCTTTCTGAATTAGGCTCAGGGAGATAAATGTATTTTCCCAGGGCCACAAAACATGTTCAAGTGGAGAAACTGGGATTAGAAATCCACCTTCTGCTTCCACACAATGTACGTTTGCAACTAAATCACATATATCTAACATAGGTTAAAGACTGCGCCATCCATCCCAGATGTTTAAGATATTCATGGAAAATAAATACGAATTTAGTGAACGTAAACAGAACTGATTTTCGTTGCTTTTCTAACATATGGCTTGGATCTGGGCCCTGTGAACTTGTATTTTACATGATATTATCTCCATCTCAAGCTCTTCATTAACTAATTATCCTAAAAAATGTGTGCTTTGTTAAAATATCCTTTTTTCATATGCTCAGTACTCTTTCTTTTTTAGCCCATTTGTGGTCTGAATACCATAAAGTGCTCGGGGGGCGTTACTTTGTACTAAGATGCTATTTAGCACCATATTACACATGAGAAATGTGTGCACTTTTTCAACATTTCTTCTTGCGACTGTTAGTACAGTTTTGAAGCAGCCAATACTATGGTTCCTATGTGTTTCCTCCAAATGTGAGTACCAATTCTTAGAACGCCAAAACAAATCTTATATCATTTTTCAATTTTCTTGATGCAATCTGTATGCACAAACCTGCTCCTGTTTCTCACCCTCTTCTCTGCCTCATTGACTTCAATATAATAATCTGTTATATTTGCATGCATTAAAAACTCGATATTTGTGATGTAAATTATTGTAGTGAAATATTTATGTTTGCCTGAGCTGTAAAATGTAATTAGTTTTAATCTTTTGGAATTGAAAACTCGATCTGGCCATTTAAATACATCTATTAAAAGAGTCAATGGGAGTTCATTGATTCCACCTTAAATTAAATTAAACTTGACTATTTTTCAGTCATGAGTGGCTTCAACTTTTTGTAGCTTATTTCTGTGCCATGTTTTATAGTATTCATACCTGTCATTACTTTTTACTGGAGATCACAGGAGTTCTAATTTTTAAAAATATGCACTTTTTCTATTTTTCTCTATTACTAGCATCCAACCTGGTCTGATAAAACAGTGTCCCGCCATTTAGTGCTACATCAAGTCTCAAAAACATACATATGCTCTTGGAAGCGTTTTGGTCGAAGTACCTTTTAACACAGGACAAATTGCCTTTGTTAGAATTTAGCGGATGTGATTCTCCATCACAAATGTGACAGATATCCAGCCGCGGCCCGTGCAGATAAGAGCGGTGAGGCCGGGTGGTGGGGGATTTCGACAGACGATGACAAGGGAAGATTCATTTGTTATTTAATTTTCCTTCATGGTCGTCTGTCGAATCCCCCCCAACCCAACCCCACCACCCCACCGCCCTACCGCTCCTACCTGCACGGGTCGTGGCTGCCGATATCCCGTCTGCCATATTACCGTTGCTATAGGCGATAATGCACTTTCAGTACAGTGGACGGTACAGCTGCCTCACTTGTGACAGATTATCCCATATCTCAATCTCTAAATTAGGTGCAATGTTACATACAATACTGTGTAGACTTTTTCCATGGGCCCATACTAACAGTACTCAAATAGCCACAGGTATATATATGTCATTTGTGAGCAACAGGCATAATGTGCAGTAGGCCTGGTGTTGCCATACAGCAAGTAAATTCTGAACTCGTTTTGGAACTTGATCTTTCTGCCTTGTCCTCATGCAGATCATACAGAACCATGTTTCTGTATTTCCCCTCTTTTTCACTGTCCCTTGCCCCGCCAACGTGTTGGTTGCCACAATGCCAGGAAAAATAACCTCTCTTGGCATTAAGGCCCTCATTAGAAGACGTGGTAATTTATGATAAATCCTGCACCAGGTACTTACCAATACTGTGGGGTGTGTTAATTGCCAGTGTGGGATTTCCTCCTAAGGGTTTTTGACGCTCTGGATGAGTGATAAACGTGGGAATCAACGCTGACACACTGATTTCTGCAGTTTTCTACCCTAACCGAGCACTTTTGATGATTTTTCTTTCAAAATGTGATCCAGCAATTTACAGATGTGTGGATTTACCCGCAAAACGTGTAATTCTGGTTCTTTTTTAAATGTCCCTTTCCACCCGAATCTAGATTACAACTGGCTTTGTATTGAGCACCGAATCACACTCTTCTGCGTTGGGGGGAAATAGGTGGTAATGACAGGTAAATACTGATACCCTTGGGTATGGTATTTACTAGCAGCTGTAAGTAACACCAATTCTGAGTTCTGTTGGTCTGAGTGACGTATAACATGCTGTAGAGGTTTTTTATGCTTGTTTAACAACTTGCGCAATGTAGCCAGTTTTTTTCTGGCAAATTGCAGACATGCGGTAATTGCCTCAAGTTATAATTACTTCAAAACTAGGAATCCTGGTTAATGATCAAACTACCATTTGTGCGCAAAACAAGATTTCCTTAGAACTTGGAGTGAGCGGCTTAGTGTTTTTTGCGCTGAACGCCCTATATTCGTTGACGCCTTATGTTGTATCGTCCCTGCCTGACCTTGTGCCGAGACAGGGCAGGCGGCTGGAGGAAGAGGTGGAGGGAAGTACAGGAAATGATGTGAAGTGGGCAGTTCGAGAGAGACACACTGAAATAAAGAAGTGTACCTCTACAGCTCCTGGCTCCTGGTCGTCCTTTGGGGGGGTATATGTTACACTGGCGACGAGGGTGGGATTGTGAAACCCCCACTGCAGGTGTCGTATCGTCCCTGCCTGACCTTGTGCCGAGATAGGGCAGGCGGCTGGAGGAAGAGGTGGAGGGAAGTACAGGAAATGACGTGAAGTGGGCAGTTCGAGAGAGACACACTGAAATAAAGAAGTGTACCTCTACAGCTCCTGGCTCCTGGTCGTCCTTTGGGGGGGTATATGTTACACCTTCGAACTATTGTTTTCAGATCAACCCTTGCCTGGGACTCATCTGAGTCCCAAATACTACTTACTATGTTATTTTTATATATGGTAACAATTTCAGCCTAATAGAAAAGCTAGAGTCAAGCAGGAGTATGAAAACTAATCAATTTCTGCTTGGGCAGACAATAAAACAGGCCTTTGGATCCATTCTCTTGTCCACTTGTTCATTGTTGCCTGCAGGGACTCCTGCACAAGGTTGTGGATCTCGGGGAACCTACCAAATGCCCCAGCACCTACACTGCCCAAATGATGTTTAGCTAAATTCTGACCTATATTTTGGTGGTTTGCACCATTCATAGGCTGATATCTTAATATCAATTTGGTATTTCAGTCCGCATTTGAAAGGGGTGGTACCACATTTGCCTGGACATGCTCCATGTAAATCAGGCCTGCCCAGTTTCTGATACACCAATTGTGCTGGTTTGTGTGTGGACGGCCAATGGGGAATCATCCTGTTGGGATATATCACCAGCTATCAACCAGCATTATGTGATTGGTCTGTACAATTGTTTACCGACCCTATGTACGCCAGGAAGTAAGCACCATCTGTTTACATAAGTATCGTCATATTTACCAGTGAAGACCTCAAACATGTGACAAGTAAACAATTTCTTAAACTTGTAAGCCCAAAGATAAATTAATGCAAGAACTACCATCTTTAACACAAAGTAACCTTTCTTACAATACACATTGTAATGTATTTTAATGCGTTCATTCTGTTGTGAGATTACATTTCATGTCGTGCAAATTCAAGAATACCTATAGTGGGGTTCTTTAGGTCACCTGTAGGGATCGTTCAGAACAACCTAACTCATTTGGGGTACGGGCAAATGCCCCTGACCCCAAGCACAACTGTACCAACCCTACCATTTATTTTGTGTACATTGCCCTGTAGTTTTGTTTTATTACTGGTATCGCTGTGAATTGTGATTTGTGTGTATATACTGAGATATTAATAATGTATTATGCATTTACAAAAACACATGGTCCTGGCTAGACATTCACATTTTTATTGAAACTGTCAAAAGTATGGTGCACTGTCCCTGGACTCCACTATTTACCACTTCCTTTCTAGACATAGACTGTTTGTCCACATCCACTGGAGAATCCGGGACATTTGGAAGAGCAATCTCAACTTTGACAGCCCACCATTACCCCTGTGACTGCAATAGTTGGGGATTAAATACTGGCTTATGAACTATGTTAGCCCAATTTTTATGACACCTTCCTGTCTTTTTTAGCACTCGGTATGAAGTCAATGACTTCATCAATAAAAGACTACCCTGCAAAGATCCACAGTACATTAATCAGGAACCTAGGGAAAGTGGGAAGAAATGTTGCCCACCAACTTGTTGGCGAAGTGGATCTGGGTGCACGTTTGGAAGGTGATCAATATCCTCATTCACAAAGGTGCATTTGGAGATTGAGATTTGCATTGACTACCATTCATAATAAGAAGTTTGGAACTAAAGAGGTGGTGCAATGGATCCATGGTGTGGATGCTTTATGCAATGATGTTCCCTGCCCTAAGTTTACTCACTACACTCTGAAGCCCAGTATGTGGTCAACTATAAAATCAGTCTGCAGGTCTCCATCTTTTGCTCACTCTTTCTAGATGGACAGTCTTAATAATCCTGCTTTACCAAGTCCCACACCTCCTCTCCCAGATTGCTGTGATAGAGCACACTTGTACTCTTTTGAACTTGAACCAGAACATGATGTGGATTACATATCACAGACATCAGTGTAAGTTCTATGGGGTACCTAACCACGCCTAAATCACCTGTGGTAAGGCAAGCTTTAAGTTCTATTAGAGACTGTGTACAGCACTCTGCAGGGTATGGGCCTAAACCACTTGATAACTTATGTACACAGTTTGAAAAACTTTGTTCAAAATCCCAGCACACCAATACATAGATTTCAACAAATCAATGAGTTCAAAATATATGACATAAACATTAGAATCATATGTGTTTTTTAATGTCTTTTTCTTGTTCAGGTCGTTCGGGACAAGAAACCCGCGACTTCCTCAGGGCTTATAAATATCCACTCAGTGCTAAGCGCCTTCTGGCTGGTTATTTTTCCGTCCCAGCCTAAGTATGGCTGGGCAATATTGATAATAGTTCGTGATCGTGGCTTCTAGGAATTATTCTATTTAAATTTCAAGATCCGGGACGTATATTAAATTCCGGACGTGATTTTATCGAGTCCACCAGACACGCAATATCAAGCTGCAACTTTCCACTCACACATGAGAGCGACACGGAGACGCCGACGGATGCCATGGCGGAAAGTTGCAGCTTGATATATACATACAGTGAAAACACTACAAATTAACACAACACAGATTGCATACAAATAAGCATTCTTTATATAGACTTAACACAAGACCACAAATGACAAAAATCCACAATACTGTACTTAAAATAGACTTAAAGATGGTAGAAGTCACTTAGTTCAAGTTGATGATAAATGTGACACAGTTCTAACAAAAGTACCTGGATGCGTAACGCAAAACAAACAAAAGGTTTGCAGAGATGGAAATGCGTTGGTTCCTTGCTTGGGGGAAGACGATGCGTCGCACCTCATTGCTTGCGCAGAGTAGAGGATGCGTCTTGGTCCTTACCAGTGAGGAGGTGATGCTTTGATTCTCGTACTGCGCTCCGGTTACGAATCCGATGTGACAATCTGGTGTGATACGATAAGATGGCGCACTCGATGGGATGACGTGAATACGATGTGTGCATGCCCGGCGGCCGTGCGGTGACTCTGTAGCTTTGGAACCGCGACAGGCCCTGTGACACGCTTCTCCGGTGATGCAACAGTGACCTCTGCGGTGGCGACACACTTCTGCGGGGTTGTGTCGAGTAACAGCTTTGACGAAGGCACGCTTCTCTGTTGATGCAGAGGCGAGCTTGCGGCTGCAACATGCTTCTCGGGCGATGCAACTGCAACAGCTGCGACTGCAACACGCTTCTTCTTGTTGAGTCGCGCTTCCAGCTCCCAGTGACATGCCGGCTTCTGCGGACAGAATTCCCAGCAAGAAAATTCAGAGGGGAGGTGGTAGTGAAGTCTTTTGTCCCTGAGACTTCAGCAGGAGGCATGCACAAATTCAAGCCCTTGGAGTAATATTCTGCAAGATGATGAAAGTTATTTGAAAGTTCCTTTTCCTCTCCTTGGCACTAAAGACACCACTGTAGGCCAACCCAGCAGCACTGCACACTGGGAGGGGGGCAGTCCAAATCCTACAGCTTCCTTGGTTCTTCTCCTTGGCAGAGGTTTGACTTGTTGTTCCAGAAGTGATCTAAAGTCTTGGGAACTGGGTACCCATATTTATACTGCAAAATCCTTTGTCCTCTGAAGGCAGAGGCGCCTGTACCTAGTCCAAACCAGTTCTGTGCAGTCCTGGAGCACTTTGTTTAAAGGACTTCTTTCCTTTGGCAGATGAACCAGGGTCCTCAGACACACCACAGGAGGTGGAGCCAGCATTGTGGAAGGCAGGCACAGCCCTATTCAGGCCCAGGTGCTACTCCTACCACCCATCTACATGCAGATAGGTCTATTCATCCTTGTGCTGACTCACCCTGTCTCCTGGAGCCACCCCATCCCCTGTCATTCACAAACCAGACATACAATACACACGCTAGCAGAGGCAGTCTGGATGGTTAGGCAAGAAAATACCTACTTTCTAAACATGGTATTTTCAAAGACAGAATGTTAAATCCTACTTCACTAAAATATCTATTTTATCATTCTGGGTTCAGGCATACTAAATTCGAATTTCTACCATGTTCCCTGGGTCACTTAGGATTATAAGATGTCATAATCAAATGCCCATTCTGGCCTATAGGGACAGGTAGCCTTGCAATAGTGAAAAACGAAATAGGCTCTAATTCACTATCAGGTCATGCCACACACATCAGGGCATAACCTACCTTTTACATACAATGTACCCTACACTAGGGCCTACTTTAGGGATGACTAAAATGTAGAAAAGGGAGGGTTTGGGTATGTGAAAGTGGGTGCACTTGCTAAGTCAACATGGCAGTACTAGACAGCACACAGGCTCTGTAATGGCAGGCCTGAGACACACTTTACAAGCTGCTTCTGTGGGTGGCACAATCAGTGCTGTAAGACCACCAGCAGCATTTGATTTACAAGCCCTGGGCACACATGGTGCACTGTACTAGGGTCTGACAAGTAAATAAAATAACTCAATCAAGGAGTCACTAATCAATACATCAATTTAAAATAGGGAGCACTTGCACTGAATAGCAGTGGGTCCCGTATATCCAGTTAGCCGCCTGCATTATTCACTATCCTGAATCCAATTCCAAGAACTGTCCGAGGGGACCGCAACGCAACGCTCGCCTCTTCTTTGGGCCGGCCATTTACAACCAGCACACCGGATAACAGGGACTACAACTCCCAGCATTCCCGGGGAGGTGCGCTGACACCAGCATCACAAGGAAGCGCCAGGAGGCGCTTCAAAAGTGGGCGCGGCATCCCGCTCCGTGGGAGGCGTGCGGGCGGTCCCTTCCAAGCCCGTCAAGAGGCAGGAAGAGGCT
Organism: Lissotriton helveticus; assembly: GCF_964261635.1. Classification (NCBI taxonomy): domain Eukaryota; kingdom Metazoa; phylum Chordata; class Amphibia; order Caudata; family Salamandridae; genus Lissotriton; species Lissotriton helveticus. The sequence continues at coordinate 629,847,517 of NC_136071.1, read as the reverse complement.
GGGCTGGGCCACCCCCCTGAAATCTTGAACCCTAAAATATTGTCCCGATAAACTCGGCAACCCATTGAAGGATAAAGGTACTGTGCAGTGATATAGATAATTCTTTGATTTGTTAAACCTATAAAGTCATTTTTAGAATGGAAAAATGTAAGGGGGTTGCGGGGACGCTAGATGCTAATTTGGTTAGGGCGGAGTCACTCTTAACTCACGAAATAGAACTGACTGAGCGACGCCTTTCCTTGGACCCGTATATCCTGCAGAGGCAATGAACAACAGATATTCTTTCACCTGCATTGGGAGACACAGCCTGAGAATTTTTGCCCAGCATCGTTACAAGTGCTTCACTTGCCTCTTCCCCTCCTCCATCCGAAATGCCCCTAAACTCTCCAGTAGTGCCAAGTAGAGTCACTAGGACTAGGGCTTTAAAAATGTTGTATCACAAAAGGTTGAGTTACTGCCAGACAAAAGAAAGCGGGTGAATGGGATAAGAAAAACAAAGGGTGGCAATGGTGGTAAGGTCACTCAAGCTATTGCTTGTGCTAACACTAACCATAATGGAATTTCTTTCCACCTGAAAACCATCTCAGTTGAAACCCAAACTGACATGATTCTGCCCTTACTTGTGTTGAGTATTGTTAACACCAAGGGAGGTATGACTGAGGTTGATGCAGAATTGAATGACCCAGGGATGGGAGCAGTTTTAACTTGTGTCCATGAGTTGGTTGAAAACAACTTTGCTCTACTGTGGGTTAAAATTAACGTCTTAGAGTCTGCTATAAAAACTTTAAGCTGTAATAATAAATGGGTCCGCAACTAACCTGAATGGAAAGAGATGACTCAAGGACAATGGTGGATAGTCGCTTACCACTTGTACATGATGGGAAAACCAATAGAAATCACATGAATAACCTCATTCCTAGCAATGGGGAAAGTAGCTTGGAGGTGCTACCTGAAGGGCTGAATATGATAGGTTTGCAGGGTCCACAAAATGGATATATGACATCCTTAGTCAAAGGAGACGGTGTGAGTGCCCCCACTAGGATCCTGAAAGACGAGGTAACTAATGACTCTTAGATTCCTAATATGGAGGTACTACGTCTTCCTCCGGCTTCGTGCCCTCATGTGTTAATTTTGGCTGGTGTCCCTGCACTAAGGGCTGGGCAGAGAGAAAACTGGAACGATCTAAGGAATAAAACTGTCGACTGGTTGACTAAACATAAGAAATTTCATCCATCGGACATTGATGAGATTTTAATGGCTCGCAGAGTAGGGTGGCTAGGGCAATCTACTAAGAGCATAAGGGCCGATTGTATTGTGGTTAACTTTCGCAGGCCAAAGGTGGTTCAATACCTTCTACACCAACGTGATGCAAGTTCTGCTCCTAACATTGGGATCAGTGCGCTCCCTTTAGGATATTTTTATAAACCGCAAGCTGGGAATATAGGTAATAGATTTTCACCAGTCACGACATCTAATAGTTTTCAAGCATTGTCAGACCTGGATCTTCAAGACTGACAATTACATAAAGTTCAACAGGGAAGAGTACTGGCAACTGCCCCTAATGCTTTGGGACCTATAATTACTGACAAGGTAGCTGCTGGAATTCACTTTAGTACTTTAAAAAAGGAGCAAGGAGAACTAAGTACGAATATCTGCCAAAGGGACCAGATAGGTAACCTTAATAATAGTTAGAATGATATAGTATGTTGGAATCCTGAAGAACTATTAAAACGCATTGTGGATACGAATAGTGTGGATGCTGAAATAGATTTGATAATTCAGAGTAGCGAGCGGGATATTATAAATGATGATTTTAACTGTGAACTTGCTAACGATTGTGAGGAAGTCCCAAGATCAGAAAATTAGGTTGAGGGAATAGACTATGAACAAAATATGGGAGATTGTAAAACACAGATAAAATTGACTTCATAGAATATTGCAGGGATTAAGAGAAACCTAAGGGATGTAGTATGGCAGGAATACATTAGACAAAGTGAAATATTATTATTTCAAGAAACTTGGGCCTTGGAAAGCCCTTACAAGGTAGGCTTTAAAACTTTTAGTGTTGCTGCTATCCCGTCAGTTAGTGGGATGCCCTCTGGAGGTCTTGCATCTGGATAAAAACTTTAGGTGTTGATATTAAGCAAATTGATTCCTCGTGCCAGGATATTTTGGGAATAAGGTTTCTAGCGCCTGATAAAAGGGAAGTCTACATCTTCTATAGTATACCGAACCTAGCCAATAAGGAATCGGAAGTTATTGAACATCTGGATCAACTTTTAACCACAGTTAACCAAAGTGCCTTGATAATTGTGCGGGGTGATTTCAACCACAAATTCGAACCTGAGGTTGGATTTGAAAACATTTTTGAGGATGAAGATATGTCTAACAACATCCCATCACTGGACAGCAGTCCAATAGTACTCTGCACATCTGCTGTTGCACAGCTATAAAGACTGGTTTCAGGTTATGGCCTACGTGGCTGTAATGGCTGATTGCCTTCTGATAGCCCAAATTTACCAACATTTACCAGAGGTAGTTCCAAAAGCTGTATAGATTATATATTGGTATCTATCCCTTTGTGGCCCATGGTATGTGATCTAGTAATTGAGTTTTGAACAGAGAGTGATCATTTCCCTTTATGTCTGACACTCGCGGCCTCTCTCTTTCAGCTAAGTACCTTAAGGAAAAGCGATTCTAGTAGTAGTCCAATTGAACCATTATTAACGAACAATCATAGAGCACTTAGATGGCCCTTGATAATGTGAAATGAAATGACTATTAAAAAGATTTATGATATTTATGTTGGAATAGTTTCCCCGTACATAAACCTACCTATAACAGAGTCCAATTATGGGAATGCACGATAGATTGGTAGAGGAATTAGGGCCAATACTAAGTAAGGCTCCTAAAGAATATAAAAAGGGGATATCAGAGGTAGCTAAACTGGAGAATCCATGGTACAATAAAGAATGCCGCGATGCAAAAAAAGATCTGATTCAGGCACCAAAGGTCAAAGATATAGTAACCCTAAGGGAAAAAAGGATCTACTAAAGAGGTTACTAACCCAGGCAAATACAAACAGGGAAGATAACATTTAGAATGAGTTAATTATTGCAGGCAAAACAAATGACCATTCAACCTTTTGGCGTTTGATATCCAAGGGTAACAAAAAGGGGAAATGTTATAAGGACCTTTTTCTAGATGCAAATACCTGGGTAACTCATTTTTCCCAAATCTACTCATCCTCTATCAATGATATTGATTGTAGTTTACAAGATTACCAAATTCTTCCAAATAGTGCCCCATTACATTTTAGTATGGAGGAAACAATGCTAGCAAAAAATGCAGTAAAAGTAGGTAAGGCACCTGGACCGGATAAGATACCAGGTGATTTATGGAGATATGAAAAGGAAGTTTGGGCTCCCTATATTAATCTTTTTTGTAACTCCGTGCAACATGTGCACTGATACCGGAAACGTGGAAGGGGGCAGAGATTGCAACCAGTTTTAAAAAGTGCAACCGCCATGACCCGTCACATTATCGACCGATTAGTTTAATCGATGTTTTACAAAAGATATATGCATGCCAAATTTTAAATAAATTGAGTGATTGGATTGGAGAGCATAGTATTTCATCTAAGTACCAGGCAGGTTTTAGAGCCAAAACTAGCACAATTGACCAGGTTCTCAGATTCCTTTGCATAATTTGGAAGTGTATTACAGTTAGGAAAGCCCATTTGTATATTGCCTTTGTGGACCTTAAGGCAGCCTTTGACGTCATCCCCAGAGATCTCATGTGGAAATCGCTAAAAGATCAGGGTGTTCCAGGAAAATCCTCGTGCAGATAATAAGACTACACAAGGATAATTTTTCAAGGGTTAGAGGGGTTCCAAATGGTGAACTTATTGATCATATACAAGTAAAAAGAGGGGTAAGGCAGGGATGCGCATTGGCCCCTACCTTATTTTCGTTGTATGTCAATGATATCCCTGAATACCTCTTGGGCTGCAAACATGATTCTCCCAAGCTAGGGGGGTGCCAGTACTGGCACTTTTATTTGCTGATGATACAATTTTAATATCACAAACCCCCAAAGGTCTGCAAGCTTATTAAATACTTTTGAAATTTATTGCGAAAAGAAGGGCCTGGAAATAAATTCTACCAAAACGAAATCTTTTTCACAAATCTTTTTAAAAACTCAACTGTCAAAAATGAGAGGATAGAATATGTGCTAAATTTTAATTATCTAGGCATCACATTGGACACTAAAATGAATTGGAGACCACAGTTGGAAAAAAGTAAAACCATACTTCTCAGTGCCAATAGTAAGGAAGCACTAGAAAAATGTGTCCAAAGCCGTTTCCCCACCCTTGAGTTATATAAATATAGGGTGCAATCTGCATGCCTATACGGGGCTGAACTGTGGGGCCACGTAACAAAGAATACTTTTATGGTGGTCAAGAATACATTCTTTAGAAAAATATTGAGTTTACCAGTGCGTACACCATTAATGCCAGTAGTAATGGATCTAAATATTCGTCACACTGACCAGCAGGCAGTTTTACGGTCATTACTGTTTTGGGTCCGCCTGTGGTCAACAGATGAACTTGTTCATTATAGAGAAGTCTAGAGGAAATTCTTAAAATTAAAAATTGTACCAGGTTGCCATGGTTAAATCATGTCCGTGATTGGTTTTATAAACTAGGACTCAAGCATTTTTGGGAAGATCCCTGTGGATTGTCTATGGATTCCCAAAAAATTGTTGAAATTAACTTTCTGGGCTTTTAACCAAGACACCTTGTCCCACTGCTCAAAACTAGGAAAATTATCTACAAGGTTCCTCTCAATAAAATTAAATGGGAAATTTGAGTCTTTTTTGGACAAATACAACCACTGCTCGTTAAATATCTTTATTTGAACTTTCGCTACGGTGTTCTGCTGATAAAGGCAAATACAATAAAATGGGCCCGTAGCGATAGGGATGTAAGCGATGGTTGTGCTATATGTCATACAGGTGCAAAAGAAAATGAATTGCATCTATTATTCTTCTGCCCAGCTTACATATATTGCAGGAGGAAATGGATTAAACTCATTTGTCAGCTATTGGGCATTAGATCCTGCTATGAGGCAGAAAGAATATTGCGATCAGATACAACGCAAGTAGTAGTTTTTAGTGTTAGTAGATATCTGTTTGTTGTAAATTTAATAAGAAGGAGAATAGGGTTGAAATTTTAGACATTTATAGGAACTTGTGTGGCTTTACTAAATCTATATTTAGGCTTATGCCTTCCTGGCTTTGCACTAGTGGGATCATGACCTATTACATATCATACTAGGTGCATGCTATGAAATTTTGTATATTTTTAATAGATCCATTAATAGATTAGAATTGTTAAACTATAAAAGATGGATTCGTTTTTTGAATGTATGAACTTAATTATTGCGCAAATGCCATCTTATCACCAAATGTATTTAATGATGGGATTTAACTTGTATTTATTGTATTTTTAATGTCTAAGAAAGGTCTTGTATTGGGACATTGATTCTCAATAACTGCGTACTTGTCTCGCGGGGTGCCCTTTGTAATGTTATAATATGATGCTTTTATTCTGAACGATATGAATTTAATGTAATCTTTTATGGTTTCTTAAATCGAAATAAAGATTATTGACACAACATGAAAAGCAGTGGCACAGTGCCCAAAGCATATAAACCAGCAAAACATATCAAAAACAGAGGAGGCAATCAGTGAAAAATGGAAGGGAGACTCAAACCAATGGTACTAGGTATAACACGTGTCCCCTCCAGCTGAAATGTGGGGAGATATACCCTTCCCCTTGGGAGTTCTCTCCACTAAGGCGGAAAAATCTGGACAGACCATCAGCATTGGCGTGCTCTGTACCAGGGCGGTATCCCACCATAAAGTCCATCCCCTGTAGGGAAATGGACCATCTCAACAACTTTGGGTTCTCACCCCTCATCTGCATCAACCATCTGAGGGGCCTGTGGTCTGTCTGAACCCGGAAGTGAGTCCCAAACAGGTATGGTCTCAACTTCTTCAATGCCCAGTTCACAGCAAATGCCTAACGCTCAAATGCACTCCACCTCTGTTCCCGTGGAAGTATCCTCCTACTGATGAAGGCTACAGGTTGGTCTAGGCCCTCCCCATTAATTTGTGAAAGAACAGCTCCCACACCATGCTCTGAAGCATCTGTTTGGACAATAACTTCCTTTGAGAAGTTGGGCGCCTGAAGCACGGGTACTGTGCACATGGCAGTCTTCAGGGCGTCAAAAACCTTCTTACAGGTGTCAGTCCAGTTCACTGTCTTGGGCTGCTTCCTGGAAGTCAGCTCAGTCAAGGGTACAACAATGTTGCCATACCCCTTGACAAACCTCCAGTAGTGCCCAGTGAGTCCTAAAAAGGCTCTCACCTGTGTCTGGGTCAGGATGGTATCAATCTTGGGTTGTAGGGGCGCCACCTGGTGCCCCAAGTACACCACGGAACCCTGCCCGATCTGGCACTTATTCCCCTTGATCTTGAGGCCTGCCTTTCGCAGTGCCATCAACACTTCCCAGAGGTGGCGCAGAGGTTCTTACCAACTGGTGCTGAACACTGCAATGTCATCCAGGTAGGCTGCACTGAAATCCTTATGTCCAGCCAACACCTGGTTGACCTACTTCTGAAAGGTGGCAAGGGCATTCTTCATCCCAAAGGGCATAACCCGGAATTGGTAGTGCCCATCTGGAGAATGCTGACCTCTCTTTGACCCCATCAGTTAAGGCGATCTGGTAGTACCCAGACGTTAAATAAATTGTGCTGAGGTACCGTGCAGCCACTAACCGATCAATGAGCTCATCAGCTCTGGGGATGGGGTGCCCGTCAGTCCTGGTGACTGAATTGAGTCCTCGGTAGTCCACACAGAACCAGAGTTCGGGCGTGGCACCAGTTGCCGCAGACTTTGGGACCAAAACCACTGGGCTGACCCAAGGGCTGTTAGAGGACTCAATCACCCCTAAGGTAAACATCTTAGAGACCTCCTCCTTGATGTAAGCTCTGACCCAGTCAGTCACTCTGTAAGCCTTGTGCTTCACAGGAGAACTGTTCCCAGTGTCCACATCATGGACACATTACTCAGTGACACCAGGAACCAGGGAGAACAAATCAGAGAATTGCCCCAACAGTTGGTGACAATCATTCTGCTGCTCAGGGGTCAGTGTGGCAGAGAGGATGACACCATCCACTGACCCATCTTGCTCTGTAGCAGACAGGAGGTCAGGAAGAGGCTCCGTCTCCTCCTCCATTCCATCGCCTGTCGCTAGGAGCATGCCCACTTCGGAACTTTCTAAGTCGGGCTTCAGGCGGTTAACATGCAGGACCCGCAAAGGGTTCCTTGGAGATCGCAAGTTCACCAGGTAGGTGACATCACTCTTGCGCTCCACCAACTCAAATGGTCCGGTCCACCTGTCCTGGAGCACACAGGTCTCCACAGGGGCTATGATCCAAACTTTCTGACCAGGTGACCGAGACTCTACAATCAGCATAGCTTGATGACGACGGACAGCGTGACTTGACAATGACAAAGTGCCTGCAACGTATAGGGGTTCGTCAACAAAACTTCCATCGATGGAGCAGATCAGCGCCGACGCTCACCTCAGTCCACGGGATCAACGACGATGCAGCGCCTACCCGATTTGAGTCCTCAACATTTACACTTTGCTCCATATACTTTACACATTGTCTATTTAGATATGCCTGCCTGCTCTGTGCCAAGCTACCAGATGGTGAGCAGAGGTTATCTTTTAGTGTATACCTAGCTTACCCTGACTCTGAGTGATGATTCCTCCTTGGGCAGGTGCATACGTCTTCCAACAATAATCCCCAGTTCTAACACCTGATTTATAATTTGGTGGGCAGTCCGCTCTCCGCCAGGGTGACAAAGTTTATTACTCCATCACCCGGACGGAGGTGCTGCCAGTCAAATTTAGAAATTTCTGCTGGCCCAATGGACAGTTCTAGCATTGGCACAAAACACTGTCACAGTAAACATACAATGTTCTTTTTATTTTCAAAAAGAAAATCCCAAAGCAGGATTTTCTTTTTGAAAAAAACCCCAAAAACTATGCTCCCGTTGCCATGTTTTTTTTGTGGCGGTGACAGGGATTCAAAAACAGCGCCATGTCAGGCCATCTAAATTACAGATATACAGCCACACCTCCGATGGCACTTACTCCATCAGATCCATAATCAAAGGAAAGTGAGCTCGGAAATTAACAGGTCCAAACAGTATCACATTTTCAATTTTTAATCTTACCCCTGTATATTTTACCCATATTAAATGGTATATTTTTTGATACAGGAGGTAATTTTACTCACAACTAAGGATCCCCACCAGTACTTTCCCTCTGAGGGAGGCGGTACTCACTTAGGGAAGCGAGTACCTAGGTGCAAAACCCAATGATGAAACCACCCAATGACACAGCATAGCGGTGATCACTTACACCACCAGTAGTGAAGGTTTATTGAAGGTTTCGGGTCCACATTGGAGATACCCTGACCCAAGACAACTATCCCAGCGCAGTCTCCTTTGATTATGGATGTTATGTGTGTGAAAGCAGAGTGATCTCTACAAAGCTTCTATCTCCCCCTTCTCTAATGTTTTACCTTACTCCATCAGGTCATTTGAGGGGTTTGACCATGGTTGAGATGGGGTAGTTTCTGTCGTCGTCAAACTATGGTACGCCGGAAACAAAAATGGTTGGGCAGATCATGATGTTGGCATGGAGGGAACTACATCACCATTGTGACAAAGTTCCCTCTGTGCCAAGATTTATATGAGGCCCATAGTCTCTAAAATCAAAGTCAAAAACCTTCAACTGTGCAAGGTTACAGGCTGTATCCGAGAAGGCACTCTTGAAGTCAGATATCTGTTAGACAAGGTCTCACTGACGCTGTTGGATCGGCCAGGAAAAGCTCTAAGGTGGAAATCCAAATTTAATTCCTAGGGAAGTCCTCATAACTGTTGGATACTTTTGGTATTGACCATGGTTGAGATGGGGTAGTTTCTGTCGCCGTCAAACTATGGTACGCCGGAAACAAAAATGGTTGGGCAGATCATGATGTTGGCATGGAGGGAACTACATCACCATTGTGACAAAGTTCCCTCTGTGCCAAGATTTATATGAGGCCCATAGTCTCTAAAATCAAAGTCAAAAACCTTCAACTGTGCAAGGTTACAGGCTGTATCCGAGAAGGCACTCTTGCAGTCAGATATCTGTTATACGCTGTTGGATCGGCCAGGAAAAGCTCTAAGGTGGAAATCCAAATTTAATTCCTAGGGAAGTCCTCGTAACTGTTGGATACTTTTGGTGCATTTGCCCAGTCAAGATTTCTATGTTTGGACTTAGTTTCTTTTTTAGAGCTCAGAATCCTCCAGCCTTTGCACCTCGGCAATCCCTATCAATGCCGCAGATCAGGAAGGACCTCAAGACTTTGTCTTGGCAGTGAACTCCGCTCTGCTTGTGGAGTTTGCAGAGATTGCCCCACTCCGCGGTATGCAGAGCTCACGGAGTTCTGAAAAACTCTGCTCCACTGAGTTTTTTTTCTCGCTCGCGTTCATCAACGTCAAGTTGGTGAGCGCAAGTGAGGAAAATCCACCTCCCGGGGAGATTTCTCAACGAAAGCAGTCAGATTTCTAATTGCGAGTGGTCGTGTATGCTCACGACCGCTCGCGTTGAGAAACTGTCCACTCAATTTGAGAAAGCTGCAGCTCGAGTAAAAATCTACTCGAGTTCCAGAAAGGAAGCAGTGCCCGCTTACACTGTGCATAGTGCCGTTTACGATGGTTGCACAGTGCAGACAAGCACCTGGCACTGAAAATCACAGCGAACAGCATTTATCCAATGCACTCCGCTGCTTGCAGAGCTCCACGTAGCATGCAAAGTTTTTTTGCACTTTACCGAGTTCCCCCAAGCAGAACTCCGCAAACTCCGCTCAGGCTTACTCAAGACTTTCATTTTCTACGGAATCGCAGATCCTTCCCCCCACTGCCTTGAGACCCACACTGGTGAGTAGTCACACTTTACAAATTACAGATTGATTGATTGTTTGAGCAGGTCAAGGTTGCAGGCTGTACCTGTAACTGACAATGAGTTCCACAAGACAGGATACCTTCTCTCCGAGGGCCTGTTGAGATGGATTAGGAAGAAGCTCCTTATGGGAGAAACCTGTTTCTTCAGTCCAGAGAAATCATGCCTTGAACAGTTTTGCCTGGATGGATTTTCCCAGTCCTCTGGAGGTCGGCAAGCACAAACATTTTCTACATCTTATGTTTTCAGTTGTTAGGAAAAGTCCAGTTAGACATAGTAAAGGGTCCCATGACCTCAGGAATGGCACTTGGGGGTCAAGACTCACTCCAGCTGAGACCAGCAGTTGGGTCCAGTCCAGGCCCAATTACTCATGGTGGGCTCTGCACTTCAGGGAAAAGGCCTCGTGCAACTTGTGTTGTCACTGTAGCCACACAAAAGGTAAGCAAATTGACCCTTGTAATTCACTTGTTTGGCCTGAATATAAATGGCAGCATGTTGAGCCCTTCAGGTTTCTCACAGGTCTCAAACAGCAAGTGTAAAGCTTCTTCTCTTCTTCTACAGGTTCAGAAAGTGTTCTGAGGAGAGTGATTTGGGGTGCTATATTTATGATTGGCAATATATGGAGGGTAGGAGTTACTCCTATCTCCTCCCTAAACAATGGGGTAAAAGATTCCAGGGTCAACCCTTTCCATTTTTGCAGCACCTTCTGTTTGCCCTACTGTAAAGAATGTCGCAGTGTACCTCACTCCTAATATTCATGATGGAGAAACTCTTCATCCCTAGTCTGGTGTCTGTGTGATGATCCAGAGGTGTGGCCAAGTAAATGAGTCCCCTCCTCTGCAGTCACTAAAATCCTGTCCTGTTGTTAGCTCCCCTCTCACTGGTTTTCATGCCTCATGACTGGGGGGATAAGATATAGTCTTCTCCAGGTTTCGTCTTGTACTAACTTGTGAAAATGCAGTGTTTTTCCAAGTTAATGAGTGGGTCTACTCTTACTGGGCAGGTTACAAAAATACCTCCTCACACATTCAAGCTATTGTCCCTGATGTGGGAGCAGTTTTCATGCTTCATTTATGCCAAGTACTGGCCAGGAAGCTGCAGGAGAACTAGTTCAAATTAGGCAGGAAAAATGTAACTCTCTAAAATGAACTGCACTAAATATTTATTACAAATCCAACTTTATATTAGATTGTATTTTTCATAAACATTAAAAATAGTGGTTGAATCATTTTTCGAGCTGGTCCCAAACTAGAGATAAGAGAATTAATAGTTTAATCTGTACTCTAGTTTTCTCATAGGACAGCCAGAGCCTTCCACAGCGAAATTAGCTTTTGAAACCTATTCACTGTAGGAACAGAGGAATATTACATTCCTACTTGTCCCACTTTTAAATGTACAAGGTCTACAGAGAGGTGACATTATTATATACAAGGGAGGATTTTTCATGCCAAAAAGGGTTATTTTGAGATGTTGGACAGACGATTCCCACTGCAGCAGTCAGGCTACACTGGTAGGCCTGAATCCATGTTTCCCCTGTCACTACTGGATGGCTTAACAAGTGCTACAACCCACAGGTAAAAAGTAACTTTTTACGCCATGGGTGTACTTCTTCACCATAATCTATGTCCAAGCAGGAAATGTAAATAGGCCAATTAGGAGTTAGCCAATGTTACCAAATGTTTTCTGATCAGAGCACATTCACTCGGGAATCCTTAGCAGTGTCCTAGTATACAGAGTCAAAAAACCAGCAGCATCAATCCAAGAAAAAGGGGGGAGATCAAGCCAAAAAAGGCTACTTTCTCACAGTGTCTAGAATGTTGCTATTTAAAATTGTATAGATCGCACCAGAGACCTGTGCAATTGGTGGAGTTCAATGTCCGACCTCATTTTTTGAAAGAAAAAGAAGAAAAAAGAAGTGTTACCAGCGGCCATTTTTTTGAAGGAAAACAATAGGGGCTAGATGTAGGTAACTCTAATTTACCGACTCATAAATACCGAATTTTACCGATTCGGTATTCATGAATCGGTAAATTAGAAGGAGGGAGATGTAGGTAATTTTTTATTTTGAATTACCGAATCTGTGAAGCCCATAGGAATCAATGGGCAATACCAATTCGGTATTTACCGAATCGGTAAATACCGAATCCTGCAAGGGTGCAGGGGGTGTCACTTTGACACCCTCTAGCACCCCAAGTACAGGTTTGTGTGACATGTGGCACACATACATGCCCTAAGGGCATGTCTGTGTGTCACATTGCACAGGTGTGCATGCACAGATGTGCATGCACACCTGAATTCGGTATTTTACCACCCAATAGGATTGGGTGGTAAAATACCGACTCTTAAGGGCCTGTGGCACTCTTAGGAGTGTCAGCTACATATGGATTTACCGAATCGGTAAATATACCGATTCGGTATTTTACCGATTCTGTAAATTTACCTATTCGGTAAATTTACAGAATCGGTAAAATATAGGCCCCCTACATCAGAAAACCCTAATACCGGTCGGTAACGGCTGAATTCGGCCGTTACCGACCGGTATTGGGGCTCCTACATCTGGCCCTAGATCTGTTGGAGGTAAACAATATTGTTGGATTTGGCCCTTTTGGCAGGTTCACCCCGAAACTTTTTGCATGTTTCTAGCCTGTTTCTGTAACCTGGTGTTGGTAATTTTTTTTTTTTTTTTTTTTTTTTTTTTTTTTTCAAAAACCTTTATTACACCTTCAATTCACACAGCGAAATGCCTACATCCCGTATGGGCTGGCCGCTATAGTAGTGTGCATGAGACAGGATATACGAGTATAAGCAAAATAGCATTCGTAAACAGTCCAACATCATGTCCGTTGCTGAAAAGAAAGGGTGCGTTATAAGCGAAATCAATACACGTGAGGTTAGGTTTTTGGTTTTCATATTTTCTCCCCCCCCCCCCCCCCAGTAAACAATAGAAACTGAAAAGAACAATCAGGAATAATCACGTGATCATAGAAGTGTCACCAAGAAATTATCGTGTCCCCCGTAGCCATGTGTCTGTAAGCATTACTCTCACCAAATCTCCCATCTTTCCCAACTATAATGCATGTATTGAGGTAATGATCCCGTGGTAGCTGTAGCCCGTATCTCCCCCTGATCCTACCCCTCCCCTAAGTGTGACTAGAGACCCTGCGTCACAGTCTCCCTGCCCCCCCTGGTACCTCATATGTCAGCCTTCCTCCCCTTCCTCATCGGATTCCGCTAGGTCCTCCTCCGGCAAAGGGTCACAAATGTCCCCCCTGTAAACATTCCAGTTGGACCAGACTTTATTCCATTTTCCCGGGCATTCACGGTTGGAGTACACCGCCCTCTCGGTTATCATTATTCTGTCCATGTTCAGACACCAGGCTGACGCGGTTGGAACCTCCGCCACTCCCCACCTCTGTGCAATATCACGTTTAGCCACAATCATTCCCACCGTTGCCCAAAGTCGCCCATGTCTAGTAATGTCTGTAGGCGCCCACACATTTAACAGGCATCTCCTCGGGTCTGGCACTAGGGATAATTCTAATGTTTGTGATATCGTTCTCATTATCTGCCTCCAGTATTCCCTTATGTGCGGGCAGTCCCATATAGTGTGGAAAAAAGTACCCTCCTCCCCACACCCTCGAAGGCAATAGGGGTGCTGAGCTCGAGATATACGATGCAGCAATGTCCTAGTGTAATATACTCTGTGTAGAATTTTTAATTGCACTAGTCTCAGCCGTGCGGAGATGCCCACCTCCCTGGGCGAGGCCAATGCCTCATTCCATTCGTGCTCATCCATCTCCTCCGTATCTCCCTCCCATTTCATCTTCAGGGAGAGCATTGGGTCTGGTAGGTTATTAATCAGTTTGCGGTATGTAAAAGACGTGGCTCGCTCTAACATGAATTCAGTAAGGAGGCGGTCCTCCAGCGGGGAGGATTCTGGTAGGTCCGTTCCCGCGGGGAGGGCCGCCAGTAGTGCGTGTCGAACCTGAACGTACCTATAGAGTTCCCTGTCATGAAGCTCATATAGTTCTTGCAATCTAGCGAAAGGTATGACCTCACCCCGTTCCCATAAGTCGCCCACGGCGGATATGCCTATAGTATCCCAGTGTGAAAAGCCTTTACTAATTCTCAGGTTACCAAGGACTCGAGAGTCCCACAACGGGGTTAGTTTGGTGATCCTGCCCTTCCACCCCAGGGCCGCCGTTGCTGTGTGCCAGAGTGATACTGACAGTTTCGTAGGTCCCACCAGCTTGCGCGCTTTACGTTGGTCGTAGAGTGGGGCCAGGAGAGTGGCGGTGCCCAACTGCATTCTATCTGCTCGGAACGCAGGCTCAGTCTGCGGAGCGTGGATCCATTGGTTAATGGGTTTGAGGTGTGCCGCCCAATAATATAGTTTTATATTGGGAAGGGCAATACCTCCGTCAAACCACCCTCGATGCAATTTGGATTGGGCTATACGTGGTGGGGAGTTCCCCCATAAGAGGGTCGACACCAGTGCCGATATTTTTCGGAAGAACCCCGGGGCTACCGGAAAGGGAGTATTCTCAAGGACATACAACAGCCTAGGTAGAGTCATCATTTTATAGAGTGCAGCCCGCCCTAGAAGCGTCAATGGGAGGCCTGACCAAAATTGCACATCACGTTTGAGCCTATCCACGAGGGGACCGAGATTTTTGGACATAAATTCCACCGGGTCCGCAGTGACCTGAATGCCCAGGTACTTAAATGAGGTATCCGCTCTCCGCAGAGGGCAGTCCGCTGCCAGGACCGGGGCTTCCCCTTTCAGCACATACATCTCTGATTTATTCCAGTTCAGTGTGTAACCGGAGGTCGCACCATAGGCATCGCAAAGGTGTAGGAGCGCAGGGATTCCACTTTCGGGGTTTGAGAGGTATATCAGCATATCGTCCGCATAAAGAGACAGCCGGTCTTCCCACCCCTCCTTCCAGCAGACTCCCTGAAGTCGAGGCGACCTCCTAATCAAGGTGGCCAAAGGTTCTAGTGCGATTGCAAACAGCAACGGCGACAGAGGGCAGCCTTGCCGCGTGCCCCTGCCCAGTGGGAATGCACGTGAGATATGCCCATTCGCCACCACCCGCGCTGTCGGGGCAGTGTAGAGCAATCTTACCCACGCGATAAAGCGGGGCCCGAACCCCATGCGTGTCAGCGTTTCAAATAGGTGAGCCCACTCCACGAGGTCAAATGCCATCCTAGCATCAAGCGCCAAGATGACCGCCCGAGTAGTGACCAAATCAGCACGAGCCAACACCCCGTGCAGCCTGCGTAGATTTAGGGCAGTGTTTCGATGGGGCATAAACCCGGACTGGTCCGGGTGTATCAGTGAAGCCAAGTGGGGCACCAATCTCAGCGCTAGAAGCTTGGCGAGGATTTTGGTTTCTGCGTTAAGCAGTGATATGGGACGGTAGGAAGAGCACTCCTCAGGTGGCTTGCCCGGCTTGGCGATGGCCACTATCGTAGCCACCCGCTGATCTGGCGGAAGTGTACCCCTCCCCAGGCAGTCCCCATACATTTCCAACAAATGCGCACTCAGGGTTTCAGGCATTGCCTGGTACCACTCCACCGGAATCCCGTTGGGGCCTGTCGCCTTACCCGGGTTCAAAGCGTTGACCGCCAGTTGTATCTCCTCAGCGGTAATGTCCGCATCCAGTTCTGCAGACACCTCCGGGTCCAGCGTACTGACCTCGACAGGAGCCAGCGCCTCCCTGGCCATCTCAGGCGTCACCTCTCTTTCAGGGGTGTATACCCTTTCGAAGTGGTCAGCGAGCAATCCCACAATGTGCTCCGGGTCGGTATGTACCTCACCTCGGTCATCTTTCAACCTATGGATTCCCCTTGAGCTCCCCTCTCGTTTGTCGAGCCACGCCAACATCTTTCCCGCCTTGTCCCCCACCTCATAAACCCTGTTCTGAGTGTTGGTGATGTCATTCTTAACGTGTAAGCGAACGTGATCCGTGTACATCCGCTGGTGCAAAGTTAGCGTGTGTAGTGTCTCCGGGGTGGGATGGCGCTCATGTGTAGTGGTGGAGTCCTGTAAAGTCAGTTCCAGGTTCGCCAGTTCCTGGGAACGTTCCCTCTTGTAACCCGCGATGGCACTTATAGCGTGTCCCCGTAGAACTGTTTTATATGCCTCCCAGAGGATCTCCGCAGAGTCCACCGAGTGTGCGTTCTCAGAGAAATATTGTGACGTGGCCTTTTTCAGAGCTTTGTGAATCTGGGGCACCTTGAGGTAGGTAGGCTGGATAAGGTATATGCGCCTGCGTGTCGGTATCCGGGAGGAAAGTGTAAGAGTCAGTGGGGAGTGATCAGAGATCCCCCTAGGGTGAATTGCCATCCCATCTATATATTGGAGTCCCCCCCCCAGCGTTAGGAAGTGGTCGATCCTAGACAGGCTCCCATGTACCGCTGAATGATAAGTATATGCCAGATCTGCGGGGTGGAGATGTCTCCAAATGTCTACTAGGCCCATGGCCGTTAAAAATTGTTGAAGCCGGGGGATCCCTCCCCCTGAGACTGGTGCCGGGAATTTGTCGAGTCGAGCATCTATGATGGCATTAAAATCCCCACCGAGGATGACCTCCCCCTCCGGGAGCGATAGGATAAATTCGCCCAGTTTAGGGAGGACCACCGAGTGAAGTGCCGGTGGGACGTACACTGAAACGAGATTAATGAGTTTCCCCTCCCACCGTCCCTGCAGGGCGGCAAGACAACCTTGATCATCAAACTTAGTCAGCAGGGGGATGAATAGTGCATTTTTGTGTAACAGGATTCCGGTCCCACGGGATCCGGACGTAAACATCGAATGGACCACCATTTTGTATCCTCTCCTGTCCAGAGCCTTAACTGCTCCCCCCGTTAAGTGGGTCTCCTGCAGGAGCACAACAGTAGGCTTCTGCCTTTTAATCGCAGCTAGAACCAAACCCCTTTTTACCTTGTCCCCCAACCCTCTCACATTCCATGTCATGATTCTCAGGGTGGGACGTGTGCTCTCGGTATCTGCGGTGCCACCGCCATTTAAAGGTATTTCAGCCATCGGGAATTACAGGCAGCATGGGGTATCGACAAGCATACCCATCATCGGCAGTGGAGGTAGGACCATGTAGGGTGACAACAGATGAACCCATCGGGTCAGTCTTCCTCAACACTCTTATCCCCGTCGGGGTAAACACATACAGGGGCCTAACATTCTTCCGTGACATAATATTCCAACTCCAAACCACAGAAAAGCAACAGCAACCCCCCAACCAATCCCCCCTCCCTGCATCCCTGCCTAACGGACTTACAACTGCCCGCCCCCCCAACTTAGCAGAGCGCTTTACCCCTCCCATAACCAGAGTACTTGCTTGTAAGGGGGAGAGTGTCCCCCTGAGCAGGCGGCATCCCTGCGTGCATCCGAGGTGTCCTTGCCAGTGTCCATATGCAGCCTTGAAACTGTGTTGAAACGGACAGCGATCGTTTCGACCTTAGAGTCCAGCGGCGAGTGGGGGGGGGGGGGCCCCAAGATCAGACCCTACCGCCCGCCCCCGCGAGTCCACGCGGCGGAGAGCCCTCCGCCTCCTCCCTACCAGACGTTAGTGAAGCGGGCCTGCTGTCTCCCCTGCGATCCTGTGTAGATCTGGGTGCCCTCCTCGGCTTGCCCACTGTGTGCCATCCCTCCAGCCAGTCCCGAGCCGCGTCCGGGGAGTCAAAAAACCACACCTTCTTGTCCGCCACTACTCGCAGCCTCGCCGGGTAGATCATCGAGTACGGCAGTTCCTTCTCCCGCAAAGTCTTTTTCACCTCAAGAAATGTTTTCCGCCGTCTGGCGACCTCCGCCGTGTAGTCCGGGAAGAACGCTATTCTCGAGTTCTGGACTTGAATGGCCGGTGCTACCCTCGCGGCCTGAAGGATGGCGTCGCGGTCTCTAAAGTTGAACAGCCGGGCTAAGATTGGCCTAGGCGGTCCTCCCGTCCGGGGCTTGCCCCCCGGCACTCGGTGCGCCCGTTCCACCGAAAAAAAGTTCGAGAGGCCTTTGGGCTGAAGTCTGGTTTTGATCAAGCCTTCAACATAGATGTCCATCGCTCCCGTGTCCTCCGATTCGGGCACACCTAAAATTCGTACGTTATTGCACCGGGAGCGCCCTTCCTGGTCATCCAACCTTTCCCTGAGTAGTTTGTTGTCCGTTTGTAGTTGCTCCATCTCCGTCTGCAAAGCAGAGACATCCTCTACCAAGGATTTAGTGACCACTTCAACTTGTTTGACCTTTTCGCTCATTTTCTGGAGGTCTGCCCGGATCAGGGTAACTTCTGTGGCCGTAGCTCCCACCGTCGCCTGCACTTGGGCCAGTGCCATCAGGACATCTTCTAACGTGGCCTTTTTCGCCCCCTCAGTGTCATTTGCCTTCCCGGCGTTCTTGCGTTGCTCCGGTGGAGGAGTGTGTCTCTCGTACGCAAACTTATCCAGCTTGGCCTGGGTAGTGTTGTGTTTGGGGCCTCTGTTCGACATAGTTGCGCACTGATGGGCTCTGCCGCCTGGTAGGGATATCCGTCGCGCTGCTGCGTCGACCTGCGTTGGCGCCGTTAAAGAAATGTGCAGGGCGTGAGTCTCACCGACCCCCTCGGCTTTCACGTGCAAGGACCCAGCCCAGCAGGGATGTTGGGGCCGGCAAGGCTACCGCCGCGTGCAGGAGGCAAGACGCGGAAACTTTGCGATTGGAGTTAGTGCCCACGTGGCTCGCCGAGCCTATATGGCAGCAGAAAGGCTCAAGGATGCAGGCGAGCACGCAGTAGAGCAGGCGCACGGTGCAGCGTCTCACCTCGGCACAGTGTCACAACAGCAGGTGGGCTGGTACCGGACCTCGCAGGTAGTCAGGAGCAAGGTGTTTGCGGGGGGGGGGGGGCCCAGCCAACGCCCCCACCTTCGCGGATATACACCGGGCAGTCCGTCCGCTCCCCACTGTCCCGTCTGCTCCGCGCTGCCCCCCAACGCCAGCGGGGCGCAGAATCGCTGTTCCGCAGTGCAGGCCGCCCTTACCGGGGTCCCGGGCGCGATGTGTCTCCGGCTCTCAATATGGCGGGTCCGACCCGCGGCTTGCCGGTGTTGGTCGCGCCGCCTCTGAAAGGGGCCCTACAGCCGCGTCCGCGGTCGCAGGATACCGCCGGGTCTCATCCGCCACTCCAGGCCGCCAGGGGAAGTCGCAGGTCGATGGGCACCGGTGACCGGCACTTCCGGTTCACCGCGGCCGCCAAGGGGGTCACTTCCGGCCGGATTCACGCAGCTCCCCACTCCGCTGCTTCCAGGATACAAGAAGGCCTCACTCCACTCCGGCCGGCACCCTGCGATGTCAGCCAGACTCCAGGTCGTCGCCGCTCCGGATTCTCACCGGCGGGTGCTGCAAGGACTCAGGGTCCGGTACACCCCGGCATACACTGATACACAGAGGATAAATACATCGGATATTAGCGGGAAGCCGCCTCAGCACGGGAGCCCCTCTAAGCAGTGGCCGCCATCGTCGGCTGCTTGGTGTTGGTAATTTTAGGCCTCTGCGCACTTTTCCCTGTGGTCCAGTGTAAAGTGCGTTCGCTCTCTGTGTATGTGTGGTGAGAGTGGCCTGCCCTCCCATAGGAATGCATGGGATATGTGTGTCCATGGTAGTTCCTGATGTGTGGGGAGGGCAGGGTCGAGTTTGGTATGTGCAAACTCGTGAGATTAAATGCTGCACGATGATGTGCGCGGATTTATTGTGTCTGGTGTGGAAGTGCCACTTCTAGAAGTTGGAATGTCTGTGCAATGAATGTGAATTGACTGTCTGGCTTGTGATTGGCTGGAGCTGGCTGGTATACATGGCTCCAGGAGTCAGGATGGGTCTGCCCCGGTGGTGAATGGAGAGATCTGCATGTTGATGGGAGGGAGGAGTGCACCTGGGACCTGAATAGGGCTGGGCCTTCCCTCCACAATGCTGGCTCCACCCCCTGTGGTGTGTCTGATGTCCCTGACCCACCCTGTGAACAGGCAGAGGGGCTGAGCAAAGCAAAGTGCTCAAGAACCAGTTGCATCTGGTTCGCCCCTTGCCTGCACCTTTGGAAACAAAGGAATTTTGTGTATAAAAGAGGGGCTGTGCTCCAATGAAAATGTGCTTGTGTTCCACTTGAGACTACCAGGGGCGTGCTGCTGCTGGAGCCCAGGGGAAGGCTTGTCTCCCTGGGCCCTGCCCAGCCCCTGGATGCCTGGAGGACTTCTTTCTGGGACCCTTCTGCTTTGCTGGGATGATTCCTAGGACCCTTTGGCGCTATTTTGCCCTTTAGGGGCTGGGTTGCTGTACCTTTAGCGCCTGGGGCGCTTTCCCTGCATTATGCCCACCCTGCCTTCTGGCCGCTTGCCTTTTTATTAAAGGGAGCAGGTGCCCACCCTGTATTTTGCCCTTTTATTTTTGCCTCTCTTAAGCAGGTGCCTACCCTGCTTTATGGCCGCCGTGCCGATGTTTATGTAAATTGCGCGGGTGCCCACCCCGTGACTTCGCCCGTATTTACATTTGTCATTCGAGCGGGTGCCCACCTCGCTTGCTAAGTTTATTGAGCTCGAGGGAACCTACTCCTCGTTGTGCCCCGATAAAGTCACCGCCGTGGCCGTGCCGACAAAGAGGAAGTCAGGCAGCCATCTGCCTGACGGCGGGCGGGACTTCCGGTTTCAGGGAGGAAGTCCCGTGCACGCCCCGGCAGCCAGAGAGAGTCTTGGAGAGCCTCGCGGGCTCCATTGCCAAAGTCCCTGTTGGACTTGGGCCTTAGGGCAGGTTCACCCCTAATCTTTTTGCTTTTATTTGTGACCCTGTGTAGTGACTTTTGGGTCTCTGCGCACTTTTTCCCTGTGTCCCAGAATAAAGTGCGTGCGTGTAGTATGGCTGGCCTGCCCTCCCATAGGAATGCATGGGGAATGTGTGTGTCCATGTTAGTTCCTGATGTGTGGGGAGTGCAGGCTCGAATTTGGTATGTGTGAGTTCGTGAGAGCGAATGCTGCAAGATGGTGTCTGCGGCATGTATGTGTCTAGAAGGGAAGTGCTACTTCTGGACATTGATGTATGTGTGCAGTGAGGGTGCTGGAGCATGATTGGCTGGAGCTGGCTGGCATGCCAGGCTCCAGGAAGTCTGGATGGGTCTGCCCGGTGGTGAGTGTGAGATCAGCATGAGTGATGTGTGGGAGGAGTGCACCTGGGTCCTGGATGGGCTGGGTTTTTCCCCACACAATGCTGGCTCCGCCCCCCTGTTGTTTGTCTAACGACCCTAGCCTCCCCAGTGAATGAAAGGGGTGGTTGGGCCATCAAGGGTACTCCCAAGCCAGCTGCAACTGGTTTTCCCCCCACCCTGCACCCTGAAACAAAGGATTTCACAGTATAAGGGGCTGTGTCCCCATGAATGTTGTTCTCTGTTCTTTCCAGGATCCTTGCCAGGAGGGGCTGTTGCTGTTGCTGGGGCCAGGAGGACCGCCACTTGGCTTGTCTCCCTGCCTGGCGACCCAGTGTGCTGGCTCTGGCCCTGCCTTGCCCCCCTACCTGCCTCCAGCCCCTTGCTGGGGCTGTACTTTGCCAGAGCGCCTGGAAGCGCTTTGTATTTGCCTTATAGCGCTGGCAGCGCTTAACTTCTGCCCCAGCGCTCAATAGCGCTTTACTTCTGCCCTCCAGCGCTTAGGAGCGCTTATTTACCTGCTAGCGCTGTGGAGCGCTTTATTTGTATTGCCGATTTTTGGGCAGAGCGAGTGCCTACCTCGCTTTATCTTTTATGTAGAGGCCGGTGCCCACCCGGCATTGCCCCCGAGGAAGTGTGAATCGCGACTTCACCGCCGCAGCCCGGGAGACCCTGCCGGGCCGCCGCGCTGCCTACGGCGACCCAGAAGCAGTGGGCCGGCTGACCAATTGCAGCGCGGCCCCGAGAACAGCAACCCGGAAGTCCCGCCCTGCCGCCGCAGAGCGAGAAGGAGCCCAGCGTCGGATCCTCGGCGAGACTCCCCCGGGAGAGAGTGCTTCCCCGCCCAGCGAGACCCGGTGAGTGCGGAGACAGGGGCTGTTTGTTCTTTAGGGCAGCCCCGGTTGGCAGCGGGCCGCTCCTACGTGCACAATTGATTCTGAGTCCCCTGTGAGGGACTCCAACGGCGGTGATTAGGAGCCCCGAGGTTCCTGCGGGCAAATCTGTGCATTTCGAGCCCCGAGAGGCTCCACGCCCCCAGCGAGTTTGCGAGCCTTGCGAGGTTCAGACGGCCTATTTGATTTACGAGCCCCGAGGCTCGAGGGGGCATTTTGTTGATTTAGAGCGCTGAAGCTCTTAATCCCAGCATATTTGTTTTGCGAGCCAGAGAGGCTCTTGGGACACGAGTGTGGTCAGTAGCCCCGAGGCTCCCACACAGTGTCTCCTCCCCACCAGTGTTCTTGAGCCCACGTGGCTCCAACGTTTGCCTATCTGCTATTTACAACTGTCCAGCACTTAGTGGACAGTTGCTACGTTTAGGCTGTTGTTCTGTGCTGCCTGCGCAGCCTCCCCTGACATTGAGACTCAGGGCATTCCAGCCCTTTCGAGGCCAGTTGGCCTGGGGGAACAATTCTAGTGTTGTGCCATGTGCACCCTGCGCAATTTATGATTCACGTGCTAATTTGATTTCTGCGCAAATGTTCTACCTGCACCTCTGAATGTGTTTTAATGTTTCATGTGCAATTGTTGGTTTTATCACCTTTGCTAAAAGTGACCTGCTTAGGTGATTCTTTGTTCTTTTATTCCCCTTTGCTAAAAGTGACCTGCTTAGAGGAATGTTTGTTGTTACCTTTGCTAAAAGTGACCTGCTTAGGTAATTCTTTATGTTTTTATCCCCTTTGCTAAAAGTGACCTGCTTAGAGGATTGTTTGTGTCATTACCTTTGCTAAAAGTGACCTGCTTAGGTAATGCCTTGTGCTTTTATTCCCCTTTGCTAAAAGTGACCTGCTTAGAGGAATGTTGTTTGTTTTTACCTTTGCTAAAAGTGACCTGCTTAGGTAATTGTTTATGTTTTATCCCCTTTGCTAAAAGTTACCTGCTTAGAGGATTGTTTATGTCGTTACCTTTGCTAAAAGTGACCTGCTTAGGTAATGCCTTGTGTTTTTATTCCCCTTTGCTAAAAGTGACCTGCTTAGAGGAATGTTGATGTTTTATTGCCTTTGCTAAATGTGACTTGCTTAGGTGATTATTTTAGGTTTCCTTCCCTTTGCTAAATGTGACTTGCTTAGGTGATGGTTTTCCTTCCATAGGTCCTGATGATAAGGTCCTAGTTCCCTGCGTGATTTCCCTACAGTGTTTAGGGTGGCGTAGGAGGTGTTTTCCCTTTACCAGTAGTTACTGGTTGTATGCTACATTTTCTATTTCTGTGTTACAGTCATTATATGTTGATGTGCTAAAGTGTTATACCTACAAGTATTATTTCTAACAAGTGCATACCCCTGACAGTGGTCCAGGTGGCCCTGTCCTGTACATAATCCCTTGTAAATTCTGCCCGTGCCTGTTGGCACATTGTAAAGTTGTGTGTTATCTAATGTGTTTTTACTATAATACAAAGGCTATTTTTATATAACCTTGTGTGGAGTTTCCTTTGTGGTGGGCCTAGGGTGTTGTCGCTGGGGTGCGTGCGCGAATACTTAACTCATACCGCCTCCAAGTTTAGCCTTGCTGCTCGCGCCACGTTACCTAGAGGGTGAGCAGGGGTTGCCTTGGTGTGTGACTCCCTTGCCCTGACTTGGAAATGGTGGTCTCTGACTGACGTTGGCGCAAGCCTTGGCCAGCCAGAGATCCCGTTTCTAACAGTCCCGGTCCCGGGGCACCGGTGGAAAGATGCGCCCCGCCCTGGCATGCAACATTGCGTGACGAGGCTCCCAGGAGTGAGGGGAGCCCCAGAGGCAGAGCCTCGCGCTGCCCCCAGAGAAGAGACTGGACGAAGAAGGAGCCTTCCCCGACCAGAGCCGGTGAGTAGGGCTCGGTGGGGGCGACGGCCCTTGGGCATTGTTGTGCCCGGCGGGAAACAGAGTCAGAGCAGCCCCGTGTGTGCAGTGGTCTGCTCCAATGTGGCTAGATTTCTTTAGAGGGCCCCGAGGGGCCCGCTCACCCCTACCTATGTAGGCACAATGGCAGTGCCCCTTTGCCAGAGCGGCCCCGGATGGCAGCGGGCCGCTCCCACGATATGGGGGCATGTCTACTGGTTCCGAGCCCATGCGTGGCTCCAACGAGTGGGCCAGTTCTTCTATTTTGGGCACAGAGTCTACTAGGAGCCCGTGTGCTCCAGGGGGGCATTTATTTCTTAAAGGGTTCCAGAGGGGCCCATGTTCGTGCCCACACTTTTGCCTCATTATCCCTAGAGCCCTGTGTGGCTCCAACCCAGGGCACAGTTGTTTTCAGAGCCTAGAGGGCTCCAATGTGCGCCTTATGTGTTCTAGAGGGCTCCCACGTGTGGCAAGTTGTCCTGAGGGCCAGTGAGAGCCCCTGACACAGTTTTGCTGATTTACAGCTGCCCAAGCAAGTAGTGGGCAGCTGCACGGTTTAGGTTCTTTCTTTCAGGGGACCTGTTCTTGGTGAACCTAGGAGTGAGTTGCACTCCTTCAACCTACTTTGGCATTCCACAGCTGCGCAGCACTTAGTGCAAGCTGCAGCGTTTAGGCCCTGTTATTGCTCACAGCTGCCCAGCAAGTAGTGGGCGGCTGCACCGTTTAGTTTTGCGCAGATGGTGCACCCCTGACTGGGCATTTGAGCCCCTTCTTGAGATGGCCAGTTGGCCAGGGGACGGGTATGTGGATAGGGCGCAAGGCCCTAATGTGATTGATGTGTTCTAAATGTGGTGCTAGGAAATGTATTGTTTATAGTATGTTTTGCGCACCCTGTATCTGATACCTCTAAAACTGTGGTTTATGATTATGAGGTTGTTTCACCTATGTAGGTTTGTGTTAGTGAGATTGTACTTCACTCTGTGCTTTACGCCCCTAAATGTGAGTTATACTTAGGAGGTAGGGTCTAATGTGTTTAGACTAGTGAGAGATGGCATAATGTGTTTATGCTGGTGAGGTTGACGCAGGATGTAATTCGCGCCTGATGTGACTGTACATAATGTAGTTCATGTTACAGGTTGAGGTGTCGTACAGTGATTACCAGTAGTTGCTGGTTGTAGGTTTATGATCTATTTTTACTTGTACCAATTTCTGCTAAGTGTTGATCCTGACAGTGGCCCACGTGGCCCTGTCCTGTTTAAATAATCCCTTGTGAATCTTGCCCGTGCCAGTTGGCACAATGTATATTGTGTGATTACTATCTGATGTGTTTTGAGAATACAAAAGTTATTTTTATATAACCTTGTGTGGAGTTCCTTTTGTGGTGTGCCTGGTATATTGTTGCTGTGTGCGTGCGCAAATGCTTTACACATTGCCTCCGGGATAAGTCTGACTGCTCGTGCCAAGCTACCAAGGGGGTGAGCAGGGGTTATCTTTGGCGTGTAACTCCCTTGCCCTGACTAGAGTGGTGGTTTCTTCTTGGCTTTGGCGCAGGCCTTAGCCAACCAGAAATCCCAGTTCTAACAAATATCACTTGCCAATAGAAAGGAATGTTGGAGATGATTCCTGCCTTATTGCTTCCAATGGCTGGGTTGCAACAGGATAGTTTTGTACTGATTTGCCATACAGATTTAAGAGCCCAAATGGCTGGGCAGAGATGAAGCTTTGGTATTACTTTGCCAGTCTAAATTAGGGTACATGTACATGCACAGTGATGTTTTCCTCTTTGTTTCCACATTAATGTCAATATGCCTCTTTCCATGGATCCCAGAGCTTCAAGCTTTAGGTGTTTAATATATTGTTCCGGTCATGCACAAATAGCCACTTTAAACACAGTTAGCCAAACTAGACCTAGATCTAGCCAAATCCGGCTTAGTGTGCTATGACCTAATTACTTAAATTAATTGATGTGGAAATGCCCGGGCCCTTATTCACAAGGTCCGGGGTCCAAATTCCAATCTGTATTTGATCATCTTACCCCCCCCCCCCCGAAAAAACGTTATCTATAGCTAAGCATGGGTGTTAAAAGGGCGTAGGTTGCTCGCCATTACAGAAAAACCTGGAGTGTAATTGTGGTTCACTGGTCCATCAGAAGAAAAAATCTATACGAAATACTAGCTCCCATTCCTGCAAAGGCACCATCATGGAGATTGATGAGATGCCATCGCTCATTATCTCATCCATCTCACCTTCCTTTATGTGAAAGGGCTGGTGATGTTCCAACTGGTAATTCTTTACAAGTATGACATATTCTAATACAATGTAATGCATTATTTGCATGGTATTTATTGTAGTGCACTGTAATGTGATGCAAAAAATCAATGCAATGTATTTTCCTGATTAACCTCGTGCGCTTCTGCAATCCAACACAACATGCTAAAAATACCTTCCTGTGCAGTCATGTGCACAACATGGAACAAAAACCATAGCATTGACGAAGGGAAGTCCTCGACAGAACAACCAACTTTTCCCACAGCAGCACCTCACAAAGACAACAGAGCATGACAGACAGACATCACTCACTTCCTGGTGCGCATGTCACCACTAAAGCCATTTAGTTGGCACAGCATTGATCTCCATCGGTACAGCACGCCATTCACGAATAAACCCACAACAGCAATAAAACACATTCGGAAGTTCACATGAACAATCCAAACACAAAACAGGGCACATGAGACATTCTACTCAAAGTCCTGCCACGTACTCGTTTAGTACCTTCATGCATAAAACACATCATTAAACCTATATATTTGGCAATGGAATACCTCCTAAAACACCCAGGGCCCGCACTCGTGGCGGAGTCTTTGCAGTGTTGGCGGAGTCTCTGCACTCATGGCGGAATCTCCACACTGCAGTTCTCACTGTGGAGATTCCACCAGGAATGCGAAGAATCCACCACGACTGCAGAGGCTCTTTGTGAATCGGGCGCCCAGACATTAAATCACACATCTCGAAGATGCCATGAAACCTAAAACACATAGAGGAATATGTACAACAGAATGACGAAGTGTGGCATTAAGCAAATCTTGCTGATGCCACGCTGCGCCATTCTGAAAACGCACCGTATTTACAAAGATACAGTGCACCCGTGCGTTTCCCCTAGCATTGACGCTAAATTAGGCTGCCTAGAACCAACGCAGGCACCCCTGCACTATAAGGCAACGGTGCCAGCGTTGAGGGGAATGATTGTTTATGTGAAGGAAGGTGTTCCTTCCTGCACAAAACCAATTATAAGTGACGATTTGTAAATGCTATGTGTGCTGCATTGTGCAGCACACATAGAAGTTGCAAATCGTCATGTTTTTTAATGTGCAGGAAGGGATACCTTCCTGCACATAAACACC
The DNA here is from genome assembly GCF_964261635.1 of Lissotriton helveticus. NCBI lineage: Eukaryota > Metazoa > Chordata > Amphibia > Caudata > Salamandridae > Lissotriton > Lissotriton helveticus. The sequence continues at coordinate 629,820,044 of NC_136071.1, read as the reverse complement.
ATTCATGGCGTTTCACTGTTTCTATGTGTGCTGCACAATGCAGCACACATAGAAACAGCAGAAACGAGGAGAAATAAAGCATTTTTCCTAATTTTGCCAAGTGAAGACCAGGTTTTCCCTGGTCTTCATTTTGGCTCTGCCCCATATTTACGCCATCCTTGTAAATATGGGACAGGGTCAAAATCAATGGGTGTTGCGATGGAACACCAACCACAACACCCATTGTCCACTTCTTTCACGCTAAATATAGCGTGAAGAGGTGCCTTATTTACAAGGCGGCATTAAAACACCTTAAGTGACTTAACGCCGCCAGGTAAATAAGGCGAAGCCCATATCGCCACAGGAATGTCGTGAAAAGTGACGTTCTTGTGGCGATAGGGGCTCGTAAATATGCCCCATTGAACCACACGTGGCCTTCCCATTAAACTGACAGGCACGATCACTGAACACTATTTAGAATAGATCCATAGTGAACCAAAATGAGACACACTGAGGCAGGCAGAACCAGAAATGCTCCACACAAATGCTAAAAAGCAAAATATAGCAGCCAAAACTTCCTTAGGAATACCAGCAGGGGTGGTATCCGAGGCATCGGAATTCAGCAAAGCAGCACCACTGGCCATTGTCCCACGGGCCTACATTTAACAACATGATAATTGGAAAGAGTCACACAGTTAAGTGATCTTCAGTTTAAACCACCCAAGTAAACCAAGTTGCAGCTGTAAACTGTGGCTTTGCTTTCTCAGTCACATTTCTTATGTATGAGGCAAAAATAGCTATCAGGCATGTGATAACCTGTCATCCGAAGGGATTGAATTAGAACACCGTGGAAAATAGTTTCGAAAGCGTGAAATATTGTGACATTCTGAAAAATGTTTCTGTCACAAAAAATAAAAATATCACGCAACGCATGACCGTAGCCCGTTAAACTCTACTGCTGCGTTGTCTGAATTCTTCTCTGACAGGTATCAAGAAGTGCATTGAATTGGTCTGTCTGAGGTGATACAAACCTCAAGACGAAACGTAGCTTCAGAGCACTGGCGTCGTTTCGTTTAAATCACTTCCATGGAAGGAATAGAACGACAAACCCTTTGTCCCCACCAATGGTGTTGCAAGGTCGCCATGTTCCCTAAAGCAAGCAGGTAAAAAGCCCACCGCCCCTCCCCCAGTTTGGCAGTAACATACAACTACTACAAGAAAGCAGACGACCCTCAAAGCCCTAGGCCCAGTTGGTAGCCATATAAAGAAAGAGGCATTCCCTCCATCAATTGTTTCTTTTGCATTTATCGCCCTAATTGGCAAGGGTATGCCCAGACATGAGTCCGTGCTCTATTGGCCACTTGATTCAAGCCAGCCTGGCTGATGAGGGGTTATGCCCCGAAACCCAGGATGCTTGTTTCCGGTCCAGGGAGGACATGGCTTGGCAGTTCGGGCTGGACTGTTCCCATGTGGCACGGGGTCAAGACTGATTTGCATATGGCTGGGTTCAAACAGGGGTGACTTGGTTAGCAAACGAAGGATGGATTAAACCCAGATCCTTGTGACTGGGGATGAATTGCATTGTTCAACATTCCGTCCATCATTTGTTCCTTTTGCATATAAAGAAAGACGGCAACACAAGAAGAGGAAGCTGGATACTTTAAGTTGTGTGTAAGAACAATAGTTCTACTTTTTTACGAACAGCTTATTTTCTATATACATAGTTGGCGTTCAAACCAAACTCAATCTTTTACAATAAAGAAATCAGAGGCCACCTCAAACAATTTGTTAACTGTACTAACTTCAAAGAAATGTAGTGGGTTGTATGGAGAATAAAACGGCGCAATGATGACGAGTGATCAGTGCTGATAAAATGTGATGCAGCAAAAGTGTCAGGGAAATTATTAGCATAATGAAGCAGACACTGATGGTCGTAGTGCACGTGTTCCTCTCTGCTAGATTGGAAACATAGGCAGTACAAGAGTACAAGGTTTTCCTGAAGGATCCTTCTCCCGTTACACAAATTACTCAAGGTCTGCAAAACTACACCTTCCTAAGATGCAGTAAATATGTTGTTCCATCCTTATGATGACCCCTGATATAAAACTCCAAACCCCCAAACTCACTTTTATTTTAGGCACAGACACTGATTTATTCAGACTATTCTGTATCTATCCCTTGCGGTCAAATATTGCTTGTAAATGTACTTGCCCTGGCACTTTCATGGACCACATTTTATGTGCACTGAGCATTATTTATTACTATGCTGTTTTATTTACTGCATTTTAAGGGGTTTGCAGTGCACACCATCGTTTGAGTCTCTTATGTCCATGTACAATATTGATCCATCTGTAGCGTGGAGCTTGGACAGTGGGATTACCCTAATGTCACGCAGGAGAATACTGAAGTAAAGATAGAGGGGAGATTCCCTCCATGTCCAGTGCACAGCGTGTTGAGCAATAATCGTGTGAATTTATCAACATTTCCTCGGTTTCAACAAAATAGTTCCAGGTAGTCCAAAGTTGACTGTTATTTCAATAAACATTAACCAACTTCATGTAGCGAAATGGATGTCACCCAACAGGCAACTTATTCATTGTGATGTTTCTTTAAATTTTAGAGAACCCCTGAGGAAGGGCTCATGATTAGAGCCCGAAATGCATTGGGTGACATCCATTTCGCTACATGAAGTTGGTTAATGTTTATTGAAATGCGTGTCCAGAAAAAGGCTCGGATGGGCATATCTGGCCATGAGAAGTTGTAAAAATAACCATGCTGCACGAGTACTTGAAATTACAAAATAAAGAAAATAACAGTAAACTTTGGACTACCTGGAACTATTTTGTTGAAACCGAGGAAATGTTGATAAATTCACACGATTATTGCTCAACACGCTGTGCACAGGACATGGAGGGAATCTCCCCTCCATCTTTACTTCAGTTTTATTTACTGTGCCACATATTTCACTTCTTTGAACTTAATACAGTTTGAAAATTGTTCTATGTGCTTTCAGACTCCTTTATTGTACACATTATTGAGTTATGTTTTGAACGCATGTGTCGTGGCTGGCGCTACGCACGGGCAGCTGTCAAGGGCCCCGCACTCAGCCCACCAACATGGGGTCTCGCATCAGCATCCCGCCCTGCCTTGACCTCCCACCTATGGCACAGCACTGATATGGCCCCAGAGGGGTATCTCTCTTCTGCGCCTCACAGACGTGTAGCGCTGTGAGGAACAGTGAAAGGGAACCTTCCTGGTCATTATACGTGGCCCAGGGGAGGAACCACTTTTCTCTTGGGCCATCACAGACCGACGTCATAGCGGCGAGCCTTGTCCGCATTTGGCATATGTCTGTGATCTGCAATTGTGGACCCTGTCCCACTTCACACTCAAAGGCACTTCATAACAACCATGCTGCTCTGCTCACTTAAAGGCACTACATGACCCCCATTGTCCCGCATTTTAGTGCCCCAGCACTTTTAACCCTTTTAAAGGATAAGCTCAAACTCTTTCACCCGTATGAGCTGTGAAAGAGATGCTTGTAAGTGGTAGACAGGGAGGTGTTGCAGCACAGGAGGGTTCCTGCACCATGTAGGTTCAGACGCACCTTCGGTTTTTGAGATGCAAACAGCCTTGAAAGAGTGAATGAAACCTATTTTTATTTTTGTGATTTTATATACAGCAAACTCGACCTAAAGGTATTGGAGTGCTTTCCTTGAGCACTGGGGACATTATGCAAGGACCTATTCATTTTTTAGGCAACAGGAGATTAAGGGCCTGATTTAGAGTTTGGCGGACAGGCCACTCCATCACAAACAAGATGAACATGGAGAACAGTTTTTAATGATTTAAATATCCGTACCTGCAGACAGGCGGCGACAAGTTGGCTGGGTGCCACATCAAACATCTTAATATGCAGGGGGATACAATTTATGATAGTGGTAGAAAGCTTACTTATAAATGGGGGCTAAGATTGAAGGTTTGGTGCCACAAAGGAATTAAGTGGAATTTTAAGAACTGAAAAAGTTTTTTAAATGAAATGTGTTTTATATGCTTTATGGTTTGTAAAAACCAAATAAAGTTATTTTTGACTGACTGACTGACACAAACATGATGGATACTCCCGTCCTTCTTATTACCATTGGATATAATGCACTTGTAATATGGCGGACGGGATATCCGTCATGTTAGTGATGGAGTAACCTGTCGGCCGAAGTCTACTTACGGCCCTAAGTGATTTTCCCAGAATCACAGGATGTTGAGCCGATGCTGAGACTCGAACTTTGTACCCCTGTTTCAAAGTGAGAAGCTGTGGCCGTAAAGCTGCATCCTATCCCCTCCTCTGCCCATGCTCATGATTTTCCTGGGGGAGTATGCCTCAGATGTCTATTTATTACATTAAGCCTGTTTCAAAGTGCTGCCATAGTGTCAGATCAGAAGACGAGGCACAGGGAGAATAATATTTGCCCAAGATCAAACAGTTAAATTAGTAGACACAGGACTGTAGTGCACTGTTCCTTAGTGCAAACGTTATATATCTACCAGTGCCTGGCATTTAGGTGACTATACCATGTGACTGGGCATCTCTCTCCTCCCAGGTAGTATTTAGTAAATGTTTTAAATCATGCCGACTAGCAGTTTTTACAGTGAATTAAAATAGTCCCAATATTATCAAAAAGGGAGCAGAAAAGCAATAAGTTCAGAAAAGTGATTGCCCAAGAGCACATCATTTGGACAGTGGGAGGCAGGGGTTAAATACCGTGTCTCCTGGTTCCACATTTCCAACTCACCCATTAGACTACAATTGGGTGTCAGTGATTCTGAAGGCAACGGGAAGGGTCAGCCTCTCTCAAGGAAGTTACTCTGTTAATGGCCCTGCCTAGATTTGGATCAAACTGTTTATTTGCATTATAAAGCTCAGATTAGAATACAAATATCTTAGTTCCAAGGCTAAAATGTATCCACTTGGCCAGGTCGGTCCTGTGGATTTGGGTACTTACTGGCCACATAGCGATTTAGTTACTGATATTTACAACTGATATTTCAAAGGTCAAGACTATTGCATTCTATTTGGATACCAGTGTTCATTTTCTAAACTTGTTGCCTACAATTTTCAATAACGAGCAGTCAAGGCTCACTCCAGAAGGTGGTAAAGAGACTAGAACGCAAATATAGATTGAAAAGTAATCACACTCGATAACGTCAAACTTCAGGTTAGTTATCTTTTGACATGGCCTGCTTTAGAGGAGGGATGTAGAATTAAACCCCAAAAATATGTGACTCTGCTCCCCAACAAACATCTTCGGATGTCTCTGCACATGTGCAGTTTGTCCTGTGAAGTAAAAATGGAAAATCAGACACCCCACTTGGCCCTTGCATCGATTGCTGGAGACCATGGCTGTGATGCCCAGGGAAGGGAACTCTCCTTCTCTGGGCCTTGCAGAACCAGTCTATGGATGTGAGGACTAGGGCATTGTGACCACCTCCAATAGGCTTTGCAGCACTAGACCATAGCCATGAGGTCCAGGTAATCCATGGACATCGCAGCTCTGGATCATGGTGGGGTTTTTCAGGGGAGGGAACACCCCTAACCTGGGCCTCTAGCACTAGACCGTGGTTGCAAGGCCTATGGGAGTGAAGGACCCTAACTGGTAGTCATGCTGTAGCATTGCCAGGCCTTGGAGAGGGCCCCTCCACGCTGGGCCTCGCAGCCACTGTTCAGTGCTGTGAGGCCCATGGATAATGGGCTCCATCTCCTAATCTTCTCTGCACTACACCATGACTGAGAGCCAAGGTGTGGGGGGGCGCTCACATGGAACCTCTCATCTGGGCCCAGTTGAAATTTTCTGACAGAGCTTTACCATGGCTCTGTCATGGGTTCATGTTAGGAGCATAGCAATGAGGAGACGAGTAGATACAGTGACTCTGGGCTCAGGGGTATTAAGCGCCCAATATTCCCAAATCATGGCTTTATTTTACTGTGCAGTCAGTGGACGAGTGTGAGGGGACCTATTCCTTTTCACTAGGGCCCATGGCACCTTTGTTTTGCTACTTGCCTCTATTACATAGGCCTAATAGACATGCTCCAGAGTGAGAGAGACCCTACATTCCCTGGGCCTTGCAGCCATGGTTGAACACTCGGGAAAGGAGTCACCAGCCCATGAGCTTAGCAGCCCTGGACCATGGTTGTGAGCCCAGGAAGAGCCCTCTCTCAGGGGTGTAGCTATCAGTCACGCCGCAAGTGAGTGGCACCATTGCTCATGGATGTTAGGCACCCAATGCATCCACATCATGGCTATGTTTTACTGAAAGCATCATTTTCTTGCATCAGGGACCATGGCAACCTTTTTATGCCAATGGTTCCTTCTCTCGTGCACCACACACCAATGACCCGGAGCTGCAAAGTCCAGGTAAGTCCTTTCCTTCCCTAGACCTTACAGCCACGGTCTAGTGCTGAGAGGTCCTAGGGAGGGAGCTTGCTACTCTGGGCCTTGCAGGACATGTCTATGGCTGCAATGCCCAGAGAAAGAGGCCCCTCGGAAGGAAGTAGCTATCAATAGTGCAGCGTGCAGTGGGATCGTGGATTGTGAAGTTATGGGTCCAATGGACCCAAATTATGACTGTATTTTGAAATGGGGGAAGTGGCTTTGGGGATATTTGGAACCCTCTATCCTCCTCACACTTTGACACCTGCTTCCAGCCAGGAGACACATGAAAAAAATACATTATTGATGGCCCAATATGGAGTGGCTCTCTGCCATTATTTTCTTCCACAAAAAATGCATCGTAGTTTTAATAAGCATGATGTTTCCCTCTGTTACCTTGCAGCATATTAAATGCTTCTCTTGGTCAGAGGTTGGTGCATCAACTAAAGCCCACCAGGGTGGCCTCCGTCTGGTCTGGTCCCCGCCATTTGTCTTTTTATTTTGCGAAGTGCCAGTTTAAGAGATTGTACTTTGTTGATGAGGTAAGGATTTTTTCTTCCATATTGTTATCTCCCATGAAATTCTGTTGAAATTTTCGTTCTTTTGCTCTATTTACTACTGGCCATGATAATACTGGCCATGCCATTAATATAATACCCAGCTGCAACCCTAGAGGCCTGGTCTCCCTCCCCTGGGCCTTGCAGCCTTAGTCCTGCTCTGTGAGGCCCATGGAAAAGGGCCGATTAGTGAGCCAGGCTCTCAGCATTATTTAATTGCATTTGAATGTGTACTTTCCAGGTCTTCTGCAAAATTGGGTGAAATCACCATATACATGTGAAAGGAGATGTATCTCGCAACGGTTAATTAAATCTGCATCATGCTAATTTACAAAGGGAAATGCATCATGAAACTATGTAAGCGTATATTAATAATTAGTATCAAAATGTTTAAAGGCTTCAGAGGAAGTTGATTGAGGTGTTGCAGTCATGGCTAATAGCCATGGCATTAAACTCTTTTAGCTTAGATATTGTTATATTCGTCTTGTGCGCTGAGCTCGTGCCTGCTCTTGGTTGCCAGGGCTCGAGACCAATGCTCGAGCGTCCGTGAATAGCCGTTAGAGGCAGTTCGTGTCCTGACACTGTTGGTCGGGTTTCTTCTACGTTGTAGCTTACAAATAAAGCTATCACAACAAACGACCCTCCTGCTTCCCGTAATCATTTACAACATTTTATGGCGACTTCTGAGACGGGGAATGAAGCGAGGAGGAAACCCGACGGAATTTAAAAGGAGATTTGGGCAGAGCAAACAGCGTAAAATGATCTGTTCCGAGTGCAGGACAACCGCACAGTAAGCCACACCGTTGTTGAACACTCTCGTGGAAGAGGTACGTGCGGTACACTTAATTTGACATTAAACTTTACAAGAAAGGAAAGAAACTCACCGGAAGAGTTAACGTTGACACCGGTGATTAAGGGAACTGCCAGAATAACTTCGCGCATGCTCTGTAACAAGGCAAGAGCGATCTGTGAAACACTTAAAGGGGCAATATTACTTAAAAGGGCAATACACCGTCTGTGGGCCCGCTCCTGCATGAACAGCGAAAACGAACATTTTTGAACCTATTGGAGTTACAGAACTCAGAAGACTGTTTTGACATTAAAAAAAAAAGGGGGACTTTGTGGAACAGTATTAACAACTGTGACACACACACATTGTATTGAAAGGCTGAAGTGTGTCACATTGTCAACTGTGATACACACACACTATATCATTGGAAACTTCGAATGTGTCACACCTTCAACAACTGTGTTACACTCACATTAATATAGGAACATACTGTATTAAGTATATTTGTGATAATAATAATTAATAGTAAGGTGGGGGTATTTCATGCTAAAAATGAGTGTGAGCAATTCAATCCAAGCTCCAACTCCATTTTTGAGTATTCCTGGGGAACCCTCCATGGAGTGGGATGACTGGTGTGAAGCATTCGAAAATTACATTGTAGCTTTAGACGGAACAAAATTTTCTGCAGTTAGAAAGAAGGCATTATTGTTAGGGGCATTAGGAAAAGAGGGGCAGAGAATTTATAAATATTTACCAAATCCACCGGTCGACATTGATGATGTATATAAAGATGCGCTGTTTAGGCTGTATACTAGATTTGCAAAACAGGAGAACGTGGTTATGCGCAGACACAAATTTTATACTGCACCCCAGAAACAAAATGAGACTATAGATGAGTTTGTCTCAAGGTTGAGAGAGTTATCCATAAAGTGTCAGTTTGGCAACATACAAGAAGAAATGATTAGAGATCAGTTGATAGTGCAATGTTTTAGTAAAAAGACACAAGAGAAATTATGGGCAGCAAGAAACCCAACCTTAACAGAAGCCATCACTATAGCTAAGGTAGTGGAGGAGAGCGATAGGTGTATGAGAGAATTAAAAGCAATTCAACAAGCGGGTAACCAAGATATTGCCACCTTGCAAAGTGAAACGTGTGGGTCGGTCAATTCAATAAATGCTAAACATGGGTTAGCTGCTAAAGGAAGCAAAGCAACCATCTCATACAATAAGCCAGTCATACAAAACAAATACAAACAAAATACACGTGCATGCAATAGATGTGGTAGTCCTTTCCACTTAGCTGATTCAAAGAATTGTGCAGCCTTAACCAGGGATTGTCTGAAATGTGGAAAAAGGGGACACTTTGCACGCATGTGCAGAACTAGCACCTTCAACAAGGTTGCCATGATAGAGTGCGAGGGGAATGAAGATGAAGCAGAAGTCATGATGATTATGTCAGAAGGAGACATCAATAGTGTTGAAAACATTATTTTAGCAAGACCAAAAGCAGATTTCGGTGTAAATGGGGAAATTCTGACACTCATGAAATGAAATGAAATGAAAATGAAATTTCTAGAGCGCACTGCGGCCAAGCGGCTTCCTGGCGCTAAGGAGCACATCAGAATCTGCCAAGGGACCCAGGGGGATTAGCCAGGGAAAGCCTGAAGAAAGAAAAAAGTTTTGAGGGCTTTACGAAAGTGTGAGAAGATAGGGATGGAGCGAATGGAGAGGGGGAGATTGTTCCAGATCTGGGGGGCCCGCACCGAGAAACGGGTGCCCCCGGTGCGGGATTTGCGGAAGCGGGGGACGTGAAGAAGAGAGAGGGAGGAAGAACGGAGAGAGCGACTGCGCCCGAAAGGCCAAGCAAGCAAGTTTAAACTGGGACCTGAAATGAACGGGGAGCCAGTGAAGGGTTTTGAGGGCAGGAGTGATGTGGAAAAACTTAGGAAGACGGAGGACAAGACGGGCCGCCTGGTTCTGGATGGCCTGGAGACGGAGAGTTTCGTAGGCGGGAATGCCTACGTACAGGCCGTTTCCATAATCCAGGCGGGATGTAATGAGGGCAGTGATAATGACTTTGAGGGCATCAACAGAAAAAAACCGGGAGATTTTGCGAATGAGGCGGAGGGAAAGGAAACAAGAGGAGACAACGGAACTGATATGAGCATGCATAGATAGATCGTTACTGATCTTGATGCCCAAAGTCCGGACAGAGGGAACTGGGGAGGGGGGAGGACCAAAAGAAAGGGGCCAGTGAACAGAAGACCAGGGATTAGAGGGGCCACCGGTGAAAACGAGCTCTGTCTTGTCGGGATTGAGCTTCAAATGATTGAAGCTCATCCACTGGGAAATGAAGACAAGAGTGGAGCTAAACTTAGAGAGAGAGTCAGTAGGGGGTAGACACAGGTTCACTTTATACTATAATTCCAAAGTTATTTTATGAAACATCCTGTGCAAAGGCTAAGTTAATTGCTTCCGATGTAATTTTGAAAGGATATCAGGGTGTGAGCATTGAAGTTCTTGGTTTCTTTGAGGCATGCATCACATTCAAAGGGAGAGTCGCACAGGGCAAGATTTATGTATCCCCTCATGGACCGGCAATATTAGGATGGTTACACCAATACGACTTAAACATCAGAGTAGACCCAAGGGCTGATCCACCGGTATTGTGTGTTGCTGATGATGAAATACCTAACTTGACAAAAGGTGTGGAGAGCATTTTGAGCAATCATACAAAGGTATTCAGTGAAAAGCTGGGGGAAGCTGTGGGTTATCAACATGTCATTAAAACTAGGAAGTGTTTTACACCAATAGAGCATGTGGCACGCAAAATACCCTTATCAGCTAGAGAGGAAGTAAGGAAAATAATCAAACAATTACTAGATGATGATATAATTGAACCGGTTGAAGCAACACAATGGTTAAGTCCCGTGGTTATCACACAGAAACCAGATAAATCGTTGCGTTTCTGTGTGGACATGAGAAGTTTAAATAAAGCAGTAATTATGGACAGTTTTCCACTTCCAAACATTAATGAAATTGTGTCGAGCCTGAGTGGTGGTAAGGTATTTTCAAAACTCGACCTACGAAGTGCCTACCACCAAATTAAGCTTCATCCTGGTTCAAAGGAATACATGGCGTTCATCACTCCTGAGGGTACCTACCAATTCAAAAGACTTCCTTTTGGATTATGTTCTGCAGCAAGTGCTTTTCAAAGAATAATTACAGACGTCTTGAAAGGAATTGAACGCATTGTATTCTTCGAGGATGACATTTTGATATATGGCTTGGATTTATATGATCATAATTTAATTTTGGACAAGGTGCTGACATGCATTACAAAAGCTGGGCTAACTTTAAGAAAAGGAAAATGTGTCTTTGCAGTGAACGAAGTGGACTATCTGGGATAACACGTTAGTGGGCGTGGCATTCAACCAAAGCAAGATCTGGTTAGTGCTATATGCAATGTATCTGAGCCAAACGACAAGGACAAATTGCGGTCATTCATGGGCATGGTAGAATATTATGCGAAATTTGTGGAAAATTTTGCAGGAAAAGTCGAACCTTTAAGGAGGATCCTGAGGAAGGGGAAGGGTTTTATTTGGGGGAGTGAACAGAAAAATGCATTTGAGTTAATTAAGAATGATATTTTGAAGCAAACATCCTTTCAAGTTTTGTGCAAACCTTACCCACTGTACTCACTGTTGATGCAAGTTCCATTGGAATTGGGGCAGTTTTAATGCAAAAAAATGGTGGGCAGCTGAATACTGTTGCGTTTGCATCTCGTTCATTAACGGAAAGTGAAAGGAACTATTCTGTCATTGAGCGGGAGGCACTGGCGGCTGCATGGGCTACCAGATACTTTCGAATTTATTTGTGGAGAATCACTTTTGTACTAAGAACTGACCATAAACCACTCCTGAGAGTGCTAGCCCCTGGGGGAACTAAAAATTGTTCAGGAAGGTTAGCTAGACTTGCTGTCAGTGTCCAAGATTTTTTGTGTACTGTAGAGTATGTACCTGGTTGGCGCAACAATGTGGCAGATTGCTTATCAAGGTTACCTGACACCAAGGCAGAATCAAGAGAATTGGTAACGGAAAATGTGGTAGCGTTTTTGGAAGATTTGTCTGAGAACCTTCATTCTTCAATATCAAAGGAAGAGTGGGTGGAAGCCATGAAGAAGGATCAAGTAATGCAGGGTTTAATTAAGATGTGCAAAGAGGGAGTGTCCAGGATGAGCACTGTAACCTCTTCATTAAGACCGTATGTCCAACTACAAGATGAGATCTCAATGCAGGGGGATTTTGTCTTAGTTAGAGGTGAAAATTACATACCTCCTGAATCACTCAGAACCCGCATAGTTGCTTTGGCCCATGAAGGCCATTTGGGCCAAACACTCACTGCGAAACGTGTTAAAGAAAAATTCTGGTGGCCTGGGATAGACTCCTTAGTCAAATCTTGGGTGGAGCAATGTGAACTTTGCAGAGAATCGGGAAAAAGGTTACAGGTGGGTGCAGGAAGTCCTTCACTAGGTAGGGTGGTGTCTGATGATGGTGTATGGAAAAAGATTTGCATTGATTTTATTGGCCCTTTTTATGAGCTACAGGACAGTGAAAGATTTGCTATGGTTTTAGTGGATTCAGCTTCAAGGTGGGTAGAAGTTGCCTTCTTGAGGAATATTAGTTCACAGGCTACCATTAAGGTACTCAGTGAGATTTTTAGGCGAGAAGGCATTCCTTCAGTGCTTCTGTCAGACAATGGCACTCAGCTAACATCTAAGGAAATGTAAGAGTACTTTGAACATGTAGGGTTAAAACATTTACGCACCTCACTATACAACCCACAAAGCAACGGTTTGTGTGAGAGGGTGAACAGGTTGGTCAAAGGCACTATGCAACTTGCTTTGGCTTCCAATCGCCCTGTACAAGGGGAAATTAAAGAAATGCTCTGGGCATATCGGACCACTTAACATCAGAATTTTGACGAAGACACCATTTGAACTTATGAGAGGGAGGTCAGCAGGTACTAAGTTAGTTCCTACTTGGCTGCAGAAACCAACTAAGGAGATGGGTCAGGTCAGGGGTAAATGCAACAAGACCAGCATATCTGTAGGAGATCTAGTTAAGGTAAAGCCTGGTGGTAATCAAAGAATGTTCAACAAATTTAGGGGGCCTTTTCAGGTGAAATCGGTGTGCGACAACTATGTTAAGCTACAAAATGGGCAAACTTGGAATCTCCGCAGGGTTGCTCTTTATCAAAAGAAGGATAGCCAACAGAATTTGGGTTTGTCACAACCGAGTGTTAAGAAGTTGGTTGTACCTAAAGAGCAGAGACCTGTTCGTAAAGAGTTTCGCCTGCTTACCTAAAAGATTTCGTGTAAATGTTTAGGAAAGGAGTGGGTTATTATTATTATATTGTTACAACGTTATAATATCAATTAATGAGTTTTCTTTCTTATATGTATGTGTTATGTTAATGAGTTTTCTTTCTTATATGTATTTGTTATGTTAACTCATAATTTTAGATGATGTACTTCTTTTTTTGTGTGCATTTATTGTGTTAACTTTATTGTTTTCTGCCAAAGGAAAGGAGATGTGTTATATTCGTCTCGTGCGCTGAGCTCGTGCCTGCTCTTGGTTGCCAGGGCTCGAGACCAATGCTCGAGCGTCCGTGAATAGCCGTTAGAGGCAGTTCGTGTCCTGACACTGTTGGTCGGGTTTCTTCTACGTTGTAGCTTACAAATAAAGCTATCACAACAAACGACCCTCCTGCTTCCCGTAATCATTTACAACAGATATGAATATATTCTGGTAGTGACTGGTGATTTACAATGACTTGGGTGATGCTGTTAATAGAAATTAAGCTATTTTTAACTGTTTTATTTGCTTTCATATCATTCTTGCACCTTTAATATTGTGCACTGGGTATCTCTGAAACCATCTTGTAATTGTAATCCAAACTTGTACCCCTTTAGTGCATTCTACATGCTGCAGCACACCTCACTAGAACGTGAAGAAATATGGCCACATCATTCTACAGTAATGGCACTCCCTAGGTTCCCCTTGCCAGCCTGAACCATCTTCAAACCCTACATTATTGTCTACAAGCCCTCACAATGCATTAACAGTCTACAAACTAGCTACCTTTGCTATCATTCCTTGACTTAATGCTTGTGTTTGACCCTATACTGTGCTCCACTGTCTTTTGACTATGAACAATAGAATACCACATACACACAACATACGTCCCTGCCTTCTTAGATGCCAAGCTCACCATCTCTAGTGGCTCTCCACACACTTGCAGCAAGGACATCTTCAGGCGGAAGAAGAAGTGCTAAAAACTAAAAAACAATATGCCTTTCCCATCTATGCAAAAAGAATCTGGAACGCTATCCCCATATCCATCTGGGCAGCCTGAACCGAGGACAAATTTAGAAAAACCTGAACACTCAACTCTTTTTAAAAAACTACACTGTGATGCAGGCACAGTCAACAAGCCATATACTCCTCCTATCACATGTTGACTTTGTTTTTTGTCCCTTTAAGGTGCTTAGCAGCCTTTTGGCTAGATGTGCACTATATATGCATACATACATACATACCTAATGCACTAATCTAAAAACAAATTGTTAGCATTTGATTAAAGCTATAGGTTTGAGAGAAACCAAAGCCAAACCTTTACATCCACATGCAATGTGACTAATATATTGTATTAGCACTTAATAGAAATTTAAAATATGTGTACTTATTTTATTAGTTTTAATAAGTATGATTTTATTGTTTTACTGATATCCGCACCAAGAAAGTTGCAAAGTCGCTTCAACAATAGTCAATTGGTGGCACTTTCTGTGATGTCTTATCCTGTGATTTCACATTTATGCAAATTAGAGGCGCCTCACACATTCCCGTTATACCCGGTCTCCAAAAGTCCTAGAACCGGACCTGGTTTGTGGAAGGGGGACAATTGTTCTTTCATATGCAAGATTGATTGATACGCACCTGGTCCCTAATGACATCAGAGGAAGGGACTTCACATATCCTTTGACAGTTTTGAAAAATTGGAAAGAAATGTTCAGCACACCCTTATATTTAATTAAGACAAGTAGAGACTATGTTTCTGTCAAAGGTATAGTCATATCCAGATCAAGACACTGATCATTCGTTAATTATAGGACAATAAAACAAGCTGTCCAAATTCCCATATTCTATTCCAAAGACAGAGCCCACATCACTGGGATTCTTCAAATACGTAATTCCTTTATTTTTCTTTGATGATACATGCAAAAGCGACAACAGCCAACACGTGGATGTATGACGTTACAACGCATGCATTTACATCGCATGCCTTTACAACATAAGTATTACAACGCAGTCCATTACAACGCATAGTGCTTTTGGGCGCTGGATAGTGAATAGTTTAATTTACTATTCCAACTCCAGTCCCCGTGGACACTAGGGAAGGTTATTGGATAGTAAATTAACCTATTCCCTATCCTAGAGCGCCCCCCAGAGCAATGCGTTGTAATAGTTTGCGTTGTAATGGTTGCGTTGTAAAGGCTCTGCGATGTGAAAGTTGCGTTGTAAGTGTTGTTCACCCCAACACGTGTTTCGTCTTCCCTTAGACTTTGTCAAGGCTGTAACATAGAATTTATACTATCGTTGTAATCACAGAGTGAAACAAAAGAAATTCATAACAACTGTTTAAAATCATGACATGTCATACGACATGTAATTCTTGAACGGCTTTCGTGTACCTTATACACTCTTACTCAGTTGTACTGAAAAAATTACTCTAAATATAATCCTATATCTAATCAGATATTATTGTTGATTGAACCATGCACAAACAATTTCTAGCAATTGATACGCATCTAAAGAAATATTTCTTGCGAAAAAGGTCTTAATAGAAACCATTATATAGATTGAAGGAAGAGATTAGAGAAATTATTTATTCCCTAGTCAATACAAGAGGATAAATGCCCGAAAGAGAGTCACCAGAAAAAAAGACTCCTAATGGAAATTATTATAATCACCCGAAAGTGTGTTAGTAATAAGATTTGTGAAAATCACCTGAATTCACATAATATTTGTACCAAGAGTGTTAATAACACCCAAACAAGGTTTGGATGTTATTGCTAACACA
The DNA here is from genome assembly GCF_964261635.1 of Lissotriton helveticus. Classification (NCBI taxonomy): domain Eukaryota; kingdom Metazoa; phylum Chordata; class Amphibia; order Caudata; family Salamandridae; genus Lissotriton; species Lissotriton helveticus. The sequence goes on along the minus strand of NC_136071.1, from coordinate 629,804,151 downwards.
CTTTCGGGTGATTATAATAATTTCCATTAGGAGTCTTTTGTCTTGATTAGGATATGACTATAACTGACAGAAACATAGTCTCTAATTGTCTTAATGAAATATAAGGGTGTGCTGAGCATTTCTTTCCAATTTTTCAAAACTTTGTACACACAATCATTGGATTGTGTCTGTTGCACCTATTGGTAGTATGTGTGAGGAGAAAATAGCACCGCAACCGTACTAAAGAATACGTGCAATATAGATTATCACACTTTGACTGTCAACTGTGAAATATTCACTGACTGTGCGGTTCCATTCCTTTCAAAAGGGAACACTACTATCCTTTGACAGTGTTGACATGCTGCAGCACATTTTGTTTTGTGATAAAAGCAACTTTACTGAAAAGCAGAGGCTGTATTGTCGAAGTACCCAGTGACTGGTAAGAGACACACCAAATCCACTACTAAAATTAGACAAAATATGATTTTGCAAAATCAATGTCCATGTTTGTTTAATCATAAAAATGGCACAGAGTTTTCCAGTGAGGGCACGCAGCGAAAGAATGGTAGCAATTGCTAATCCAAGTCACCACTAAATGCCGTCTGCTACAGAATTTGTGTGCATTGGTCAGAAACAAGTCCCACATAGAATTCAACAAATGATGACCTGTTATGGAAACCAGAAGCAAGAGTTTAGTTTTCACAAATGATGCATTTGTTTGTCAGATGGACTAGAGATGATAGATGGATGTTGTTTGATGAGATGGAGGATACAGTAATGATCTGGAACGAAAAGGTTACTTTAGCAGATGTCTGCTACGGAGTGGCTGTGAGGTAGGCTGGTCGAATTACAAATGCAAGGATCTGGATGTTACCTACAGGGAGATCAGCCACACTGTTATGGCAAATTTACGGATGTTCAGCCACCAAATCAAGTTCAATGGTAGGGTACTTTGGAATTGTATGATGGATGAGAATAATCACCATGACCACCAGAATTAACAAGTATGATGTTACATGCTACTTCAAAGCATGGATTTCTTCTGGTATTCTTGTTCAATGACTTGTTTTATGCTGTGCACAAAGAATCTGCAGACCTATCAAACATCAATTACTGTTCTCTGCACCTTGCTGGCTAATAAATTAATCTGCCTAGATGCATCACTTTGTAAATATGGTGCATTTTTTACACCACTGCAGTGTCACAGAAAGTGACGCAACAGCGGCATAAGGGCCTCATAAATAAAGACTGAGTGTTTAGCTAACTCACAAGCATTTCCCTCTTAGGCATGGATAATGTACTAATGGGGTAAATTAATCAGATAGTTCCAAGGAATTTAAAAGGAAATGGCTACTCGCGCATTTATTCCTGATCGTACACATGCATATTATTTGCATTATACACAGCAAACAGTGTAAGATAATTGTGTAATATCATTTTTTTCTTTTAATTTGGATAATTAATTTTCAAAACAATATTTCCAGAGTCTGTAATTTCTAGACCACTGTGAGATTTTTGCACATTTTTCCAGATTTATTGCAGTTTATACTGTACTATTTAGGTGTAGGTTAAATGCCTAGATGAATTGTATAAAATCATGGTTGATTTCTGGTTTCTGCCCGGAGTTAAACCTTGAGAACCACAATGAGAATTCTAGGAATTCTAGGAATTAAAATCTGTGTCTGCCTTGTTTAATCTGTTAATTTGAACTGTCCATGGTATGGACTAAAGGTGGCTCAGGATACTGCCCTATACTGAAATAAAACTTGTCCAGTTTGATCCTTCAGAAAATCCACCTGAGTGTGAATAAACACACACCAAAGAAGAGATGTGGAAGACACATTTTCTCCTCTCATTCTGCCTATGTAAAATGATAGTGATATGGTTTAGGATGGGTCCTATCTTTATCCATCCCAGTAGCTCATAGGAAGATGTTAAGTGCTAGATAGCTGTAAAAACAACAGCAAGTAGTCTTCCGTTGATCAACATGCTCCAAATGTCCCAACTAATTTGTCCCGGAAAAAAAAGAGCCTGCCACCAGCACCAAGGACACATGATGCTTTTGGGAGGCAATATTAACTTTGTCACAACCTCCAAATTGACAGGTAAACATCACTGACTGGGACAAAATCCTTGGCCTTAAGGTGAAGGAGCGATGAAGGTATTAGGCTGGAAGATGTTCGGAAATCCCGCTATAAGGGTATCAAACATCTAGTCTGAACTGAACAGATTGCACAGAAGAATAGACAAGCAACTGATTTGTATAGAATAGGTAGATGAGATCTTAAATATATGGGCAAAACACTTTTTCTAAATGCACTCTCCAGTGCAAAGTACACTGAAATCAGGATATGACCTCTAGAATACTGACATAGCACCTTGCTTCATAACACAACCCAGACGCTGCATTTGGAGTACAAATGGACAGGACAGGGAACTCAGAGATCATACACCATCTGCGAGTTGAAGGGGATGCCTTTAAGGCAGTGATGAAAGGGAACAAAGGCTGTGGTTTCAGAGACTCTCAAAACACAGTAGAAAGGCTAGAAGAGAACATTAGGAGTTGGAAAAGAAATTCCTTAAGGTGTGGGTTAGGAAACTCCCTGCTGATGTGTAATACTGACAACATTGGAGAGTGCAGGTTAATATCATTGCACAAAATAAAAAGCTGGATATTATTCATCTACTTGCAAGATAATCTGGAATGAATTTTAGCAGAGGAATAACAGCAATGGGAAAATATATCTTGCCCTGGGTTCTGCTTCTACTACTACTACTACTACAACTGCTACGACGTCTACTACTACGACGTCTACTACTACTAAAGCACTACAGTAGCTTAAGATGAAGGGTCTCTTGGTTCTGATGACTCTAACCACATCAGAACGTGCATGCGTGGAACAGGTCTTTTTAACAGTGGCGGCTCCTCCACTAAGTCGGAGGAGCGTCACCCCACTGCTCTACAAGCAGTAGTTAAAGGAAAATTAAAATGATAATAACCAGCTTAATTATCATTTTAATTTTCTTTTCCTGGTGCAGTGCGGGTGCAACTGGATTGCCAGATCAGGGGCCAGGAAGAGGAGTGGTTGTTCCACTCTAAAGTGTGCAAGACTGTTTGGCCGGCCCGTCGTGCACTTTGCATGTTCTGCACCCAGACTGCATTACAGCTTGGGCGCAAAACATGCCCAGGCCCCATTCTCAGTCTGAGCGTGCAACCATGGCGCTCAGACCAATCACAATGCTGCGTTGCAGTGTTGTGATTGACTAGGGGAGTCAGGAGCCTGGGTGCTTCTTGGTTCCTGCCTTCCAGGAGCGAGAAGCGCCAGCAAGCGGACCAAGTGGTGGCAGCCGTCCGGGTGGCCATCCTTGAGGTAAGCTTTTTTTAAAAAATTCTTTTCATTTACAACCCCCCTCCACCTCCCTCTGCCCCGCCACCCCTGGTAAAAAGTGGCCGCCGCTTCTTTTAAGGTGGCAATATGCGTACAGGTCCTAATATAATCAGAGAGATTCTGCTCCATGAAGGAGAAACATCATTTGTCTTTATAAGTTAATTGGAAGTAACTAGTGCAGAAATTATTGCTGGAATAATTGGACTCACTACGGAGACACAAGGAGTGATTTGTTGATTAGTTTTTAGATAGGAGAATACTAGTCCTTAGAGGCATCTAAAAACACAACAGGTTCCATTGAAGGTGATCTGGGTTTGGAAATAGTGCAAATGCAAAGATTTTCTTTCTTTAGGGATATGTTCTTTGCAACAACCATGGATTAATCTCATAATAGTGTTTTGTACCACCCGGTGCCTGTGCAGGAGTGTATTAAAGAGGCACAATCCTCAAGTTAATGGCTGCTTCCAATGCTATAGCTTTCTAATGAAACACGAGACATGGAAGTATCTTCTTCAGAATGAATAAATGAAAGGTGCAGTTTGTACAGCATTGCTAACTTGGGTTTCAAGCTTCATACCGGAATTAACTATAAAGCTTATGTTTTTAACTTTAGGGGCTGCAACAGCTCCAAGCCTAGTGGGGTGGAAGTCAAATTCTGCCTAATGACTTCAATTGTATCTCCCTTCAGGTGTAGATAAATATGTTGCATTCAATCCTTGATCTAAAGAAGACAGGATTGTAACACTGAAATGTCTTCATTGGAACCACTTACTTTGATGTACAGGTGAATTTTGTCTCTATACAACAAGTGCCCATTAGAGTGTTACGCTGCAGACCTGATTGTTGGCTGCGATACGTCTGCCTTCAACACCGTGTGCTGTGGTTCAGCCCGCGGCCTCTCCCTCCTCCTCTTGGGCACACTGCGGTTCTATGCAACGCCATGCAATGGCTATCTTGGTGTTGCGGGTATGTTCCGGGACACTTACATATAATCAGCTGCTGGCCACAGCTCAGCCCGCGGCAAATCCCCCTTCAGTTCGGGCATGCTGCGGATCCATGCGTTGGCCCATTACTGCATCTTTAGTACCTCGGGTATGCCGCAGTTCCAGCTTTGGAACTGCAGCTTCCTATGCAACATGCTGTGGAGACATTAATACACTCACCTTACACCTGGGGGACAAATGTAACAAACATCAAAATCTTCTACCTCTAATCCGGCAGCCTTGTTCCCAGAATCCATTTGTCTTCCACCATTCTAAGTTGGAGACTCTTCTTATCTGTTTCATCACTACTTCGCTATCCAAGATGGTGAATGTTCACTTCCTGTAACATCACTTCATGTTTCTCTGGATATATAAGGGGCTGAATCTTTCATCTCCTTGTATTGAAACACTCCTCACTCCTGCTGGTGTGTCCTTGGTCCTGTTGGTGCATCTTCACTACTGATGGTGCACCTTCGTTCCTGTTGATGCTTACTGTTGCAATTTGAAATTATATTAGTCCCTTTGTTCTTGCTTGGATTTTCTGTTTCCTGGTCTGATTTTTCCTTGCAGAATATTTTTCTTTCCTGGCTCCCTGGTTTTCTTCTGTCACCTTCTGGCCATTCCTGGAGTCTCCGCCTGCATTCAGAGGGTTTTTCCCTTCGGGGTTTTTCCTTTTGGCACTCCTTCTAGAAGTCACTGTCTGCTCTGGCATTACATTGTCAGCAGCACCATGGCTACCGGAAAAGGTTGTTTCTACCTCGAACAATCGAGAACCTTCAAGAACCGGAACCGGAACCGGAAAATATCTGTATGCACCCAAATTGGTAAGCAAAGTTCTGGACGTGACAGTAGAGTAGTCATGAATACAATTGGGAAAACTTGGCTAGATAGATGTGGGAAGTACAGGAGATGAAAGAGATCACATGGGGCAAACACAGGTGTTTGCATCAGTGTCAGAATTGAAAAGGCGTAACCTCACAGAAACTTTCTCCCTAAAAATGAGGTGACATGGTAAATTAAAGACAACAATCTTCCTAAACTACTTTAGAAACAGGGAGAAAAATGCAATAAACAGAAACACTCAACAAGGGTTAAATTCAGGTCAGCAGAACCAGAGATGTGAATTTTTAAAATTTTAAGGCAAAAGAGTCAAATATTACTCATAGAAATAATGGAAATACTTAATCCATTTTCAGTTTAGGTGCATTACTCAAAATCGGCCACCAGAGGCTACCTTTACACTAAAAGCAAAAACAAGGAAATACTCCATCAAACTGCAAACTGTTTTGCCTCAGAGAGGCTGAAGGGTGAGGGGTACATTAAGTATTGCTTTACACTGTTCCACGCTTCCATAGGGAGTCCATGGGGAGTCAGGCATCTCAGGCCTGGCTTCCTGCTGCAATCAGGAGCTCAAAACACTTTTTGATGTTGGGGAAGTCACTCCTTGGTTTTATCCTACAGCCCTCTGGGTCCACAGGCACCAGGCCTTTCTTCAGCAGTTTCAGGCGAGACCACTTTTAAGGAGGTTCTGAAAGCTGCTCACACGCTCGTGCGTGTGAGCAGGCTTTCGCCGCCCGCCTTTGGCTTTCGCATGCGATTGGGCAAAGGCGGGCGCATGTCCCGCCTTTGCAACGCCCATTCCCGTCGGCGGCCAGCACACGCAGCATCGTGCGTTAGCCTCGCTCCCTCCCCCTGCTCCTGTGTGGTGCGCACGCACCACTACTTTCGATTCCCAGCCCTGCTCTTCTGTGGTGCGCACGCATCATTGGTTTTTTTTAAAATCCATTTACATAAGGGCAGATTCTGTCACATCAGGTCTTTGAAACGTCAGTCATCGGTGCAATGTTTGTTGTTTTTTGTGTGCAGAGCAGGAGTGTAGCTATCAGTTTTGCGGCGGATGCTGTTGCACAGGGGACTAGAGTATAATGGTCACACCGCTGTTTTATTGTGGTTCCCTTTGAAAACCCATCTCAGAATCAGGAGGCAGGAATTTGCGCACTGACTGAAAAACCTAGCATAACCCAGATGCGGTATGCAGCATTTTAGCCAAGCGAGCGCAGCGGAGGTCTCAATGGGCAGCAGGTGCAGTGGTACCGGAACTGCACGCTACTCCCTCTTTGCAGCTTCCTTTTATTCCCCAATCCAGAGGTAGGGGTTATTTTCAGTATTTGTGTCACGACCCCTGGCGCCCTGCTGCGCACTGTGCAGTGCAAGCAGAAGGACTGCGAACTGGAAACCTTCCTGCTGCAGTCCACCTGAAGGTGTGCAATTGGAGCAGGAAACCAATCTCAGGGCAGCTCTTGTGTACCAACTGACTGGGAGCCCTAGCGCAGCCCACCTGAGGCGCGCGGTCTGGAAACCAGGGAATTTTACACACTGGATCCAGATGGGAGGGAGTGTACTGTACGCTAAAGTGCATGGCCTGGAGACCTATCGCGAGTTTGTACAACTGGGAAGCGAGGGGGAGGAATGCATCCTGAAACTAGTACTGGCATTAGAGCTGGTTTAGATGTTTGCACTGGAGACCCAGTGCAGTCCAGCTGAGGTGTGTGTGCACGGACTAGGATATCTGGTATAGCTGGAAGTGTGTATCTCAGCTATGTTGTGCGCAATGGAAGCTAGGCACAACCCAGCTGAGGTGGGTGGAATGAAAGAAAAATCTAGCGCAGACCAACTGCAAGCGTGAAGTGCACGCTGAGAGGCAAGCCTACAAGAATGCAGCTGACAGCGGGCACCGCTTGCCGACACTGGGAAAGTAGTAGTCCACTGATGTAGGGTAGACAGGCACATGTGGGCAAACATAGCGCAGCCTATCTGGGGGTGTGCTCACTGACAGAGCAGCCAAGTGCTATACAGCTGGGGTATGCAATCTGATTGCGCACACAGGCAGGCAAACCAAGCACAGCACTGCCGGGGGATGCACAAACTGCCAGTGAGACCCAAAGGTGACACGTTGGAGGTGTCCACACAAGTACAATAGTGCTGGGTTTGTGCAAACGAACAGGAAAACCAATCTGAGGTCAGTGCGTGATGTGTGCACTCGGAAATGCCTACCTAGCAGAATAGCCAGTAATCATACTGTCTCTGCAATTTAGTTAGGTCCAGTTGTAGGTGTACACACTGACTGGACAGCCAATCGCTAACCACTTGGACTTGTGAAAACTATCTGGAAAACCTATCGCCGTTCAGCTGGAGTTGTGCACACTCGCCCATGCAGTGCACGGATGGGTTGTGCACAAAACAGCGTACAATTTACACCACCGGCTGGTGGTATGCAATTAAGGGTGCCGCTCGCAGCGGTTCTTGTGTGACTTGTGCTCCTCCCCTGCTGTCTTCATAACTGCTCGCGGCCCCCGCTCCACGGGCACCGCTCGCAGCGGTTCTTGTGTGACTCTGGGGAAATGTACTGCTTTGTCTGGCCATCCAGGGTGAGAGGGAGCCTAAGGAGACTTCGAAGACCAAGTGCCCCGTAACAACCATCAGCTGTGCTCCTCCCCTGCTGCCTTCATAACTGCTCGCGGCCCCCGCTCCGCAGGAGCCGCTCGCAGCAGTTCTTGTGTCACTCTGGGGAAATTTACTGCTTTGTCTGTCCGTCGAGGGTGAGAGGGAGCCTAATGGGACTTCGAAGACCAAGTGCCCCGTAACTACCATCAGGTGTGCTCCTCCCCTGCTGCCTTCATAACTGCTCGCGGCCCCCGCTCCGCAGGAGCCGCTCGCAGCAGTTCTTGTGTCACTCTGGGGAAATTTAATGCTTTGTCTGGCCGTCGAGGGTGAGAGGGAGCCTAACGGGACTTCGAAGACCAAGTGCCCCGTAACTACCATCAGCTGTGCTTCTCCCCTGCTGCCTTCATAACTGATCGTGCCCCCGCTCCGCGGGACCGCTTGCAGCAGTTCTTGTGTCACTCTGGGGAAATTTACTGCTTTGCCCGGCCGTCGAGGGTGAGAGGGAGCCTAACGGGACTTCGAAGACCAAGTGCCCCGTAACTGCCATCAGCTGTGCTCCGCCCCTGCTGCCTTCATAACTGCTTGTGGGTGCCGCTTGCAGCGGTTCTTGTGTGACTCTGGGGAATTGTACTGCTTTGCCTGGCCGTTGAGGGTGAGAGGGAGCCTAACGAGACTTCGAAGACCAAGTGCCCCGTAACTACCATCAGCTGTGCTCCTCCCCTGCTGCCTTCATAACTGCTCGCAGCCCCCGCTCCGCGGGAGCCACTCGCAGCGGTTCTTGTGTGATTATGGGGAAATTTACAGCTTTGTCTGGCCGTCGAGGGTGAGAGGGAGCCTAACGGGACTTCGAAGACCAAGTGCCCCGTAACTACCATCAGCTGTGCTCCTCCCCTGCTGCCTTCATAAATGCTTGCGGCCCCCGCTCCGCAGGAGCCGCTCGCACCGGTTCTTGTGTGACTCTGGGGAAATTTACTGCTTTGCCTGGCCGTCGAGGGTGAGAGGGAGCCTAACAGGACTTCAAAGACCAAGTGCCCGTAACTTTCATCAGCTGTGCTCCTCCCCTGCTGCCTTCATAACTGCTCGCGGCCCCCGCTCCATGGGAGCTGCTCGCAGGGGTTCTTGTGTGACTCTGGGGAAATTTACTGCTTTGCCTGGCCGTCGAGGGTGAGAGGGAGCTTAAAGAGGCTTCGAAGACCAAGTGCCCCGTAACTACCATCAGCGGTGCTCCTCCCACTTCCACTCATAGCGTATATCTTTGCTCACGTATCCCCCTGCGCGGGATGTGCGCGGGACGTGTGCCGGGCGAAGCCCAGACCAAGGGCGGGCCCGTTTGAGCCAGTTCGAGGCCGGAGCAGGCCGGGCTGGGCCTGCTCTCTAACGTCCGGGCTGGGACATTGGCGTGCAATACTGTTTGGTAAGTTCTACAGGGAAGTCTGAAGTTGCATAAACAGTTCCCAGTGATGGCAAGAATGTCCTTGCTCAAGAAATAGCAATAACTGAACGATGGCTAACACTTGATTTGCTCTCAAATAACTCCCACTCCAGGGAAGGTCCCATGCCAGCACACTCCCCCACTCAAGGCTCGACCATTAGAAATGTTGACTCTTCAGGGGCGGACACTACACCGATAATTGTGTCGGTAGACTCCGTACTCGAGACCAGGGCATTGGATCAGCAAACATGTGCCATTACCAGGTCAAAGTCTGCATTGTCCACTAGAAGCAAGGAACCCATAATGACCACGCCTGATGTTAACAAAAAGAGGCGGGAGGGGGGTAACTCAAAGAAATACTGTCAAAGCAAATCAAAGCCAACTACGAGGGGTGAGGACGAACGTAAAAAGGTGGGACACTGCCAAGAGCCGGAGCTTGAGCCACCATTAGCAGTGCTGACGGCTCCTGATATACAAAATGGCCCGGTGCCCTCTATGAATAATGCTTTTTGGGACAAAGTGGGGTCTATAATTGCTGAGTGTCTGTTACCCCTTACTCAGAGATTGGCTGCTATCGAAGCTAATCTACTATCCCTCATTAATGTATCTGATCAGAATCCTGGGTACTAACCAGACCATCTAATACCAGTGACAAGCATATATCGTTAACTCCACCTGATTTAAACACCGGGGGCGTAGCCAAGTCGGCCGTAGTAGACCAAAGTGTGCATGGGGTGGGGTGTTTGATAGTGGCCAAACCAGTGCAGATAGGGAATGCTGCTATTCATGGCCAGGAACAGCATCCTCAAAATCAAACCACATCCAGGCAGGACAATAAATAATTTATACACCAACAGCGAAGTGGCAAAACACGTCCTATTAGAATTGCGGGTTTATATAGCGCTAGGAATCGACTCCCGGAGGAGTATCTCCACGCTTCGACCGCTGGGGAACCCGTCCTGGCTCACCCTGAGAGATGGTCCCTGATGGGTATCTCTAAGGTGCGACCAAGCATCCCCGGCGGTCTGGGGGGGCCGTTGTGAAGATGAGGCAAGCTGATGCCCAGAGTTGCCGAGTGTGGTTTCTGACTAGAGTAGGCACCGAGGCGAGAATTATTGAGTCCGCTGACCCTGGTCCACGACCCTGCCGCGTCGGGAATCGAACCCTGGTCCCGGGCCGTTCTCTGCTTACGGGTCTGCCACCTCTAACCAGTGAGCCACACTTCTCCACATTTGATCTACCCCCTGAATCCAGCCCGTATGTAGTGGTTCTAGCTGGGGTACTGAACAGATTAATGACAGCGAGGAATCCCACATGTCTTTAAAAAATAAGGTTACAGATTGGCTCAATAAAAACAGACCACTCCCATTGCATATACACAGTGAAATTTTGCTTGTCCGCAGGGTGTCATGGGTGGGACATAGGGTAAAGAATCTCACGGGAGACTGTGTTTTGGTAAACTTTAGGGACACACGGACTGTGTCCCACATTGTGAGTGGACGCAGCCCAATTCTGTATCAGTTATACAGTCTCTCCCCTTGTCGTATTTTTATCCACCTGGTCCCCTGCGCCACAGGCCAGATACTGAACAGGTCTGGAATTTAGCTGGGCCCTCAATAGGGGGTGGAAAAAATAAGGGCAGGTTTGGCGAACCTCCTGCACCCTTGGCTATCCGCCCACAAAACAGGTGCAGTTGCCTGGATATGGTGGATTGACTGCAGCCCAACCAAGGGGTTACAACGGGGGCAGTTCCGGAGAAAGCAAGGGTTAATGGAGGAAATGAATTAAATGGAAAATCTTCAAGCACTATAGGGGTAAAGATTGTTGGAAGAAGTATGGTGAATACATTGACTCCAGCTATTCAAACTAATAGCCCACCACCCACTGGTAGAAGCAAGGACCCTGTAGTAGATACACCGGTAGACGATGACTCACTGCACCCCTCATTATTTAAAATGAGTTTGACTGATGGGGGTAATACGGATCCACTCAAGTTCAGGGACCGGGACCATAGGACAGACACACTTAAAATGTTATCATGGAATATTGCAGGTTTGCCCAATAAACTGACCTGCCCCGAATGGGGATCCTTCGTGGACGAAAATGATGTGTGCCTCTTCCAAGAGACCTGGGCTCGAACGGAGCAATACTGCGTGGGTTTTGCTTCATTTTACATGCCGGCTGTATGGGGAGGGAGAGGCCGCCCGTCAGGAGGCCTTACTATCTGGGTCGATTCCCATCTGGGTTGTACGGTTCAGTCATTAAATACCCATTCCAAAGATGTTCAATGTGTAGTCCTTGCATGGCCCAATGCTTTTAAGCTTGCCCTAATTAACGTCTACTCTCGCCCTGTAAGTATAGCTAGTGAGTCCAGCACTATTGAGGATTTGTCCCACTTTATTTTAACAATTCCGAGCGACACTCACCGTCTGGTGGGGGGCGATCTGAATTGTCATTTTGAGCCTCTAGAGGGTATGAAGGAAGATATCCTATTGGCAGAGGATGACTACTGGTCCATACCCCCAACCCAGGCCCCATCCCCCAGGGCATGGTCTCCGCTAGCCATCCAGATCATGGCCTTAACCTTAAACCATTCCTTACGAGCATGTAATGGCCGCACCCCCTCGGACACCCCAGCTAAATGTACTTTTAATAAACCTGGACATATGTCCCGTCTTGATTATATCTTGGCCGAAACGCGGTTATGGCCAAAGGTTATAGACTTTATTGTCGTCAGAAGAGCTGAGAGTGATCATAATACCCTAATTTTAGAACTGGGCCCGCTCAATATCAGCAGGAGCAGCACCTCAGCTTCTGGGGAAACCGACTCTAGGCTTACCCTGTCTAATGACAGACGTAGAGTAAGATGCCACAAACTAATGGAACACCCGGAAAAACTAGGAAAATTATATAGTCGGATAGTTCCCTTGTTCCTAGAGGTCGCTGTGCTAACTACTCAACCACTGTCCCCTGATTATTTAACCAAGTTGGAGGCTCTCCATGTGGATCTAGTATCCAACCTGGCAGAGGTACTTAACCCTCGGGTGTCCAAGAAGGCAAAAACGGTCCAACAATATTCCTGGTATAATGCAGCCTGTAGGAAGGCCAAATCAGAGCTAGTACAGGCCATAAAAAATAATACCAAAACTGTAATTAAAGTTAGGAGAGCACACTATAAATGGCTGACCAAATGTGCGAAGGAAGAGTGGGACCACGACAAGTGGTCCAGTCTATCTCTTGCGCTAGCAACCAAAGATTCTCGGGAATTCTGGTCCATAATTAACAGTGGCTGCGGCGAGCCGAAAGCAGCCATTGCACCTAACATAGCAGCGGAAGTCTGGGAAGGCCACTACCGGGCTCTGTATTCCATTGAGGGCCTCCCAGATGACCTCGAAAATACACTTACTCAGCTAGTTTCCACTCCACATTCAGAGGTGATCGAGTTCACGGTGGCGGAAGTTTGTAATGCTATCTCCAAACTCGCCACAGGCAAAGCCCCAGGCCTGGACAAATTCCCAGGTGACCTCTTTAAGCAGGAGCCGAAAATCTGGGGTCCATACTTCCAGATCCTCTTTAATGCGGTCCTGAGAGGCATGGCGGTGCCCTGTACTTGGCCGGGTGCAGAGATAGTCCCCATTTTCAAAAAGGGCTCGCCTCTGCTCCCATCCAACTACAGACCCATCAGCCTTATTGATGTCCCCCAGAAGATCTTCGCGAGACTCATTTTGGACCGACTACAGGACTGGATAGAGGAGCATACAATTCTTAGCCCATATCAAGCAGGGTTTAGGAAGAATACCTCCACGGTAGACCAAATCTTTCGTCTATTACTCTTGTTTTGGAAAACGGTGAGAATAGAGGGTGGCAGCCTCTATATGGTATTCGTCGACCTCCGCTCTGCTTTTGATTTAGTTCCCCGGGGGAAACTCTGGACCGTGCTCCTTGAACTGGATATCCCGGTACATCTTCTGTCCGCCCTGATGAGGCTACATGAGGCGAACTTCGCCCAAGTTAGATGTGGGAAAAATGTTGCATTGACATCTCGATTTCTCGTTGGCAGGGCTGCGTGCTTGCACCTACCCTGTTTTGCCTCTATGTCAACGGGGTAATCGCACACCTCAATGGAGTACAGAACAACGATGCTCCGAAGCTGGCTGGTAGTAGGGTCCCTGCAATTATGTTCGCCGATGACACCCTCTTGCTGTCTAAATCCCCAATGGGCATACAGCGCATATTGGATGGCTTTGAAGAACTCTGTAGCGGTCGGGGACTGGAGATCAATTCTCTTAAAACCAAATTTATGATCTTCAATCCCCCCGCAACCACTCGGCCAAACACAAGTCTAGGAACAACAAGGCTTGAAAGGGTATCTACTTTTGACTATCTAGGGGTCACTATTAATGAGAACCTGACATGGGGCCCCCAGCAAATTAAGTCACAATTAAAATTGACCCAACTCTCAGGCAGAATTCTCAAGCTATCCAATAAGTCCACTATTAAACCTGTTGGACCACCGTTGGAGGTTTACAAATCACAAGCCAGGGGTGCGATTATGTATGGCAGCGAACTATGGGGACATTCTTGCAGGACCGAAATTACCAAGACAGAAAATACATTTTTAAGACAGTTGCTAGCATTACCATCTAGTACTCCACTTCTTCCTCTAAGGCTCGATCTGGGGGTCAGACCAATTGATGAAGAGCTAGCGCTAAAGCCTCTTAGGTTCTGGCGCAGGCTCTGGGTAACACCGGAGTTGTCAAACTGTAGGCAGGAACTCCAAAAAATACTGACCTGTTCGAGTGCAGGGAAAATTCCCTGGCTCATATTCATAAAGAATGAATGTACAAGGTTAGGAGTACCTGTTCTATGGTCTGACCCTGAGAGGGGTTGTAAAACGATCTCACGTACCCAACTCACGAAAATATTTTGTGCTGATAAACTTAATGCTGCATTTTGCAATCTCCAAGTTGGCCCTTTAACTGCTTCTTTTGTACTGGTCAAAGATTTTTATCATTTTGAGCGCTTTTTGGATGACATATATCCTTTATTAGCAAAAAAACTGTATGTACAGTGGAGACATGGTGCTCTACCTTTGCAAGCCTTTACTAGTCGGTGGTCTGCTCCTGCTCCGAAAAATTGTCCTGGTTGTAATAGTGACACTGAAACTGATCTGCACGTTCTCTTTTTTTGACCAGCATATCACAAGCCTAGTAAGTACTGGCTCCCACCTTTGTCTAAAAATGTGGATTTTCTGCAATGTATGCATGCCTTCAGAGTGCTAAAATCAGACACAACTAGACCCATTGTTTTTGCTGTCTCGCAATTTCTGGGAGCAATGTGGCACAAGCGCAGATTTTTAATTGGTAGAGCCTGAGTATGGATTGGCAGCTATTAGGATTAACACTGTCTCTTCATACATTTTTACTGTTTTTATCAAATTATTTATTGTTCTCTTTTTTAAAGCGGCTCTTTTATCTGTATGAATTTTGCTTAATTGTGTCCATCTGGAAAATGCTTTGGTAACTATTTTTGCTATAATCAATTGAAATTGTCACCTACTGCTACTGCTTTTATGTGCTTTTGTATACTTTTATGGTACATTGCCGAAATAAAGATTTCTTGAATGAATGAATTAAGCATTCAGTCAAGGCAACATCTGTAGGAGTACAGCACAGACCACCGTACAGTGCCATCTTTTTTACAGTATAGCACCCATAGGCGTATTGTGTGCAAATACAGCATATAGTGTGCTTTGACCTCGTACAGACGAGCGGAAAGCATGCTTTCAGGCTACAGTTTGTGCTGACCTGGTCAGAGACCAGCTAAAGGCATGTCCACTGACGCATTGTAACACAGCGGCCTCATTACCTCAGACCCAGTGAATGTGTGCACAGAGGCAGTGTGTTCTGATTTGATGCAGTTTGCTCACACATTCAGGATATTAAATAGCGTTTCTAATAACCTATCACAAACAAGCTGAATCTGTGCACAGATATAATGTACACTTACCTCAAACACTTCACACCAGCTTAAGAAGTGCCCAAAGATCCAATATGGTGTGTGTGTATATGTGCTAACCCACTAAGTCCAGCGCACTCTGTGCACGCAGACGGACTGCGGGCACAGATTAATTTCAAGGCAGGCAACTACTCTGTAACTGGGAAAGTTGCTTTGTTAAGAGTGCACCACCACAAACACCCACCTGTGTGATTGCCCACATGCAGTTTCGCACGTCCACGCCTGTGCACGCGCGCAGACATACACAGTCAATCGCACACATGCATGCGTACAAACACATACACTCCCACCCACACGCACCCGCATGCTTTGGTGTTGCTGCTAGTACCACTATATATATAGGGGACTTTGGGCAGACAGCAGGGCACCTTAAGTACAAACTTGTGCCCTCTGGTCTAGACAGCTGCATGCCAGAGTTAGTGATGGCCTGAGGCGGTGCTCTCCGCGTGGAGGCTGGCTGTGTGTGTGTGGGGGTGAGAAGAAAGGTGAGTGGGAGCTGGCGTTTTGAGATAAGGCTAAGCACAGTTGATGGTGGAGATGATTTCTTGTGTTGAGTGAGCAGTGCCCCCCACCTACAGTAGAGGAAAGCTATGGAGCCTGCAGTTCTCTTTCATGTGGTGGAGGAGGCTGTGGGGGTGCCACACCGGTGAGTGTGGTGGTACTGGTAGGGCATAACTTGTTCCAATATCTAAGGACAGGGCACTTCCGCTTTTGTACAATGATTGTGAGATTTAGGCACAGACTTGGTTTCAATGCAGCAGTGAAGAAGGTGGGGCAGATTTGGGGGGCACTGTTTTTGTAAAGATCCCGAAGTTAATGTTAAGGACCCGTTTTTTAGGGGACTGGATTGATGCGTTACATTGTGTGGGGTGCTGATGTGTTCTCTGATGGCCGCACTGGCTTGAGGCACCACAGAGGCGGCCGGGACGCACTCGCTTGTTGCACAGGGTGTACTCCCTTGGTGGTTTGGGGGCAGACTCGGTGCAGTGGATGTAGACTGGGGTGGAGGGCAAATGCTTGTTGCTCTTGATACAAAGGGCAAAGACATGGCACAATGGTAAGGCGTAGCTTCCAGCGGCGCAGAAGGCGCCATGGCACTGGGGCCCAGAGGGGCCCTCTGAACACTGATCATTGTTCCACTTTATAATTCAAACAGCAGCCGGTGGGGAGTCCATTTCCTTCCATGCACTAGCGCCAATAACGCACTGGGAAGATGAGAGTACGTATTTCTCGTTTTTGTTTGTGCTCACAGCAGGGTCCACTCCGGACGCCTGGAAGCCACTCCGTGAAATTCTACCATTTTCAGGGACACTTCAAACATTTGCATGGCCCACAATCCCCCACAATGCTGTTCACCTGGACCCAGTGTTTTTTATTCACCACCTATAAGTTCAGTTTCAAGTGAGCACACGAGCTGCACGTCTGGGGACAGAACATTTTAAATTGTAGCAGCAAAGGCATAGAATTCTCTGCAATGCTTGCTTTCTGCTCTGATTCTAGTATACTCTTGTTAAAGAAAGCACAGGAAACTTATGTACAGGGCTTTAAGTCAGATGAAGAAAGGGGCGTGGCCAATCTAATAAAGGACATTGCTTAAAACACTTAGGCTAAAAATCTGTGCTTAGCATAGTGTGCCACACTACTGATATTTTGCTGCTTCTGTCATAGAATCCACATATATGATACAACAAGTAACATTACACCTACAACAAGCCAGGACTACATAATTGCACACCACATAATTACTCTCTACTTAATGCAACACAAATACACTCCACACAATACCAATCTGTGCCACATAATAACACAACACATAATTACACTGTACTCAATGCAACATAAATACACACCTTTCACTCAAGTTCGTGCTATATAAAATAAAACAACAAAAAAACAATTGCAATGCAATAGGTCTCACATTAATGAATCTTTGAGCTTCTAGTGTTGCATTATTATTAGCAATGCCAACAGCTCAAACTTTTATAATGCGACCTATTGCATTGCAAATGCTTGTTTGCCTGGTTACTGTGGCGGCTTACTTTCCCAAATATCTAGTATGCCCTACTTTAATATATTAAATATCCTGTTCCGGGGGTTTACAAGTTTAAATTTAGAGGTGACTTGTCTAATTAAGAAAACTACATTTTTCTACATGGAAACAACATTTTTCCTTGCAATGTGTCCCTGCAGTTCTCCTAACCTTAAGCCCAGCAACAGCACGATGGTGCTTTCTTGAACCATACATGTTTGGCATCTTTGTCAGTGGTGTGAACAAAAATTTCAGCCAATATATGACAGTCCACGCCACTGATGCAATTTATGTGCCAAGGTAAAAAGGCCTCCTTAAACTTTAAATACCTAATTTGGGTCAATCCAATTTTACAGTACAATTTTAGAGACAGAGCACATGCACTGTGGGATCGAATGGCAGTGCACAGAGTCGTAATACTAAAGGAAATAGGGTCCATACAAAGGCAAAAATTCCAGGGTCATCACCTACAAAATGGGACGCTCTTCCAGAGTGTATAACAAAGAGGCATGTCTGGACCGACAATGTACAGAATCAAATGAAGAGTTGGTTGGCTTAAGATTAGATAAGAGCTCAAACAAGATTTGATCATGGTTTGGACTCAAGGTAAAACAAGCAGTGGCAAAGTCAACAGTTCTGGCTATTCACATAGCTAAAGTACCTCAAGTCATTGCTAGATGTCCTTCTCGAGTCAGAAGGAATCACTTGAAGCCTCTAACATATCTGGAGCTCTTCAAAACAAGACTACCACAAAGCTGCAATAACTTGCGTTGTTAGGAAGTGTCTTCTTGAGTAAGATGCACGTGCTTTAAATGTCCTTTTATGGTGTGGCTTCTTCATAAAAATGTACATATACACTTTTGCTACTCTAATGAATTGTGCTTGTTGTCTATAGGATACACAAATATGTCAATGCTGGTATATGATGATGAATCAATAGTGCAACTTTCAATACCTTTTCCAAAATGGTAGTTAAGCGAGCATTCTGGAATCATATAAGTAGGAAGCTAGTGGATGGAATTAGTGTTGGTTCTGCAGTCCAGGTTTTTTTATTATTTAAAGATGAACTTTACTTCGAACCATTCCTGGACGAGATAGAGCCACCTATTGCAAAAACTCTTTTTCTAAAGTTTAGATATGGGACACTTATGTTGAATTACAATACAGAAAGATGGGCACAAAAAAAACTGGGGGCTTTGCCTGTTAAAACCAATGGCTGTCCTATGTGCCAAACTGACTGTCTCGAGAATGAGGTCCACATGCTCTTTGTTTGTAGCGCATACGCAAAACCGAGAAAGAAATGGTTGAAACCGATGTGTAACCTCCTAGGGACTAGGTCCTGTTCGATAGCTTTCAGGATCATGAAAAGTAATACAACCCAGTTCATTGTATTCAGCATAAGTAAATTTCTACACTCTGTTTTTATAATCCGAAAGAAACAAGGATATTGTCTCTGAGTTGGGAAAGCGTGTATGTCTATCCAACTAATGAATTTGTGATACCTTTTAACTAATTTGCTTTTACATCCTTGAAATGAAATATAACGTATGATTGTCCTTGTAAAAATGAATGAACTGTGCAAACTATTCCATGTCCGTATAACATTTTTTTCCCTTTTATAAGAAAATATTGTTATATTTATGATGATTTTTTTTATGTATGTACATGACTTTTATGGCCAAAACGGCCGAAATAAAGTTAATAATAATAATAATAATAGTGCAACTTTCAATACATATCTTGATTATTATGGAACACTTGTGAAGAAAACCTAGTATACATAAGTACTATCAGCCATTGTTTAACTAAAGTGACTTTAACCCTATCAAACTGCTTTTGGAGTGACACTATACTTCTGGCAGTTATATTAAATCTCATAGCCTTGTGCTATGGCAGGAAGCAACAAAATGTTCATGTTAGTTAAGCAAAGAACTAAATATGTTTTATGAAAGCTTAATCTATCTATCTATCATCTATCTATCTATCTATCTATCTATCTATCTATCTATCTATCTATCTATCGATCGATCTATCTATCTATCTATCTATCTATCTATCTATCTATCTATCTATCTATCTATCTATCTATCTATCTATCTATCTATCTATCTCTCTATCTATCTATCTATCTATCTATCTATCTATCTATCTATCTATCTATCTATCTATCTATCCACTGAAAAAACAAAGGTTAAAGTTTTGTTATAGTTGGGTGAAATGTTCAGTGACAACGTAACATTTTAAACCAAAACCCCCCCACAAATTCACCAGTTATAGTTATCTCAAGCAACCATAAATCGTACCCTAATGGAATAGAACTCGCACCCCTTCCATGCACAGTTTTCTCATCAATTATTTCAGTGCAAATGTTGCAGTGATATTGCCAAAGATGTCATAGAAAATGTCATAAGTGATGTAGTATGTGGGTAATTAGCAGTGCATAATAGCTGACTCCCAAGCACAATTTGTTGTTAGTACCCACCAGCAATTTATAATTAAATACTATAAATACTATAAATAAGTTAAAAGAAACCCTTTTTAACATTTATTATTTTTTGAAAAAGTGAAATTCTCATTTACCGCTCTTTTGACCTGCTCTTGGTGAAGAAAATCATCCTATTGGCGATGAGCTTGCTTGGTTGTTCACCACGCTCCATTTCTATTCATTTGCTGGACCACTTTGGATGTTGCACAGAGAGTATGCACACTGTTTCCAAGAAATATTGGAATAATTTCATTTTGAGCTGTACCAGATGAGTAATGCTGTTGCATCATGAAAAACACATTGCCTTACTCTTATGCATTGCTAACGGTCTAAAAAACACAAAACAAGACGAAAATAGACACATCTCGGAGATCCAAGCAGGTCAAAGGGAAGCATTACAGCACAAAATATATATGCCATAAATTGAAAGACACTACTGAAAATCAGTATTTGTATATTTCCTCCCCCCCAAAAAGATCTTTAAAGGTTTTTAGAAAAAGCTACAATAGACTAAAAATGCAATTTAAAATATATGATAGATCGACCATGGCTGAATGGATATGGGTTGATGCCCAGATATGGGAACTGGCAATTGGGGGATTCATGAGAGGAACGCATATCTCTATATTTAGATGATATCTTGCTATATCTGATGAAACCAGAGGCATACCTGGGAAGACTTAAAGAGATAGTCACAGTCTATGGAATATATTGAGGACTAGGTATAAACCGGGAGAAATCACTGATATCCCGGGTACCTGGGCAATAGAAAATCTACCCTTGCCACTCCAGATTACCAGCAGGCACTTTTAAAAGCTGACAATGTAGATATCCAAAAACAGGTGGGTGCACTATGGACACAATCTGGCCTGCTACTCCATAGACTGGAGGATGTAAAACACTGGAGGACACTGCCACCCTCTATTCTGGGAAGGCCGGCACTACTTAAAATGGTTGCACTAGCCTGATTTAACTGCATACTGTCAAATAGTTTATACACCCTCTCAGATGAGGTTTTGCATACCATAAATAGATTATCACTATCCTTGCTTTGGTTGGATCGCCCACCATGGATAACGTTATCCACCCTACAAAGATTTGTCAACGATGGGGACCTGGGGCTACCAAACATTTGCAAAAATAATGAACCACCTTAGGTTAGCATCTTAAATGAATGAGCAAACCCATCACTAGATGACCCTGCATTGAGAATGGATCAGGCTAGGATGAGAAAGAAAGGCTACCTATATGTACTGTATAGCTGGAGGGTGGAGACAGACATCCTGCCAGCAACTGCAACGGTCATATCCATCTTGTATGAACTGAATAGGGAAATGGGTTGGGAGAAGAGACTTACACTGATAACTTCCCTGTGACTAGGCGAGAGACATGGTACTGTGTCTGGGCAACCAGGTTTTTAAAAAAAGGACAATATTGGCCCCGCCTCCCTTAATGATGTCTGGGACGCAAACGGTATAGTACCCTTTGAACACCTGTGGGCCGAATATGATATGGCGACGATGCAAATATTTAAATGCTTACAATTATGCCATGCATTACAAGAAAGGATCCCACGGAAGAGGAGACCAAAGAAGACTCCGCACTAGAGAGCAGGGTGCTGCATGGACACATGACTATGAATGCCATCTCACTTGCATATGGCACATTGATGAGGAACCCACCGTGAGAACTTGAAGAGCTGAGGGCTCATTGGCAGAGAGACATCGAGGAGATGGAAGATGATGAGTAGAGGGATGCACTACAATTCCCAAGAGAAGTGGCCATAAAGGTGAGCTTCCACTTATTCCAATTGAAAGTCCTACATGGAATTTACTACATCCAAGTTCTCCTACACAGAATTGGAAGGGTCAGGGATGACAAATGCATGTGGAATTGTGGACCGAATGACACTTTCCTCCACACACTATGGGAATGCCCTAAACTCCAAACACATTAGGAGTGAGTCATACAAACACTAGAAGAGGCCCCAGCTCCCATAGTACTACTGAGGATATGGAGGGACTCTGACGCAACAGCATGCAAACAATTATTGGTCAACCTAGGATTTGTACTAGCAAAGAGAGAAATAATGCAAAGTAGGCAGCAAGACAGGGCAGGGAAAATGGACGTGGTTAGGGCATGGAAAAAGCAGTCTATAAGAGAATGGCATGTCTCAAAAGTTTTAAAAGTGTGGGGGAAATGGGACACAGGGAACTAGTGATATTGAGGCCTTGAAAATGGGACAAAGAGACGATGGAGCAGAGATACCACAGACTAAGAGAAGATGGAGGGCAAATGGGCAAGAGGGTCACCCGGTTACCTGGACCCATGGCGAACAGCAGGAAGATGCACCCTAAGTGCCTGCAATAAGTATTCTCAGGCTGCTGGGAAGAGGGTGGTGTAGTGTGCAGGAATCACTGCAATGTTTTCTTTTATGATTTTTTCTTACTTGACAATCTTATGACAATTCCCCAAAGTATATACATAATATCATAAATCTTGAACTAAGCCCTTATGTATCAACGTATTTCTCCATAAATAAAGATTTGGAAAACTCCTTTGATACATTGGGCACATAATGTGGTAAGTGTCCATACCTGATTGCAAAAAAAATACACACACACTCACAATAAAGCTGTTCTTGACCTCAAAGTTTATCCGTTTCTCCTACTGATTAATCTAGACAGGAGAGTGACTCACTTTGTTTAAGCCTACTTGCAACATTTTCATAATAATTGTGTTAAGTATCATTCATGAGGAGCCTGACCAAATTATTACATGAATTGGGGGCTTGGCTTGGGGACCGATGGATGCTGTGAAATGGCATCTTTCCATTACCTCTGGCCATCTTGGGATGGAAGCACAATTTGTTCTTCATCTCCCTGCACACCAATATCATCAAGGGAACAGGCACATGAAAGACAGCCTAACTCCTAGCCCCACTAACAATTACTGAGGCCCTACCAATGGTGACAACCAAGGCACACCCAGGGAAAGAGCACACTCCGCCATCATAGCTTGTTGATATCTCTCTACCTTGCAGTTTTCCCTACCTACATGGCCATATCCTCAGGCAGATAAAAAACCCTTAAGAGGCAAGCATCCCATAATGAATCTCACCATTCACTTGAAACAGGCCTGGGGTAAGATTATGTTTGTCTGCCCCGTTCCATACATGCAAAAGCCTGTCATCGGGGATCGGGCTAGATACCTCAAGAGACACAGCATGGCTCACTATTTTGTCCCGCAGTTGGGTATTAGGCTACGTGGATACAGAGACACAGTGCAGGCTGCCATCTTGTGCTAGGGACATCCACTGAACTCGCCATTTTTCACCTCCTACCCTAGCCCAAAAATAGCTGAAAAGGCATTAAGAGTCTAGCCTCCCACAGCGCACTTTGCTCTTCACTTGAAACAGCCTTGCATTATGAGCACAATCATTTCCCTCAATACCTGCACATTATTCAAGCTGTAGGAGACAGCACCACCACAGAAAGTCGAATTATTTGTCCCAAAAACAGAAGCGCTACCATTGGGCATCAGGTTAGGTTCGTCCAGTGACAGAATGAGGTTTGACATCCAAACTTAGAGTCTTCCCACCCATCTCATTATGAATATTTGTGCCCCCAGGGACTAGCTATCTATATTTTCCAGCGTGTCTTAGCCCAGGTGCTTCCTGTTAAGGCTCAAGAGCAAAGAGGCTCTTTTTGTGGTCTCTTCAGTCTATGAAGGGGCAGATAGCATCACTCTATGTTAGACACAACTAAGGACTGTTAATTGCTATCTATGAAGGGACAACAGTCAATCTTCCAGTGGTCATTGAAGCCGATATTGTTAAACCCTGAAAATATTTGTCAATAATTTACACTTCATGTCTTATGCTGTTGCAAAATGCAGGTCAATGTATGATCTGTAATACCACAGTACCGCTGACTTTGTAAGTGCCGTACATAAAACCAAAAATTCACATATCACTAAATTATCCAGAGTATTCTCTATATCATAAAGTTGAGATCACCCTTGGTGCACTTTCATGTGGCTCTACAACCCCATACAAGCTAAGAGATGGCTTTGTTGTTAAAAGATTAGTTCACTAAGCTACTCTGCATGCTATATCAATGTAACGGGGGAGGTAGTGAGAGGCTGGATACTTCGTCTTGGTAAGGCAGGTTTTATTTTTACATATAGCTTTTTGTGGCGAAATGTCAGTCTTTCACGGGCAAACTCAGAGGTATCCGTGGTGAGGCAGTCTTTGTGGTGTCCCTTCTCTTATCGCAGTCGCCCTCCTGGCAGCTTCTGGGGGCCCTCTCTCGACGTGGCCGTATGAAACAAAACAGAAATAGAAGGACCGTTACTTTCACGTCCTCATACTATGTACATCCCGAGGGGAACCGGGGAAGTGAGGGACACCGCTTACTGGTGCTGTATACTGCAGGCAATAGTGGAGATTTCGTGAAGGGTCGAGAGCGAAAGGAAAGGAGGTAGACAAGGGGAGAGGGGTACTATATACACTTTTGAACAACCAGCGGCACTGAGACTATAGTGTCTCCGGTTCTATGGCGGAACTGAGCTCCTCCTTCCCGCCCACCTCGAAAGCTTCTGCCGTACCTGGGATAGCCACACTCCTCCCTCAGGAGTGTGGCACGGCGAAGCATGAATCCGTTGGCCTACTGGCTCGTCTTCTTCTCCTCCTCGTTAACGCCGTCCTTCGTTTTCGTCTTCTTCTCCTACACTCCTCGCTCCGTCTTCTCCGGGGTAGTTCCACGCCGACTGGTCTTCTTCCGGGTTTTTACTCGCTGCCGCGAGAGTCGCGTCACCCTGGGGTGGTTCTTCATTAGTGGAACACGCCCACTTAAAGGCACCGCTTTGATTTCTCTCCCTTTGCGGTAGCGGCTGCCACGGTTCCTGGTAGTCCTGAGGGGAAGGAGGGAAGGAATCGGTGAGCCACCATTCGTCTTGGGTTTCCACTCTCTCGTGACGATGTACCTTGTTACACTCCTACCCTCCTGGTCTCTCCCGTTCGGGGAGGGAAGGTGCCCTGGACAGGAAGTCTGCATTACAGTTGTCCTGTCCTTTGCAATGTTTCACTGTGAATGAATAGGGCTGGAGGAATAGAAACCACCGCAAAACTCTTGGGTTTAGGGACTTATTCTTCTGCATCCATTGCAAAGGGGCGTGGTCAGTAAACAAGACAAAGGAACGTCCCTCTAGGTAATACTTTAGTTTGTCAATGGCCCACCGTATGGCCAAGCATTCCTTCTCAATGGTAGGGTAGTTCCTTTCCTGAGGATGCAACTTCCGGCTAAGAAACACAATGGGATGTTCGTTACCATCTTCCCCTTCTTGTGACAAGACAGCTCCTAGACCCGAGTTTGAGGCATCTGTGGCCAGCGTGAAGGGTCTATTGAAATCAGGAGGTATCAGGACCGGACTGGTTGTTATAGCATTTTTGAGGTATTCAAAGGCCTCTTTGGCCTCGTTTGAGGGTTGGAGCAGTTGTGCGGGTTTTACTGTCTTTCTTAGTAGGTTGGTCAGAGGACTGGCTATCGCTGCAAAGTTCTCGATAAGTCGCCTGTAATAGCCGATGAGCCCTAGGAACGCTCTTAAGTCCCTTTTTGTTACCGGAAATGGTGTTTGTACTATTGTCCTCACTTTTTCCTCCTGGGGGGCTATTACCCCGTCACCTAGCAAAAACCCGAGATGCTTAACCCTGGGATATGCTGCTCTTGATTTCTTTGCATTTATGTGTAGGCCTGCTTCCTGTAGTGCCCCCATGATTCGCTTTATGTGCTCTAGGTGTTGTTCCCATGTTTTACTAAATATGACAATTGCATCCAAGTATACTGAACTATAGTCGGTATGATCGTGTAGGACATTGTTCATAAGTCTTTGAAATGTGGCCGGGGCCCCGTGTAACCCAAATGGGAGAACGTTAAATTCATACAGCCCGTCCTCAGTGGCGAATGCTGTCTTTCGCCTATCCTCCTCTCTCAGAGGGACCTGCCAGTAACCCTTCGTCAGGTCTAGGGTGGTTATATACCTGGCTTCTCCTATCCTCTCCACTAGTTCGTCCACCCGGGTTATTGGGTAGGCAACCCGGGGTGTCGGAGAACAATGAGGAAAAAGGGCACAGAACACTTAAGAAGTCCTCTTTCTCCCTTGGGGTTAGGTCAGGGTTGACAGGTAACTGCTCTAGAGTGGACTGGCTTCCACTTACTGGTAGGCCAAAATGGGTAGACCAGGGTGGGGGGCCCAATCCATTTCTTTAACATGTTAATGTGAAACGTTTGCTGTCTCGTTGGGGACATTTGAACTCTGTAGGTCGTCTTACCTATCGTTTCGACTATAGGATACGGGCCCAACCACTCGCTCCTAAACTTCTGGGTTGAAGAGGGTAGTAACACTAACACCCAATTACCCTTTTCTAGCTTACGCCACTTCTTGCCCTTATCATAATGAGTTTTCTGTTTTTGTTGACTGTGTACCAGATGAGAATAGGCCAGGTCCCTCAGTTTCCCTAGCTTGGACCTGAGTTGTTGAGTATAGTCCGAGAAGGACTTTCATTCCTCAGTCGCTTCTTGCTCCAAGGCATCCTTTGTTATCTCTAGTAGAGAACGAGGTTGTCTGCCATAAAGCAGCTCGAAAGGTGAACATCCTATACTGCTCTGAACCTGTGCCCTTAGTACATATAGGGCCAGGGGTAATTCTGTGTCCCAATCTTTGTTTTCCATAGTCAACATTTTCTTCAGGGTCGTTTTTATCGTTCGGTTATATCTCTCAACGAGACCGTCCGTTTGTGGGTGGTAGACTGACGTTTTTATTTGGTGGAAATTTAACGTTTTACACACCTCTTTCATCATTCTAGATACGAAAGGAGTCCCCTGGTCCGTTAGGATCTCCTTGGGGAATCCCACCCTGGAGAACAACTCCAACATTTTGTCTGCTACGTTTTTTCGTGGTAGGAGCCCTCAAGGCAAAGGCTTCGGGGAACCGGGTATGGTAATCCACTACAACCAGTGCATAGGTGTGTCCCCTTGAGGTACGAGGCAGAGGACCTATAAGGTCCATTCCAACCCGTTCGAATGGTTTCCCTATGATGGGCAGTGATTGTAGGGGAACGGCCTGGGGTCTGGTCATGTTCTTCTTTTGGCATATCCCACAGGTCTTACAGTAGTTTTCGGCCTCTTTATAAATACCAGGCCAGAAGAAATGTCTGGTGATATTTTGCGTGGTTTTCTCCGCCCCTGAGTGTCCTGCAGTGAGGTGAGTATGAGCATAGTATAAGACTTGCTCTCTGAAGTCAGTAGGGACAACCAATTGGGACGGATCGCCTGCTTTCCCTTCCCTGTAGAGAAGATCCTGGTTTATGACAAATCGAGGGTAAGACACGACTCTGTTGGACTGAGCTGCAT
The DNA here is from genome assembly GCF_964261635.1 of Lissotriton helveticus. Lineage (NCBI taxonomy): Eukaryota > Metazoa > Chordata > Amphibia > Caudata > Salamandridae > Lissotriton > Lissotriton helveticus. The sequence continues at coordinate 629,776,980 of NC_136071.1, read as the reverse complement.
GTGCCGCTTACCAGGCGTTAAACAGGGTGGCATCGTTGCTTTGTGCGAACCGAAAGCTCCTGTCCAGGACCCAGGGTTCTTTTGCTAACAGGGCCGGTATTTTGGTTGGAGGGTCTTCTGGTCTGTTAAGGAACTTGGTACCGAATAGGGATATGAAGTCAGGGTTGTCTACCCCTATTATAAGGTCCTCAGGAAGCGAAGCTACAACACCCACTTTAACCGTGACAGGGGTTCTGTTTTGAGGGATTATAGTGATCTTAGCTACTGGATAGGGCTTCACGTCCCCATGTACGCACCTAATATGCACTAGGGTGTTGGGAAGAATCTGGGAAGGTAATACTAAGTTTTGTTGCACTACTGATTGGCGGCATCCCGAGTCTAACAACCCCAAGACATGTCTCCCGTTTATGGATATACGTACATAGAACGTTGGTCTCATCTCAGCTGTATACATTACAGCTCTGGGGATATACCCCACTTCCATGGGTTCTTCTTGGGGCTTCCGTCGTGGGCACAGTCTGGCTATGTGGCCCCATTCACCACAATGGAAACATTGAGGACCCTTAATGGGGTTGAAGTCCATTTTGGTAGGGCGGGGTTTCATTAGACGGGTTGGTTCTTGTTTCTTCTTTTCCGGCTTTGGAAACCAGATTCGCTTTAGGGTTTTTGTCGGTGTCCCATGCAAACGTCCGGGGTTGGGCTCTGGAATAGTTAGTGGCCATGTCGATGGCTTGGGCTACCGTCAGTCCGGAGTGTTGTCGCAACCATCTTTGCGTGCCGTAGGGCAAGGCTTCCATGAACTGCTCCAAAACAATGCTGTTCATAAGGTCTTCTTTGCTTCTCTGTTCTGGTCTTAACCATTTTTCTGCTGCCATCTTCAGTCTGAGGTATAGGGTCTTGGGGTTTTCTCCCGAGACTCCCTTCTCTCTTCAGAAACGAACCCTATATGCCTCTGCATCCAACCTGAGATGGTCTAGGATGACCTCCTTGATTTCTGCATAAGGGGTGTTTCCAGCATGGTTGGCTACTTGATAGGCCGCTTGTGCCTCCCCGGATAGTAGCGGGGCCAAGAAAAATGCCCATTTCTCCGGAGGCCACCCACATGCCTGTGCTGCTCTTTCAAAATTGGACAGGAAGGCGTCGGGGTCTTCCCCTTGTACATACTTTTGAAGGGAGACACCCGAAGGATGAGGCATTGTTGTTCTCCGTTCAGCTACCGGACCAGACGCTTGTGTGACCTTCTGGAAGTTCTCAAGTTGGGCGCTAATGACATTTTTAAATAGTTCTCTGTCTGCCTCCGCCGTCATTATCTGGGATTTTATGGCCCATTCCAGTTTATCTTGACCTTCAATGAGGTGTTGTATCACTTGTTCCATCAGGGGTTGCTGGTCGGGTCAGTTGATCCCACTTCTGACACCACTGTAACGGGGAGGTAGTGAGAGGCTGGATACTTAGTCTTGGTAAGGCAGGTTTTATTTTTACATATAGCTTTTTGCGGCGAAATGTCAGTCTTTCACGGGCAAACTCAGAGGTATCTGTGGTGAGGCTGTCTTTATGGTGTCCCTTCTCTTATCGCAGTCGCCCTCCTGGCAGCTCCTGGGGACCCTCTCTCGACGTGGCCGTATGAAACAAAACAGAAATAGAAGGACCGTTACTTTCACGTCCTCATACTATGTACATCCCGAGGGGAACCGTGGAAGTGATGGACACCGCTGACTGGTGCTGTATACTGCAGGCAATAGTGGAGATTTCGTGGAGGGGAGGGAAAGGAGGTAGACAAGGGGAGAGGGGTACTATCTACACTTTTGAACAACCGGCGGCACTGAGACTATAGTGTCTCCAGTTCTATGGCGGAACTGAGCTCCTCCTCCCCGCCCACCTCGAAAGCTTCTGCCGTACCTGGGATAGCCACACTCCTCCCTCGGGAGTGTGACACGGCGAATCGCGAATCCGTTGGCCTCCTGGCTCGTCTTCTTCCCCTCCTGGTTCACGCCGTCCTTCGTTTTTGTCTTCTTCTCCTACACTCCTCGCTCCGTCTTCTCCGGGGTAGTTCCACGCTGACTGGTCTTCTTCCGCGTTTTTACTCACTGCTGCGAGAGTCGCGTCACGCTGGGGTGGTTCTTCATTAGTGGTACACGCCCAATTAAAGGCACCGCTTTGATTTCTCTCCCTTTGCGGTAGCGGCTGCCACGGTTCCTGGTAGTCTTGAGGCGAAGGAGGGAAGGAATCGGTGAGCCACCATTCGTCTTGGGTTTCCACTCTCTCGTGACGATGTACCTCGTTACAATCAATTTCCCCAATATTGCCTGTAATATCCATTTTCATGATCTATTTTACATGGTCCAAACCAGAATGTTCATTTTGATATTCTCATTACCTGTTGCTACTTTAACTCTCCACCTCACTTACACTCTTTGCCACATTATCTCGCAAGTCAGACAACCTGCTTAACCAATACACAAATTAGTTAGTTTACCCACCCAGACTGAATACAAGCAGACCTTTGTATGCATTAAATGTATCCATACAGAACTTACAAAATCTTTCTGCCAATGGGATACATAGTCTATTCACAACAAAACATCCATCATCATTACCCATTTTGATGCCCACAGGGCACCACTACACTTCCCCACACTCACTGAGACGTGGAGTGACTTTAAAAATTGTGCCACTCAAGTCACCCTACAAACCAACAGTGTCATCTTCAGTAACACAAATCCACCGGTTCCTTCACCAACCTGACCAGCTACATATTTTGAATTTCAAATCCCCAGTCATAGCTAATATTCTTTCAATATACCACCTACATAGCTCCACTGTTTACTTCTTTTAGGCCCATAACACTGTCATTAGCCTATACTACTACAGAATAGTACTCTTGAACTACTCACTTCAGTACACACATTCTGAGCCTACACACAACCAGAGTAAACATCTTGACTTCATCCTTTTTTTGACATATTATCCTTTTCTCATCCAGCCATTAATGCTTCTCCACCGACCATGACCATGACATGATGCATACTGTGGCAGATCTCTTTCTTCTCCAAAGCCCATCTTCACTTTTATCCTATGAGAAGGAAAATATGCCCCTGGCTCTCTCCCTATCTCCCTAAAAGAAATGCACAATGACTTTGTACCACTTCAACACCACATTGTTTGACAATTTCAATGAAAATAGCTTTTGATATTAGAGACCTGAAGTTAGAGTTTGGTAGTTGAGTTACTTTGTCACAAATGTGACATACAGCCCGTTCACCTTATTACAAGTGCATTATATTCTATGGCACCAGTAATAAGGGGGACTGGAGTAACCCATATGCCAAACTGTAAATCAGACCCTAACCTTTGATATTAAGCATCCCCTAAGTATATTCTCCCCAAAAATGCCTTGGCAACAACCTTGGAGCATACCTGATATTTGCACACTGCAAACCAAGATAATGACATAGCTGTGTAAACATAAAGCCCTTGAAAACGTGATGCCTAACAAATTGCTTTGTTATAAAGTACAAGGGGTACCCAAAGGAGCAATAGGTGAGGGACCTGGGGTGCATATACTATTTCAAGGAACAATGGTCCCTAACAGGTAAAGAATAATGAAAAAATAAATATAGATCAAGATTGAAATCCATATAATCTGTCCAGCCGGACAGGGTTTAATATTGCAAGTATAGTCAGTCAATCTCGTACAATATCAACGTGGAACACAGCCTGTGTCCTACTACTGTATAGAGACAATTATGACATACACGAACAAGTGAGGCAAGAACGGGAAGTCTGCAAACAATCCAAGTTTTGCAGACAATTACAAAAAGTACACTTTTGTGATTTAACCAATAATACAATCAAATCATCAAGCGTGAATTGTCGACGGCGTTTCGATCCCCTTAGGGCATAGCGGGATCATCATCAGGACATTTAAAATCCATGCCTTTACATAAAAGCCAGAATCAAGCCCAAACATGTCAATAAACCATACAGACATAAATACCAATCGAAATGCCGTCGACAATTCATGCTTGATGATTTGATTGTATTATTGGTTAAATCACAAAAGTGTACTTTTTGTAATTGTCTGCAAAACTTGGATTGTATGCAGACTTCCCGTTCTTGCCTCACTTGTTCGTGTATGTCATAATTGTCTCTATACAGTAGTCGGACACAGGCTGTGTTCCACGTTGATATTGTACAAGATTGACTGACTATACTTGCAATTGTGTTATTAAACCCTGTCCGGCTGGACAGACTATATGGATAACAATCTTGATCTATATTTATTTTTTCATTATTCTTTACCTGTTGGGGATCATTGTTCCTTGAAATAACAAATTGTTTTGAGCGGAATTTCTTACCAAGTCCTTGTGCTTTCAAAACATCATCTCATCACTACACCCTCATTGCCATGGCCTCTGACATTTCACTGAATATTTAATCTCTCCACCATGTCCCTCCATCGCCCCCTTGATGCTCTCCGCACATGACTTGGCAATTGAATTTTTCTATGAGATACCTACAATCAGATACAACCTCACTACCGCCTACGACCTATGGTTGCATATGAGATTAGGGACCACAAACATATCCTGTTATCAACATATCATAGCCAGAATATTGAGTATCAAAATATCATAAAGAGAATAATAGATTTACTATTCTTAACTTCACATTTTATGTATCTAAATGCACTATATATATGATGTTAGAAATTGGGTTTCTGGTTGACAGAGGTATGCACCCTGTCCAAGCAAGATCCACAATCCTAGTCAGGGTAGCTCACAACACAACCCAAAATAATCCTGTGCTCACGTTCTAGTGGTAGCTCCACACAGAGCACTCCGGCTTAACTTAAGTGGCAATGTGTAAAGTATTTGTGCAACACTTCAAACAATAAAACTGTGATAACACCACAAAAAGACTTCACACCAGTTTAGAAAACTAAAGAGTAATTTTATAAATAACAAGACCAAAAAGTCAAAAATCCAATGTGTAGCAGCCAAGATATGAATTTTTAAAGAATAAATGTCAACGTAGTGCTTAGACGCAAAAAGCGTTTGTGTGGGTATCTGGTTGCGCTAGATTGGGGCAAAGGCAAAAGTTCAGTCTGACCACGGTGGAGCATCGGCAATACAGGGACCCACTTGGGCATGCTGAACCAAAGTACCTTCATCCGGGCTGAGTTGTCGTCGATGAGGATGGGCGATGCAGTCGGGGCGATGCGTCAGTGTCGAACCACACAGTAGATGGGTTGCGTTGATTTTCTCCATGCAACAATGGTGATGCGTCAGTTCTGACTTGCAAGTGCAAGCTCTGGTTCCGGATGCTATGCGCAGCTGCTAGTCCCTCTGTAGGTGATGCGTTGATGCTGAAGGTGACGTGATGGTTCCAAGGACGATGCACCAGGTCCGCTCCATGCAACGACAAGGATGCACTGGTTCCGACTCACGCAAAGGCAGAGATGCACCCTAGGCCCCACTTCCAAGGGTCCAGGACTAGGGTGGCACCAATTAGAAGCGCAGGCTCGCAGTTTGCAAAGTCCAGGTGCAGATGCAGATGGTTCAAGTCTTTGACATCTCTGAGACGTGGGAACAAGAGGCAAGCCAGCAAATCCTTGGATCCACTCTGGGTTCAAGTGATGCAGGTCCACTCCTTCTCACCCTGGCAGGAGAATATCAGACAGCAGGGCAGAGTTCAGCAAAGCAGCAGTCCAGCAAAGTAGCAGTCCTTTCAGCAGCACAGCACCTCTTCCTCCTGGCAGAGTAGTCACAGGTCCAGAAGTCTACCGATTTAGTAGTGCCAGAGGTCCAGTTCTTATACTCAGTGGTGCCTTTGAAGTGGGGGAGATTTCAAAGAAATCTTTGAAGTGCACAGAGGTTCTTCCTTCCTGCGCTTTCTCAAGACACACCACCAGGGTAGTCAGTCCTTTATGTGGGGACAGGGGACAGCTCTTTCAGGTGTGGGAGGGAGGTTCCAGCTCCTCGCTCCCATCCTGCAAGGATGGCCCATCTGCATGTAGATGACCACTCAGGCACACATACCTTTCCTTTGTGTGTGACTGTCTAGAAAGATTTCAGGAAGCCAGCTGTTACCCACCCCATATGTGTATTCCAGAGACAGGCAAAAGGCAACAAATGGCTAAAGTAAGTAAATGGCAACTTTCTAAAAGTGGCATTTGCTAAACTGGAATTTAAAATCCAACTTCGCCATGAGTTGTGATTTTAAATTGTGAAATTCAGTGACACTAAACTTGAAAAGCCTATCTCTTCACAACTGGGATTTACACTTAAAAGATGTAATAAAGTAATCCCAATGTTATCCTAAGGGAGAGATTGGCCTTGCAGTAGTAAAAAACGAAATTGGGAATTTTTCTCTACCAAACCATGTAAAGTTTAAGAGCACATGTCCTGCCTTTTAAATACATTGCACCCTGTCCTGTGGTTTATACAGGGCCTACCTTAGGGGTGACATGTGTATAAAAAAGGGAAGGATTAGGCCTGGCAGCATGGTTTACTTGCGAGGTAAACATGGCAGTGTGACACTGCACATACAGGCTCTGCATCCTCTCCCTCACTAAGGACCCACACACTGCCAAAACCAACCTTCACGAGGGAATGAAGGTCGTCGCCGACTGGATGAGGAACAGCCGTCTGAAGCTGAACTCGGACAAGACGGAGGTCCTCATCCTCGAACCCACCCCCTCAGCCTGGGACGACACCTGGTGGCCGACCACACTGGGAACAGCACCAACACCCACCGACCATGCACGCAACCTAGGAGTCATCCTCGACTTCTCCCTCTCCATGTCTATGCAGGTCAACGCCGTCTGCTCCTCCTGCTACAACACCCTCCGCATGCTCCGCAGGATCTACAAGTGGATCCCGACCGAAACAAGAAAAACGGTTACACAGGCCCTCTTCAGCAGCAGACTGGACTACGGCAACGTACTCTACACAGGAATCCCAGCCAAACACCTACGACGACTACAACGCATCCAAAACGTCTCCGCCCGAATGATCGTCAACGTCCCCCGCCGCACCCACATCACCCCCAACCTGAGAGACCTACACTGGCTCCCCGTCGACAAGAGGATCACCTTCAAGCTCCTCACCCCCACACACAAAGCACTCCACAACACCAGACCAGCCTACCTGAACAGCAGACTCAGCTTCTACACCCCCATCCGCCAGCTCCTCGTACTCGCCGCTGTCCCCCGCATCCAACGAATGACCTCCGGCGGCAGATCCTTCTCCTACCTCGCCACCAAGACCTGGAGCACCCTCCCTGCCAACAACAACACAAAGGTATAGTAGGACCCGGGGGAATGTTTAAAGACCAAGCTCTGGGAACAGCCCCAAGGATACAGAACAACAAAAGAGTACCAGAGGGTCTGAAAAACAAACCATCCGGTGCAAAAGGCAGGCCACCAAGCTGACTACACACTTTTTAGAAGCAAACCACCCTTCAACTGCATTCCAATGGACAGTGTTGGAACAACCATTCATTCCTTCTCACATTGTGGATGTGACAAAATTTCTCCTTCTGAAGGAACAGAAATGGGTTCTCAAGCTTGACACTCATCACAGGGGGCTGAATGACGAAATCCCTTGGTCCAGTTTGTGAAAACAACAACTTTCTGTTATGAATGTTTATGAGAGTTGTTGTTTAGATGAATTTGATATATTCACCGTTCTACATGGCACTGAACTGTGTAGTTATAATGGGTTTAACGTTGAAGTCCCAGGGACCACCTTCTATAAACACTCTCTATACCAACTATGTAGTGATAACAAGTTCAACAATGAAATCTCAGTGAGTACCTTTTATAAGCACTGTAACAACTGTGTTTTCATTCTTTACACAAGTTTAGTGACCACATCACTTACTATTCATTATTAATGATTTAATTACAATCAATACGTCCACGCCTCCACTTGGGATAAAATTAGGTTTAGTTACACTCTCCCGAGACCCTTGTTTTTATAATATCGTCCCTCTGCCCACGGAACATGCCATTGGTCCCAGGCTCATATCTGACTCGCTAGTGAGGATGGACTGAGGTTACAACACTCTGGTCTGCTATGAAGACGTGGGGTTAGTGTAGAACTCCCGCAAGAGATACATGCGACCCTCTTAGACTCATAACACTTGCCTGCTCAGGCTTGCATGAAGTCTCTGCGGGCTGGGAGGCTAAATGTAAACAAACTTGAGTTTCCTAGGCAGCGGAGGTCTTTCCAATGAAAAGCGGGAGTCTTCCAATGAAAAGCGTTCTAACATTATTGTACAACTGAGAGCCAATGAGTGGCCGCCATCGAGCACCACGTGATACTCGCGCCCAATCAGATGTGTGCTTCAAATGCGAGGCAAAATGATCCTTCGGTGCCTCCCCAGTCGGCTCAGACGCCGGCTTTGAAGCACCGACGGATAGGTAAGCCCGAAACGGCGTTTTGGTCGTAAAATATGGGACTTTCTGGGATAGTTTGGGAGGCTTAATACCATCGTGAAAATGTGGGATAGCAACACAATCCTCATTCAAAGTATGAGCTATGGACAACTGGCTGCAAGTTACTCCCAATACAAACGGAGTAAGGATTAATGTGAGCCTATCGTCCTCACTTTGCCAGCTCGAACATAGTTTAATTACTAGACACATTTTAGTCTATTCAAGGAATTTTCTGGGAGTGGGTCTCTGTAAACAGATGAGAGACATGTTTTCGTTTTGTTTACTTGTCCTCTAGAGCGGCGCTTCACTCTTCTCCTGAGCTGCTGCCAGGTGGGGTGAGGTCTTCACTTCTTACAAGCCTTGGTAAGATCCTCTTCATTAGGACATATAATCTCTATATCCCGATATGGTGAAACATTTACACCATGTATGTGAGTGTCTGAAGCCAGCACTGAGAGTCGGGCTTAGGCTAAGGTCTACATGCGTTAGACCTAGCTATTATGTGTGTTTGTCTGTGCAAGGTCAGCCTTTCCAACATCTGACCCCTTTTGTTCTAACCCTTTTTTAGTGAACGACATAGCTGTAAGAAACAAGACAAGACGCTTCACCTAGGAACTGCAGGTGACCTTAGTACTTGTCTGTGAACTGTGTTTCTTAGCTTTCACTTATTATTATTTCTTTTACACATGCAGTATCATTTCTTTGTTGTAAGGTCCTGAAGAAAGCAAGGACGCATTTGTCCATATATTGCTGAAACATGTCGACCTGGTTCCACCTCTAGACAGCGCATTTCTTAAACTGTCTGAACAAAAGATTTTTAATATTGGCGGAGTGAGTATCACTTGAATAAATACTGTTCTATACTCCCTCATCCAATTTTATACACTTTGTTTATATGTTTTTTTGTACATCACTTGTTTTGCACTGCACTCCTCCAGTCACACCGCACTCCACCACTTATTGGTTTTGAGAAGTGGTATACCATACTACTGTTCTTTCAGTGGAAGAGATCTATCCCACATTTTGGTCTCTTTCCGCTTGATAAAGAATACATCTATGTGGATGGTTTTGGAAGACTCCCAAATGATGAAGGGCGGTTCCGAGTGGTGACTGATGGGTATCTCTGGCCAATCCACCAGGATGTCACTGAATACCGTTTTCATAGGTTGGTACAGGGGCCTTTTGTTGTCTGTTTGAGTTTTGCACACTATGCACCCTCCCTGCCCACATACGACAGACCCAAGACCTACTCGCCTTCAGAAGACTCCTCAAGATCTGGCTCTTCGAGCAGTAGGATCACCCCCCCCCCCTCCCCTCAGCGCCTTGGGACCCTCACGGGTAAGTAACACGCTCTACAAGTACTCTGATTGATTGATTGCAGTGGACGCATGAGGTATGTTTAAGGGGCTACCTAAATAGATGGCACAATCAGTGCTGCAGGCCCTTTAGTAGCTTTTAAGTTACAGGCCCTGGGCACATGTAGTGCACTTTACTAGGGACTTCTAAGTAAATTAAATATGCCAATTGGGGACGAACTGATATTACCATATGGAGGGGATAGAACACAAGCAGTTTAGCACTGGGTAGCAGAGGTAAAGTGTGCAGAGTTCTAAAACCAGGCAAACAAGAGGTCAGAAAAATGGAGGGAGGCAGGCAAATAGTTGGGAGAAGACCACCCTAAGGATGCCAGGTCTAACATATGATACATTTATGTAAAATTAAGTATAGCAAATCTATACTTAGCTATATATATTTATCTACACATTCTTACCTTCACTATAATTTGGAAGTTTTAAGGTAGTATACCCTTACTTCCTGCCTCTCCTCTGCCCACCCTAACCCCTCAAATTCCCACCACCTACACTCCACTACTGTCTCAAACGTACTTTTTAATTCACCCATCAAATTCCTTTCCATTCTCAAATAAGCTAATGCTTCCTGTGAACCATCTTCACTTTTCAAACTTCAAACAAATAAATGTACCTCTTCCATCCTATTCTCTACCTTACCTCATGGTTCAATCCCCCCTCTTAACTGGTATCCGCCAAAAATGTTTCATATCAGCCACTTCACCACCTCTGTTGTCTGCTCCAAGATGAATGAATACTTAGACTTCCACCAACTTACTATCTACCTCTCATCTAACTACCTTCTCAACCCCTTTCAATTTGAATACTATAATAATGCCAGGAACATGAACATGGTGTGCATCACTTGTGGTCAGAGTACATGAGAATTAGTCATAGGGGACTTTCAAGGTAGAGGGACTTCAGCTTTAGAAACATGTATTTGGTTATTGTGAATTTTTTCTCTTGGATTTTAATGTCATGTAATTAAAGTTGAGTGTTTTTATTAATGTTCTATACTTTTAAGATGGAAGACGAAATGGTGAGAATCTGGTTTATTGTTGCCAAGCCAAGATGCGCCTCCATATTGAAAATCTTGTGTCAAAAAAGAACAAACGTGATCTAAAATGTGGCAGCCATCTTTGAACTCTAGTACATTAAACCACTTACCCAGAAAAAAACTTGCTTCCAATTGGCCTCATTTTTCTGCTTGTATCTCACTCAGTTTGAAGACTGAAATGTGCTGTGACTATCCTTGGATATTCTTTGATTCTTGGAGTACCACCATCAGTGTTTGTATGGACTTGGAACCTATTTTCAAAGGTAGTATTGTTTTATAATTGACTCTACTGAATTGAAGTAATCTTTCATTCCTTCTAAAGACTTTGAAACACGTATTTGTTTTGGCTCTCTGAATGTATTGTGGAATGCATCCATAATATTGAAGATGGCTAAAAGATTAGTTTCTGCATGCATATAACATTACACTCTGAGGAATTAGACTTTAGATTAATATTTCACATTATACCTTGCAGGCAGACCATTTGTATTCACATGCACATGTAGCTGCAGAATGTTTTCCAACACTTTACTTCTATATTCTTTAAAATCTGAACATGTGAGACAAACCCATACCAGGCGCAAGAGAGGGTGCTATGCAGTGATGTGAGTTATTTTCCAATTTACTATCTCCCTGTGTTATCAGGTGTGGCTCTAAGCGTCTTTGGATTACAAGGTGGCCAGTGGAGCAACAATGAAGCTCAGACACTCCTACAGTTTAACTGTATTGTACTGTATTGTAATTGTATTATATTGCGCTTACTACCCCATACGAGGTGTTGAAGCGCTTTTTCAAGGAGTAGCATGCTACTCTGGAACCCATAAAGGATTAGTGGTGAATTAGAATAGTGAAAAACAAAAGAAATTTGAGTGGTGGATATGTTAGTCAGTTATTTAGAAGTTACCTTAAAAAAGCAGCCCTCTGGCGTGCCCAAAATGGCTATGGATTAAGATGTGCTTATCTGTCACCGCCAGCCATCGGGCATGAAACCACCCCGCGGTCAATGCACTACAGGGTCCCGCAGTGAATGTCCTGAATACCAGAGACAACAGGGGGTGAAGTGAACCCCCAGGGCCTGACAGCTAGATGATAGGCTCTGACTGAGCAAAGCACGATTGCGGAGACACAAATGGGGAGAGCTGACTTCCCTGCAGGTGGCGAGCTGAGACACGGCCTGACTCCTCTGGGGCACTATCAACACACACTCTTACCTGGACGTGGGCTTGCATCCCTGATGTAGCCCCGAGCACTCCATGGCAGACCACATGCGGGGACATAGCTGTGGCTGTGGGGAGATGGGCATTTTTATAAGGACTCCTACCTGACATCTGATATGCGGTTGACTTGCTCCTGACTGCTCTGCACGGCGATGCTGTCCGCAGAGTTATACACTGAAGGTCATCCCATGCCAACATCCTGAAACCAATCCATTGACACTATAGCTATTGAGCTTACAAACACATCTCTTCAAGGTTTTCCTTATTCTTATCTGATCTGACCACTCTTTCTCAGTGTAATGGTACTACAAGTTTGATGATAGCACAACCACTGTTCATGCTGGTGCATCTAAATAATCAGTTTTTGGTCCCCTCCAAATCTGTCTCTACACCAATTCACATGAAGACATCACCTCCTCTTTTTGGTTCTTTTACTGTCTCTACACCAACAACATGCAAATATGTTTCTCTTTTTCCAGATTATGTTCCTACATCCAATCTCACATCTTTGTCAGCCTACCATAAAGGGACAATGTATTCCTCTCGGGTTATGCAAGTTGAACTCCTAAATGTGGGTATTGAGTCTGCCCTCACATCCTTATCCATAACCTCACCTAACTTTGTTCACCTCCTTTCCAAACACCTGACCTTCTCATGGGTCCAGGACCCACCATTGCCAGCAATGAATGTAAGAAAACTTTTCTATCTCTCCCATTCCACAATGCTAAAGCACTATTTCAATCTCCAGTACTTACCAAATAAAATTATTGATGTAGCTTGCTGCTGGGCCTCGATCAGTTTTCTTTTCCTCACTGAACAATTTACTTAAGTCTGCTGCCAGAGCCTTGTTCAGCTTACACATTTCACCAGAAAACTATTAAAAACAGAATCCTCTATAAACTGCTGTCAATTGCTTTCAAAGTAGCCCATGGTGGTTACCCACACTACCTTTCCAATATTTTGTCCTCCACACTTAAATGGAATTTGCAGTCTGCAAATCAGACCCTTTAGAACATCTCGAAAACATTTGTCCTGCATTCAGATTATAATCCGGCCATCTTCTAAATTCTCAATACTGGAAAACACAACCCAATGTTATCTGCCCCTGCCCCATTCTCAACAAGTTTAAAATCAATCCAAAAATTAATTTTAGGAGATCAGAAGGATTTAATACCTAATGAAGACAATTGTTGGACCTGTCTCCTTTTGCAGGGTTATCCCCAAATGTATTGCCTTCCTCCTTGTATTTTTTTAGACCTGTTTTTGTTGGCTCTAGGACTCTGGGCAATTTACCACATGCTGGACAGTGCTAAAGTGCATTTGCTCTCTGTCTAAATTGTTTTGGTGATTGGTTATCCATGATTGCTATATTTGATTTACTGGTAAGTCCCTAGTAAAGTGCACTGTGTGTGCCCAGGGCCTGTAAATCAAATGCTACTAGTGGGCCTGCAGAACTGATTGCGCCACCAACACGAGTAGCCCTGCAAACATGTCTCAGGCCTGCCACTACTGTGTGTCTGCAAGAGCAGTTTTAAACTTCCATTTCAACCTGGCACATGCACCCACTTGCCAGGCCCAAACCTTCCCTTTTATTATGTATAAGGCACCCCTAAGGTAGACCCATGGGCAGGGTACAGTGTATGTGAAAGGTAGGACATGTATTGGTGTGTTTTACATGTCCTAATAGTGAAATACTGCTAATTTAATTAATCACTATTGCAATGACTATCTCTCCTCTAGGTCTTCATTTGAGCTGCCTTGTAACACCTCACAAGTGTAACTTTCAATTGGGAAGAGATAGAGATTTGGAGTTTGGGTTCCATGAACTCACAATTTAAAAACACATCTTTCTGTGAAGGTGGTGTTTAAATTGTGTGGTTGAAAATGCCACTTTTAGAAAATGCACAACAAGGTATCTAGCAACCACTTTTTGTGCTGTTCTCTACTTAAACAGACAAAGGACCCATAACTTACTTCAATGGTCCTGGTTATTTCTTAAAGCACTTATTTTATTTTTTACTTTTTTTTCAATTATCATATATGTCTGAAAATAAGGAAACATCTTTGTTTCAAAACAAATACTTGAAATAAATTAGCTGCAAACTAAACAACAGTGCATAAAACGTGATAAACAACAATTCATGAACATCAAATTCAAAATAATACAAAGTAATGCATCAGTCAAACATTTTGTAAGTTTCATATATGTAGCAATCCTATTGTACATAATTCAAACAGTCCTTTTTACTAGGATGCTGCCCATTGGGAATAAATAAAAAACCAGCTGAGGTTAATTATATGTGAGATATCCCTCTGTAAGGGACAGCCGACCCTGCACCCTCTTAAGAATACCCTGATCCATTCCACAAATTCCGACCCAATACCTGTGACCCATTTGGACTTGCCTTTTCATTCTCAGCCCGATGACCTGTTCCATTTATCCGGCACCTGTGAAGGAAAAAGAAAAAAGGTTAAAGGAAATTACAGAGAGGCGAGGACGAAGAAGGAGGGTGGGACCATTGACGAGAGAGGCCAACCACCCGCGACCACAGACCTGGAGGGACGGACACTAGGACCTGGGGCAGAGGGCGGAGAAAGACGAAATCCGGAAGACTCCAGAAAGGAAGGAGGAGTCTGGACTCAATGGGATAAAGGAGAAGAGGATAAAGATGCCAGGATGGAGGAAGAAGACGGACATCCCATCTCGGCGGCCACAAACGGGAGAACAACGCCAGAGGACGAGGAGGCCCCCAAAGGGTGGAGCGAAGAGTGGTGGTCACCCTGGGAAGTTTGAAGTCCCCGCCGCAACTCAAGGGAGAGTTGCGGCTTTACCCGGTACATGAATGGGGGGTGACGGCAGCTTTGGGGGTTACACGGGTTGGAAAAGGGAAACGTGGGGTGAGAGATACAAGAGAACCTCACGACGAGTGGTGTGTGGGGATCAGAGAGAGTCCCTGATTTATTGTAAAGAGCAATGACTGAACCCAAAAGAAGACAGACAGATTTAAGTGAGTAAAGTAAAAGACAAGCATATAGAGTACAAGAAAAAAAGAGTAATGTGGTAAATGGAGGTAATTCACAGAAAGGATTCAAGAAGAATGAAAGACAAGTCCATGTTATTAGTTTGAGAAACAAAAGAATAAAGGGACACAGAAATAGTTATACACATATATTTATTTTTCCTTTTTTTTTCTGCACTAAATCTTCCCATTTCTTCACCTCCTTTCACAGGGTTAGCCGCTATAAAGGATCAGGGAGTAATACCCCAAAGAAAAAGCAGTTTGTACATGTAAGTGCACTTGGGTGTTGTGATGGTCTCTGTCACTATTAAACCTAACTGACAAACCATTTTACTTACCTCAACTTCCTTGTGTTCCCTCCTGGTAACCCGGGGACGACGCATAACCGGGACCGGACTTGGAACCTAAGAAAAGGACAAGCAGAAAGGAGCTTCACCAAGGAATGAATAAGTCTTGACAAACACTGAACAATTACCAGAACCAAGATCTTATTTTCTTTGTGTTTTACCCAAATATTACTTGTTATGAAGATTTTGCAAAATAAAAATGCCACAATTAAGAAACACATCCGGCCACCCAGATCTATTTTCCACCCATTCCTCACACCCTCAAAGCTGCTAAAGTACATAAATGAAAATTCCTCAATGGAAAAAGAATGAATCAATTTTATGAAAAACAGACTACACGATACCTGATAGGCGTGAGTTCTAATCTGATTTGATGAGGAAAGCTTCCTTGCTGACAGTGTTTTCAGCGCACATTCACGAGCCGTTCTGGTCGGTACTGTAACAATAAAATGAAGTAGTAAGTGGCTGGAGATCAGATGAACTTAGATAGAAATAATCTTTTATAAAAGTTCTACAGTTGAAGGTGCACTGTTATGTTCTTATCGTTTTTAACTGCTTACCGCTTAGTGAAGCGATCAGCTTGGCAACGTCAACGCTTACTTCTGTATCTGAACCCTTAAGGCTCTCAGGAATCACTCCCCGTGTGTGAGTTGATTGGAACTTTTCATTTGTTTTCTTGCCTCGCGGTTAATTTCTTTTTAGTTATAGAAAACGGGCATATAGTCAGGATTATATTCTTTTGAGTTATCCTTGCCACTTTGAAACTAAACCACGCTGGAAAAGCTTACTTTTTAGTTAATCCGGCATCGGCGTTATGTCATTATCCTTCTGAATCAGAACGTATGCGGTTACTTCCTGCTTGCGCAGTGCTTTTAATCGAAAGCCAGCCCCTTCTGTGGCACTGATTTAAAAATATTCTTTGCGGGAACTATTTCTCCGGATTCTCAGTAGGTACCCATATGGAAGATTATCCTTCAGATTTCGTGGGTGAGAGCTCTTGTAGTGAAGGATTGTATTTTATCAGTCGGTTTCCTATGTAGGGTGGTCAGCAACTCATTACCATGGGGTATGACTTCAACATCAAGGAAGGTCAAATCCGTCTTGCTCTTTGTGATAGTAAATTTGATGTCCTCATGTCTTGAATTCAATCATCCATGGAACATTCCTAGGTCTTCTTCCGATCCTTTCCAGAGGATTCGAAACGCGTCGGCATTCGTTTTCCATGGAGGAATTTTCATGTATGTACTTTAGCAGCTTTGAGGGATATCTCGCATATAATTAACCCTGGCTGGTTTTCGAATTTATTCCCAATGGGCAGCATCCTAGTAAAAAGGACTCTTTGAATTATGTACAATGGGATTGCTGCATATATGAAACTTACAAAATGTTTGACTGGTGTATTACTTTGTATTAATTTGAATTTGATGTTCTGTACTGTCGTTTATCACGTTTTATGCACTGTTGTTTAGTTTGTACCTAATTTATCTCAAGTATTTGTTTTGAAACAAAATGTGTTTCCTTAATTTCAGGCAAATATGATAATTGAAAAAAAAGCGTAAAAAAGAGAAGAAGTGGTTTAATAAATAACCAGGATCAATGAAGTCATGGGTACTTTGTCTGTTTAAGTAGAGAACAGCACAAAAAGTGGTAGCTTGATATCTTGTTGTGCACTTTAATTAAGCCCTTTCAGCTAATGGTCATTGGGCCTACCCCCTTCGAGTTGAACTTTTAGAAAATTGGCTTTTTTTTGCTTTACCATCCTGTGCCTCTGACTGCATGCCTGTGGGATTCACATCTGTTTTAGACCGACAGTTGGGCTCTTTGTGCATTTACTCTAGACAGTCACACAAAGGGAGATGAGGTGTGCCCTGCATATCCTGATTGCCCATAACAAGGCTGATGGGCTTTGTTGATCTAGAGTGGTGGGAGGAGTTGCCACTGACACCTGAATAGGGCTGTGCCTGTCCTCTCACAATGCTGTCTCCACCCCTCTCTAGTGTGTCTAGAGACAGGTCAGGCAGGCAGGATCTGCGCATTACAAAAACTTTCATTTGAAGTAGGTCTACTTCAAAGACAGAAAGGGGTATAAGTATTGGACCTGTAACCCAACATTTTTCGAACACTTTTGGATTGAGGACTCTGCCAAGAAGAAGAGATGAAGAACTGTCAGTAGAAGTACTGCCCCTTTGCTGTGTGTTGCTTTGCTGGGTTGGCCTGTAGTTGTTCCTTCTGTCTGTGAGCGAATAAAGAACTGGACTGTAATATTGAATCCTGCTTTTCCAAGGTTCTCCAATGGATTGTGTGTACTTGCCTCCTGTTGGAAGTCTCAGGGCTGTCTAAGACTTTACCTGCAGCATCACAGAACTCCACTGCTGGGGGTTCTGACCTGCCAAGTGGAGTCAGTTCCAGTTCTGGGCCCTTGGAGGTTGTACCTGCTGCAAACGTCTGCAAAATCGAATCATCGCCCTGCCAGAGCCTATTTTTCTGACGCAGCACTGCGTTCAGGAGAAATTTCCACATCCTGTGGCCGAAGAAATCAACATAGCACCTGTTCCGGCCCAAAGAACCGCCACAGCCCAAGTCCAGCACACTGTCTCCCTGATGTCCGAGACCACCGCACTGACTCTGACGTAGGCACCTGTTATGTGGCTGAAAGAATCGAAGCATCACCGGTCCGCGGCTGAAAGAATTGATACAGCGCCTGTTTGCAACTGCCTCATCGACCTCCATCGCGTCCGGATTTCAACACATTACAACTATGCACCAAGTTTCCAGCGTATCATTCTGCAAAAAGGAACGGCTTTCGGATTCCAGTGCATTGCTTCTCCTCGCAGTAAGGAATCAACACAACACTTCACCTGCATGCAGCAGAACTGATGCCTACATTCCCTTGGGACTCAAAAATCGACAAATCACTGTGTTTTCCAATGCTCCTCTGATTTGCGGCTGTTTTTATTCTTGAATTTTGACGCATCAAAGATACTTTGTGCTAAAATCACTGTATCCATAAAGTTCTATGGACAGAATTGTTTAAACCTTTAACAAATGATATCTTGAGTTTTGTATGTTGGAATTTTGTCATTTTGGTCTTGCTTGGTTTAGATAAAGAATGTTTATTTTTTTAAACTGGTGGTGTGGTGACCATTTGTAGTATCTCCACTGTGTTACTGTGTGTTTTTACCTACAAATGCATTACACATTGCCTCTGAGATAAGCCTGACTTCTAGTGCCAAGCTACCAAGGTGGTGAGCAGGGGTTTTCTTGGGTGTATAACTCCCTTACCATGACTAAAAGGAAGGATCCCTACTTGGACAGGGTGCATACAACTGCCAACTAGAGACCCCCATTTCTAACCGAAATTAAGTTAACATAGTCATTATGACTCTTGTATGGTTGGTAGAGCACGCAGGGACCTACTAGCTCAGTTTTACCATACTCACCTGGGGCCCATATGACATTCACACTTTGAACTAGCAGTCCTTCCTAACCAATTACTGGTTTAGTCACGCTATCAGTTGCCCAGAGGTCCGATTTAGGACTTATACCTGTAAACCATGACTTACCAATCCTTGTCACCTTACTATAAGTCCTGTGAATCAGGGAATTAGAATAAACAGGAAATATTTATAACACATTTACTTTCTTATAATAACCACAGACTCGGGGAAAGTTTTAAAACCTTTATATATGAGAGATTTTCTGAATCAAAATGAAAAGGGCCAAAATCTCGTGACCATCAATTTTACTAGCAAGAATATAACCAGCAGGACATAAAGTTTGTAAGAAATCACAGTAATACCTTTAGACATTGGTACCTGGGAAGGGTGAGAAAGGGAAATAGTACAAGGACATACCACATGGATTTTATTTACCTAGAATGGTGCAATGACCAATAGTGGCCACGGGCTGGGGCAAAAAGCCCAGGACCAGGCTCCCAACTAATCAGGTGCCCACGGGACAAGACAGGTGGAGATCAGGACAGGTGACCTCAGCTAAGTGCAACACCAACGTCACAGCCCTCTCTCTAGGAAAAGCCAATTAGTACCCCAATTGGGTAATCGATTCTTCTGACAGAGTGCTCCGCCAGCACCTCTGCTCTTGATCGCTTATTGAGTGCATTGGGTTAGTGACAGGTCAGCTATTCGGACAAGTCGGACAATTTCTCTATCTAAACCTACCTTAGTTATACCATTTCAAGGGCAATGTACCATTCCTAAATGTTGCAAATCTATGTGTTCCCCTTCAGTGATTGGTTGGAAAGACGAGGAGAGGTCATCACACCATACTAAGATGAGATCATCCAAATTGACTTGAATTGATCAAGTCCCCACCCACAATTTACTTTCTCATGTCTTTATTCCACCCACCGACATTATTTTATTTTCGCATACAATGTTAACACATTTGGTAAGTCTTCTTCCTTTTCCCAGGTCATGAGGTGAGGTTCTCAGGCACACCTTGGGCAAGATGCTTCTTGGCTGAGGTTCAATGCCAATGCTTCAGCAATTTCAGTGTCAGAGTGCGCGTGCGCGGCATCGTCCAAGATGGAGGATGTGACAGTGTTCAGGCCCAAAGTACGAGCTAGTAGCAAAGTCAAAAAGAAACATTTTAAAATACAAAAATAAATGAATGCACTGTATACCACGCATCTCTACTCTAACCCCATTACTTTATTTTAACTTGTGCATTAATAGTTAAGCAGAACGAACAAGCTTAGTATAAGCTGCAGCATAAGCATTAGCATGTGAGACTTAAAGCAGCCATTTCTGGCTCTAGTGCGCAGAAGTAAAGATTTCCCACCAAGCAAAAAGGTACATCATGCCACATAGATGTGACAGACGCATGTGCAGAAGGTTTTCCCGCGTTTTCGGCTGCCATTTTAATGCATTCGAGTTACTGTTAGTAAAAGCACATAGGCGAGCGTCCCCATGATACTAGAAATGTTGTGTAGTGCAAATGTTAGTGAACAAAACATGTTGGTTAATATATTACAGGTTATTTAGAAAGGGCTGAGTACAAGCAAGTTTCGGTATATGTGAAACCTTGCTCCATCGTGGTAAATACTCACTTTGTATATAAGCTGCAAAAATGTTTAGCAAGAAAATATATTATGATGCATGTTTACTTTTATTTCAGACAATGCAGCACAGCAAAGGAACTTGCTGTGCTGCATGAAAGGTAGAGAGCAGAAATGCTCCATATTTATTATGATATGGATCATTTCTCCTCTCACCTTGTGCTGGTGCACTGTGTGCTGCCAAGCACCATCGTGCAAGGGTGCCTGAATTTGGGGCAGGACTGTTTTTGTGGAGGAAAGAATACCTTTGTGCACAAAAACAATCCAAAGAGGTCTGTTCTTCTATCAATGTATAATGTGGAATGATCACACATGGAAAGAGGAATTAATTAGGGGAAAACATTTTTCTCCTTGTTACGCCATCCTCTATGAGATGTTCAGACATGATGCAATCTCATGTTTACATACCTATGTCAGATCTATTGTTGTATATGCAGGAATGCCCATACCCCACTAATGGAACGCCTACCAGCTCAAAATGTAATTTAACACAGCGTAAGCTGCTGTATTGCATCACATTTCTTTACAAAGCCACGCATTGTGGTGCAAATCGCCCTTTGCGTGGCTGTGTAAGTCTTATTGAAGCCTTACAGCACAAAGGCTTAGTAAATCTGGCTCTATGTATGCAGCCAGCATAAAATATTACATTTACTTTTTCCATTAAATCATAACATAACAACCACCGTTAGCCACTGTTTTATGTTTCTCACCCTGTCTATCATTCCACGTCCACCCTTGTCCTTTTGTGCCTCATTTTTCCTTGACAAAGTGTGTTAAACAAATAAATGCATAAATAAAATAGCTGCCAGCATACAACTGTCACTCACTTCCTAGAGCTACAAGGAGATAATTGCAAACTTGGATTGGTGCATGGGTATCCATGGATACGGATGCACAGAAATGCTTTACAAATACCAGTCATTCTACGAAGTTGTCCAATAAAACATTTGACTCTGCACTTGCGAAGCATCTTTTTATTAGATTTGTCCATGTTTATTTGCGTATTATAGATCAATGTCATGTACATAATTCAGAAACCCTGATTTGTCAATTCCTCTTCTATTTGAAGGAAACTGAATTTGCCTGTGTGTGAACGCAATCTTGCCCATGTATGTATGTGTACCTTATTCTTCCACACATTCAACTTCATTTATTATTTGTAAACTCTGTGCACTTCTAGTGGTCAGTCTCTCTTGTGAAAGACACATTGGTCACAGGTGGGGGTGGGCGTAACTCGCGTGATTTTGTGTAGCGTAATCACAAAGAATTACATATAGACGTCTTTTAGGGGTCGCACTCGCTGCGGTGACCCCTGGCATGCCCCTTGTAAACCTTTGCAACCCCTAGCATCAGCAGTGGCAAAATCAGTGGCAGGAACAGAAGCAGCTCGTCCTTAAGGATGTCGGTGAGGGCTTCACTTGCCTTGTTTTTGTCAATGTTTTAATATACTAACAGTGAATAATATTACATTATTCGCTATACGTTTAATAAGAAAAGGAGTACAAATAGCTGGAATATGACTTTCCCTGGTAGCTGAGGTAAGTACAAAAAATGCTTTTAAATGTATGTATATTGTGTGTGTGCTTGCATTTTTGAGTGCGTTTATGTAAGAGAGAGTGTGTATATGTGTAAATATCTGTGCATGAGTAGGCAGAGTGTGTATGTATGTGTGATTGTGTGTGTGAATGCGTGTGTATGTTTAGCATGAGTGAGGGAAAGTGAAGGTCAAAGGGCATTTGAAGTCACTTCCGTTACCCCTGGAATTTTGGTGAATTGACGTCCATGGAATTACACAAGATTACGCAGAATTACACAAGAAGAGTAATTCAGCATTAAGGGCTATTTCTTAGCGCAAAAATGCCCCCTCGTGCCCAAAATGGAAGCGCTGATGCATTTTGCACTAAGAAATAGCGCTAAATGTAACAGAGCACAAATAGCGAGCACAAGCAGCCTCTCGTGCTTGCTAAATGTGCTCTTGGGGTAGAATGTTTTCCCAAATTACTCCCAACATTTAGCGCTATTTGTTTAGCACCAAATGCACTCTTGCATCCAAAATGGACTTGAGGATGCATTTTGTGCTAAGAACAGCGCTAATTGCAGCAGAACACAAATAGCTTGCACGCGCTAAATGTGTTCTTGGAGTAGGAATCCCCCCCCAAATTATGCAAGTAGGAGTAATTGCGTAATTATTGGTAATTTTGTGTCAAAGAATAACGCAGAATTTCCTAAATTACTCCTATAACTACAGCGTCACAGAAATTCCGTCTAGACCTCGTCACGGCTACCTTTGTGACAAAATGTGATGGTCGCTGTGCATGTATTACAGGATAATTCAGGTGATTACTGTACACTGCCTTTTGTGCGCCTATATTTTTTCCTAATCCAATGCCCTTGCAAGACCTGTTGCAGATTGTGAAAGGTTCTGCTAAATCACGAAAGCCCCAAATAATATTATTAGAACTGTTATTATTGTAATTCTAATATAATAATAAATAATAGTGCTTGTGGACTGTACAAAGGTGATAGACACACTATCAGGGCCATTCTCTTCTGATTGAATCGCGGTTTGAACACCACCTTTATAGGACTAGAAGGACAGATTCTCAAGAAATAAAAAGGAAATTAACTCCTGTAGACTTACTCCTATGTTTGGAGTAAATTGAGAAAAATAAAATTAGGTTCAACGGGTTGAGCTATTAACTGACACAAGCTGGAGAAATGTTGACTGCCTCACGACGCACCCCGGTAGAAGCACTTCCGGTCGGTTACCGGTCTAGTGCTGGGGATTGACAGCCGCTGCACAGCAGGGCTGATTGGTGGGTGGGTGGTGACTCTGCCTATATCATCAAAGTGGGACTTGGCGCACAGACGAAAGAGCCCTACTCAGGCGTGATGGGCTGACTGTCATGCTGCTACGCTCGCTGCTTTTTTTTAAAAAACCGATACTGAAATTGCTGCTATCGCTAATTTGCACAGTGTGTTGTTGTTACTGCTTTTTTAACTGATTTAATAGTTTTTAAAGAAAGTATTCCTCACAGTGTTGGCGCATTGCTTTAACTCCCCACCTCACGACGCACCCCGGTAGAAGCACTTCCGGTCGGTTACCGGTCTAGTGCTGGGGATTGACAGCCGCTGCAGAGCAGGGCTGATTGGCGGGTGGGTGGTGACTCTGCCTATATCTTTCACACTGGATCAAGCGCGCAGCGCGCGCGCGCAGCGCGCGCGTGCAGCAGGCGAGCCGACGATGCGCCGAAGGCGCGCCAAAGGCAAGCCCGTCTGCGCCCCTCCGGGCCCAGGGGCCAGACCCCCTGCCCGTGGCATACTGTACAGTTTCTCTGACCTGCACCAGTTAAAAAATCTACCTGTACCACTGGATAACAATGTAGCATCCCGCCTCAATGCAGAAGGACTACTAAGGTCCCCCCATCAGAAGGCCTTTGACCCACCGCGGAGGGCTACTACCCTCCGAAAACCAACCCCGACCCTCACCTTTGCTTCACTAAACGCCCGCTCACTCCAAAAACATAATTTAGAGGTTTTCACTCTGCTACAAGACAAAACAATCAACTTCTTGAGTCTCTCGGAGACCTGGCTGGAAGACTCGTCAACCCCCGACTTTGTAGCCGCTATTCCGCCTAACTACGCGGCCCTCTATCATAACAGGCCAGGCAGCACACGCGGGGAGGGGTGGCCATGCTGTACAAAAAATCCCTGAAAGCCGAGACCCTGCTTGCGGAAAGCATCGAAGGGGCGGAAGTGTTAGGGGTTAAACTCCACTCTTCCTCATGGTGTGTTACTGTCTTAGTCGTGTACCGTCGCCCGAAAACACCTCCCAAGTTTGTCAAGTGGCTGGCGTAATTGGCACACGACCTATGCTCCCGTTACCAATGCCTACTTATTCTGGGCGATTTTAACTTCCATTGGGAAGCATCTCCCAAGGAGAGTCAAGCCAACCTCCTAGACGAGGCTTTGACCGCTCTGGGACTGAGTCAATCTGTCACTGGCGCTACCCATGCAAAAGGTCACACTCTGGATCTAGTATGGGCCTCACTGCCTCTTACCAGCCCCCCTGTCATCCAACCCTGTGCATGGTCCAATCACTCAATCATTTATGGCACCTTTCAACCCCCTAAACCAGGACCCCAACCTCCTCCCAGCTGGAGAGTAATTAGAAGCTGGAACAAAATCAGTGCAGGCGACCTTGCCCCTGCCCTTAGAATGTCCAGCCCGCCATATTACCCATCTGGAGACATCAATGCAAAAAATCGTGCCCTGGCGGAAAAACTTAATAGTGCTATTGACAGACTAGCACCCGCACGTAGGGAAAGGATTAAAGATAAGGGGAAAGGGGCTCCGTGGTTCAACGAAAATCTATGCAGTCTGAAACAACAGCTCCGCCAAGGGGAAAGAGCCTGGCGAAAAGCATATGACCCTACCGCCCTCTCACATTATCTTGAAGTCTTTACAACATATACAAATGCAATACAGACTGAGAAAGCGGCCTTTTATGAAAATAAGATTGTATCTGCTTCCAACACGCAGAAAGAAATGTTTAAAGTCCTGAAGGAACTTCGACAGGTCAAGGAGCAGAAGCCGGCCTTTAACATAGAGGACTGCGATAAGTTCCAAACCTTCTTTACCTCCAAAGTGGAGGACCTCCTGACAACTATTAAGAACACCCCTAAGCATACATGCTCGCTAAACCCAATCTCCATCGGCCATCCCTTAGAACTAGCCCTTACGTCTTTTCCCCCGCTAACGCACGAGGCCTTGGGACCACTTTTTGGACGTGTGAAGTCTGGTTCACCTGCCGACCCCTGCCCACCCAGGATCTACAAGATGGCCCTCCCCGAGATCGAAGGCGAGATTCTATCACTCCTGAACATGTCTCTGGAAACAGGAGTGGTCTCGAGTGACTTCAAGGAGGCGCGTGTGATTCCCCTCCTGAAAAAACCCGGGGCCGACATTAAAAATCTGAAAAATTTTAGGCCTATATCCCAGCTCTCTTTCCTTGCCAAAGTCCTTGAACAGCACGTCCTCGCCTCTCTCGCTCATCATCTAGAGGTTAACGATCTTCTGCAATTCAATCAGGCTGGTTTCCGGCCAGATCACGGTACGGAACTAGTGATGTTGGCAGTCCTAGATAGTCTGAGACTGAGGGCTGATTCAAAGGACCCCTGCGCCCTGATTTTGTTAGACTTATCCGCGGCTTTCAATACCGTGAATCACGAGCTACTTTTGTCGCGGATGTCTGACTTCGGGGTACAGGGCATAGCAATGACATGGCTCACATCCTTCCTGAAAGATCGCTCTCAGAGAGTGCAGCTGGGTGATGCAGTATCCAGGTCGGGCACCCTCCCATGCGGAGTCCCTCAGGGATCCGCACTGTCTCCCCTTCTATTTAATGCTTACCTTCAGCCCCTGATAGCTGCACTCAACCAGTTGGAGTGCCAGATATATAACTATGCCGATGATACCCAAATCATCATTCGGATAGACAACTCCTTACCAGAGCACTATAAAGTACAGAACATCCTAAAATTCACAATAAACTGGATGTCGGCCAACCACCTCAAGATCAATCCGAATAAGACGGAGGTGTTGGCTGTCTCCAACGACGCCAACCCCTGGAACTGTCTTTTTTGGCCACCCGAGTTGGGCAAATACCCAGAGCCAGCCACGGTAGTTAAAAGCTTGGGAATAAAAATTGATAACAAACTAACCTTGGCTCCACAGGTATCCACCACAGTCGGGGTCTGTTCTAATATAATAAGGCAGTTGCGAAAACTGGCCCAGCTGCTTACCTTTGAGACCCTCAAACGAGTGGTAGTAGCACTTATCTTATCCCGACTGGATTATGGTAACTTGCTCTACTTAGGACTCCCAGACTACCAATTGGCCAGACTCCAGACCACTATGAACGACGCGGCTCGGCTTGTGTTTAAAGTCCCACGTCGCACTCATGCCTCCCCCCTTCTGCGCCAACTCCACTGGCTCCCTATCAGACAGAGGATTAAGTTCAAGGGTCTGTGCCTTGCACATAAAGCCATCTATGGCAAGGCACCGACATACATCAGAAACAGATTAACTAACTACGCCCCAACCAGAGTACTCCGATCCTCGGAAGCCAGGATGTTAGTTTGCCCCCGCTCTCGCCTGTCCTCCATGGGAGGCAGAGCCTTCTCGTCTATCATTCTACAGATCTGGAATAGACTACCTGACAACCTCCGTAAAGAACACTTCCTGTTACTTTTTAGGAAACAACTCAAAACCCGTCTGTTCAAGGAAGCCTGGGGCTCACAGTAAAGTATCGTCTCCACACCCTCAACCTTAAGCAGGCCCCTCTTTCAAAGCGCTTAGAGACCGTTGGTGATAATGCGCTATATAAATATAAATTACAAATTACAAATTACAAATTTGCTTCTCACCAGGAGAATACAAAAAGTGATTGTTGGAAATGCTTGTATTCATTTGAACCACTGACTATGCCCCTGGGTACATTCTATTCCATCTGTTTAGCTCATCTGTGCCATTGCGGAAGGGGCTAACCATATGCAAATATGACTTGGTCCTGCTTCAAAAGGAACAGCCTAACCCAAACTGCTAGGCTACAACCCTTCTACACAGGAACACAAACAAAGTTCGTCTTTTTTGGGATTTAGAGGTGCAGCTTGAGGCAGTAAGGCACAGAGAACAGAGGGCCCAAATCTGAGCCCATCCACCTCCCTTAAAATAACTCACTTATTAAAAAGGTTATAGAAATGCTTCCATTTTTCTGAACCATTATAACCTACCATCTTCACATTCCATTCCATCGATTTAGCTAGAGTTCAGCAAGCATCATAATCGTCCTTGGCTCTCCTCCAATAGGAGCAGTCCAGATCTTTACAGAGCCAATAAACTATAGCTGAGAAAAAATCCATTACACATCATTATCAAACATATTGTCTCTGTCTCAATGATAAGACATGAAAACGACTTTTTTGAATTCATAATAAACTATAGGAAGATAAATAATGTAATGTGTATACTTGTAAAGCAGACTGTTGCCAGCCGGTGTCCTGGCGCTGTGTACCGCTGGGGAACCCGTCCTGGCTTTCCCTGTGGGATGGTCCCTGCTGGGAATCCCCAAGGTGGAGCCAGGTATCCCCGGCGTTGATGGGGCTGTTGTGGAGATTAGGAAAGCTAATGCCCAGAGTTGCCGAGTGCGACCCCTGGTTAGAGTAGGCACCGAGGCGAGAATTATCGAGTCCGCTGACCCTGGCCCACGACCCTGCCGCGTCAGGAATCAAACACTGGTCCCGGGCCGACTTCTGCTTCTGACGCCTCTAACCAGTAAGCCACACCACACCACACAATACCTTGTGTTCAATTGTCAGAGCATTACCACCATGATTCATTCCACTTTTTAAGCGACTAAAGTAAACTAGATATCTTCCTCTTGTTGTTGGCCGGTTATTTAATGAATTACTATTTGTAATGATAGAGACGCAAAAATGTTAAACAGGCAGTGGCTGGGGAGCTGGAATTGGTTTTTAAAAGAAAAAACACACATTCGGATTTATTGGATGATTGTAAATAAAAACGTTAGACGGTAACACCCCATTGGTCAGCTCAGGTGACGCTAGCAAAGATTATCACCTATTCACCCACTGGCTGATAGCTGTGCTCACGTTCATGTGTCTGATACGTTAGAATGACGCACGCACGATTCGGGCTGTGCGTGCCTCGCTCGTGCAAGAAGCACCAGGCAAGCAAATCTGCAATCACAATAAAGCAGAAAGAAAGAACATGTTGGCTGCAATTTCTAGTGCCAAAGAGCAAGAATAACTGGCTCGGTGTGCCTTGTTTAGGATTCCTTTAAGTGAATCCAGATCATGTTTTAATCATCTCTCGGGCGAGCGTGACTGTCACGTTTTCTGCTCAAAGATTCAGAAACATGACTACCGAGCTACACATGCATTTTGCCGCGTGCCAAGGAGCTGTCAGCTAGGATTATAATTGGCTAAGCACATTCCATGTAAGACATCAAATGAGCATTTTGTTCTTTATGCGTTGTACTCAGGATCCTGGTCTTCCAGGATAGCGGGACGGGGGTGTGGGCGGTGAAGGTGCTTTAGGGCAGGCCTGGCCACTGACCACTCTTCCAGAGAAGGTGCTGCTTCTTTTAGGGGAGTCGCTTCAGGTAGGGGGTGCTCGCTGATTTGATAAACTGGAGTGACGGTAGGGGGGTCTCACAGATTTGATAAACTGGGGTGTCCTTTCACCATAGGCATATAGCGGAAATGACATCACATGACTTTTTGGGAATTATATCAAAGGAAGTGACATCCACGATCTTCCACTGTAATGCCTAGCAAATGTTTTTAGACACTCTTCTATGGAGCACACGGTACACCCATCAATTACTAATCTAGGTAAACAATTAAGGAATATTTACTTATGTAAGTAGTCAGCTTAGTTAGACAGAGGGGAGGGGGCTGGCGCGGGGCCAAAACAGTCTTCAACAGCTGACAGAAACATCGGGGGTGTCCTTTATGGCGTGTGGCCTGTCTGTGTCCCGTTCTCACGAGAAGCATGCAGTGCTTGTGTCCCCCAAATGATGTTGAGCCTGGCCTGCCCCCCACTCCTCTGACCTGGACATTGTCATGCTTATACTTTTCATCCGGCTTAAAGTCCCATTGGTGCTCCTTTTTAACATGGCGTCAGACCTCTGTTTGTTCCCTTGTGACATGTGCCCTGGCTACCTCTGCTCCCATCAGGCATTGGGCATGTTTTCGTGTGCTGCTATCTGACATGGGTCTTGGCATACTAGTGCCCCCTTTGGAATGGGTAATATTTTTCTTGTAGTAACAATCGTAACGAGCTACTTCTCATATTACTTGTTGATTCTGGGCTAGCCTTTAACCCTCTATAGCGCTATACCGCGCTTTTTGCTTCACGCTATATAAATACCACATACATACATACATATATACCTGTACTTCCCTTGGGCCTGGAGGATGGCCTAGACGCACTCTTTCCTCAATTGTGAGAGGCCCGGCCTGCCTCGGTTCATCTATGGCAATACTGGCTCAACAAACCATCTAAGGCCAGATAAATAAGTTTATGAGGCAATTGGTGGGAGAGATTATATTTTCGCAAGCCATGAGCGAAAAACGGTGTTGCTGTTTCAGTGAAAAAGTGAGCCAAATGCACACTGAGCTTCATTTTATCAGATGACTCAGCCAGATGTATTCTTGTACTGCCAGTAAATACTGTTGGTATTTTGCCATGCC
This sequence comes from Lissotriton helveticus, assembly GCF_964261635.1. Lineage (NCBI taxonomy): Eukaryota > Metazoa > Chordata > Amphibia > Caudata > Salamandridae > Lissotriton > Lissotriton helveticus. Next base: position 629,747,192 of record NC_136071.1, on the reverse strand, counting down.
TAATATTTATCGGCCCACAGACCGAGTTATAACTTTAGGGGTATTTTGAGATCCATTTGTTGTGTACTCTCCCTACTTCAATCTGGTGCAGTGTGGTCATTGCAACATTGTGGTTGATCCACACGTGGTTTCTAAATCCAAAGTTGGAAAATATGATGAGGGAGGTTCGTAAGCATGATTCGTGGTATCCTAACCCCACAGAACTGAACGTTTGTATCATTCCAAGACATTGTCCATTTTCTAGATTGCATTATTGGTCTTTCATCCACTCGCTTTAGGAATCCAGCGTTCATATCTTGATAATTTCTAGTCACTTGCTGATAATTTCTGCATCTGAACTGCTTAAAGGCTAGAGTACCCTCCACCAGATGTATTTTTGAATCCTGCCTTAATAAAGATCTAAAGATTGTTTCTTCTATGAAGGAGTTTCACACACATCTACTCACAATATATGGACTAATAAGGCACTTAAAACAATGCACATATTTGTCTTCTCCTCAGCCTCGAATGGAGAGGTTGATAACATTGACGTTGAGTCACCAAAATGCCAGGGGGCAGGCCAAGTTATACGAAGTGCCCTTTCACAAACAGATGACATCATAAGAAAGATGACACATCCTTTGAGCCTGTCAATGTCACAGGAAATTACGTCACTGAAGTAGATACAAAGTGACATAATTGAAAGAGTCACAGATCGATAAAAGAGGAAATTGATTGAAATTGACTTTACTTTACACCAGTATATTAACTAGGGTGCTGCTATTATAGTGACTATTTAGGGCTTTTCCATGAATCATCAGGGAAATGCCAAAACATAAAAAGTTATAATTATAAAATACCAGATGAGGTTACCTATGCTTATTGTTGCAATTGGGTTCAGTCCATTCAGTTCAGCCGGATTTTTTGCTTTTTTGATCACCTGGTTTGGGGCTTTTTACTGTGACTGAGTCTCACTACCGGTGTCTCGCCCACTGTAAACACATGGCAAGCGGACTGCGCTTGTTTACTGCCAGTGTCTGCCTTTTAAGATAAGGCTGCTGCGACTCAGCAAGGGTAAGGGGCACTTGGCTGTGTACATGCGAACACGTTTGTACACGTGTGTGGACTACGCGTGGTAGACTGCTGTCGGGCGCAGCCCAGTAACTGCACACAGGTAGCCTTGCACAATGGGGACTCTGCAGGATTAGATATTCTCCTGGGATTGGCATTATAATGTTAGTGCACAGGAATAGGGAAAGTCAGTGTGATTTACTGTTCTGTCTATAGTGACACTCTATTATACACATAGGGAGAGAACTGCCATAGAGTGCAGTTTTGCTCCCCTTTTGTCTACAGAGACCATTGACGTCTGAATTGGGGTGTGACCTGTGTGGAAACATTAATTAAATAGTTTCCAAACTGATATCTGGGCACTGTATGGGTCATCTAGAGTTTTCATATTTCTTTACATGGCTTTTTTCTAACTAGGTGATCAAGACAGGGCTTCTGTTTTCCTCACTCTGAGCTTGCGCCTGACACCTATGGGTATTTGTTTGCGCTCTACAATTCACAGTGACAAAAAATAATCACCCCATGATTTTACACACTTTTTTAAGCACTCCTAAGGATGGAATATTTGTTCTAAACCTGGGAGTGCTGAGCTTTCTTGGGGCTATGTGTATGTCTGCATTTATTATGGCCTGAAAACCTAAAAGTAGTTAAAGGCAGTATATGTATTGAAGCGCGCTCTCATGGGACCAAGTTTAGGTTGCAATGCAATATCATTCCAATCAATCAATCAATCAATCAATCAAATCATTTGTATAGCGCACTACTCACCCGGGGGGTCTCAAGGCGCTGGGGGGTGGGGGGGGTCCGCTACTGCTCGAACAGCCAGGTCTTGAGCTGCTTCCTGAAGGCCAGGTGGTCTTGGGTCAGGCGGAGGTGGGTCGGAAGGGAGTTCCAAGTCTTGGCGGCCAGGTAGGAGAAGGACCTTCCTCCCGTGGTGGCTCTTCGGATGCGGGGGACGGCGGCGAGAGCGTGGCTGGTCGATCGAAGCTGGCGTTTGGGAGCATAGAAGTTGAGGCGACTGTTGAGGTATCCTGGGCCTTGGTTGTGTAGGGCTTTGTGTGCGTGGGTGAGGAGCCGGAAGGTGATTCTCTTGTTGACCGGGAGCCAGTGCAGGTCTCTCAGGTGTCCGGAGATGTGGCTGCGTCGGGGGATGTCCAGGATGAGTCGTGCTGAGGTGTTCTGGATCCGCTGGAGTCTCTTCTGGAGTTTGGCGGTGGTTCCGGCGTAGAGGGAGTTGCCGTAGTCCAGACGGCTGGTGACGAGGGCTTGGGTGACCGTCTTCCTGGTCTCGGTGGGGATCCATCGGAAGATCTTGCGTAGCATGCGAAGGATGTTGAAGCACGACGAGGAGACGGCGTTGACTTGTCTGGTCATGGAGAGGGAGGAGTCCAGGATGAAGCCCAGGTTGCGTGCGTGGTCTGTGGGTTTGGGTGCGCTGCCCAGGGCGGGGGGGCCACCAGGAGTCGTCCCAGGCGGAGGGTGATGATCCCAGGATGAGGACTTCCGTCTTGCCCGAGTTCTGTTTCAGGCGGCTGCTCGACATCCATTTGGCTACGTTTGTCATCCCTTCGTGCAGGTTGGCTCTGGCGGTGGCGGGGTCGTTGGTGAGGGAGAGGATCAGCTGGGTGTCGTCGGCGTAGGAGATGATGTTGAGGTTGTGCTGGCGTGCGATGGCTGCGAGGGGGCTCATGTAGACGTTGAAGAGTGTTGGGCTGAGCGAGGAGCCTTGAGGAACGCCGCAGATGACTTCGGTGGCCTCCGATCTGAACGGGGGGAGGCGGACTCTCTGTGTCCTTCCGGCGAGGAAGGAGATGATCCACTCCAGAGCCTTCTCCTGGATTCCGACGTTGCTGAGGCGCTGTACTAGGGTACGGTGGCAGACAGTGTCGAAGGCCGCGGAGAGGTCCAGGAGGATGAGGGCCGCTGTTTCTCCGTTGTCGAGCAGGGCTCGGATGTCATCGGTGGCTGCGATCAGGGCGGTCTCGGTGCTGTGGTTGGCCCGGAAGCCAGACTGCGAGATGTCGAGGGAGCCGTTCGTCTCGAGGAATGTGGCCAGTTGCTTGTTGACGGTCTTCTCGATGACTTTTGCCGGAAACGGGAGCAGCGAGATGGGGCGGTAGTTCTTGAGGTCGGTGGGGTCGGCTGATGGTTTCTTAAGTAGAGCGCTGAGTTCGGCGTGCTTCCAGCTCTCCGGGAAAGTGGCGGTGTCGAAGGAGGTGTTGATGATGTCCCGCAGGTGGGGTGCGATGACAGCGTCGGCCTTGTTGAAGACGTGGTGAGGGCAGGGGTCGGTCGGAGATCCGGAGTGGATGGAGTTCATCGTGCGGATGGTGTCTTCGGTGCTGATCTGGGTCCAGGCGCGGAGGGTGGTGGTGGGGGGCGCTGGTTCGGTCGTGGCATGCGTCGGTTGGGTGCTGAAGCTGTTGTGTATGTCCGCGATCTTTTGTGGAAGTAGGAGGCGAGGGAGTTGCAGAGGTCTTGCGAAGGGGTGATGTCGTTGTTTCTGGCGTTGGGGTTGGAGAGCTCTTTCACGATGTTGAAGAGTTCCTTGCTGTTGTGTGCGTTGTTGTCCAGTCTTTCCTTGAATGCTGTTTTCTTGGTGGCGCGAATCAGTTGGTGGTGTTTTCGGGTGGCGAGCTTGAGGGCAGTCATGTTGTCCGGTGTTGGGTCTCTGCGCCAGGTTTTCTCGAGTGCTCTGCAGTTCTTCTTGGAGCTCTTGAGTTCGTCGTTAAACCATGGGGCTTTCTTGCTGCCGGGTCTGCTCGGCGGGGTCTTCAGAGGGGCGAGGTCGTCTGCGCAGACGCTGATCCATTTCGTGAGGTTGGTGGCCGCTTGGCTGGGGTTCGTTGTGCTGGTCGGAGGGTTCTTGCTCAGGGAAGCGGCGAGCTGGTCTGCAGTGATCTTGTTCCAGCTTCTGCGGGGAACCTGTTGCTGGTGATGGTGGAGCGTGGTCCTTCTGAAGCTGAAGTGGACGCAGCTGTGGTCCGTCCAGTGGAGTCCCGTGGCGTGGCTGAAGGCGATGTCCTTGCTGGAAGAGAAGACCGGGTCGAGTGTGTGTCTGGCGTAGTGGGTGGGGGTGGTCACCAGTTGCTTGAGTCCGAGGCTGGAGAGGTTGTCCAGCAGGGTGGTGGTGTTGCGGTCGTTGTTGTTCTCCAGGTGGAAGTTGAGGTCCCCGAGGAGGATGTAGTCGGCGGAGGGGAGGGCGTGTGGGCTGATGAAGTCGGCGATGTCTTCGCTGAATTGTGTGCGTGGTCCCGGGGGTCTGTAGATGAGGGTGCCTCTGAGGGTGGTCTTGGGGTTGACGTGGATCTGGAAGTGCAGGTGTTCGGCGAGTGCGAGGGTATCGTCGGTGTCGGTCGTGATGCGGATGGTGTTCCTGTGGATGATGGCGATGCCTCCTCCTGTCTGGTTGATGCGGTCCCTCCGGATGATCTTGTAGCCGTCCGGGATGGCGATGGCGATGTCGGGCGCTGAGGAGGCGTTCATCCAGGTTTCCGTGAGGAAGGCGACGTCTGGGGCAGTGGTGTCGAGCAAGTTCCAGAGCTCGACGGCGTGTCTGTGGACGGAGCGGGTGTTGAGCAGGATGCACTTCAGGTGGGTGCTGCTGGAGTTCGGCTTGGTGGGTGCTGGTGTGGCGTGGGTCCGGTTGCAGGTGAACTTGCAGGAGTGGCAGCTGAAGGGTCCGTGGGTGCGTCTCGGTGTGGCTCGGTAGCAGCCCGGGGTTCGGCCGGTGTTGAGTGCGTTGACTCAGTGCGTGAATGTGACACTCTCTAAGGGCTGCTTTTATAATTGCAGTTTGATTGTGAAAAATGTATAAACAAATGCACAAACACTGGTTCTACTCATTCTAAATGCATTATTGAGTCCCCATAATGATGACAATGATTTCTGCTCACAGTGCATATCTTTTAGCAATATTAGTTCAGTTCAGAAAACTTTATTTCGGTCTAAGCGACCATAAAAGTATACTTACAGTAAACAATGTATTACAATTCACAACAATTTAAAACAGTCTTCTTTACAAAAATACTAGCAGCCGTCCCGACGTTGTCCGGGTATGATTTGCTGCCGGCCAGTAGTATATTGTTTTGTAGGATTTCGTTTTGATAGCATTTCTTATCTGTGACAGGCCTGTGAAACGCTCCGATTCACAGTGCACTGCTGATGCACTTAAGAGTGCGCGTTCAGTAGTGTGTGAACTCAAGTTTCCCTACTTTATTTTTCCTTGCAATATTATATAGCGCGAATTCGACAACATGGCATGAGCACAATTTACATTACAGAAGAACACATTCATTTGTGGTAGGCACAGGGAGATAAAGAGATTTGCCTGGAATCACAGGATGTTGAGCTGATGCCGACATTCGAACGTAGCTCCCCAGCTCTAAAGTTCGCAATTCTAGAACTGGTGGCGGGAGGTGTGTCTAAAAGTGTATGTCGGTGCTGGCCATAAATGAAAGAGACCTGTGCATTTTTCAAATGGGTGGTGAAAAAATATGAGTATGTTGCTGGAGATGTCGGCCGCCGTGCCACCAATGTACTTACCGGGGGAGGGTAAACACCCATTATTCCGCAACTTTCTTTCCGCATACCATCACTCCGCATACTTTCATAACGAAAGTACCATGACTCCGCAATGCCATTATAACGCATCGCATTAGATTTTATATGCTTTTACCCCGCATACATTTACAACGAAATAAATTCGTTGTAAATGCATGAATGGTAAAAGCATGTTTTTTTTAATGTTTGGATAAGGTAAGTATGGGTATAGGGGTATAAGTTTGGGGGTACTGAGGTATATGTTTTGGAGTGTTTGGGTATTTTAAGGGTTCAGGTATAGTTTTGGGTTATGGGGTACAGGGATAGTTTTAGGGTTTAGGGATAGGTATGGGTTTTAGGGCACAGCGGTATTTTTAGGGTTCAGGGCTAGGTTTGGGTTTTGGGGTATAGGGGTATTTTTAGGGTTCAGGGATAGGTTTGGGTTTTGGGGTACAGGGGTATTTTAAGGGTTCAGGGCTAGGTTTGGGTTTTGAGGTACAGGGGTATTTTTAGGGTTCAGGGCTAGGTTTGGGTTTTGGGGTTCAGGGGTATTTTAGGGTTCAGGGGTAGGTTTGGGTTTTGGGGTACAGGGCTATTTTTAGGGTTCAAGGCTAGCTTTCGGTTTTGGGGTACAGGGGTATTTTTAGGGTTCAGGGGTAGGTTTGGGTTTTGGGGTACAGGGGTATTTTAAGGGTTCAGGGCTAGGTTTGGGTTTTGGGGTACAGGGGTATTTTAGGGTTCAGGGGTGGTTTTGGGGTATAGTGGTATTTTTAGGGTTCAGGGCTAGGTTTGGGTTTTGGGGTACAGGGGTATTTTTAGGGGTCAGGGGTAGGTTTGGGTTTTGAGGTACAGGGGTATTTATAGAGTTTAGGAATAGGTTTGGGTTTTGGGGTACAGGGTATATTTATAGGGTTAAGATGGGTTAGTGTTTAAGGGAGTTGGGGTATTTTAAGGAGTAAGGGTGGGTTATGATTATGGGGTGCAGGGGTATTTAATGGGAGCAGGGTGGGATTAGCACACGATATGAGACATGGCATGAAGGGCGGAACGTACCACACGCCCCCAGCGTTTGTCACGCCCCCAGCACACGCCCACAGCACAACGCAGACACGCCCACAAGGGACTACTTTGCTGGCCCGGTTCTTTTACCTTTTATATGTATATGGTGGGCGTCTGCATAGCCTATGTCTTTCTGCTGCAACTGCCCTTCCCAATGCTGTATTGGGTGTTGTGATTGGTGCTGTGGTTCCTGAGATTACCCGCCTCAAAGGTTTAGGCTCTCTCTTTATTATATTAGTATAGAAGATATATTTACATCAACTCAGCAATTCGAGTTAAAAGAGAAAAAAAGAGGATCTACATCAACGCATTACTAAGTCCAATAGACTTGCTAAATTACATAAGCAAGGTGTATGCAGAACAAGAGGCAATGGGCTTGAAATACATACTCCTAATAAAACCCATCAATGATGACAATAGGAATGCTGTTTATGTAGGTATCATTAAAAGTTTCTTGAAATAGTAATGAAATAACAATTCATTACAGTTTCGTTACGGCAGCCATAGGAATAAAAACATTTACACATTTAGAACAGTAGAAACTCTATTGATTTTAAGGTTAAAAATAAAATTTTGGATAAAAACTTAGCGGTTAGATGTCCTATGGACAGATTCCCTTGCACCTCTGCTAGCTTGCTCATTCGGTAGACTTTTACTACTTCGGAACGGGAGATAGCAGAACACGCTTCCTCTGGCTTACTCCACAGGCTTGGTTTACCAAGCCTGTTACATTCTTTTTTTTATATCGGTAAACCAAGGGATTTTTGCTACGCCTGAAAAGCTCAGGATCTCCTTAATGTCTAAGTCTGTAGACTGTCAGTTCAGGCGTCACCCACAGTCTACGCCAAAAGGTTAGGGGTCCTTTGTCCTATCTCCTCCCTGATGGGTCTAAGTCCTAAATCCAGCCGTAGGGGGATAAGGGGGGTGCCAGGCGGGAGAACCAAAATCTGTCTCATAAAACTGTTTTCCACTTTACTCATGTCTAGGAATATTAGTAAGTGCATTCATGCAGGATTAAAATTATTTATTTTGATGATGTATTTTAACATATGAATTGATGCTCCTAAGCCTTGACAAACCAAGAGACTCACTTGATATGTTTGTATGACCCCTTTAGGGGGATCACAGGTGATTACATAATATCATATATGGTATTTCCCATCTGCAAACATTGATCTTTGTAAATTATTGCATAGTATTTTGTAGTGTGTGTGTAATAAATGTACTTCTCCTCTTATAAAGAAAAAGTACAGACTGGACAATCATTTATTGGGTGTTATTATTGCATTCCAGTGAATGGTGATTACTCGTCCACACCATCTCCCCTGAGTAGGCCTTGGACTGATCTGCCTCGCTTCCCTGAGAGAGTCAAGCACTACAATGAGGTGCTGGATTCCTAGTAGGGAAAATTGTGGACCTATTACTTGTGCAGGCCACATCACTAATAACCTAATTCTAACCCTTATCTACATCAAGCTCACAGTTGTACCTTTATATGCCTAGAATCAGGCCCATAACCACATGTACAACAGAAAATGTTCAGGCAAAATGGCAGATACTGAGACACAGCAGCAGGCGACTAGACACTGTCACAAATGCCCAGGCACAGCCTCGGATGTGCAAACACCAACATGCACTAACTCTGACGACCAAGCATATGCATACATGTCTATTTACCACTTTCAACTCCCAGACACAGGTCATTTACAGCTTAGGTAGTAACAGAGCACGTTTCCATGATGATAGAGAAACATGGCCAGCAGTAGTACAAAGGCTCATGCTGGAGCCTAGGCAAATGCCAGCCTACATTGCAGGGAGTAACCTCTTTAGGAGATACTGAATACCCCAATTTTCATTTCACAAATATCAGGGATAGAAACAATAGCATCAAGCAGACTTAGTGCCTGGTTTATATCTTGGTGGTCCGACTGCCGTCACATCAGCAGGACTGAGTCCTCCGCCGAGCTGATTGTCTTCAGCCTGGCGTATTTAGATGTATATTCACTACACAGAAGACTGACGTGGCAGCGGTGTTCTGTGCTGGCGAGCCACCTGTCGTCACTGTCTCGACAGCGGGGTCCCGCCGAGCAGATTTGGATGTTTCTGTTGGTTTAGCGATGTCCTGTCAGCAAGGTACTGATGGGGGTGACCACGGTGGTAGGGAAACAAGTAAGTAGCTTTTTTATTTATGTAAAACACATCTATGTTTTGTATGTGTACGTATGTGTATTTATGTTATGTGTAGTGAGAATATTTAGTACATTCTGCATTTTACCCCACCAACCTATACACCATGCAATGTATACCCGCAAGCACCACAAACACCTACCTTCGGGTCTGTCAAAAACGGGGTGCTGATCTATCACAGTCAAAATGCAGCAGGTAAGGGGCGACCTGGGCGAAGTAATAGAGGATGAAATTACAAGCTGTACCCCAAAAAAAGATGAGTTTTAACCCCTTTTTGTCCCATTCCACCAAGTCGAAGTATGAGGGAGTCCTGCCAGAATTCCTTTTGAAACAGCCCACATCCAAATCTGGAGGAGAGGAATCCTGGCTGGAGTCCCCCCACCGCCTGCTGCAGCCCATCCCGCCTTAGGAGCAAGGACCAAAGCTCTGGCAAAGCCGACAAGACCGCCAAAAAAGATCACTCCATCGTGGTACTGCTAACATCTAATCAGGTCTATAATCTTTGATGCAGAGCGTAAGCCCTGCAAGAGATGAAAAGCAATCACATTCAATTCAAAATGTGTAATGGTTCCTTTTCAGAAAAACAACAATTATTGCAAAATGACTTAGGGCCAGATGTAGGTAGCCAAATACCGGTCGGTAACGGCCTGAAATCGGTAAAATTGGCTGTTACCGACCGGTATAGCGAGAACGAGATGTAGGTGACAAAAAAAGACCGAATCGGTAAATATGAATCGGTAAAATACCGACTCGGTATTTACCGAGTACATATTTACCGATTCGTAATTTACCGATACGATATTTACAGAGTCCTTAATCACCGATTCGGTAAATAAGAAATCGGAAAACATGTCCATCGAGCTGTAGGAAAGGCGAAAAATACCGAATTCATCGAAATTCGGTATTTAAGAGTCGGTATTTACCATGGACTGAAAACAGGTGGTAACCATGAGCATGCTATAAAAAAGGGCCAAAAATGCAACAGTGTTGGCAAAATGGCGGCACTCTATGTGATTGTGAGGAGGCGAAGGCTACAGGCTGCAGGTCTGAGGGTATGGCAAAGGGAGGAGCAGGTATACAGGCAGAGGATCACTCTGTTCCAATTGACTGAGCCTGAGATACTCCAGAGGTACAGGCTGCACCCCACTACCATCATGGATCTAATAAGGGACCTCCACCCATACCTGGATCATCCAACACCCAGGGCCCACGCCATCCCTCCCCATGTCCAGGTGCTGTGTAGCATACACCTGCTTGCCTCTGGAGCTACCAGAGTGTGATAGCTGCAGTAGGAGGTGTATCCCAGAGCTGTCTGTCCCATTTTTTCAGGAAATTCCTGGATGTCATGACATTACATACAGTTCCCTGACACACCTGCGGAACTTGCCAAAACTAAAACAGACTTCTATGGACTGGCACACCTCCCGCATGTGATAGGTTGCATTGATGGCACCCACATTCCCCTATGCCCACCTGCAGCCACCGAACACATATACCGAAACTGTAAGTCGACGCACTCCATCAACGTGCAGGTGATATGCAATGCAGGGTACATCATCACCGACATAGTTGCCAAATTCCCTGGCAGCACACACGACTCCTACATATTCCAGAACAGCGGAATATACACCCGGCTACTGAATGGAGATTTTGGAGATGGATATCTGCTAGGTAAAAATGTTGTACACACCCTGAAATGGATCTCATCTAAATGTGAAATGTGAATGTAACTCATGTACCTCTCCTTCTCTCCCAGGTGACAGTGCATATGCCCTGCGTTCCTTTGTGCTGACACCGTACCTCAACCCAACCAACAGAGCTGAAAGGCGTTACAATGTGGCACACAGGTCCACCCGCAACATAGTGGAGAGAACCTTTGGACTCTTGAAGAGCAGGTTCCATTGCCTCCACAAAAGTGGAGGTGCGCGACAGTACACCCCCATCCTGTGTTGCAAAATAATAGTCACCTGTGCCATTTTGCACAATCTTGCTACCAAGGAAGGCACAGAGGTGGAGTTGACACATCATGAGGACATAGATGACGACCAAGAACATGCAGGGCCCCAGGCACCAGGACCTGCCGCACTAGATGGTAGATTGAGACGGACAGAAATAACACGACGATATTTCTAGGTAAAGTATGACACATACACACGTATACTTCATGACATGAATAGTTTAATCAGCACTACCTCACCATAGTCACATCTGAAGTGGTCCATAAATGTACGTCAATGTCACTGGCTGCACATTCTCAGTTTCAGTCACTGTGTGCGGTTGAGTCTGTCTCCCGCACAGGTCAGTGCTTGCGTCCCCGCACTACATTGCGGGATTTTGGTGCCTGTCCTTCAGTTACCCTGCTGGTGCCTGCCGCTCCGGCGCACCTCCGGTACAGGTGTACTGGAGCCAATCCTGCTGGTTGACCCCTCAGTCTCCTCCACACCCGTGTCACCAGTATTGCCTGTGTTGGAGTTCAACATCTGCTCCATCGCAGAGGTCACTCTACCCATGCCCCGTGTTAAGTCCGTGCAGCAGTGCTCTATTGCTTCCTGCATTGAGATGGAGCATCTGCAGAGGAGTGCTGTATTGGTTGCAAACCTATTCACGGCCTTTGTCTGTTGGCGCATGTCATGTCGTTCCCTGGCACGCTGGAGATGATCCCTGTCCCACTTGTCGGAGAGAACTCCCAAGTAGGTTGAGATGTCTGTGATTCCTTGTGCAATCACCTCCAGGCTAGATGCCATTTGGCTTATGCCCTTGTCCATGTTGGACATTTTGGTGTTCAAACAGAGAACCTGCCTATGCATGGCTTGCAGTGATTTGGCCTGCTGGCGTTGTACTTTAACCATCGTTCCCTCCAGGCCACAGAAGACGCTCTCCCCTTCCTGGCCCTCCCCACCCTCACGTGCCCTCCTGCCAAGGACACAGGTGCGCGCTGCGCCTGCAGCAATAGTTGGTCTTGGCCTGTCAGCCACTGGTGCACTCTTTTGGGGGACATCTTCCTCATCCTCTGATTCAGAGGTCTGCAGGATCCTCTGTGGGGGCTCCGCATGGCTACTTTCCCCTCCCGGCATGGACCCTCTGGACATTGCACTGGGTGTGTCTGTGAGGTCAGGACTTCCAAACAAGAGAGGGGACATTGGGACAGCTGTAGTGGGTTGGTTTGGAGATGATGGCTCATGGGTGGGATCGTTCCCTCCTTCTCCTGCGCTGTGACGAATTTTCCTCTTTTCTTTCTCCCCTCTTTTAGTTGGTGCTGCCCTCTCCTCCCTCGGCGGTGCTGAACTGCGTGACGACTCGCCTGTGGAATCAAATTGACATAGGGTCAATGTTGTTATTTGTCTGTGTGTGGTTCTTAATTAAATAGTTTGCACACCTTTGCACATCTCCACATTGCTTGTTTTGTGATGTGTGTGGCATGCCTTGCTGAGTCATGTGTGGTGTACTTAGCATCTATGTATACATGACTACGTCTACCATGATGCATTGCTGCCACAAAATCTGAACTCTTCTGCAGTGTGATGTGTGTACACAGTGGGGTACAGGGTTGGGTTGCTGGGGGTGGATGTGGGAACATGCCTCTTACCTTGTGTCTTGGTTGCTTTCGCTGTGCTATCCAGGTCTCCTATCCCATGGATGCATTCTGTCTCAATGGTGCTTTCCACTAGCTCCTCTATTGGTGTCAGTTTTGGGGCTTTGCTCCTGCCACCTCCAGTCAAACCCGCATCCTTTTTCTGTGCAGCTATTTTTTTCTTAGTCACGATGCGCAGGTCATACCACCTCTTACGGATGTCCTCAATGTCCCGGTGGGTGACACCAATGGCATTGACTTTTGCCTGAATGGCTATCCAAATGTTCCTCTTCACAGTCTCTGCAACCTGCAGAGACTGTCTCCCAAATATTTGGCTGTAGTTGCTCACTATTTCATCCACAGCCACCTGTAGTTCCTCTGGGCTGAACTTCAGCTTCCTTTTCCTCTCACCACCATCCTTTTGGCCTTCCTGTGCCTCCATTCTTTCACCCTGCTTGCCTGTGGATGCTCTGCTCCTCTCTCCTCTGAAGAATTATTTGTTCTGTTGGTTTCCACCTGCATGGGTGTGGCCACTCCCAGGTACTGGGGTGGGGTGCTTCACTCTCATTGGTTGGATTCACAGGGCCTTGGTTGTGGGGTATGTAGGCTGTCCCTGATTGGTTGGCAGGCTCACATGGCGTGTTTCAAACTCCCGATTCGGTAATTACCGAATCGGTAAATTCCGAATCGGTAAATTCCGATTCGGCTTTTTCCGATTCGGTGAATCCCATTCATTCCTATGGGCCATGTGGCCCATAGGGATGCTTGGGTTTCACCGATTCGGAAAATGCCGAATCGGATTATTCCGATTCGGTAATTACCGATTTTGGTTACCGAGTCATAACGAATCGGTAACTTTTACCGATTTTTTTCCTTCATACCATTTACCGATTCAGGAATACCGATTCGGTATGAGTCGGTATTTATGAATCGGTAAATGGAAATTACCTACATCTGGCCCTTGGAGCCCAATGCTCAATCTTACAGACTGTTACATTGTACAGATGGATCAACATTGATTGGTGGGTGTTAGAAATTGGGTTTTTGGATTTAGCGAGTGTGAACCCTTCTCAAGCAATAACTGCAATCTTGTTTATAGTGAACCACAAAAAATCTCTAAGTTAACATGTGTTTAACCCTCTGGGAGTATGGCACAAAAGCAGTCAGGCTTAACTTAGAGGCACTGTGTAAAATATTTATGTTGCACCTAAACAGCAATAATGAAAACACAACACAAGAAAAATCCCACACCAATTTAGAAAAAACAAGTAAAGTTTATTAAATTATTTGACACCAAGACAACAAAAATCCGATCAGTAGAATTGGAATTATGAATTTCTAAAGGCTGTAGTAAAAAACGGTCCCTAAAAGATCCAAGTGCCAACTACTGCCATTTTGTCACATGAGTCAGAAAAGGGGGTGGTTATGAACAGAGTGTCTGAATTAAGCAGACCACTCTTACCCAGTCCAAAGATCAGGGCTTGATCCATCACCGTTTTTTAGCTCACTGCACCATCCCAGCTCAGAACCTGGCTACATGCAAATTAGTCTGTTCCTGTCCCAGTGCATGATGGGAACAGGGCAAACCAAACTACCAAGCCAATTCTTATACTGGGAAGGAAACAAGCTACCGGGGACCGGTTTCTGGCATTTCAGCCTCGTCGGCCCGGCTTGCTTGAATCCTGATGGTGCAATGAGCAAGGGACTCACATCTGAGTATACCCTTCCACGCTTATGGTGGACAAAATGATTCAGAAAAGGGGGTGGTTATGAACAGAGTGTCTGAATTAAGCAGACCACTCTTACCCAGTCCAAAGATCAGGGCTTGATCCATCACCGTTTTTTAGCTCACTGCACCATCCCAGCTCAGAACCTGGCTACATGCAAATTAGTCTGTTCCTGTCCCAGTGCATGATGGGAACAGGGCAAACCAAACTACCAAGCCAATTCTTATACTGGGAAGGAAACAAGCTACCGGGGACCGGTTTCTGGCATTTCAGCCTCGTCGGCCCGGCTTGCTTGAATCCTGATGGTGCAATGAGCAAGGGACTCACGTCTGAGTATACCCTTCCACGCTTATGGTGGACAAAATGATTCAGAAAAGGGGGTGGTTATGAACAGAGTGTCTGAATTAAGCAGACCACTCTTACCCAGTCCAAAGATCAGGGCTTGATCCATCACCGTTTTTTAGCTCACTGCACCATCCCAGCTCAGAACCTGGCTACATGCAAATTAGTCTGTTCCTGTCCCAGTGCATGATGGGAACAGGGCAAACCAAACTACTAAGCCAATTCTTATACTGGGAAGGAAACAAGCTACCAGGGACCGGTTTCTGGCATTTCAGCCTTGTCGGCCCGGCTTGCTTGAATCCTGATGGTGCAATGAGCAAGGGACTCACATCTGAGTATACCCTTCCACGCTTATGGTGGACAAAATGATTCAGAAAAGGGGGTGGTTATGAATAGAGTGTCTGAATTAAGCAGACCACTCTTACCCAGTCCAAAGATCAGGGCTTGATCCATCACCGTTTTTTAGCTCACTGCACCATCCCAGCTCAGAACCTGGCTACATGCAAATTAGTCTGTTCCTGTCCCAGTGCATGATGGGAACAGGGCAAACCAAACTACCAAGCCAATTCTTATACTGGGAAGGAAACAAGCTACCGGGGACCGGTTTCTGGCATTTCAGCCTCGTCGGCCCGGCTTGCTTGAATCCTGATGGTGCAATGAGCAAGGGACTCACATCTGAGTATACCCTTCCACGCTTATGGTGGACAAAATTATTCAGAAAAGGGGGTGGTTATGAACAGAGTGTCTGAATTAAGCAGACCACTCTTACCCAGTCCAAAGATCAGGGCTTGATCCATCACCGTTTTTTAGCTCACTGCACCATCCCAGCTCAGAACCTGGCTACATGCAAATTAGTCTGTTCCTGTCCCAGTGCATGATGGGAACAGGGCAAACCAAACTACCAAGCCAATTCTTATACTGGGAAGGAAACAAGCTACCGGGGACCGGTTTCTGGCATTTCAGCCTCGTCGGCCCGGCTTGCTTGAATCCTGATGGTGCAATGAGCAAGGGACTCACATCTGAGTATACCCTTCCACGCTTATGGTGGACAAAATGATTCAGAAAAGGGGGTGGTTATGAACAGAGTGTCTGAATTAAGCAGACCACTCTTACCCAGTCCAAAGATCAGGGCTTGATCCATCACCGTTTTTTAGCTCACTGCACCATCCCAGCTCAGAACCTGGCTACATGCAAATTAGTCTGTTCCTGTCCCAGTGCATGATGGGAACAGGCCAATTCTTATACTGGGAAGGAAACAAGCTACCGGGGACCGGTTTCTGGCATTTCAGCCTCGTCGGCCCGGCTTGCTTGAATCCTGATGGTGCAATGAGCAAGGGACTCACATCTGAGTATACCCTTCCAGGTTCTGAGCTGGGATGGGGCAGTGAGCTAAATAACGGTGATGGATCAAGCCCTGATCTTTGGACTCGGTAAGAGTGGTCTGCTTAATTCAGACACTCTGTTCATCACCACCCCCTTTTCTGAATCGTCCCAGGTTCTGAGCTGGGATGGGGCAGTGAGCTAAATAACGGTGATGGATCAAGCCCTGATCTTTGGACTGGGTAAGAGTGGTCTGCTTAATTCAGACACTCTGTTCATCACCACCCCCTTTTCTGAATCGTTTTAGCCACTATAGGTGTGGCAGGGTATACTCAGACATGAGTCCCTTGCTCACTGCTCCATCAGGATTCAAGCAAGCCGGGCCGACGACGCCTGAAATGGCAGAAACCGGTCCCCGGAAGCTTGTCTCCTTTCTGGTGAAGAATTGGCTTGGTAGTTTGGTCTGCCCTGTTCCCATGATGCACTGGGCCAGGGACAGACTAATTTGCATATAGCCAGGTTCTGAGCTGGGATGGGGCAGTGAGCTAAATAACGGTGATGGATCAAGCCCTGATCTTAGGACTGGGTAAGAGTGGTCTGCTTAATTCAGACACTCTGTTCATCACCATCCCCTTTTCTGAATCATTTTGTCACATGAGACTGTGGTGACAAAAAGGCAAAATGCTACTGTGAAATTCTTTATAAGTGTGCTGAGGCAGCTCTTTTGAAATGTAAGTGGGGCAGGGTTGAGCTCCTCTCCACACTTCCTAGCAGGATGGCCTATCCATGCCACCCTCTAGTCCCCCTGTGTCTCACTGTCTGGGAGGAATACACAAAGGCCAGCTTCCATGCTAATCACAGTCATGTGACCCAAATGTTTAGACAAAAAATGCCAACTTTCCAAAAGTGGGACTTTCATAATTGTAACTTAAAGTCCAACGTTACCATTAAAGAATATTTAAATGTACAATTATTTAAAATCAAACATTACATTTCTACCTGTTCTCACAGAAAAGTTATCACTTATTAAATGTAATAGGGTAACCCAATGTTTTTGTACAGGAAAAGTAGGCCTTGCAGTATTAAAAAACCCATTTAGGAGTTTTTCACTACCAGGACATGTAAAACTTAAAAGTACATGTACCACAATTTAAATACAATACACTCTGCCCTGTGGGCTGTTCATGGCTGTTAGAACTGGGGGTCTCTAGTTGGCAGGGGTAGGTACCACTGTCCAAATAGGGACCCTTGCTTCTAGTCAGGGTAAGGAGGAAACCCTCTGAGATAACCCCTGCTCACCCTCTAGGTAGCTTGGTACGAGCAGTCTAGGCTAACCAGAGCCAATGTGTAAAGTATTTGTACCAACACTCACAGTAACACAGTTAAAACACCACAAACTGACTCCACAACAGTTTAGGAAAATAAAGGTATTTAAAGTAAACTACACAAGACCAAAACGACAAAAATCCAACATACACAGTTCAAGAATATGGTTTCAAAAGAGTTCATAAGGTTTGCGATAAAGTTCTTTAAGTTGCGAAGAATAATTCACAGTTGCGTGAAAAGTTCACCGTTGTGTCACGTTTACTCACAGTACCTTTCAGTTGCGACAAAGTTCCAAAAGCAGAAGCTGGTGCGGTGGAAAACAAGTGATGCGTTGCTCCTGAGACTCTGGGGAGGCGATGCGGCAACCCCGCTGCAGCAGCGGGCGTGTTGCGACAAATCCGGTCTGTATAGGGAGGAAGGCCGCTTGTATGGATTCCGGTGCGGATGTTCTGTAGAAAGTTTGTTGTCGCCAAAGGCACGATGCGACGATCCTTGGAGTTGCGATGATCTCCGGGGCGACGATGCGCGGACCAGCGGTGATCTTCTCTCTCGCAGCTCCTCGACGCGATGGTTTCTGCGACGACACTCGCAGCGACAATGCCGTCCGCAAGCAAGCGGTGCGGCGATCTCACCCAGCGACGACAGGCTCTGCGACGACACTCACAGCGATGTTCGACTTTCCTGCACCGGTCTGGTGCGTCCCGCAAACGAAGGATGCGACAACTTTGGCAGCGGCGTCAGGCGCTGCGACGATCTTGACCTTCGTAGCGGCGGGACAACTTCTTGCACTGTCGGGGATGCGCTCCGCAAACGAGCGATGCGACACTTCTCAATTGCAAAAGTCTCTCAAGCTTAGTTTCAATCTTCCCAGCATAAGTACAACTTCCAGAGGCCCCACAACTGGATCAAGCACTCTAGGAAGGACAGAACTCTCTCAGCAGAGTTCAGGGAAGCTGGGGGTGAAGTCCTTTTGTTCCTGGGACTTCAGAACAGGGAGCCAGCTCTACTCAGGCCCATGGAGATTCCTTCAAGACAGGGGACACAGCTCAACAGCAAAGTCCTTCCCCTCTCCTTGGCAGCAAAGCAACTGGTCAGTCCAGTAGAGCAACAGCAGGACAGTCTTCCTTCTTCAGTTTCAGCTTTCTCCTTGGCAGAGGTTCCTTCTTGATTCCAGGATGATGTAATTTTCTATTGTCAGGGGTCCTGTACTTATACCCCTAAAAGTCTTTGTTCTCTTTGTGCAAGTGGGCCCTGAGCCCGGTCTGAACCAGTTCTGGGTGTCTCCTGAGTACTTTGTTTTCCTGGCTTCGCCTTTCCTTTCAGAGTGAGGGGCAGGGTCGTCAGCCGCTCAGCAGGAGGTGGAGCCAGCATTGTGGAAGGCAGGCACAGCCCTATTCAGGCTCAGGTGCTAACTCCTCCCACCACTCCAGTTGCAGATGCAGTCATTCAGCCTAGAGCTGACTCGGCCAGCCTCCTGGGACATCCCCAGCCCCTGTCACTCTCAAACCAGACAGTCAATCCACAAACAGGCCAAGGCACACAGAAGGGTCAGACAAGAGAACAGCAACTTTCTAAAAGTGCTGTTCTCAAACACAGGATTTAAAAATAACCTTTCCTAAAAGATGTGTTATTAAATTCTGAGTTCACGGATACTAGATACTTATGTCCCATCTTGTTTCTATGAGAAGAAATGCTGGAAGCCACTGTAGCCAGCATCCCCCATGTTAATCTATGGAGCAAGATAGCCTCACAATAGTGAAAAACGAAAATGGCTGCCATTCACTATCAGAGCATGTCACCTGCACTAGTACATGCTCTACCTTTTACATACACTGCACCCTGCCCAGGGGGGGTACCTTGGGCCTTCCATAGGGGTGACTGATGTGCACAAAAAGGGAAGGGTTAGGCCGGGTCAGTGGGGATACTGACCAGGAGGACATGGCAGGTTCTAAAGTGCACACAGGCACTGCAGTGTCAGGCCTGAGACATCATTTTAGGGCTACTCCTGTGGGTGCTGCAGGCCCACTAGTAGCATTTGTCATCACCAGCCCTGGCACACCCAGTGCACTTTACTAGGGACTTCATGGTGATACCAATATGCCAAACATGTATATCCAATCAGAATAACACTTTACATAGGGAGCACTTACACTCTGGCACTGATCAGCAGTGGCCGAGTGTCCAAAGCATCTAAACCAGCAAAAACGAAATCCAGCACAGCATCAAAAATACAGGAGGTAGAGGCAAAAAGATAGGGGAAAACCACGCCAAAGATGCCAGGTCTAACAATGGCCTACCTTAGGGATGACGTCTATGTATTAAAAATGTAGTTTGAGGCCTGGAAAGAGGTTTATTTTGGCAGTACGAATTGGCAATGGCAGGCCTGAGACATGCTTTACAAAGATACTTAAGTGATGGCAAAATAGGTGCTGCAGGTCCACAGGTGGCATTTAATGTACTCGTCCTAAGTACATGTAGTGTACCCCTTCACTAAGGGACTTATAAGTAAATTAAATGTGCCAAACGGGTGGAGGTCAACTATACTAAATTTTAAGGAGTGAGCACAAGCACTTTAGCACTGGTTAGCAGTGGTAAAGTGTGCAAAGTCCTAAGGCCAACATAAACATATTTCAGCAAACAAGAGTAGAGTAGGCAACAGGTTTGGGGGTTGACCACCCTAAGGCTGACAGGTCTGAGGCCTTGCGGGAGTGAAGGTGGGGCAAATTATGGATGTGAAGTCAAGAATTTAATGACTCGTTGCATGAGTTATTCTGCTGACTAGGTTAGTAGCAGAGTATGTGGTCACGAGTCACTGTAATGTAATTTTAGCCTGGACAGCCACACAACATTGTTGCATAGAGCCCAAGCCTGCCCTGCATTGATGTTTGTCGCCCCAAGATTGCTCTCAATGCCAGTGTTGCTGATTCAACAACGTTTATGTTTAAGATTGTTTCTTGTTACATGTTTAGTGATGTGGGCAAGCAAAGCAGTTGTCATTTGTGTCTCAGAGGCACTCTGTTAGGTGCATGATTGTCTGGTGTTTCTGTTGTTGCATGGGAAAGGATACTCACTGAATCTTGTCTTCTTAGAATGTTTTGGAGGCATTGCAGATTTCTTAATTGAGGCTAATTCAACTGTCATTTCAATGGCATTGGAGTCTGTGTTGTTTGTATGAGGATATGAGGTGGATTATCTGACATTAATTACAAGTGGGCCCGTAAATTTATAATTTTTCATAAACCCCTCTTTACGCAGGGATTGGAATTCTAAGTATTGTGGTAAATGCCTCATTCCTGATTGCCCTCTGCTTTAATTTCTTCAACAGGTCATACCTGCCTCAATTTAACAGGAAAACAAATAACAGGAACTATTGATACATGCAAAATTTGTAAAGAGCACACATTTTGCGTGTAATTCCTCATTTTCCAGAGGAAACTTCGGAATAGTAAGTATTTACAATATCTGGGGACATATTACAGAGAGTGCCCCAGAGGAGCAACGGGTGTTTGCTCCCACTTTGCACGCCTCCACGGGACTCTGGTATTACAGAAGGAGCAGCAGACGCTTGTGCATCCCCTTCTGTAATACCGATAGCGATGTTTAAGGCTGATATTGCCCCAGGGGCCCCATCCCCCCCCGGGCATGACCACAATCTTTATTTGTTTTTTAATAAAAATGGGCAGGGGGGCCTGCATGATCCCATACCTGGGCCATTTTGAGCCTGGTGAATGGACATAAGGCCCCTGCAGTCCCTGTCGGCTACCCGCCTCCTATGGGAGCCGGCATTACTTTTGGGCAAAGGGAGCTGCAAACATGCAGCTCCCTCTGCTCAAAAGCACTTCTGCTTCGCTTCCATGAAGCGGTGCAGAGTTTGAGGTGAGCACCCCAGAACATTGTTGGGTCCAACCCTGGGCCGGCCCTCCTCCCATCTTTTAAATAGCCTTCTCTCCCAGGTGACAGTGCATATGCCCTGCGTTCCTTTGTGCTGACACCGTACCTCAACCCAACCAACAGAGCTGAAAGGCGTTACAATGTGGCACACAGGTCCACCCGCAACATAGTGGAGAGAACCTTTGGACTCTTGAAGAGCAGGTTCCATTGCCTCCACAAAAGTGGAGGTGCGCGACAGTACACCCCCATCCTGTGTTGCAAAATAATAGTCACCTGTGCCATTTTGCACAATCTTGCTACCAAGGAAGGCACAGAGGTGGAGTTGACACATCATGAGGACATAGATGACGACCAAGAACATGCAGGGCCCCAGGCACCAGGACCTGCCGCACTAGATGGTAGATTGAGACGGACAGAAATAACACGACGATATTTCTAGGTAAAGTATGACACATACACAGGTATACTTCATGACATGAATAGTTTAATCAGCACTACCTCACCATAGTCACATCTGAAGTGGTCCATAAATGTACGTCAATGTCACTGGCTGCACATTCTCAGTTTCAGTCACTGTGTGCGGTTGAGTCTGTCTCCCGCACAGGTCAGTGCTTGCGTCCCCGCACTACATTGCGGGATTTTGGTGCCTGTCCTTCAGTTACCCTGCTGGTGCCTGCCGCTCCGGCGCACCTCCGGTACAGGTGTACTGGAGCCAATCCTGCTGGTTGACCCCTCAGTCTCCTCCACACCCGTGTCACCAGTATTGCCTGTGTTGGAGTTCAACATCTGCTCCATCGCAGAGGTCACTCTACCCATGCCCCGTGTTAAGTCCGTGCAGCAGTGCTCTATTGCTTCCTGCATTGAGATGGAGCATCTGCAGAGGAGTGCTGTATTGGTTGCAAACCTATTCACGGCCTTTGTCTGTTGGCGCATGTCATGTCGTTCCCTGGCACGCTGGAGATGATCCCTGTCCCACTTGTCGGAGAGAACTCCCAAGTAGGTTGAGATGTCTGTGATTCCTTGTGCAATCACCTCCAGGCTAGATGCCATTTGGCTTATGCCCTTGTCCATGTTGGACATTTTGGTGTTCAAACAGAGAACCTGCCTATGCATGGCTTGCAGTGATTTGGCCTGCTGGCGTTGTACTTTAACCATCGTTCCCTCCAGGCCACAGAAGACGCTCTCCCCTTCCTGGCCCTCCCCACCCTCACGTGCCCTCCTGCCAAGGACACAGGTGCGCGCTGCGCCTGCAGCAATAGTTGGTCTTGGCCTGTCAGCCACTGGTGCACTCTTTTGGGGGACATTTTCCTCATCCTCTGATTCAGAGGTCTGCAGGATCCTCTGTGGGGGCTCCGCATGGCTACTTTCCCCTCCCGGCATGGACCCTCTGGACATTGCACTGGGTGTGTCTGTGAGGTCAGGACTTCCAAACAAGAGAGGGGACATTGGGACAGCTGTAGTGGGTTGGTTTGGAGATGATGGCTCATGGGTGGGATCGTTCCCTCCTTCTCCTGCGCTGTGACGAATTTTCCTCTTTTCTTTCTCCCCTCTTTTAGTTGGTGCTGCCCTCTCCTCCCTCGGCGGTGCTGAACTGCGTGACGACTCGCCTGTGGAATCAAATTGACATAGGGTCAATGTTGTTATTTGTCTGTGTGTGGTTCTTAATTAAATAGTTTGCACACCTTTGCACATCTCCACATTGCTTGTTTTGTGATGTGTGTGGCATGCCTTGCTGAGTCATGTGTGGTGTACTTAGCATCTATGTATACATGACTACGTCTACCATGATGCATTGCTGCCACAAAATCTGAACTCTTCTGCAGTGTGATGTGTGTACACAGTGGGGTACAGGGTTGGGTTGCTGGGGGTGGATGTGGGAACATGCCTCTTACCTTGTGTCTTGGTTGCTTTCGCTGTGCTATCCAGGTCTCCTATCCCATGGATGCATTCTGTCTCAATGGTGCTTTCCACTAGCTCCTCTATTGGTGTCAGTTTTGGGGCTTTGCTCCTGCCACCTCCAGTCAAACCCGCATCCTTTTTCTGTGCAGCTATTTTTTTCTTAGTCACGATGCGCAGGTCATACCACCTCTTACGGATGTCCTCAATGTCCCGGTGGGTGACACCAATGGCATTGACTTTTGCCTGAATGGCTATCCAAATGTTCCTCTTCACAGTCTCTGCAACCTGCAGAGACTGTCTCCCAAATATTTGGCTGTAGTTGCTCACTATTTCATCCACAGCCACCTGTAGTTCCTCTGGGCTGAACTTCAGCTTCCTTTTCCTCTCACCACCATCCTTTTGGCCTTCCTGTGCCTCCATTCTTTCACCCTGCTTGCCTGTGGATGCTCTGCTCCTCTCTCCTCTGAAGAATTATTTGTTCTGTTGGTTTCCACCTGCATGGGTGTGGCCACTCCCAGGTACTGGGGTGGGGTGCTTCACTCTCATTGGTTGGATTCACAGGGCCTTGGTTGTGGGGTATGTAGGCTGTCCCTGATTGGTTGGCAGGCTCACATGGCGTGTTTCAAACTCCCGATTCGGTAATTACCGAATCGGTGAATTCCGAATCGGTAAATTCCGATTCGGCTTTTTCCGATTCGGTGAATCCCATTCATTCCTATGGGCCATGTGGCCCATAGGGATGCTTGGGTTTCACCGATTCGGAAAATGCCGAATCGGATTATTCCGATTCGGTAATTACCGATTTTGGTTACCGAGTCATAACGAATCGGTAACTTTTACCGATTTTTTTCCTACATACCATTTACCGATTCAGGAATACCGATTCGGTATGAGTCGGTATTTATGAATCGGTAAATGGAAATTACCTACATCTGGCCCTTGGAGCCCAATGCTCAATCTTACAGACTGTTACATTGTACAGATGGATCAACATTGATTGGTGGGTGTTAGAAATTGGGTTTTTGGATTTAGCGAGTGTGAACCCTTCTCAAGCAATAACTGCAATCTTGTTTATAGTGAACCACAAAAAATCTCTAAGTTAACATGTGTTTAACCCTCTGGGAGTATGGCACAAAAGCAGTCAGGCTTAACTTAGAGGCACTGTGTAAAATATTTATGTTGCACCTAAACAGCAATAATGAAAACACAACACAAGAAAAATCCCACACCAATTTAGAAAAAACAAGTAAAGTTTATTAAATTATTTGACACCAAGACAACAAAAATCCGATCAGTAGAATTGGAATTATGAATTTCTAAAGGCTGTAGTAAAAAACGGTCCCTAAAAGATCCAAGTGCCAACTACTGCCATTTTGTCACATGAGTCAGAAAAGGGGGTGGTTATGAACAGAGTGTCTGAATTAAGCAGACCACTCTTACCCAGTCCAAAGATCAGGGCTTGATCCATCACCGTTTTTTAGCTCACTGCACCATCCCAGCTCAGAACCTGGCTACATGCAAATTAGTCTGTTCCTGTCCCAGTGCATGATGGGAACAGGGCAAACCAAACTACCAAGCCAATTCTTATACTGGGAAGGAAACAAGCTACCGGGGACCGGTTTCTGGCATTTCAGCCTCGTCGGCCCGGCTTGCTTGAATCCTGATGGTGCAATGAGCAAGGGACTCACATCTGAGTATACCCTTCCACGCTTATGGTGGACAAAATGATTCAGAAAAGGGGGTGGTTATGAACAGAGTGTCTGAATTAAGCAGACCACTCTTACCCAGTCCAAAGATCAGGGCTTGATCCATCACCGTTTTTTAGCTCACTGCACCATCCCAGCTCAGAACCTGGCTACATGCAAATTAGTCTGTTCCTGTCCCAGTGCATGATGGGAACAGGGCAAACCAAACTACCAAGCCAATTCTTATACTGGGAAGGAAACAAGCTACCGGGGACCGGTTTCTGGCATTTCAGCCTCGTCGGCCCGGCTTGCTTGAATCCTGATGGTGCAATGAGCAAGGGACTCACGTCTGAGTATACCCTTCCAAGCTTATGGTGGACAAAATGATTCAGAAAAGGGGGTGGTTATGAACAGAGTGTCTGAATTAAGCAGACCACTCTTACCCAGTCCAAAGATCAGGGCTTGATCCATCACCGTTTTTTAGCTCACTGCACCATCCCAGCTCAGAACCTGGCTACATGCAAATTAGTCTGTTCCTGTCCCAGTGCATGATGGGAACAGGGCAAACCAAACTACTAAGCCAATTCTTATACTGGGAAGGAAACAAGCTACCAGGGACCGGTTTCTGGCATTTCAGCCTTGTCGGCCCGGCTTGCTTGAATCCTGATGGTGCAATGAGCAAGGGACTCACATCTGAGTATACCCTTCCACGCTTATGGTGGACAAAATGATTCAGAAAAGGGGGTGGTTATGAATAGAGTGTCTGAATTAAGCAGACCACTCTTACCCAGTCCAAAGATCAGGGCTTGATCCATCACCGTTTTTTAGCTCACTGCACCATCCCAGCTCAGAACCTGGCTACATGCAAATTAGTCTGTTCCTGTCCCAGTGCATGATGGGAACAGGGCAAACCAAACTACCAAGCCAATTCTTATACTGGGAAGGAAACAAGCTACCGGGGACCGGTTTCTGGCATTTCAGCCTCGTCGGCCCGGCTTGCTTGAATCCTGATGGTGCAATGAGCAAGGGACTCACATCTGAGTATACCCTTCCACGCTTATGGTGGACAAAATTATTCAGAAAAGGGGGTGGTTATGAACAGAGTGTCTGAATTAAGCAGACCACTCTTACCCAGTCCAAAGATCAGGGCTTGATCCATCACCGTTTTTTAGCTCACTGCACCATCCCAGCTCAGAACCTGGCTACATGCAAATTAGTCTGTTCCTGTCCCAGTGCATGATGGGAACAGGGCAAACCAAACTACCAAGCCAATTCTTATACTGGGAAGGAAACAAGCTACCGGGGACCGGTTTCTGGCATTTCAGCCTCGTCGGCCCGGCTTGCTTGAATCCTGATGGTGCAATGAGCAAGGGACTCACATCTGAGTATACCCTTCCACGCTTATGGTGGACAAAATGATTCAGAAAAGGGGGTGGTTATGAACAGAGTGTCTGAATTAAGCAGACCACTCTTACCCAGTCCAAAGACCAGGGCTTGATCCATCACCGTTTTTTAGCTCACTGCACCATCCCAGCTCAGAACCTGGCTACATGCAAATTAGTCTGTTCCTGTCCCAGTGCATGATGGGAACAGGGCAAACCAAACTACCAAGCCAATTCTTATACTGGGAAGGAAACAAGCTACCGGGGACCGGTTTCTGGCATTTCAGCCTCGTCGGCCCGGCTTGCTTGAATCCTGATGGTGCAATGAGCAAGGGACTCACATCTGAGTATACCCTTCCAGGTTCTGAGCTGGGATGGGGCAGTGAGCTAAATAACGGTGATGGATCAAGCCCTGATCTTTGGACTCGGTAAGAGTGGTCTGCTTAATTCAGACACTCTGTTCATCACCACCCCCTTTTCTGAATCGTCCCAGGTTCTGAGCTGGGATGGGGCAGTGAGCTAAATAACGGTGATGGATCAAGCCCTGATCTTTGGACTGGGTAAGAGTGGTCTGCTTAATTCAGACACTCTGTTCATCACCACCCCCTTTTCTGAATCGTTTTTAGCCACTATAGGTGTGGCAGGGTATACTCAGACATGAGTCCCTTGCTCACTGCTCCATCAGGATTCAAGCAAGCCGGGCCGACGACGCCTGAAATGGCAGAAACCGGTCCCCGGAAGCTTGTCTCCTTTCTGGTGAAGAATTGGCTTGGTAGTTTGGTCTGCCCTGTTCCCATGATGCACTGGGCCAGGGACAGACTAATTTGCATATAGCCAGGTTCTGAGCTGGGATGGGGCAGTGAGCTAAATAACGGTGATGGATCAAGCCCTGATCTTAGGACTGGGTAAGAGTGGTCTGCTTAATTCAGACACTCTGTTCATCACCATCCCCTTTTCTGAATCATTTTGTCACATGAGACTGTGGTGACAAAAAGGCAAAATGCTACTGTGAAATTCTTTATAAGTGTGCTGAGGCAGCTCTTTTGAAATGTAAGTGGGGCAGGGTTGAGCTCCTCTCCACACTTCCTAGCAGGATGGCCTATCCATGCCACCCTCTAGTCCCCCTGTGTCTCACTGTCTGGGAGGAATACACAAAGGCCAGCTTCCATGCTAATCACAGTCATGTGACCCAAATGTTTAGACAAAAAATGCCAACTTTCCAAAAGTGGGACTTTCATAATTGTAACTTAAAGTCCAACGTTACCATTAAAGAATATTTAAATGTACAATTATTTAAAATCAAACATTACATTTCTACCTGTTCTCACAGAAAAGTTATCACTTATTAAATGTAATAGGGTAACCCAATGTTTTTGTACAGGAAAAGTAGGCCTTGCAGTATTAAAAAACCCATTTAGGAGTTTTTCACTACCAGGACATGTAAAACTTAAAAGTACATGTACCACAATTTAAATACAATACACTCTGCCCTGTGGGCTGTTCATGGCTGTTAGAACTGGGGGTCTCTAGTTGGCAGGGGTAGGTACCACTGTCCAAATAGGGACCCTTGCTTCTAGTCAGGGTAAGGAGGAAACCCTCTGAGATAACCCCTGCTCACCCTCTAGGTAGCTTGGTACGAGCAGTCTAGGCTAACCAGAGCCAATGTGTAAAGTATTTGTACCAACACTCACAGTAACACAGTGAAAACACCACAAACTGACTCCACAACAGTTTAGGAAAATAAAGGTATTTAAAGTAAACTACACAAGACCAAAACGACAAAAATCCAACATACACAGTTCAAGAATATGGTTTCAAAAGAGTTCATAAGGTTTGCGATAAAGTTCTTTAAGTTGCGAAGAATAATTCACAGTTGCGTGAAAAGTTCACCGTTGTGTCACGTTTACTCACAGTACCTTTCAGTTGCGACAAAGTTCCAAAAGCAGAAGCTGGTGCGGTGGAAAACAAGCGATGCGTTGCTCCTGAGACTCTGGGGAGGCGATGCGGCAACCCCGCTGCAGCAGCGGGCGTGTTGCGACAAATCCGGTCTGTATAGGGAGGAAGGCCGCTTGTATGGATTCCGGTGCGGATGTTCTGTAGAAAGTTTGTTGTCGCCAAAGGCACGATGCGACGATCCTTGGAGTTGCGATGATCTCCGGGGCGACGATGCGCGGACCAGCGGTGATCTTCTCTCTCGCAGCTCCTCGACGCGATGGTTTCTGCGACGACACTCGCAGCGACAATGCCGTCCGCAAGCAAGCGGTGCGGCGATCTCACCCAGCGACGACAGGCTCTGCGACGACACTCACAGCGATGTTCGACTTTCCTGCACCGGTCTGGTGCGTCCCGCAAACGAAGGATGCGACAACTTTGGCAGCGGCGTCAGGCGCTGCGACGATCTTGACCTTCGTAGCGGCGGGACAACTTCTTGCACTGTCGGGGATGCGCTCCGCAAACGAGCGATGCGACACTTCTCAATTGCAAAAGTCTCTCAAGCTTAGTTTCAATCTTCCCAGCATAAGTACAACTTCCAGAGGCCCCACAACTGGATCAAGCACTCTAGGAAGGACAGAACTCTCTCAGCAGAGTTCAGGGAAGCTGGGGGTGAAGTCCTTTTGTTCCTGGGACTTCAGAACAGGGAGCCAGCTATACTCAGGCCCATGGAGATTCCTTCAAGACAGGGGACACAGCTCAACAGCAAAGTCCTTCCCCTCTCCTTGGCAGCAAAGCAACTGGTCAGTCCAGTAGAGCAACAGCAGGACAGTCTTCCTTCTTCAGTTTCAGCTTTCTCCTTGGCAGAGGTTCCTTCTTGATTCCAGGATGATGTAATTTTCTATTGTCAGGGGTCCTGTACTTATACCCCTAAAAGTCTTTGTTCTCTTTGTGCAAGTGGGCCCTGAGCCCGGTCTGAACCAGTTCTGGGTGTCTCCTGAGTACTTTGTTTTCCTGGCTTCGCCTTTCCTTTCAGAGTGAGGGGCAGGGTCGTCAGCCGCTCAGCAGGAGGTGGAGCCAGCATTGTGGAAGGCAGGCACAGCCCTATTCAGGCTCAGGTGCTAACTCCTCCCACCACTCCAGTTGCAGATGCAGTCATTCAGCCTAGAGCTGACTCGGCCAGCCTCCTGGGACATCCCCAGCCCCTGTCACTCTCAAACCAGACAGTCAATCCACAAACAGGCCAAGGCACACAGAAGTGTCAGACAAGAGAACAGCAACTTTCTAAAAGTGCTGTTCTCAAACACAGGATTTAAAAATAACCTTTCCTAAAAGATGTGTTATTAAATTCTGAGTTCACGGATACTAGATACTTATGTCCCATCTTGTTTCTATGAGAAGAAATGCTGGAAGCCACTGTAGCCAGCATCCCCCATGTTAATCTATGGAGCAAGATAGCCTCACAATAGTGAAAAACGAAAATGGCTGCCATTCACTATCAGAGCATGTCACCTGCACTAGTACATGCTCTACCTTTTACATACACTGCACCCTGCCCAGGGGGGGTACCTTGGGCCTTCCATAGGGGTGACTGATGTGCACAAAAAGGGAAGGGTTAGGCCGGGTCAGTGGGGATACTGACCAGGAGGACATGGCAGGTTCTAAAGTGCACACAGGCACTGCAGTGTCAGGCCTGAGACATCATTTTAGGGCTACTCCTGTGGGTGCTGCAGGCCCACTAGTAGCATTTGTCATCACCAGCCCTGGCACACCCAGTGCACTTTACTAGGGACTTCATGGTGATACCAATATGCCAAACATGTATATCCAATCAGAATAACACTTTACATAGGGAGCACTTACACTCTGGCACTGATCAGCAGTGGCCGAGTGTCCAAAGCATCTAAACCAGCAAAAACGAAATCCAGCACAGCATCAAAAATACAGGAGGTAGAGGCAAAAAGATAGGGGAAAACCACGCCAAAGATGCCAGGTCTAACAATGGCCTACCTTAGGGATGACGTCTATGTATTAAAAATGTAGTTTGAGGCCTGGAAAGAGGTTTATTTTGGCAGTACGAATTGGCAATGGCAGGCCTGAGACATGCTTTACAAAGATACTTAAGTGATGGCAAAATAGGTGCTGCAGGTCCACAGGTGGCATTTAATGTACTCGTCCTAAGTACATGTAGTGTACCCCTTCACTAAGGGACTTATAAGTAAATTAAATGTGCCAAACGGGTGGAGGTCAACTATACTAAATTTTAAGGAGTGAGCACAAGCACTTTAGCACTGGTTAGCAGTGGTAAAGTGTGCAAAGTCCTAAGGCCAACAGAAACATATTTCAGCAAACAAGAGTAGAGTAGGCAACAGGTTTGGGGGTTGACCACCCTAAGGCTGACAGGTCTGAGGCCTTGCGGGAGTGAAGGTGGGCCAAATTATGGATGTGAAGTCAAGAATTTAATGACTCGTTGCATGAGTTATTCTGCTGACTAGGTTAGTAGCAAAGTATGTGGTCACGAGTCACTGTAATGTAATTTTAGCCTGGACAGCCACACAACATTGTTGCATAGAGCCCAAGCCTGCCCTGCATTGATGTTTGTCGCCCCAAGATTGCTCTCAATGCCAGTGTTGCTGATTCAACAACGTTTATGTTTAAGATTGTTTCTTGTTACATGTTTAGTGATGTGGGCAAGCAAAGCAGTTGTCATTTGTGTCTCAGAGGCACTCTGTTAGGTGCATGATTGTCTGGTGTTTCTGTTGTTGCATGGGAAAGGATACTCACTGAATCTTGTCTTCTTAGAAAGTTTTGGAGGCATTGCAGATTTCTTAATTGAGGCTAATTCAACTGTCATTTCAATGGCATTGGAGTCTGTGTTGTTTGTATGAGGATATGAGGTGGATTATCTGACATTAATTACAAGTGGGCCCGTAAATTTATAATTTTTCATAAACCCCTCTTTACGCAGGGATTGGAATTCTAAGTATTGTGGTAAATGCCTCATTCCTGATTGCCCTCTGCTTTAATTTCTTCAACAGGTCATACCTGCCTCAATTTAACAGGAAAACAAATAACAGGAACTATTGATACATGCAAAATTTGTAAAGAGCACACATTTTGCGTGTAATTCCTCATTTTCCAGAGGAAACTTCGGAATAGTAAGTATTTACAATATCTGGGGACATATTACAGAGAGTGCCCCAGAGGAGCAACGGGTGTTTGCTCCCACTTTGCACGCCTCCACGGGACTCTGGTATTACAGAAGGAGCAGCAGACGCTTGTGCATCCCCTTCTGTAATACCGATAGCGATGTTTAAGGCTGATATTGCCCCAGGGGCCCCATCCCCCCCCGGGCATGACCACAATCTTTATTTGTTTTTTAATAAAAATGGGCAGGGGGGCCTGCATGATCCCATACCTGGGCCATTTTGAGCCTGGTGAATGGACATAAGGCCCCTGCAGTCCCTGTCGGCTACCCGCCTCCTATGGGAGCCGGCATTACTTTTGGGCAAAGGGAGCTGCAAACATGCAGCTCCCTCTGCTCAAAAGCACTTCTGCTTCGCTTCCATGAAGCGGTGCAGAGTTTGAGGTGAGCACCCCAGAACATTGTTGGGTCCAACCCTGGGCCGGCCCTCCTCCCATCTTTTAAATAACCCCAGGGAGGTGTCGGTCCCTGGGGCTGCGTGGAGTGCTGGAGCCCCCCATGCATATTTCTAAAGTTAGCCCCCTGTGATGTGGCAGTCCCCGAAGCTGAGTGGGGGGCAGGAACCCCCCCACACATGTTAAAAGCCATGAGGGGTGGCAGTACCTGGGGCTGTGGGGGCCCCCTGTAGCCCCCCACATTCAATCTAAGCCCCAGGGAGGTGGTGCCCATGTGGGCCCCCACAAACCATTTTAACATTTCCCCAGGGATCTGGCCCACCCGTAGGCTTCTAGGAAATGAAGCGCAAGAGTCTGTGCTTTGTACATATATATATATATATATATATATATATATATATATATATATATATATATATATTTCCATCTTCACAGGACTCCAATTCGACAAAGGCCACAGCAAGTTAAATTCAGCTCCGTCTTTATTTCTCTGCAACTTGCTGAATGATCCCCGGCACAGAAAAAACATCCATACTGGTAAAACGCCAGACGCGTTTCGGGAAAATGAAATCCCTTTCTCAATGGCGTGCAGTTCATGGAAATGAGTCCCAGCGCTCTATACTCTGCACTACTTATTGACCTTTACCTGCCACGTGGGCGCCGCCCACTCAATGGCCTTGTGGGAGGTGTAGTGCATACATAACACCCGAGTGGGTGCGCTGTCTCTCAGTCCTTATTAAAACATTGATGTTCCCAAGTGGGTTGATGTAGATTCAGGCGGGCATCAATTCGTGCTTTGTAGAAGCCGAGACGAGCTCATACTGAACGCCCCCTGCAAGACGCCAGCATTCTTGCTTCCTCAATTCAAGCACCAGCCTGGTGCTCATCTGGACCCGCTGCAGCAGTGAGCCTTCGTACGCGACCGGAGAGCCGCACATAATTCCATCTTCACAGGACTCCAATTCGACAAAGGCCACAGCAAGTTAAATTCAGCTCTGTCTTTATTTCTCTGCAACTTGCTGAATGATCCCCGGCACAGAAAAAACATCCATACTGGTAAAACGCCAGACGCGTTTCGGGAAAATGAAATCCCTTTCTCAATGGCGTGCAGTTCATGGAAATGAGTCCGAGCGCTCTATACTCTGCACTACTTATTGACCTTTACCTGCCACGTGGGCGCCGCCCACTCAATGGCCTTGTGGGAGGTGTAGTGCATACATAACACCCGAGTGGGTGCGCTGTCTCTCAGTCCTTATTAAAACATTGATGTTCCCAAGTGGGTTGATGTAGATTCAGGCGGGCATCAATTCGTGCTTTGTAGAAGCCGAGACGAGCTCATACTGAATGCCCCCTGCAAGACGCCAGCATTCTTGCTTCCTCAATTCAAGCACCAGCCTGGTGCTCATCTGGACCCGCTGCAGCAGTGAGCCTTCGTACGCGACCGGAGAGCCGCACATAATTCCATCTTCACAGGACTCCAATTCGACAAAGGCCACAGCAAGTTAAATTCAGCTCCGTCTTTATTTCTCTGCAACTTGCTGAATGATCCCCGGCACAGAAAAAACATCCATACTGGTAAAACGCCAGACGCGTTTCGGGAAAATGAAATCCCTTTCTCAATGGCGTGCAGTTCATGGAAATGAGTCCCAGCGCTCTATACTCTGCACTACTTATTGACCTTTACCTGCCACGTGGGCGCCGCCCACTCAATGGCCTTGTGGGAGGTGTAGTGCATACATAACACCCGAGTGGGTGCGCTGTCTCTCAGTCCTTATTAAAACATTGATGTTCCCAAGTGGGTTGATGTAGATTCAGGCGGGCATCAATTCGTGCTTTGTAGAAGCCGAGACGAGCTCATACTGAACGCCCCCTGCAAGACGCCAGCATTCTTGCTTCCTCAATTCAAGCACCAGCCTGGTGCTCATCTGGACCCGCTGCAGCAGTGAGCCTTCGTACGCGACCGGAGAGCCGCACATAATTCCATCTTCACAGGACTCCAATTCGACAAAGGCCACAGCAAGTTAAATTCAGCTCCGTCTTTATTTCTCTGCAACTTGCTGAATGATCCCCGGCACAGAAAAAACGCGTTTCGGGAAAATGAAATCCCTTTCTCAATGGCGTGCAGTTCATGGAAATGAGTCCCAGCGCTCTATACTCTGCACTACTGTCGAATTTAACTTGCTTGATGCCCGCCTGAATCTACATCAACCCACTTGGGAACATCAATGTTTTAATAAGGACTGAGAGACAGCGCACCCACTCGGGTGTTATGTATGCACTACACCTCCCACAAGGCCATTGAGTGGGCGGCGCCCACGTGGCAGGTAAAGGTCAATAAGTAGTGCAGAGTATAGAGCGCTGGGACTCATTTCCATGAACTGCACGCCATTGAGAAAGGGATTTCATTTTCCCGAAACGCGTCTGGCGTTTTACCAGTATGGATGTTTTTTCTGTGCCGGGGATCATTCAGCAAGTTGCAGAGAAATAAAGACGGAGCTGAATTTAACTTGCTGTGGCCTTTGTCGAATTGGAGTCCTGTGAAGATGGAATTATGTGCGGCTCTCCGGTCGCGTACGAAGGCTCACTGCTGCAGCGGGTCCAGATGAGCACCAGGCTGGTGCTTGAATTGAGGAAGCAAGAATGCTGGCGTCTTGCAGGGGGCGTTCAGTATGAGCTCGTCTCGGCTTCTACAAAGCACGAATTGATGCCCGCCTGAATCTACATCAACCCACTTGGGAACATCAATGTTTTAATAAGGACTGAGAGACAGTGCACCCACTCGGGTGTTATGTATGCACTACACCTCCCACAAGGCCATTGAGTGGGCGGCGCCCACGTGGCAGGTAAAGGTCAATAAGTAGTGCAGAGTATAGAGCGCTGGGACTCATTTCCATGAACTGCACGCCATTGAGAAAGGGATTTCATTTTCCCGAAACGCGTCTGGCGTTTTACCAGTATGGATGTTTTTTCTGTGCCGGGGATCATTCAGCAAGTTGCAGAGAAATAAAGACGGAGCTGAATTTAACTTGCTGTGGCCTTTGTCGAATTGGAGTCCTGTGAAGATGGAATTATGTGCGGCTCTCCGGTCGCGTACGAAGGCTCACTGCTGCAGCGGGTCCAGATGAGCACCAGGCTGGTGCTTGAATTGAGGAAGCAAGAATGCTGGCGTCTTGCAGGGGGCGTTCAGTATGAGCTCGTCTCGGCTTCTACAAAGCACGAATTGATGCCCGCCTGAATCTACATCAACCCACTTGGGAACATCAATGTTTTAATAAGGACTGAGAGACAGCGCACCCACTCGGGTGTTATGTATGCACTACACCTCCCACAAGGCCATTGAGTGGGCGGCGCCCACGTGGCAGGTAAAGGTCAATAAGTAGTGCAGAGTATAGAGCGCTGGGACTCATTTCCATGAACTGCACGCCATTGAGAAAGGGATTTCATTTTCCCGAAACGCGTCTGGCGTTTTACCAGTATGGATGTTTTTTCTGTGCCGGGGATCATTCAGCAAGTTGCAGAGAAATAAAGACGGAGCTGAATTTAACTTGCTGTGGCCTTTGTCGAATTGGAGTCCTGTGAAGATGGAATATATATATATATATATATATATATATATATATATATATATATATATATATATATATATATTCACTGAAAAAACCATAGGTTTCAGGCCTGATATAGTTAGGAGTTAGCATTTAAAAAACCTTAGAAATTCACTGAAAAAATATCTTGCGCGCCCTCACTCCACTGCTGATGATGTTACATATTACATCATTTATGACATGGTCAGTGACATCACTGATGATATCTCAAATGACATCACTGATGACATTACTGATTACAGCATCTAGTGAATGTGGTTTGCTTCGTTATGTAAATATGTATTATATATATAGCATTTTGCATTTAAGAATGAGTGGATATATAAATATAAATATCTGGATGGAGGATTTAGTAGCAGTGTGATTGACTGTTTACTTGACTAATTTAAAGTGTCTCACTAAATATATTGGATAGTGACTAAACTGTGTGAACATCTGTATCACTTTGTAAGTTGTTGTGTAAACTACTTCTCCAGTTGGTTACTAGCTATTTGAAAGTCTATATTAGTTATTGATTAGTTAACTGAGTATTTGTATGGGAGAGTGAATGTGTGTGTGGTTCGGTGGGAGGTGTGTGACTGCCCAAAGATGTGTGAATAGTTGATTTAGGAGGTATATGACGTTAAGACTACATGTTAGAACTATATCAGGCCTGAAGCCTATATTTTTTTCAGTGAATTTAGAAGGTTTTGTAAATGACAATTTTTAAATGTATTAACTGTTATATATTTTTTTTATACTGATTTACTACATTTTTTAAACTATTTATTTTTAGATATTTTATTTTTTAAATTACATTGTAATTACATTATACATTACATTACAAAATATACTTTCTCAGAATCAATTACTTTAGTTTAAATACTTTGCAAATAGGCAATAGACTTTTGAGTACAGTAGTTACAGTTGTTGCAATGGCAACACAATTTCAAACACAATACAACATTGACCTCAATGTGTTTTTCTAGTTAAATACAATTAGTTACTTTATGGATTACTTTTCTAACCACAGGACTGGATCCTAGATTCAGTCCTTGGGTATCTCCTGTAAACGGTTTAGTAAAAGTGTTTTAGTTACAGTAGTGATTTTTAAGGAATATTATTGAATTTTAAAAGTTGACAAATATTATCACATAGAATCACCAATGTTATCCTATGGGAGGAAATTCACTTAGCTGGTAAGTAGTGTTCTCATTACTTTTTCTTACTCAGTGGTGGATCCTGGATCCAGCACTGGTGCATCTCCTGTAAACAGTTGAAAGAATGCATTTAAGTCATACAGGCGATTTTTAAGGAATATTTTTAGTTTGTGAAAATAGACACTTAAAAACTTTACTGGTGAAAACCAGACAATGGATTCCTATGGAAGGAAATACAAGTTACTGGTAAGTACAGTTATAATTACTTTTCAGGGTCAGTGCTGGGCTAAAAGATGCAGCACTGGGTTCTCTCCTGATAACAGGTGAGTAAATCGGAATTCGTAGTTCGGATGATTTTAGGTAAATATTTTAAAGTTCCAAAACTCCACACTTAAAAGAATTTCCAAGTAAAACCAGTCAGTGTTAGCCTATGGAAGGAAATTCAAGTTACTGTAAGTATGGTTAGAATTATTTTTCAGGATCAGTAGTGGGCTGAAAGATGCAGCACTGAGGTCTCTCCTGATAACAGGTGGGTACATTGGAATTCGTAGTTCGGCTGATTTTAGAGGAATTTTTTAAAGTTCCAAAACTCCACACTTTGAAGAATTTCCAAGTGAAACCAGTCAATGTTAGCCTATGGAAGGAAATTCAAGTTACTGTAAGTACGGTTAGAATTAGTTTTCAGGATCAGTAGTGGGCTGAAAGATGCAGCACTGAGGTCTCTCCTGATAACAGGTGAGTAAATCTGAGGTCCCCTGTGGGCCAACTAGCCCAGCAGGTACCTCCAGTATGCGCCAGGGAGCTGCGTTGCAGCGAGGTGTTCAGAGGCCACGCCCCCTTTTTACAACACTCTGCAACGCAGCTTCGTGGCGCTTACTGGAGGTACGTGGTGGGCCAGTTGGCCGCTAGGGGACCTCTGGATTGAAGAGGAATTAATTGCCCAACTTACAATGCGCCACAGGGCATGTTTGCACACATATCACCTCAAGCCCCGCCCCCTACCTTCACCACTGTGCAAATGCGCCCTGTAGCGCATTCTAAGTTGGGGGATTAAGTCCCCTTGCATACAGGGGACGTTTCCAGAGTGGGAACTAAATCCCCTTGAATACTGGGGGTCCCTGGGGGCCAACTAGTCCACCAGGAACCTCCAGTATGCGCCAGGGGGCTGCATTGCAGAGAGGTGTAAAAAGGGGAGTGGCCTCATTACACCTCGCTGCAACGCAGCCCCCTAGCGCATACTGGAGGTTCCTGGTGGGCTAGTTGGCCCCCAGGATGACCCCATCCCCCGGGGCCGTTTTTAAATTTTTTCTTTTAAAAAAAATGTTTTGTGGAGGGGCGCGTGGTCCCCCTCCCGGGCCACTACTAGTCCCCGAGGCTGGCCCTCCTCGTTGGGGGCCGTGGGGGGTCCCCAATCACCCCACGGTCCCAGCCGGCTCCCTACATCCTGTGGGAGCGGGCATTGCTTTTCTGCATGGGGAGCAGCTAACATGCTGCTCCCCATGTAGAAAAGCAATCATCTTTGGTTTTTGGAAGAGAGCGCAGGTTTCCTGCTCTCTCTTCCAAAAACCAAAGCAGTTTGCTTTGGTAGGGCGGGAGCCGCGAGGCTACCATAGCAAACTACAGTGTCCCGGGGGTAGGCACCACGGGACACTGCAGGAGCCAGCCCTGGGGGGTGGTGGTCCCCAGGGCCACCACCAGGCTCCAGGAGGGGGGTCGCACGGCCCCCCTCCCAACATTTAAAAGCCCCGGGGGGTGGTGGTCCACGGGGCTGGGGATTCTGTCACAGACCCCCAATTGAAAAATGTAGTGCCCCAGGGAGGTGGTGTTTGGGGGGGGCTTGGGCCCCCCACACAGGTATTTTTTATTTAAAAAAAAGAAGCCCCGGGGGGTGGCGGTCCCCGGGGTTGGGGGGCCCCTCTGGACCCCCCATTGTAAATATCCACATTGCCCCCGGGACTTGGCCCCCCCGGGGGCTAATTACAAATTTATTAGGCTTCGTTTTTTTTGGCGGGATACGCATACCTTTAAAAAAAAACATTTACTGGGCCTTGGGGTTCCTTGTGGGACCCCCTGAGCAGGCCTAAGGGGGGGTCAGGGTGTTTCTACCCTGCCCCGTTTGCACCTTTCGCGCACTTGTTTTTCAGTTTTTTTGTGCCTCGGTTCTACCGAGACACAAGATGGCTGCCAACACTTCCTGGTTTGGAGTGTTGACAGACAGTTGACAGCCAATTAGCATGCAGCTCGTGCTCGTAATGGTACACGTATAGTCCTCGGAAGGTACGCGTACCGTACTTCGTCCACAGATATATCTATGATTTTACTTTTGATTTTCTCAGGAACTACTGCAAGGATTTACACCATTTAACACAAAGCGTAATCTGCCAACCAAACTCTACCTTTTTGCCAAATTTGGTGTAATTCCGTTCAGCAGTTCCGGCTGTAGCCTCACTTAAAGGTCCCAATGAAAAATTGCATGGGGAAAACGCGTTTTGGGACTGCCCTTTTTTGTCGGCCCCCGCTTGACGAATCACCCCGAAACTGGATAGGTGCTGAGCAGAGCGCCCCATCTTCTTGGAGAATTTCGCGAAGATTCGTCAACCGGCGCCAAAGTCATTCCAAATAGAATGTTGCGGATTTCCTATGGCAGCTGGCAGACAAACGCCTGAACAGGAAACTCAGGTCAATCCCTCAGATAAGCACAACAACACCACAATGATCCAGGGAGATTGGCCCCAATAAAGCACATATGGCCGGTGAGGAGCGAGCTTTCGCAAAAACACCATAAAGTCAGATGCCACATGAAGTTAGGAAGACACAGCTAATCAGAACACAGTACACACAGTGCATGCAGTGATCACATGCCCCCTGTGCTGGACATCTGGACACATTACCCACTGGCCCCCCTTGTGCCCATGCAAGGTCGAGGCTCACCTGCATTTGTTATCAGGTGCCTTAATTATGATTCCAAAGACAAGGCCCACATTCTTTTACCAAAAAAGGATTGATGGAAACACTTTACAATACCCAAAGAAATGTATAAAACCTTTTTCAGATTGATTGTACTTTGAGACAGTCCTCTGACTGCTTCTAAAACTGTGCTCCCAGCCGAAGTGTTTAATTAAACCAGCTGTTGCTGTTTTACCAAACGCCTCTTGTCTTTAGTTTTTTCAAGGTGAATTAATATTTGAGCAACATTTTGGCAAGCCAGAGAGGAGAGATTGGTGCCTTAGACCTGACTGCAGCCAAAGGAAGGAGACCCCGGCCGGACGGATTGACATTTGCCCCTTAAGGCAGGTGAGCAGACACTGCAATTGATAGGAAGTCCTGCTGAATTTGCGGGGTGGAGGTCTGTCCTGAAGCCGCCATTAGCGGGTAAGAGACCACATCTGTTCCTTAGCACCCACATTTGGTGTATGGCAAACTAGGAAAAAGTGCACAAATTAAACCTGATCACCCTGCCACTGACAGAAATCTGTCATGTTACCTATTTTATGTGTTCCAACTTAGTAGTCGCAGGACAGCTTCGGAGGACATCCCTCGAAGGTCACCATTTTCTGATAGACAGAACTCTAGGAAAGGTGAATATTGGTTATCACTTGGACCGGTAGGCATGACAAAGATGGCATGTATGGGCTTTGGGTGTGAAATAGAGCCGCCACCTTAATAATGTTTTAGTCTAAAAAGGTTTTCTCAGTGCTACCGGTTTCTTAACACTGTTGGTATTTGAAAGAATTGAGAGATGTTGTTTGCTTGGACCACTGAACATGACAAGATGGTACGCTAGGTCCCTGGGTGTGATGAAGGGTGTGATTTAGATGTTAGGAGAAAAAGATTTGGAGCTGGGAGATCAGGTGTAGCTTGTGTTTGGCCAAGAGGGGGCTGTGGTTCCTTGAGGTATTCCTTTCCTTTGTGTACAAATTGTTCTTTTCTTTGTCCTTAAGCCAATATTGACAAACTCTTAGGCTCAATTAGTCCTGTGTACCGCACAGGGCCTCCCCTGGTCACAGGATAGCATGTGTTAGGAGCGGGCTAAGGAATTGTTTTACAAAGTCATCATTCTTTTCTCTGTCAGTTTTTTCGTTATTATAAGTATTAAAGATGATGCAAGATATATTTGGCGTTGTGGTGCTGATAATTAATGCAACTGTGTGTTGTCCTAAGTGTTGTATATTGTGGATGATTCAATGTGGTATATGAACGTGCTGCTATTTCTCACAATTATTAGATGTCAAGGCAAAAATGTGTTATTTCCTGCCAAAGTCAAAATTCATTATTTGATGCCAAATTTCATATCACTTGCTTAGGAATTACACTTTCTTCTAGGTTATGACCCTTCATATGCATTTTTATTTGTGTTTGTGAAATATTCATGTTGATGCATCTGTAGATAGCACTGAGCTCATAGTAAGTAGTTAGAAACAGTAAACCTCAGTGTATACAGTTTAACCACGATTAGAGCAAAACAAAAGATTTGCTAAATAAGAGAAGCTGGATGCATCTCCCCTCTAAAAAAGTACCCAACTCGTTGTGGAATCATCCCTGAAACACATGCAAACCAGGTTCCCCACACAGGCTAAAAAATGTAACAAGTTTTACCACAAATGACACACACACTAAGGCACACACATTTTTCTGGCCAAAGGAGGGAACTTTCGATACTAACACTATCGAACACATAAGAACACAAATACAGGCCAAGTTCCTCATTTACAATAGATTTGCACAGCACGGTGGCGAAAGCATTTTTGCAGGGCCGTGCTGCGTCATTCTAAAAGTGCAAGAATGGGTAGTTTTTACAAGAATATGGTGCATTCCAGTACTGACCCCTGCGCCAGTACGAATAAAGCAGCCTAGCACCAAAGCAGCTACCCTTGCACCATGTTGCAAGGGTGCTTGCATTGCCGGGACAATTGATTTTGTGCAGGAATGGACACCTTTCTGCTCAAAACCAATCAACTGAGGCAATTTCCTCCTCCTGTGTGTGTTGCAGAATGCATGTGCCTCCCTAACTCCATCCTTGGGGTGGTGTTAGAATCTGACGTATTCCCAGGTTTATGATTCCTCGTAAATCTGGGAATGCTTCAGATTCCATTGGTGTTGCATAGGAATACCTACAGCAACACTCATGGAACACCCCTTTCACACAGTGTTCTGCCTGAAAGGGGCACATATTTACAAGGCAATAAAAACCACGTAAAGTGGCTCAGCGTGGCCTTGTAAATATGCTGCGGCACATTGCGCTAAAAGTGCAGCTAGGGCCTCGTAAATGAGGCCCTAAAAACCAGGACAGGAGAGAGGCACTGCTAGAGCTGTGGGACATCTTTGTGGAGGCCCAGACCAATAATCCTATCTCACAGACATCAAGCACAGCTTTTGCACTCCACCACCATATACAGGTATAGAGGGGCTCTCCCCAATGCCTGCTCTCCCCATATTAGGATACACCAACCCACCGGTTGAGGGAACCAAAAGGTCCCCTACTGAAAAACAAGCTATTAGATACAGGCTTGAAGCCTAACAGGCCCACAGGTCCAGGCAATTCCAGTGCCACTGAAAAACAAGCTATTAGGTCCAGGCATGAGAGCCTAACAGGCCCAGGCAATTCCAGTGCCACCACAGTCCAGTGCAGGGGCTCCCCGAAAGTTCGACCCCTCGTCCACCTTGTTCAGCCCATCGAAACCCTGTGGCGTGAAGAATACGCACTCCCACCATTTGTGGTGAGCATACTCGAGCATACTCAAGTGACAGGGAGGGTCATCGCAGTTCTGGACAGTGATACAACTAGCGGGCAAAGGAGTCCCAGTTCTACGGGATCTGAGGATGAAGGTGGAGCTTCAGGGTTTGTGCAGGAAGCCGAAGAAACAACAGAAAGCAGATTTGAGGGCTAATTCTGACCCAAAATATGAATGCATAGCTCAGAACGAAGTAGGCAACCTAGATGGGATTTGAAGGAAAGGCACAAACTAAGGAGAGAGAGAGAGCACCATGGAAGTACAGTGAGAAAGCAGAGTAGCGCACCATCCATCTAAGGAGGGCAGGAATAGGTGCAGGGCACCGATCGGAGAGAAATCAGAGGTGGATGAAAGACTTTTGCCTGTGATCTGAGCCTTACTAGATTATCAACGCAGAAGAGGGGCTGACCAGGAAGTAATAGACCAAAGTAGCCTGAAACAGACCCAAAAAAGGCGCAGGAGAAACAAGATGGCTCTCTTGTGTGCGCACGAGGGGAGCAGCGACAAAGATGTACGCTGCTCCTCCCAGACATGCCAGACCGATAGATTGTCCCTGTTAGATCCACCGGTTTATGGTTGGCTGAGACGCATTGAAGCCCGACAGGATTCATTGTCCTAGATAGGATGAGTGTAAAACACTTGTCTAATAACCTGTGCTCATCCTTGAGTAGCTTGGCACAGAGCAGTCAGGCTAATCCTCAGGGTCAGAGTGTAAAGTATTGACACAAGCACTACCCTTGCAACACATTGTATATGCTATAAAAAGACCCCACACTGTATGTATAAAACACTGTTTTTTGTATTACACACATTGAATTCAAAAAGACATGCACTTTAGATATATACTTTACAGTTATTTGCAATTGTCAAACTCTTCCATTATCAGCAGAACGACATGAACATATATGTGACTAGTCATAGGTATTCACTTGCTCCGTAATCCCCTCAGCCTCGTAAGCAACATAAACCCATGTGCGTACTTCCTCAAGGTGTGCACGATCCAAACAGTCCCTCCCATATCAAAAGTGACAGAAACATATCTGCGAATTGTCGGGACCACCTAAGGTGGAAGGAAACAGATACATGTTCTCGTCCATCCAGATTAGGTCCTCAGGCACCCAGCGGCACCTTAACAACTGCAGGACCATTATACTCCTGTAGGCAAAAGCTGGGACACCGTAAACTGGTGTGCCTCCAATTTGGAGAATGGTTCCCCCTCTGGTGGAGGTGCGAGCTGTAATTGCTCCAGGCAGCCACCCGTAGGTGCATACAAGGCACAACAAGACCCCTCGGGTCCAGTCACAGTATTCTCAACAACAGAGTACCTTGTGGTCCTGGGAGAGGGAGTCGGCAACCTCAGACTGA
The DNA here is from genome assembly GCF_964261635.1 of Lissotriton helveticus. NCBI lineage: Eukaryota > Metazoa > Chordata > Amphibia > Caudata > Salamandridae > Lissotriton > Lissotriton helveticus. Next base: position 629,703,838 of record NC_136071.1, on the reverse strand, counting down.
GGCCGCAATGTCAGGCACTGTCGTCCTCATGATCTGGAGGTCCGAGGCAGTCTAGGGTGCCAGCCCGGGATCCGTGGACTCAGCAAACTTCCCCCAACACTCCTCGGACACCACACACTACAGAGTGCAAGCTAGCACAGGTTTCTGGTTGTAAGCTTGGGTCCCTTGAACTCAGCAAACTTCCCCTGCACTCCTTGAACTCCTTATGCTACGGCACTCTCAGGTGGGCTGTTGATTGTTACGAGCACACTCCTATGCATAGTGTGATTACTGCAAACATCGGGGCGTTCCATGTCCCAACCAACAATAACTTCCACCCATTTTGCTGCCCCCTGCGTAGTCCCTATGATCTTGTGAAAATAGTGAAATTCTTTCTGTCCCTGGGATCCCAGCCAACCAGCCCTTGGAGAGTGCTTAGGTACCGTGGCCGCAACACTTGACAATTAGCAGCAGGCCAGCAACATCTAGGCAAAATCCACCATGTCATAGTCTACTTCATAGAGCATGACAAGCCTTAGGTCACCAGAAGTTTGCGGATAATCCAGTTGCGGTCTCTCCTGCCCCATTAGTTTCTGTTGTCGATGTCCCTGCGTAGTATGGTACCAATCCCACAAGTGTCCTAGTTCCTAGTAGTTATACCCACAATGGCCTTTGAAGATGAGTACAGTTCAAAAGGCCACATTTGAAATCCATGAGCCCTCTCTAAATTCTGTCCTGTCTTCCATCCTACCCCAGGATGGTTGATCACTATCTTTAGTGGTGCCAAGAGCCTGTCTCTTGGAATGCAGGTGCCAATTCCACTCCCTCTTATCTGTGCCAGGATGGCCCCTCAGAGTCAGAGGTCTGCAGTTTCCCTTGAGTCCCTAGTCTATGGCTGTCTTATCAGGAAAGCACAGATGTAGCTGTCCCCACAGCAACCAGATATGGATTGGAGACAGGCTGACAGGCACAGAAATGCCCACTTTGCCCAAGTGGTATTTCCACATTAGTAATGTCAAATCTACTCACACCACCGGAGAGGGTTTGCCATTACTAACTCATCAATATCAAACACTATACTACCACTCTTCTGCACTTAGCAAATACAGCTCAATAGCCTTTCCATGGATCCCTTATGTCAGCCCAATGTGAGAAGCAGGGCCTACCGTACTGAACACACCATCTGGTGCCATTCACTACCAGAGCATGTAGCTCAGAAACGCACATGCCCTAACTCTTACCGACACCACACTCTGCCCCCAGGAAGTACTCCGATGTAGGGAGAGACATGCAGAACCTTGGCAAGTAGCTTTTTAAATTCCAAGCTGAATAACAGTTACCTGCCCGCACAGGCCCCGCCATGTCAACTGGTGGCATGTTTGAAGACCTACCTCCATGGGTCCAACAACCAGTGCTGCAGGCCCACGGAGGAGCATTTGAGTTACATGTACTAGGTCTATGTCTTACCTATAGACAAGGGGCTTACAGCTAACTCAAATCAGCCAATCGTGTACACCAATCACCATGTATGTATTTTACAAGCACAGTGCTTTGGCACTGAATGGCAGTGTCAAAAGTGCTTTTAGTCCTAAGGCTAGCACATAGATCAGGGGAAGCCAGGAGGGACAAACGCAAAAAGTCAAGGGAAAGCACCCTAGAAAGGGCCATTTCCAACAGACCCCAAGAGAGATAGTGGCCCAAGAGGAAGAAGAGGTTTTGGTGCTGCCATTCTGCCATCTGCTAGCCTGCTGGACCGAGCAAAAGGACCAGTACGAAAACCCTTGGCCGGAGGAGGGATCTTTCAAACCTGAGGACATGGCTGTAGGGGAAGACTACATCTAGCATGGAGGGGGAGATCCCAAGTGGAAATTCCCCTACATTCAGGATTGCCTAGGAAAATGGGAGCACTACATCAAGGAGAAATCAGTAGAGCAAAAGAGGGCCTGCCCTTTTAAGCCAATTAACCCCCACTCACCAGAGAACTACAAACACCTCCTTTGGATTTCTCCCCAACCTGCAATGTTCAATAAGTGTTGTATTGTTGCACTTCTATGTACACTCTGTTTACCATGGGTGTTGCTGCATCCGTTCATCACCAAAGAACTGCTTAGCCTATTGGAGTCGTCCCCGAAGCAATCACTGTGCTTACTTAGGGACCTCTCCCATATCACTTAGAATTACACCAAACCCAAAACTAGCATCCCACATGCACTACAAATCACCCTCTTACACAACACCTAGCATAAGCACATCACCTCTGTGGGTTCCATGACATCAGCAAGGACATTTTACGTCTGTTCGTTGTTACCACATGCAGTAGGAGTAGATAGGCTTTACTTGACCCAAGAGGTGACCCTGGAGAAAGCAAAATGCCTTCTCCACCTATACCTATGTAGGATTAGGGCCACAATACAAGCCAACAAGGTAAAACCCCACAGAGTAGTAGTGAATCTGACCCAATACATGACCAATCCAACAACACTCTACCGTTTCATCAAGCCTGGCAACGTTCAAACTGAGCTAGATAGGATGCGCAGAAGGGGCACTATAGGGAAGGATACTGTTTGGCCCTGAGACTTTCCAGAGAAACGATTCTTAGTGGTAGGAAAACCACCAAACCAGTACATGAACACTTCCGCCTCTGATTCCATCTGTGGTCCTAGGGTGGCCCACTACATATCTGGGCTAGTCTTCATTAATAACAAATGGACCCAAGACATGGAATCCCAGTGTAGGCTATCTATTTCGATGACACAAAAGAAATGAGTCATATAAGAAGGGTTGAACACGAGCTTAGATACTCCATGTCAGGAAATCTGGCATACCGAGGTGGGGGGATATACGTGACTAGTAGGAAAGGAGCAACCATTAATTGTATGGACATTTACACTATATTCCCTCTGTTTCAGAGATAAAGGAACAATTCCACTGGGCATGAATAAAAACCGTGGCACAGTCCTGCACATTTTGGACAAGCAATGGGGCACCGCCATACTGATGGATACCTGTTGGCAGTGTAGCGAGTTTGCCTACAATCAGCTTGTGCCTGCATGGTGTGGGGTTTTCTCCCTCGTCACCATACACACCCGACCCGGTTCATTCCTGAAGAACAACTGTCACAATTGTACCAACAACCACTAAGGAAGAAGACGTCTCTGTTGTATCAGGCTCGTGAAAAAAGAACATCTGATTTGTTTGGCTGGTCTCAGTACAAGGACATTCCGGAAGAATTCAGTCTGTTCTCTGATGAACAAGTATCCATGGGAGGGACCCTCCCATGGACTAACCTTCTTCACCTTACAAACACAAGTGAATGCCCGCTGGTTGCAAATAACCAGGTGGAAAATGCTCAAGATGATGACAGCACTGAGCTCTGCCTTGATTCGACCAAGGAAGAACTGAGAGCCTTCTGCCTCTTGGTGATGTTACATTGATATGTGTTGGACTTAATGACCACAATGGAGGGAGAGGTTTGTACCAAGGTCAGTGCGTCCTACTGTACATTTCTTCAAGGGAATGAAATGGACCACATGACTCTGACTCTCTCCATCCAAGCACTGCACCGCTTACAAAGAGACATGCAGGAGGAGGGATGTGCCCCTGAACAGGAATGGTTTTTTAGTTGGTTTTCCTGGCTCCCCCAGTGACTGTCTGTAATGTGCACCTCACTATTGCCATTTCTTATTGCTATTTTTGTGTGGTTCCCTGCAATAGAGGGTTTCCTGCTGTAAAAACGCAGTCCTCAAATTTGGTAGACTGCAAGTAACTAGGAAAATAGTAATAGTCAAAACTGAAGAACAAGTCCCCAATTATGTGACTGTCATGAAGTATGGGTTAGATAATGTAATTGAAGATTTAACTAGAGGGTATATGTTAATATTGACAAAATTCGGTGGCAGTGGGACCTATGGTAACTGGTACCGTAAGAGCATCTGGCAATTTCTGTGAGTGGACACCCTCTTCCACCCGGACTTTCTGTACTGTGAACCTTCCCACTACTCTCGTCACTGGGGAAGGTGGAGGTGCCTTTTCTCCCTCCGCCTGGCAAAACTTTTCCTCTGAGGTACTCAAACCACTCACCGTTTGACCCCACCATCCCCTCCTGAAACTTCCCAGTCCTTGGCAGATGTTGGCGTGCCCGCCAACACAGGATTGTATGGAGGTGGTCTTTCTGACAACAGCCTCTCTATCAGGCTATCGTCTGTCTCACTGTCCTCATCCTCCGTACTTTTCCTCTGTGCATCGCCTGTATTTTCCAGCAGCGGGTACAACCTATCCCCTTCAATGGTCTGTACCCTCCATCTCTTGGCCAGGGCATCCCATCTTGCATCTTGGACCGCCCTAACTGATCGTTTCACTCTTTCCTGTCTCCTATCTCTGTTCCGCTCATGGGCTGCCCTGATCCATGCATTTAGTGCTTCAAACTGTGTTGGTCTGGGCAAGGGTCGCAACGCAGCCATAATCGCTTTCAACTGATACAACACCTCTAGTCTAAACGTTCCATATTTGGGAAACGTCAGTTTTTTGTTTCCGTCCGTCATCTTACACCAAGTACCAAGCCACAATATGGTGTGTAACCCAACATTCGTTGCCATATAATAAGCTGGCGTATCCTCGGGTGGAGCCTCCTCCCCTCCCCAAGGTTCTATTCTGTTTTCACCCTTGAAACATTTCCGCAATACTTTAAAACATTTCATGATTAAAATCCACAACGTTTTCCTTGTTTACTGCACTCGTTTACTTCCTGATGACAATCCACCAATCTCAGCGCGGCTTCTCGCTAACCGCCCTATCTCAGCGCGGCTCCACGCTAGCCGACCAATCCCAGCGCGGCTCTTTCTGATGTCACTCGCCTCCGTTTCGCAGCAGTTCCCCTCCTCTCTCTGTTCTTCTCGCGGTCTCGCATGCGTCCCACTCATACACTGGAAATGATTACTTCCGACCAAGCAACCACTTCCCTGACTGTACGGCCACAGTCTAACTGTAATTGTCCCCAAACTGGCAAATGTCTGTCCGCGAACGACCAGACAATCGCCTCACTGATAGGTTACAAACTCACAGCAACTTCTGACCAGCGTCCGTTACCCACACACTCACACATCCGTTCCCCCTATCTCGGTCCTGCGGGCGATCAATGGTACCTCATGACCCCCTTAACCCTGGTCGACAATTACTATGAGTGTTCGATACACCCGGACCACTTAGACTCCCCTTGAGCCCAAGATTTTCACTGGTTGCGCGCGCTCACAACCTGTCCCTCTTTCGCACTACAGGCACTCAACTCCGCAAGACAATACAACATGCAATACAACATAACACCGCAATCTAGCAACGCAAGACCCTTTTCATACTCACTCTCCTTCGACCTGCTGCTTTCTCTGCCGCACTGTCACTCTCCGTCAGTTTCCATGGAGTGCCATCCATCCGCAGTTTTCTGGACTCTCTTCATTGATTCTCTATGGGCCTCGGGGAATTCTCAACTTACTTCTAGATTACCCTCACTCTAGAAGGTAAACCATCCTCTGCTACCAACTTGAAAGGCGGGATTTTTAGCTCTAGAGTCTGCTTACCATTCTCCAGAATCCCGTCACAGGTCGACTAGACCTTTTTACCTGTCATAGAGTGATTTAGGCAACCTGTTCACAAATATCAAATGAATTCCATTCGTTCCCAAATGCTTTTCCCCAAAGAACCACTGACCAAACTAAGTTTGAAGGTTTATTACATAACCAAAAATAACTGCAGGGGGACGAGTGCCGTGGATCGTGCTCGTGAGACGACGCTGGGGACCGGTGATATTATTGCTGCTCTTGGTGCCCTTCGCGTCGCCCTGGACTGCTTTACCCGCGACCTGGAGAGGAAACTAGATGCCATTATTCTGGCCGTGGGATACGCTCTTCGGGACTGCTCGTGCGTCCAGGACACTGTGTCACACCCTACATTTGAACGTCGTGTCATGATTCTCCCGGTGGGTATGGTACTGTTGGAGGTCCGGGATCCTATAACGACTACTGGACTGCTTGCTGCCGAGGGGGATTGGGACTTATTGCTGCGCATGGAACTCTCTCACGGTACTCTTGACTGCAAACTGTTTTTTATGGCTGGCTTTGGTGGGCAGCCCACCGAACTCTCCTGGTCACCTTTTTTGCCTATGTCGGTTAACATGGAGGCTGGCAGGCTTTACTCCGTTGTTGCACTTGATCGCACGGGACAGGGTTGAGATTGCTTCCTTGATTACTGGTGTTTGATATTCTGGTGACTATGTGGGGCACGCACTGTATTGACTGAAACTGATTTCGCTTCTGGGTTGATTTGCTGGTCCGGGGCTCCGGGGATGGGTGGCTGGGAGCTGGTATATTGTTTCTCTCCTCCTCCGCTCCTTTTCTTTCTTGCCTTACTAAATTTCGGGTCTCTTAATTAGGGCGACAGGCACACTGCCGGTGGGGGTAGGCCATGGCCTTCTGCAGGGGTGCGGGGTGGGGGGTTGCGGGGGAATTTTTCTATCTAGTTCCTTGTTTCCTCCTTGGTTCTATGGCCCCTTCTTTTTCCTTTTCCCTTTCAGCATTCTTGTCTCTTACGGTTCCTGTAGTATTTTCAGTTCTTGAGGGATGGGGCGTTGGTTTATTGTGAAACGTGATTGTTCTGGGGATTATCCCGATTTGTATGCGTAGCCCTTTTTCCCTACCGCAAATGTGTTGCTAATTGACCTTCCATTTTATGCTGGCTAACTGCAGGACCTGGAATGATTGTTAGTTTTAATTGTTTTAATTTGGAAAACGAACCTTCCTTAATCCTGGCTGCCTACATACATACTTGCATATACGTTCTGTCTTGCTCTTGCTGGAACACCTGGCCTTGTGCTGCTATGTTTTATTGCTATTGATTTTCTATCGTTATGACTTGCTTCGTGGCCGGCCAGAACGGTTGTAGGCCTCTGCCTGTAATTGCTCGTACGAATGAATAAAGGTTCTTTAAAAAAAAAAATTATAACTGCAGGTACAAACACCTCAGCAGGAGGTTCAGAAGATACACAGGCACTAATACAAACATAATCCTACGGAAAAGTCTCAAGCGACTAATGAACAATACTAGAATCAATTCCAGAATCATCAGACTGAACAGAATGGCTATAACCTGAGTTCTGGTACTCATCGGACTTATAGGCATTAATTCAGATTAGTCTGTCCCTACACTATGCTAAGTGACATCCCTACTCAGCAATAGCCCAACCTAACCAAAAGGTGTCAGCTGTGGTGACTTCTCAAAGAAGCTCGCCCACATTCTCTCTTAACTAGAGACTCCTTCTTCGCAGCTAAGCTCCTTGACCATCCAACCGCTCTCTCTAGCGCCTCAGCCCATCTGCTCTGCCTCCACCCTCGGGGCGCTGACCCTAATACAAAACCCCACAATGCGAACGACACGCCTTCCGGTACACCCCTCTCGAAGGTGTTAACTACAAAATTTTCCAGTATGGCACCGGTCCATTCTTGTTCGTGCAGACGTCCTTGGATCCCAGACTCTTCATCGCTTCTAGTTGCATCTTCAAATTCCAGGTCTACTCCTCCATGTCTGAGTCTAGCATTACTAAATGTCATACACAATGGGCCCGTCTACTCTACAATCTACTTGGTGATGCACCTGCAAAAGAATATACGCAAATAGACTCACAGTCTGATAATGTTGCAACATTTTCTAAAAGCCTCTTTCATAAGCATTTCTACAGTTTAAATGTTAAGCAAGACATTTTCAAATAGGCCTACACCATTTTCTATGAACTAGGCCTCCGCTGGATTTATAGGCCCATCATCGTACATGAGCAGTTCTCTTGGTTCACTACGCCTCCAATCTTAACAGCAAATACATTTTCTACTTTAAGCTAGTTAGTGAATATAAAAGGCACAGTAAATTTCAATAAGCAAATCTAAATGCACAATAGTGTTCGTTTAAACGCACTTCTCATTGGTGAAATATACCATTCTAACGCCATCTCTCAGATAAGTAACAAATGCGGATTTACACTTTGTAACATTGATTCTGCACATTTTCTGATACCAATTACTCTAATATTCTATCTCATATTGCATTTAAACATGATTAAAAGTCCTCTATACATTCGGGTGCTGACTACTTGTACATATGATGCACCCCTACAATTTTCTCTGCAAATGGCGCTCTCTCAGTTCCCCCCTTTGATGACCCGTGTCATCATCACCCATACATCACCCTCAGGGTAAGAACCAATCTAAACTGAGCTTGTGGCCATTTTCCCTCGCTTGAGCATTTCCAACGCCCTCAAGCTGCGGTATTGACTGTCCCGCAGTCTCTCCATTCGTATCTCTTGCGCTCTCATCGACCTCGCCAATCTAGTGGACTTGTACCATATGTACAATCTCACTAAACCCCATAGTCCAATCACACATGCCACCGCTATGATAAGGGGTTTCAGTACATACCCAAGGAAACTCCTTCCCAAATTGGCAAAACAGTTCCCAACTTTCCAAAATCCTTTGCCAACCGTTTCCCACGCATTCTCTTGGGTCAAATCCTCAATTTCATAATGAATTGCAGTAATGTTGCTTATATATTTCTCCAGATCCTTAGAGTTGTCTGGTATATAAGTGCAACATTCTTGAACCTTCAAACGTTTACAGACCCCGCCCTCTTTTGCTAGAATGACGTCTAGGGCAAGACGGTTCTGTAAAACCATTGTCCTGATCGACAACATCTCACCCTCAACCAGCACTAATGACTTAGCTGTATTCATTGACAATTCATCCACTAGAGTTGCCAACCTCCGTATTTTTATGTCATTTAAAATGACCCCCAACATAGGTATTGCTACTCCAAACACATCTCCCACAATTGCTCCAGCACTTTCCCCTCGCTTCATCCTCCTTTGAGGTCCTCCCTCTAAGAGCGCAAAATCTTCAGTATGATAAATCTTGGGAAAGATAATTGCTAGATAGCAAGTTCCATACCACTTCTCCGGCAATCTCACATACGCATTTCTTCCGCAAACAAAATACACAGTAGGAATCACCTGCACCACGCTCTTCAAGAAATCTTTGGTGTAATACTCCAATGTGAAGGTGTGTTCACACGTAGTATGACCCACATACACATTCTCATAGTACGTCTGTGGTCGGTGAAGGCACAACTTCCCCTTCTGCACTTCATCTAGAGCTATCGGACCATAACTCCCTCTTGACTTGTGCTGCTTTTCTTCTTCGGTCCAATCTACCTTGCCTTGCCCTGAATCTCGCAACTTTTTCTGTTTCGTATACCTATCCTCCACCTGTTCAATGAACCTCTTCTCTATCTCAGATAATGAGCAGGTCAAGTTGTGTCGGTGTGCATACGGGGTGTCTAGCTCTTGAGTGGGAATGAAAAAATATCCGAGTCTGTCCTCTGACTTATAATAGTCCCACTTGTTCAAGTGCTTGTAATTCGGGACTTCAGGTAACACAGCATCATAATTCGAAAAGAAATACTCAAAATGATTTCGCCCATAAAGTATACTAATTAGCAAACTACAGGATATTCCATATGTCAATGGAAGGTGATGGTATCTAATGCCCTCATCTACTGAAGCTGGCAATTGCATACACACGTAACAATCTTTCGCATCCATCGCCTCAATGTATTCATACAACAGCTTTGCATACGCATTCTGTCCAAAATTTCCTTTAGACAAGTCTGTATGTAACCTACGACTTTCTGCAGCCAGCAAAGCTTTTTCTCTTCGCTCTCTGTCTTCTTTCTGGCTAGGGGTAGTAGGTGAAGGTGTCCCCACAGCCTTTCCTACCTGTTCGTGTGGTGCAAAATATGAAACTAAAACTACTATAGCTATAAGGAGTATCACACCTCCTAAAAGAGTGCGTACTATGCACTTGGCTCTACGATTCGGGTTTCCAGGCGCCATTGGTCTCCGCACAAAGTAGTTCGTTTTCGGAAAGCACCCAAAGTCTCTTTCTTCGTTATTTGAGTATCTCGAACCACTTCGGAAAGCGGAAATCCCCGTTTCAGTTCTTCTTTTGCTGCAATAATAGACAGCCCTAACCCTTCTCCGTCCTCTGTGGAAAGTCCCTAAATTTGTTCTTCTTCCACTCTGCTCTAGGTTAAGTTCAACAGCTATTTACAAAAGTCTATTAAAAGTTCTTACAAGTCTCTAATAATCAATGATGATACTTGGTCCAATTGCCTGCAACACATAGTCTAAAAGTTCCATGCGGAGCACAACTGCATCATAAGATGGTGTATCCAGTGTAAATGTAGGAAAAATCAGTCTATCTAGGAGTAGATCGCGGATTTTGCTCAGGAGAGGGGGATTAGGAATTGTGAGTGTCAGTACGCCTTCAATTTCAAGTCCAGGCACCAACAGTATCACTTCCAGCTTAACATTTGGGATCGTACTGGTCACCGCCACTGACCTCACCCTCCCGGATCTCAGTACACCTGGCATTTGTGAAAGGGTAGGTCTACTCTGGAGTGGCGTATCTTTGGCAAGGTACTCTCACCCTCCTTGACCTTCTCGGACCCCTCTGCTCAGCTCCTTGTTCTCCCCCTTCCAGATCTGATTCTTCGGACACAGGGGCAAGATCTCTTTCAGAAGCCAATCTCACATTCATTCGCCTCCGTCTCTCGGGCCAATGAGCCTCTGCACTTCTTGCTCTCCTGCTCCTCGTTTGGACACCCTGCTCATCTCCACTGTCGACCTCCTCTGCACTCAGATCACCTTCTCCGCCACTTCCTCCTTCTGAGGCAGATTCCGTGTCACTATCGTCGTGGTCGTTTCCTGCCTGATCAGGGGAGTCCCCAACTTCCACCGGCACCCCCACAGCTTGACTTATCCCCTCTGATGAATCCTCTTCTTCGTTATTGTTTTCATCTACGAGAGGAACTGTTCCCTCCAAGGGTGCTGGGACTCGTCGGGTGTGAGAAGCATGGATCCAGTTTGGCAATCCACCGCACTTCACAGCAGTAGTAGTGACTAGAATCACTTGGAAAGGTCCTCTCCAACGCACATCCAGGCAGCTCTTCCGCACATGCTTCCGCACCAGGACCCAATCACCAGGGCACAGGTCGTGACAAAGGTTGCTAGAAGCCGGGATTTCAGCAGCCTGCACCTGAATAGACACAGAACGGATGGCATCAGAAAGTCCCCTGCAGTAATCAAGAATCACGTCATCAGTGATATTCAGCAACGCAGTTGTAGGAATAGATGGCAGTCTCATAGCCCTCCCCATCAGCACTTCGTGAGGTGAGAGCCCTGTCCTCCTGTCTGGGGTACTACGCATACTCATTAGTACCAATGGCAATGCATCGGGCCACTTCAGGGATGTGGATGAGCACACTTTTGCCATTCGGGCTGTAAGCGTTCCGTTTATTTGCTCCACTATGCCAGAAGCCTCTGGACGGTAGCTACAATGCAGTCTCTGGTCAATGTTCAGGGCAGAGCAGAGCATCTTCACAATTTCGCTATTAAAGTGCTTCCCTCTGTCCGATTCCAAAGAGGTCGGAACCCCGAATCGTGGCACCAGTTCCCTCAACAACAGCTTTGCTACTGTGAGTGTATCGCACCTACGAGTGGGATATGCCTCAACCCATCTTGAGAACACACACACAATCACCAAGACATACCTGAGGCGATTGCACCTCAGCATTTCAATGAAATCTATCTGCATCCTGTAAAAAGGTCCGCCGGACCTTCCAATGTGACTCAATGTAACTGGCGTTCTTTTCCCAACATTTATCTGTTGACACGTTACACATCTCTGACATACTGCTTCCGCAGCCTGTCTAAACTTCGGATTGTACCACGTTTGCCTGAACACGCGCATCATCGCATCCCTTCCCAGATGCACAGGACCATGTATCTGTCGTGCCATTGCACTCACCAACTCATTCGGCAATACAGCTCTTCCATCAGCCGAAACCCACATGTCCAAATCTCCTTTGACACAACCTGCCGATTCCCACACTCTTTTTTCATAATCAGACGCTTGTCCCTGCATGTCTCTCAACTCTTCCCATGTGTCTGCCACCTCAAGCATCATGCTTAGTTCGGTTCTTTCCCTTGGTCCCTCAATTGTTTGTTCAGTAAAGGAGTATCCTTGTTCCGCACAATATCGTGCGACTTCATCAGCATAGCGATTCCCCATTGTCACAAAATCTGTGCCTCTAGTATGGGCGGTGCACTTTACCACAGCTATTTACGCAGGACCTTGCAAGGCCTCCAGCAATAACCTGATAAATTCGCCATTTCTGATTGGAGAGCCCGATGATGTCATGTAACCCCTCTGTGACCACAACTGGCCGAAGTCATGAACCACCCCAAATCCATATTGGCTGTCAGTGAATATGGTGATCCGAATCCCGTTGGCTGCCAAACAGGCACGCGTCAACGCAATTATCTCAGCCACCTGTGCAGAGTGTACTCCTTCCAGGCAAGCTGCTTCAATTATTCCCGAAATAGTACAGACAGCAAACGCTGCACTCAACTGACCAGTATTGTCTCTTACACATGAGCCATCCACAAAGTAAATTTCATCAGGGTCTGTCAATGGCACATCAACAATATCCGGTCTAGGTTTGGTGCATAATTCGGTCACATCAAGACAATCATGGTCTTCCCAATCATCTTCTATATCATGTGGTAATGGCAACAAAGTAGCAGGATTCAAGACAGAGCACCTCCTGAGAGTCACATTCTCCGCAGCAAGTATAACTTGCTCGTAGCGTGTGAGTCTGTTGTTGGTCAAGTGCTGCGTCTTGGTCCGGGTCATCAACAATTCCACAGAATGAGGTACATGCACTGTCAGTGGATATCCCATCACTATACTTTCAAATCTTTCAATGCTGACACCTGTTGCGGCAACGGATTTGAGACATCCGGGCAACGCTGCGGCTACTGGATCTAAAGTAGCCGAGAAGTATGCAACTGGTCTACAGACTCCTCCATGGTCTTGCACTAAGACTGCCAATGCACACCCCTCCCTCTCGCAGCAGAACAATGCAAATGATTTGGTGTAATCGGGCATTCCCAGAGCTGGAGCGCGACACAGGTCCTCTCGCAGCTCGAGAAAAGCCATCATACAATCTGTGTCCCATGGTACCGGATCACTTACGTCCTTGTGCGTCAATTTCTGCAATGGCTTCGCCTTCAGGGAAAAGTTGGCAATCCACTGTCGGCAATAGCCAACCATGCCTAGGAACATCCTAACCTCTCTTTGAGTCGAGGGCACAGTCATCCTCATGATCGTCTCATTCCTGTCAGGCGACACTTTTCTCTTCCCTTTCTCTATTCTGTGACCCAGATACTGCACTTCTTGCAGGCAGTGCTGTAACTTGCTGGGGGATACCCTGTGTCCATTCTCTCCCAAATGGTTCAGCAAGGCAATGGTGTCAATCCTGCAAGCATCTTCTGTGTCTGACGCAACAAGGAGGTCGTTTATGTACTGCACAAGAACAGAGTTCTGCGGCAGTACCAGACTCTCAAGATTTCTTTTCAGCAACTGATTAAAGATCGATGGGCTCTCTGTATACCCTTGGGGGATACAACACCATGTTAAGACGCGGTTCTCTATTTTTAATTCGAAAAGAAATTGGCTGTCCTCGTGCAATGGGATGGAAAAGAAAGCCTGCCACAAATCAATCACAGAAAACCATTCAGCTTGGAACGGTATCTGAAACAGTATCACTGACGGATTCGGTACCACTGGACAGCATGGAACAACTATGTTGTTAACCTTTCGTAAATCCTGCACAATCCTAAACTTCCCACTTGGCTTCTGCAGCCCCATTATCAGAGAGTTACAGGGACTGCCCATAACCTCCTTCAGAATTCCCTGTCTGATCATGGACTCAATCACGGGTTTTATCCCTGCAACTGTCTCCGGGGTCAACTTGTACTGAGGCGTTCTTTTTTTTTTTTTTTTTTTAAACCTTTATTGTACAATGAAGCTCACAAATACGGGCCTACAACCCACCAGGGCTGGCCACCACATGGCAGAAAACATAATAACCGAAAATAAGTTCTTTACAGGATACGATATCAGGAGCATAGGTAAAACAATAAAAGACATCGAGCAATCAGAAAGAACAGGATAATAAAAGGTTAATTTTCTAATGCGGGGCGGGGTACAGAAGAACAACGGGCCGTGTAGGAAACAACCAGGGAGGAGGGGCCGCGGCAAGCCGCCATCTTAGGAACACAGAATGAAAAGGAAGCCATACAAACATCGCTAGCCAAAATAGAAACAAATTCGGAATATAAGGAAACGAGAATGGCAATAATCAAACCGCGCCCATCCATCACCGCCCCCACCCAAAGTGAGGAGGCATGATCAAAGGGCCCGCAGTGTAAAAACAATACGAGACGCACCCCGACAGAAATAAAAGGACCCTCATAAAGGAGGAAAAAGGGGAGAGAGAGAAAAAGGGGAAAAAAGAAGGGACTCCCACCAAACCATGCACCCCCAGGAGATAAAACAGGATAATAGAATCCGGCCAGCAACGTATCAAAAATCGATACCGAATAACCCAGCGAGCCACAATCAGACACCCACCGGATTACAAAAGTCACAGAAACACCCCAGGGGGACACAGGAGGAAACGGAGTCCCGAAAAAGTGAACACACAAGAGCCATAGAACAAAAAAGGGAAAATAAGGGAGGAAAAAGACCCCCCAATGCAGACAGACCCCCCCAACCCACCCCGAAAGCCCACCCTGCACCCCTGCAGAAGGCTATGGCCTACCCCCCGGCAGCGTGCCTGTCGCCCTAAATAGAACCCGAAATATAGCGGAGCAAAGTAAAGTCGGAATCAAAAGACAAAAATGGGAAGGGAGGGAAGGGAACAGGGGATGGGAGACACACACACACACATATACGGGGGAGGGCCGGGAGACAGAAGTAAACGTACCCCATCACCCGCCTGAATGAAGAACCAGGTACCCGGGAAGCCAAAAATCATCGGGTAAAGTCCAGGAGCACTAGCCAGTCATACATAACCATACCGGGACATGTTGACCCTCCAAATCAGTGCAAGACTACCGCACACAGACTCCAGCATACATCAGCCCTGTCCTTGTTTGTCCAAAGTGGAAAATTCCCGATCCAGCGAGGACCAGGCCACGAAGAACAGGAGACAGACAGCAGGAAGATCCGACGGCAGTCCAGAAAAGGAACGGGAAATGAGACACGGAAGATCCAGGAAAGTCACTAAGTGGAGCAAACGATGCAGGCACAAGTCCAAGGATATGTCCAGAGAAACCGACCCATCTGGGCCAGAACAGGAGACATCGCCGGGCAGCGGCGGCCGAAAGGAATCGGGAGAGTCATGAAGGTCCGGCCAAACAAAATCCAGCTCCCGGGCCCGAGAAAAAGGAGAGAGCGCAGGAGGAGGAGGCGCCATTAAGTCCCACACATCCGCAGACGCGGTCGTGACCGGAGCCAATTCCGCCAGGATAATTCCAGCCGCACCCCGCAGCGGCGAAGTCGCAGTCAGCCGTGGGGGCCCCAGAGGCCCATCGTGAGGAATCACCTCCGAAGCCATAACAGGCGCGGTTGTACAGAGGCGCCAGGAGAGCAAGGCGTCCAGGATCACATTAAGTGTAGAAAAACCTTTACAGTGTCCGGCACCCGGGTCATGCGGCGGGCCCCCAGCGCTCGCCCAGGCCCGGCCAGGACACCCGGGGCCGGTCGCCATTTTGAGAGTCCAACAAGGCCGCTCGGTCGATAAACTCCGCCGGGGCGGCAGCAAGGCAAGTGAAGTCCCGCCGACCGGCAACAGAGCACCCCAGGCAGGAAGGAGGGCCACCAGAAGAAAGGGGTGCGCCGGCCGCCCAACGCCGCCGGTCCCGTTCTCCGAGCCCGGGCGGTAAAATCAAAATGGCCGGACCGGAGAACAATGGGAGAGCAAGCCGGACACACAAGGAGCTCCGACAACGGAAGGCAGCGCCTCCAACATAGGTCTCCCTCCAACGGGATGCGGCCAGGAAGGACCTCCGGCCCACACGAACAACGGCCTTCCGACCACCTCCACAGCGCCCCGAAGGGGAGATCCGCAGGCTCTGTCCGGCCCGGGAGCCGGGAAGAAGATCCAGGCCAGTCCGCCCTCCACTCCCCAAGACAATCGGGGAGGCACTGCACCGGAACCACAGCAGCCAGGACAACCGGAGCAAGAGGTAAGTGCCTGCAGAGCGTTGTAGCACCAGCACACAGCAAAAGGGGCTTCCCGGGGCAGGATAAAAACAGGATAAATGTGAAAACACAGGCGGGCGAACGGAGCCGAGCTAAAGCGCGGCCATCACGGTCGCGAGCTAGGCTCCTCCCCCCTACTGAGGCGTTCTTGGGAATTCAGCATTCGGTCTCACTTGGATTCTGACTGGCTCTACTCCTTTGATCAATCCGATTTCCTCCCCTGTAAAGTCCCAAACCTCCGGAGAGACCGAGTCTCTCAAATCCCAGGGGAGTTCCTCCACTGTTATAGCGGGGTACAATTCAATGCATACATGCGTATTTGCAACCTTAAAGTCTGCATCGTCATCGTTTGTCTGTAACTCAACTCCCTTTGGGGTACAATAGATGGTGCAATTGAGTTTACACAAAAGGTCTCTTCCCTGATGTGAGTTTTCAATCCGATCACCCTCTTTTCGTCTAAATCTTGATCTGAATATTGTAACCGGTGGCCACTCTGCAGTGCTTTTGTTTTTGTCAAGTCTACCGAATACTTATTTGCCAATTCAGAGAGTTTCTCATGAGCTGTCCTAGCCCTCCGTGTAACATCCTTCGCCACAAACAATAGCTCATCGGGTTCGTAAAGCTCGATCCTTTCTATTGGCAATGTACCTTCCACTATCTCCTCCACTTCTGTCTTTAATCTCAGCACGTCTAACCTTCTTGCTTTGATCGCAGCCTTCAATGTACCTTGACTAGCAGTTCCATTTGAGTTCCTCCCGCTACTGTCCTGACATTCTCGTCTGTTTTCTTCAGGTGTGTTAGGGGGAACCCTCCTGTTCTCCCAGTCTTCTCGAACCCACTCCTGTCTACTGTCGTTAGAGGTGTGGTGGGACGCCCCCCTATTCCCCACCCCTTCTCGTTCCCATTCCTGCCGGCTTTCACTAGGCACGCAGTGAGACCCCATCCTATTTTCCTGACTCTCTGACCCAAAGACATTCCTCGATCTATCACTCTGAGTGTCCACAATGGTTTCCCATGTCCTCAAGTCTGGCCTCAATTCTCTCATCGACCTCGGCCTCGGTCCCCCTCAGATCCATTGGTCCCCTCCAACCCATCTGCTCTTCTGAGGAGTCTGCCGATGCCGCTAAAGGAGTGCTTCTTTCTACAGGTTTTGGCATCTGTCTCCACCCTTCCATCCCATTACTCCTGTCTTCGCTGGCACACCTCTCACTCCTCATTTGCAGCGGACTCTTGCCTTGTTTCTGTTCTGGGTTGTACACTGATACCATGGGACCTATGGTAACTGGTACCGTAAGAGCATCTGGCAATTTCTGTGAGTGGACACCCTCTTCCACCCGGACTTTCTGTACTGTGAACCTTCCCACTACTCTCGTCACTGGGGAAGGTGGAGGTGCCTTTTCTCCCTCGGCCTGGCAAAACTTTTCCTCTGAGGTACTCAAACCACTCACCGTTTGAACCCCACCATCCCCTCCTGAAACTTCCCAGTCCTTGGCAGATGTTGGCGTGCCCCCCAACACGGGATTGTATGGAGGTGGTATTTCTGACAACAGCCTCTCTATCAGGCTATCGTCTGTCTCACTGTCCTCATCCTCCGTACTTTTCCTCTGTGCATCGCCTGTATTTTCCAGCAGCGGGTACAACCTATCCCCTTCAATGGTCTGTACCCTCCATCTCTTGGCCAGGGCATCCCATCTTGCATCTTGGACCGCCCTAACTGATCGTTTCACTCTTTCCTGTCTCCTATCTCTGTTCCGCTCATGGGCTGCCCTGATCCATGCATTTAGTGCTTCAAACTGTGTTGGTCTGGGCTAGGGTCGCAACGCAGCCATAATCGCTTTCAACTGATACAACACCTCTAGTCTAAACGTACATATTTAGGAAACGTCAGTTCTTCGTTTCCGTCCGTCATCTTACACCAAGTACCAAGCCACAATATGGTGTGTAACCCAACATTCGTTGCCATATAATAAGCTGGAGTATCCTCGGGTGGAGCCTCCTCCCCTTCCCGAGGTTCTATTCTGGTTTCACCCTTGAAACATTTCCGCAATACTTTAAAACATTTCATGATTAAAATCCACAACGTTTTCCTTGTTTACTGCACTGTTTACTGCACTCGTTTACTTCCTGATGACAATCCACCAATCTCAGCGCGGCTTCTCGCTAACCGCCCTATCTCAGCGCGGCTCCACGCTAGCCGACCAATCCCAGCGCGGCTCTTTCTGACGTCACTCGCCTCCGTTTCGCAGCAGTTCCCCTCCTCTCTCTGTTCTTCTCGCGGTCTCGCATGCGTCCCACTCATACACTGGAAATGATTACTTCCGACCAAGCAACCACTTCCCTGACTGTACGGCCACAGTCTAACTGTAATTGTCACCAAACTGGCAAATGTCTGTCCGCGAACGACCAGACAATCGCCTCACTGATAGGTTACAAACTCACGGCAACTTCCGACCAGCGTCCGTTACCCACACACTCACACATCCGTTCCCCCTATCTCGGTCCTGCGGGCGATCAATGGTACCTCATGACCCCCTTAACCCTGGTCGACAATTACTATGGGTGTTCGATACACCCGGACCACTTAGACTCCCCTTGAGCCCAGGATTTTCACTGGTTGCGCGCGCTCACAACCTGTTCCTCTTTCGCACTACAGGCACTCAACTCCGCAAGACAATACAACATACAATACAACATAACACCGCAATCTAGCAACGCAAGACCCTTTTCATACTCACTCTCCTTCGACCTGCTGCTTTCTCTGCTGCACTGTCACTCTCCGTCAGTTTCCATGGAGCGCCATCCATCCGCAGTTTTCTGGACTCTCTTCATTGGTTCTCTATGGGCCTCGGGGAATTCTCAACTTACTTCTAGATTACCCTCACTCCAGAAAGTAAACCATCCTCTGCTACCAACTTGAAAGGCGGGATTTTTAGCTCTAGAGTCTGCTTACCATTCTCCAGAATCCCGTCACAGGTCGACTAGACCTTTTTACCTGTCATAGAGTGATTTAGGCAACCTGTTCACAAATATCAAATTAATTCCATTCGTTCCCAAATGCTTTTCCCCAAAGAACCACTGACCAAACTAAGTTTGAAGGTTTATTACATAACCAAAAATAACTGCAGGTACAAACACCTCAGCAGGAGGTTCAGAAGATACACAGGCACTAATACAAACATAATCCTATGGAAAAGTCTCAAGCGACTAATGAACAATACTAGAATCAATTCCAGAATCATCAGACTGAATAGAATGGCTATAACCTGAGTTCTGGTACTCATCGGACTTATAGGCATTAATTCAGATTAGTCTGTCCCTACACTATGCTAAGTGACATCCCTACTCAGCAATAGCCCAACCTAACCAAAAGGTGTCAGCTGTGGTGACTTCTCAAAGAAGCTCGCCCACATTCTCTCTTAACTAGAGACTCCTTCTTCGCAGCTAAGCTCCTTGACCATCCAACCGCTCTCTCTAGCTCCTCAGCCCATCTGCTCTGCCTCCACCCTCGGGGCGCTGACCCTAATACAAAACCCCACAATGCGAACGACACGCCTTCCGGTACGACCCTCTCGAAGGTGTTAACTACAGAATTTTCCAGTATGGCACCGGTCCATTCTTGTTCGTGCAGACGTCCTTGGATTCCAGACTGTTCATTGTTTCTAGTTGCATCTTCAAATTCCTGGTCTACCCCTCCATGTCTGAGTCTAGCATTACTAAATGTCATACACAATGGGCCCTTCTACTCTACAATCTACTTGGTGATGCACCTGCAAAAGAATATACGCAAATAGACTCACAGTCTAATAATGTTGCAACATTTTCTAAAAGCCTCTTTCATAAGCATTTCTACAGTTTAAATGTTAAGCAAGACATTTTCAAATAGGCCTACACCATTTTCTATGAACAAGGCCTCCGCTGGATTTATAGGCCCATCATCGTACATGAGCAGTTCTCTTGGTTCACTAGGCCTCCAATCTTAACAGCAAATACATTTTCTACTTTAAGCTAGTTATCGATTATAAAAGGCACAGTAAATTTCAATAAGCAAATCTAAATGCACAATAGTGTTCGTTTAAACGCACTTCTCATTGGTGAAATATACCATTCTAACGCCATCTCTCAGATAAGTAACAAATGCGGATTTACACTTTGTAACATTGATTCTGCACGTTTTCTGATACCAATTACTCTAATATTCTATCTCATATTGCATTTAAACATGATTAAAAGTCCTCTATACATTCGGGTGCTGACTACTTGTACATATGATGCACCCCTACAATTTTCTCTGCAAATGGCGCTCTTTATTACATTGATATGTGTTGGACTTAATGACCACAATGGAGGGAGAGGTTTGTACCAAGGTCAGTGCGTCCTACTGTACATTTCTTCAAGGGAATGAAATGGACCACATGACTCTGACTCTCTCCATCCAAGCACTGCACCGCTTACAAAGAGACATGCATGAGGAGGGATGTGCCCCTGAACAGGAATGGTTTTTTAGTTGGTTTTCCTGGCTCCCCCAGTGACTGTCTGTAATGTGCACCTCACTATTGCCATTTCTTATTGCTATTTTCGTGTGGTTCCCTGCAATAGAGGGTTTCCTGCTGTAAAAACGCAGTCCTCAAATTTGGTAGACTGCAAGTAACTAGGAAAATAGTAATAGTCAAAACTGAAGAACAAGTCCCCAATTATGTGACTGTCATGAAGTATGGGTTAGATAATGTAATTGAAGATTTAACTAGAGGGTATATGTTAATATTGACAAAATTCGGTGGCAGTGTTTAGAATGATAAATTCATACGCAAGAACGAAATTGTATCTCTGTTATGGAATTAACCCGTAATTAACTCTCCATCCAACCCCATTCAGAAATACTTGGTCAGGTAGATGCTGACACCTAAGCCTGAGGTTACTGATTGATATGTCACAGGTGGGGTGGCACGTAGCTGGCAGAAAGATGCTTGAACAGGAAACACAGGTCAATCCCTTAGATAAGTGCAACAAAACCACAATGGTCCAGGGAGATTTTTGCCAATAAAGCACATATGGCTAGAGGGGACTGTGCATTCCCCAAAACACTATAAAGTCAGATGCCACATGAAGTTAGCAACACACAACCAATCAGGACACAGCACACACATTACATGCAGTGATGAATCGCTCCTCATGCCGGACATCTGGATACTTTACCCACTGGCCCCCATCGTGTCTATGCAAGGCAGATGCCACCCAATGTTTAATGGTGCAGTCTATAGGTAACATTTAACTTTCCATGCCATGGGTGTATTTAGGGCACCATGTGCTGTGGCCCTGTGGATGTGTAGGAAAGTTAAATGGGCCTGTTAGCTGCCAGCTAGTTTAATATGTTTTAGGGATCCGAGCACTTGCAATGGGGCTCAGTTCAATAAAACAGCAGCTTCAGTGCACAGAAAAATGGGACTATAATTGTAAAAGCGCCACTTCCTCATAGGTCCTGCTTAGAGATCCACACCTGCGTGGTGTGGACCACCATGCTGTAAAGGGAGCCATCAATAGCTCATTTCACGCACTGAAAGTTCGCAGAGCCGGTGAATTGTTTAAAGAAGCTGCTTGGCAAACATTTTTGCATTACGAATATATAAACTCTTAAAATGGGACTTTGTTTTCTCCCCCCAAAAAAAATTGCCCCAATGTGGGTAATTCTGAATTTTTTCTGCCTGTGTCCGCCTTGCCTTACTTGATGGCAGGAAAAAAAGTGAAGTCTGCCACACCCTCAAAAGTGAACGACGAATGTCACTGCAATCTTGTGGTGTCTTTGTGGACTGACTGCCAGGTCAGAGGCTTCCACAAGTAGAGTCAGCAGAGGTTCTGCCTGTATACATTTTGCGCTTTCACGGACCCCGAATGGAGTGTGGGCCAGTGAATGTGGTTGGCGAAAGTACTGCTAATTTATGGTAGTGTTCCTGCCAACTCTAGATAAGGTTCCAAGTTAGTGTTCAGAATCTCTTGCAACCAGCTGTGTATCTACTCACTGTGCCCTTCCTGACGAGAAATCCTTTTCAATAATATTCTCTGCATTTACCAAATGTTAATTGACAAGTGGTAGACCTAAGATAACGGGCACTAAACAGAACCTGCATTTCAAGAAGGATTTTAGCCCACTTTCAAAGACTCTATTCTACTGCTTTGACGATTAAATAGGCCACAGTGTGTTCCATGAGCCATGCACTCTTAACTATCTCTTCTCTTCAAAATAGAAAGATTGATTTGACTTTTTCCTTTGCTCTGAGAGACAAGGTGGAGGAGAATAAAACTTCTCGCTTATCACATTTCCCACTGGGCCATCATTCCAATGAAAGAAACTTACAGCAGTTCAGAACGGGCTCCAATGAAAGAAAGATGTCTTTTTCTTCAATAATACAATTCCAGATGGAAATGGGGCCATTTCGTCTGCAGTGGAAAAGAGAGAGTGTGGGTCAGTTGGCTCAATTATTTGATGAAAGTCATTTCCTGATTTTGGATGCTGGAAATTATGTACAATTTTTGCAATTGAAGAAAGCTGAGGTCTATTTTAACTGTTCACGATAGTTCTTATTTTGAAAGTAAAAGTATGCCATTTGCTTGATCTAAATGTTCTGCATCAGAGAGGTACACTTAGATATGATCACCTGGGAGTAGATAATCTTCAGGTTAGGTTGAGGAGTGAGAATTTATAAAGGAACTTGTAAGGCTAAACAACAATAAGAAATTAGAACAATGCATCATGACAATGAAAACGGCTAACTTGACACAAACTATATATTTCATTGGGTTGGGATAAGGGCATCTGAATATGAATCTCTCTTGCCATCCACAGGTTTGTTAGTCACCAGCTTTAAGAAAGTCACGAACTATCGAACATGTCTGGTCTAAGCTACAAATATTTTATAATTTTTTTTGTAACTTTTTCACTCCAGTATTATTAGTGGCTAACCCAATGCAACATTGCATGGATCATTGTTTTTTGATTTGGGGCCATATATTAAAACATTACTTGATGTATGTATCGTTAAAAACTGCTCCTATTCTCTGTTTTAGAATGTTGTTCACCTTCAAATGCTACTCGCGCAGCTAGGCTTAAGTTTTTTTCACCAGCACAATCTACCATTTCCACGAAAAATGGTCACCACCACTATCTTTCCATGTCAACAGGATCCTAGCCCAAGAAAGCACAGATAGTTGAGTGAGAAAGCACCAACAAGAACATAATCTCCCATAGCATCATAGGGTCTAGTGTTTGTGAGGAAAATATTTTAATTTTCATTAAACAAATCTTCTTTCCAATATGTTTAGAGCTACTGGTCTAATAAGTGAAATGGCATGCACTTTTTAAATTTTTTTTTATTATTGTTGCTAGCACATGGTACACAGTAACGGTGACTCATTCTTCAAAGCAGCGTCAACATTCAGCTGCCTGCAAACAAATAGAGCAACTTTTTGTATTTTACCCCCCCAACTTTAAACTTGCTACTTCAAGGGTCAAAGTTCACGATCCGTGTCAAAAATCCAATGCAACAAATGGCGTGTCTAGAAGCATCCAACAGCATTGTATGCGGTCATTGATAATAACAATCTCGCCTGTACTTACAGTTCCCAGGGCCTCGTGTCGTGCGCTGCTTCTGATCCCTACTCCTCGCTCCCACCCACTACTCTATATCCACCTCATCTCCTGAGCTGTCCCCATCTTCCTCTTCAGGCAGAGGCTCGCAAATGTCCCCTCTGTAAGTGTTCCAGGGTGTCCAAATTTTGTTCCATTTGCGTGGATTAAGTCTCTGTTGGTACACCGCCCTCTCTGTCACCATAAGCATGTCCATGTTTCTGCACCACTGCGCCAGTGTCGGTGTCTCCAGTGCCCCCCATTTACTTGCGATATCCCGCTTTGCCAGCATCACACCAATGATCACCCATCGTTTCGCATGCAGTGACATGTCTGTTGGGCCCCATACATTCAATAGGCATACCCTAGGGTCAGGCGTGAACGGGTTCTGGAGGGTCTGGCTTATCGTGCGTATTACACGCCTCCAGTATTCTTGTATATTAGGACAGGTCCATACAGTGTGGAACAGTGTACCCTCCTCCCCACAATTCCTCAGGCAATATGGGTGTTCTGCCCTGTGTATTTTATATAGTGTCGTGCGGGTGTAGTAAACCCTATGCAATACTTTAAATTGGACCAATCTGAATCGGGTGGAAATACCTGCCTCCCTGGGCGATGCCAGAGCTGCATTCCAGTCTGCCTCATCCAGGTCCCCTATCTCGTCCTCCCAATATTCCTTCAGCTTCCCTAGTGGATCCGGTAGGTTGTTCAGTAGTTTACGGTAAGTGAGGGAGGTTGCACTTGACTCCATATAGTCCGTAAGCAGTCGGTCCTCTAGCGGAGCCGACTCCGGAATTGTCACACCCGGCTCCAACACAGACATGAGTGCGTGCCTAATTTGTATGTATCTGTATGTTTCAGTCAGCCCAAGGTCGTACTGCTCCCTCAGGGTCGCAAAGGAGAGCATGCCCTCTCTTGTCCAGAGATCGCCCACCGTGGAGATTCCGATGTTATCCCATTGATCAAACCCTTTAGAACTGCGCAGGTTACCGAGGGCCTTGGCATCCCATAGTGGTGTGAGTTTAGTGATCACTCCCTCCCATGCCAGCCGCCTCTGAGCTTTGTGCCATATAGAGACAGTGTGTTTGGTAGGTCCTTCCAGCTTCCTCACCATTCCTTTGTTGTAGAGTGGGGCCAGGAGGGTGGTCGTGCCCAGTTGGCGTCTATCCGCCATGTAAGCCGGGTCGTCCTGTGCACTATGGATCCACTGGTTGATCACCTTAAGGTGAGCTGCCCAATAGTACAATTCAAGGTTGGGGAGGGCTATCCCCCCACTGTACCAGTCTCTAGTTAATTTCAACTGCGCTACCCTGGCCGGTTTGACACCCCACAGGAGGCCTGACAATTGCGCCGACACGTGGCGGAAGAATGATATGGGGACCATCGCCGGCGTATTTTCCAGGACATACAGGAAGCGAGGCAACGCCATCATCTTAAAGAGCGCCGCCCTACCTAGAAGTGTCAAGGGGAGACTCTTCCAGTGGCGCACGTCTGCTCTCAGCCTGTCCAGTTGGGGCTGAAGGTTCAGGTCTAGAAAGGTTGCGTGTTCCCTTGTAATTTGAATCCCTAGGTACTTGAAGGAAACGGGTTCTATGAGCAATTGGCAATCCGTAGGTAGGACCGGAAGGTCGCCCTGCACCATATAAATTATGGACTTGGACCAGTTAAGTTTATAGCCTGAAGCTGCACCGTGTCTCTCGCACAGTGCCAGTAAGACCGGGATACCGCTTGTGAGGTCCGTGAGGTATACGAGCATGTCGTCGGCATACAGGGAAACCCTATCCTCCCATCCACCCCCCCACTGTATGCCTTTCAGCAGCTGGGTGGTTCTGATAATCGTGGCCAGGGGTTCCAGCACTAAGGCGAATAACAGCGGTGAGAGCGGGCACCCTTGTCTCGTGCCCCTTGCCAGCGGAAACTCCCTCGAGATATGTCCGTTTGCAGTCGCCCTTGCCACGGGATCGGTGTACAGTAGCCTGACCCACGATATGAATTTCGAGCCAATACCCATGTGTTCCAGGACCGCAAATAGATAGCGCCACTCCACCATGTCAAACGCCATTTTGGCATCCAACGACAGCACCGCTGCCGGCTCCTCCAACCGTGGGGCTCGGGCCAGCACCCCGTGCAGCCGTCGCAAATTCAGCGCCGTGCTCCGGTGTGGCATAAAGCCCGACTGGTCCGGGTGTATCAGGTGCGCCAGATGGGGCAGCAGTCTGGTGGCCAATAGTTTTGCCAAAATTTTACTCTCGGCGTTGAGGAGGGAGATCGGGCGGTATGATCCGCACTCTTCAGGGGGTTTGCCGGGCTTAGGAATTGCGATGATTGTGGCCATGCGCTGATCAGGAGGCAATCGCCCCTGCTCCTGGCACTCCCTGAACACACGGAGCAGTGGTGTGGACAGCGTTTCGGACATGAGTTTGTACCATTCTATCGGCACACCATTGGGGCCCAGCGCTTTCCCTGGGTGTAATGCTGCTATAGCTATCTGTATTTCTTCAGCCGTCAGGTCGGAGTCAAGCTCGTCCCGGTGGTCTTGTGGGAGAGTGCGGGTAGGCACCCCTACGAGAGAGCCCTCCGCCATCCCCCGCGTGACCTCGTACTCAGGGGAGTATACGGAGTGAAAATGGTCTGCCAGGAGTTCTACTATTCGCGCCGGACTGGTATGTATCTCACCACTAGGGTCCTTCAGTTGCAGTATGGCCCTCTGCCCTCCCCGTGTCTTCTCCAACCACGCCAGGAGCCTCCCCGCTTTATCTCCTATGTCATACACCCTACTCGTTGTTGCTGACATACTGTCCATTACCCTGCAGCGCAAATGCTCGGTGTGACGCTGCTGGCACAGTCGGAGCGTGTGTTGGGCAACCTCAGTCGGGTTCCCCTCGTGGTCCCGCGTTGCCTTGTCAAGTTGTTCCTCTAGATCTATCAATTCCTGACGCTGTGTGCGCTTGTGCTGCGTGATGACTGAGATTGCCTGCCCGCGAAGAACCGTCTTGTAGGCCTCCCACAGGGTTGCATGTGACGCTACTGAACCTGCATTTTCAGTGAGGTAAGATCGCGTACCTCTCTTCAAAGCCCTGGCTATGCCTGGTTCCCTGAGGTAACCCGGGTAGATCGGGTAGACTCGTCTATGGGTTCGTTCCTGACTGGACAGAGTCAGCGTCAGCGGGGAGTGATCGGAGACCCCTCGTGGTCTGATCTGAGATTCAGTGAAATTGAGGAGGCCCCCCCCCCAACGTGAGGAAATAGTCAATCCGTGATAGGCTATCGTGGACTGCCGAATAGTATGTGTATTGCCGGTCTTCTGGGTGGAAACGCCTCCATACATCTATTAAACCCTGTGCTTCCAGGAAGTCATGCAATCTGGAGGGCCCCGGTGTTCGTGTACGCACTGGGTGGCGGTCTAGGGAGTCGTGTGCCACTGCATTGAAATCACCTCCCACAATGAGATCCCCTTCTGGAAGGTCTAGCAAAAACGTCCCCAGTGCTGGGAGGGCTATGGTGTGTAGTGCCGGCGGGATGAACACCGAGACCACGTTGAGCGGCTTTCCCTCCCACTGCCCATGTATCGCCGCAAAGCGCCCCTGAGTGTCAGTTCTAACTGATTGGGTTATGAACCTGGACGAGCGATGCATTAATATCCCTGTGCCCCGGGACCCTCTAGTAAACTCAGAGTGGACAACCATACTGTAGCCTTTCCTATCTAGGGCCCTTGTGGCTGTGCCAGTGAGGTGTGTTTCCTGTAGTAGGACCAGGGCGGGATTCAACCTTTTTATACTCTGTAGGACCAGCCCCCGTTTAATTTTGTCTCCCAGACCCCTCACGTTCCATGACATGAGGCTTAACGGGGATGCCTGCCCCATATTAGTGCCCCCCCCATCATGCTTGAGTGAGCGGAGGGATAATTTGCGCGCGTGGAGGACCAGGAAGCCTGTGAAGTGAGCCTGTGCGCTGTGCCGCGACACTATCAATCTACGCTCGTGTGCCCCATCGTAACTGTCTTGACCCTGTGTACAAACTAAGACCCATAACCACATCCTACCCCCAACTCCCCCCCTCCCTGCCCCCCTGCTCAACTAACTCAAAACTGCCCGCCCCCCCAACTCAGCAGAGTGCCTGACCCCAACCCAAAACATAGTACTTGCTCGCTGGGGTGAAGGACTCTCCGCAGTCAGCGGCCCCCTTCCTCGGCTGCGGAGGCCCCTCCGCCCAGTGTCCAAGGCGGCCATGCCAGTCGTCGTTGTCATCAATTCAGCCAGACATTAGCAGTGACTCACTGTTCTCCGTCGGCGGTCTCTTCATGAAGTTCAGTCAAAGGGGAATGTACCTCCGCATCCTCGTCGTTGGCCTGTGGGCCCTGTCGGGATCCAGCATTACGGTGTTTTGTCTGCCTGTTGGAGCGACGAGGGAGGCCTGCCGTCCTCCACCCCTCTAGCCAGTCCTGCGCCACCTCCGGGGAATCAAAAAACCAAGTTTTGTTGTCCGCCACGACCCGAAGCTTGGCCGGAAAAAGCATTGAATACGGGATTTCCCTGGCTCTCAGTTCCTTTTTTACTTCGAAAAAGGTTCTCCTCCTCCGTGCAACCTCGGCTGTGTAGTCCGGGAAGAAGGCCAGTGTAGCGTTCTGGATCTTAATAGGGGGCGAGTTCCTTGCCGCCTGCAGGATGGCGTCCCGATCCCTGAAATTGAAGAGTCTCGCTATGATCGGTCTGGGGTTAGCGCCCGTCTTATGGCGTCCCCCCGGGACCCGGTGCGCCCTTTCCACTGTGAAGAAGGCGGAAAGTCCTTTGGGCTTTAGGGTCTCCTTGATTAGGGTCTCCACATATAGGTCCATCGCCCTCGTGTCTTCCGATTCCGGCACACCTATTATACGGATGTTGTTCCGCCTCGAGCGCCCTTCCTGGTCATCGAGCTTGTCACGCAGTTCCTTATTTTCTTTTGAGATGCGCTCCATGCTAATCTGCAGCTCCGATACGTCTTCAACCAAGGCTTTGGTCACCACCTCCATAGTATTCACCTTCTCCGTCATCTTATGAAAGTCCGCCCTTATAAGCGTGATTTCGGCTGAGATCGACCCCACCGTGGCTTGCACCAGCGTGAGGGCCCGCATGACGTCGTCTATAGTCGCCTTTTTGCCACCGGACGCGTCAGCAGTCTTGCCCGATTGTGATTTGGCGTCCGGTGAGGGAGAGCCAGGCTTGTCGTATGCAAACCGGTCCAGGCGCGACTGCGCCGCCACGTTTTTCGGCCCCTTGCCGGCCATCA
Source organism: Lissotriton helveticus (assembly GCF_964261635.1). Taxonomy (NCBI): domain Eukaryota; kingdom Metazoa; phylum Chordata; class Amphibia; order Caudata; family Salamandridae; genus Lissotriton; species Lissotriton helveticus. The sequence goes on along the minus strand of NC_136071.1, from coordinate 629,674,774 downwards.
CGGCTGCGGGTCTCGCCAAAGGTGAATGTAGCCGGTAACCGCTGATCCGGTCCAACTATTTGTTCGCGTTTACACCCGGTTCCTCTGGGGTCGCTCCAATCGTCCCTTCCCCAGACCGCTGCCGGGCACAGTCCAAGGGCCCACGCTGCGTCCCGAGGTCCGGTGTGTCCCCTGAGAGTTGTTTGTGGCTCTTGCGGCCAGCGACGACAGCAGGTATCACAGGGTCCCCGTAGTCTGGTGATGCTCTTACAATGTCAGTAGGGTGAGGTTGCCAGCCGAGACTCAGACCCTCGCGTGGGGCAGTCGATAGTCTATTTCCACCCTGGAAGAGCGTCAGCTGCTCCCCTCCAGTCCCACGTGTGCCGCCCTTGTCTTGCGGCCGTCGGATTTACCGCCTGATACCCCTGGTGGTAATGTGGGGCCCGTGACACCGTCGGGTGAACTTGTCCGGAGTTAGGGTGAGTGTCCCGCGTGGAAGCACTTCTGCTCTCGGAGTCCGCACTGGGAGGAGGCGCAATCAGGTCTATTATTCGCCCGGGCTCCCCGCCTCTCCGTGCGCCCTTGTTCAGCGGGGGGGCCCAGGAGCTACACTGCGGTCACTTAGGCAGCGCGAGTTCCTCCGCCGCCTGTCCCAGTGCTCTGGCTGCCGCGCCGAGTCTGCAGCGGCTGAAGCAGGGCTTTATGGTGACTCAAGATGGCGGTCACCAGTCCCGATGTCGCCGCACTGAGCGCCGGTCTCCGTCCCTGCCGGCCGTCCGGGTCGTTCTCCTCCTCACCTCATACGGGCACTCAGGCACGCACCCCGGGCTCCTGAAGTCCGGCAGCAATGGCTGGAAGCTCCGGTTTTCTCTCCGCCGTCGCTGGCCGCGGCCGGGCACTTCCGGTGGTTCTCTGCCCGGGACAGTCCGCTTCCTGCCAGGTCGGCAGCGCAATCTGCTCCCCGGCCCGGATGTCGGACACAGGCCCACACGGGGCACGGTCAAAACTGCTCTTCCCGACCTCAGATTGAGGTCCCGCTGGTCTGATTCACTGCCGCCCGGTCCTGGGCTTCGGTGCCTTCCCGCCTGGGAAAGTCTGTTAAAGGATAAATGGTCGGATTTCTCTGGGAGCCGCTTCAGTCACGGAGCTCTCCTCCTAAGCTGCCGCCATCGCCGGCTGCTGGCCACGCCCCCCATGGCATGCACTTTTGAAGTGCTCTCATTCACATTTAGTAAGGAGGTCTGTGCGGTCCACTTTGTGTTACTTAGTGGAGTGGCAAATAATATAGGGGCTCATTAGGATAGCGGTTTTTCCGCATCCTCTGGGCCGGCGGAATCCACCGCCGGCCCGGAGGATGCGGAAAAACCGCAGCGGACCAACCAGAGACCCACCGCCACATTAGGATGGCTGGTGGGTCCTGTTTTCCGTCCGCAGCTTTTCCGCCGCGGTTGGCTTACAACCGCGGCGGAAAAGCTGTAATATGGTGACGGTGTCTCTCAGACACCGTCCACCATATTAGGATGCACAGAAAGAAATGCTTTTACACGGCGGATATTCCGCCGTGTAAAAGCATACGGTGCTTCACTGCGGGGGCCCGTTGCGGGCCCCCTGGGTAAAGGGGGCTGGGGGGTGCACATGGGGGGTACCTATGGTACCCCCCTGCATATGTATGCAGCAATCGGCAGGCACCGCGCGGTGCCTGCTGCTTGCTGCATACATATGCAATGTATGCTTTTTTAACATTGCGGCGGGTGCAGCTTGAAGCTGCACCCGCCGCAATGTTAAATATCCAGGATGTGACCGCCAGGGTGGCGGTCACATCCTAATTTGCACGGAGGGACCGCCGCAGCCCATGCGGACGGTCCCTCCTACTCTAGGGTGGCGGACGGACGCAAGTCCGTCCGCCATCCTAATGAGCCCCATAGTCTGTATAGGCAAATGTGTATTTATTTTAGTCCAAATGTTATGAGTTTTATACCTCTGGCACGTGCCTTTAGATTTGACTAAACTATTATATATATGATATACTTACTTTTATGGACTTTCAACCAGGCCTCTGCTTCTATTGGTCTGTTTTTGTGTCAATCACATTTTTCTTCTGCCCACTATAATATACGGCATGGTGCAGTCAGCCGGCCGACTTCAGTCATTAGCTCACTTCACTGTGAGTGAGTGATGGAATTCTTCTCTTTCACTGGGAGCACATCCTCACACAAAGTAGTTCCAATCGTTGTCAGCAAACTCCATGGTAATGTGCTTTTTGATATCAAAAACATATTTTTGCTTTAATTCAATTGTTTTTAGTTCCAGTTACAGCTGCTCCCTCAACAATAAAGCTCTACAAAAACATTGAATAACAATACAAGCTTTGACAAAACAAAAATGGTAGCAGCTAATGGCAGATCTACTGGCTTTGCCAATGCTTGTCAAATTTTGTGTAGGACTTTTTTTTACTGAATGTTTGGTTAGAGATGTTTCATTAGCTACTTCCAAGTTGATTTTAAATATTTTGTGCCCACATCAACATCTTTCTTTGTTTTGAAATGCCAGTAATTTCCATTAACCCTGTCCGTGCTCATAACGGCTCCATGCCGTCGCGCCACTAATTCCCCGCCTGTGCGGGCGAATTAGTGAGTGGGCGGGGTCATGACGGCTCCATTCCCTCATGAGCACACGCCGCCGTGACTCATGACGTAGTAGAGCCGTCATAAGTAAGGGAACGCCACACCCACCCCCTAGCCCCGCCCGCACCACGGCCAAAGTCGCACCACGGAGAAAAGGTTAACCGCATGCGCGCTAGCGGTTTTCCCGCTGCACGCTGCGATTTGAAAAAACCCGCGTTACATGACGAGCTCAGCTCGTCATCAGCGTAGGGCACGTTACGCTCATGACGAGCTGAGCTCGTCATGAGCGCCGAAGGGGTTAAGGATTCCTAAATATTAAGGGCCAGGTGTACAAACATCTTTGACAGTCGCAAACCCTCTGATTTTCTAACTCAGAGAGATTGCGAGCACTAAAAATTCACTTTTGGATTTACTAAACCAATTTACTGATTTGGAAAAGTTTGATAAATCGGTTTAGAAATGGATTAAGAATCACAGTTTGAAAGGCGTGTCTCACGAACGCCCTTTCCAAATTCTGATTTGAGCCTTGCTGTATCAATGGTTTACAGCTGTAATTCCATTTGCAAATCATTGAAAATTTACCAATTCCCGACTTGGGATAGTAACTGATTTGCAAAAGAGGACGGATTCCCTTTGGATCTCTTCCCCTTTGGGAATCAGGATGGCAGCTACGTGGGTAGTAGCCTGCTCTCACTAAAGTTATTCAAAATTGAAAAGTTTTTTTTTTTATAGCAGCCCTCTCTTTCTTTAAGGACATCGGCCTGATTTAAGAAAAAAACATCTTTCAATTTTGAAATGCAAACTCAGGCATGGTTGTCTGCTGAACCTTGCAATCAGTCACCTCTGTCTTTGTAACCAATGGGAGTGTGTAGCAAACAATTTTCATCAGGCAAATATTTCTTCAAATGAACTCTGATTCTTTATTTTGTGAATCAAGATGTTACTTCATAGGTCGGTTTGCAAAATAAGTTATTGATCTCCAAATATCATTGTGCAATGTGAGACTGATTTTTGTGACCAGTTCTTTACATCTGACTCTCAATTCATAAAATGAGTTGCACTTCGGTCTACAAATAATTAATTGTATGCCAATGACAACTTGATAATGAATTGCAGCTGTAACCAGATGTAGGCATCAAAATCTCCACTTTGTACAAAGAAAGGTCTGCAAATTAAGGTGCAAAAAGAAACCTTCTAGCGTGCACATTAACCTTAGTTTCATTCTTTTCATATTACTTACTTTTTCTCCTGGTAGGTCAGCTAACCTCAACATTAGGCTTGCAGCTCGTGATTTTGGAACAAAGGGAGTCACACCCAACTCGAGTGAAGATGACACTCTTCAGATCAGTGATCTTAATCTCGGTTGTTTATGATTTGCAGTTCTTTCAGGGGAATTTGTTTAATTGCGTAGCTAGTCTCCTTCCAATCTAACTGCTATCCTCTCATAGCCATATGAGGCTGAAAGTTTGCCACTTATTGATTTCAATGAAGCAGAGATACAAAAAAGCCTTTGTTAGACTTGATATTTTTTGGCGTATTTCCCCTGTCTTTTTGCCCTCATGACCTCCTGGTTTTTACTCTGTTTTTGTTGGTTTAGTGTCTCTGTGCACTTTCTCACTGCTGTTCAGTGTGAAAGTGCAAGTGCTCCTGTTGTAAATTGTATTATGGATTGGTATTTCCATGATTGGAATATTGGATTTACTGGTTAAGTCCCTAGTAAAGTGCACTGAGAGTGCCAGGGCCTGTAAATCCAATGCTAATGTGGGCTTGCAGCACTGGTTGTGCCACCCACAGAAGTAGCCGGTAAAAAGGGAACTCAGACCTGCCACCGCAGAGTCTGCACGCAGTTTGTAACTGCCATGTCGACCTGGAAAGTGCACCCACTTGCCAGGCCCTAAACCTTTCCTTTTCTACATGTTAGTCACCCCTAAGGTAGGCCCAAGGTACCCCTGTGGGCTGGGTGCAGTGGATGTGAAAGGTAGGGCATGCCCTGGTGTGTGTGGCATGTCCTGACAGTGAATTACTGGCAATTTTGTTTTTCACTATTGCAAGGCTACGTGTTCCCCATAGGACAGAACCGGGAGTTTGTTTATAACAGCTTATAAATATAACTGGCCCTGGGAACTAGGTAGAAAAATAAAGTTTAGTATGCCTGAATTCAGAATCTAAAGATGCATCTTTTAGTGAAGGTGATTTTTACATTCTGGGTTTGAAAATACCTCTTTTAGAAAGTAGGTATTTTCTTGCTCAACCATCCAGCAGGACTCGGCTGGGTTTTGTGGATTGACTGTCTGGGTTTTGGATGACAGGGGTTGGGGAGCAGCAGTGGCTCCGGATAGTCTAGGTGGGTCAGGAAAGGGCTGAATAGATCTTGGCTGCATTTAAAGTCGGGGGAGCAGATTTCCTTGCACCTGAAAGGGCCTGGTCAGCCTCCGACAATGCCGTCTCCACCTCCTGCCAGGAAGCCACACCAGGGAAGGCAGAACTGGTTCTGGCTGGGCACAGACACTCTCTGCCTGAGAGGACAAAGGATTTTGGGCTATAACAAGTGGGGCCCAAACCCCTGAACTTTAGAACTCTTTTGGACCAAGAAGACTGCCAAGAAGAAGAGCTGGAGAAGCTGTGAGGATGAATTACCACTTTGCTGAGTGCTGTGATGTGTTGGCCTGCAGTGGCTGCCTCTGTCTTGGGCAGTTAAAGGACTGGACTGAACTTTCTGGAATCTACTTTTGTGAGTTTCTCCAAGGGGTTGAGGTAGAGCTTGCTCCCTGTTCAAGAAGTCTCAGGAAGAGCAAAGACGTCAAGTTCTTCTGCCTCAGCACTGGGGACTGTGTGTTTTGTGCTGGAACAGAAGAAAAAGCAACCTGATGCCATCTACAATGCTGCTGCCGACTCCGTGTCCTGAAGGCACCGCAGAGGGCACCTCCACAATGCCGCACCGTGACCCTGGTCTCACCGACAATGCCTCAGGACACCACCACCGAGCTGTGGCTCGCACTGCGACCTGTGGGCACCACACTCCGCAACGCCTTGCTTCACGACACCACCTTGGTATCCCCAGTGCCACCGCTCCATGCCGAATTCGAAGCCGCTGCTTGCACCGTGGTTGGAGGGTACCGCTCGTAAAGTTATACGATGCACCGCCCTCATCCCGCACCACAGCCTTGCCCTACCGACGCCGGTGCCATCGACTCCAGTTCATCAGCTGACAACAGTGCTTCAGCAATTACAACAACCCTGCCTGCACCGTGACCTGCCAGTACCGCGACGAGCACTGCATCACTTCGCACTGCATCCTGAGGGCATTGCACGCCTCACCGCGGCACTTCACACCACAGCAGCTGACACCTGCCGACACCTGCGCTCCTTAATTCAACCGTGAGTAGTTCGATCTTCAACGTGTGTGACTTCAAGGGCCCGACGACTCCTGCACCGACCTCTGGATTCGACGCCTGTGGATGCCGTGCTTTTGGAAGCTCAACGAGGGGTCGATGACGCCCTGCATTTCTGTTTTGGGGGTCTTCCCATTACCGTAGCATGCCAGCAATGCAGCGGTCAGCCAGAACTGTTTGGATTTGTGTGTTCACGATGCCCTGATAGCCCCAGAGGGAGCTATCGACTTCAAGGAACTGTTTTTCAAGGTTATATTGATAACTGAAGATTTCTAAGTACTGTATTGTGGAGTTTTATCGTTTTTGGTCTTGTCTTGAGTATATAAAAATATTGGATATTTCTCTAAACTGGTGTGGTGTCCTTTTGTAGTGCTTACACTGTATTACTGTTGGTTATGTGCAAATGCTTTACACACTGCCTCTAGAATAAGCCTGACTGCTCGTGCCAAGCTACCAAGGGGTGAGCAGGGGTTATTTTAGGAGTGTAACTCCCTTATCCTGACTAGGAAGAAGGGTCCCTATTTAGACAAAGGTACCTACCTCTGCCAACTGGAGACCCCCATTTCTAACACCCTTGTAACCTAAAGTTGCCTATATCATATTAAGTGCTGTGGTAAATGTATGTTATTTGGTATTTTATCAACTTTAATAGATGAAATACACTTTTTTAACATTGTCTTCCATGTGATGGAAGTCTTTTGATTCATATTTTAATTTTCACAACATTATTTTCTGTTTTGATTTTGTGGACTTCCTTCATCTCTTCTTGGAACTTGTAGTCTGAGTTTCTCATTTCTGTTGTCTGGTTTAGGCAAGATTACTTCAAGCTTATTTTATAGGAGTTTAGAGGTGGCGGAGGTGTTTAGGCTTAGTTTTGCTACTATTTGTAATCGAATATTGTTTTAGAGTACTTTTATTTACTGTAGTATTCCTTCCTTGTTTAGTTTACCCTTTTGTGGCAGGCCTTATTATGATCTGTAATATTTAATTGTATTTTATATGTGTGTTCTATGTGTTTAAGATTATTTTTCATAATTATTTTACTGTGCTTTTGTTTGTGCTGGGATTGTAGCTCTTATTGGGTGGACTTATATTTGTTTTTTATTCATGGACAAAGATGTTTTAACCCAAACTTTTAAAAAAAGAAACTTTTTACTTTATTTTTGTTTTTTCTGAATTGTTTATTTCATTTTAACAAATGTTTTAGATTAATATATGGTTTCTTTGAATTGTTGGACTTCTATGATTTCTTTATATTTGATCTATATTTTTTACATGATTTTTATGTCATTAGTATATATTTGAAGGTGGTATTTGTTTAGTTAAAGTAATATTGGGTATTTTGTATTGTATAATTAAAATTCTTTAAAATATGTATTATAGTAAAGTTTAATTATCAATATGAGTTTTGTCTAATCAATTATTGTTTTAATTCAGATTGGTATTTTAAATTTGCTTTAAGAATATTTTGAAATAAATGTTCATAAATTACGAATGTGTCTAATTTAGGCATGTAAAATGTTGTTGTAATGTAATGTTTTTTTTACAGCAGGGTTCTTGCTATTGGGCCTGGATATTGTTTGCCTGGGTTAGTAGTGCAGAGTCTTACTTTGAATGCTAGGAGTTCATGTATGTGTTTAGTTTGTTTTGTGACTTTTGGTTTCAGTAGGGTTAGGGATTGTTGCATTCTTAGCTCCTGGTAGCTTTTGTACTTTTTAAGTATTTCTAGGAATTGGTTGAGTGTAGGGTGGATTCTTCCAAGTGTTCCTAAGAAGAAATTGTACCACCTACCCACTGTGTTATTTGTCTTTGCTTCTTGGAACATGGTGCTGTCATAAACAATTGGCCGTGGAATGTGATACTTGGTTTGGCATCGGTGACCTTATCCGTGCTGGCGATCAAGCCAAGTATCCTCAAAATAATCCATTATTGGAGCTAGGTTTATACATGCAGTTGATAATAGGGGGATTCAAGTGGCATGTCATAATGTTTAGTAACTTCTGTTAAAGGTTCGCCCGGTAAAGCTATTAGCTTTTCTATTTTGTGTGCAAATTCTAGGTTGGTTACGAATTATCTAGATAGGGTGGATTTTTAGAGGTGTCTCTATATGCTCTGGTTGAATTGATAGTAGCATCCCTGAATAGCAGTACATGGATAGATTTCCAGTAAGGTGAAAATCTTTGCTTGTTGAAAATCTACAATGATTTTTGTGGGTTATAGTCATTAGCGTGTTGTTTTATATGTTTATTATTTCATCGTCAGTTGCCCTTTGTTTGTTAGGTAAACATGCATTCACTAATGGGATGTTTGTATTTTGATACTGACCATGTATTTTGTATACTTGACTTAATGGTGGCGGTCATGACTTAAAAATGCCATCCTTTTTCAATTTGTTACATTGAGTTAAGGTTAGTAAATTGTCACTGAAAGCATACATTGTTGTTTTTATTGTCTTTTAGGTTGATATATAATAAAATGATGTCTTTTTTATGTGTTGGGGTATATCAATAACTGTGTTTTTCCTGTTGTTTTTAGTGCTTTGGCAAATAATTATTTTAGAGTTGGCATGCCAGTGAGTTTAAGTAGTACTCCTGTTGGCTCGTGTGAGCCTGTACTTGCACTGAAAAACATTTCTGACTTCTATTTCAGTAATGTTATGGAGATGTATGATATATCTGCAGGAGGTTTCACTTGCTAACTGCTTACCACACTTTCCACAGATTGATCAAACAGAGCAAAAGTTAAAAGCAAATGAAAATGTTATTACATCCGCTTTAAATATGCCTGCCCTTTATGGATTGGCACAAAATTGACATACCAAATGAAAACTAACCCTTACTAGCTTCTGCCAAATTTTGTGCAGCTTCATCAAGCGGTGCCAAATCTACTGGTAAATTCATATTTTTTGCCACCCCCTTTTTAACTCAGCCATAGCCACAACTGGTGAATCACATTCGAACCAGAATCATAAATCAGTTTTTAACTTCTTTTCAGTGAATTACAAAGTTTTTTCATGATGTATTTATTTTTTACCTAAGCTGTACATAGCCTTCAACTGTACACTTCAACCGTCCATCTATCCTCTTTCTCTGCCACCCCTGAGAAACTAACTTGTGGAGTTCCACAGGGGTCGGCCCTATCACCGCTTCTATTCAACCTTTATATGCAACCTCTGATTTACTCCCTACACAATTACCCCGTCACCATCTTTAATTATGCTGATGATATCCAAATGGTCTTCAATCTTTACCCCACATCGGCATCCATCGCCGATTTTCAATCAACTATGACTTTTATTGGCGAATGGATGAGTCAAAGCCAATTGAAATTGAATCCCAATAAAACGGAGCTGGTCCTAACAGGAGGCCCTCTTAATCCATGGAACTCCAACTTCTGGCCACCGTCTTGGGGCCTTGCTCCTCCCCCCTCAGACTCTGTGAAGAGCTTAGGGGTTATCATCAGCAAAGATCTTTCCCTCACACCCCAGATCAAGGCAGTCACCTTGTCATGTTTTTTCCATCTACGGCGAATTCGAAAGATTTCTAGGTGCCTGACCACCGAGGCTCTGGTCTTAGTCATCATGGCATTGGTCATCGCCCGTCTTGATTATGCCAACGTTCTTTACGTTGGCATCCCCGCTTACCAACTTCGCCAATTACAACTGGTGCAGAATCAAGCGGCAAGACTTGTCTTCGGCCAACCCAGACATCAACATGTCTCCCCCTTATTGAAAACGCTTCATTGGCTGCCAGTGGTGAAACGGGGCATTTTTAAACTTGGCTGTACCACCTTCAAATCATTGACCGGGCTGGGCCCTGCCTTTGTAACATCTAGGCTTCATCGTTACGTTCCGTCTCGTAATCTGCGCTCATCGCATCACAACCTTCTTTCCGTCCCCTCCTTTAAGCGGAAGAAACACGGCAACCTTGGGTTTTCTTTTCTTGCTCCCAAGACTTGGAACTCTCTCCCCTTAGAACTACGGTCAACCTCCTGCTTCACTTCCTTTAGAAAACTATTAAAAACTCATCTGTTCCGCCAAGCATATGATGATGAACTCTGTTCCCCTGCTTTCACCTCCGTTCATCTGTACTAAAGCGCCATGAAACCAGTGGTGACCGAGCGCTCTACAAATAATTTTTACATTACATTACATTACATTACACAGCATGACAGCATATCCCCCACTCATGCGCAAGACGGGTTGGGTTCATGGCCAGGCATGTTTCCTTCAGTGATTGAGCGCCAGGTCAATGCCAGGTTGGCCCTTAATGCCTGGCTTTGGCCACGCCTTTCCTTTTTTTTTAACCCTTTGGATTTGTGAACCCTTTGCAAATTCAGAGCAAGCTTCTCACAGATTTTTGTACCCAAATCGTGCATCGTGACTTGTGAGTCGTGGACACCTAAAATTAGGAACAGGAACCATGGTACAAGCTTTGGGACCGCAGTTACAGGCGGCCATTTTAGGTGCACATGTGATTCCTGTGACAATTAATTTTTTTTTAAACAAATTTAACAAATGAAGCATCCCTCTACTGTGGTCTGGGTATCACCGTCGCCCTACTCTGCACTTACTTGTTTTTTCTTTAAACAAAGTTCTAGCACAGGGACTATGGCGCATGTCCTGAAATGGCTTCTCCAAGTGAACATTTTCTCCAGCTGGAGTCAATCAGATCATTCAGATCCAATGCTTCAGCTCTGTGTCCACAGAACGGAAAGATACACCGGGAACAAAATGCCTTCTTGACCAATCAGATCCCCCTTTTTTTTAAAGTGCAAAACAGAAGAGACATTGAAAAATGTTATCCTTTTAAAGCCCACTCAGTAACCTTTCTAAAAAGATAATATTTCACAACTTCTCAAATTTACATTAAACCAAAAATCTGTTGCAATCTGATTACAATTCTAGTTCCATGCCAAGTTTGGTGAACATCTATTTAGCCAGTTGGGCTGTAGATATCAGAAATTGAGTCTTACAGAAATCAGGAGTTATGACCAAGGAAACAAGAGCTGAGAAAAGGGGGATAGGGTGAAAGTAGGAGATAGACTGGGCCCTGAGACTCAGATGCATGATAGTATTCAAACCTGAATGATTTTTCTTCATAACTCTGTTGAAATGTGTTTGGCCCAAGGACTGTGGCAATGCATTCTAACTTATTTATGGTGTGATAGAGAACAAAGTCATGACAGTGTACCAATAAGGAGATTCTTGAGAGAGCGTGCTTTTTTTAATTTGTGAAAGATTGATTACTTTTGTGTGTTTGTTCCAAAATAACAATAGGCGATGTAAGTGAAATGGGACACTAATGTATGAAGCTTGTCTAGCTCAGAGACGCCTACACCATCTTTACTGCCTTCATTTTTGCTTTATAAATCCAATACCCCGCGTCCATAGCAAACCCAATGTCCCTTTCCTGATAAATGTATGTTTATTTAATATTCTTTTTTGTAGACTCTCTTAGCTCAAAACCTTCTTGGCCCTATTCATAACTTGTTTGAGGCGCATCACCATGTGGACTATTGTCCAGCATATTTCTCTTCAAATTCTTGCCCACATTCCAGGAGTGATCACATTGGAGATTACCTCCTCCTCATATATATATATGAGACCCAATAGGAATATTCAGGGAACATCAGCCCCAACCTGAACCCAAATCAGACAATCTAACCATAGGGAATTCAGATACACTACAAATACTACATAGCCTAGAAAGAACAGAGTAGTCTAATATGACACTTGGTATCGCAAATGACCCCTTAGATCTAGAGAACGTGGAAATCATTAATACTCTGTTGTGGATTGATACAGGTGGGACAGAGACAACTGGATTTAGGGCATCGTCCAGGTCTATTCCTCAACTGCAGAGGGATAACATTGATGTATTCTCTGATGTGGTTGCTAATGACATCTTAAAACTGAACAAATAACCCCAGAAACAGAATAACCTGAGTAGGACACAATGGAATATCCTCACAAACATTTAGAGAGATCAGACTGTAGTTATCAAACCCTCTGACAAGGGATGTAACATAGTCATAATGGACAGGAAAAACTATGTTAAGGGAAGTGAGAAACAATACATTTTACACTAAAACTGACAGAGAGTACTTACACAATGTTATATCCAGTTATAAGGATAGACTATTAACATGGAATGAACAACAACTGCTTAGTTGGGATGAATAACAATTTTTGAAGAATGATGCACCTACCAACCCTACCTTATATCTGCTACCTAAGGTACATAAAGATGCACTGAACCCTCCGGTATAGAATAGTATCTTTGAAAACACGTCGACCTTTGTCGGTCACTTCCTAGCATCCTATGTACACAATTTAAATTCCTACATCAGGGACACTAAGGACTTCATTCAAAAGACCAACAATTTATGTTGGAAAGATGATTGCTGGCTTGTTTGCTTGGATGTTGAGAGCTTTACACGAGTAGCGCTCGAACGTGCCTGCCTGATTGTGCGCAACTGTACCTGCATATATTTATGTTTTTTAACCCTTGTGCCTAAAGCTGCATTTGCTCACTGTTTGGGATCGTTTTGTGTTAAATACGCTCCAAGTTTCCTCAAACCCGGTCTGCTTTCGTGTTATTGCCGCCATTTGCTGTGTTGTTGTTGTTTTGCCCTGAGACCGCCCCCTCCACCACGCACCCGCCTCCCATCGGATCCTCCCTCCCACTTTGTGTTTAGGCTCACCCCTGTCCACCATAGCGCTGTGACCGCCTCGACCTCGTTGAGAACGGTCGCTCCCTCCTACCCTCGCTGAATCCTACCCAGAGCTGCCTGGTATCGTAGACATTGCGCTGCTGAGCCTTCCTGACGCTGCTCCTCACTTTTACTTTTGCCTACATAGCGCTGCTGCCCTCGCTTAGCGCTCGAACGTGCCTGCCTGATTGTGCGCAACTGTACCTGCATATATTTATGTTTTTTAACCCTTGTGCCTAAAGCTGCATTTGCTCACTGTTTGGGATCGTTTTGTGTTAAATACGCTCCAAGTTTCCTCAAACCCGGTCTGCTTTCGTGTTATTGCCGCCATTTGCTGTGTTGTTGTTGTTTTGCCCTGAGACCGCCCCCTCCACCACGCACCCGCCTCCCATCGGATCCTCCCTCCCACTTTGTGTTTAGGCTCACCCCTGTCCACCATAGCACTGTGACCGCCTCGACCTCGTTGAGAACGGTCGCTCCCTCCTACCCTCGCTGAATCCTACCCAGAGCTGCCTGGTATCGTAGACATTGCGCTGCTGAGCCTTCCTGACGCTGCTCCTCACTTTCACTTTTGCCTACATAGTGCTGCTGCCCTCGCTTAGCGCTCGAACGTGCCTGCCTGATTGTGCGCAACTGTACCTGCATATATTTATGTTTTTTAACCCTTGTGCCTAAAGCTGCATTTGCTCACTGTTTGGGATCGTTTTGTGTTAAATACGCTCCAAGTTTCCTCAAACCCGGTCTGCTTTCGTGTTATTGCCGCCATTTGCTGTGTTGTTGTTGTTTTGCCCTGAGACCGCCCCCTCCACCACGCACCCGCCTCCCATCGGATCCTCCCTCGCCCCTCCCCTTCCCACTACCCATATATGACAGAAGCACTTGCGTGCAGCGTTAACGCGCAGCGTTCGCGCCCCAGTCGTGCCGAAGGTGCGCCAAAGGTAAGCCCGTCTACTCCCGTCCGCGCCTGGACCGCGCCCAGCGCCCGTCCCCCTGCTCTATGCCGCTCCCAACCCCCCAGAGTAACTTATGATGCCGCTACACTCCTCGCCCTCAATGCCGGACGCACTCCACTTTGCTGTGAAGCCACCCCAGGACGTACCCACGGCCCATTCTCCTGCCTCTCCTGTAAGTTCAACTGCGTCAGGACCCTCACCAAACACACTTCCTCCACACACAGCTCCGAACCCAACGACTTGAAATGCATCCTACTGAACACCCGCTCGGTCCACAGACATGCAACCGAACTCTGGGACCTAATCGACACTGCGTCACCTGACATCGCCTTCCTTACTGAAACATGGATGAATGCATCTTCTGCCCCAGACATCGCCATAGCCATACCGGACACTTACAAGATCATTCGAAAAGACCGCACCAATAAAAAATCTGGAGGAGGCATCGCCATCGTCCATAGAAACACCATCAAAATTACAACCAGCTCTGACGTCAATCTTGCAACCGCCGAACACCTCCACTTTCAGATCCACACCGACCCCAGGACCACACTTAGAGGAACTCTCATTTACAGGCCCCCAGGCACCCGATCTCAATTCAGCGACGACATCACTGATTTCGTCAGCCCGCACGCCCTCGCCTCCGAGAACTACATTCTTCTAGGAGACCTCAACTACCACCTTGACAACATTCTCGACAACAACACCACCACCCTTCTGGACAACCTGTCCAATCTCGGACTCAAACAACTTGTTGACACCCCCACTCACATAGCCGGACACACGCTCGACCCTATCTTCACCTCCAGCAAGCACATCTCCTTCGATCATACTACAGCCCTCCACTGGACGGATCATAGCTGTGTTCACTTCAGCTACAAAACAACCCTGACCCACAACCGTCTACAACCCATTCCCCGAAGAAAATGGAACAAAATCCCCACCGAACAACTCCTCACATCACTCAGCTAAAACACTCCCACCCTGGCAACGGACCCAGACCTAGCGGCCACCAACCTCAGGCAATGGATTACCCACAGTGCGGACGAACTAGCACCCCTGAAAAAACACCAGTCGAAATCATCCAGCAAAAAAAGCTCCCTGGTTCAATGATGACCTTAAAAAATCCAAGAAGACATGCCGCACCCTGGAGAAGAATTGGAGAAAAGAACCAACTTCAGACAACATGGCCTCCCTCAAGACAGCCACCCGCAAACACCACCAACTGATCCGATCCGCCAAGAAATCAGCACTTAAGGACCGTCTCGACAACAATTCTCATGACAGCAAGGAACTCTTCAATATCGTCAAAGAATTCACCAACCCCCCCGCAGCATCCAACGACATCCCTAACTCCCAAGACCTCTGCGATGCGCTATCCTCCTTCTTCTACAACAAAATTGCCGACATCCACAACAGCTTCAAGAATACTCCCAATGACCAACTCACCCCACCCACTTCAGATCCCACCCCTCCAACTAACTACCTCAACTCCTGGAACCCAATCACCAGTGAAGACACCATTCGCCTCATGAACTCAATCCACTCTGGCTCACCTTCTGACCCCTGCCCCCACTTCATCTTCAACAAAGCAGACTCCATCATCGCTCCCCTACTCCGCGATGTCATCAACTGCTCCTTCGACTCCGCCACCTTTCCAGAAATATGGAAACACGCCGAACTCAGCGCCCTTCTGAAAAAACCAACAGCAGACCCCTCAGATCTGAAAAACTACCGACCCATTTCCCTCCTCCGTTTCCCGGCCAAAGTCATCGAGAAAGCCGTCAATAGCCAACTAGCAGCCTTCCTTGAATCCAACAACTCCCTGGATCCCTCACAGAACGGCTTTCGAGCCAAACACAGCACCGAAACCGCCCTCATTGCGGCGACCGACGACATCCGAGCACTCCTGGACAACGGTGAAACAGTGGCCCTCATTCTACTTGACCTCTCCGCCGCCTTCGACACTGTCTGTCACAACACCCTCATATAACGCCTCAACAACATCGGCATACAAGGAAAAACCTTGGACTGGATCATCTCATTCCTAGCCGGGAGAACACAGAGAGTCCGACTCCCCCCATTCTACTCAGAGCCCACCGAAGTCATCTGCGGCGTTCCTCAAGGCTCCTCACTCAGTCCCATCCTCTTCAACGTCTACATGAGTCCCCTCGCCTCCATCGCACGTCAACACAACCTCAACATCATCTCCTACGCCGACGACACCCAGCTAATCCTTTCCCTCACCAAAGACCCCAACACCGCCAAAAACAACCTTCACGAAGGTATGAAAGAAGTAGCCGAATGGATGAAACAGAGCCGCTTAAAACTCAACTCAGACAAGACGGAGGTGCTCATCCTAGGATCCTCCCCCTCAGCTTGGGACGACTCCAGGTGGCCTTCCGCTTTGGGATCTGCGCCCACACCCACAGACCATGCACGTAACCTTGGCTTCATTCTAGACTCCTCCCTCTCAATGTCCAGACAAGTCAACGCCGTATCGTCCTCCTGCTTCAACGTCCTTCGCATTCTCAAAAAGATCTTCCGCTGGATCCCCCTCGAAACAAGAAAGACTGTCACCCATGCACTGGTCACGAGTCGACTGGACTATGGCAACACACTCTACGCCGGAATTGCAACAAAATTGCAGAAAAAACTCCAGCGCATCCAAAACGCATCAGCGAGACTCATATTAGACATCCCGCGCCAAGAGCACATCACCGGTCACTTAAAAAACCTCCACTGGCTTCCCGTCAACAAAAGAATTACTTTCCGCCTTCTTACCCACGCACACAAGGCCCTTTATAATCTAGGACCCGAATGCCTCAACACCCGACTGTCCTTCTACTATCCTACCCGCCAACTAAGATCATCCAATCAAGCCCTCGCCGCAGTCCCGCGCATCCGAAAAACCACCATGGGTGGCAGATCCTTCTCCTTCCTGGCTGCCAAGACCTGGAACTCACTCCCCACCCACCTCCGCCTTACTCAGAATCACATCTCCTTCAGAAAAGAACTGAAAACATGGCTATTCGATAAAAAGTAAACCCCTCCCTCCAGCGCCTTGAGACCCTCTGGGTGAGTAGTGCGCTTTATAAATACGTGAACTTGAACTTGAACTTGTATCAGACACCAGGATGGCATAAATGCATGTAAATATTTCCTTCAACGAGGAGTGCCAGTGTTCTACAGCATACACAAATGATCATTGAAAGGATTGAGACATGTCTGAAGGAAAATATTTTCCGTTTTGAAAATACCCTCTACAGACAAATACAAGGGAAAGCCATGGGTACCTTCTTCACCCCCAGCTATGCCAATTTTTTTTGAGGCTGCTTGGACATTACGGGCCTTAACAGGGGGCCGGTGGCACCGTCGGAAGAGTGAGCACAAGTCGCCGCCACCCTATGCAGCCGCAGGTATAAAGTGCCCGCCGGCCCCCTGTTGAAGCCCGTACTGTCAGACTTGGAGAATCTATTTACTCTCCACACAGAACGGAACCAGTATTGTTCCTAATAGGTACTTGTATAGTACACAGGTTACCTCCACACTTTTTTTCTTTTTCTTTTTGAGGTCCTGAAGAAAGCCCCATCGACCGTCCAGGCGTATACATAGAGCTGAAACATGTCGACCTATCTATTGGACACTGATATTGCATAGGGCTAGTAACCCGTCCACACACGCACCACGTTGTTTTTACTAGTACTTGATTCCTGACTTATTAAAATTTGGTCAAGGACATACAAGTTTTTAAATTTCACTTCACTTGAGCAATTTCACTTTATCTTCAATCACTACTGCAATAACCAGTGGTACTCCCCCTGGTGGAGGTAAGCAAACTACAAAAGGGAGCCCAATGATGATGCTTACACATTTTTAAACTTGGCGGAGAACCAAGATATACCGCCTTACGACTTTGCTAAACGTGATTGAGGGCTTTTAATTACAAAGTTGCTGGCCCAGGTTACTCAGGTCGAGTGATTCATTCCCTACTGGCTCTGGAACAGTGACCATAACAAGTTCATTGATTGTATCAGTGTGTGGCTCAGATACATTGATGACATTTTCTTCGTTTGGGAGTGAAACAAGGAGGATCTTAAATCATTTTGATGGTCATCAAGGGAAATAATGTCAATCGGGGATTCACAATGGAATACAGCAGAGAATGCATTGAGTTCCTAGACATTAGACTCACCCTCAAAAATGGCACCCTACAGACATACCTCTTTAGGAAAAGCACTGCTGTAAATTCCATTCTCCATGCAGATAGCTGTCACCCACCCAGCTTTCCCTGGAGTATACCTTACAGCAAATTTTCAAGAGCCAAGAGAAACAGCAATACAATTGATAGCTAGGAGAAAACCAAACAGGAAATGACTGACTGTCTGAATGTCAGAAAATATCCAAAAAAAAGTCTTCTTAAAGCAAGCACAAGGGCAGATGAGAAATCAAGAGAGAACTTGTTACAAGACAAACCACCTAGGAAAAAAGACTTAGAGAAGGCACCAATAAGATTCATTACCAAGTTCACCAATCAGGCAAACAACTTACGTAGGATTCTAATTAATAGATGGATAACACAAGATACTGTACTGAAGACGAGAGCACACCCAATATCACGTACCAAAGAAATCTCTCCATAGTGGACATGTTGGTGCATAACCATTTAAATAGTAAGAACCAGACATGGCTTCAACAAAGTCGAGGATTCAAGAAATGTGGGCACTGCAAGGCACGCAAACATAGCATCAATGTTCAAGAGGTCACCTTAGACAGTGTAAAGAGAAAACATCACATCACCAGATTGATCACTTGTAAAACTGACTATGTTGTCTATGTGATTGTCTGCCCATATGACAGATAGTACATAGGCTCTATGACATTCCCTGTACAGAAACACATACTAGAACATTGAAGGGGAATCGCAAACTCAATAATGAGTTATAACACAGCACAACATTTCAGGAAATACCATGAAGGAGATTGGAAAAAGGCCAGATACTTTGGTATTGACACAGTTGTGAAACATCCTAGAGGAGGCAACCAAATTCTGCTTTACACAGAATGGAATCTAGATATATATTACAAGCAGGTAGACTTGCTCCACATGATATGAGCAATGAGGAAAGACCAATACACAGACCTTTAAAATCTACTAGCTCCTTCAGTTTAATATGTATATTGCATGTTATTATTATTTAAAGTACCAGCATTATGATTTTTGTTGGTTTAGGTGAAATATGTCTCCTTTGCTCTTCCAATTCGACACTGAGAGACCTATTAATCTAGCATTGGATTTATTTACAATGTAGCTGTTGTCCCTATTAATCAGTTTTCTGTTTTCATTACAGATTTAAGGAAGGTCTACATGCAAATCATGCTCGCAGAACCTTTGGGAAGAGTAGAAGGCGATCTCCATGTGGAAACACCTTTAGACCCCCTCAGTGGAACACAGCTATTCCAGAAATGGGTACCATACCTGTGAGTGAGAATAAGCACATGTAAACAATTTGAGTACATCCACTATGGACAATAGAAATGTCAACCGATTGTGAAACCTTTCAAGGTCTCAGTCAGTGCATATGAATTTAAGTTTGGAACGCAATACGAAGCGCTAGCATCAATTGTAAAAAAGTTGCTTTTGAAACTGTTTAATCGGTTTTCGTATTGTGGAATGTTAATTTGATAAAGTTACACAATTTGAATTGAGCAAGGAAAGGAGCTTTCCATTAGTTAAGTATTTTGTTTATGTTTGTTAAGTATCATCGTGTATGACGTGGTATAAAAAGAAGTAATGGAACAAAACATGTTAAGTGAACAAGATCGCTAATATCGAAACATGTCTGTTTCTATTTGCCAGATAAATACCTGATAATAATAAACTACTGTTATATTCTTCCTTTTATTTATTTATTTACTCATTCAGATGTATTGTGTTTTGTGACTTAGTTTTATATTACTGGAGCATCTTGTGTATGTTACCTAGCAACTTAGAATGTTATGGATTGAAGCCTCTGAAGTTGATTGAACAGTTGAGACTTCAGCTGAGTTAGAGAAGGACACTCTGTTAGCATAGGAGTGCTGTATCTTTATTGAGAATAAAACTTATATTTAACATCAATTCTGGATTGATTCCCTCCTTGGATGCAACAACTACGTTGGTGCGGCTGTTTCTTTGGATGCACGTCGTTCAAAGAGGATCTCATTGGAATATATATATTTATCCCATTCATGACAATTGTTGGTGCCCGAACCCATGGAAAACATTCATGATATTCTGTGGCCTTGACACACTGCAATGAATGGTGCATATCTGTTTTTCTTCTTTCTTTCCACCCTCCTCTTGCCAGTGCAGGCATTGTGCATCTAAATCTCAAGGGCCGCTCGATCTCCTATTTGATACCCCTCCTCTCTTCTCTGCTCTCGTTCCTAAACTAAACAAACAACTTCATGCATTTCCTTCTTCGTAACTCCTGGATCAGGTAAGACTCCCTCTTTTGTTTATAACTATGTTAAAATGTCATTTGAATAGAGGAAAGAGGTTGAATGTCATAGTATTTGCTAACTTCTTAATGGTGTGACAGACAACAATGCCATGACTTACCCCAATTAGAAGACACAAGAGAAGATATAGTGTTTTTATTTGTGAAACTCTGATGTTGCTTATTTGAGTACCTGCTCATATATTTTCACGTTTGCGTAAGAATAGTACATATATACATACCTATATATACCCAAAGGTAGCCATGTTCTAGATATGCTTATTATTGTCAGAGGCATTTTTCTACTCATGTTCTGACATCCAATCCAACTTTACCATTGCAGCTGTAATGTGCAACAACTGTAATGTTGGTATCACCAGGCTATACATGTCTGCATGGTGCTAAGTGTTTGCTTTGTATGCAGAAAATATGCTTTAGAATCCAACTGCTTAGAAAAACACTGCCTCAAATGAGGTTACACATTGTTATTATACAAATCTGAGGACACAGCTTGAGTGGTATAGGCTTCTTAGAAACATTGTATACATTAATGCTTCAGAATCTCCCTAACTCTCAAGACGATCGAAAAATAACTAAGTCATTTATATGTATAAAATAAAGAAGGTCGTACATCTGGTGCTGTCAGCTCTGCAGTAAGCATAAAAGGTGTTAATAAATCTTAAAAGCCCCTGAGGCACAATTAGAAACCGCTTATAACTGAATTACCAGGGAGCCAATACCTTTTAGAATGGCGTCAAAATCATATGCCATATGTCCTTTCTTGCTGCATTTCACTCTGATAAATACTTCAATCTCATCGTTATATGTGACAATACTGCACTTAAAAAAAAAGAAAAACAATCAATATTGCATCTTATTTTCAGAGCTACACTCCTTAGCTGTTTTGTGATAAATTCACACCCTTTGCAAATGTTAGACCCAGTTTTGGAATGCTTCCAGAGTCAATAATTCATTCCGCCAAGTCAAACTGCTAACAATTAGATCATCTGTGTTGTGCACAAATTAATTTGATTGGCTTCATGTCAGGCTGTCTTCATAGACTGCAAGAGGTACAGCACCTAGCACGACTAGTAGGAAGCAGGTACCCAAGTTACAGAGAAGAGATGCAAGAAGAAATCATGGACTATTATCAACAAATTGAGGGGCATATGTACAAGCTCCTATTGCCGCGGGAACGTCTCTTTTTGTGACGTTCCTGTGGCGATAGGGGCCTTGCCTTATGTAAAAGGCAGCGTTAAGCCACATAACGTGCCTTAACGCTGCCTTGTACATAAGGCACCCTTTCACACTATGTTTAGCGTGAAAGAGGCGTGCAGTGGGTGTTGTGGTGGGCGTTCCACCGCAACACCCATTGTTTTTGATGTTGCCCCCTATGTACAAGAGTGGCCTACATAGGAGGCAGCGCCAAAATTAAGACCAGGGAAACCCTGGTCTTAAGGTGGCGAATTGAAGCGAAATGCATTATTTCTCCTCGTTTTTGCTTTTTCCATGTGTGCTGCCTTGTGCAGGACACTATGTACAGGAAGGTGTCTCTTCCTGTACATAAACAAACCTTTTTAAAAATGCTATTTTGTAACTTTCATGTGCACTGCATGAAGCAGCCCACATGAAAGTTACAAAATGGCATTTTAGGATTGTTTTTCTGCAGGAAGGGACACCTTCCTACACATAACCAATCCTCCCCTGCACACAGACACCCTTGCACTCTGGTGCAAAGGTGCCTGCGCTGACACTAAGTTGTGAAACATAGCACCATCACAGGGGGAAATGCAAGGCTGCACCACATTCTTTTAAATATGATGCAGCCTTGCGTTTCCGTAGTGGTGGAGTGTGTCGTGAATCATAAAAGCATACAAAATATATAACAATATTCTAGTTAAAAATGTTTCTCTCTAAAGTCATGTTCTCGATCGCAAAATATTTTTGTTATGTAATTGAAACTGTTTGAGAGCACGATTATTACCCAAAGGGTATCATAGTGCTTCCTCCGGGAAGAAGGCAAGGATCGAGTTTAGCTAAATAGGTTGGGTAAAAAGCCATATTAGTAATGCTTTCTTGAAGCTTAATAGACTAGTCATGGCATTGATATTAGAGGCAGCTCATTCCATGGTCAGGCAGTGCAGAGCACAAATCTTCTTCCACCCTATTTCTTCTTGTTAAACTTGGGGATAACAAGGTTATTTGCTCCAGCTGAGCTTTGTCTGGTGCTCGTACATGTCTTTGGTGGTAAGTAAGGGGATACTTAGTGCAAACTTTTTTTTCCACTGTATCATTAAAGCACATTTCTGTTTGTAGTAAAATGTGGCAAGAATATTTGTGCACATCTGTTTTGTTGCATTTTGATGTGGTGCTGATGCTTTGTGATTTTATATTTGCTCTACTTTTTTTGTGGTTTATTACTGCCCTGGTTTGTTTTTATGCTGTACTATGTATCCAGGCTGGGCTGGCACAGGTAAGAGCAGTGGGGAGTAGACAGAAGATGGAATAGGTAAAAATAAATAAATAAAACCACTTAACTTGTGCTCGCTGCATTGCTGAGTCGGCGATGCAGCGAGTGGAAGGTAAGTGGATTTATTTATGAGAATTTTTTTATTTGACCTATCCTGTCGTTTTTTTACTTCCCACCCCACTGCTCCACGGCTCTTACCTGTACCGGCCGCATCTGTGTGTATCTTGTATTGAGAGCTCTTTTTGTCTGTTGTGCCCTGTTATATATGTCTAGTGTTAGTGGTTTGCTTTGTGCTATGGTATTGTGTTGTGATCTGTATTACCTTTAGAGATGCCAACAAATGGAGCAGTATTTCCGGCCAAAGACAGTACATTCATTTAAAGTTACATTGACAACCATTTCCCACTTTCTAAGACAATGATCTATCAATGCCCCAGTTCTTCAGCTATATAAGACTCCTGTCAGCCCAGAACAGTGGAAGAGGTAAGGACTAATTTAGCTTGTCAGATGCCAACTTTATGTGGAATGGCCCATGAGAAGTAGAGCGGGATCACAAAACATTTTTTAATGGAGCTAATTTGTCTTCTTGATGGCAAGCTAAGGCTGTGTTAAGTGTAACCATCTTTTATCACTAATTTATGAAAGCAGGTGGTAAGATGTGGCAAGAATGTTTGTAAATTTTTATTGTGTGGCATGTTGTGGTGGTGACGTTTTCTGTTGATTTTTTTGCTGTTGTACTTTTGTGTTGCATTGTTGCAATGTGATGTTGTATTGTACTGTCTTTGTTATGCTGCCCCCTTTTGACTGTTCGTTTGTTCCCTGTTATATTTTATTTGTGTTGTTAAGTTGCTTTATGGATGGTATTGTGATTTGCTCTGTTACTTAGTTTAGAGACAATAATAATAGCATTTGTAGAGCGCAACAGCTTCCTCAAGCAGAGGTGTCCTGGCGCTTCAAGGTCAACAGCAGGTGAGCTGGTTCCAGCCGAGGAACTAGCATTGGCTGAAGAGCCGTTCGGACTTGATCAGGCGCATATAGGAAGGCAGGGAGATCCACAGTCTGGCCGTCCCCACAGTCAAGGACCTGCCTCCCATATGGGACTTAGCAAAACAAGGTACATACAGCAGGTGCTGGGTCTTAGATCTCAGCGTGCGTTCTTGTTGGTATAGGCAGAGCCTACGCTTAAGATAGCCCGGGCCACCATCTTGCAAAGCCCGAAAGGCCAGTCAGAGTCTTAAACTATATCCTTTTAGCTACAAGTAGCCAGTGAAGTTGTCTGATGTGCGGAGAGATGTGGTGACGGAACGGGACTCAATGAATTAATCTCGCTGCCGCATTCTGTACCATCTGTAATCTATTAATCAGATAGGCAGGCAGCCCAAGGTAAAGACAGTTTGCGTAGTCCTGCTGAGATGTCACAGTAGCGTGGACTATGATCCTGCAACAATCCTCCGACAATAGACGCAAGAATTTCCTAGAACTTATCAACTTCCCAAAGCATGAGGCTGATATATGACGGACTTGGGCCTAGAAAGAGAGGTCTGTCTCCCATTTGACGCCCAGGTTTTTCGCTGTGTTTCGGGTAAAGCTGGCGATCCCATTTCTACTGGCCACCAAAGTCCAGCGGGGGAGGAGATGTCTGGCCAAAGAACAAGACCTCCGTCTTGTCTGCGTTAAGTCTTAAGCTGTTATTATTCATCCAGCGTGAAATGTCCTTCAAACACCCCCAAATCTAGTAAAAGAATCAGCAGAGTGTGTTTAAGAGCAATGGGCTCAGGGCCGAGCCCTGAGGTACTCCCCACCACAGTGGCTTAGGTTCCGATTGATGGGGTTGGAAAAAGACTTTTTGAGAGCGGTCTTTAAGGTAAGACTGGATCCAGGTGAGTACTATCCCTGTAAGCCCAGCTGTTTGAGTCTGTCCAGTAGGATTCGGTGCGCAACCGTGTCAAATGCAGCGGACAGATCTAAAAGGACCAGCATCGCTGAAGCCCTTGCATCTACCATCATTCTTACAGAATCCGCCACCTCCACCAGTGCAGTCTCGGTGCTGAATCCTGACCTGAATATTATATGTAAATAAACACACCCAGGCAAAAATCAGTACCTACTAGCACATAAAAGATGGCAAATAAATCACAATGAATAATGATGAACAACTGTTTTAGCACGTATAGTACATTTTAATTACAAACATAGAATAATATTCGGTAAAATCAATAAATCATTGATGAAACTTGATAAAACATTTTGGCATTGTAGCATATGCATAAATTGATACACAAGCGAGTAATAGTATAAAATATGTGGATGGTTTCCTGTCTACTCGTTTCGACACTAGACCGTGTCTTCCTCAGGACTGTACCATCGTGATACTGCAAAAAGATATTTAAAAATCTATTACAATCTTGTATGTTCGTGCAAAACAGTTGACATTTCCACGATAATTTATGTGCTAGGTAACGGTTACAAAATTATGATAATACCGCCTAATTGTTATCGATAGTTATAACAAAACATATAAACATATATTTCCTAAATGAACGAAAAGAACCTATATAGCGCAGTTTTCACACTTAGAAACGGTTCATAACGTACACACAATATTATCTTTCATGATTAGTGATCATATTATGGTTACAAACATATACAATGATTATACTACATCCTGCAAGTTCTTTTGAAATGAATGGAAGAAAGGAAAGCAATAACAAGAATAGTTTAGAAAGGGGGTTTATTCGTTCCTATCTCTGGGATACTATTATTAGGGAGAAAAGAGCCATTTAGCAGTATATTAGTGTATCACTAATGTCAAGTACTTTGCAGGCAATCACCTTTCATTTAATGTCTCTGTGATAGGATAACCATAATAATCATTTTGGCTCACTCTTACCTGTTTCAATTAATCTTTAGTGCAATTTTCACTCCTTTAAAATTCTCCTATTTGTTAAACCTTGCTTGTAAACTGCCGAGGTACGTGTAAAATAGTTGATACTCTGTAAATGGAAGGAATAGTTATATTTGTTCTATTTATCTATTTAACTATTCTAGAGGTGTAGCCATTAGCATATTATTACCTAATCAGCCTAATATTTCTGAGTGATCTGTACCTCCTATTGGTCGATATAGTGTACCCAAACGGTTGCCGATTTCTTAAAAACAAGAGATTATCTAAAGTAAATATATTTAATTCTTTTATAATCTGTTCAGGTAATTTATTTATTTATAGTTTTTACAATAATCACCTGTTTATAAGCAGCTTGGAAAATATCTGAATAGCGTCTTAGTACCTGTGTCCGCCCAAGAGAGCTTCCGATACACTGAAATGTAAGATAGCCTAAAATCAGTATTTTGTGTTATTTCCATAGTTAGCCTATCGGTTGAATGACCCGTCTGTTACATATTTCGCATTGCTTACCTGTGTGTAAGCTCCCGTTAGTATATCAAGTAAACTTATCGGTGCCTGCGACTACGGGTAGGGTGTTCTGCTGATAACATATGATGGCTGGCAGCCAGCTGTAAGCAAATAACGGTCCATCACTTTACTATTCAATGTAGTTATACAAAAACGAATGCAACATAACGTGATAATAGCTTACCCTCCGAAAATGTTTTGGCAGTAACACAGTTGGTAATTGATGTGGTAACACGTTACTTCAGTTTATAATAACGAGCAGGGATACATTTATCTGATGAAAAAAACGGCGGGTGCTACGTTTAAACGTGACACGTTCCTTCTGTTTGTGTTAACTAGCAAAGATTTATTTATCTAATGAAAGAAAACGGCAGGTGCTTAGTTTAAACATACGCAAATTACAGTCATGAAATTACAACTATCCGACAGTTGCAAAGTGTGCCGTCTGATAGTATTTACATTCTATGTTAGATAACCGGTACTAATTTACATTTGTTTCCTAATTTTATCTTACCTTTGTTCGACAAGCACTTGGTGGCGTCTTGGTATTCAGCAGAAGAATAGGAACGCTCATTTTGATAGGTTTATATAACCTGCTTGCTTATTGGTCCACCCGATTACCTGGTTTCTTAAAGGTGTATGACCTTCACCATATGTTATTCATTAAAGGTTAACGGTAGGACCACTGTCCGATCTATTAACTATCCTGCGTTGTCAGCCGATTATATAATCATAGGGATTATATAAGCGTCTGCTATTCCTCTATTATGTGTCAACACTGTGTGCAATTCTTGTATAGTTTACTTATGGGAATTCAGCATCTAAATTAGTCTATGGGTCCTATCGTTATCATCACAGTACTGTGAAACAGATTACTGTTCATTTGTCAGAGAATCGCATTTTCCCATGGTAAATCATTGTTTAAACCATGGGTAAACGTCCCCAACGAAAAAATCCAATATACTTCTCTCTTTTTTCTTATTTTATCTCTTCCATTATTGTTGGGTCTATAGATCTTTTCTAGAATTCGCCATCTGATATCTGATGGGGAATTTCGAAATTCAGAAAAATGACTTGCAAGGGGTGCTGTTAACTTGCGTGTTTTGATGGCAGACCTATGTTCTGTGAGACGAGTTTTCATTGCTCGTGAGGTTTCGCCAACATAACCCAAGTTACATGGGCACAAGATGAGATATATTATATTGCATGTATTGCATGTCCATAGTTCTTTTGCCTGTATGTTAAATGGGTTAAAGGTAAATGTTTCTCCTGATATAATTCCATCGCAGGATTGACATGAACCACATCTAGAGGTACCTTTAACGGCATTTTCACCATTAATTGATTTTTGCACAAAAGCGGTCTTCACGGTTGTTCCCGTGAAACGTGATCTGACCACAAGATCCTTTATATTTTTATTCCGGCGATGCGCATACATAGGTTTCTTTAATTTGAGTTGAGATGGTTCTATATTTAATAAATGCCAGTTATAATTGATGATTTGTCTAACGGTGGCATTCAAAGGCGAGTGTTTCGTAATACAAACCAATTTTGGTTCTTCTTGTTTTTTATTTGAATTAAGTAAGGCATCTCGATCATAATATTGAGCTCTTTTGTATGCTTCTCGTACGAGGCGGTGGGCATATCCTCGTTCGAGAAATTTCTGTTTCATCTTTTCAGATTGGGAATCATAATCTCTAATATTTGTGCAATTTCTTCGCACTCTAAGGAATTGCGAGAAAGGAATTCCATCCTTTTGATTTCTAGGATGGTAACTAGAGAAATGGAGCAATGTATTCCTTGCTGTTGACTTTGTATATAAATTTACCTCTAACTTATTGGACTCATTTCTAATGTATATATCCAACAGCAAGGAATACATTGCTCCATTTCTCTAGTTACCATCCTAGAAATCAAAAGGATGGAATTCCTTTCTCGCAATTCCTTAGAGTGCGAAGAAATTGCACAAATATTAGAGATTATGATTCCCAATCTGAAAAGATGAAATTTAGAAATTCAGAAAAATGACTTGCAAGGGGTGCTGTTAACTTGCGTGTTTTGATGGCAGACCTATGTTCTGTGAGACGAGTTTTCATTGCTCGTGAGGTTTCGCCAACATAACCCAAGTTACATGGGCACAAGATAAGATATATTATATTGCATGTATTGCATGTCCATAGTTCTTTTGCCTGTATGTTAAATTGGTTAAAGGTAAATGTTTCTCCTGATATAATTCCATCGCAGGATTGACATGAACCACATCTAGAGGTACCTTTAACGGCATTTTCACCATTAATTGATTTTTGCACAAAAGCGGTCTTCATGGTTGTTCCCGTGAAACGTGATCTGACCACAAGATCTTTTATATTTTTATTCCGGCGATGCGCATACATCGGTTTCTTTAATTTGAGTTGAGATGGTTCTATATTTAATAAATGCCAGTTAGAATTGATGATTTGTCTAACGGCGGCATTCAAAGGCGAGTGTTTCGTAATACAAACCAATTTTGGTTCTTCTTGTTTTTTATTTGAATTAAGTAAGGCATCTCGATCATAATATCGAGCTCTTTTGTATGCTTCTCGTACGAGGCGGTGGGGATATCCTCGTTCGAGAAATTTCTGTTTCATCTTTTCGGATTGGGAATCATAATCTCTAATATTTGTGCAATTTCTTCGCACTCTAAGGAATTGCGAGAAAGGAATTCCATCCTTTTGATTTCTAGGATGGTAACTAGAGAAATGGAGCAATGTATTCCTTGCTGTTGACTTTGTATATAAATTTACCTCTAACTTATTGGACTCATTTCTAATGTATATATCCAACAGCAAGGAATACATTGCTCCATTTCTCTAGTTACCATCCTAGAAATCAAAAGGATGGAATTCCTTTCTCGCAATTCCTTAGAGTGCGAAGAAATTGCACAAATATTAGAGATTATGATTCCCAATCTGAAAAGATGAAACAGAAATTTCTCGAACGAGGATATCTCCACCGCCTCGTACGAGAAGCATGCAAAAGAGCTCAATATTATGATCGAGATGCCTTTCTTAATTCAAATAAAAAACAAGAAGAACCAAAATTGGTTTGTATTACGAAACACTCGCCTTTGAATGCCACCGTTAGACAAATCATCAATTCTAACTGGCATTTAATAAATATAGAACCATCTCAACTCAAATTAAAGAAACCGATGTATGCGCATTGCCGGAATAAAAATATAAAAGATCTTGTGGTCAGATCACGTTTCACGGGAACAACCATGAAGACCGCTTTTGTGCAAAAATCAATTAATGGTGAAAATGCCGTTAAAGGTACCTCTAGATGTGGTTCATGTCAATCCTGCGATGGAATTATATCAGGAGAAACATTTACCTTTAACCAATTTAACATACAGGCAAAAGAACTATGGACATGCAATACATGCAATATAATATATCTTATCTTGTGCCCATGTAACTTGGGTTATGTTGGCGAAACCTCACGAGCAATGAAAACTCGTCTCACAGAACATAGGTCTGCCATCAAAACACGCAAGTTAACAGCACCCCTTGCAAGTCATTTTTCTGAATTTCGACATTCCCCATCAGATATCAGATGGCGAATTCTAGAAAAATCCATAGACCCAACAATAATGGAGGAGATAAAATAAGAAAAAAGAGAGAAGTATTTTGGATTTTTTCGTTGGGGACGTTTACCCATGGTTTAAACAATGATTTACCATGGGAAAATGCGATTCTCTGACAAATGAACAGTAATCTGTTTCACAGTACTGTGATGATACCGATAGGACCCATAGACTAATTTAGATGCTGAATTCCCATAAGTAAACTATACAAGAATTGCACACAGTGTTGACACATAATAGAGGAATAGCAGACGCTTATATCATCCCTATGATTATATAATCGGCTGACAATGCAGGATAGTTAATAGATCGGACAGTGGTCCTACCGTTAACCTTTAATGAATAACATATGGTGAAGGTCATACACCTTTAAGAAACCAGGTAATCGGGTGGACCAATAAGCAAGCAGGTTATATAAACCTATCAAAATGAGCGTTCCTATTCTTCTGCTGAATACCAAGACACCACCAAGTGCTTGTTGAACAAAGGTAAGATAAAATTAGGAAACAAATGTAAATTAGTACCGGTTATCTAACATAGAATGTAAATACTATCAGACGGCACACTTTGCAACTGTCGGATAGTTGTAATTTCGTGACTGTAATTTGCTTATGTTTAAACTAAGCACCTGCCGTTTTCTTTCATTAGATAAATAAATCTTTGCTAGTTAACACAAACAGAAGGAACGTGTCACGTTTAAACTTAGCACCCGCCGTTTTTTTCATCAGATAAATGAATCTCTGCTAGTTAACACAAACAGAAGTAATATGTCACGTTTAAACTTAGCACTCGCCGTTTTCTCTCATCAGATGAATGTATCCCTGCTCGTTATTATAAACTGAAGTAACGTGTTACCACATCAATTACCAACTGTGTTACTGCCAAAACATTTTCGGAGGGTAAGCTATTATCACGTTATGTTGCATTCGTTTTTGTATAACTACATTGAATAGTAAAGTGATGGACCGTTATTTGCTTACAGCTGGCTGCCAGCCATCATATGTTATCAGCAGAACACCCTACCCGTAGTCGCAGGCACCGATAAGTTTACTTGATATGCTAACGGGAGCTTACACACAGGTAAGCAATGCGAAATATGTAACAGACGGGTCATTCAACAGATAGGCTAACTATGGAAATAACACAAAATACGGATTTTAGGCTATCTTACATTTCAGTGTATCGGAAGCTCTCTTGGGCGGACACAGGTACTAAGACGCTATTCAGATATTTTCCAAGCTGCTTATAAACAGGTGATTATTGTAACAACTATAAATAAATAAATTACCCGAACAGATTATAAAAGAATGAAATATATTTACTTTAGATAATCTCTTGTTTTTAAGAAATCGGCAACCGTCTGGGTACACTATATCGACCAATAGGAGGTACAGATCATTCAGAAATATTAGGCTGATTAGGTAATATTATGCTAATGGCTACACCTCTAGAATAGTTAAATAGATAAATAGAACAAGTAGAACTATTCCTTCCATTTACAGAGTATCAACTATTTTACACGTACCTCAGCAGTTTACAAGCAAGGTTCAACAAATAGGAGAATTTTAAAGGAGTGAAAATTGCACTAAAGATTAATTGAAACAGGTGAGAGTGAGCCAAAATGATTAATATGGTTATCCTATCACAGAGACATTAAATGAAAGGTGATTGCCTGCAAAGTACTTGACAATAGTGATACACTAATATACTGCTAAATGGCTCTTTTCTCCCTAATAATATTATCCCAGAGATAGGAACGAATAAACCCCCTTTCTAAACTATTCTTGTTATTGCTTTCCTTTCTTCCATTCATTTCAAAAGAACTTGCAGGATGTAGTATAATCATTGTATATGTTTGTAACCATAATATGATCACTAATCATGAAAGATAATATTGTGTGTACGTTATGAACTGTTTCTAAGTGTGAAAACTGCGCTATATAGGTTCTTTTCGTTCATTTAGGAAATATATGTTTATATGTTTTGTTATAACTATCGATAACAATTAGGAGGTATTATCATAATTTTGTAACCGTTACCTAGCACATAAATTATCGTGGAAATGTCAACTGTTTTGCACTAACATACAAGATTGTAATAGATTTTTAAATATCTTTTTGCAGTATCACGATGGTACAGTCCTGAGGAAGACACGGTCTAGTGTCCAAACGCGTAGACAGGAAACCATCCACATATTTTATACTATTACTCGCTTGTGTATCAATTTATGCATATGCTACAATGCCAAAATGTTTTATCAAGTTTCATCAATGATTTATTGATTTTACCGAATATTATTCTATGTTTGTAATTAAAATGTACTATACATGCTAAAACAGTTGTTCATCATTATTCATTGTGATTTAATTGCCATCTTTCATGTGCTAGTTGGTTCTGATTTTTGCCTGGGTGTGTTTATTTACATATAGTGTTTTCCCTGACCCAGGAATTTGATCCTAATCAGGGGGTCCTTGTTTTCTCACATATTGCTACCCACGGTGAATCCGTGTGGGACTAAACTGTTGTCTATAGTCACAATACCGCCCTGTTAAAGTTTTATTTATTGTCTAGATATTGTTTTATTAGGTACTATATCTCTATACTTTGTACTTTATTATTCTTTCTATCTTTCACTCACTTTCAGTACCCCACTACTATCAAGTCATGGCCCAAATGGAGACCTTTGGTTTCTCTGATGAAGATTTTGCCACACTGGTAGGCATTACTGTACCCCCTAATCATAGCCTCATACCTAACCCTCAAAACAATAGTGATATAGGTAAACTCTCCAATCTTAGGAAAAAACTTATAAGAATAGAGGCTCATGGAGAATTTATGCTCAATTATTTAAAAGCAGGCATCATTCCCTTAGGCTTAAGAATTAGAAACATTCCAGGCCTATTTGTTGATATAAAAACATTCTTACACAAATGGAGTATGATAGCCAGCAGATGCTCGCGGGGCCTGATGATCCTCTTTATTGCGACATCAAAAGAGCTAGCCTCAGACCTAAAAAGAGAAATAGAAGAACTGGAGGAAAAAATAAAAAAATCTTCAACATTAGAGGAGGCCGATAAACATCTGGAAGCTCTAAAAAGTGACATCTTGTCTTTTGCAGAATATCTCACTAAAAGAAAACAAGAGAAATTCTCAAAAGACAAAAGATTCTATACAGTAGAACGTACCTACCCCTATCTCAGAGACAGTTTCTATAAAACAGACTATCAGAAAGGAGAAACTAATTATAACCAACAAAAGATAAACATTTTTTCAGACTCCTCAGATCCAGACTCAGACAATGATTCGAATTATCAAGAAGAAGGCCTATATAATCCACATAGTGGACGCGGAAATCAACGTCAGCCTTTTTTGGGGTACCGCGGTGCGAGACGGGGGAGACATAGAGTACGATTTCAACCACAATCGAGAGGCCATTACCAGACACACCAGTACCCCACGGAACCTCAACATTATTTAGAGACTTGCAACAAGCAGTACCAAAGACACTGGATGTAATACCTATTTTTAATCTTTCCAAACACATCCTTAATGCATCAGATGTGTCTATATTAACAAAAGGACTATCATTTGTTCCTCATTCAAACATAAATTTGTTTGAACTGCATCAGGACATACTATCCTTTTTTAGGAAGATAAGATTACAAAAATTCTTCATGAACAAGGAAGATATAGACGTAGATGTAAGTATTGACCACATTGTAGCCTTGCCATCCATGTTTACTCC
This sequence comes from Lissotriton helveticus, assembly GCF_964261635.1. Lineage (NCBI taxonomy): Eukaryota > Metazoa > Chordata > Amphibia > Caudata > Salamandridae > Lissotriton > Lissotriton helveticus. Next base: position 629,641,378 of record NC_136071.1, on the reverse strand, counting down.
TACATTAGATCAATTAGGCCCAGAGATGGCTATATTCGAAAAAGTAGTCTTAACCAAATTAGAACAAGCTTTACAGTATGTACCTAAACCCAGATACAATATCTCTAAAGAGGAACATGTTGCTTTAAATACTCTAAAAAATAATAAATCCATTGTTATTAAAAGCAGTGACAAGGGAGGCGGTATTGTCCTCATTGACTCCACCACCTATGAAACTAATATGCAAAATATGTTGAATGACCCAGTATTCTATAAGAGAGTCACAAACAACCCCACAGATAGAGTAATTAAAACCATTCAGAAGATAAAAACTAAGGCCTTCAATGAAAAGATTATTACTAAAAAGGAGTATGAATTTCTGAATAAATCTCAAAAAAAGATAGCTTGCATTTATGGGACACCTAAAATGCACAAGAACGAGCAAAATCCTCCATACCGTCCTATTGTCTCAACTATAGGTACCCCAACAGAGGCCCTTTCTAAATACTTGGACAACATCCTTAGGCCATACATCTCATTAACCCCGTCATATATTAAAGACACTGGGGCCATCATTTCAAAGGTCGAACATCTGCCCTACAACGAAAGAAATGATTTACTGGTTACTTTGGATGTTGAATCCCTGTATAGTAATAGCCCGCAAAAAGAAGCAATAGAGGCCACTATGTGGTTCATAGACCTGCATCAAATCCCTTGTAATAAGCCATTCATCTTTGAGTGCCTATAAGTAGTACTGAAAGAAAATGTCTTCCAATTTGGTGAATACATGTACCAACAAACTAAAGGCGTTAGTATGGGGGCAGCTATGGCCCCATCTATAGGAAATATTTACATGGCGCGTTTTGAATCCCTACATATACATAATGAGATGGCTCCGTTCTTTGAGTCTGTTTCCCATTGGTACCGGTTCATTGATGATATTTTTTTCATCTGGACCAATGGGGAACAGACTTTACAAGAATTCCTAGAATGGATCAATCTTGCAGATGATAACCTTCGGTTCACTGCGCATATTGATTAAAAACAAGTAGAGTTCTTGGATATATACATTAGAAATGAGTCCAATAAGTTAGAGGTAAATTTATAAACAAAGTCAACAGCAAGGAATACATTGCTCCATTTCTCTAGTTACCATCCTAGAAATCAGAAGGATGGAATTCCTTTCTCGCAATTCCTTAGAGTGCGAAGAAATTGCACAAATATTAGAGATTATGATTCCCAATCTGAAAAGATGAAACAGAAATTTCTCAAACGAGGATATCCCCACCGCCTCGTACGAGAAGCATACAAAAGAGCTCGATATTATGATCGAGATGCCTTACTTAATTCAAATAAAAAACAAGAAGAACCAAAATTGGTTTGTATTACGAAACACTCGCCTTTGAATGCCGCCGTTAGACAAATCATCAATTCTAACTGGCATTTATTAAATATAGAACCATCTCAACTCAAATTAAAGAAACCGATGTATGCGCATCGCCGGAATAAAAATATAAAAGATCTTGTGGTCAGATCACGTTTCACGGGAACAACCATGAAGACCGCTTTTGTGCAAAAATCAATTAATGGTGAAAATGCCGTTAAAGGTACCTCTAGATGTGGTTCATGTCAATCCTGCGATGGAATTATATCAGGAGAAAGATTTACCTTTAACCAATTTAACATACAGGCAAAAGAACTATGGACATGCAATACATGCAATATAATATATCTTATCTTGTGCCCATGTAACTTGGGTTATGTTGGCGAAACCCACGAGCAATGAAAACTCGTCTCACAGAACATAGGTCTGCCATCAAAACACGCAAGTTAACAGCACCCCTTGCAAGTCATTTTTCTGAATTTCGACATTCCCCATCAGATATCAGATGGCGAATTCTAGAAAAGATCCATAGACCCAACAATAATGACGGAGATAAAATAAGAAAAAAGAGAGAAGTATATTGGATTTTTTCGTTGGGGACGTTTACCCATGGTTTAAACAATGATTTACCATGGGAAAATGCGATTCTCTGACAAATGAACAGTAATCTGTTTCACAGTACTGTGATGATACCGATAGGACCCATAGACTAATTTAGATGCTGAATTCCCATAAGTAAACTATACAAGAATTGCACACAGTGTTGACACATAATAGAGGAATAGCAGACGCTTATATAATCCCTATGATTATATAATCGGCTGACAACGCAGGATAATTAATAGATCGGACAGTGGTCCTACCGTTAACCTTTAATGAATAACATATGGTGAAGGTCATACACCTTTAAGAAACCAGGTAATCGGGTGACCAATAAGCAAGCAGGTTATATAAACCTATCAAAATGAGCGTTCTTATTCTTCTGCTGAATACCAAGACGCCACCAAGTGCTTGTCGAACAAAGGTAAGATAAAATTAGGAAACAAATGTAAATTAGTACCGGTTATCTAACATAGAATGTAAATACTATAAGACGGCACACTTTGCAACTGTCGGATAGTTGTAATTTCGTGACTGTAATTTGCTTATGTTTAAACTAAGCACCTGCCGTTTTCTTTCATTAGATAAATAAATCTTTGCTAGTTAACACAAACAGAAGGAACGTGTCACGTTTAAACTTAGCACCCTCCGTTTTTTTCATCAGATAAATGAATCTCTGCTAGTTAACACAAATAGAAGTAACATGTCACGTTTAAACTTAGCACTCGCCGTTTTCTCTCATCAGATGAATGTATCCCTGCTCGTTATTATAAACTGAAGTAATGTGTTACCACATCAATTACCAACTGTGTTACTGCCAAAACATTTTCGGAGGGTAAGCTATTATCACGTTATGTTGCATTCGTTTTTGTATAACTACATTGAATAGTAAAGTGATGGACCGTTATTTGCTTACAGCTGGCTGCCAGCCATCATATGTTATCAGCAGAACACCCTACCCGTAGTCGCAGGCACCGATAAGTTTACTTGATATACTAACGGGAGCTTACACACAGGTAAGCAATGCGAAATATGTAACAGACGGGTCATTCAACAGATAGGCTAACTATGGAAATAACACAAAATACTGATTTTAGGCTATCTTACATTTTAGTGTATCGGAAACTCTCTTGGGCGGACACAGGTACTAAGACGCTATTCAGATATTTTCCAAGCTACTTATAAACAGGTGATTATTGTAACAACTATAAATAAATAAATTACCTGAACAGATTATAAAAGAATGAAATATATTTACTTTAGATAATCTCTTGTATTTAAGAAATCGGCAACCGTCTGGGTATACTATATCGACCAATAGGCGGTACAGATCACTCAGAAATATTAGGCTGATTAGGTAATAATATGCTAATGGCTACACCTCTAGAATAGTTAAATAGATAAATAGAACAAATATACCTATTCCTTCCATTTACAGAGTATCAACTATCTTACACGTACCTCAGCAGTTTACAAGCAAGGTTCAACAAATAGGAGAATTTTAAAGGAGTGAAAATTGCACTAAAGATTAATTGAAACAGGTAAGAGTGAGCCAAAATGATTAATATAGTTATCCTATCACAGAGACATTAAATGAAAGGTGATTGCCTGCAAAGTACTTGACAATAGTGATACACAAATATACTGCTAAATGGCTCTTTTCTCCCTAATAATAGTATCCCAGAGATAGGAACGAATAAACCCCCTTTCTAAACTATTCTTGTTATTGCTTTCCTTTCTTCCATTCATTTCAAAAGAACTTGCAGGATGTAGTATAATCATTGTATATGTTTGTAACCATAATATGATCACTAATCATGAAAGATAATATTGTGTGTAGGTTATGAACTGTTTCTAAGTGTGAAAACCGCGCTATATAGGTTCTTTTCGTTCATTTAGGAAATATATGTTTATATGTTTTGTTATAACTATCGATAACAATTAGGCGGTATTATCATAATTTCGGAACCGTTACCTAGCACATAAATTATCGTGGAAATGTCAACTGTTTTGCACTAACATACAAGATTGTAATAGATTTTTAAATATCTTTTTGCAGTATCACGATGGTACAGTCCTGAGGAAGACACGGTCTAGTGTCGAAACGCGTAGACAGGAAACCATCCACATATTTTATACTATTACTCGCTTGTGTATCAATTTATGCATATGCTACAATGCCAAAATGTTTTATCAAGTTTCATCAATGATTTATTGATTTTACCGAATATTATTCTATGTTTGTAATTAAAATGTACTATACGTGCTAAAACAGTTGTTCATCATTATTCATTGTGATTTATTTGCCATCTTTTATGTGCTAGTAGGTACTGATTTTTGCCTGGGTGTGTTTATTTACATATAGTGTTTTCCCTGACCCAGGAATGTGATCCTAATCAGGGGGTCCTTGTTTTCTCACATATTGCTACCCATGGTAAATCCGTGTGGGACTAAACTGTTGTCTATAGTCACAATACCGCCCTGTTAAAGTTGTATTTATTGTCTAGATATTGTTTTATTAGGTACTATATCTCTATACTTTGTACTTTATTATTCTTTCTATCTTTCACTCACTTTCAGTACCCCACTACTATCAAGTCATGGCCCAAATGGAGACCTTTGGTTTCTCTGATGAAGATTTTGCCACACTGGTAGGCATTACTGTACCCCCTAATCATAGCCTCATACCTACCCCTCAAAACAATAGTGATATAGGTAAACTGTCCAATCTTAGGAAAAAACATATAAGAATAGAGGCTCATGGAGAATTTATGCTCAAATATTTAAAAGCAGGCATCGTTCCCTTAGGCTTAAGAATTAGAAACATTCCAGGCCTATTTGTTGATATAAAAACATTCTTACACAAATGGAGTATGATAGCCAGCAGATGCTCGCGGGACCTGATGATCCTCATTATTGCGACATCAAAAGAGCTAGCCTCAGACCTAAAAAGAGAAATAGAAGAACTGGAGGACAAAATAAAAAAATCTTCAACATTACAGGAGGCCGATAAACAACTGGAAGCTCTAAAAAGTGACATCTTGTCTTTTGCAGAATATCTCACTAAAAGAAAACAAGAGAAATTCTCAAAAGACAAAAGATTCTATACAGTAGAACGTACCTACCCCTATCTCAGAGACAGTTTCTATAAAACAGACTATCAGCAAGGAGAAACTAATTATAACCAACAAAAGATAAACACTTTTTCAGACTCCTGAGACCCGGACTCAGACAATGATTCGAATTATCAAGAAGAAGGTCCATATAATCCACATAGTGGACGCAGAAATCAACGTCAGCCTTTTTTGGGGTACCGCGGTGCGAGACGGGGGAGACAAAGAGTACGATTTCAACCACAATCAAGAGGCCATTACCAGACACACCAGTACCCCACGGAACCTCAACATTATTTAGAGACTCGCAACAAGCAGTACCAAAGACACTGGATGTAATACCTATTTTTAATCTTTCCAAACACATCCTTAATGCATCAAATGTGTCTATATTAACAAAAGGACTATCATTTGTTCCTCATTCAAACATAAATTTGTTTGAACTGTATCAGGACATACATTCCTTTTTTAGGAAGATAAGATTACAAAAATTATTCATGAACAAGGAAGATATAGACGTAGATGTGACCACTGCGCCTCCTGGCCTGGTCACCCCCACGCTCCTGTGCCTGCCTGCTCAGCCCCAGCCACCGAGGGCTGACGAGCACTCCAGCCTCCCGCCACCCCAGCCACCCGAGGCCCGCCGAGGCCGTGCCAGATTTTCCCGCCACCCCAGCCACCCGAGGCCCGCCGAGGCCGCGCCAGATTTTCCCGCCACCCCAGCCACCCGAGGCCCGCCGAGGGCGCGCCAGATTTTCCCGCCGCCCTAGCCCGCGGCCCCGCCCCCCCGCCAGCCGATTGGCTCCCGCCCTCCCGCAGACCCTCCCGACCGGCTCCCTTTTTAAGGGGAGCCCGACCAGAGCCAGGGAGTGACCACTGCGCCTCCTGGCCTGGTCACCCCCACGCTCCTGTGCCTGCCTGCTCAGCCCCAGCCACCGAGGGCCGCCGAGCACTCCAGCCTCCCGCCACCCCAGCCACCCGAGGCCCGCCGAGGCCGCGCCAGATTTTCCCGCCACCCCAGCCACCCGAGGCCCGCCGAGGCCGCGCCAGATTTTCCCGCCACCCCAGCCACCCGAGGCCCGCCGAGGCCGCGCCAGATTTTCCCGCCGCCCTAGCCCGCGGCCCCGCCCCCCCGCCAGCCGATTGGCTCCCGCTCCCGCCCTCCCGCAGACCCTCCCGACCGGCTCCCTTTTTATGACGCCCCCAGAGCGACTGCGCAGCGGACGTGCGCAGCGGGAGCACCGACTGAGCGCCGAAGGTGCGCCAAAGGTAAGCCCGTCTGCGCCCGTCCGCGCCTGGACCGCGCCCAGGGCCAAGACCCCCGGCCCCCGCCGGACGTACGACGCCGCCACCCTCAACGCACTCAACACCGGCCGAATCCCGGGATGCTACCGAGCTACCCCGAGACGAACCCACGGACCCTTCAGCTGCCACGCCTGCAAGTTCACCTGCATCCGGACCTGCCCCGCACCAGCGCCCGCCAAGCCGAACACCAGCAGCAACCACCTCAAGTGCATCCTACTCAACACCCGCTCCGTCCACAGACACGCCATCGAACTCTGGAACCTCCTCGACACTACAGTTCCTGACGTCGCCTTCCTCACGGAAACCTGGATGAACGACTCCTCAGCGCCCGACATCGCCATCGCCATCCCAGAGTGCTACAAGATCACCCGAAGAGACCGCGGCAACCAGACTGGAGGAGGCATCGCCATCATCTACAGAGACACCATCCGCATCGCGACCAACACCGACGACACCCTGACAACCGCCGAACACCTGCACTTCCAGATCCACACGGACCCCAAAACCACCCTCAGAGGCACCCTCATCTACCGACCCCCGGGACCACGCACACAATTCAGCGAAGACATCGCCGACTTCATCAGCCCGCACGCCCTCCCCTCCGCTGACTTCATCCTCCTGGGGGACATCAACTTCCACCTGGAGAACAACAACGACCGCAACACCACCACCCTGCTTGACAACCTCGCCATCCTCGGACTCAAGCAGCTGGTGACCACCCCCACCCACCTCGCCGGACACACACTCGACGCTGTCTTCTCTTCCAGCAAGGACATCGTCTTCAGCCACGCCACCGGACTCCACTGGACGGACCACAGCTGCGTCCACTTCACCTTCAGAAGATCCACGATCCACCACCACCAGCAACAGGTTGCTCGAAGAAACTGGAACAAGATCACAGCAGACCAGCTCGCCACTTCCCTGAGCCAACACCCTCCCGCCGGCTCAGCGAACCCAAGCCAGGCCGCCGACAACCTCACGAAGTGGATCAGCAACTGCGCAGACGACCTCGCCCCACTGAGGACCCCGCTTAGCAGACTCGGCAGCAAGAAGGCCCCATGGTTCACCGACGAACTCAAGAGCTCCAAGAAGAACTGCCGAGCCCTCGAGAAGGCCTGGAGAAGGGAGCCAACACCGGACAACATGACCACCCTCAAGCTCCCCTCCCGGAAGCACCATCAACTGATCCACGCCACCAAGAAAACAGCATTCAAGGACCGGCTGGACAACAACGCACACAACTGCAAAGAACTCTTCAACATCGTGAAAGAGCTCTCCAACCCCAACGCCGGAATCAACGACATCACCCCGTCGCAAGACCTCTGCAACTCCCTCGCCTCCTACTTCCACAACAAGATCGCTGACATACACAACAGCTTCAGCCCACAAACAACGCTCCCCACGACCGCACCAACGCCCCCCACCACCACCCTCAGCGCCTGGACCCAGATCAACACAGAAGACACCATCTGCACGATGAACTCTATCCACTCCGGATCTCCGACAGACCCCTGCCCTCACCACGTCTTCAACAAGGCCGACGCTGTCATCGCACCCCACCTGCGGGACATCATCAACACCTCCTTCCACACCGCCACCTTCCCTGAGAGCTGGAAGCACGCCGAAATCAGCGCTCTACTAAAGAAACCAACAGCGGACCCCACCGAACTCAAAAATTACCGCCCCATCTCGCTCCTCCCGTTTCCAGCCAAAGTCATCGAGAAGACCGTCAACAAGCAGCTGGCCGCCTTCCTCGAGACGAATGGATCCCTCGACCCCTCACAGTCTGGCTTCCGAGCCAACCACAGCACCGAGACCGCCCTCATCGCTGCCACCGATGACATCCGAGCCCTGCTGGACAACGGTGAAACAGCGGCCCTCATCCTCCTAGACCTCTCCGCGGCGTTCGACACTGTTTGCCACCGCACCCTAGTGCAGCGCCTCAGCAACATCGGAATCCAGGAAAAGGCTCTGGAGTGGATCATCTCCTTCCTCGCTGGAAGGACACAGAGAGTACGCCTGCCACCGTTCAGATCTGCAGCCACGGAAGTCATCTGCGGCGTTCCTCAGGGCTCCTCGCTCAGCCCCACCCTCTTCAACGTCTACATGAGCCCCCTTGCGGCCATCGCACGCCAACACAACCTCAACATCATCTCCTACGCCGACGACACCCAGCTGATCCTCTCCCTGACCAACGACCCCGCCGCCGCCAGAACCAACCTCCACGAAGGGATGAAAGACGTAGCCGAGTGGATGACGACCAGCCGCCTGAAACTGAACTCAGACAAGACGGAAGTCCTCATCCTAGGCTCCTCGCCCTCCGCCTGGGATGACTCCTGGTGGCCCCCCGCCCTGGGCACCGCACCCAAACCGACAGACCACGCACGCAACCTGGGCTTCATCCTGGACTCCTCCCTCTCCATGACCAGACAAGTCAACGCCGTCTCCGCGTCCTGTTTCAACATCCTGCGCATGCTACGGAAGATCTTCCGGTGGATCCCCACCGAGACCAGGAAGACGGTCACCCAGGCCCTCGTCACCAGCCGACTGGACTACGGCAACGCCCTCTACGCCGGAACCACCGCCAAGCTCCAGAAGAGACTCCAGCGGATCCAGAACGCCTCAGCCAGACTCATCCTCGACATCCCCCGACGCAGCCACATCTCCGGACATCTGAGAGACCTGCACTGGCTCCCCGTCAACAAGAGAATCACCTTCCGTCTCCTCACCCACGCACACAAAGCCCTACACGACCAAGGCCCGAGCTACCTCAACAACCGCCTCAACTTCTACGCTCTCAAACGCCACCTCCGATCGACCAACCACGCCCTCGCCGCCGTCCCCCGCATCCGAAGAGCGACAACAGGAGGAAGGTCCTTCTCCTACCTGGCCGCCAAGACCTGGAACACCCTCCCGACCGACTTTCGCCTGACCCAAGACCACCTCTCCTTCAGGAAGAAGCTCAAGACCTGGCTGTTCGAGCAGTAGCGGCACCCCCCCCCAAGCGCCTTGAGACCCTCCGGGTGAGTAGTGCACTCTATAAATGCCTTGATTGATTGATTGATGTAAGTATTGACCACATTGTAGCCTTGCCATCCACGTTTACTCCTACATTAGATCAATTAGGCCCAGAGATGGCTATATTCGAAAAAGTAGTCTTAACCAAATTAGAACAAGCTTTACAGTATGTACCTAAACCCAGATACAATATCTCTAAAGAGGAACATGTTGCTTTAAATACTCTAAAAAATAATAAATCCATTGTTATTAAAAGCAGTGACAAGGGAGGCGGTATTGTCCTCATTGACTCCACCACCTATGAAACTAATATGCTAAATATGTTGAATGACCCAGTATTCTATAAGAGAGTCACAAACAACCCCACAGATAGAGTAATTAAAACCATTCAGAAGATAACAACTAAGGCCTTCAATGAAAAGATTATTACTAAAAAGGAGTATGAATTTCTGAATAAATCTCAAAAAAAGATAGCTTGCATTTATGGGACACCTAAAATGCACAAGAACGAGCAAAATCCTCCATACCGTCCTATTGTCTCAACTATAGGTACCCCAACTGAGGCCTTTTCTAAATACTTGGACAACATCCTTAGACCATACATCTCATTAACCCCGTCATATATTAAAGACACTGGGGCCATCATTTCAAAGGTCGAACATCTGCCCTACAACGAAAGAAATGATTTACTGGTTACTTTGGATGTTGAATCCCTGTATAGTAATATCCTGCAAAAAGAAGCAATAGAGGCCACTATGTGGTTCATAGACCTGCATCAAATCCCTTGTAATAAGCCATTCATCTTTGAGTGCCTATCAGTAGTACTGAAAGAAAAAGTCTTCCAATTTGGTGAATACATGTACCAACAAACTAAAGGCGTTAGTATGGGGGCAGCTATGGCCCCATCTATAGCAAATATTTACATGGCGCGTTTTGAATCCCTACATATACATAATGAGATGGCTCCGTTCTTTGAGTCTGTTTCCCATTGGTACTGGTTCATTGATGATATTTTTTTCATCTGGACCAATGGGGAACAGACTTTACAAGAATTCCTAGAATGGATCAATCTTGCAGATGATAACCTTCGGTTCACTGCGCATATTGATAAAAAACAAGTAGAGTTCTTGGATATATACATTAGAAATGAGTCCAATAAGTTAGAGGTAAATTTATATACAAAGTCAACAGCAAGGAATACATTGCTCCATTTCTCTAGTTACCATCCTAGAAATCAAAAGGATGGAATTCCTTTCTCGCAATTCCTTAGAGTGCGAAGAAATTGCACAAATATTAGAGATTATGATTCCCAATCTGAAAAGATGAAACAGAAATTTCTCGAACAAGGATATCCCCACCGCCTCGTACGAGAAGCATACAAAAGAGCTCGATATTATGATCGAGATGCCTTACTTAATTCAAATAAAAAACAAGAAGAACCAAAATTGGTTTGTATTACGAAACACTCGCCTTGGAATGCCACCGTTAGACAAATCATCAATTCTAACTGGCATTTATTAAATATAGAACCATCTCAACTCAAATTAAAGAAACCGATGTATGCGCATCGCCGGAATAAAAATATAAAAGATCTTGTGGTCAGATCACGTTTCACGGGAACAACCATGAAGACCGCTTTTGTACAAAAATCAATTAATGGTGAAAATGCCGTTAAAGGTACCTCTAGATGTGGTTCATGTCAATCCTGCGATGGAATTATATCAGGAGAAACATTTACCTTTAACCAATTTAACATACAGGCAAAAGAACTATGGACATGCAATACATGCAATATAATATATCTTATCTTGTGCCCATGTAACTTGGGTTATGTTGGCGAAACCTCACGAGCAATGACAACTCGTCTCACAGAACATAGGTCTGCCATCAAAACACGCAAGTTAACAGCACCCCTTGCAAGTCATTTTTCTGAATTTCGACATTCCCCATCAGATATCAGATGGCGAATTCTAGAAAAGATCCATAGACCCAACAATAATGGAGGAGATAAAATAAGAAAAAAGAGAGAAGTATATTGGATTTTTTCGTTGGGGACGTTTACCCATGGTTTAAACAATGATTTACCATGGGAAAATGCGATTCTCTGACAAATGAACAGTAATCTGTTTCACAGTACTGTGATGATACCGATAGGACCCATAGACTAATTTAGATGCTGAATTCCCATAAGTAAACTATACAAGAATTGCACACAGTGTTGACACATAATAGAGGAATAGCAGACGCTTATATAATCCCTATGATTATATAATCGGCTGACAACTCAGGATAGTTAATAGATCGGACAGTGGTCCTACCGTTAACCTTTAATGAATAACATATGGTGAAGGTCATACACCTTTAAGAAACCAGGTAATCGAGTGGACCAATAAGCAAGCAGGTTATATAAACCTATCAAAATGAGCGTTCCTATTCTTCTGCTGAATACCAAGACGCCACCAAGTGCTTGTCGAACAAAGGTAAGATAAAATTAGGAAACAAATGTAAATCAGTACCGGTTATCTAACATAGAATGTAAATACTATCAGACGGCACACTTTGCAACTGTCGGATAGTTGTAATTTCGTGACTGTAATTTGCTTATGTTTAAACTAAGCACCTGCCGTTTTCTTTCATTAGATAAATAAATCTTTGCTAGTTAACACAAACAGAAGGAACGTGTCACGTTTAAACTTAGCACCCGCCGTTTTTTTCATCAGATAAATGAATCTCTGCTAGTTAACACAAACAGAAGTAACATGTCACGTTTAAACTTAGCACTCGCCGTTTTCTATCATCAGATGAATGTATCCCTGCTCGTTATTATAAACTGAAGTAACTTGTTACCACATCAATTACCAACTGTGTTACTGCCAAAACATTTTCGGAGGGTAAGCTATTATCACGTTATGTTGCATTCGTTTTTGTATAACTACATTGAATAGTAAAGTGATGGACCGTTATTTGCTTACAGCTGGCTGCCAGCCATCATCTGTTATCAGCAGAACACCCTACCCGTAGTCGCAGGCACCGATAAGTTTACTTGATATACTAACGGGAGCTTACACACAGGTAAGCAATGCGAAATATGTAACAGACGGGTCATTCAACAGATAGGCTAACTATGGAAATAACACAAAATACTGATTTTAGGCTATCTTACATTTCAGTGTATCGGAAGCTCTCTTGGGCGGACACAGGTACTAAGACGCTATTCAGATTATTTCCAAGCTGCTTATAAACAGGTGATTATTGTAACAACTATAAATAAATAAATTACCTGAACAGATTATAAAAGAATGAAATATATTTACTTTAGATAATCTCTTGTTTTTAAGAAATCGGCAACCGTCTGGGTACACTATATCGACCAATAGGAGGTACAGATCACTCAGAAATATTAGGCTGATTAGGTAATAATATGCTAATGGCTACACCTCTAGAATAGTTAAATAGATAAATAGAACAAATATAACTATTCCATCCATTTACAGAGTATCAACTATTTTACACGTACCTCAGCAGTTTACAAGCAAGGTTCAACAAATAGGAGAATTTTAAAGGAGTGAAAATTGCACTAAAGATTAATTGAAGCAGGTAAGAGTGAGCCAAAATGATTAATATGGTTATCCTATCACAGAGACATTAAATGAAAGGTGATTGCCTGCAAAGTACTTGGCAATAGTGATACACTAATATACTGCTAAATGGCTCTTTTCTCCCTAATAATAGTATCCCAGAGATAGGAACGAATAAGCCCCCTTTCTAAACTATTCTTGTTATTGCTTTCCTTTCTTCCATTCATTTCAAAAGAACTTGCAGGATGTAGTATAATCATTGTATATGTTTGTAACCATAATATGATCACTAATCATGAAAGATAATATTGTGTGTACGTTATGATCGGTTTCTAAGTGTGAAAACTGCGCTATATAGGTTCTTTTCGTTCATTTAGGAAATATATGTTTATATGTTTTGTTATAACTATTGATAACAATTAGGCGGTATTATCATAATTTTGTAACCGTTACCTAGCACATAAATTATCGTGGAAATGTCAACTGTTTTGCACTAACATACAAGATTGTAATAGATTTTTAAATATCTTTTTGCAGTATCACGATGGTACAGTACTGAGGAAGACACGGTCTAGTGTCGAAACGCGTAGACAGGAAACCATCCACATATTTTATACTATTACTCGCTTGTGTATCAATTTATGCATATGCTACAATGCCAAAATGTTTTATCAAGTTTCATCAATGATTTATTGATTTTACCGAATATTATTCTATGTTTGTAATTAAAATGTACTATACGTGCTAAAACAGTTGTTCATCATTATTCATTGTGATTTATTTGCCATCTTTTATGTGCTAGTAGGTACTGATTTTTGCCTGGGTGTGTTTATTTACATATAGTGTTTTCCCTGACCCAGGAATTTGATCCTAATCAGGGGGTCCTTGTTTTCTCACAGAATCCTGACCTGAAACCAGACTGGGTGTCGTGCGGGATGTCATGACCTTCTATAAAATTGGCGACTTGGTGTTGCACCAGTTTTTCCAGCATCTTCACGGGGGCTGGCAGTAGTGAGATTGGACGGTAGTTGCTAAGCTCCGTCGGGTCAGCGTTCGGCTTTTTTAATAGAGGCGGTAACAAAGCATGTTTCCAAATATCAGGGAAAATGCTGGTGGAAAGCGAGGTATTCCAAATGTGATTTAAAGCAGGGTTAATCAAATGAGGCAATGTCTGAACAACTTCGGGGGACATGGATCCTCAGGCGAACCATTTCATGATTTCAGCCAGTGATTACTACTGGGAAAAAGGGAGAACATTTGAGAGGGTGCCCCTAGTACTTAGGATTCCATGTGACTGTGGCTCAGCCATCTTATCCCCTGCTGTAAACGTGGCATATACCTTCCATATTTTGTCCTCAAAGAAGTCTGATAGTTTTCATGTACAGATATGGGGAAGGCTATATATTACCCCCCCATCGCAGAAGGCTTGATGAAGGAGCTGACAATCCTAAAGATCTCTTTACCAGAGTTTTCGGAGCTATTCATGTGCTTCACAAAATATTCCCTTTTAGCCTCCCTCATCAGTTTACGGAAATTTTTCAAGGCTTCCTAATAGGCCAGTATAGCCGCCGGACTATAATCTTTCCTCCATAGGTGCTCCATCCTTTTACACCTGCTCTTTTCTGCTCTGAGGTCAGCCGAGAACCAGAGGGCAGATGATCTTGGGGTCCTAACTGATCTCCCAGGTACCACTGTGTCCAGGGTGGTAGGAATCCACATATGAAGTGTGGACGAATCGTCATTGCTAGTTAACTGAGGCAAACTCACTGATAGCACTGAACCTAGGTTCTTAGCTGGTAACATTTTCGAGTTCCTTTTTAACATAGTGCGTATACCTCCACTTGGTTGAGTCTTCTCTAGGCTGAAAGAGAGATAGTTCTGGGATAAAGCTGTGTGGGCAGTCAGGTGTTTCGTATATCAATAACCCAGCGAAGGAGAGAGTTAGAGAGATCTATATACAGAAATGTAGGCCTTCCATAATACCCATATCTCTCAGTTCCGTTGTAGAGATCTCCCATGATTTCTTCAAAATTATAGCAAGCTCACCCCCTCTTTTGCCGCAGTCCCTGTTAGCACAGATGATTTGGAAGCAGCCAGGGGGATAGCCAGGGTCAGGGTCGGCTTAGATTCCTCCTTATGCCAGGTTTCTGTCAGGAACATCACATCCCAGTTATTGTCCAACAGTGATAACCAGATATCGTCTGCATGTTTGGGGAGTGATCTGTAGTTGATCAGACAGGCTCTAATTCTGCCTGCCAACAACGTTTGAGAGCCAGGAGTCGTGCCCTTGCTCCGGGTTGTCCCTACCAGTGCCTCTAAGGTAAAATTGCTAGCCCTGCAGTGGTATGGGAAACCAGTACCTACTAGGTTAGTGCCCTGGTCTCCCAAACACAGGTTCCCCCTTAAGGCCAGGAGGGAATCACAAGGCCAGGTAATAAATGCACCGCTACCTATTTGAGCAGCTAGGCTGTCGCTGCTCAAATTCGAGAAGTGGACGGGCGCAGATGGGCTTGCCTTTGGCGCACCAGCCGTGTACCCGCTGCACGCGTCCGTTGCGCGTCAGCAGTAAGGTGTCTGAATAGGCACCAGGGGAGCCAGACAACTAAAGTTAGTCCGCTCGCCCTTCAAAATAGCACCTAAAGTGTCCCAGACGAGCAGAGGAAAGATGGCACTCCGCTCGGTGTGCAAAACGCAAAAGTGTAAGCCTACTGTGTAAAAATGAATTCAGGGATATTTTAAAATAGTCAGAATACAGTAATTTTAAAACAGCGGATTCACCCTGCAACGCACAGAGGTGAACTTCACCATTGCATGCACGCCTACAGTGTAAAAACGAATTTAGGGATTTTTTTAAAATAGTCAGAATACAGCAATTTTAAAGCCGCATTAGATTCACCCTGCACCACACAGAGGTGAACTTCACCCTCGTACTCACGCCCCCATAATGAGCCTAAACAACTCGGTATCACAGTTCAACAACAATCACCTACAACCGCTGTGTGTCAGTGGTGCGGTGTCCATTAAATAGGCACAAGAGGAGCCACACAACAAAAGCTAGTCCGCTCACCCTTCTAAATGGCACCTTAAAGTGTCCCAGCCAAGCTGAGGAAAGATGGCAGTCCGCTCGGTGTGCAAAAAGCGAAAGTGCAAGCCTACAGTGTAAAAACGAATTTAGGGATTTTTAAAGATAGTCAGAATACAGTAATTTTAAAACAGCATTATGTTCACCCTGCAACATGCAGATGTGAACGTCACCCTTGCACTCAAACCTACTTTGTAAAAACGAATTTAGCGATTTTTAAAAATAGTCAGAATACAGTCATTTTGAAACAGTATTAGATTCACCCTGCAACACGCAGAGGTGAACTTCACCCTTGTGCTCACGCCCCCAAAATGAGCCCAAACAAATCGGTTTCACAGTTCAACTACAATCACCTACAACCTCTGCGTGTCAGTGGTGCGGTGTCCATTAAATAGGCACAAGGGGAGCCACACAACAAAAGCTAGTCCGCTCACCCTTCAAAATAGCACCTTAAAGTGTCCCAGCCTAGCGAAGGAAAGATGGCACTCCGCTCGGTGTGCAAAAAGCAAAAGTACAGCCTACAGCAGGGGTCTTCAAACTGTGGGGCGCGACCCCCAGGGGGGCCGTGGAGCGATGCAAAGGGGGTCGCGCCTTCACAGTGTCACTTCTGCCCTGGCCTCCAGGGCTTCAGCCCCCATCCTCCCCCATCCTGTGTCTCAGCCCGGGCTGCTGCAGTGCAGCTCGCGCTCCTGGGGCCTCGGCTGGGCAGTGTCTGGAGTCTTATCTCCGGCCCGAGTTTTTCACAGGTCTTTAAAGACCATTAGCATATTTACATGCCTTTGTTAACTAATTACCAAAGCTTAGTTTTTGTTATGGTTCCAGTACCCCCAGGGCCCCCACTCTGCCTAATCCTTACATTTGTATTTTTACACTTACTGCTGTAGTGTGAGAATGCATTTAATGAAAAGAAATATAAAGTTGGGTTGCCAAAAGAAACATGCCTGCTATGTGTTGTTTAAAGATCCTGCAGAGACCTGCTCTTGACACTAAATTGAGTTATAAATAAAAAAGTATGTATTAATTAGTTATGTGACTTTTCTGTCTTTAATCTCTTTAATTATTAGTCATGGATCATTGAGGCATCCCTAGAACACAATTAAAAGTGCTTTCTATTTATATGTGCTGTTCTAAGTATTCACAGATAAGTGCAAAAAATACAGCTGTAGGTGACGGCTTATTTCTGGGCCATCAAAATAATGAGCTGGTAACCCTAATCATTAGACTGGAAGTTTGTTGCATGATCAGCACATTATTTATTTCCTCCACCCTCGAACCCTGATTAATGCCATTATAGCAATAGTTTAACTTATATCTGAAACCCTACGCTTCAAGTTTCTGGGAATGCACCCTGCTTTCAGACTACTCACTTCTCATTCTCACCTTCACTTTCACGTTCACCCTGCACTCCCAGCAATCACAATGCACTCACACTGATCACAATGCACTCACACTGATCACAATGCACTCACACTGATCACAATGCTGATCACAATGCACTCACACTGATCACATGCACTCACAGCAATCACAATGCCCTCACACTGATCACCATGCACTCACACTATTCACCTGCTCACCCTGCACTCACACTGATCACCATGCACTCACACTGATCACCATGCACTCACACTGATCACCATGCACTCACACTGATCACCATGCACTCACACTGATCACCATGCACTCACACTGATCACCATGCACTCACACTGATCACAATGCACTCACACTGATCACAATACACTCACATAATTCACCCGCTCACCCTGCACTCACACCAATCACCTTGCACTCACACCATTCACCCACTCACCCTGCACTCACAGTGATCACAATGCACTCACACTGATCACAGTGCACTCACACTGATCACCATGCACTCACAACATTCACCCACCCACCCAGCACCTACAGTGATCACAATGCACTCACATTGATCACAATGCACTCACATCATTCACCCGTTCACCCTGCACTCACACTGATCACCATGCACTCACACCATTCACCCGCTCACCCTACACTTACCGTAATCACAATTCACTTACACTGATCACCATGCACTCACACCATTCACCCGCTCACCCTGCACTCACAGTGATCATAATGCACTCACACTGATCACAATGCACTCACACTGATCACAATGCACTCACATTGATCACCATGCACTCACAACATTCACCCACTCACCCTGCACTCACAGTGATCATAATGTACTCACAGAGATCACAATGCACTCACACTGATCACCATGCACTCACAACATTCACCCGCTCACCCTGCTCTCACAGTGATCACTCTGCACTAAAAATTCGCTTGCATTGTTCACTCTGTACCTCACCCTGCAGTCACACGAGCACGCTTCTCACCCTGCACTCATGTGACACTTCACTCACCTGTCCCCCCCTTACTGCTCAATCTGTAGCTCACTCAAACAAGGCCATCACTAACCATGCACTAATTCGTCCCACTCTGCACTTACAGCCGAACCCAAATTCATATGGTCACCTAACTCACCCTGCAGTCACTCCTTTTACCCTACTCTCACACTGTTGCATTGCTCACCATGCAGTCACATGGGCACACTTGTCACCCTCACAGTGCAGAAGGTTAAAGTGCCTGGTACAAAGAAGATGTACCACGCACATCACAGAACTGAGTGTGAGTAAACTATGAGTAGCACTATAAAAAAATGAAATGTTTGTCAGACAGGTGCTATAGAGAGATGAGGTGTATTGTTGGTGAGTGGTAGTGAGGGAATTCATGGAGAAGGTGGAAAGACTGTTGCACCGTGTGCGACCAGTGCTTGGACAAGCCCTGGCTGGGAGTGTTAACCCCCCCCCCCCCCGAAGTTCGGGTCTAGTGGATCCCCTGCTTCTGCCTACTATTTACATTTGTAGTGCGCTACTGTTACCAAAAGGTGTCCTGGGGCTAATAACCATCTGCCTGCAATGTGAGAGAGGGATCCGGGGTTGGGAAAGGAGAGAAGAGAGGGATGGAAGGAAGGGGGTGAGAGGAAAGAGACATGGGTAAACTGCTTAACTCTGCACAAGACCGCCACGGTTTGAATGCACCCTTGCTGCTCCCGGCCATGGCCAGGTGAGCTTCTAATGTGGCAGCGCGTATTCCTGCGGATTGGAAGGCCCTTCACAGAGGTTGACTAGACATCTTTCTGATGTTAATTGCTGTATTTTGGTTATAAACTGGTACTGATGGGGTGAAATCTTTCCTCAGTATTACTGTGTTTTAAAAAATTCTAAATAATAAAGCAATGCTACCCCAAAATACGCAGCATCACAGAACATTATTTACATTTTCTACTCACACAATTTAGTCAAGCCTGTAGCATAATTTGGTCCTCACCTTCCTCATAACCTAGAGGTTTAGAACTTTTTGTCAGGAGGGGGTCCTTACGCTTGAAAACGTTGACAGGGGGGTCTCGGCACCCAAAAGTTTGAAGACCTCTGGCCTACAGTATAAAAACGAACTTAGGGATTTTGGAAGATAGTCAGAATACAGTCATTTTAAAACAGCATTAGATTCACCCTGCAACACGCAGAGGTGAACTTCAACCTTGCACTCAAGCCTACTGTGTAAAAACGAATTTAGGGATTTAAAAAAAATAGTCAGAATACAGTCATTTTAAAACAGTATTAGATTCACCCTGCAACACGCAGAGGTGAACCTCACCCTTGTACTCACGCCCACACAATGAGCCCAAACAACTCAGTATCACAGTTCAACAACAATCACCTACAACCGCTGCGTGTCAGTGGTGTGGTGTCCATTAAATAGGCACCAGGGGAGCCAGACAACTAAAGCTAGTCTGCTCACCCTTCTAAATGGCACCTTAAAGTGTCCCAGCCAAGCGGAGGAAAGATGGCAGTCCGCTCGGTGTGCAAAAAGCGAAAGTGCAAGCCTACAGTGTAAAAACGAATTTAGGGATTTTTAAAGATAGTCAGAATACAGTCATTTTAAAACAGCATTAGATTCACCCTGCAACATGCAGAGGTGAACTTCACCCTTGCACTCAAACCTACTTTGTAAAAACGAATTTAGGGATTTTGAAAAATAGTCAAAATACAGTCATTTTAAAACAGTATTAGATTCACCCTGCAACACGCAGAGATGAACTTCACCCTTGTGCTCACGCCCCCAAAATGAGCCCAAACAAATCGGTTTCACAGTTCAACTACAATCACCTACAACCTCTGCGTGTCAGTGGTGTGCTGTCCATTAAATAGGCACCAGGGGAGCCAGACAACTAAAGCTAGTCCGCTCACCCTTCAAAATGGCACCTTAAAGTGTCCCAGCCAAGCGGAGGAAAGATGGCAGTCCGCTCGGTGTGCAAAAAGCGAAAGTGCAAGACTACAGTGTAAAAACAAATTTAGGGATTTTTAAAAATAGCCAGAATACAGTAATTTTAAAACAGCATTAGATTCACCCTGCAACGCACAGAGGTGAACTTCGCCCTTGTGCTCACGCCCCCAAAATTAGCCCAAACAAATCGGTTTCACAGTTCAACAACAATCACCTACAACCTGTGCGTGTCAGTGGTGTGGTGTCCATTAAATAGGCACCAGGGGAGCCAGACAACTTAAGCTAGTCCGCTCACCCTTCAAAATGGCACCTTTAAGTGTCCCAGCCAAGCGGAGGAAAGATGGCAGTCCGCTCGGTGTGCAAAAAGCGAAAGTGCAAGCCTCAAATTGAGGGATTTTTAAAAATACCCAGAATACAGTCATTTTAAAACAGCATTAGATTCACCCTGCAACGCACAGAGGTGAACTTCGCCCTTGTACTCAAGCCCCCACAATGAGCCCAAACAACTCGGTAACACAGTTCAACTACAATCACCTGCAACTGCAAAGGCTCTTACATTTTCAGCCAACAGCAGTGCTGGCATTTAAAGTTACTGAGGCAAGCAATCATGTACTGCTGTCTAAGGTAGTAAAACAGCCTGCTTAGATCTTCAACTATTTAAGACACCAGTCAGCCCCAAACTGTGACGGAGTCCTTGTCTTAAATTAGCGCTTGCTGTGCTCACTTTATGTGACACCGCCGGCCCATAGGATTTGCCTGCAGCAGAATTTGACCTAAGAAATAATGAAACTTATAATAAAATCTGGGATGTTGCCAATATTAAACTATTCTTGTTGTGTTGCCATCCACTGCAGACAAATTTCAGATGTAGAACTTTATATTGACAGGAACCAAAAACATTCATCCTGTGAAGGCACCTTTCTGGGAAAAATAATTTGTTTCTGTTATGGTGCAATGCTGGAGAGCAAAATACCATATTGTAATAATTTAAAGGATTCTCCGGCACAATCAACCCTCTTTTTACTAGGATGTGTTAAATTACAATGTTATGTATTGCGGCTTTTACAAAGTGCACCCTCTGCTATTTGTATGGGTCCTTGATGCTGGCACATGTCTTGGTTTGCAGTGTTGTTTGCGGGTTGTGTGGTACTCAGCTGTGATAACGTTTTAGGGAAGAGGGGCGCCATGTAGGTCAAAGAGGCACTGATTTATGCCAGATTTTCACCGTAATGGAATAGCATGTACATGAGCTTGGTACAGGTTTATTGTATGTACAGTTCGTGTTGCTTATGTAAAATATCCTGAAATTAAACAAGGATCAGAAGAAACAGACATATGTTAGTCACACTTGTGGTATGACTTTGGTACTGGTTCTTGCGGTTTTTCACAAGACCCATGTATATATTCATAGTGAGTTATGTGCTTGCAGATTTACGTCTTTTACTACTTTGGTTCCCACAGTGGGGTGCAGGACTAAGTGTATTTGATTCACTGCTCAGTAACTGTGACTACGCCTTCAATTTCAGTGGCTGTGATTCTATGTCAAGACCAGAGGGAAGGATAATGCTTTTCATTCTTCACTTCATTTCTTCTCACAGCTGTCATAGCAGAACATCGAACTATAACAGCGATAGCGCTTAGATACCTCTGGGTGATAAGGCGCTCTACAAACTTATAATAACATAACATAACATAACAGAAAACTTCATTTCCCATAATAAATTAGGAATGAACTTTCAAGCAGCCCATTACATTTGCCTCTGACCTCTGTAAGAAGAAGCATTGCATCTTCATTGACACTGTCTTTTTTCTTTGCACCTGCAGCTGGTAAGTATTGCTACTGACTGCACCTTTCATTTTTAAGCTATTGTAATACTCTTTAAAGCCAGTGTATTGGCATTTAGATGGTGCACTGCAGAGCGCCGAGTGGCTCATTGCAATTAGAGTCAGTTAATCTCCTTTTTTCCCTCATAGATGCTCTTGGGTTTTCCCATCTGTTTGGTAGTACCTTTATGGCTGATTACTCGTGGTGTGGTCCACGAACTAGTAGTGTGTGCATGAGAGCATCTCACTACAGTAAAATAGCTTTCCATCTGGCAGCTCCACATCACATCACTCCAGGATCACTCCCTGCCATCCGCGGGAGCTTTTAGTAGTATTTTTATTTTCAGCCCTTATTCTTTGTTTGACTTCACAGCGCTTGAGTGCGCTTTTTAAACTCGCCCTCTCCTCACCTGTTTAGGGACCTTGCCCTCGTTCTCCCCCTTCCGCGCAGCCGAGTTGGACGCTGCAGCGGGATCTCTTCCACTCGATTCCCGCCTTCAGCGGGCGCCCTCCCGGCCACGCCCACTACTTGGCCACGCCCCCTAGGACGCCATATAGCAGCTGATAACTAGCTGACCTACACCAGGATCACTCCCTGCCATCCGCGGGAGCTTTTAGTAGTATTTTTATTTTCAGCCCTTATTCTTTGTTTGACTTCACAGCGCTTGAGTGCGCTTTTTAAACTCGCCCTCTCCTCACCTGTTTAGGGACCTTGCCCTCGTTCTCCCCCTTCCGCGCAGCCGAGTTGGACGCTGCAGCGGGATCTCTTCCACTCGATTCCCGCCTTCAGCGGGCGTCCTCCCGGCCACGCCCACTACTTGGCCACGCCCCCTAGGACGCTATATAGCAGCTGATAACTAGCTGACCTACACCAGGATCACTCCCTGCCATCCGCGGGAGCTTTTAGTAGTATTTTTATTTTCAGCCCTTATTCTTTGTTTGACTTCACAGCGCTTGAGTGCGCTTTTTAAACTCGCCCTCTCCTCACCTGTTTGGGGACCTTGCCCTCGTTCTCCCCCTTCCGCGCAGCCGAGTTGGACGCTGCAGCGGGATCTCTTCCACTCGATTCCCGCCTTCAGCGGGCGCCCTCCCGGCCACGCCCACTACTTGGCCACGCCCCCTAGGACGCCTTATAGCAGCTGATAACTAGCTGACCTACACCAGGATCACTCCCTGCCATCCGCGGGAGCTTTTAGTAGTATTTTTATTTTCAGCCCTTATTCTTTGTTTGACTTCACAGCGCTTGAGTGCGCTTTTTAAACTCGCCCTCTCCTCACCTGTTTAGGGACCTTGCCCTCGTTCTCCCCATTCCGCGCAGCCGAGTTGGACGCTGCAGCGGGATCTCTTCCACTCGATTCCCGCCTTCAGCGGGCGCCCTCCCGGCCACGCCCACTACTTGGCCACGCCCCCTAGGACGCCATATAGCAGCTGATAACTAGCTGACCTACACCAGGATCACTCCCTGCCATCCGCGGGAGCTTTTAGTAGTATTTTTATTTTCAGCCCTTATTCTTTGTTTGACTTCACAGCGCTTGAGTGCGCTTTTTAAACTCGCCCTCTCCTCACCTGTTTAGGGACCTTGCCCTCGTTCTCCCCCTTCCGCGCAGCCGAGTTGGACGCTGCAGCGGGATCTCTTCCACTCGATTCCCGCCTTCAGCGGGCGTCCTCCCGGCCACGCCCACTACTTGGCCACGCCCCCTTGATTTCGCCTCCTTGCCTCCCATTTAACATGTGCTCTTACCGTTCGCGCAGCGGACGGGCGCAGCGGGCGCGCCGTTTGCGCGCCGAAGGCGCGCCTAAGGCAAGCCCGTCTGCGCCCGTCCGCGACCGACCGGGACCAGGGGCCACAGACTCTGCCCCTCGTCTGGCGTACTCTTCGGCCCAACTCTCATCTCTTTCTGCTTCTATCCCTCTTTCCCCATCTGCAGCCCTACACTTATCCTCGCATGGCATCTATGCCCCCCCTCTTCCCGGTGTCGTCTTGCCTTCGTCTTCCCCAATCTCCTCTCCGCCCTCCCTTCCGCGTGCTTCCCCTGCTCCCCTTGACGCCTCTGCTATTCTTTTGAATACCCGCTCGGCCGTAAAAAATCAAACCGCTCTTTTCAACCTACTGGACACTGACCCCCCGGACTTTTTTTTCCTCACCGAGACTTGGTTTTCCTCCCATTCCCTTCCCGACCTTCTCGCGATTCTTCCTGCAACTCACTACGCCCTCCGCGCCGACCGCCCAGATGGAAGATCTGGGGGTGGCGTGGCGATGATAGTCCGCCGATCCCTGCAATTTCAGCTCCTTTCGCATCCTGGCATCACTAATGTAGATTTCCTGGTGGCCCGCTCGCTCAACCTCCCGGTTCCCCTCACTGTGATTCTTTTGTATCGCCCCCCCCAGTACATGTCTTCTTTTGTATCCTCTCTGCAGGACCTCTTGGCCACCCTGGCTGTAGATAATTCTTCGCTAATTCTGCTGGGGGATTTTAATTTTTGGCCGGGCGATCCGCAGGAGGACCCCCTCTCTAAAGATTTCTCCACTAATCTCCGCTGCCTCAACTTCTCGTCCCACGTTTTGACCCCTACCCACACCCATGGTAATATCCTTGACCAGATCTGGTCTCTTCGTTGCAATCCCCTGGTGCCTTCTATCTCCCCCTGTGGCTGGTCCGATCATTGTTTGATCTCCTTCTCCATCCCCTTAGGTCAGCCCGAGAAAGCTACCCTGCCCAAGAACATCTGGGCTCGGTGCTGGAACAAGGCTGATCTCAACGATCTTTCCTCCTCCCTATCTTTATCGGCACCCGCCCTGACCGACCTTTCCGTGGAAAACCAGGCGGATGCCATTCACGCTTGGCTTTCCTCGGCTTGTGATCAGGCCGCTCCCCTTAAAAAGATTAGATCGGCCCGTCTTCACGACGCCCACAAGTGGTTCTCCAATGACCTCAGATCCCTGAAGCTTGAGCTTAGACGGTCGGAACGTCGCTGGCGTCGCACCTATTGCCCCACTCTCCGTCTGAAATATAGGGCTCTTCTCAACAAGTATAAGTCAGCCATCCTAGCGGCCAAATCCAAATACTTCTCCGACCGTGTTGCCCTTTCAGCTAATAAAACTCGCGAGATCTTTTCTCTGGTCCGTAGCCTTGCCACTTCTGACCGTGCGGGTCTTTCCCCTGCTCCTTCGCAATCCCTCTGCCACTCGTTGAACTCTTATTTCATCAACAAAATAACCACTATTAAGGCCAACATTCCGATTGTGCCTCATCCCGATCAACCGGATCACTCCCCTCTCTCTGCCCCTGTTTTTGATCATTTCACACCTATTTCTTCTGAGCTTTTTCTCGGCCTCCTTGTTAAGGTCAAGTCCGGCTCTCCGGTGGACTGTGCACCCGCTCGCATCCTTAGAACTTTATTCACTAGTTGTCCTACCCCCCCCCTAACTTTCCTTAACTCTTGTCTGGCTCTGGGTTCCGTCCCCTCTTTCTTTAAGTCTGCCATTGTGCTTCCCATCCTGAAGAAAGCTGGCCTGGATCCCTCCCTTCCATCGAATTTTAGGCCGATCTCCCTCCTCCCCTATCTAGGGAAGATCCTTGAGAGCCATGTAACATCCTGTCTCTCATCCTACATCGAGGAGAATAACATCTTGGCCTCCCACCAGGCTGGCTTTCGACCGGGCCACTCCACTGAGGGCGTGGTCCTTGCGGTCCTTGACGAACTGAAGGCCAAGGCCGATGGCAACCTTCCTCAGGCCTTGGTCCTTTTGGATCTGTCCGCTGCGTTTGACACGGTCGATCATGCTATTCTTCTCGACCGTGTCAGCGCAGCGGGCATCCAGGGCGTTGCCCTCTCTTGGATCGCGTCCTTTTTGCAGGGACGATCACAGGCAGTCCACCTCTCCCCCCTCTCTGCCCCTCCCCTTCCGGTCACCTGTGGGGTACCCCAAGGTTCTTCTCTTTCCCCTCTTCTCTTTAACCTTTATATCCTTCCCCTCATTCTATCGCTCCTTGAGCTGGGGGTCTCGGTGTATAACTACGCTGACGACCTCCAGCTCGTCTTTGATCTATCTTCCCCCACTCACTCTCTTCCCAAGTTCAGGTCGACTCTTGTCTTTATCTCTCAGTGGATGAGCTTCAATCATTTGAAGCTCAACCCAGACAAGACAGAGCTTGTCCTCACTGGTGGTCCCTCTAACCCTTGGTCCCCAGTCCATTGGCCCCTTTCTTTTGGTCCTCCACCTTCCCCGGTTCCCTCTGTTCGCACCTTGGGCATCAAGGTCAGCAATGATCTTTCGATGCATGCTCACATTAGCTCTGTTGTATCCTCTTGTTTTCTTTCCCTCCGCCTCATTCGTAAGATTTCCCGTTTTTTTTCTGTTGATGCCCTCAAAGTCATCATCACTGCCCTTATTACATCTCGCCTGGATTACGGCAATGGCCTGTATGTAGGCATTCCTGCCTACGAGACCCGTCGCCTCCAGGCCATCCAAAACCAGGCGGCCCGTCTTGTCCTCTGTCTTCCGAAGTTCTCCCACATCACTCCCGCCCTTAAAACCCTACACTGGCTCCCTGTCCAGTTTAGGCCTCTGTTCAAACTTGCCTGCCTGGCCTTTCGGGCGCAGGCTCGGTCTGCTCCTCTCTTTATCAACTCTTTGATCTCCTCTCACGCCCCTCCCCGCACCCTCCGTTCCTCCTCCCTTTCTCTCCTCCACGTTCCCCGCTATCGTAAGTCCCGCACAGGGGGCACCCGCTTCTCTCTGCGCGCTCCGCAGATCTGGAACTCTCTTCCCCTCTCTATCCGCTCCATTCCCATTTTTTCTCATTTCCGGAAAGCCCTCAAAACTTTTTTCTTTCTTCAGGCTTTCCCGGACTAAACCCTTCTCGCACATGTTAGGCAGATACCGATGTGTTCCTCAGCGCCAGGAAGCCGCTTGGCCACAGAGCGCTTTATAAATTTCTTTTTCATTTCATTTCATTTCATTTCACTGTAGACACCTGTGTGGCTCATCCGAGCTCCTCAATAACAGAACAGAGCTTTGAACACCACTTCTCCCAGGAGTGTAGGCTGGCATGATCCACCGCACTGCCTGTAGCATTTCGACCCTTATTTTGAGGTCAGGGTAGAAGAGCTGCTCTATACTCATAAACACACATCGAGATTGAACACAACACGGGCAGATTTTAGCCTTCTAGATCCAAGAGGGCAATTTTGTGTCCATTCAGCTATTTCTTCCACTCTCAAACATGCAGAGGGAGTGCATGTCCTACTTGGATGAAGAGGTGGAAGAGATTATCCCTTGGTAGGATGGAATAACCGAGGCAGTGTGTGCGTCATGGAGAGGATCGTGAATGATGCCCTAGCACCTCTAGGGAACCAATCATTAAAATGACATTTGTTTTGCCCAGAAGCCCTCTGCTAGGAGAAGAACTGGGGGACCTTTCTGGGTTCTCAAAACACAGTGACAGCAAGGCTTGACTCTTGCCAAGGCAAAGGCAAAACATAAGAAAAAACTGTCTAACAGTGGGGATTCCTTCAATAGACTTAAGAAGGCTTTTGTCCATGAGACACTGCGTCACATGACGACAAGGATACCAGCGAAAGGCCACCCCTGGGTGCTCCAACAACCTCTTGGCCCAAGCTCCCCCTTCAGGAGTCCCCCACACTGCAAAAGAGGGGACAGGTGGCAATAACTCATTTGGTGACTCTAAAGAGGACTGTAAGGGTTGGCATCCTTGGCGTGGGTTCCCCTGTATTTTTCCCTGTGCCTCCTGTGTTTTTACAATATGTTGTACTTTGTTTTTGCTGGTCTAGATCCTTTAGGCACTTTGGCACTGCTGTTCAGTGCCAAAGTGCAAGTACTCCCTCTGTAAATTGTTGTCATGGGTTAGTGTTTCCATAATTGGCTTATTTGGTTTACTGTTAAGTCCCTAGTATAGTGCAATGTGTGTGCCCAAGGCCTGTAAACCAAATCCTTCTAGTGGGCTTGCAGCATTTATTGTGCCACCCATACAAGCAGCCTTGCAAAAGGGTCTCAGGCCTGCCATTGCAGTGCCTGTGTACAGTTTGTACTGCCATGTCGGCCTGGCAAGTGCATCCACATGCCAGGCCCTAATTCTTTCTTTACGTACATGTGAGTCACCCCTAAGGTAGGCCCAAGGTACCCCGGTGGGCTGGATGCAGTGTATGTGAAAGGTAGAATATGCACTGATGTGTGTGGCATGTCCTGATAGTGAAATACTGCACTTTTCATTTTGAACTATTGAATGGCTATTGGTCCCATAGGATAGAATGGGGAGTTTACTTATAACATCTTATAAGTATAACTACCCATGGGAACAAGATCGGAAAATGTAGTTAGTATGCCAAAACTTAGAATCTGAAGATGCATCCTTTAGTAAGGATGATTTTTACATTCTGTGTTTGAAAATGCCCCTTTTAGCAAAGTATGTATTTTCTTGCCTAGCCATCCAGTGTGCCTCTGCTAGGTTTGTGTATTGACTGTCTGGCTTTGGAGTGACAGGGGCTGAGGATGTGCATTCTGTGCAGACAGCCACTTGGGGGGCTGAGGTGTGCGCTTCCTTTCCAGGGTGAGTCAGAGCTGGGCTGAATAGACCTGGTCTGCTTACAGCAAAACACACAAGATGATGAACGGAATGTTACACAATGGCAAAACATTCACCCCCAGTCACAGATCTGGGTTTAATCCATCGTTATTTTGCTCACCAAGCCACCCCAGTTCAGACACGGCCATATGCAAATTAGTCTTGTCCCTGTGCCTCATGGGAACAGTCCAGCCCGAACTGCCAAGCCATGTCTTTCCTGGACCAGAATCAAGCATCCTAGGACCAGTTTCTGGCTATCAGCCGTCTTCAGCCAGGATAGCTTGACTCCAGTGGCTTAATGAGCATGGGACCCACGTCTGGGCATACCCTACCCACATAGGATGAACAGCAAAACACACAAGATGATGGACGGAATGTTGCACAATCGCAAAACATTCACCCCCAGTCACAGATCTGGGTTTAATCCATTGTTATTTTGCTCACCAAGCCACCCCAGTTCAGACATGGCCATATGCAAATCAGTCTTGACCCTGTGCCTCATGGGAACAGTTCATCCCGAACTGCCAAGCAATGTTATTTCTGGACCGGAATCAAGCATCCTAGGACCGGTTTCTGACTATCAGCCGTCTTCAGCCAGGATAGCTAGACTCCAGTGGCTTACTGAGCACGGGACCCACGTCTGGGCATACCCTTCCCACATAGGGTGAACAGCAAAACACACAAGATGATGGACGGAATGTTGCACAATGGCAAAACATTCACTCCAGTCACAGATCTGAGTTTAATCCATCGTTATTTTGCCCACCAAGCCACCCCAGTTCAGACATGGCCATATGCAAATCAGTCTTGACCCTGTGCCTCATGGGAACAGTCCAGCCCGAACTGCCAAGCCATGTCTTCCCTGGAACGGAATCAAGCATCCTAGGACCAGTTTCTGTCTATCAACCGTCTTCAGCCAGGATAGCTTGACTCCAGTGGCTTAGTGAGCACGGGACCCACGTCTGGGCATACCCTTCCTACATAGGGTGAACAGCAAAACACACAGGATAATAGATGGAATGTTTAAGTATGGGCGCAAAGTCCAATCCGCTCGCGAAATTTGCGAATATTCGGCAATTTCCCGATCCGCGTATCTCGCGAAATTGCCGAAAAATTTGCAAATTCGCTCGCGGGCACATTTTTTTACACATGCCCGAGTTGAAGCTCAAATAATTAGCCCAAACAACTAGTGAGCACGGTCTAGGCTAGGCAGGTGTGCTTCCTCCCCATATCTACCGCCTACAATTAGATGTAATCCTTGATGGAGGTCTTTGCATCCACGAGTTTCTCGAGCGTAATCCCGGTGTACTTCCAGTGACCAAGAGGCTGCTTTCTCCTCATCTTGTGCTCTGATTGGTCTCTGACCCTTTATAAACAAGAGGCTTGTGAATTCGCATAGAAGCGCCGCCCCACACACACTAGGGTATGCAACGTTTTCCCGCCCTTTCCTCACTATGATGGACAGCTCACTCGAGGGACCTCGGCGCCCAAACAACTAGTGAGCACGGTCGAGGCTAGGCAGGTGTGTTTCCTTCCCATATCTACTGCCTACAATTAGATGTAATCCTTGATGGAGGTCGTTGCATCCACGAGATTCTCGAGCGCAATCCCCGTGTACTTCCAGAGACCAGGAGGCTGCTTTCTCCTCATCTGGTGCTCTGATTGGTCTCTGACCCTTTATAAACAAGAGGCATGTGAACTCGTATAGAAGCCCCGCCCCACACACACTAGGTTATGCAACCTTTTCCTGCCCTTTCCTCACTATGATGGACAGCTCACTCGAGAGACCTCGGCGCCCAAACAATTAGTGAGCACGGTCGAGGCTAGGCAGGTGTGCTTCCTTCCCATATCTACCGCCTACAATTAGATGTAATCCTTGATGGAGGACTTTGCATCCACGAGTTTCTCAAGCGCAATCCCCGTGTACTTCCAGTGACCAGGAGGCTGCTTTATCCTCATCTGGTGCTCTGATCGGTCTCTGACCCTTTATAAACAAGAGGCATGTAAACTCGCATAGAAGCCCCGCCCCACACACACTAGGGTATGCAACGTTTTCCCGCCCTTTCCTCACTATGATGGACAGCTCACTCTAGGGACCTCGGCGCCCAAACAACTAGTGAGCAGGGTGGAGGCTAGGCAGGTGTGTTTCCTTCCCATATCTACCGCCTACAATTAGATGTAATCCTTGATAGAGGTCTTTGCATCCATGAGTTTCTCGAGCGCAATCCCCGTGTACTTCCAGTGACCAGGAGGCTGCTCTTTCCTCATCTGCTGCTCTGATCGGTCGCTGACCCTTTATAAACAAGAGGCATTGAACTCGCCACACACACACTAGGGTATGCAACGTCTTCCCGCCCTTTCCTCACTATGATGGACAGCTCACTTGAGGGACTTGGCACCTTTCGGCGTGGTGGCAAAGCTACAGACACACAGGGTCACATTATTTGTGCAAATGGCAAAAAAATCAGCAAATTTCCGGGAAAATCTGCGAACTCGCTGATTTTTTTGCCATTTCGCGTGAATTCGCGGACCGTGAATCCGCAAAATTCGCCCATACGTAGGAATGTTGCACAATGGCAAAACATTCACCCCCGTCACATATCTGGGTCTAATCCATCGTTATTTTGCTCACCAAGCCACCCCAGTTCAGACATGGCCATATGCAAATCAGTCTTGACCCTGTGCCTCATGGGAACAGTCCAGCCCGAACTGCCAAGCCATGTCTTCCCTGCACCAGAATCAAGCATCCTAGAACCGGTTTCTGGCTATCAGCCGTCTTCAGCCAGGATAGCTTGACTCCAGTGGATTAGTGAGCACGGGACCTACGTCTGGGCATACCCTTCCCACATAGGGTGAACAGCAAAACACACAAGATGATGGACGGAGTGTTGCACAATGGCAAAACATTCACCCCCAGTCACAGATCTGGGTTTAATCTATCGTTATTTTGCTCACCAAGCCACCCAAGTTCAGACATGGCCATATGCAAATCAGTCTTGACCCTGTGCCTCATGGGAACAGTCCAACCCGAACTGCCAAGCCATATCTTCCCTGGACCGGAATCAAGCATCCTAGGACCGGTTTCTAGCTATCAGCCGTCTTCAGCCAGGATAGCTTGACTCCAGTGGCTTAGTGAGCACGGGTCCCACGTCTGGGCATACCCTTCCCACATAGGGTGAACAGCAAAACACACAAGATGATGGATGGAATGTTGCACAATGGCAAAACATTCACCCCCAGTCACAGATCTGGGTTTAATCCAACATTATTTTGCTCACCAAGCCACCCAAGTTCAGACATGGCCATATGCAAATCAGTCTTGACGCTGTGCCTCATGGGAACATTCCAGCCCGAACTTCCAAGCCATGTCTTCCCTGGACTGGAATCAAGCATCCTAGGACCGGTTTCTGGCTATCAGCCATCTTCAGCCAGGATAGCTTGACTCTTGTGGCTTAGTGAGCACGAGACACACGTCTGGGCATACCCTTCCCACATAGAGTGAACAGCAAAACACACAAGATGATGGACGGAATGTTGCACAATGGCAAAACATTCACCCCCAGTCACAGATCTGGGTTTAATCCATCGTTATTTTGCTCACCAAGCCACCCTAGTTCAGACATGGGCATATGCAAATTAGTCTTGACCCTGTGCCTCACGGGAACAGTCCAGCCCGAACTGCCAAGCCATGTCTTCCCTGGACCGGAATCAAGCATCCTAGGACCAGTTTCTGTCTATCAACCGTCTTCAGCCAGGATAGCTTGACTCCAGTGGCTTAGTGAGCACGGGACCCACGTCTGGGCATACCCTTCCTACATAGGGTGAACAGCAAAACACACAGGATAATAGATGGAATGTTTAAGTATGGGCGCAAAGTCCAATCCGCTCGCGAAATTTGCGAATATTCGGCAATTTCCCGATCCGCGTATCTCGCGAAATTGCCGGAAAATTTGCAAATTCGCTCGCGGGCACATTTTTTTACACATGCCCGAGTTGAAGCTCAAATAATTAGCCCAAACAACTAGTGAGCACGGTCTAGGCTAGGCAGGTGTGCTTCCTCCCCATATCTACTGCCTACAATTAGATGTAATCCTTGATGGAGGTCTTTGCATCCACGAGTTTCTCGAGCGCAATCCCCGTGTACTTCCAGTGACCAAGAGGCTGCTTTCTCCTCATCTTGTGCTCTGATTGGTTACTGACCCTTTATAAACAAGAGGCTTGTGAATTCGCATAGAAGCGCCGCCCCACACACACTAGGGTATGCAACGTTTTCCCGCCCTTTCCTCACTATGATGGACAGCTCACTCGAGGGACCTCGGCGCCCAGACAACTAGTGAGCACGGTCGAGGCTAGGCAGGTGTGTTTCCTTCCCATATCTACTGCCTACAATTAGATGTAATCCTTGATGGAGGTCGTTGCATCCACGAGATTCTCGAGCGCAATCCCCGTGTACTTCCAGAGACCAGGAGGCTGCTTTCTCCTCATCTGGTGCTCTGATTGGTCTCTGACCCTTTATAAACAAGAGGCATGTGAACTCGTATAGAAGCCCCGCCCCACACACACTAGGTTATGCAACCTTTTCCTGCCCTTTCCTCACTATGATGGACAGCTCACTCGAGAGACCTCGGCGCCCAAACAATTAGTGAGCACGGTCGAGGCTAGGCAGGTGTGCTTCCTTCCCATATCTACCGCCTACAATTAGATGTAATCCTTGATGGACGACTTTGCATCCACGAGTTTCTCAAGCGCAATCCCCGTGTACTTCCAGTGACCAGGAGGCTGCTTTATCCTCATCTGGTGCTCTGATCGGTCTCTGACCCTTTATAAACAAGAGGCATGTAAACTCGCATAGAAGCCCCGCCCCACACACACTAGGGTATGCAACGTTTTCCCGCCCTTTCCTCACTATGATGGACAGCTCACTCTAGGGACCTCGGCGCCCAAACAACTAGTGAGCAGGGTGGAGGCTAGGCAGGTGTGTTTCCTTCCCATATCTACCGCCTACAATTAGATGTAATCCTTGATAGAGGTCTTTGCATCCATGAGTTTCTCGAGCGCAATCCCCATGTACTTCCAGTGACCAGGAGGCTGCTCTTTCCTCATCTGCTGCTCTGATCGGTCGCTGACCCTTTATAAACAAGAGGCATTGAACTCGCCACACACACACTAGGGTATGCAACGTCTTCCCGCCCTTTCCTCACTATGATGGACAGCTCACTTGAGGGACTTGGCACCTTTCGGCGTGGTGGCAAAGTTACAGACACACAGGGTCACATTATTTGTGCAAATGGCAAAAAAATCAGCAAATTTCCGGGAAAATCTGCGAACTCGCTGATTTTTTTGCCATTTCGCGTGAATTCGCGGACCGTGAATCCGCCAAATTCGCCCATACTTAGGAATGTTGCACAATGGCAAAACATTCACCCCCGTCACATATCTGGGTCTAATCCATCGTTATTTTGCTCACCAAGCCACCCCAGTTCAGACATGGCCATATGCAAATCAGTCTTGACCCTGTGCCTAATGGGAACAGTCCAGCCCGAACT
This sequence comes from Lissotriton helveticus, assembly GCF_964261635.1. Lineage (NCBI taxonomy): Eukaryota > Metazoa > Chordata > Amphibia > Caudata > Salamandridae > Lissotriton > Lissotriton helveticus. The sequence goes on along the minus strand of NC_136071.1, from coordinate 629,607,039 downwards.
GCCAAGCCATGTCTTCCCTGCACCAGAATCAAGCATCCTAGAACCGGTTTCTGGCTATCAGCCGTCTTCAGCCAGGATAGCATGACTTCAGTGGCTTAGTGAGTACGGGACCCACGTCTGGGCATACCCTTCCCATATAGGGTGAACAGCAAAACACACAAGATGATGGACGGAATGTTGCACAATGGCAAAACATTCACCCCAGTCACAGATCTGGGTTTAATCCATCGGTATTTTGCTCACCAAGCCACCCCAGTTCAGACATGGCCATATACAAATCATTCTTGACCCTGTGCCTCATGGGAACATTCCAGTCCGAACTGCCAAGCCATGTCTTCCTTGGACTGGAATCAAGCATCCTAGGACCGGTTTCTGGCTATCAGCCGTCTTCAGCCAGGATAGCTTGACTCCAGTGGATTAGTGAGCACGGGACCTACGTCTGGGCATACCCTTCCCACATAGGGTGAACAGCAAAACACACAAGATGATGGACGGAGTGTTGCACAATGGCAAAACATTCACCCCCAGTCACAGATCTGGGTTTAATCTATCGTTATTTTGCTCACCAAGCCACCCAAGTTCAGACATGGCCATATGCAAATCAGTCTTGACCCTGTGCCTCATGGGAACAGTCCAACCCGAACTGCCAAGCCATATCTTCCCTGGACCGGAATCAAGCATCCTAGGACCGGTTTCTAGCTATCAGCCGTCTTCAGCCAGGATAGCTTGACTCCAGTGGCTTAGTGAGCACGGGTCCCACGTCTGGGCATACCCTTCCCACATAGGGTGAACAGCAAAACACACAAGATGATGGATGGAATGTTGCACAATGGCAAAACATTCACCCCCAGTCACAGATCTGGGTTTAATCCAACATTATTTTGCTCACCAAGCCACCCAAGTTCAGACATGGCCATATGCAAATCAGTCTTGACGCTGTGCCTCATGGGAACATTCCAGCCCGAACTTCCAAGCCATGTCTTCCCTGGACTGGAATCAAGCATCCTAGGACCGGTTTCTGGCTATCAGCCATCTTCAGCCAGGATAGCTTGACTCTTGTGGCTTAGTGAGCACGAGACACACGTCTGGGCATACCCTTCCCACATAGAGTGAACAGCAAAACACACAAGATGATGGACGGAATGTTGCACAATGGCAAAACATTCACCCCCAGTCACAGATCTGGGTTTAATCCATCGTTATTTTGCTCACCAAGCCACCCTAGTTCAGACATGGGCATATGCAAATTAGTCTTGACCCTGTGCCTCACGGGAACAGTCCAGCCCGAACTGCCAAGCCATGTCTTCCCTGGACCGGAATCAAGCATCCTAGGACCGGTTTCTGGCTATCAGCCGTCTTCAGCCAGGATAGCTTGACTCCAGTGGCTTAGTGAGCACAGCACCCACGTCTAGGCATACCCTTCCCACATAGGGTGAACAGCAAAACACACAAGATGATGGACGGAATGTTGCACAATGGCAAAACATTCACCCCCAGTCACAGATCTGGGTTTAATCCATCGCTATTTTGCTCACCAAGCCACCCCAGTTCAGACATGGCCATATGCAAATCAGTCTTGACCCTGTGCCTCATGGGAACAGTCCAGTCCGAACTGCCAATGCCAAGGGGTGAATGTATGACAATGTTCTGCATTCTGTCCATCAACTGTCGTTTTTGTATTTGTCACCCTGAGTGGGACGGGTATGCTCAGACGTGAGTACCGTGCTCTCCATGCCGCTGGAATCAATTTATCCTGGCTGATGAGTGCTGAAAGCCCGAAACCGGTCCTAGGATGCTTGATTTCAGTCCAGGGAAGACATGGCTTGGCAGTTCGGGCTGGACTGTTCCCATGAGGCACAGGGTCAAGGCTGATTTGGACTTCAAGAGTAACCTCTGCCAAGGAGAAGCACTGGAAGAAGCTGGAGGAGAAATACCGCCCCTTTGCTGTGTGTTGTTTGAGATTGTCTTGGGTTCGCCTGCACTAGCTGTTTCTGCCAAAGTTTCAAGCCATGGTTGTGGATGCTGTGAGAGGATGTTCATTTCATAATTATGGAAGTCCTGCAAAGGATAGGAGGACCTTACATCCGAGTACCCTTTCGTTCCTGAGCCCCACAGAGGGTTGTGGGCCCCTGAGGACAATATTTTCTTCTTAAAGGCTTTCTGTTCCTCCCACTGTGTGTACTTAGCACTTGCTCTCTTCCTGTTGTGCAACTCTGTTTACTTTGCACTCCATAAAATGGCTAGCATGGCAAAGGGCAGGAGGAAGCTAGCATGTATCATGGCACATAATTTGTAGGTTAATAAATCCTATTTTTCAGTGATAGAGAAGTTTGATCAATGGTCCAGCAGCAGCAGATAAAGGAATTTTTCTCAGAAAATTTTTTTCTTCAAGAAACACATTTGATTACCTATTGCTGCCAGTCCACTGTGCAAACACCACTGATCCTCCCTTTTTGATGTGCTTGTTTGATTAATTTGTCTATGCAATCAATTGTACTGACATAGTAAGCAGATGGGCATGTTAGAGCAGGTTACAAACGTAGCCATCCCTTGCACTCCCCCACAAGGTTTAAACCAAAAAAGGGTCACTCCATATTGCTGGGGTCTTCCTTTGCTGACAGGACCACATGGCTGAATCTTTTAGGTTGCGACTGAAACCAAATGAAACATGCTTTTAAATATGTGACAGCTGCTCTACCTACTCTGGCCTCTGGCCTGGTCGCCCCCCTGCTCCTCTCCGCGCCTGCCACTGCAGCCCCTGCTTACCTGCTGACAGAGTTCCTTCGCCGACGCCGCCAGCAGCGCCCCAGTCGCCGCTGGGCCGCCCGCTCTGCCGGTCCCGTTCCCGCGCCTCCTGCCTGCGGCCCCGCCCCCCCGCCACACGATTGGTTAACCCCTTCCCGCCTCCCAGCGGACCCGCCCTCCCTGCTCCCCTCTTATGACGCCCCCTCAGCGACCGCGCAGCGGACGCGTGCAGCGGGAGCACCGATTGAGCGCCGAAGGTGCGCCAAAGGTAAGCCCGTCTGCACCCGTCCGCACCTGGACCGCGCCCAGTGCCAGGACCCCTGGCCCCCGCAGACCCCAGCCCACCCGCCGGACGTACGACGCCGCCACCCTCAACGCACTCAACGCCGGCCGAACCCCTGGATGCTACCGAGCCACCCCGAGACGCACCCACGGACCCTTCATCTGCCAGGCCTGCAAGTTCTCCTGCACCCGGACCTGCACTGCACCAGCACCCACCAAGCCGAACTCCAGCAGCAGCCACCTGAAGTGCATCCTGCTCAACACCCGCTCCGTCCACAGACACGCCGTCGAGCTCTGGAACCTGCTCGACACCACAGCCCCAGACGTCGCCTTCCTCACGGAAACCTGGATGAACGCCTCCTCAGCACCCGACATCGCCATCGCCATCCCGGACGGCTACAAGATCATCCGGAGAGACCGCGTCAACCAGACAGGAGGAGGCATCGCCATCATTCACAGGAACACCATCCGCATCACGACCAACACCGACGACACCATCGCACCCGCCGAACACCTGCACTTCCAGATCCACGTCAACCCCAAGACCACCCTCAGAGGCACCCTCATCTACAGACCCCCGGGACCACGCACACAATTCAGCGAGGACATCGCCGACTTCATCAGCCCGCTCGCCCTCCCCTCAGCCGACTACATCCTCCTCGGGGACCTCAACTTCCACCTGGAGAACAACGACGACCGCAACACCACCACCGTGCTGGAAAACCTCGCAAACCTGGGACTCAAGCAACTGGTGACCACCCCCACCCAGCTCGCCAGACACACACTCGACGCCGTCTTCTCATCCAGCAAAGACATCGCCTTCAGCCACGCCACAGGACTCCACTGGACGGATCACAGCTGCGTCCACTTCACCTTCAGAAGAACGACGACCCACCACCACCAGCAACAGGTTACCCGAAGAAGCTGGAACAAGATCACAGCCGACCAGCTCGCCGCTTCCCTGAATCAGCACCGTCCCGCCAGCTCAGCGAACCCCAGCCAGGCCGCCGACAACCTCACGAAGTGGATCAGCAACTGCGCGGACGAACTCGCCCCTCTGAGGACCCCGCCCAGCAGACCCGGCAGCAAGAAAGCCCCATGGTTCACCGACGAACTCAAGAGCTCCAAGAAGAACTGCCGAGCCCTCGAGAAAGTCTGGAGAAGGGAACCAACACCGGACAACATGACCACCGTCAAGCTTGCCACCCGGAAGCACCACCAACTGATCCGCACCACCAAGAAAACTGCATTCAAGGACCGACTGGACAACAACGCACACAACTGCAAGGAACTCTTCAACATCGTGAAAGAGCTCTCCAACCCCAACGCCGGAAACAACGACATCACCCCATCGCAAGACCTCTGCAACTCCCTCGCCTCCTACTTCCACAACAAGATCGCGGACATACACAACAGCTTCAGCAGTCAACCATCGCACACAATGACCGCAGCAACGCCACCCACCACCACCCTCCGCGCCTGGACTCCGATCAGCACCGATGACACCGTCCGCATGATGAACTCCATCCACTCCGGATCTCCGACCGACCCCTGCCCTCACCACGTCTTCAACAAGGCCGACACTGTCATCGCACCCCACCTGCGGGACATCATCAACACCTCCTTCGACACCCCCACCTTCCCGGAGAGCTGGAAGCACGCCGAACTCAGCGCTCTACTAAAGAAACCAACAGCGGACCCCACCGAACTCAAGAACTACCGCCCCATCTCGCTCCTCCCGTTTCCAGCCAAAGTCATCGAGAAGACCGTCAACAAACAGCTGGCCGCCTTCCTCGAGTCGAATGGATCCCTCGACCCCTCACAGTCTGGCTTCCGAGCCAACCACAGCACCGAGACCGCCCTCATCGCTGCCACCGATGACATCCGAGCCCTGATGGACAACGGAGAAACAGCGGCCCTCATCCTCCTAGACCTCTCCGCGGCATTCGACACTGTCTGCCACTGCACCCTAGTGCAGCGCCTCAGCAACGTCGGAATTCAAGAGAAGGCACTGGAATGGATCGTCTCCTTCCTCGACGGAAGAACACAGAGAGTCCGTCTACCACCGTACAAGTCAGAGGCCACCGAAGTCATCTGCGGCGTCCCTCAAGGATCCTCGCTGAGCCCCACCCTCTTCAACGTCTACAGGAGCCCCCTCGCGCCCATCACACGCCAACACAACCTGAACATCATCTCCTACGCCGATGACACCCAGCTGATCCTCTCACTGACCAACGACCCCGCCGCTTCCAGAGCCAACCTTCAGGAAGGGATGAAAGAGGTAGCCGAATGGATGACGACCAGCCGCCTGAAACTGAACTCAGACAAGACGGAAGTCCTCATCCTGGGCTCCTCGCCCTCCGCCTGGGATGACTCCTGGTGGCCCCCCGCCCTGGGCACCGCACCCACACCGACAGACCACGCATGCAACCTGGGCTTCATCCTGGACTCCTCCCTCTCCATGACCAGACAAGTCAACGCCGTCTCCTCGTCATGCTTCAACATCCTGCGCATGCTACGAAAGATCTTCCGGTGGATCCCCACCGAGACCAGGAAGACGGTCACCCAGGCCCTCGTCACCAGCCGACTGGACTACGGCAACGCCCTCTACGCCGGAACCACCGCCAAGCTCCAGAAGAGACTCCAGCGGATCCAGAACGCCTCAGCCAGACTCATCCTCGACATCCCCCGACGCAGCCACATCTCCGGACATCTGAGAGACCTGCACTGGCTCCCCGTCAACAAGAGAATCACCTTCCGTCTCCTCACCCACGCACACAAAGCCCTACATGACCAAGGCCCGAGCTACCTCAACAACCGCATCAACTTCTACGCTCCCAAACGCCACCTCCGATCAGCCAGTCACGCCCTCGCCGCCGTCCCCGCATCCGAAGATCGACAACAGGAGGAAGGTCCTTCTCCCACCTGGCCGCCAAGACCTGGAACTCCCTCCCGACCGACCTGCGCCTGACCCAAGACCACCTTTCCTTCAGGAAGAAGCTCAAGACCTGGCTGTTCGAGCAGTAGCAGCACCCCCCCCCCCCCAAGCGCCTTGAGACCCTCCGGGTGGGTGGTGCGCTATATAAATGTCCATGATTGATTGATTGATTAGCCTAATTCTTTTCTTAAGTGGTCCTTGAGTTATTTTCCAGTGCCCTTTTCTGGGAGACCTTGTCCTGAGGTTCCGTGACAATTGTAAGTGATGTTTTCGACTCGCACGAATATGGTCGAGTCTGGTATCTAAGAACCGCAAATGACGAGTTTAGTAAGTATGCGCAGTTTCGCTGTGCTAACTTAAACCGTTCGTTTGATATGTGGGTTTTTCATCTGTACCAACGGGTTCCATCTTAGATACGGCATCCATTTTGTCTCTTGCCCTCAAGTAGCCAGCGAACGGACACTGTCCGCTTCGTTACCCTGGGACTTTCAAGATATTTGTGGAAGACACATGTTCTTTGTAAGTATCTTTTACGATGAGGGGGATGATACTGTAAGGCAGATGGCCCCGCTTCTGCCGTGCCGGTTTATTGTCTCAGCCGTGCATCTCATTAGGCACGTCCCTTTGATGCCTGTATCTCGTGTTTCCCGATACCTCCCCTTTTACACCCTTTTCAATCTCCCACTGTCTCCATCTTCCTCTGCACCTGTCTTTGTCCCTATTTCGATCTGTTTTACTGCCGATTGGAATTCACTAATGTTGGGAAGATGGGTTTTTACAGTTGGGAACCGCCAAATGTTTCCGCACTTATGTTCCGGACCTTATGTGTACCAAAGTGACCAAAGCGACCCCTCTGGGGGATAATTATGGGAACCAGGTTGTAAACTTTTGTGTACCATGTTGTCCTATGAGTAAATTCTGTATAAAAGGAGCGCTCCACAGAACCAATTTGAAGCAGTCTCCCCAAGTTGCACGTGTTGTACTTGTTGTGACTTCTGTGTTCCCTGCAGTAAATAAACCTTGAATCTTTGACGCCGAAGGAAGTGTCCCGTGTCTCTGTAGTTTGTGCGCCGAAACAGGTATCCCATGAAGGTTATAGGTGTTGTTCCCTGGCACCGCTGGTACTGTTAAAAAGTCCAGTCCTTCAGTTGGCGCCCAACGTGGGGCGACTTCAGCGGTACCGGTCCAAAGCCTGATGATCGTGAGGAACTTCGTGTGAAATCTCCGAGGGAAGGTGCACCCCGCTTCATCGATCCTGTTGTCGAAATAAGTGGCCCGAAGTTTTTCCCTGCGAAGATTCCCGCCTCCTGACGGCTGCGACGGACCGATGCCCTGACTGTCGACCTGTCTTCGACGCCCGGCGTAGACCTTATGTACAAGCGAGACGATAGACGGGCCTTCCTGGTGACGCCATTGAAGTTCTGAGTTAAGTATTTGTGGGTCGCTCCCAGTCCTTAGTGGTTGTTCTAGCTTTTGAAAGCTTTGTTGTTAGCCTTTAAGGCTTTGTGGTAATAGCTCACTGAGCTTTGTAATAGCCTCCTCAGGCTTTGTGGTTAGCTCTCCGAGCTTTGTGATAGCCTTAAGGCTTTGTTGTATTGCATGGTTCCATTGCATTTGTGGTTCTTAGTATTGGTCCTTAGTATTATTTGACAGTTGCAATTGCCAAAAACCGAGGGTTTTGACTTACACGAGGTTTTATTGCTTCGGTAATCCTTGAAGTTTGATACTAGGTTAGTGTGCACGATGCCTAGCCATAGTGATTTGTTTCGTATTTTCAAATGTTGCGCAATGGATTCCCGGTTGGAGGACTCGTGTCCGATACCTCCAGTTGGAACTCCGATACATGATCTTTATAGTCGACATGGGGTGGGTCCTATAATATATAATGATTACTGGGTCCGCTATACAAAGAAAGACGGTGATCTTAGATGGCCACAACATGGAACTTTTGAACTTTCGATTTTAGATAATCTTGAGGCTAAATTATTTTTAAAGAAAGCTAGGCCAGCTATGTTTGATTCCTTTCGGATATGGCGTAAAGAGGCCAAGCAGAAAGAAATCAAACAACTTAAAAAGGATCAAAAACAAGAGTTCGTTCCTGTAATGCAAGCTATAAAAGAATGTAGACAAGACAAAGAAGAAAAAGACATGGAAATCGCTACTAGATTGCATCACATGAAAATAGATAAATGTTACCCAGTTTTACCGAATAATCTAGAAAAGAAAAAAAGAAGATTTGAAGGAGGATTCCTTGCTGTCATACTTGATGAAATCACCACCTCCTTATGTACAGGGTGCTACTGCTCCTGTAGTTGCTCCTGTAGTACCTCCTGTTGTTCCTTTTGTTGCTCCAGCGGCTGCGGGCCAGCCCGCTGTTAACCCTACGTTTGTTTCACCACCTGTTCTTGTTCCTACTGCTCCTGTACCTGTACCTTCGCAGACTGTTGTTTCTGCTACTCCAACTATCTTGTCCGTTCCTACTATGCCTTCTTTCACCTCCAGTGTTGTTGCCCCTGTTTTTCTTTCTCCTTCTGTTCGTAAGCGTGTTCCTAACTCTGTTGCTACTCTTTATTCACCTCTTTCTGGTCCGTTATTTTCGTCTGATTCATCTGAAACTCCTCAGAGACGGAGTCAGATCCCTAGTGGTAGGGAGAAAGAGACGTTAGTAACAATGGCACATAGGTGGATAAGACATCCTGCTAACTACACTCCACGTGTAGTCTTTGATACGTTTTCCCAGTTTAATGAGCCTACGCAGAGATTCGTATTTGAGGAGATGTGTAACTTTTTGAGGGAAGAATGGTATAATGATGATGTAGATAATGTACCGTCCGACATAATTGAACTTCAGAGTCACTTTTCAAACGGTATGATTATAGGAGACGATGTACGACGTGCCGTGGAACGCTTATTGCAAAAAACAACAAGTGATGGACTGAATGTGGATCAATGTCACACACTCCCCCAGTCAAAAGATCTGGGCCCAAATCCATCGTTTTTTTGCACTCCACACCACCCTGGGTCAGATAATGGCTTTATGCAAATCAGCTCTGACCCTGTTGCCCCATGGGAACAGTCCAGTCCGAACTACAACAGCCATATCTTTCCCAGACCGGAATCAAGCATCCGAGGACCGGACCGGTTTCGAGGTAACACCTCTCTTCAGCCCGGCTAGCTTGACTCCAAGTGGTGTGGAGTGCCTGGGACCCACGTCTGGGCATCCCCAGCGCACTTAGGGCGGCAATTGCAAAAAACAACAAGTGATGGACTGAATGTGGATCAATGTCACACACTCCCCCAGTCAAAAGATCTGGGCCCAAATCCATCGTTTTTTTGCACTCCACACCACCCTGGGTCAGATAATGGCTTTATGCAAATCAGCTCTGACCCTGTTGCCCCATGGGAACAGTCCAGTCCGAACTACAACAGCCATATCTTTCCCAGACCGGAATCAAGCATCCGAGGACCGGACCGGTTTCGAGGTAACACCTCTCTTCAGCCCGGCTAGCTTGACTCCAAGTGGTGTGGAGTGCCTGGGACCCACGTCTGGGCATCCCCAGCGCACTTAGGGCGGCAATTGCAAAAAACAACAAGTGATGGACTGAATGTGGATCAATGTCACACACTCCCCCAGTCAAAAGATCTGGGCCCAAATCCATCGTTTTTTTGCACTCCACACCACCCTGGGTCAGATAATGGCTTTATGCAAATCAGCTCTGACCCTGTTGCCCCATGGGAACAGTCCAGTCCGAACTACAACAGCCATATCTTTCCCAGACCGGAATCAAGCATCCGAGGACCGGACCGGTTTCGAGGTAACACCTCTCTTCAGCCCGGCTAGCTTGACTCCAAGTGGTGTGGAGTGCCTGGGACCCACGTCTGGGCATCCCCAGCGCACTTAGGGCGGCAATTGCAAAAAACAACAAGTGATGGACTGAATGTGGATCAATGTCACACACTCCCCCAGTCAAAAGATCTGGGCCCAAATCCATCGTTTTTTTGCACTCCACACCACCCTGGGTCAGATAATGGCTTTATGCAAATCAGCTCTGACCCTGTTGCCCCATGGGAACAGTCCAGTCCGAACTACAACAGCCATATCTTTCCCAGACCGGAATCAAGCATCCGAGGACCGGACCGGTTTCGAGGTAACACCTCTCTTCAGCCCGGCTAGCTTGACTCCAAGTGGTGTGGAGTGCCTGGGACCCACGTCTGGGCATCCCCAGCGCACTTAGGGCGGCAATTGCAAAAAACAACAAGTGATGGACTGAATGTGGATCAATGTCACACACTCCCCCAGTCAAAAGATCTGGGCCCAAATCCATCGTTTTTTTGCACTCCACACCACCCTGGGTCAGATAATGGCTTTATGCAAATCAGCTCTGACCCTGTTGCCCCATGGGAACAGTCCAGTCCGAACTACAACAGCCATATCTTTCCCAGACCGGAATCAAGCATCCGAGGACCGGACCGGTTTCGAGGTAACACCTCTCTTCAGCCCGGCTAGCTTGACTCCAAGTGGTGTGGAGTGCCTGGGACCCACGTCTGGGCATCCCCAGCGCACTTAGGGCGGCAATTGCAAAAAACAACAAGTGATGGACTGAATGTGGATCAATGTCACACACTCCCCCAGTCAAAAGATCTGGGCCCAAATCCATCGTTTTTTTGCACTCCACACCACCCTGGGTCAGATAATGGCTTTATGCAAATCAGCTCTGACCCTGTTGCCCCATGGGAACAGTCCAGTCCGAACTACAACAGCCATATCTTTCCCAGACCGGAATCAAGCATCCGAGGACCGGACCGGTTTCGAGGTAACACCTCTCTTCAGCCCGGTGGAACGCTTATTAGCATTCAGACCCACAGCACATTCTCGGATATCATTAGATGATACCACTGAGAACTGGAAAGCGGTTCCTGGTCAGTATCCTATGAGAGAGGTTCCGCCACTGTGGGTGCCTGGTGATCCTAATGCAAACCCTGTGGTGCTACCGCATTTTCGAAGGGTGTGGATACATCTTCCATGGAAACGATCAGAAGTTTTGCAAGTGAAGCAATCCTTACCCGATCCGCGTAAAAATCCGGCTGGTTATTATAAGGAGTTATCACAACTGGTAGAAGCTACTATTATGAATATTGCCGACATCGACATGTTGTTTGGCAATGTGGTACCGCAACCAGTTTGGGCTAAAATTCGTCAAGCCAATCATGCAGTTGAATTAGGGGGTGATTGGGCTGCACTGCTAGCAGCTGATGCATTACAAGTTGGTGGGGCCAAGCCTGAACAGCTGATTTTGGATTTGCCTCAGAAAATCATTACGCTCATGAAAACTCTCATGCCAGCGATGAAGGTGAACTGGGATAAGTTATCAGCTTGCAAGCAAAAGAAAGACGAGAGTGTCTCAGATTTCTTTACAAGGTTTGAGGAAGCGTTTGTCGACCACAGCGGCCAGGACATGGGCGCTGAGGGAGGCCAGCGGGTATTCGTTGACAAATTCGTGTCGAATTTGTTGCCTGAACTAAGCAACAAATTAAAGAATTCAGAAAGTGCGTGGGCAGTTTCAACCCCTGCGCAAATACTAGCAACGGCTCAGTATTATGAGAATAGGGAAAAGGAAGAAAGTGATCGTGTAGAAAAGAAAACTAAGGAGCTCAAAACGAAGGTTTTGTTGCAGCAAGCATACCCTCCACGATCAAACCAAAATGATTCACAACAGCAGTATCGACCACGAGCACAGCCCGATAGGACACAGCCGCGCTCTGACAACTTTGATTATAGATCTTCACTTGGCTATAATCAGTGCGCATATTGTAGGAGAGAGGGACATCTAAAATATGATTGTCTTGCCTTACGGGACCGTCTGAATGGTGTGTCGACACGTGGAAACCGTGGTGGTGGTCCTCAACAGGCACCTCGTGGTAGAGGTCGTGGTTCATTCCACAATCAAAGTGATCGTTATCAAAATCAATCAGACGCAAATAATTGTTTTGACCAGCGAAATGCGGGGTCAGTTCGATCTGCACAGTATAATGTTGATGATTATTATGCAGACCATGAAACTGTTGTAAATGACCATTACTAGGACAGCCAACGACAAAGAGAGGGAGTAGTGTCAGTTCCGGTCGATCAGAGTGGGCCTTACGTTGCAGTGGCTACATCAGGTGTAGTTGAGCCTTTTCTGTTAGACACTGGTGCGACGAAAAGTTCCATCATGCATTCAAAACTCCCTGGCGCACCTTTGTCTGGCTTAACAAATGTTTCCGTCGGATTCTCTGGCGCCCCTGTTAGTAACCCAGTCTCTAACCCTTTGCCTCTTATGATTGGACCTCGTGAGCTAACCGCTCCACTGATTCTCTCTACAGGTTGTGGTGAAAATCTTTTGGGCCTGGATTTGTTGAAACGATTATATGCAACATTGTATTGTTCCCCCGAAGGAGTGGAACTTACATTGGGACGGAGAGTGATCTCTCCCATGTATTTATCGGTTGATAAATTCCCACCGGAATTGAGTTCCCTCCCTGCGTCTTTATGGGCCACAGGTCCCAATGACGTGGGCCTGTTAGACATTCCACCCTATGTGATTCAATTGAAACCAAATGCGCGATTACCGCGTTTACCTCAATATCGTATTTCTCTTGAGGGCGAACGAGCGCTGTTAGCAATTGTTTATGATCTCATTGGAAAGGGTGTTGTTGAAGAAACTCGTGGAAATGTATGTAATAGCCCTGTATTGCCAATTCTGAAACGAACTGACCCAACTAAACCTCCTGTGTATCGTTTCGTTATAGATTTGAGAGAGGTAAATAAAATAGTGGTTCCACAATTTCCCGTGGTCCCTGACATTACGGCTTTACTAACAATGATTCCGGCAACTGCCTCCTGGTTCACAGTGATCGATCTAAAGAATGCTTTCTTTAGCATCCCAATTGCAGAGGAAAGCAGAGATCTATTCGGATTTTCATTAGGAGGTCGCAGTTTTAGGCTAAAACGCGCTCCACAGGGCTACTGTGAGAGTCCGTCAATCTACAGCCAAGCACTTAAAGGACAGCTTGATGCCTTTGTATTACCTAAAGGTGCAGCTTTGATTCAATATGTTGACGATCTTTTAGTGGCAGCTGATACAGAAGCTATTTGCAAAACGGCTACAGTATCATTATTGCACTATCTACATAACTTACACCACAAGGTATCGCCTTCAAAGCTACAGTATTGTTGTCAAGAAGTTACCTATCTAGGTCACTTATTGTCAAAAAAAGGGAGAAGGTTGACCCCAGAGAGAATTGCAGCGATTTCCCGAATGACTGTGCCAAAAACCCAAAGAGATGTTCGCGCCTTTTTGGGTATTACGTCCTACTGCAGACAATGGATTCCAAATTTTTCATTGTTGGCGAAACCATTGATAGCCCTTACATGCAAAGATGTTTCATCCCCAGTACCTTGATCTGAAGAATGTCAGAAAAGTTTTTCTGAATTGCGTAATGCGTTGTGTTCGGCTCCTGTGTTGGGCACTCCTGACTACAGTAAGCCGTTTACACTATACGTTCACGAGAGGGATGGTTGCGCGTTGAGTGTTCTGACACAACCTTTTGGTGGTAAGCAACGCCCATGTGCCTACTTTTCTTCGACTTTAGACCCAGTAGCAAGAGCCTTGCCAAGTTGCTTAAGGGCAATAGCGGCAGCTGCGGCGTCCATTCGACAGTCCGCAGGTCTAGTCATGGATAATATGCTCACGGTAATGGTTCCGCATGCAGTCGACACTCTATTGAACCGAACGAAAACTCAACATCTGACAAGTGCAAGATTGTCTGGTTATGAATTGACGTTGCTGGCCAGTCACATACGGATAAGACGATGTAATGTGTTGAATCCAGCAACATTGCTGCCGATCGACACAGAATCAAGTGATGAAGCAGTACATGACTGCTATCTCAGAACTGAAGAGGAAACCAAGGGTCGTATTGACCTAAGAGATACTCCATTGACAGATCCCGATGGTACTTTATATGTGGATGGTTCTTGTTTCAAGTTGCCGAACGGTGATGTGACAACTGCGTATGCTGTAGTTACATTGAGAACGATTGTGGAAAACGCAAGGTTAAGTCAGAATTCGGCTCAGGCTGCTGAGTTAATTGCTTTGACGAGAGCGTGTGTGTAGTCTAAAGATAAACGGGTGAATGTGTTTACAGATAGCCAGTATGCGTTTGGTGTGGCACATAGTTTTGGACGACTGTGGAGAGAGAGAGGATTCCTTACGTCACATGGTACGAAGATTCAACATGGCCAGCTTGTAAATGATCTTTTGGATGCACTTACGTTGCCTAAGCAAGTGGCGATTGTTAAATGTAGTGCGCATCGTAAGGTGACGGATGATGTTGGTCGTGGTAATGCGTTTGCGGATGAGACTGCTAAGGAGACTGCCCGGAACCTTAGCACTCGAATGTATGTGACGAGTTCGGTTAGGTGGCCTGCAGAATCAAGTATGTGTGAAAACACTATCGAGAGTGTGAAAGCAATTCAGAATAAGGCCACCGAGACTGAAAAGGCGAAGTGGAAAGAAAGTACGGGAAAGTTGGATGCGAATGGTTGTTGGATTGACTTATCGGAACAGAAAAGATGGATGTTGCCTGATGCGTATGTGCTGGCTGTTGTGACTATGGCACATGGGTTAGCACATATTAGCGCGAAAGGTATCTGTAAATTGCTGTTTCCTGTGTGGAAGAATGATGGTATTACGAAATGTGCTGAACGCTTGGTTAAGAATTGTATGGTATGTATGTTGTACAATCCTGGTAAGGGAACCCCAACTCCTCCTGGTAGTTTTGCTCCCCCTTCATGTCCCTTTGAGGTGATCCAATTGGACTTCATCCATATGGAGCGATGCAATAACTTGAAATACGTTTTAGTTGTTGTTTGCGCATTCTCCCGATGGATTGAGGCCTATCCTCTCAAAGACAATACTGCTTTATCCACTGCGAAAATCCTACTGAAGGAATACTTTCCTCGGTATGGAATGCCTAGAATTGTGTGGTCAGACAACGGAAGTGAGTTTGTGGGGAGTGTGATGAAGAGTGTGTGCAAGGGCCTTGGAATTAATCAGAAATTCCATAGTGCCAATCATCCTCAGTCAGCTGGTTTGGTTGAAGGGTACAATGGCACCCTTAAACTAAAACTAGCAAAGATTCAGGCTACGACAGGTCTTTCATGGCCTGACGCTTTACCCTTAGCATTGCTGTGAACAAGGGCAACTGTACACTCCTGAGTAGGGCTCAGTCCCTATGAAATAGTGTTCGGTCGCCCTGCCAATGTTTGGGGGGTCCCTAGACCGGGTGCCTTTTGTGATCTTGAGTATCCAATGTTGATCGATTATCTTTATGACTTGACTGCTAAACTGAGGTTAATTCACCAACAGGTTCACGAAGCATTGCCGACGCAGACGGAGGGTCCAGGCCACCCGCTCCAGCCCGGAGATTGGGTGGTAACACGAAACTTTTCGCGCAAGAACAATTTGGATCCCAGGTTCACTGGACCCTATCAGGTCCTCCTTGCCACGAGAACTGCAGTTCGTCTCGAGGGGCGGAAGAATTGGGTGCATGCCACCCATACCAAGAAAGTCCCCATCCCGTTGCCAGCAGACTCGTGGGTGAGGAAAGGCAGTGCATCAACTGAAACCGAAGGATTGCCGGCGTTTGTACCTTTCAGCGACGCACAACCTGTCGGAGAATCCTCAGTGCAGCAAAAAGGCATTGTTGAACACTTGTCATCAGAAGACTCAAGACCAGAACATTCAGCTGATCAACAGGGCGTTGTCCCTTCGACAGATCTTTTGTTTAACGAACAGACACGTCCTGGGAAAACCCGATACTTTTTGCGATCCAGCACTAAAGACTAATAAAAGACCCCGTTCTGTCCCTTGACAAGTGCATTATCCCGTTTTCCATGATCAGTTTGAACATTCATACTATTGTAATTATTTTGTACATATTCATTGAGCTTCGTTCCTTACACTTTTTGTTTCCACAGCTGAGAGACATTGTTTTCACATATATATATATATATATGTGAAATGAAGGCCGTAGGGCCGCGCGCGTACTTCCTCCTGGTTAGTAGGTCTTGACGCTAGGTTAAAGACCGTCGGTTCCTGGGAACTCCTAGGAATTGACTATTGCTACACAGAACGAAGTGCGTCAAGAAACGTTGCGGACGGTCATAGGGAATGGCATTTTCAAAGCTGATGGACTTGGAAAGAGCTCAAGCACAAAGATTCAAGCTGCAGCAACTCAGTCGTACCAAATGTTTTGTGTTCCAAATATTCGTACTGTTTGTGACTGTTTCTGCGTTATTGGTGGGTGGAGTATATTACACGATGTCTTACTTCTTGCCTTCTACCATACCTACTCCTACCCCTGACCTTAAACTCACCTCCACTGTTTCTCCTCATTCTTTTCACTTTTTACCTGAACACGAGCAGGCTAGACGTGCAGAATTCCGCAACAATTCCTTTATTCAGCTCCTTCATCAGCATCAGTTAGTGGTTAACATTACTAATTGTTGGGTGTGTGGGTTGATGCCGCATACTACGGATAAGGGAATTCCATATCTGGTGTTACCGTATAGCTCCCAAGGGTCTGCTCGAGCATTTCAAACAATGTTTCAAAGCGCACTGGGTTTCCACCCCATTCGAGAACCACGTTCCCCCTACTCTGGTCCTACCTCGTACCAAAAATCTTTGTCTATAGCAATAGAGGATTTAGATAGCGATATCTATGATCCCTCGCTTATCCCTGAAGAAGAGGTACAAGCCTATAGGGTCCTAAGTAGAGGCGAATATAGTGTGTTCACTGGTGAAAAACAGCTTAAAAGCTCGCCTCCGATATGGGTCGTACCCCACATTGGTAATTTTTGTTTAATAGGTCGCGGCCGTAGATCGAAAGCCCGACTTGGAGAGAGTGCTTGCACTGAAAATTATATTTTGCCAATGGTCTCGTCCCCTGTGTTTTTGGCTGCCAAGGGTACATACTTTATTTGTCATGATCGTGCGTATGCATGGTTGCCCTCTGACTTCATGGGCTCATGTTTTATCGCAAACTTGTTGCCTCCGACGTTTACTGTAGATGCAGATTATCACAAAACTAGAGTTGTGAGAGGCGTAATTAGCGAAGAGGATACTGCCGGTCAAGAGGCAGGAGACTTTTTTAAGGGTTTCCTCCCATTTTGGGGACCTATGGTTAATAGTAGGAACCTGAGACAGTTGACTCGAGTGGTAGAATCGACAGCTAATATTACTGCCAGTGCCCTTGGTAATATCACCACAGAACTTCAGGCGGATAGACTTATGACGTTACAAAACCGTATGGTTTTAGACGTGATCTTAGCAGATCGAGGTGGGGTATGTAAGGTGATCCATTCGAGCTGCTGTATTTTCATTCCTGATAACGCTCCGACTATCTATCAAGCCATCTCGAAGTTGCATAAGATCTCCGAATCCATACACGTGGATGTAGGGGATTGGACGCTACTTGGATGGTTTTGGGGCCTGATGTCGACTTGGGGTTGGAAGATTCTGATGATCATTGGAGTCGTTGTAGCGTTCCTGTTCACGTGTTGCCTTTGCGTGCAGTGCGGTCCTGCCTTATGTGGCCTCTGTGCTACAACGTGTATGAGACAGCCACCTGTTACCAAAGGGTCTCGGTTGGACAGAGCTATGCTACAGCAACATCTCGAGGGTCTGATGAATATCGAATATGATTCCGACTAGTGCTTGCCTACATGAGGGCAAAAGGAGCGTCTGAGGTTCCGTGACAATTGTAAGTGATGTTTTCGACTCGCACAAATATGGTCGAGTCTGGTATCTAAGAACCGCAAATGACGAGTTTAGTAAGTATGCGCAGTTTCGCTGTGCTAACTTAAACCGTTCGTTTGATATGTGGGTTTTTCATCTGTACCAACGGGTTCCATCTTAGATACGGCATCCATTTTGTCTCTTGCCCTCAAGTAGCCAGCGAACGGACACTGTCCGCTTCGTTACCCTGGGACTTTCAAGATATTTGTGGAAGACACATGTTCTTTGTAAGTATCTTTTACGATGAGGGGGATGATACTGTAAGGCAGATGGCCCCGCTTCTGCCGTGCCGGTTTATTGTCTCAGCCGTGCATCTCATTAGGCACGTCCCTTTGATGCCTGTATCTCGTGTTTCCCGATACCTCCCCTTTTACACCCTTTTCAATCTCCCACTGTCTCCATCTTCCTCTGCACCTGTCTTTGTCCCTATTTCGATCTGTTTTACTGCCGATTGGAATTCACTAATGTTGGGAAGATGGGTTTTTACAGTTGGGAACCGCCAAATGTTTCCGCACTTATGTTCCGGACCTTATGTGTACCAAAGTGACCAAAGCGGCCCCTCTGGGGGATAATTATGGGAACCAGGTTGTAAACTTTTGTGTACCATGTTGTCCTATGAGTAAATTCTGTATAAAAGGAGCGCTCCACAGAACCAATTTGAAGCAGTCTCCCCAAGTTGCACGTGTTGTACTTGTTGTGACTTCTGTGTTCCCTGCAGTAAATAAACCTTGAATCTTTGACGCCGAAGGAAGTGTCCCGTGTCTCTGTAGTTTGTGCGCCGAAACAGGTATCCCATGAAGGTTATAGGTGTTGTTCCCTGGCACCGCTGGTACTGTTAAAAAGTCCAGTCCTTCAGTCCTAGGGTCCGTGTCTGATTGCTTGCCAATGATAAACATTCATTACTCCCTAACTAAATGGCTGCCCTTATATCTGTGCATCTGTGCTTCAGTGTGCTTGTCCAACACTCCCTACTCTAGTGTCTGAGACTTTCTGCCCCAGTGACTCTGTATCTCTGACCATGCATCTATGAGGCTATCCACTGCCAGAGTGTCCATGTCTGTGAATTTATGCTTAGGTGTAGATGCCCATGTTTATCTGCTCCAGTATCCTTGTCATGACTCCTTGACTCAGTGTCCAAGTTTATTCCTCTATAACTCACTGCCCACCTGCTCCAGGCTTCAGGTATCTCTGTCCCATTGTTTAAATGTGTGTGCCCCAGTGTCCGTGTCTCCTTGCCTCATTATCTTTGTCTCTCTTTCTGACTGTCTCCCAAGTCCCCTGTCAATGTGCCATGGTCTATTGCTTTTGTCTCTCTACACTGGTGCTTTTGTTTCCTTTTAACTTTCCGTGTCTCGCTAACCTTGTATCTTTTTCTCTTGCCTCATTGTCAATGTCTTCTGACCCTGCTATTTGAGTTTCCATGCCTCACTCTCCATGTTATCTCTCTGTCCCAGTGTTTATGGTTCGCAGTGCAAAATTCCTTGCTTCCCATTTGGTGACTTATATTGCTCCAGATGTATATCTACCTTGGGAGCAGCCACATATTCTTGTCATATTACCTGTGTTTCCATGTAGCAGTACATTTATGTCTGTAAAACAGTGTTCACATTCATAACTCCCTTCCTGACTCTAAATGTCCCTGATTCCTTGAACCAGGTTCTGTCTATAGAACTCCATGACACAACTTCCATGTCTGAAACTCTCTGATCTACTGTCTTAAGTGACCAAGTCTGTGACTTATAACTCCAGAGTAAATAAATCCCTGCCTTATGGTCCATTAGCCACTGTCTCAAAGTTTTCTTTCTTTTTTTTTTTTTTAGTCCTCATTCATTCATGGTTTCTAGCTGCCAGGCGTCAGAAGAATGTAGTGGGGTGCATAGAGAACAGTCGTGCTGCCTCAGTTGAGACTGGCAGGGAAGGCAAGCGGGAGATGGTAAAAATTTCCCAACAGCAGCGACTGGTTCACGCCCGTCAAACCAACCATATTGCCCAAACGGCAGATGACACCATTAAGCCAGTTACTATCATAGCTGATGCCAACAGGTAGTCAGGCATTGCAGAGTGAATAAACCATGGCTGCGTAATCATTGGACCTGGGAAAAAAAAAACAGGTTCAATGTGACCAATCCAACAGATGCCAAAAGCTCTTTGGCTCTTTTTCCACTGTCTCAAAGTTTGTCTCAGTAACTCTCTTCTACATGGTTCAGGTACATAGCTTTCATCCCAATGTCCATTTCTCCTTACATCAATGTCCATGGTTAAGTGTTTGTCTCCCAATGTTCACATCCATGTCTCCCTGCCTTTTTGCTGGCTTTCTGCCACGGTGTCTGGATTTTCCTGTTACAGTGTCTTTGTCATCCTAATTGTTAGTGTGTCCAGGCCAATGTCCCTATTCCCTTGCCTTACAGTCTTTGTCTTTGATTCCAAGCCTCTTTATCTCTCTCCCCTGTTAACTGTGTACCTGCTCCAGTGTCTGTGTGTTCCTGCCACCAAACCTCAAATCTTGCTGCCACAATACCCATATTTTCAGTCCCAGTGTTTTTGTCTCAGTGCCTCTGTGTCCATGTTTCCCCATCCCATGCCCATCTCTCCCACATCAAGACGACTTGTTCCTGTCCTATGTCTCCCTATTTATGGGTACATGTCCCTTATCCAGTTTCCATGTCTCCCTGTTCTAATACCCATGCCTCCCAGTCCCAGCACGTGTCTCTGTATTCTAGTGTCCATCTGTCCTTTCCCTGGTGTTTGTGTCCTGTCCCAGTGTCTGTATCAACATGTCAGACTAACCAGTGTCTGCCTCTCCCTAAAACAGTGTCTGCATCTTGCTGCACCACATTTAGAGCTGTCTATAAGTGCATCATTGCCTGAGTTTGAAGTCACCCAATACTTCTTTGTTTTTCTGGCCCAGTTTCCACGTCTCAGAAACTCCATGTCTCTCTACCCACACCATTTTAAATGTCCTACCTCAGTGCATGTGTCTTCTTGTTCCTCTGGTCTTGTCTTCCTATCCTTTGGTTACCTTATTCCTGTCTCCCGATCTGCTCATCTCCATATACTTGTCTTCAAATCATGGACTCCTTGTCCAATTTCTTTGGCTTCAACACCTATATGTGAAAGCCTACCTTTCCCAATGTAATATGCTTCTTTCCAAATATGTCTGTGTCTCCTGGTCCCTGTGTCTATGCCACCCTCTCACACGGGTTGTATGTCAGTGGCTGTGTCTTATTTTACCGGTCTAATTGTCCTTGGCTTTCTGTCACAGTGTCTGTGCATCCCTGGCCCAGTGTTAGAATCTACTTATCAGGGTGTCCATACTCCCTTCCCCATTACTTTTGTCTCAAGGCCCCTGTACCCATGCATCACTTCCCCAGTGTCCAAGTTTTGTATCCAGTTGTCCATGCTTACCTGCCCAATAATCCTTGCCTTCCTACCACAGTGCTATACCTCTACCCCACTCTGTCTCCCATATTTCTTATATGCAAGACACATTCTTGCAAAGCTGCATTTTCAGGCTACTCAGTGGCCCATTATCTTGCTGGATTCCCTTGGGCAGAAGGCCTCATTCAACACTCCCATCCCTGCATGAGGCAACTGTTATTTTTGTTAATCTTCTTCCCTCTTTCACTACCAATGACAAGCATTTTCTGAGAGCAGATGCTTTGCTGCTCTTTGATATGGCTGACCAATCTGGGTGTGTGTTAGGGTTTGTTTGTCTGTATGCAGAATACAAAGGAGCATCTAGAGTACTGAGATTCGCACATGCCGCGGTCTTGTTGGAATTTAGTTTTTATTTCCCAGACAAGAATGGAAGACTCCCTTTCTTGCAGTCTTATTCATATATGGAGGTTGTGCTATTTTGAGACTTAACAGGAAGAACAATTTAGGATTCGTAAAACACAGGTAAAGGCTTTTGATGTTTTCATCACAACACAACTGAGAAGATTTTCTGTCTTTGATGTGTCATTCAACCCTCAGTCACTTGTTTCTTCTGACTTAGCAGGAGTGTTCAGTCTCTGCAAAGCCATTTTCCTGATTCCTGATATCCTGAGAAACTTAGGTCCTTGTCTGACAGGGCACTCCGTCACAAACATGGCAGACATCCCATCCACTGTATTACAAGTCCATTATAGCCTATGGCACCTATAAAAATGAGTAATGGGCTTTCAGTCACATTCTGATGGAGCACCCCATCTGCTAAACTCTCAATTAGACTATTAGTCATGTTTCTCAGTGAACATGAACAATTAATGACTTTTACTTACCAATAGGGTCAAAATGTGTTAACTCTATAGTACAGATCTACAAGACTATGTACCTGGAAGCGGGTTTATATTGAAATCCCCTGTTATTTATTTTAATTTTATTTTATTTATTTAATGCGATTTTATATAGCACAAACATTACCCAAAGGTGTCAGAGCGCTTTACATAAGAACCAGTTGCGATACATAAGGACTTAGGATTACATGAGTTACATAAAAGATACAAACAGAAAAAAATTGCAAATGTACAAGTTGTAAAGTCACACAAGGAAGAGATACAAACAGAGAAAATTGCAAATGTACAAGTTATAAAGTCACTCAAGGAAGAGATACAAATGGATAAACTCTAAGAATCACATAGGAATGGTAGTGAGTACAAAGGTCTACTACATATAATAGTGGTTAGAGTTATCGCTATATATATATATATATATACAAATAGATTTTCTCTGGATTTTTTGTGAGGGAAGCAGCATGCTGGATACAGGTTGTGCTGGGCAGAACCAAGTAGGCAGAGTCCGCGAAAGTTAACAAGGGGGCGGCCGATGCTCTCCCCCCCTCCGATCCTTGCCATTTTAGATAATAACCGCGCTAATTGCTTCTGGGAGGGGGAGGCCAGGCATGTTCCAGAGATAATGTAGAAACTTGGCATATGTAGGGGTGCGATGCCCCTCCCCCCATGGGCAGCAGTCGTCAGGGGGCACGGCAGCCTACCTCCACACTGTGGACAGAGTGCTCCGGTGTTGGAATGCAACTCTCCTATCTCCCAGAGTCAGCCGCTGAGTCCGACGGGCGTACACAGGGTACTGATTGAGGGTGGTGAAACTCTGCTCAAGCAGAAACCACAATTCCTAACAGGGTGAAGTTACAAGCAACCCCAAATTAACGTGTGTAGTGTAGTTCCTATATTCCCAATAGGCTCTGCGCATTGGAATAACATAAACGATAGTTTAGACGTAGGACTTAGGTCGACTAGGTCTCTATTGAATATGTTAGACTTAATTATGAATGCCAGCTAGCTCATAGGTCACTAGAAACTTTCTTGAATTCACAAGAAGGGATTAGTTTCTGACAACCGCATAAACATGACAACTTTGCTCCCCTAGAACAAGGAATATATCTACAGAGTTGCGGAAACAATAGATAGCTATTTTACTCAGTCAATCGTGCATGCTTAGTTTCACCAGAAGTGCAGAGAAACAGAGAGACGGGCGTTTTCAATAAAAGAGGTTATTTATTGAACAGTCTTCATGCAAGAGAAGTAAATTGCTACAATCGCAATACTTGTCAGAAAGTAAAGTGTGTACAGTAAAAGGAGTATTATAAAATAATACTGTAAAAGCGAGTATGGTTTCTAAGCCATACAGTGTTTAAAATGGATAAAATACATACAATGATAAAATAATGACTAAACGTACTCAACTGGTGCTTCTAAGATACGCCTACCCCGGTTTACCTAACCTAAGCCTAGTACAGGGAAGGAGTAAGTGAGATGTAGTTTGAGTTAAGATAGTTTCTGCCAAGAATCTAAATCAAGAATTCTCTAAGGGTCTAATCAGCTCCGTACCTTGGTTATAGAATGAAAGAGGTCTTGCATCTCTCTCTCAGGACTCGATCTCCCAGCAACCCGCGAGGGTGACAGGGAAACACTTGAGCTGGATTTCTCAGCAGGAGAAAAGACAGCGTCTCTCTCAGTGCATCATCGGGAGGGTCGGCTTCCTTCGGCACTTGCTACAGCAGGGCGTCGGGCAAGTAGATAGTCGATCTGCTCCAAAACCACTGTGTGTTTTGCTAGGGCAGATGCTGGTATATTTATACCTGGAAGGTGCCGAGTTTGATGTAAGGTTGGACATAAGACGTCACTAAGAACTCGCAGTTTTTTCAGGACTCCGGGAGTTCTAGGACAAATCAATACAGAAGCAGGGGGGATTCCCGGGCTGCTGGAGGCTTGGTTTGTTTAAGAACACGTTGTGCTTTCTAGGAGTCTATGGGAGTAGCCTTGTCGTATTTGTACTGCATTGGCTATGTCTTATTATGGGTATGTTTCTTATGCCTATATAAGGATATGATTTGATATAACCACATAAGGGCATGAATCTGGAATATTTAACTAGAGTCCTAGATTTGTCTACAACACCCACTCCACGTATAATGTCCATCATTACTAAACACTAGGCAATTTTAAACATATCTATGCATGTGTTTTCCATCCCACCCCAAAATACATAAAATGTATTTGAAATGGTATATACACGAAAATTGAGTATTATACTGTACGTTTTCAAGCAGTGGTATCATTCAGATAATGCATATATTGTACATTGAAATGGCGACTGAATGAATCACGAAATTTCCATTTATGAAATGGCTCTTAATACAGAAGAGAAGGTCGAGACCATTTCATCACATATTTATACAAGACTGTACATGTGCTAGAGGCTAAGTCAAAATATTGTCTCTAGAGTTTACAAAAATAGAAATCTTGTTCTCTAAGAATAGTTCTACTTTAAGCAGAGTATCATGTGCTAAAAAAGGTAAATATTATGGGAACGGGGAAAAAATAATCTTGCTTTCAGGGAAAAAATAGTTCCAATAGTTTTTCAGGAGTTCTGTTTATCAAAACTGTAGGCCAAATTCAGAGTTCAGGGAAAGCTGTGTGCTCGTGTTTTCAAAAGCTATTCTCGTTGTTAGGAGAGAACATTAACTCAGATAGCTGGCAAAGAATTAGTCAACAACATGTCCGAAAAAGTAGAAATAGTGCATATGTGAGATGCATTGCCGTCATCGGTGTCTAGATCAGCAATGGTTGTACCTGTGTGCCGCTTTCATCTCGTACCTCACCGCCACCTAATCGTAATGGTGAGGTCTTAACGAATGCCGTCATCAGAATAGGTAGCCGCTGGGGACAACACGTTGCATGAGCCGTTACCGAACCAAGCAAAGTATCGACATCCATGGGTACTGCTGATGGGAGTGTGAAACAGACGTCTAACACTAATTCTTCTCCACAGAGCAGGCATCGTAGAACAGGTAGGATGCAATCTTGCCAGATTGGTCTGAATGAAAGAAACCAGGTAGTATTCAGGTCTCTTAGCCAAGCCAAGCCGAGGACTTTAGTAATCCGATCTCGGTATCGCATTGCTAGGAGCGTTTCTTCCATTGTAGCCTGAGTTTTGTCTGTGACTGGACTTGCCATATCGGAGCAGAAGGAACAAAAATAAGATTCCTGCTACCAGTCCCAAGATGAGAGGCAGGCCGCCAAACACAGAGTGCACGAAATTCGGGAAGATGCTCAGGACTGCTTCAAAGGGTGCTAATAGTCCCGAAAAAATTGTCTTAAATACATGTGTGATGCCACTGGTATCAGACATGTTTAAGATTTGACTTAACATTTCTACGAAATGCACGGGGCAATTTGTTGATAATAATGCATGTATCTCTGCTGACGTCCTTGCGACTTGCAGATCATACGTTTCTTTAGACGAGGTTAAAGGCACAGTTGTTTGTAAAAGAATGGATTTCATTCTGCCTAAAGTATCAATTTGAATAGAAGAGATATTCAGAGAAGGCCATATCGTTGCCTCCTTGTCTGGTTTGCTGTTTGGATACAATACTTGCATACAGCAAGTGACCCTGGATGTAACACTGACGATATAGGCCGTTCCTGGCACCATGCCACAACAGCTGCGGTCACTTAACATAACGTAACTGCCGTTGGAAAGTTGTCTGAAAAAAGGCTCTATTTGTGGAGCAGGGGTGCCGTGCAGGTGGCATGAAAGGTTATTTAATGAACCTTCGCAGGCTCCATGCAAGTTAATTCCTTGACACAGAAGTGTACCGTTCAGTGAATTTTTACAGTTGTTACCACTAAGAAATACCTCTTTTTCCCCCCACTCCAACATCTATGTGTGTAAGGTAAAATTCCAGGTTGACTTGATGTGCCCTTTACCTAACCTTTCATACAGGCCCGCTGGTATGTGCTTTTGGTAATATTGAAACTGAAAAGTCGTTATCGGAATTGTAATGGTGCCATGTATTATCCATTCAATGACAGGTCTTTCGGAGATTGTCAATGGTAATCTTTCTAGTTTTTCAATGCTCAGAACCGTATAGTCTGCTCCTCTTTGTGCCAAAGAGATTTGTTTATCTGTAAGGTTAAAGACAGAAAACAATGACGTTGTGTTGATTAGACGCCATGGCACGTAGCCTGAACGGAGATTTTGTAACGTCCAGCCTAACTGTACAATAGAACGTAATTGGGACTGGCCATGTTGTAACATTAGCATATCCTGTTCTATTATATCAATAGCAGATGATACAATGCTGTCCAGTGAATAAATTCCGGAGGACAGTCATTAACCCATTGTCCACTACAGACAGTGTTTTTTTCCAAATTAATACGATCAATTTCTCGTATTTTTTCAGCAGTTTCAATTTGCGTTACTTTCCAAGCTTCGTTGTAAGCAGCATATATACCGGCGTATATGAAACGTTTTTGACACTGTTTGCGAGGTCCCATTAAGAAATCTCGCAAGTCAGCACCTTCTTTAAGTAAAGTCAAGTGTTGCTTAATTTCAGGTAGTGTGGATTTCTGCAGCCATTCGAGGCATAGTTTTCCTACACTGTATGTTGGTATTATCCCTGGATGTTGTCTCTGGGAATATCTTGGCCTGTTCTGTTTGAACCCCTGTTTGTTGTTCAGGAATCTATCTTGACAGTTATTAGTGTCTATGGGCCAGATCAACCATTTTCTCCAATCAGGATTAGTTATATTTTGGTGTAAAAAATGGGATACGTCTATCTCCACATCTGTAGTACTATTACTATCAGGTATGGGCTTTGGTATAGACGGTTTGTTTAAGTCCTTTATCCTGGCTAGGCCAAGACAGGTTGTTTGTTCAATTGTGTAATTCAGGAACATTATCTGTTCTGGGATCATGCAGGCTCTGAATAATGATTCTAAACCTTGTACCTGCCAGTCTTTTGTACCCCAGATAGTTTTCGTCTCAATGTTGTTGTTCCAAAATTCAAAACCAAATGTAGACAATTTTTCATAACATTTTGCACAATAAATCAGTTTAGTATTTGTCAACATGTTTTTCATTCCTGTCTTCTTCTTAATTTTAAAATAAAACGTTTCTGGATCAGTGTTATTAAACCCTGAGAAGTATGGGAATTTCTCATAAAATGTTTTCGAGCTGCCTTTTGGCTGTGTTGGACAATGTTCCCATTGATTATAAGTGAAAACATTTCTAGGATTAGCAGATTTATGCAAATAGTGGTGCCCATAATGATTAAAGCAATACATTTCTTCATAATCTGATAAACCTTCTAAATAATCATGTTCTGTAAATTTTGCTGACATTTCTAAATCTGACATCATATTATTAATATTTTCAAAGTCCCAATCATCAGAGAAAGTACTAGGTGGTACAAAGTCACTTAAAGAAACCTTGAACTGATGTGGATATTTCTAGAGTTCAACCGGGCCATAGATGTCGTAATCAGTAGAGTCCCATGCTACACCACCAGGTATAGGAATGGCGGTGATGTTTACTGATGTTAGTTCTCTTTTTTCAATGTGAGAAGATCTGTGAGGCTTCAGAACCAAGTTGATTTTCTGACTTGCTGTGTCCATTGTACTGTATTTTCCATCAATCATTCTTCCCAAGCTTAAAACCAAAATGAGCCAGAGTAGGAGGAAAAGTACACCTAACACAATCCACAATTCAATCCATGGTGAAATCAGATATGTTTCTCCAAGTTGATGAAAGAGTTCAGTTATTTTTTCTTTGAAAGTTTTATTTGCTGGCTTTTCTTCATGTTCACTTGGATCTTCAGAAAAGTCATCGAAATTGATGAAGTAGCCAGATGCAGTTCTGTCAATTGTTGGAATTGCTTCAGGATTCTTATTACTCTTTGTCGTTGCTTCATCTTTTGTCATATTAGTATAGTCAGAGGCTACATCATTGTAGACAGGTGTTTCATGATGAACTGTTGCAATTTGGGTTTCAAGAGGCACAAGTTCCATGGCTTTGTTGCATAGTCCTTCTTTATTCACTGCAGGTTTATCAAATGTGATTAGTCTCTCAGTTTGAACCTCTTGAATTGTAGCAAGGTTTGGTCTTCTGCTACATCTTGAGAGTCTACTGGGCCTACTACTTATTATTGGCCACATGATTGTGGTTTTACCAGGTCGATTGATACAACTCTGTTCACCTTTTTACCAGCAAGGAGCGGTAGTACTACTGATCTTGTTCCGCTGATTGCTAAGACAGGTACTGCTTTTCTGTAAGAAGGCCCAAATTCCTTCTTCATCGCGATCTTTTCTCTGACCAGATCCCCAATCTTTGGAATCCAGACAGGTCTTGCTGGGACAGGTGGTTTTTCTTCAGTGGCCGTTGGCTTTAGCTTTGTTTTACTTAGACTTCTTCTTGTCTCATTTAAGTCCTGTAAAACAGCCAAACGATCTTGATATCAAAGGTTTTTTGTTCCACCACTGAAGTCTGACTATCGAGGGCTTCGATTATCATTCTTGTACCAAACAAAAGTTCATACGGAGTGATTCCACCCAGAGAATGTCTTGTCAGATTATTAAGACTACGTTGGACACTTATTAGATGTTTGACCCACCCATCACCCGAACCTAATACCCTCACTGTTATAGATTGCTTTATGTCACGGTTTTTTCTCTCCACTACCGCATTTCCCTCAGGATGGAATGGACTAGAGTACCACAATGCAATGCCCAAGCTGGCCATGGCCTCCTTGTAAGCTCGAGAGCTAAATGCAGAACCTTGGTCAGAACGTAGCATGCCAATTGCGTATGTGCCGATAAAGACTCGCAAATCTTTTATAACAGTTCTGGTGTCAGCCGAGCGCTGGGCCACATCCAAATGAATCTCGTCTTAATATTTATGGGATCGCTTCTTTCCCTATGGACGTCTGCGTGTAGATAGCCTAATGCTGTCTGATAGAGGTGTCTGGGCTGGTATCTGGTCCGGTTCACAACTGCGATCTCTGATGCAGTCCTGACAATTTAATGCAAAGTTATAAACATGCACGCTCATCCCCGGCCACCAGTATTTTGATTGCAATTCTATTAGAGATTTCAAGATCTCTTGGTGCCTCAGACCCATTCCTATGTGTGCTTCTTGAATCAAGTAAACCCTCTGGTTCGTGTTTGGAATTACTCTGTCCCCCACTCCAGGGATTCGAGCAAAAGGAACGGAGTTTGCATCAATTATGTATGTATTATTGAGTGGATATTTTAGAGGTAATGCCGCATAGTCGCCTTTTAATGAGGCTTTTACTGCCAGCATGGTTTCTCCATCTATTTGTTTTTTAGAATGCTCTTTTGTAGCTACGGAAGCCGGTTGAACAGCTGCCGTTGTGGCTTTGTTAGCCAATTAATTCCCTGCAACGTGAACGCCATCACGTCGAAGACTCTGCGTATGTATCACGTGAGTCTTTCGTAGTTCTTTTTGTAAAAGAACTACTTGTTCCCATAGTTTTTTCTGCTTTATTGTGACACCTGTCTCCTCTTTGTAACCGTTTTTAATCCAGGTCGGCAAGTATTCATTGTAAGACTGGACACAGAAATGCGAATCGCACACTATTAATGTGGGGAATTCGCGATCGGCATTCTCAAGCGCCATCTTTAAAGCTTTTAGTTCAGCTCGCTGAGCTGTACAGTTTCTGAGTGATTCAGTTTTAGTGACCATTGGTCTAAATGTACCTATGCGCCAGCGACCTTTAACAATCGCGTATGCTGCATTGTAAACTTGTTTGTCCACAACGTAGTGTTGTGCAGATACGTCTGTGTAGATTACACAGGTGTATTGTTCGAGAGGCAGAATTTCGATCGACAGAGGACATTCATGTTAGTATTCTAGATGTTCTAGCTTTTTCATGTTGGGATCAAATGCGTGTATCACGTCTGTTGCAGTAAGAGAATTAACTCATTGTATCCATTTTGGATCTAATGCCATAGCATTTGAAATGCTCGGTCTTGTTACTGCCTCAAGGGCTGATACTGCTGTTAAAACAGATGTGCTCTTCCCTTTGGCTAGTCAGAATTTTTTCAGTAGAACTGAATTTCATTTCAGCTTGTGTGTACAAGTGTGATTTATAAGCTATTGGTACCGTTTCTCCCTCATTAGAGGTCAGGTACGTAAATCCGCATCTTCCTGGGATGACTTGGATTACAAGGTTGCGTTCATTTGCGCGTGTTTGCAGTTTTGTTTTAGTTAACATGTCTGTTTGTATTGATCGTACATTTTTTGTGTGTTTCTGTGTCCAATTAACTGTTTTGAAATCAGGTTTTATTAATTTGTAGAGGGGTTTAACCCTCTCTGCGTAGTTTAGAATGTAAGTTCTTCCGAAATTCAGGAAACCTAGAATTGATTGTAAGTTATTCAGCA
The DNA here is from genome assembly GCF_964261635.1 of Lissotriton helveticus. Lineage (NCBI taxonomy): Eukaryota > Metazoa > Chordata > Amphibia > Caudata > Salamandridae > Lissotriton > Lissotriton helveticus. The sequence continues at coordinate 629,576,550 of NC_136071.1, read as the reverse complement.
TTTTTGGAGCTTGGAGTACTGCACACTTCTCTAAGAAGTTGTCTGCTAGTCTTTTGCCTTCACTTGATAACTCATATTCTAAAAATAGGACAGTGAGGTGGGCAATTCGTGATTTTTTAAAGTTGAATTTGTATCCTTCAGATGCGAATGGTGTTCACTCTTTTCAAGTGTGTCTCCAGGTCATCGTCTGTAAGATAGATGTCATCGATATAAGATAATGCCTCATCATCATACATTTGTAGTAATTCTGTTACCCTGGCTGAAAATAATCCTGCGGTACAAAACGGGGTGGCGATGGACGGAGCATCTGAACCAATCAAACACTCACACCCAGTCAACAGATCTGGGTTTAATCCATCACCGTTCTTTAGCCCACTCTGCCACCCCAGTTCAGACATGGCCATATGCAAATCAGTCTGACCCTGTGCCTCATGGGAACAGTCCAGCCCGAACTGCCAAGCCAAGCCTTCCCTGGACCGGAAACAGGCTTCCGAGGACCGGTTTCTGGCATTTTAGCCGTCTTCGGCACAGCTTGCTTGAATCCAGTGGAGTAGTGTGGCTCACTGGTTAGAGGCGGCAGGCCTGAGAGCAGAAGTCAGCCTGGGACCAGGGTTCAATTCCCGACGCGGCAGGGTCGTGGACCTTGGTCAGCGGACTCGATAATTCTCGCTTCGGTGCTTACTCTAATCAGGGGTTCCACTCGGCAACTCTGGGCATTAGCTTGCCTAATCTCCACAATGGCCCCACCAATTCCGGGGATGCCTGGCTCCACCTTGGGGACTCCCAGCAAGGGACCATCCCACAGGGAAAGCCAGGACGGGTTCCCCAGAGTTATACAGCGCCGGGACGCCCCGTTGCTGGGGCAGCTGTGCGCTTTACAAGTATACTACATTTACAAGTGAGCAAGGGACTCACGTCTGAGCATACCCTGCCAACTTATGGCGAACAAAGCGGTACAAAAGGGGGTGGCGATGGACGGAGCATCTGAACCAATCAAACACTCACACCCAGTCAACAGATCTGGGTTTAATCCATCACCGTTCTTTAGCCCACTCAGCCACCCAGTTCAGACATGGCCATATGCAAATCAGTCTGACCCTGTGCCTCATGGGAACAGTCCAGCCCGAACTGCCAAGCCATGCCTTCCCTGGACCAGAAACAAGCTTCCGAGGACCGGTTTCTGGCATTTCAGCCGTCTTCAGCCCGGCTTGCTTGAATCCAGTGGCAAAGTGAGCAAGGGACTCACGTCTGAGCATACCCTGCCAACTTATGGCGAACAAAGCGGTACAAAAGGGGGTGGCGATGGACGGAGCATCTGAACCAATCAAACACTCACACCCAGTCAACAGATCTGGGTTTAATCCATCACCGTTCTTTAGCCCACTCTGCCACCCCAGTTCAGACATGGCCATATGCAAATCAGTCTGACCCTGTGCCTCATGGGAACAGTCCAGCCCGAACTGCCAAGCCATGCCTTCCCTGGACCGGAAACAAGCTTCCGAGGACCGGTTTCTGGCATTTCAGCCATCTTCAGACCGGCTTGCTTGAGTCCAGTGGCAAAGTGAGCAAGGAACTCACGTCTGATCATACCCTGCCAACTTATGGCGAACAAAGCGGTACAAAAGGGAGTGACGATGGACGGAGCATCTGAATCAATCAAACACTCACACCCAGTCAACAGATCTGGGTTTAATCCATCACCGTTCTTTTGCCCACTCTGTCACCCCAGTTCAGACATGGCCATATGCAAATCAGTCTGACCCAGTGCCTCATGGGAACAGTCCAGCCCGAACTGCCAAGCCATGCCTTCCCTGGACCGGAAACAAGCTTCCGAGCACCGGTCTCTGGCATTTCAGCCGTCTTCAGCCCGGCTTGCTTGAATCCAGTGGCAAAGTGAGCAAGGGACTCGTGTCTGAGCATACCCTGCCAACTTATGGCTAACAAAGCGGTACAAAAGGGGGTGGCGATGGACGGAGCATCTGACCCAATCAAACACTCACACCCATTCAACAGATCTGGGTTTAATCCATCACCGTTCTTTAGCCCACTCAGCCACCCCAGTTCAGACATGGCCATATGCAAATCAGTCTGACTCTGTGCCTCATGGGAACAGTCCAGCCCGAACTGCCAAGCCATGCCTTCCCTGGACCGGAAACAAGCTTCCGAGGACCGGTTTCTGGCATTTCAGCCGTCTTCAGCCCGGCTTGCTTGAATCCAGTGGCAAAGTGAGCAAGGGACTCACGTCTGAGCATACCCTGCCAACTTATGGCGAACAAAGCGGTACAAAAGGGGGTGACGATGGACGGAGCATCTGAATCAATCAAACACTCACACCCAGTCAACAGATCTGGGTTTAATCCATCACCGTTCTTTAGCCCACTCAGCCACCCAGTTCAGACATGGCCATATGCAAATCAGTCTGACCCTGTGCCTCATGGGAACAGTCCAGCCCGAACTGCCAAGCCATGCCTTCCCTGGACCGGAAACAAGCTTCCGAGGACCGGTTTCTGGCATTTCAGCCGTCTTCAGCCCGGCTTGCTTGAATCCAGTGGCAAAGTGAGCGAGGGACTCACGTCTGAGCATACCCTGCCAACTTATGGTGAACAAAGCAGTACAAAAGGGGGTGACGATGGACGGAGCATCTGAATCAATCAAACACTCACACCCAGTCAACAGATCTGGGTTTAATCCATCACCGTTCTTTTGCCCACTCTGTCACCCCAGTTCAGACATGGCCATATGCAAATCAGTCTGACCCAGTGCCTCATGGGAACAGTCCAGCCCGAACTGCCAAGCCATGCCTTCCCTGGACCGGAAACAAGCTTCCGAGCACCGGTCTCTGGCATTTCAGCCGTCTTCCGCCCGGCTTGCTTGAATCCAGTGGCAAAGTGAGCAAGGGACTCGTGTCTGAGCATACCCTGCCAACTTATGGCTAACAAAGCGGTACAAAAGGGGGTGGCGATGGACGGAGCATCTGAACCAATCAAACACTCACACCCATTCAACAGATCTGGGTTTAATCCATCACCGTTCTTTAGCCCACTCAGCCACCCCAGTTCAGACATGGCCATATGCAAATCAGTCTGACTCTGTGCCTCAAGGGATCAGTCCAGCCCGAACTGCCAAGCCATGCCTTCCCTGGACCGGAAACAGGCTTCCGAGGATCGGTTTCTGGCATTTTAGCCGTCTTCGGCACAGCTTGCTTGAATCCAGTGGCAAAGTGAGCAAGGGACTCACGTCTGAGCATACCCTGCCAACTTATGGCGAACAAAGCGGTACAAAAGGGGGTGGCGATGGACGGAGCATCTGAACCAATCAAACACTCACACCCAGTCAACAGATTGGGTTTAATCCGTCACCGTTCTTTAGCCCACTCAGCCACCCAGTTCAGACATGGCCATATGCAAATCAGTCTGACCCTGTGCCTCATGGGAACAGTCCAGCCCGAACTGCCAAGCCATGCCTTCCCTGGACCGGAAACAAGCTTCCGAGGACCGGTTTCTGGCATTTCAGCCGTCTTCAGCCCGGCTTGCTTGAATCCAGTGGCAAAGTGAGCAAGGGACTCACGTCTGAGCATACCCTGCCAACTTATGGCGAACAAAGCGGTACAAAAGGGGGTGGCGATGGACGGAGCATCTGAACCAATCAAACACTCACACCCAGTCAACAGATCTGGGTTTAATCCATCACCGTTCTTTAGCCCACTCTGCCACCCCAGTTCAGACATGGCCATATGCAAATCAGTCTGACCCTGTGCCTCATGGGAACAGTCCAGCCCGAACTGCCAAGCCATGCCTTCCCTGGACCGGAAACAAGCTTCCGAGTACCGGTTTCTGGCATTTCAGCCATCTTCAGCCCGGCTTGCTTGAGTCCAGTGGCAAAGTGAGCAAGGAACTCACGTCTGATCATACCCTGCCAACTTATGGCGAACAAAGCGGTACAAAAGGGAGTGACGATGGACGGAGCATCTGAATCAATCAAACACTCACACCCAGTCAACAGATCTGGGTTTAATCCATCACCGTTCTTTTGCCCACTCTGTCACCCCAGTTCAGACATGGCCATATGCAAATCAGTCTGACCCAGTGCCTCATGGGAACAGTCCAGCCCGAACTGCCAAGCCATGCCTTCCCTGGACCGGAAACAAGCTTCCGAGCACCGGTCTCTGGCATTTCAGCCGTCTTCAGCCCGGCTTGCTTGAATCCAGTGGCAAAGTGAGCAAGGGACTCGTGTCTGAGCATACCCTGCCAACTTATGGCTAACAAAGCGGTACAAAAGGGGGTGGCGATGGACGGAGCATCTGAACCAATCAAAAACTCACACCCATTCAACAGATCTGGGTTTAATCCTTCACCGTTCTTTAGCCCACTCAGCCACCCCAGTTCAGACATGGCCATATGCAAATCAGTCTGACTCTGTGCCTCATGGGAACAGTCCAGCCCGAACTGCCAAGCCAAGCCTTCCCTGGACCGGAAACAGGCTTCCGAGGACCGGTTTCTGGCATTTTAGCCTTCTTCGGCACAGCTTGCTTGAATCCAGTGGCAAAGTGAGCAAGGGACTCACGTCTGAGCATACCCTGCCAACTTATGGCGAACAAAGCGGTACAAAAGGGGGTGGCGATGGACGGAGCATCTGAACCAATCAAACACTCACACCCAGTCAACAGATCTGGGTTTAATCCATCACCGTTCTTTAGCCCACTCAGCCACCCAGTTCAGACATGGCCATATGCAAATCAGTCTGACCCTGTGCCTCATGGGAACAGTCGAGCCCGAACTGCCAAGCCATGCCTTCCCTGGACCGGAAACAAGCTTCCGAGGACCGGTTTCTGGCATTTCAGCCGTCTTCAGCCCGGCTTGCTTGAATCCAGTGGCAAAGTGAGCAAGGGACTCATGTCTGAGCATACCCTGCCAACTTATGGCGAACAAAGCGGTACAAAAGGGGGTGGCGATGGACGGAGCATCTGAACCAATCAAACACTCACACCCAGTCAACAGATCTGGGTTTAATCCATCACCATTCTTTAGCCCACTCTGCCACCCCAGTTCAGACATGGCCATATGCAAATCAGTCTGACCCTGTGCCTCATGGGAACAGTCCAGCCCGAACTGCCAAGCCATGCCTTCCCTGGACCGGAAACAAGCTTCCGAGGACCAGTTTCTGGCATTTCAGCCATCTTCAGCCCAGCTTGCTTGAGTCCAGTGGCAAAGTGAGCAAGGAACTCACGTCTGATCATACCCTGACAACTTATGGCGAACAAAGCGGTACAAAAGGGGGTGACGATGGACGGAGCATCTGAATCAATCAAACACTCACACCCAGTCAACAGATCTGGGTTTAATCCATCACCGTTCTTTTGCCCACTCTGTCACCCCAGTTCAGACATGGCCATATGCAAATTAGTCTGACCCAGTGCCTCATGGGAACAGTCCAGCCCGAACTGCCAAGCCATGCCTACCCTGGACCGGAAACAAGCTTCCGAGCACTGGTCTCTGGCATTTCAGCCGTCTTCAGCCCGGCTTGCTTGAATCCAGTGGCAAAGTGAGCAAGGGACTCGTGTCTGAGCATACCCTGCCAACTTATGGCTAACAAAGCGGTACAAAAGGGGGTGGCGATGGACGGAGCATCTGAACCAATCAAACACTCACACCCATTCAACAGATCTGGGTTTAATCCATCACCGTTCTTTAGCCCACTCAGCCACCCCAGTTCAGACATGGCCATATGCAAATCAGTCTGACTCTGTGCCTCATGGGAACAGTCCAGCCCGAACTGCCAAGCCATGCCTTCCCTGGACCGGAAACAGGCTTCCGAGGACCGGTTTCTGGCATTTTAGCCGTCTTCGGCACAGCTTGCTTGAATCCAGTGGCAAAGTGAGCAAGGGACTCACGTCTGAGCATACCCTGCCAACTTATGGCGAACAAAGCGGTACAAAAGGGGGTGGCGATGGACGGAGCATCTGAACCAATCAAACACTCACACCCAGTCAACAGATCTGGGTTTAATCCATCACCGTTCTTTAGCCCACTCAGCCACCCAGTTCAGACATGGCCATATGCAAATCAGTCTGACCCTGTGCCTCATGGGAACAGTCCAGCCCGAACTGCCAAGCCATGCCTTCCCTGGACCAGAAACGAGCTTCCGAGGACCGGTTTCTGGCATTTCAGCCGTCTTCAGCCCGGCTTGCTTGAATCCAGTGGCAAAGTGAGCAAGGGACTCACGTCTGAGCATACCCTGCCAACTTATGGCGAACAAAGCGGTACAAAAGGGGGTGGCGATGGACGGAGCATCTGAACCAATCAAACACTCACACCCAGTCAACAGATCTGGGTTTAATCCATCACCGTTCTTTAGCCCACTCTGCCACCCCAGTTCAGACATGGCCATATGCAAATCAGTCTGACCCTGTGCCTCATGGGAACAGTCCAGCCCGAACTGCCAAGCCATGCCTTCCCTGGACCGGAAACAAGCTTCCGAGGACCGGTTTCTGGCATTTCAGCCATCTTCAGCCCGGCTTGCTTGAGTCCAGTGGCAAAGTGAGCAAGGAACTCACGTCTGATCATACCCTGCCAACTTATGGCGAACAAAGCGATACAAAAGGGAGTGACGATGGACGGAGCATCTGAATCAATCAAACACTCACACCCAGTCAACAGATCTGGGTTTAATCCATCACCGTTCTTTTGCCCACTCTGTCACCCCAGTTCAGACATGGCCATATGCAAATCAGTCTGACCCAGTGCCTCATGGGAACAGTCCAGCCCGAACTGCCAAGCCATGCCTTCCCTGGACCGGAAACAAGCTTCCGAGCACCGGTCTCTGGCATTTCAGCCGTCTTCAGCCCGGCTTGCTTGAATCCAGTGGCAAAGTGAGCAAGTGACTCGTGTCTGAGCATACCCTGCCAACTTATGGCTAACAAAGCGGTACAAAAGGGGGTGGCGATGGACGGAGCATCTGACCCAATCAAACACTCACACCCATTCAACAGATCTGGGTTTAATCCATCACCGTTCTTTAGCCCACTCAGCCACCCCAGTTCAGACATGGCCATATGCAAATCAGTCTGACTCTGTGCCTCATGGGAACAGTCCAGCCCGAACTGCCAAGCTATGCCTTCCCTGGACCGGAAACAAGCTTCCGAGGACCGGTTTCTGGCATTTCAGCCGTCTTCAGCCCGGCTTGCTTGAATCCAGTGGCAAAGTGAGCAAGGGACTCACGTCTGAGCATACCCTGCCAACTTATGGCGAACAAAGCGGTACAAAAGGGGGTGGCGATGGACGGAGCATTTGAACCAATCAAACACTCACACCCAGTCAACAGATCTGGGTTTAATCCATCACCGTTCTTTAGCCCACTCTGCCACCCCAGTTCAGACATGGCCATATGCAAATCAGTCTGACCCTGTGCCTCATGGGAACAGTCCAGCCCGAACTGCCAAGCCATGCCTTCCCTGGACCAGAAACAAGCTTCCGAGGACCGGTTTCTGGCATTTCAGCCGTCTTCAGCCCGGCTTGCTTGAGTCCAGTGGCAAAGTGAGCAAGGAACTCACGTCTGATCATACCCTGCCAACTTATGGCGAACAAAGCAGTACAAAAGGGGGTGACGATGGACGGAGCATCTGAATCAATCAAACACTCACACCCAGTCAACAGATCTGGGTTTAATCCATCACCGTTATTTTGCCCACTCTGCCACCCCAGTTCAGACATGGCCATATGCAAATAAGTCTGACTCTGTGCCTCATGGGAACAGTCCAGCCCGAACTGCCAAGCCATGCCTTCCCTGGACCGGAAACAAGCTTCCGAGGACCGGTTTCTGGCATTTCAGCCGTCTTCAGCCCGGCTTGCTTGAATCCAGTGGCAAAGTGAGCAAGGGACTCATGTCTGAGCATACCCTGCCAACTTATGGCGAACAAAGCGGTACAAAAGGGGGTGGCGATGGACGGAGCATCTGAACCAATCAAACACTCACACCCAGTCAACAGATCTGGGTTTAATCCATCACCATTCTTTAGCCCACTCTGCCACCCCAGTTCAGACATGGCCATATGCAAATCAGTCTGACCCTGTGCCTCATGGGAACAGTCCAGCCCGAACTGCCAAGCCATGCCTTCCCTGGACCGGAAACAAGCTTCCGAGGACCAGTTTCTGGCATTTCAGCCATCTTCAGCCCAGCTTGCTTGAGTCCAGTGGCAAAGTGAGCAAGGAACTCACGTCTGATCATACCCTGCCAACTTATGGCGAACAAAGCGGTACAAAAGGGGGTGACGATGGACGGAGCATCTGAATCAATCAAACACTCACACCCAGTCAACAGATCTGGGTTTAATCCATCACCGTTCTTTTGCCCACTCTGTCACCCCAGTTCAGACATGGCCATATGCAAATTAGTCTGACCCAGTGCCTCATGGGAACAGTCCAGCCCGAACTGCAAAACCATGCCTACCCTGGACCGGAAACAAGCTTCCGAGCACTGGTCCCTGGCATTTCAGCCGTCTTCAGCCCGGCTTGCTTGAATCCAGTGGCAAAGTGAGCAAGGGACTCGTGTCTGAGCATACCCTGCCAACTTATGGCTAACAAAGCGGTACAAAAGGGGGTGGCGATGGACGGAGCATCTGAACCAATCAAACACTCACACCCATTCAACAGATCTGGGTTTAATCCATCACCGTTCTTTAGCCCACTCAGCCACCCCAGTTCAGACATGGCCATATGCAAATCAGTCTGACTCTGTGCCTCATGGGAACAGTCCAGCCCGAACTGCCAAGCCATGCCTTCCCTGGACCGGAAACAGGCTTCCGAGGACCGGTTTCTGGCATTTTAGCCGTCTTCGGCACAGCTTGCTTGAATCCAGTGGCAAAGTGAGCAAGGGACTCACGTCTGAGCATACCCTGCCAACTTATGGCGAACAAAGCGGTACAAAAGGGGGTGGCGATGGACGGAGCATCTGAACCAATCAAACACTCACACCCAGTCAACAGATCTGGGTTTAATCCATCACCGTTCTTTAGCCCACTCAGCCACCCAGTTCAGACATGGCCATATGCAAATCAGTCTGACCCTGTGCCTCATGGGAACAGTCCAGCCCGAACTGCCAAGCCATGCCTTCCCTGGACCAGAAACGAGCTTCCGAGGACCGGTTTCTGGCATTTCAGCCGTCTTCAGCCCGGCTTGCTTGAATCCAGTGGCAAAGTGAGCAAGGGACTCACGTCTGAGCATACCCTGCCAACTTATGGCGAACAAAGCGGTACAAAAGGGGGTGGCGATGGACGGAGCATCTGAACCAATCAAACACTCACACCCAGTCAACAGATCTGGGTTTAATCCATCACCGTTCTTTAGCCCACTCTGCCACCCCAGTTCAGACATGGCCATATGCAAATCAGTCTGACCCTGTGCCTCATGGGAACAGTCCAGCCCGAACTGCCAAGCCATGCCTTCCCTGGACCGGAAACAAGCTTCCGAGGACCGGTTTCTGGCATTTCAGCCATCTTCAGCCCGGCTTGCTTGAGTCCAGTGGCAAAGTGAGCAAGGAACTCACGTCTGATCATACCCTGCCAACTTATGGCGAACAAAGCGGTACAAAAGGGAGTGACGATGGACGGAGCATCTGAATCAATCAAACACTCACACCCAGTCAACAGATCTGGGTTTAATCCATCACCGTTCTTTTGCCCACTCTGTCACCCCAGTTCAGACATGGCCATATGCAAATCAGTCTGACCCAGTGCCTCATGGGAACAGTCCAGCCCGAACTGCCAAGCCATGCCTTCCCTGGACCGGAAACAAGCTTCCGAGCACCGGTCTCTGGCATTTCAGCCGTCTTCAGCCCGGCTTGCTTGAATCCAGTGGCAAAGTGAGCAAGGGACTCGTGTCTGAGCATACCCTGCCAACTTATGGCTAACAAAGCGGTACAAAAGGGGGTGGCGATGGACGGAGCATCTGACCCAATCAAACACTCACACCCATTCAACAGATCTGGGTTTAATCCATCACCGTTCTTTAGCCCACTCAGCCACCCCAGTTCAGACATGGCCATATGCAAATCAGTCTGACTCTGTGCCTCATGGGAACAGTCCAGCCCGAACTGCCAAGCCATGCCTTCCCTGGACCGGAAACAAGCTTCCGAGCACCGGTCTCTGGCATTTCAGCCGTCTTCAGCCCGGCTTGCTTGAATCCAGTGGCAAAGTGAGCAAGGGACTCGTGTCTGAGCATACCCTGCCAACTTATGGCTAACAAAGCGGTACAAAAGGGGGTGGCGATGGACGGAGCATCTGACCCAATCAAACACTCACACCCATTCAACAGATCTGGGTTTAATCCATCACCGTTCTTTAGCCCACTCAGCCACCCCAGTTCAGACATGGCCATATGCAAATCAGTCTGACTCTGTGCCTCATGGGAACAGTCCAGCCCGAACTGCCAAGCCATGCCTTCCCTGGACCGGAAACAAGCTTCCGAGGACCGGTTTCTGGCATTTCAGCCGTCTTCAGCCCGGCTTGCTTGAATCCAGTGGCAAAGTGAGCAAGGGACTCACGTCTGAGCATACCCTGCCAACTTATGGCGAACAAAGCGGTACAAAAGGGGGTGGCGATGGACGGAGCATCTGAACCAATCAAACACTCACACCCAGACAACAGATCTGGGTTTAATCCATCACCGTTCTTTAGCCCACTCTGCCACCCCAGTTCAGACATGGCCATATGCAAATCAGTCTGACCCTGTGCCTCATGGGAACAGTCCAGCCGGAATTGCCAAGCCATGCCTTCCCTGGACCGGAAACAAGCTTTCGAGGACCGGTTTCTGACATTTCAGCCGTCTTCAGCCCGGCTTGCTTGAATCCAGTGGCAAAGTGAGTAAGGGACTCACGTCTGAGCATACCCTGCCAACTTATGTCGAACAAAGCAGTACAAAAGGGGGTGGCGATGGACGGAGCATCTGAACCAATCAAACACTCACACCCAGTCAACAGATCTGGGTTTAATCCATCACCCTTCTTTAGCCCACTCTGCCACCCCAGTTCAGACATGGCCATATGCAAATCAGTCTGACCCTGTGCCTCATGGGAACAGTCCAGCCCGAACTGCCAAGCCATGCCTTCCCTAGACCGGAAACAAGCTTCCGAGGACCGGTTTCTGGTATTTCAGCCGTCTTCAGTCCGGCTTGCTTGAATCCAGTGGCAAAGTGAGCAAGGGACTCACGTCTGAGCATACCCTGCCAACTTATGGCGAACAAAGCGGTACAAAAGGGGGTGGCGATGGACGGAGCATTTGAACCAATCAAACACTCACACCCAGTCAACAGATCTGGGTTTAATCCATCACCGTTCTTTAGCCCACTCTGCCACCCCAGTTCAGACATGGCCATATGCAAATCAGTCTGACCCTGTGCCTCATGGGAACAGTCCAGCCCGAACTGCCAAGCCATGCCTTCCCTGGACCAGAAACAAGCTTCCGAGGACCGGTTTCTGGCATTTCAGCCGTCTTCAGCCCGGCTTGCTTGAGTCCAGTGGCAAAGTGAGCAAGGAACTCACGTCTGATCATACCCTGCCAACTTATGGCGAACAAAGCAGTACAAAAGGGGGTGATGATGGACGGAGCATCTGAATCAATCAAACACTCACACCCAGTCAACAGATCTGGGTTTAATCCATCACCGTTCTTTTGCCCACTCTGCCACCCCAGTTCAGACATGGCCATATGCAAATCAGTCTCACCCAGTGCCTTATGGGAACAGTCCAGCCCGAACTGCCAAGCCATGCCTTCCTTGGACCGGAAACAAGCTTCCGAGCACCGGTCTCTGGCATTTCAGCCGTCTTCAGCCCGGCTTGCTTGAATCCAGTGGCAAAGTGAGCAAGGGACTCATGTCTGAGCATACCCTGCCAACTTATGGATAACAAACAGGTACAAAAGGGGGTGGCGATGGACATAGCATCTGAACCAATCAAACACTCACACCCAGTCAACAGATCTGGGTTTAATCCATCACCGTTCTTTAGCCCACTCTGCTACCCCAGTTCAGACATGGCCATATGCAAATCAGTCTTACCCTGTGCCTCATGGGAACAGTCCAGCCCGAACTGCCAAACCATGCCTTCCCTGGACCGGAAACAAGCTTCCGAGGACCGGTTTCTGGCATTTCAGCTGTCTTCAGCCCGGCTTGCTTGAATCCAGTGGCAAAGTGAGCAAGGGACTCACGTCTGAGCATACCCTGCCAACTTATGGCGAACAAAGCGGTACAAAAGGGGGTGGCGATGGACGGAGCATCTGTACCAATCAAACACTCACACCCAGACAACAGATCTGGGTTTAATCCATCACCGTTCTTTAGCCCACTCTGCCACCCCAGTTCAGACATGGCCATATGCAAATCAGTCTGACCCAGTGCCTCATGGGAACAGTCCAGCCCGAACTGCCAAGCCATGCCTTCCCTGGACCGGAAACAAGCTTTCTAGGACCGGTTTCTGGCATTTCAGCCCTCTTCAGCCCGGCTTGCTTGAATCCAGTGGCAAAGTGAGCAAGGGACTCACGTCTGAGCATACCCTGTCAACTTATGGCGAACAAAGCGGTACAAAGGGGGTAGCGATGGACGGAGCATCTGAACCAATCAAACACTCACACCCAGCCAACAGATCTGGGTTTAATCCATCACCGTTCTTTAGCCCACTCTGCCACCCCAGTTCAGACATGGCCATTTGCAAATCAGTCTGACCCTGTGCCTCATGGGAACAGTCCAGCCCGAACTGCCAAGCCATGCCTTCCCTGGACCGGAAACAAGCTTTCGAGGACCGGTTTCTGGCATTTCAGCTGTCTTCAGCCCGGCTTGCTTGAATCCAGTGGCAAAGTGAGTAAGGGACTCACGTCTGAGCATACCCTGCCAACCTATGGCGAACAAAGCGGTACAAAAGGGGGTGGCGATGGACGGAGCATCTGAACCAATCAAACACTCACACCCAGTCAACAGATCTGGGTTTAATCCATCACCGTTCTTTAGCCCACTCTGCCACCCCAGTTCAGACATGGCCATATGCAAATCAGTCTGACCCTGTGCCTCATGGGAACAGTCCAGCCCGAACTGCCAAGCCATGCCTTCCCTGGACCGGAAACAAGCTTCCGAGGACTGGTTTCTGGTATTTCAGCCGTCTTCAGTCCGGCTTGCTTGAATCCAGTGGCAAAGTGAGCAAGGGACTCACGTCTGAGCATACCCTGCCAACTTATGGCAAACAAAGCGGTACAAAAGGGGGTGGCGATGGACAGAGCATTTGAACCAACCAAACACTCACACCCAGTCAACAGATCTGGGTTTAATCCATCACCGTTCTTTAGCCCACTCTGCCACCCCAGTTCAGACATGGCCATATGCAAATCAGTCTGACCCAGTGCCTCATGGGAACAGTCCAGCCCGAACTGCCAAGCCATGCCTTCGCTGGACCGGAAACAAGCTTCCGAGCACCGGTCTCTGGCATTTCAGCCGTCTTCAGCCCGGCTTGCTTGAATCCAGTGGCAAAGTGAGCAAGGGACTCATGTCTGAGCATACCCTGCCAACTTATGGCTAACAAAGCGGTACAAAAGGGGGTGGCGATGGACGGAGAATCTGAACCAATCAAACACTCACACCCAGTCAACAGATCTGGGTTTAATCCATCACCGTTCTGTAGCCCACTCAGCCACCCCAGTTCAGACATGGCCATATGAAAATCAGTCTGACCCTGTGCCTCATGGGAACAATCCAGCCCGAACTGCCAAGCCATGCCTTCCCTGGACCGGAAACAAGCTTCCGAGGACCGGTTTCTGTCATTTCAGCCATCTTCAGCCCGGCTTGCTTGAATCCAGTGGCAAAGTGAGCAAGGGACTCACGTCTGAGCATACCCTGCCAACTAATGGCGAACAAAGCGGTACAAAAGGGGGTGGTGATGGACGGAGCATCTGAACCAATCAAACACTCACACCCAGACAACAGATCTGGGTTTAATCCATCACCGTTCTTTAGCCCACTCTGCCACCCCAGTTCAGACATGGCCATATGCAAATCAGTCTGACCCTGTGCCTCATGGGAACAGTCCAGCCCGAATTGCCAAGCCATGCCTTCCCTGGAGGGGAAACAAGCTTCCGAGGACCGGTTTCTGGCATTTCAGCCGTCTTCAGCCCGGCTTGCTTGAGTCCAGTGGCAAAGTGAGCAAGGAACTCTCGTCTGATCATACCCTGCCAACTTATGGCGAACAAAGCGGTACAAAAGGGGGTGACGATGGACGGAGCATCAGAATCAATCAAACACTCACACCCAGTCAACAGATCTGGGTTTAATCCATCACCGTTCTTTAGCCCACTCTGCCACCCCAGTTCAGACATGGCCATATGCAAATCAGTCTGACCCAGTGCCTCATGGGAACAGTCCAGCCCGAACTGCCAAGCCATGCCTTCCCTGGACCGGAAACAAGCTTTCTAGGACCGGTTTCTCGCATTTCAGCCCTCTTCAGCCCAGCTTGCTTGAATCCAGTGGCAAAGTGAGCAAGGGACTCACGTCTGAGCATACCCTGTCAACTTATGGCGAACAAAGCGGTACAAAGGGGGTGGCGATGGACGGAGCATCTGAACCAAACAAACACTCACACCCAGTCAACAGATCTGGGTTTAATCCATCACCGTTCTTTAGCCCACTCTGCCACCCCAGTTCAGACATGGGCATATGCAAATCAGTCTGACTCTGTGCCTCATGGGAACAGTCCAGCCCGAACTGCCAAGCCATGCCTTCCCTGGACCGGAAACAAGCTTTCGAGGACCGGTTTCTGGCATTTCAGCCGTCTTCAGCCCGGCTTGCTTGAATCCAGTGGCAAAGTGAGTAAGGGACTCACGTCTGAGCATACCCTGCCAACTTGTGGCGAACAAAGCGGTACAAAAGGGGGTGGCGATGGACGGAGCATCTGAACCAATCAAACACTCACACCCAGTCAACAGATCTGGGTTTAATCCATCACCGTTCTTTAGCCCACTCTGCCACACCAGTTCAGACATGGCCATATGCAAATCAGTCTGACCCTGTGCCTCATGGGAACAGTCCAGCCCGAACTGCCAAGCCATGCCTTCCCTGGACCGGAAACAAGCTTCCGAGGACCGGTTTCTGGCATTTCAGCCGTCTTCAGCCCGGCTTGCTGTGGTAAATAAATAATTAATTACCGGTTCTATTTTTCGGGATACTCATATAAACAGATAGCTCAATAAATAAGAGTCAAGATTCGAGGTAGCTGGAGTGTACAGGCTTTAATCAGGCATAAAGGACAGGAACAGGACAGCCTGTACGGGAATAGGATGGCAGCTGCCGGGGGCAGGAATAGGCAATTGGCTAGCTTTTAATAACAGTGCACAATATTTATAGTTAAGCAAAATACATTACATTCAATACAGTAGGCGTAGCAGTAGGTGTGGTTTCGTAGCAGTCGCGAAAGATAAGGACTAAATGATGTAACAAGAAGGCGTGTACAGGGCGTATACATAGACATGTGATGTAAACGTAACAGAATATGTCATAAATGGGGCGGAAACATGGAGGGGGCTACCTGAGCAGCTGGGACCTCTAACCTAGTGGTGCGCGTAAACTGGCAATGACGTGTTACCAGGGAAAACTGGGGGCTATGACTTCTGTGCTAGAAGAGGAGACTAAAGTCTGGAGTGTCAGAGCGACATGTACCCAGGCATATCTGGTATCTAGTGTTTAGAGTACATGTTGATAGAATCCAAAAGTTATCAGGGCAAAGGCTAATAGACTCTAAGACTGGTGCATGCATAATTCTATATGTAGTGCGTGTGCTAGGAATATTCTACGAATATTAATACAGTATTTCTCTTACATGGAGACATAAAGGCTAGACCATGACGGAAACTATTGATGCGATTCAGTAGCTCAGGAATGCAGAGAAGGAGGGTTGGACTGATAACTAGAAACATAACATACTCTTGGCAGACTGGGAGGCAGAGCCAGGCCGGGCCGGGCACTGCGAGGCAGGAAGTAAGCTAAGGGTCAGGGATGCAGGTGGGGGCTGTATCGCTCCTTGGAGAGGGTTCAGGAGACAGGAGCTGAATCTGAGTCCGGGCCCTTTTGAGGCCTAGAAACGGGGACAATTCAATGAATTAACGTGCACACTGTAAAACGTGGCAACGTAGGTTTACATAGGCCTTATATTCGTTGCTTTCACGAAGACTGGAAAATGGCATACTAGAGATGGACACAACTGTAATTGCGTCTTTAATCGATCAGAGGGGAATACATGCATATCGATCATGCACATATAACATAAGATGGGGAACACGTAGGCACATACAACATGGCAAAATTTACTTTTCCACATTCCCTCCTTGTGCCCTACGTTTCCATCAGGAAACATCAATATTCATGATACCATCTATCATTTCATATAGCATCATTTGCTCGTCTCGAATTGTCTTGGAACGGGACTTAGGACTAGGAATACAAGAGGTAGCACAAATGCCGCAAATCGCAGGGCCACATTGTATACAGAGGCAGCAACTGAATATGATCATTACTGCAATACCTAGGAATGACAATACTTTCCATCCCCAGGCAGATATAATACTCCAGAGCCAACCGGACCATGTCCAGGTGCCTGGATTCTGGTGTAACTGATGGGCAATTTTATGAAGTCTGGTTATAGCTGAATAAACAGACGGCGCGTTATTAGGAATGAAAATGCAACAACTAGATCCGATGACTCTACATGCTCCTTCTCTATCGGCCAGTATGACGTCAAGAACGAGACGATTTTGGAGCACGACAAATCTCATAGCAGATTGCTCTTCGGTTAAGTTACCTAGAGCAGAAGTAGTCTCATTCACTACTGCTTCAAGGGTTCTGGTTAGTCTACGGATTAACTTACTATTCTGGATAGGTCCTATAAAGAAGAAGAAACCTTTATTAAAGTCTTGATACTGTTCTAGAGTAGTTTCAGTTTGATCGACAATTGGGGACTCAATCTCCCTTCTAGGTCTGACGTGTACTAGATGTGTGTTTCTGTGATAATCAGATGGGGCTAGAAAAACTGGTGGCAGTAGGAAGGCAATGTAACAGGTTCCATCCCAATCGAGGGGCAGACGAACATATGCGGTCTGACCACAAACAAAATAAGAATGACGTGAGGCTTTGAAAATAGATTTCCCACTGTCACTATACTCGACAGTAGTAGTACAATCACTATGTCCTACATGTGCGGAACCATTATTTCTGACACATAATTCGCCTTTGACTGGTAGTACTGAAATAGCAGGCAAGTCTGGAGTAGTATCAGACTGAACATTCAGGACCATAAAATTCGAAGAATAATTACCTAAATTATAAACTTCATTTTCTAGATCTAACCCTGTTCTATGGGAGAGACCTTGCTTGTCTGGAAAACATGTTCTGTTCAGAAGGAACATATCATTTGAAGATGACGTTAACGTGGACCATGCTCCACACGAACCATTATGTGAAAATGGATAAGGAAAAAGTGGCAGAACTCCCTTCGGTGTCTGGAAAGGGGGGAGTCGACCACACACCCAACAATTAGTAGCATTGCTGGTCTGGTGTGAATAGTGTAACATTCTTATAAATGTATTATTGCGCATAGCAAGACGATAGGATAACTCGTGAGGAGGCAGATTACTAAATGTGTGCTCTACTGTAGCATTAGAAAACTTATTTACATGTGAAATTGGAAAACATAAATGTAATGCTTAACTTGTGCAGGTAACCATCAAACTTAGAAACAATATAAAACTTAGAAAAACGATACATCTCATAGAGTTTTGACTAACTCTCTCACTATGGGGGTCTATCTCATACATGTCAGAAACCTGTCTAACCGTTTCACCCGAGAGGGACTTAGACAATTAAACTGGCTGACTTATTGTACTAGACCGGAGTTTTAACTTATACTCCTGTTGCGGAGTTTTCTCTAACAGAGGAACTTTCAGTTCAGGATTCAGATCAGAGTCTGGTTTCAGGCAGTCTTTAGAAATGGAACAGTCCTTAGAAAATGTCTTTTCTCGAACTCCATGGAACTTCTTTATATGGGACAGATGGACCCACCCCTTGCGGCCTTCCAACTTCACGGCCGTGCGGGTGGTCAGGAGAACAAGTCGCGGCTCCTTCCAACGAGGCTCCAGTGGACTTGAACGATCAAAGTTCCTTACAAGGACAAGGTCGCCTGGAATGACCTCATGCGGTTTCACTTCGGTATTGTCTGGAAATGCAGCGGCAACCTGTGAACGACAAGAGTGTAGGGCAGACATCAAGGAAGCCAGGTAATCTGTCAACATATTACTGGAAACATCTGTAATACTGCGGGGTCTGGGTGTACCCCACATGTTTGGGGGGCGGCCGAATACGACCTCGTACGGGGACAGACCTGATCTGGAATGTGCAACCATTCGCATATAGAATAGGGCTACTGGCAGGGCAACTAGCCAGTCTACACCTTTCTCTTTACATATCTTGGCAATACGGATTTTCAGGGTCTGATTATGTCTCTCTACGAGACCGGCTGCTTCAGGATGGCGCACACAATGGAACTTCCACTGGTACCCTAACAGAAGGGAAACATGTTTCATTAACTCAGATGAGAATGGCTGGCCGTTATCAGAATACACGACCCTAGGGAGTCCATAGCGGGGAAAGAATTCACGAACCAACTGCTTAGCAGTGGTCGCGGCTGTATAATCTGGAACTGGATATGCTTCTGTCCACCTGGACAAAGCGCATACAACTACGAGGACATACTTGAAACCTCGACATCGCTCCATCTGAATATAATCCATCTGGAGGACTTCAAAAGGGTGGTCAGGAGGTTGGAATCCACCTTGTTCCACCGGGATACTTTTACCTGGATTGAACTGGCAACATATCATACAGGTACGGACTTTCTGCTTGGCTGCAGCTCGTAAGTGCTTGTTGAACTAAAGGTTCTGTATACTGTCTAACATAGCTTTTTCTCCTAGATGTGCTGGACTATGTGCGGTATTGATAATGACTTGAACCATAGAGTCGGGGAGAAACCATGTGGCTTTTCCCTTCGTCAACCATCCCTGATCTGTCTGGATCCCTCCTTGTTCGGACCATTTCTTGATTTCTTCGGGAGTAGCATGTAACTGTATGTCTATGACATCTTGTGTAGGGTCCTTAACTGTCATACAAGTAGTCTGTTCTGGAATGGATGTCTGTGTCTTGTTGACTGGAATGTCTGGAGTCTGAGCTGTAAGCTTGGCTGTTCGATCTGCTAGATCGTTACCTTGGGAAATGATGTCAGTAACTTTCGTATGTGCCTTGCACTTCATGATAGCAATAGCTGTCGGTAAATGTATTGCATCTAACAGAGCTTGAATGAGGAGACCATGCTGAATCTTGGTTCCATGAGAAGTCATGAAACCTCTCTCCTGCCAGAGCACTCCGAAGTCGTGTACGACTCCGAATGCGTAACGTGAATCTGTGTATATGTTTACTTTCAGGTTCTTGGCACGTATGCAGGCTTGGGTCAGAGCAACTAGCTCTGCTGCTTGAGCAGACAGGGTGTCAATACGGTGTGTTTCAATAACTTCGGTTTCAGTAGTCACTGCATACGCGGCTACTAGTTCTCCTGTACTAGTTCTCATACATGAACCATCCACATAAAGTGTCAGGTCGGGATTAGGTAATGCAATGTCTGTCAGGTCTTGTCTTGGCTTGGTCATAGTGTTAACAACTTCCACACAGTCATGTGCGGCAGGATTTGAAGTAACTGACGGTAACAGTGTAGCAGGATTCAGAATGTTGCAGCGTCTGATTTCTATGTGTGGCTGGAACAGTGTCAGTTCATAACCTGTTAAACGTGCAATTGTCAAGTGCTGAGTCTGTGTTCGGTTTAAAAGAACTTCCACGGAGTGTGGAACTTGTACTGTCAGGGAGTGTCCTAACACTATGGAATCACTTTGTCTGATAGCTAGAGCTGTGGCTGCAACTGACTTGAGGCACGCAGGCAGAGCCTGGGCTACTGGATCTAATGTGCTTGAAAAATAAGCACAAGGCTTGTATTGTCCTGCTTGATCTTGTGTGAGAACAGATAATGCAGTACCATCACGTTCTGTGACAAAAAGTGTAAAAGGCTTACTGTAGTTCGGTGTAGCTAGAACAGGTGCTTGGCATAAGGCTTTCTTTAATTCATTGAAAACAAATGTATGTTCCTGGGTCCAAGGGAGGACAGTCGATACGGCTGCCTCCTGTGTTGTTAACTGTATCAGTGGCTTGGCTAGAAATGCATACTGAGGAATCCATTGTCTGCAATAAGAAGTGAGGCCAATAAAAGCTCGTACCTCCTTCTGTGTCTTGGGCTGTGGAAGACTCGCTATTAACTGGATACGGTCTGGTGTCAACTGCCTACCCCACTTGGACAGTAAGTGGCCTAAGTAGATCACTTGCTGGACACAGAACTGGAGCTTCGAAGGGGACACCTTGTGCCCCATCTCGGCTAGGAAATACAGAACTGTAAGTGACGCACGCTCGCAGTCACGCTCAGAACGGGCTGTGATCAGTAGATCATCGACATACTGGAGCAGGGCAGTGTCAGTTGGCATGTGAATATTGTCTAGTTGTCTTTTAAGTGCTTGACTGTAAATACTAGGACTTTCTGTGAAACCTTGAGGAGCTCGTGTGAATTTATAGCTCCTTCCATTTAAACAAAAAACGAAAAGGTACTGGCTGTCTGGGTGAATCGGAACACTGAAAAATGCGTTCTTGAGGTCAATAACAGTGAAAAATGTAGCTTCAGAATCAATAGCTGTCAATAGGGATGAAATATCTGGTACTACTGGATACTGGGGTATGATACATTTATTAAGTTCTCGAAGGTCAATCACTAATCGATATACTGGAGGTGCATTTGGATCGGTACGTTTCATGACTGGAATGATAGGAGAATTACATACATTGGAGTCAGTTTCTACAACCACTCCTTGAGCAATGAGCTCGTCAATAATTTTGGATAAGGCTGCTACAGCCTCAGGTGGCAATCTGTACTGTCTGATTCGTGGCAAGACTATACCTTGCTTGAGAGTCACACGATGAGGTGTGATTTGCATAAAGCCTACATCAGTTGGACCTTGCGCCCATAAATGCTGCGGTACATTCAAGAGTCTTGGATCAAAATCACGTAATACATAGTGACCTTTAAAGTCTCTCAAAAACAAACGGACTCCTTCTGGGGAGCAGCAAATTACTGCACCTAATTCTTTTAACGTTCTGATGCCTAAT
The DNA here is from genome assembly GCF_964261635.1 of Lissotriton helveticus. NCBI lineage: Eukaryota > Metazoa > Chordata > Amphibia > Caudata > Salamandridae > Lissotriton > Lissotriton helveticus. The sequence continues at coordinate 629,555,281 of NC_136071.1, read as the reverse complement.
AAATTTTCTGGACATGATTTCGTAAGTAACAAATCAGTAGTTCGGGACAATGGACCTACTTCTAGGGAAACTGGTTTTGAAATCTCATTAACAATTGGCTTTCCTGAAAATCCAAGGGAAACATTTTTAGAGCCTGAGAGCGGAGCCCCGGGAACCTCGTCATGACTGATAGTAGTCCTACTTGCCCCTGTATCAATCAGAAACTTTCTGTCTTTCCCTAATACTTGACTGTGTACATAGGGACCCTCTTGATCTACAGGTATCTCGATGAGAGGCAAGCCTACCTCCCTCTCTAGGCTGTTTCATGAATACTGTTGATACTCTGGATACTCTGACTGAGCATACTGGTACATTTGCTGTGTAACATGCTGTGTTGCAGCGATAGGCTGCGGTGCTGGAACTGTCTGTTGTGCATTCTGTGGTGACTGAGAAGTCTGTGAAACTTGTTCTTGTCTAGGCGGACGTGGTCTTTCTTTAGTCTTACCAGTAGCTATGTTGTGTTTCAGAACTGCACACTCGTTTATAAAATGACCTGTCTGTTTACAATAATTGCATGTCCCTTTAACGGGAGCTGCAGGATGACTGGCTTGATTCGGACCCCTCTTCTGACTGTCTTGTGGAACAGATTGTGCAACTAATACTTTCATTTTCGTGTCTTTCATACGTCTCCTTTCGTGTTCTTGCTCTTCCCTGATTCTGTTCTGGTGATACTGGAGCATCTGAAGCATTTGTGACGGAGTATTAGCTTGCCAACTACTTTCGACTTTCAATACTCGATTTTTAACTTGTGGACTTGAATTCTCGACTAGTTTAGTAACAAAAAGATGAGGGTACGACTCGCTACTTGTCTTCAAACCACTGTTAATAATAAAACATTTTTCAAATCTAGAATAAAAATCACTAGTGTCTTCATCCTGTTTCTGTTTACATGCTGAGATTGCATCCCAATCTTCCTTTTTCGTGGCTAGTAACCTTGGCAAAACTTGTATCAATAACTCGGGCAATTCTTTACATTTGTCCCCAAGACCGGTACCTGGTACTCGTATTTTATCTTCAGCTTCTAGGGCTGTCCAATCAATCTTTTTCTCTCCCACCTCCCATTCTTTTTCCTTGAGTTTCTCATATACCCCTGCGGGCAACAGGACCTTTAGCATTTTAATGATATCTGGATACGTGTATTCTCCCATACGGAGCATGTCTTTTAATTCTCGATGGAACCCTGCTGGGTCTTTGTCGTGACAGGGAATTAATTTCTTCATCTCTAAGAGTTCCATCTTGGTGATAGGGGTGTAAACAAATACTCGTTGCATTTCACCACCCGCTGTCCTAACTGGGTGTACTTCTCGTAACGGATGCTGTCTATCTATGTAAAATGGTTTACTTTCTGGAGGTGAGACATGAACAAAATGCGGATTCAGAAACGTTCTATATTTGTGGCGCTGTTCTAGAATGACACTAATCAAATCGGTACCTAGACCTTTCCATCTATATTGGAGTAACTCGTTCAGAACATCATGCAACGGACCTGGATCAGAATGCTGACCCTCATACAGTGTAATGAGGTGCTGGATCATATACATACCCACCAGTCGCTGCTCGGCTGGGGGCAGTTTCAGAAACATTTGTGCCACTATTTCGTCTGGAAAAGTGGTAGAATCAGTAGCCCATCGGACTGCTGATCGGGCTAGTTCTTGTTCATGCATGGTACTAAGTTCACTATAACCGATTCGTGATTTCAGAATGTGATCGGTAGCTTGAAATACTTGTTCAAGAGAACCTTGTTCTGGTGCTGGAAGAGGAAAAACTTTCTTGTGTTCTAGGCGTGAATATCGGTCTGGAAGTCTAGATTTACCTACATACGCTATTCTGGCGGTATTCTCGTCTTCTACCTCTTCAGTAGGAGAGTCGTCTTCTTTCTCGGACACTTGTGCTGCTTTACGTTGCTCGTGTAACCTTATTATTTCCTTACGAATTTTCTTGTACATACTCTCTATACTACTGAGTGTCTTGTGTCTTCCCTCGGCTATATGGTCACTCCACCTGGTCAGGACTTTCATTTCTTCCGGATCTTTATCTGGATAATCTTGTTCCCTTATTAAACAATTAATTAGAAACTTTAATAGCATGAGCTGAATCTCGACCTTTCTTTGAGTCATGGCATCGCCAATACTTTCTGGATCTGCTCCTGTACGGATGAAACGATATATTCTGTCTAGATATTCTTTCATATTTGGTAGGGTGTCCAAGTACTCGGTCACCCGTCTTACACGCAATGAATATATAACCATATTATCATCGCCTGGGACTGGATCATAACGGCATTCGGTAAGGGCTCGCTTGATATCTGCAACGGACTGATGTTTGGGCGTACGCTGTAACGCACGTTCATGTAACTCGACTAACGTTACACGTTTGTGTGGCGGCGGGGTACCCGGAGGACCTCCCCCCGCGGCCCCTAAACTAGAATCGTCGACTGATACTCTTCGTGCTGGCAGAGTGACCGATGTAGCGGGTACTTGTACTGTAGGCTGGACCGGGGGTACCGTAACAGGTGCTGTAACAGGTGCCCCGGTGGCTGGAGGAACAGGAATTACATTATTTACAGGAGCTGGCGGAACAGGATTTGCATATTCTGGGACTGTGTCGTCCAAATAGGACGAGAGAAAAATATCGGCTGCGGTCGGTTTGTGACGTAGCTTAATCGGAACTAATGGCGGCGGAAAAGTACATGGTGCTTCCGGGGTTGCTTTTGGCAAGCCCTCGGCAAGAAGAGGATACATACCCTTAATAAGGGCATTTCTCTGTCTGTCTGACTGTTCGGCTTTAACTCGTTCACCTATTTCGATTAATTCCCTTTCTTGGGCTCTTTTTTTTTTTCAAAACAAATTTTATTAGGTTTTGGCAGTTGACAGCACAATATAAATAATCCACCGCTCCCCTAGTAGCAGAGAGGCAGTGGGCATAGCAAAAACAGCATAATCAAATACAACCAGCTAATATTTCCCCAGTACCCACCCACCACTAACCCACCCGGATCCCTCCCCCCCACCCCGCACGGTGTCTGTATTGTCCATCTAGAGGAGCTTAGCAATCGTAGACGCTGCATGTGAGCCACGTCGCCCTAAGCCAGTTCAGACGCGGTCCGCGTCGGCAACCCGAGGCTTCGGGGGGTCCAGCAGAAGGCCTCTGTAGTCAGCCCATTTCTTCCAGATCTTATAATGTTTTGCAGGACACCCCCTCGCCTCAAATATCGGGCGTTCTAGTCCCATGTTAAAGTCCAAACCTCGTTTCCACACCTCCAGCAGTGGGGCTCTAGTAGCCTTCCATGCTCTAGCAATGTCCCTCTTGGCCACTATGAGGCCCAATAGGAGCAAGTGCCGCTTGTACAAATTCCCCCCCACCTGTTCCATGACATGAAGAAGGCCTAACTTCGGCGAGCGGGGGAGCTCCCAGCCCAGCACCTCTTCCAGGCAGTCCCACACTCCTGACCAAAATCTCCGCAGTCTCACACACTCCCACACCGTGTGAAGAAAGGATCCCACAGCACTGCCGCACCTCAGACATTCCGGGGAGGCAATCAATCCCGCTTTCCACAACCGTTCCCTCGTATAGTACGCCCTATGGAGGTATTTGAATTGGATAAAGCGCAGGCGCACTGCAATCGCAGCCCCCCTAGGGGCTTCCAGGGCCTCCCTCCAATCCTCCTCTTCCAAACTCCCCAACTCTCCTTCCCACACCAACTGCAGTTTGTCAAGGGAGGGGGAACAATGGGTGACGAGCGTCTGGTATATACTAGAGATTTTTTTTGTGTCTAATTCCCCCATGAACAATTTAGCCTCAAGAGGACTAAATTCTGGCAGTGAAGTCAAGTTTGCTAAGGTAGGGGTCAGGGCATGTCGGAGCTGCAAGTATCGAAAGAATTGGGATTGGGGCATATCATACTCATCTCGCAGAGCCTGAAACGACTTGAGGACCGGGCCCTTCATAACATGACCCAGCGCCGAGATGCCGATCGCGTCCCCGCCATCAAAGCCCCGCAGGGAAGCCAAAGCCGGTAGCCTCCCATTATGCCACAGCGGGGTTTCCCCCGTCAGTCTGTTCCACCATCCCATACGGCGGAGCGCGTCGCGCCACACCCGGAACACCGTCTGTGTGACTGCCGGGAGTCTTTTGCGGAGTGCCGCCGAGTACAATATCGTATGTAGCGTGTGAGGGTCCATAAGGTACCTCTCCAGGGCGTAAGTCGGGTCGCCGCGATCCCCATACCACCACTCATTGAGGACCAGCAGGTGTGACGCCTGGTAATACGACAGAATGTCGGAGGCCGCTAAACCCCCACAGTACGTCGAGAGGAAACATGTGCGGAGCGCCACCCGCACTGCCCCTCCCGTCCACAAGAACCGGCCCAACACCGAATCCACCTGCCGAAACCATTGCCGCGATATCGGGTATGGATAATTTTGAAGCTGATAGAGGAGGCGAGGCAGGGCCACCATCTTAAAGATGGCCGAGCGTCCATATACATTCAGCGGCATCCTGGACCATATTTGTGTGTCCGATCGTATTCTATCCCACACGGGTAGAACATTGCGGGACCACGACACCCCTGGCACGTCCGTCAGAAAGACACCTAGATATTTAAGGCCTCCCTCCGCCTCCTGCAGGGCCGAAGCCCAAGGGCCCAAGGCACTCCTATCTCCCAGGACCCACAATTTGGACTTCCGTACGTTCAGTGTGAGGCCGGACACGTCGCCGAAGATACGCATTATGTCTAGGACTCTGGGACCGGATCTGTTCAGGTCCGTAAGAAAGAAAAGGACATCATCGGCATAAAGCGCGATTCTGTCAGTCGGTCCACCCACCCATTCCACACCACGCAACTGCGCATCTATCCTCACCCAGGCCGCCAGTGGCTCCATCGCTAATGCAAACAGGTAGGACAGAGGGGGCACCCCTGCCGCGTGCCCCGACCTATCAGAAAGGAACCGGACACCGCGCCCGCAACCCGCACCGCCGCTGTCAAGTCAGTATAGAGTAAGTGAATATAGGACAGAAAACGGGGGCCTAGGTTGAGACGTAGAAGCAGCGCCCGAAGATATGGCCAGCTCAGGGAATCAAACGCGCTATCAATATCTGCCAGTAATAGGGCCGCCGGTATATCAGCCGCACGCGCCGCCTCCACCACCAACTGCGCCCTGCGAATATTATGTCTAGTCGCCCTGTGGGGCATAAAGCCGGCCTGGTCTGGGTGGACCAGGTCCGATATATAGGGAGAAAGGCGTTTCGCCAAGGCTTTCGCTAATATTTTTGCTTCGAAGTTCAGCAAGGAAATTGGACGATATGACTCAGGGCGATCCGGCGGCCGCCCAGGCTTGCAAAAGACAACCACCTCTGCGTGTCGCCAGTCCGCCGGAAGGCATCCGCATTCCCGAGCCGCCTCTAGTGCCTTCCTATAGCGCATCCCCAGTTGGAGATAAAACATTTTCATAAATTCGCAGGGGAAACCATTAGGCCCAGGGGCCTTTCCAGCGTTCAGTTCGCCCAAAGCCTCTCCCAGTTCCTCCGCAGACAAGGGGAGGTCCAGTCGGGCTCGGCCCTCATCCGAGAGCGCCCGAGGCGGGAGATCAGCCAGGAACTTGTCAATGTCCTCCGCCGCTAGAGACTCCCCCGGCGCGTACTGCGTCTCATAGTAACGAGCAAAACTCTCAGCCAGGACCTCCGGGTCAGTGATAGGACTCCCCGCGTCGTCCCGGAGACCAGGCAATGGCTGGGCTTGAAAGGAACCCTGACATAACCTGTAGAGCATCGAGCCGGACTTATCCCCCCATTGACAGATTCTACTCTGCATAGCCAGCCAGGTGTGGCGGGCTTCATCGAACAGTAAGGAATGATACATCTGTTGGAGATAGAGCAGTTGCCCCACCGCCGCGCCACCTTCTCCCGACGTGCAGACGGCCTCTTGGTCACCAACCCGAGTCGCCGCCTCCGCTATGGCCCGCCCGCGGGACCTACGATTCGCCGCGCACCACGCTATATCTACGCCCCTGAGCACCGGTTTTAGAGCCTCCCACAAGGTCACGGCGTCCGTATCTGGACCGTCGTTTTCGGTCAGGTAGTGCGCTATAGCCTCCCTCATGTGCGATTGGTAATCATCACGCTGTAAATGCCACGTAGCCAGGCGCCAACGGAATGGTTGTCTCTTTGTGCTTAAAAGTAGTGTCAAGGAAACCGGGGAGTGATCCGACAGTCCCCTAGGGAGTATCGCGGTAGAACCCACTCGTCCTATCCAGGGCTGGGGGATAAAAAGGTAGTCGAGACGAGAAAAGGATTTGTGAACAGCTGACACATACGTGTATTCACGCCCACATGCATGTTGATATCGCCAGGCATCCACCCAATCCAGCCCCCGCACCAATCTGCTCAGTTTCGTCGAGGCCTCAGGCAACTGATCACCCCCGGGCCTACAGCGATCCAACCTCCCATTCATCACGTCATTCCAGTCACCTCCCACAATAGTTAAAACATGCGGGATCTCGGCCCATACATCAAACAGCCGCTCCAAAAGGGCATCCTGCAGAGGGGGCGGCGCATAGACACTGCCAAACACCACGGGCTCCTCCCCCACCTTTCCTTTGACCAATGCAAACCTGCCATGTGCATCCAGCCACTGCGTTTCATGCGAGTAGTTCACACGACGGTGTATCAATATTGCAACTCCTCTAGAGCCCCTCGTAAACCCTGCATGGAACACCTGATCATAACCATATCTCCGTAAGCTAAGGGTTTTGGTACCCATGAGATGGGTTTCCTGGAGGAGTAGAACATCTGCCTTCTCCTTCTTCCCCATACGCAAAACTGCTCCCCTCTTAATTCTGTCGAGCATCCCTCTTACATTCCAGCTCAAAATGCGCAGAGAAGCTCGTGGGGGTTCCGTCCCCCGTCCGTCAGTCGCCATCAGGGGGGCCAAAACTTTGGTTCGTCGGGCAACCGAGGCCACATACAGACTCTTACTATCCTCCAGACACTCGCATACACCGTGCTCACCCCAGGCCTACCCACTCCCACAACTCCCCCCCTGCCCCCCAACCCCCTACCCGTCCCCCCGCCAACCCCCCCGGACCCCAAACAATACCAACAACCCCCCCTCCAGCCCCCCACCCCATACCTCAGCAACATTGAAGTACCTGTCGCGGTGCAGGCGATCCCAGACCCCCAACGGGAGGTCGGAGACCCACAACACCAATGGATCCCTCCCAACTACCCACTAAGTGTCCAACTACCCTCTACCCAACGTGGGAACGAACTCTGGGAGAAGACCCGCTCTTTCTCGAGCGCCTCCCGACCCATGATCCACCCACGGACCACGATGTATGTAGCAGTAGTCCATATGGCCAGTCCGAAGTCCGGACCCATCTGACCTGCACCTCTATGCACCGTCGCGGCCCCACGAGCCGGAAACACCTATCAGGGCCAGTACATCACAGGGACTCAAGACTTCAAGGGGGAAGAATCCGTCGCCTCAGTGTCCTCCACAGTCTTCTCTTGGGAAGGCAAGCGCTTCTTGGAGCGCGCTCTCCAGTTACTCCTGCTGCGTGACCTACGGGGCACCCTCTTGGGTTCCGATGTGGAGGACGTATCCGAGCCCCTCCTCGGAGGGGTGTGCACCTTGACCCGCACCGTCTCGTCCGTCCATTCAAATACATCCTCCGGAGAGTTAAAGAATTGAGTGCGAGATTGAAACACCACCCGCAAGCGGGCCGGGTAGAGCAGGGCATACGGGATCTTCAACTCACGAAGGCGCGCTTTCGCTGCCGTGAAGGATTGCCGTTGTTGTTGGACCAGCCTGGTGTAGTCCGGGAAGATCAGGATCTTGTGGCTTTCAAACATAATGGGGTCCTTAGCGCGGGCCTGACGTAGGATGGTGTCCCTGTCGTGATAGTTGAGCAGTTTGGCTATCACAGCCCGGGGGCGAGCCCCAGTGGGTGGCTTCGGAATCAAGGCCCGGTGGGCCCGCTCGATGATGAAGCAGCGCGAAAGGGATTCCGGTGGGAGCCACCCCTCCAGCCACTGAGTCAAGAAGGCCTCCATATTTCCCTTCTCACAGTCCTCCGGAAAGCCCACAAAGCGCAAGTTATTTCTTCTGGCCCGTCCTTCCGCATCCTCCACTCGCAACGCCAGGCCCTTTTGGATTCCCTCCATGGCAGCTACCTTCTTCTTGAGGACCGCGACGTCGTCCTCTACCTCCGTGATCCTTGTCTCGGTTTCCGTGATGCGGGCGACAGCGTTGCGCAAATCCTGTCGCAGCAGGGTAACATCCGCTCCGACCGCACCGATCTTCGCGTCCAGCATATCTCTAGACTGCGTGATGGCCGCCATTAGTGCCGCATTATCCGGTCCCGAGCTCTGCTGTCCTCCTGTGGCTCCCGCACCCCCACTCGGCCCCGCAAATTTATCCATGGGGCCCTGCTTGGAAGAGCCGCCGCTGTTGTTCCCCCTAGTCATAGTTCTCGTGGGGCTCACGGTCGTTCACCGGGAATGGCGGGGTGCAGAGACCGCCCCAACCGACCTCGTAGCGTTCAATGAATAGCACCCCAAGCAGGCCCAGCGCGCAGCCCGACAGAAGGTGTCCCACGCCGCCGTACAACCAAGAGTCAAGCCACTTTAGGAGGGCCCCGTGGTGGAGTCAGGATCTCTGAAAGTGGCCGTGCCCACCAACACAAGAGAAGCCGAAGCCAGCCCCGGCCCCTTCGCGTGGCTCCCGGCAAAGACGGCCGTCAGCAATCCACCAGCGCCCAAGAGTGCCGTCGCAGTAGGCCAATATCCCCCACCGCGGTCCGGCCCGACCACCGAGCAACCTGTAATGCCCCGAAGGCGCCCCTGGCACCGAGGGCTGGAGCAGGATCAATTGAAGGTGATTGGAGGAGGGGGGGGGGGAGGGGGGTGGTTGGCGCTGCAATGGGGTGTAGTGAGAGAGCGGGTAACTGTCGTCTCTCGACGCTCCGAGGGCCACAGACCCCGCGGTCCGACTCGGCCGCCGATCGGGCCAGGCACCTCCGCAGGAGCGACCCCTCCCCCTCCAGGTCGCGCACCACGCGGCTCCCCCTTACCGCACCATTGGACGCTGGTCACACCGCCGGTGTGTCGCCGACACCGCTCCCTCCAAGCCAGCTGTGCTCCGCCGCGGCCCCACAGGTCGGGCGGGTCGGCTCCTCACACCCCAGCCGGTCCGGCGTCGCCTCACTTCCGGGCGGGGCACCCACCAATCCAGGCCCCGGCTCTGGTGCCCGATGAAGGCCGCACCGCGGTCCCTGGTCAGCGCTGCCGGAGGCGGCAGAGATCACGCCTCCGGGGCCCCAAAATCGCCGTCTGGCCGTCTCCCCCTGCTCCCGCGGACAGCCGCTCACTGCCGGGTGGACAGAGGTCGGGGCGACGCAGGATATGTGGAAGGATCACAGGCGGCGGGACGGAGCTCGCTCAAGCTGCGTCCGCCATGCTCGCCGTCTTGGCCACGCCCCCTCCCTTTCTTGGGCTCTTTCTGAGGATTCCCTACTCAATTCTGTCTTCCTGATTTCTTTTTCGGTTCTTTTATGAGATTCTTTGCGCCATAACTCGATGGCATCTTTCTGGGACTGTCTGGCCTTCTTTTTCCATAATACTTCTTCTACTCGCATGATGCACTCGGCATCCCACGTACCTGATACGGGCCATCTATATTTCTCTTCTAATTCCTTGGTGTACTCCACCCATAAGTCTAGATATAATATGGCACTTATGCCATGCTTATGATACATAAAATGACCTGGACTGTCCCTAGGCGGGACAGGAACTGCTTCTTCTAGCAGACCTTTTCTGGTTTTTAACTGACGTAATTTCGTGAACAGAGGCATAACTTAGACTGGAGTCTGGACACAATACAATACACGATAAACACAATAATAACTTAAGAAAACAAATCACTCATACCACGACATTGAAAACACATGAAATAACATTTATAATAACAGTTCGAACAGAATACTACCTGGAATACTGAAAACAGAACACATGAATTTCTCGAGAACAGAACTTACTGGAACAGAAACTTACTAGAATGACTAGATGCACTGCTAAAACAGTACAAAACTTACCGGTCCCATAAAGAGACACGTCAGGACCCGCATCCACCTAGGTGGACACTTCGTGTTGGATCTGTGTACCCAAACCCACGGACCAGAGACAAATTACTTTTGACCCTGTCTAGATACTACCCCAGCAACAGTACTCACCGGGCAGCAAGAACGGAAGGCCTCGGACTGGACTGGACTGCTACGACGACGGACTACGAACTTCGGACTTCAGTTACAGGTGGGCCTCCGGATACCTCGGACCTTGGACTCTCGGCTTGGGCTCTGGTCGGGACTCGCCGCGTTCCTCCACCGCCTCGTCTGGATGCTGGACCGCAACCTCCGTCTCCTCCGTGGGCCTGAGGGATACTTGAAGCAGAAATATCTGCACGTGCACGGTATGGTTCCGTCACGGCTGCAGAGGATCAGGGGGCCTGCGTGGCTTCTCCGGCGCTTGGGGAAAGGACAAGTCCCTGTTCGGGCGCCATTATGTGGTAAATAAATAATTAATTACCGGTTCTATTTTTCGGGATACTCATATAAACAGATAGCTCAATAAATAAGAGTCAAGATTCGAGGTAGCTGGAGTGTACAGGCTTTAATCAGGCATAAAGGACAGGAACAGGACAGCCTGTACGGGAATAGGATGGCAGCTGCCGGGGGCAGGAATAGGCAATTGGCTAGCTTTTAATAACAGTGCACAATATTTATAGTTAAGCAAAATACATTACATTCAATACAGTAGGCGTAGCAGTAGGCGTGGTTTCGTAGCAGTCGCGAAAGATAAGGACTAAATGATGTAACAAGAAGGCGTGTACAGGGCGTATACATAGACATGTGATGTAAACGTAACAGAATATGTCATAAATGGGGCGGAAACATGGAGGGGGCTACCTGAGCAGCTGGGACCTCTAACCTAGTGGTGCGCGTAAACTGGCAATGACGTGTTACCAGGGAAAACTGGGGGCTATGACTTCTGTGCTAGAAGAGGAGACTAAAGTCTGGAGTGTCAGAGCGACATGTACCCAGGCATATCTGGTATCTAGTGTTTAGAGTACATGTTGATAGAATCCAAAAGTTATCAGGGCAAAGGCTAATAGACTCTAAGACTGGTGCATGCATAATTCTATATGTAGTGCGTGTGCTAGGAATATTCTATGAATATTAATACAGTATTTCTCTTACATGGAGACATAAAGGCTAGACCATGACGGAAACTATTGATGCGATTCAGTAGCTCAGGAATGCAGAGAAGGAGGGTTGGACTGATAACTAGAAACATAACATACTCTTGGCAGACTGGGAGGCAGAGCCAGGCCGGGCCGGGCACTGCGAGGCAGGAAGTAAGCTAAGGGTCAGGGATGCAGGTGGGGGCTGTATCGCTCCTTGGAGAGGGTTCAGGAGACAGGAGCTGAATCTGAGTCCGGGCCCTTTTGAGGCCTAGAAACGGGGACAATTCAATGAATTAACGTGCACACTGTAAAACGTGGCAACGTAGGTTTACATAGGCCTAATATTCGTTGCTTTCACGAAGACTGGAAAATGGCATACTAGAGATGGACACAACTGTAATTGCGTCTTTAATCGATCAGAGGGGAATACATGCATATCGATCATGCACATATAACATAAGATGGGGAACACGTAGGCACATACAACATGGCAACATTTACTTTTCCACATTGCTTGAGTCCAGTGGCAAAGTGAGCAAGGAACTCACGTCTGATCATACCCTGCCAACTTATGGCGGACAAAGCGGTACAAAAGGGGGTGACGATGGACGGAGCATCTGAATCAATCAAACACTCACACCCAGTCAACAGATCTGGGTTTAATCCATCACCGTTCTTTTGCCCACACTGCCACCCCAGTTCAGACATGGCCATATGCAAATCAGTCTGACCCAGTGCCTCATGGGAACAGTCCAGCCCGAACTGCCAAGCCATGCCTTCCCTGGACCGGAAACAAGCTTCCGAGGACCAGTTTCGGGCATTTCAGCCGTCTTCAGCCCGGCTTGCTTGAGTCCAGTGGCAAAGTGAGCAAGGGACTCACGTCTGAGCATACCCTGCCAACTAATGGCGAACAAAGCGGTACAAAAGGGGGTGGTGATGGACGGAGCATCTGAACCAATCAAACACTCACACCCAGTCAACAGATCTGGGTTTAATCCATCACCGTTCTTTAGCCCACTCTGCCACCCCAGTTCAGACATGGCCATATGCAAATCAGTCTGACCCTGTGCCTCATAGGAACAGTCCAGCCCGAACTGCCAAGCCATGCCTTCCCTGGACCGGAAACAAGCTTCCGAGGACCAGTTTCTGGCATTTCAGCCGTCTTCAGCCCGGCTTGCTTGAGTCCAGTGGCAAAGTGAGCAAGGAACTCACGTCTGATCATACCCTGCCAACTTATGGCGAACAAAGCGGTACAAAAGGGGGTGACGATGGACGGAGCATCTGAATCAATCAAACACTCACACCCAGTCAACAGATCTGGGTTTAATCCATCACCGTTCTTTAGCCCACTCTGCCAGCCCAGTTCAGACATGGCCATATGCAAATCAGTCTGACCCTGTGCCTCATGGGAACAGTCCATCCCGAACTGCCAAGCCATGCCTTCCCTGGACCGGAAACAAGCATCCGAGCACCGGTCTCTGGCATTTCAGCCGTCTTCAGCCCGGCTTGCTTGAATCCAGTGGCAAAGTGAGCAAGGGACTCATGTCTGAGCATACCCTGCCAACTTATGGCGAACAAAGCGGTACAAAAGGGGGTGGCGATGGACGGAGCATCTGAACCAATCAAACACTCACACCCAGTCAACAGATCTGGGTTTAATCCATCACCGTTCTTTAGCCCACTCTGCCTCCCCAGTTCAGACATGGCCATATGCAAATCAGTCTGACCCTGTGCCTCATGGGAACAGTCCAGCCCGAACTGCCAAGCCATGCCTTCCCTGGACCGGAAACAAGCTTTCGAGGACGGGTTTCTGGCATTTCAGCCCTCTTCAGCCCGGCTTGCTTGAATCCAGTGGCAAAGTGAGCAAGGGACTCACGTCTGAGCATACCCTGTCAACTTATGGTGAACAAAGCGGTACAAAGGGGGTGGCGATGGACGGAGCATCTGAACCAATCAAACACTCACACCCAGTCAACAGATCTGGGTTTAATCCATCACAGTTCTTTAGCCCACTCTGCCACCCCAGTTCAGACATGGCCATATGCAAATCAGTCTGACCCTCTGCCTTATGGGAACAGTCCAGCCCGAACTGCCAAGCCATGCCTTCCCTGGACCGGAATCAAGCTTTCGAGGACCGGTTTCTGGCATTTCAGCCGTCTTCAGCCCGGCTTGCTTGAATCCAGTGGCAAAGTGAGCAAGGGACTCACGTCTGAGCATACCCTGCCAACTTATGGCGAACAAAGCGGTACAAAAGGGGGTGGCGATGGACGGAGCATCTGAACCAATCAAACACTCACACCCAGTCAACAGATCTGGGTTTAATCCATCACCGTTCTTTAGCCCACTCTGCCACCCCAGTTCAGACATGGCCATATGCAAATCAGTCTGACCCTGTGCCTCATAGGAACAGTCCAGCCCGAACTGCCAAGCCATGCCTTCCCTGGACCGGAAACAAGCTTCCGAGGACCAGTTTCTGGCATTTCAGCCGTCTTCAGCCCGGCTTGCTTGAGTCCAGTGGCAAAGTGAGCAAGGAACTCACGTCTGATCATACCCTGCCAACTTATGGCGAACAAAGCGGTACAAAAGGGGGTGACGATGGACGGAGCATCTGAATCAATCAAACACTCACACCCAGTCAACAGATCTGGGTTTAATCCATCACCGTTCTTTAGCCCACTCTGCCAGCCCAGTTCAGACATGGCCATATGCAAATCAGTCTGACCCTGTGCCTCATGGGAACAGTCCATCCCGAACTGCCAAGCCATGCCTTCCCTGGACCGGAAACAAGCATCCGAGCACCGGTCTCTGGCATTTCAGCCGTCTTCAGCCCGGCTTGCTTGAATCCAGTGGCAAAGTGAGCAAGGGACTCATGTCTGAGCATACCCTGCCAACTTATGGCGAACAAAGCGGTACAAAAGGGGGTGGCGATGGACGGAGCATCTGAACCAATCAAACACTCACACCCAGTCAACAGATCTGGGTTTAATCCATCACCGTTCTTTAGCCCACTCTGCCTCCCCAGTTCAGACATGGCCATATGCAAATCAGTCTGACCTTGTGCCTCATGGGAACAGTCCAGCCCGAACTGCCAAGCCATGCCTTCCCTGGACCGGAAACAAGCTTTCGAGGACGGGTTTCTGGCATTTCAGCCCTCTTCAGCCCGGCTTGCTTGAATCCAGTGGCAAAGTGAGCAAGGGACTCACGTCTGAGCATACCCTGTCAACTTATGGTGAACAAAGCGGTACAAAGGGGGTGGCGATGGACGGAGCATCTGAACCAATCAAACACTCACACCCAGTCAACAGATCTGGGTTTAATCCATCACAGTTCTTTAGCCCACTCTGCCACCCCAGTTCAGACATGGCCATATGCAAATCAGTCTGACCCTATGCCTTATGGGAACAGTCCAGCCCGAACTGCCAAGCCATGCCTTCCCTGGACCGGAATCAAGCTTTCGAGGACCGGTTTCTGGCATTTCAGCCGTCTTCAGCCCGGCTTGCTTGAATCCAGTGGCAAAGTGAGCAAGGGACTCACGTCTGAGCATACCCTGCCAACTTATGGCGAACAAAGCGGTACAAAAGGGGGTGGCGATGGACGGAGCATCTGAACCAATCAAACACTCACACCCAGTCAACAGATCTGGGTTTAATCCATCACCGTTCTTTAGCCCACTCTGCCACCCCAGTTCAGACATGGCCATATGCAAATCAGTCTGACCCTGTGCCTCATGGGAACAGTCCAGCCCGAACTGCCAAGCCATGCCTTCGCTGGACCGGAAACAAGCTTCCGAGCACCGGTCTCTGGCATTTCAGCCGTCTTCAGCCCGGCTTGCTTGAATCCAGTGGCAAAGTGAGCAAGGGACTCATGTCTGAGCATACTCTGCCAACTTATGGCGAACAAAGCGGTACAAAAGGGGGTGGCGATGGACGGAGAATCTGAACCAATCAAACACTCACACCCAGTCAACAGATCTGGGTTTAATCCATCACCGTTCTGTAGCCCACTCAGCCACCCCAGTTCAGACATGGCCATATGCAAATCAGTCTGACCCTGTGCCTCATAGGAACAGTCCAGCCCGAACTGCCAAGCCATGCCTTCCCTGGACCGGAAACAAGCTTCCGAGGACCAGTTTCTGGCATTTCAGCCGTCTTCAGCCCGGCTTGCTTGAGTCGAGTGGCAAAGTGAGCAAGGAACTCATGTCTGATCATACCCTGCCAACTTATGGCGAACAAAGCGGTACAAAAGGGGGTGACGATGGACGGAGCATCTGAATCAATCAAACACTCACACCCAGTCAACAGATCTGGGTTTAATCCATCACCGTTCTTTAGCCGACTCTGCCAGCCCAGTTCAGACATGGCCATATGCAAATCAGTCTGACCCTGTGCCTCATGGGAACAGTCCTTCCCGAACTGCCAAGCCATGCCTTCCCTGGACCGGAAACAAGCTTCCGAGCACCGGTCTCTGGCATTTCAGCCGTCTTCAGCCCGGCTTGCTTGAATCCAGTGGCAAAGTGAGCAAGGGACTCATGTCTGAGCATACCTTGCCAACTTATGGCGAACAAAGCGGTACAAAAGGGGGTGGCGATGGACGGAGCATCTGAACCAATCAAACACTCACACCCAGTCAACAGATCTGGGTTTAATCCATCACCGTTCTTTAGCCCACTCTGCCTCCCCAGTTCAGACATGGCCATATGCAAATCAGTCTGACCCTGTGCCTCATGGGAACAGTCCAGCCCGAACTGCCAAGCTATGCCTTCCCTGGACCGGAAACAAGCTTTCGAGGACGGGTTTCTGGCATTTCAGCCCTCTTCAGCCCGGCTTGCTTGAATCCAGTGGCAAAGTGAGCAAGGGACTCACGTCTGAGCATACCCTGTCAACTTATGGCGAACAAAGCGGTACAAAGGGGGTGGCGATGGACGGAGCATCTGAACCAATCAAACACTCACACCCAGTCAACAGATCTGGGTTTAATCCATCACCGTTCTTTAGCCCACTCTGCCACCCCAGTTCAGACATGGCCATATGCAAATCAGTCTGACCCTATGCCTTATGGGAACAGTCCAGCCCGAACTGCCAAGCCATGCCTTCCCTGGACCGGAAACAAGCTTTCGAGGACCGGTTTCTGGCATTTCAGCCGTCTTCAGCCCGGCTTGCTTGAATCCAGTGGCAAAGTGAGCAAGGGACTCACGTCTGAGCATACCCTGCCAACTTATGGCGAACAAAGCGGTACAAAAGGGGGTGGCGATGGACGGAGCATCTGAACCAATCAAACACTCACACCCAGTCAACAGATCTGGGTTTAATCCATCACCGTTCTTTAGCCCACTCTGCCACCCCAGTTCAGACATGGCCATATGCAAATCAGTCTGACCCTGTGCCTCATGGGAACAGTCCAGCCCGAACTGCCAAGCCATGCCTTCCCTGGACCGGAAACAAGCTTCCAAGGACCGGTTTCTGACATTTCAGCCGTCTTCAGCCCGGCTTGCTTGAGTCCAGTGGCAAAGTGAGCAAGGAACTCACTTCTGATCATACCCTGCCAACTTATGGCGAACAAAGCGGTACAAAAGGGGGTGGCGATGGACGGAGCATCTGAACCAATCAAACACTCACACCCAGTCAACAGATCTGGGTTTAATCCATCACCGTTCTTTAGCCCACTCTGCCACCCCAGTTCAGACATGGCCATATGCAAATCAGTCTGACCCAGTGCCTCATGGGAACAGTCCGGCCCGAACTGCCAAGCCATGCCTTCCCTGGACCGGAAACAAACTTCCGAGCTCCGGTCTCTGGCATTTCAGCCGTCTTCAGCCCGGCTTGCTTGAATCCAGTGGCAAAGTGTGCAAGGGACTCATGTCTGAGCATACCCTGCCAACTTATGGCTAACAAAGCGGTACAAAAGGGGGTGGCGATGGACGGAGAATCTGAACCAATCAAACACTCACACCCAGTCAACAGATCTGGGTTTAATCCATCACCGTTCTGTAGCCCACTCAGCCACCCCAGTTCAGACATGGCCATATGCAAATCAGTCTGACCCTGTGCCTCATGGGAACAATCCAGCCCGAACTGCCAAGCCATGCCTTCCCTGGACCGGAAACAAGCTTCCGAGGACCGGTTTCTGGCATTTCAGCCATCTTCAGCCCAGCTTGCTTGAATCCAGTGGCAAAGTGAGCAAGGGACTCACGTCTGAGCATACCCTGCCAACTAATGGCGAACAAAGCGGTACAAAAGGGGGTGGTGATGGACGGAGCATCTGAACCAATCAAACACTCACACCCAGTCAACAGATCTGGGTTTAATCCATCACCGTTCTTTAGCCCACTCTGCCACCCCAGTTCAGACATGGCCATATGCAAATCAGTCTGACCCTGTGCCTCATAGGAACAGTCCAGCCCGAACTGCCAAGCCATGCCTTCCCTGGACCGGAAACAAGCTTCCGAGGACCAGTTTCTGGCATTTCAGCCGTCTTCAGCCCGGCTTGCTTGAGTCGAGTGGCAAAGTGAGCAAGGAACTCATGTCTGATCATACCCTGCCAACTTATGGCGAACAAAGCGGTACAAAAGGGGGTGACGATGGACGGAGCATCTGAATCAATCAAACACTCACACCCAGTCAACAGATCTGGGTTTAATCCATCACCGTTCTTTAGCCCACTCTGCCAGCCCAGTTCAGACATGGCCATATGCAAATCAGTCTGACCCTGTGCCTCATGGGAACAGTCCTTCCCGAACTGCCAAGCCATGCCTTCCCTGGACCGGAAACAAGCTTCCGAGCACCGGTCTCTGGCATTTCAGCCGTCTTCAGCCCGGCTTGCTTGAATCCAGTGGCAAAGTGAGCAAGGGACTCATGTCTGAGCATACCTTGCCAACTTATGGCGAACAAAGCGGTACAAAAGGGGGTGGCGATGGACGGAGCATCTGAACCAATCAAACACTCACACCCAGTCAACAGATCTGGGTTTAATCCATCACCGTTCTTTAGCCCACTCTGCCTCCCCAGTTCAGACATGGCCATATGCAAATCAGTCTGACCCTGTGCCTCATGGGAACAGTCCAGCCCGAACTGCCAAGCTATGCCTTCCCTGGACCGGAAACAAGCTTTCGAGGACGGGTTTCTGGCATTTCAGCCCTCTTCAGCCCGGCTTGCTTGAATCCAGTGGCAAAGTGAGCAAGGGACCAGCCTCGCACCAGCACCCGCCAAGTCGAACACCAGCAGTACCCACCTCAAGTGCATCCTGCTCAACACCCGCTCCGTCCACAGACACGCCATCGAACTCTGGAACCTCCTCGACACCACAGCCCCTGACGTTGCCTTCCTCACGGAGACCTGGATGAACGCCTCCTCAGCTCCCGACATCGCCATCGCTATCCCAGAGGGCTACAAGATCGTCCGGAGGGACCGAAACGCCAACCAGATGGGAGGAGGCATCGCCATCATCCACAGGAACACCATCCGTCTCACGACCAGCACCGACAACACCCTGACCAGCGCCGAACACCTGCATTTCCAGATCCACACCAACCCGAACACCACCCTCAGAGGCACCCTGATCTACCGACCCCCTGGACCACGCACACAATTCAGCGAGGACATCGCCGACTTCGTCAGCCCGCATGCCCTCCCCTCCGCTGACTACATCCTCCTGGGAGACCTCAACTTCCATCTGGAGAACAACAACGACCGCAACACCAGCACCCTGCTCGACAACCTCACCAACCTGGGACTCAAGCAACTGGTGTCCACCCCCACCCACTTCGCCGGACACACACTCGACGCCGTCTTCTCCTCCAGCACAGACATCGACTTCAGCCACGCCACAGAGCTTCAATGGACGGACCACAGCTGCGTCCACTTCACCTTCAAGAGAACGACGACCCACCACCACCAACAACAGGCCGCCCGCAGAAGCTGGAACACGATCACAGCAGACCAGCTCGCCACCTCCCTGAGCCAGCACCCTCCTGCCAGCTCAGCGGACCCCAGCCAGGCCGCCGACTACCTCACGAAGTGGATCAGCAACTGCGCGGACGAACTCGCCCCACTGAGGACCCCGCCCAGCAGACCCGGCAGCAAGAAGGCCCCTTGGTTCACCGACGAACTCAAGAGCTCCAAGAAGAACTGCCGAGCCCTCGAGAAAGTCTGGAGAAGGGATCCGACACCGGACAACAGGACCTTCTTCAAGCTTGCCACCCGGAAACACCACCAGCTGATCCGCGCCGCCAAGAAAACAGCATTCAAGGACAGGCTGGACAACAACGCACACAACAGCAAGGAACTCTTCAACATCGTGAAAGAGCTCTCCAACCCCAGCGCAGGAAACAACGACATCACCCCATCGCAAGACCTCTGCAACTCCCTCGCCTCATACTTCCACAACAAGATCGCGGACATACACAACAGCTTCAACAACCAACCAACGCACACCATGACCAAACAACCACCCCCCACCACCACCCTCCACGCCTGGACCCCGATCAGCACCGAAGACACCATCCGCACGATGAACTCCATCCACTCCGGATCTCCGACCGACCCCTGCCCTCACCACGTCTTCAACAAGGCCGACGCTGTCATCGCACCCCATCTGCGAGACATCATCAACACATCCTTCGACACCACCATCTTCCCTGAGAGCTGGAAACACGCCGAACTCAGCGCTCTACTCAAGAAACCAACAGCGGACCCCACCGACCTCAAGAACTACCGCCCCATCTCGCTCCTCCCGTTTCCAGCCAAAGTCATCGAGAAGACCGTCAACAAGCAGATGGCCGCCTTCCTCGAGACGAACGGATCCCTCGACCCCTCACAGTCCGGCTTCCGAGCCAACCACAGCACCGAGACCGCCCTCATCGCCGCCACCGATGACATCCGAGCCCTGATGGACAATGGAGAAACAGCGGCCCTCATCCTCCTAGACCTCTCCGCGGCATTCGACACGGTCTGCCACCGCACCCTAGTACGGCGCCTCAGCAACATCGGAATCCAGGACAAGGCGCTGGAATGGATCATCTCCTTCCTCGACGGAAGAACACAGATAGTCCACCTACCACCGTACAAGTCAGAGGCCTCCGAAGTCATCTGCGGCGTCCCTCAAGGATCATCTCTGAGCCCCACCCTCTTCAACGTCTACATGAGCCCCCTCGCGGCCATCGTACGCAAACACAACCTCAGCATAATCTCCTACGCCGACGACACCCAGCTGATCCTCTCCCTGAGCAACGACCCCGCCGCCGCCAGAGCCAACCTGCACGAAGGGATGAAGGAGGTAGCCGAGTGGATGACGACCAGCCGCCTAAAACTGAACTCGGACAAGACGGAGGTCCTCATCCTGGGACCCTCACCCTCCGCCTGGGACGACTCCTGGTGGCCTCCCGCCCTGGGCTCCGCACCCAAACCAACAGACCATGCACGCAACCTGGGCTTCATCCTGGACTCCTCCCTCTCCATGACCAGGCAAGTCAACAACGTCTCCTCGGCGTGCTTCAACACCCTACGCATGCTACGGAAGATCTTCTGGTGGATCCCCACCGAGACCAGGAGGACCGTCACCCAGGCCCTCGTCACCAGCCGACTGGACTACGGCAACGCCCTCTACGCTGGTACCACCGCCAAGCTCCAGAAGAGACTCCAGCGGATCCAGAACGCCTCAGCCAGACTCATCCTCGACATCCCACGAACCAGTCACATCTCCGGACATCTCAGAGACCTTCACTGGCTCCCCGTCAGCAAAAGAATCACCTTCCGCCTCCTCACCCATGCACACAAAGCCCTACACGACCAAGGCCCGAGCTACCTCAACAGCCGAGTCAACTTCTACGCTCCCAAACGCCACCTTCGATCAGCCAACCACGCCCTCGCCGCCGTCACCCGCATCCGAAGAGCGACTACAGGAGGAAGGTCCTTCTCCTACCTGGCTGCCAAGACCTGGAACTCCCTCTCGACCGACCTGCGCCTGACCCAAGACCACCTCTCCTTCAGGAGGAAGCTGAAGACCTGGCTGTTCGAGCAGTAGCGGCACCCCCCCCCCCCAGCGCCTTGAGACCCTACGGGTATGTAGCGCGCTTTACAAGTGTCATTGATTGATTGATTGAAGGGACTCACGTCTGAGCATACCCTGTCAACTTATGGCGAACAAAGCGGTACAAAGGGGGTGGCGATGGACGGAGCATCTGAACCAATCAAACACTCACACCCAGTCAACAGATCTGGGTTTAATCCATCACCGTTCTTTAGCCCACTCTGCCACCCCAGTTCAGACATGGCCATATGCAAATCAGTCTGACCCTATGCCTTATGGGAACAGTCCAGCCCGAACTGCCAAGCCATGCCTTCCCTGGACCGGAAACAAGCTTTCGAGGACCAGTTTCTGGCATTTCAGCCGTCTTCAGCCCGGCTTGCTTGAATCCAGTGGCAAAGTGAGCAAGGGACTCACGTCTGAGCATACCCTGCCAACTTATGGCGAACAAAGCGGTACAAAAGGGGGTGGCGATGGACGGAGCATCTGAACCAATCAAACACTCACACCCAGTCAACAGATCTGGGTTTAATCCATCACCGTTCTTTAGCCCACTCTGCCACCCCAGTTCAGACATGGCCATATGCAAATCAGTCTGACCCTGTGCCTCATGGGAACAGTCCAGCCCGAACTGCCAAGCCATGCCTTCCCTGGACCGGAAACAAGCTTCCAAGGACCGGTTTCTGACATTTCAGCCGTCTTCAGCCCGGCTTGCTTGAGTCCAGTGGCAAAGTGAGCAAGGAACTCACTTCTGATCATACCCTGCCAACTTATGGCGAACAAAGCGGTACAAAAGGGGGTGGCGATGGACGGAGCATCTGAACCAATCAAACACTCACACCCAGTCAACAGATCTGGGTTTAATCCATCACCGTTCTTTAGCCCACTCTGCCACCCCAGTTCAGACATGGCCATATGCAAATCAGTCTGACCCAGTGCCTCATGGGAACAGTCCGGCCCGAACTGCCAAGCCATGCCTTCCCTGGACCGGAAACAAGCTTCCGAGCTCCGGTCTCTGGCATTTCAGCCGTCTTCAGCCCGGCTTGCTTGAATCCAGTGGCAAAGTGTGCAAGGGACTCATGTCTGAGCATACCCTGCCAACTTATGGCTAACAAAGCGGTACAAAAGGGGGTGGCGATGGACGGAGCATCTGAACCAATCAAACACTCACACCCAGTCAACAGATCTGGGTTTAATCCATCACCGTTCTTTAGCCCACTCTGCCACCCCAGTTCAGACATGGCCATATGCAAATCAGTCTGACCCAGTGCCTCATGGGAACAGTCCAGCCCGAACTGCCAAGCCATGCCTTCCCTGGACCGGAAACAAGCTTCCGAGCACCGGTCTCGGCATTTCAGCCGTCTTCAGCCCGGCTTGCTTGAATCCAGTGGCAAAGTGAGCAAGGGACTCATGTCTGAGCATACCCTGCCAACTTATGGCGAACAAAGCGGTACAAAAGGGGGTGGCGATGGACGGAGCATCTGAACCAATCAAACACTCACACCCAGTCAACAAATCTGGGTTTAATCCATCATCGTTCTTTAGCCCACTCTGCCTCCCCAGTTCAGACATGGCCATATGCAAATCAGTCTGACCCTGTGCCTCATGGGAACAGTCCAGCCCGAACTGCCAAGCCATGCCTTCCCTGGACCGGAAACAAGCTTTCGAGGACCGGTTTCTGGCATTTCAGCCGTCTTCAGCCCGGCTTGCTTGAATCCAGTGGCAAAGTGAGCAAGGGACTCACGTCTGAGCATACCCTGCCAACTTATGGCGAACAAAGCGGTACAAAAGGGGGTGGCGATGGACGGAGCATCTGAACCAATCAAACACTCACGCCCAGTCAACAGATCTGGGTTTAATCCATCACCGTTCTTTAGCCCACTCTGCCACTCCAGTTCAGACATGGCCATATGCAAAGCAGTCTAACCCTGTGCCTCAAGAGAACAGTCCAGCCCGAACTGCCAAGCCATGCCTTCCCTGGACCGGAAACAAGCTTCCGAGGACCGGTTTCTGGCATTTCAGCCATCTTCAGTCCGGCTTGCTTGAATCCAGTGGCAAAGTGAGCAAGGGACTCACGTCTGAGCATACCCTGCCAACTTATGGCGAACAAAGCGGTACAAAAGGGGGTGACGATGGACGGAGCATCTGAATCAATCAAACACTCACACCCAGTCAACAGATCTGGGTTTAATCCATCACCGTTCTTTAGCCCACTCTGCCAGCCCAGTTCAGACATGGCCATATGCAAATCAGTCTGACCCTGTGCCTCATGGGAACAGTCCATCCCGAACTGCCAGCCATGCCTTCCCTGGACCGGAAACAAGCTTCCGAGCACCGGTCTCTGGCATTTCAGCCGTCTTCAGCCCGGCTTGCTTGAATCCAGTGGCAAAGTGAGCAAGGGACTCATGTCTGAGCATACCCTGCCAACTTATGGCGAACAAAGCGGTACAAAAGGGGGTGGCGATTGACGGAGCATCTGAACCAATCAAACACTCACACCCAGTCAACAGATCTGGGTTTAATCCATCACCGTTCTTTAGCCCACTCTGCCTCCCCAGTTCAGACATGGCCATATGCAAATCAGTCTGACCCTGTGCCTCATGGGAACAGTCCAGCCCGAACTGCCAAGCCATGCCTTCCCTGGACCGGAAACAAGCTTTCGAGGACCGGTTTCTGGCATTTCAGCCCTCTTCAGCCCGGCTTGCTTGAATCCAGTGGCAAAGTGAGCAAGGGACTCACGTCTGAGCATACCCTGTCAACTTATGGCGAACAAAGCGGTACAAAGGGGGTGGCGATGGACGGAGCATCTGAACCAATCAAACACTCACACCCAGTCAACAGATCTGGGTTTAATCCATCACCGTTCTTTAGCCCACTCTGCCACCCCAGTTCAGACATGGCCATATGCAAATCAGTCCGACCCTATGCCTTATGGGAACAGTCCAGCCCGAACTGCCAAGCCATGCCTTCCCTGGACCGGAAACAAGCTTTCGAGGACCGGTTTCTGGCATTTCAGCCGTCTTCAGCCCGGCTTGCTTGAATCCAGTGGCAAAGTGAGCAAGGGACTCACGTCTGAGCATACCCTGCCAACTTATGGTGAACAAAGCGGTACAAAAGGGGGTGGCGATGGACGGAGCATCTGAACCAATCAAACACTCACACCCAGTCAACAGATCTGGGTTTAATCCATCACCGTTCTTTAGCCCACTCTGCCACCCCAGTTCAGACATGGCCATATGCAAATCAGTCTGACCCTGTGCCTCATGGGAACAGTCCAGCCCGAACTGCCAAGCCATGCCTTCCCTGGACCGGAAACAAGCTTCCGAGCACCGGTCTCTGGCATTTCAGCCGTCTTCAGCCCGGCTTGCTTGAATCCAGTGGCAAAGTGAGCAAGGGACTCATGTCTGAGCATACCCTGCCAACTTATGGCTAACAAAGCGGTACAAAAGGGGGTGGCGATGGACAGAGAATCTGAACCAATCAAACACTCACACCCAGTCAACAGATCTGGGTTTAATCCATCACCGTTCTGTAGCCCACTCAGCCACCCCAGTTCAGACATGGCCATATGCAAATCAGTCTGACCCTGTGCCTCATGGGAACAATCCAGCCCGAACTGCCAAGCCATGCCTTCCCTGGACCGGAAACAAGCTTCCGAGGACCGGTTTCTGGCATTTCAGCCATCTTCAGCCCAGCTTGCTTGAATCCAGTGGCAAAGTGAGCAAGGGACTCACGTCTGAGCATACCCTGCCAACTAATGGCGAAGAAAGCGGTACAAAAGGGGGTGGTGATGGACGGAGCATCTGAACCAATCAAACACTCACACCCAGTCAACAGATCTGGGTTTAATCCATCACCGTTCTTTAGCCCACTCTGCCACCCCAGTTCAGACATGGCCATATGCAAATCAGTCTGACCCTGTGCCTCATAGGAACAGTCCAGCCCGAACTGCCAAGCCATGCCTTCCCTGGACCGGAAACAAGCTTCCGAGGACCAGTTTCTGGCATTTCAGCCGTCTTCAGCCCGGCTTGCTTGAGTCCAGTGGCAAAGTGAGCAAGGAACTCATGTCTGATCATACCCTGCCAACTTATGGCGAACAAAGCGGTACAAAAGGGGGTGACGATGGACGGAGCATCTGAATCAATCAAACACTCACACCCAGTCAACAGATCTGGGTTTAATCCATCACCGTTCTTTAGCCCACTCTGCCAGCCCAGTTCAGACATGGCCATATGCAAATCAGTCTGAACCTGTGCCTCATGGGAACAGTCCATCCCGAACTGCCAAGCCATGCCTTCCCTGGACCGGAAACAAGCTTCCGAGCACCGGTCTCTGGCATTTCAGCCGTCTTCAGCCCGGCTTGCTTGAATCCAGTGGCAAAGTGAGCAAGGGACTCATGTCTGAGCATACCCTGCCAACTTATGGCGAACAAAGCGGTACAAAAGGGGGTGGCGATGGACGGAGCATCTGAACCAATCAAACACTCACACCCAGTCAACAGATCTGGGTTTAATCCATCACCGTTCTTTAGCCCACTCTGCCTCCCCAGTTCAGACATGGCCATATGCAAATCAGTCTGACCCTGTGCCTCATGGGAACAGTCCAGCCCGAACTGCCAAGCCATGCCTTCCCTGGACCGGAAACAAGCTTTCGAGGACCGGTTTCTGGCATTTCAGCCGTCTTCAGCCCGGCTTGCTTGAATCCAGTGGCAAAGTGAGTAAGGGACTCACGTCTGAGCATACTCTGCCAACTTATGGCGAACAAAGCGGTACAAAAGTGGGTGGTGATGAATGGAGCATCTGAACCAATCAAACACTCACACCCTGTCAACAGATCTGGGTTTAATCAATCACCGTTCTTTAGCCCACTCTGCCACCCCAGTTCAGACATGGCCATATGCAAATCAGTCTGACCCTGTGCCTCATGGGAACAGTCCAGCCCGAACTGCCAAACCATGCCTTCCCTGGACCGGAAACAAGCTTACGAGGACCGGTTTCTGGCATTTCAGCCGTCTTCAGCCCGGCTTGCTTGAATCCAGTGGCAAAGTGAGCAAGGGACTCACGTCTGAGCATACCCTGCCAACTTATGGCGAACAAAGCGGTACAAAAGGGGGTGGCGATGGACGGAGCATCTGAACCAATCAAACACTCACACCCAGTCAACAGATCTGGGTTTAATCCATCACCGTTCTTTAGCCCACTCTGCCACCCCAGTTCAGACATGGCCATATGCAAATCAGTCTGACCCTGTGCCTCATGGGAACAGTCCAGCCCGAACTGCCAAGCCATGCCTTCCCTGGACCGGAAACAAGCTTCCAAGGACCGGTTTCTGACATTTCAGCCGTCTTCAGCCCGGCTTGCTTGAGTCCAGTGGCAAAGTGAGCAAGGAACTCACGTCTGATCATACCCTGTCAACTTATGGCGAACAAAGCGGTACAAAAGGGGGTGACGATGGACGGAGCATCTGAATCAATCAAACACTCACACCCAGTCAACAGATCTGGGTTTAATCCATCACCGTTCTTTTGCGCACTCTGCCACCCCAGTTCAGACATGGCCATATGCAAATCAGTCTGACCCAGTGCCTCATGGGAACAGTCCGGCCCGAACTGCCAAGCCATGCCTTCCCTGGACCGGAAACAAGCTTCCGAGCTCCGGTCTCTGGCATTTCAGCCGTCTTCAGCCCGGCTTGCTTGAATCCAGTGGCAAAGTGTGCAAGGGACTCATGTCTGAGCATACCCTGCCAACTTATGGCGAACAAAGCGGTACAAAAGGGGGTGGCGATGGACGGAGCATCTGAACCAATCAAACACTCACACCCAGTCAACAAATCTGGGTTTAATCCATCATCGTTCTTTAGCCCACTCTGCCTCCCCAGTTCAGACATGGCCATATGCAAATCAGTCTGACCCTGTGCCTCATGGGAACAGTCCAGCCCGAACTGCCAAGCCATGCCTTCCCTGGACCGGAAACAAGCTTTCGAGGACCGGTTTCTGGCATTTCAGCCGTCTTCAGCCCGGCTTGCTTGAATCCAGTGGCAAAGTGAGCAAGGGACTCACGTCTGAGCATACCCTGCCAACTTATGGCGAACAAAGCGGTACAAAAGGGGGTGGCGATGGACCGAGCATCTGAACCAATCAAACACTCACGCCCAGTCAACAGATCTGGGTTTAATCCATCACCGTTCTTTAGCCCACTCTGCCACTCCAGTTCAGACATGGCCATATGCAAAGCAGTCTGACCCTGTGCCTCATGGGAACAGTCCAGCCCGAACTGCCAAGCCATGCCTTCCCTGGACCGGAACAAGCTTCCGAGGACCGGTTTCTGGCATTTCAGCCATCTTCAGTCCGGCTTGCTTGAATCCAGTGGCAAAGTGAGCAAGGGACTCACGTCTAAGCATACCCTGCCAACTTATGGCGAACAAAGCGGTACAAAAGGGGGTGGCGATGGACGGAGCATCTGAACCAATCAAACACTCACACCCAATCAAGAGATCTGGGTTTAATCCATCACCGTTCTTTAGCCCACTCTGCCACCCCAGTTCAGACATGGCCATATGCAAATCAGTCTGACCCTGTGCCTTATGGGAACAGTCCAGCCCGAACTGCCAAGCCATGCCTTCCCTGGACCGGAAAAAAGCTTCCGAGGACCGGTTTCTGGCATTTCAGTCGTCTTCAGTCCGGCTTGCTTGAATCCAGTGGCAAAGTGAGCAAGGGACTCACGTCTGAGCATACCCTGCCAACTTATGGCGAACAAAGCGGTACAAAAGGGGGTGGCGATGGACGGAGCATCTGAACCAATCAAACACTCACACCCAATCAAGAGATCTGGGTTTAATCCATCACCGTTCTTTAGCCCACTCTGCCACCCCAGTTCAGACATGGCCATATGCAAATCAGTCTGACCCTGTGCCTCATGGGAACAGTCCAGCCCGAACTGCCAAGCCATGCCTTCCTGGGCTGTTCTTGAATCCCTGGGGGAGACGGCAAAATTGCCCTGGGTCCCCATACTGGAGAAAGCGGTCAAATATCTGCTTTCTGGTGCAATGTTTTGACAGAAGAAACCATTTGAAATATCTAATGTCGTTTTATTTTTTGGGCACACAATGTTATTCATTAGTGCTGCACTATGTGAGTTTTGTACTGCAAATGTTTTGCAACAAGAGTTTAGGTGTCTGTAGGCCAAAACTAGACGATATGAAGTGTCTGGTTTGTAGACAGGAAACAAAGGGTTGTTCATTTGTGAGGTGCATGTTTCAATCACCCCCTGGTATTCAAGTTGATCTAAGATCTCCCTGACGTGTTGTTTAGCTTCTTGCTTAACAGGATACTGCCTCTGTGCAGTAGGTTGATTTTTTTGCTGAATTTTATGGTGAGGAGAGTCCTCATCCCATCCTACTTGATTTTTATATAATGCAGGGGCTTGGGCCACTGCCCATTTTCTAGCATATTTGTATTTTTTATGAATTGGAATGTGATTTGAGAAGGCAGGTATAATCATATTTTCGTCATGTTGGCACTCCCTGACAAACTCTGGTGGCCAGTCTTTTTCTGCTAGAAGGATATCATAGCCTTTAGATAGATTCTCCCAAAAGAGACCGCTTATTTTCCTAGTTTTATCCCCTTCTATACGTAATGTTATTTCATATAATTCATGGGGTACACTAACTGGTGTCTGCAGTTTCCACATTAATGTATTCATTCGTGTCCACTGTCTCCAGAAGATTCATCAGGATCTTGCGAGCTATAGTCACTTCTGCTGCGCTGTCTAGCATTGTCTTGGCCCATTCTCCATTCTTGAGTTGTGCCCTCAGAATCCTCGGCATGTTTTATTTTAATACTAGCTACCTTTTTTTGGGAAATTGTAATTTTTTACTATGATGAGCAGGTTCCTTGTCTTTGGACTTGACGCGCTCTTCTTTATATTCTGACCGTCCTCTTCTTTCCGATTTCTGTGAGGAAGTCTGAAAAGATCGAGAGGGACGATTATCATTATCTTGATATCTGTCAGGTTTTCTCAAATTGTCCCTATTTCTAAGGTTGTATCTTTTTCCAGAGGGCTCCCGTTGTGGAGACCTGTCCCCTCGTCCTGGAGATCTATTTCTCCATTGGGGAGACATTCCTCTGGACTGAAATTGTTTTTCTCTGGGAGTATTTTGTTTATTACCCTCCCACTTCTTTTTTGGAGTAATGAGATTATTCTTAATAAAGGTTTTTTCAGGATTTTCAGTTAGTTGTGGTTTTAGTGGTTTCCCACCCAAACTATCTCTACCTAATTCTTCATAGCACTTTTCAATTATTCTGGCAAGTTCAAAAGGTTGGTCTGTTATTTCTGTTTCTTTTAATTTTTGGCGGATCGCCACGGATGCTGCTTCTCCTTTTATGTTGGCTAGTAGTATAGCCGAGACTTGCTTTAAGTCTTTCAGTAATTTCATACCTAGATTTAAAGCAGGCTCTGGACCGTATTACTTTTGAAGCTGTCTTAGTACGTCTGGTATAACCGCCATAGATGGAACACCATGTGTTTTTGTATATATTGAAGCAAAGACTGTTCCCCAAGTGTCACAGTGCTCCACATGTGGTGTGATCCCCATTGGTAGACAGATTGTCAGAATTCTGTGTTTTTCATGAGGTGTAGTATCAGGAAATACTGCCTCTATCTGAGTAATTTTTTGAGCTAACCAGAACGGAATTTGTCCCCGTTTTGTGGGTAATTTGCCAATGACTGATTGTATAGTCTGTGGTGTTATTTTATTTGTGTTCCCCTGGTGAGGGGTGTGCTGTGGAATTTTTATTGCTGGTTGGACTGTTAAAGTCTGCAGGACATATTGGACCAATTGTCTATGTATTTTAATTAATTGTTTTAGCTGAACTAAAAGTTCTCTGTCTGACATTCTTTCACTGTCAGGGTGTGGTGTATAGCTAGCTAGAACCGGCCATGTGGCTCCTGGTCTACCTAGTTGACCGAGCCTGGTAATGTGATTTCGATGTTTTAGGGCGCCATTAAACCAGAGCTGATGCTCTTGGTAAGTTAGTGGAATTTCAACGTCCTCGAAAGGAACGTATTCCGTTGGAGGTTCCTCTGCTTTGTAGTAGTGGAACTCGTGTGTCACAGCATTTGCTGCTGGAAAAGTTATCCATGAATAGAATACCTCTGTCTGCCAATCTTCATGGGCCTCTACCACAAATATGACTGTACCACCTCTTGATGATACTCCATTTTCTATAAGTTTTATAGTTATAGTTTTTCTTACATTTACCGGGATGCTTATTGTCTCCAGGTCATTTTGGAGGGCTGCGTCTTCTAAGGCAGCTTGGGCTGCTATTCTAGCACTTTCCCTTTCGACGTCACTTTCCATCATTTTTGCTGACAGAAAGTTTGCAGAGCAAGTTTCAAGGAAACAAAGATTAGGTGCACAATATTTTGGAACACTGTATCCTTCAACGTTGACTAAACCAAAAAGTAATTCATAGGATTCTCCTCCTACTTAGTTTTGGCCGATATTAACCTTTCACCCACTCCAGACGTCTATTGGAGTTTTTACGGGAAAAAGGGGTCTGTGTGAAAAGCACGACTGAGTTACTCTAGTATCTAGCGTTAAATTATCACCTTACCAAACGTTGAGCGCCATGTAGTGTAGTTCCTATATTCCCAATAGGCTCTGCGCATTGGAATAAAATAAACGATAGTTCAGACGTAGGACTTAGGTCGACTAGGTCTCTATTGAATATGTTAGACTTAATTATGAATGCCAGCTAGTTCAGAGGTCACTAGAAACTTTCTCCAATTCACAAGAAGGGATTAGTTTCTGACAACCACATAAACATGACAACTTTGCTCCCATAGAACAAGGAGTATATCTCCAGAGTCGCGGAAACAATAGATAGCTATTTTACTCAGTCAATCGTGCATGCTTAGTTTCACCAGAAGTGCAGAGAAACAGAGAGACGGGCGTTTTCAATAAAAGAGGTTATTTATTGAACAGTCTTCTTTCTCATGCAAGAGAAGTGAATTGCTACAATCGCAATACTTGTCATAAAGTAAATTGCGTACAGTAAAAGTAGTATTATAAAAGAATACTGTAAAAGCATAGTATGGTTTCTAAGCCATACGGTGTTTAAAATGGATAATCTCCCCGTGCCTAACAAAAAAACGAATGTGTCCTCGTGTAACGCAACTGGTGCTTTATGAAGCGTTCTGTTACCCGATTCGGGTCAAGTTTGCGCTATTTAAAACTCCCCAAAAAAATGTAATTAATTATTTGGGACAAAAACAACAAAAATCAAATTAGTAGAAACAGAGATATGCACATTTTAAGATTTAAGTGAAAATTGTGCTTCGAAGCACAAAGCACCCACTTTGGTTATCTGGTCAGGCTGGACCAGTACCAAGTAACAAGTTCAGGCTGACTACAATGGATTGCGGGCTGGATACAAGTACCAAGTTAGCCACCAATTTGGGTTATGGAACATTACGAAGTCCTGCACAGAGGCTGGATCATGCAGCAGCATTTCCGATGGGCAGCGGTACTGAGTCAGGATTAACCTATCTGAGAGGTAGGTCTTGTAATAGTGGAAACATGATTTAAGAGTTTTTCACTACCAGGAGATGTACAGTTTAAAAGCATGTGTCCAACCTTTTAAATGCACTTCACCCTGGCCTTTAAGCTCTGTAGGGCCTACCCTAGGGCTGTCTTAACATGTATTAAAAAGGAATGCTTAGGCCTGGCAAAAGGTTTATTTTTCCAGGTCGAAATGACAGTTTGAAACTGCACACACAGGCTGAAATGGCAGGCCTGAGGCATGTTTAAAAGGCTACTAGCCCAGCAGGAGAGTTTGGAGTGATATGTTCTAGAATTATTCAGTGAGTACCACCTGCCCATAAAAACACTGGCAGAAAATACATGTAGTGTGATGACATATCTACCAGGGGGCTATTTAGAGTTTGATGGAGAGGGTACTCCACTAGAACTGTGACGGTATACCCTGTGTGCCCAACTGACAGTCGACCCACTCTACTTAAAAGTCAAATGAACTGTTAGGTTTCTGCCAGTTCTGTCTACACTGGCTCCTTTGGTGGAAACCCTAGACCGATGGCCGATCCACAGACAACTGGCCGTATGTGTACGTACCTCAGACTGCACACCCTTTGAATGTTCAGGACAACCAGGAAAATTCTGGCTCTCCGGAATAGAAACATTCCCCATCACAACCTGGCAGAACCTCCCTCTGCTCCCACCAGTGGTCCAGGTCCATTGTTTTTTTTAAAAACTCTTTTTTATTGGTATTAATCAATACACAGTTGGATAATTCAGTAGTCAACATCCCATTGACACAGCACACAGTTTACAGATAGCATTCTCATTCGTGAGTTATGTCCTAAAACATGTCATTAAAGGCTTGCTATATTTACCCTTATTGTTTCCCTCCTGAAGGACATTCTGTTTCTCAATGTAGCTGGGGCACATACCTTTCCCCTATGTGTAGGCCTATTAGTTTTTGGTTTTTCAAAAACAAATTCCTGCTTTAAAAAATAGAAAAGCTTTCCAAGAGGCCCCAGGAAACATGGCAGCCTCTCAGCAAACTTACAGTGCCTTCTGAGGAGCTGATGTTGCAGCAGCTCCTCTTAAGGCATTAAGGCCTATTCACCAATATAAATCTACACATGTCAATTTGCTCCTATTGGAGTAAATTCATTACTTTTCGCTAGTTAACACATTTACTCTAAAGTGTATACTTACATGTCTCCACCCACCAAAAACAAGGGCTGGAGGCAAATGTAGATTCTCCAAGTTTGTGTAGAGAGAATCTGGATTTCATTAAAGACGCAGAGGCTAGCATTATGCATATTACTTTTATTGCCACCTCCTTGCAGCACTTCAAAGTATTACATCCCTTAACATCTAAACTCTGGAACTTAGAATGTCCAACAATATATAAACCACATCACAACGGTCATCTTCCTCTTTTAAGCTGGTCCGGATGCCAACATCAACTCTTTCACATGAACAAAAACTTCTTCATTTCCTCCTTTACTGGACATCTGAAAAACACAAAATTCCATAAATGAACCGATCTTCCCATAATAAAATCCTATATCAAACATACATTTTTCTAAAAACCTTACCTACTCCACATCCCCTCCAATATTAAAAACGGGAGGGTGGGCGGGATAATGCTAGCCTCTGTGTCTTTAATGAAATACATATTTTCTCTATACAAACTTGGAGAATCTACATGTAATGACAAGACCGGAGGCTATCATTATGCATGTTCAAAGCGGTGATAAAACCACAGATGAAACATGACACATAGGTCTTAAATAAAACTTTGTAAAAACATCCGCATTCGTCCAATTTGCTGCATGCAACATTTCCTCCAAACGACCAGCAGACAAAAAAAGCTTAATCGAATCGCACTCCTCACTGAATGTGCACCATATTCCTGAAAATTCACATCTGCTTCAAACATGCAAAATCTCATCCATCTAGCAATAGTAGCCGTAGAACCTGGCCTAAAAGTTCTCACATAAGAAATCAACAACTGATCATCACCAATGCCTCGTGTATTCCCTCAACCTACCCTCATACTCTTTCAAGCTCCTCAAATCTAGGATATAAAATTGAAGATGAAATGCATTTTGTCCTCTTTGTAATTGTAAAAATCACCCCGTCTGGATTAAAAAAAACCACCTGTTACTAATATCCAATGCTCTTACATAAGAAACTCTCCTGAAAGAAATAAGACACAAAAGACTTGCCAGCTTTCCAGATAGCTGTTTCAGACTCAAATACCTATTTGCTGGCCATCTTTCAAGCAATCTCAAAAGCTTCTTAACATGCCACAAACCACTATATATTGGCTTAGGAGGTCTCCTCAACTTTACTCCTTTAATCACCCTACAAACCAACTGCTCTTTACTTACTTTACTTTACTTTATTACATTTGTATAGCGCATAAATCACCCGAATCTACCAATAGAACAACCACATACTAGACTATGTCCTGCAGCAACTGCAGACCTATATCAATTGATAGTCCTGTAACTCAAACCCTTTTCAAACAAACAAGATAAAAAAGTAGATAATTCTATAGCAGATGCCTCAACTGGATCCAAACGCCTTTCCAAGCACCAACCAACCCATTCCTCCATGCTCCCAAATATATTTTCCTTGTTCCTGGTGCCCAAGACTCCCTGAGTAATTCCTGAGCCTGCTTCGAAAGACTTCCGTAGTGTTCTCCACTACTGAAATCCTCCAAACAAGAAGGCTCAAAGCCCCTTCTGAAACCCACGGATGAAAAACTCCTTCCTATCCCAGAAGCACATCTTCTGTATTCGGAACCAAGAAAGGAACCAACACCAGATGACACCCCTGCCTCCTCACCATCAATAACACTCTCTGAATCAAAGCGAATGGGTAAAAGCATACCCAAACTTTCCTCCAATCCTGCTGGAACGCATCCACCTCCTCAGCCAACGGATCCGGTCTCCAACTGTAATAACGTTTCAACTGGAAAGTCAACCTTGACGCAAACAGATTAATCACCAGTGGACCCCAAACTAGTAATATTCTTCTGAAATAAAGAACATTCAGCTTCCAATCGCTGTAATCCCTGAGATAGCTCAAATTACAGTCTGCTATAACATTGCACTGACCTGGTAAATACTCTGCTTTCAAACCAAATTTCTCTTCCAAACAAAACTCTAAATCTCCTTGGCCAATTGAGTCAGATTCCTCAACCTCCTCGACCTCCTTCCACCTAGGTGGTTTATGTATTGAACTGCAGAAACGTTGTCCATCTTCACCAAACTTTGAAACTCCTCAATTTCTTTTCCAAAACTCCACAAGGCATAAGGACCTGCACTCATTTCCAAACCATTTGAATGCTGTCCTCCAAGGACCATCTCCCACCTGTCTCCTGATTCACCAAACATGCTCCCCAGGCAAAAATGCCTGCATCCGTCTCCAACACAAAATCTGGGCATCGCCCAAATATTGTTCTGCCATTCCATGCCTCCAGATTCTCCAACCACCAAACTACCTCCTCCCGAGCCTCTGCAGAAATAACGACCTGAGCTCAATACCAGAAACCCTTCCTGAGATCCTCTGCCTTCACTCTCTGCAAAGCTCTGTAATGAAGAGGCCCTGGAAACACAGCCTGAATAGAGGA
Source organism: Lissotriton helveticus (assembly GCF_964261635.1). Classification (NCBI taxonomy): domain Eukaryota; kingdom Metazoa; phylum Chordata; class Amphibia; order Caudata; family Salamandridae; genus Lissotriton; species Lissotriton helveticus. Next base: position 629,519,816 of record NC_136071.1, on the reverse strand, counting down.
GGAAAAGAAACTAATCACTCTTGCCAAAGATCTCAGAATGACTCTTTCGTTTCTCAACAGCCCTTTTACTTCTGATCTTATTTTCTTCACCTTTTTTCTGGCAAACTCAAAGTATTTTCCACAGTGTTTACCACAACACCTAAAAACTCCAAACTCTGACTTGGAACTAAAACTGACTTCTCTCTGTTTACTATAAATCCCAAACCTTCTAAAAGATGTATAGTTAGAATTAACTGACTCTTCAGCTCCTTGTTACACTGTGACATTATCAAAAAATCGTCTAAATACATAATCATTCGCACTCCTCTTTCTCTAAGAAACTTTGCCACAGGCCTCAACACCTTTGTGAAACACCAGGGTGCTGAAGTCAGACCAAATGGAAGGGCCGTAAACTGATACAGCTGTCCCATCTATCTGAACTGAAGAAATTTGCGACTTACTTCCGCTATCGGAATAGTGAAATATGCATCCTTCAGATCTAACTTCACCAACCAATTGTCTGCTTACAGGATATCTCTCAAAAGATGGATACCCACCATCTTGAAATGCCTGTAAACCACATAATGATTTAACCCTCTCAAATGTATTACCTGCCTCCATTCTTTCCTATTCTTTTCCACCCAAAAAATTGTACTTACAAAACCTTGGTCTTCCTCTGAAACCTTTTCTATTGCCCCTTTCTGCAACATCTCCGAAACCTTTACTCCTACTATTTCTTGTAGTTCTTTTTGAAAACCAACTGACTTGGCTCCTTCAATTGATTTGGCATTTCCTCTAACTTCAACGTATAACCTTTCACAGTGTGGACAACCCTACTGTCCTTTGTCATCTTCTCCCAATTTTCCACAAACCATCTCAACCTACCCCCTACCTCACCTGGGGAAGAACCAAAAACAGTCTTCATACTTACCCTGGGATCCTTGTGCACACTGTGCTCAACCCCTTGCTTGTCGCATCCTGCCTGCTGTTCTTCCTCTTTGGGGATAAAATCCAGTTACGGACTGGAAACCTCTGAAAGCGGCACGCCCATTTGACTGGTACTGAGCCCTTGAATAAGACCGGCTAGGGAAACAAGCCCTGTCAAAAACACCCCTACCAAAGACTCTTTTTAAGGATGTTTGTGCCTCATCCAGACCGGTGAACGTAGACACATACTTCCCTACTCCCTTCACCAGACCTTCTCCGAATAGATATCCATTAGGATCCTCTGTTGGTTCCTTTTTTGCAAAGTCCCCCAACTTAGGACTAATCCTCATCAGGATAGCTTTGCACCTCTCCGATGACAAAGCCGCGTTTGCATTACCTTGCAAACAAACAGCTCTTTGAGACCCTCCTCTCAGCAGGTCATTGTCTACATGTACACTCTTAATTTTTGCCTCTTCAGCCATGTCTAAAATTCTGGCCAAAGTCCCTAAAACACCCAACAAGCTATCTTGACATTGTTTGAGTGCTCTCTCTTGACCTTTCCTAGGGTCACGCCCCATTTTATATAAAAAACATATTCAATCAGGGTCAAGATCTGGAGTCCTGCAACATTTACCCTTAACTACAGGTTGTGAACATTCTGCTCTCATGACCGCTCTGGCTTCTTTCTCTAATGGCCTTCTAATCCAAAGATTTAAAAACTTCGCAACATGAGGCAAAGGCCATCAGTCTGTGCTCCTTGGATGCCTTATTAACTCTGGATTAACATATCCTCACCTTGAGGATCCTTCACTAAACACTTCTGCTTTCTTTCCTTATCCTTGTCCATGTCCCAACCATCATCATAATAATCATCTAATATGAATTTATCAGAATCTTCTCATTTTTTTGATCCATGAATTCATCTTCCGCTCCATCAAAATCTCTTGTACCTCATTGGACACCCTCTTTTGTGCCGCGAAGGACACCTTCTACGTTTGTGACGCCAGGCTTACCTTTCCCTTTTGTTAACAATTTAACACCAACTTCTATATTTTTTTATTTTCTTGTTCTCTATTCATTACCTCTATTTTCATTACTTTCTTCATCCTCCATTGACCAATATTCTTCCTCAGAGCACTTCTGCCCTCCTTTTTCTCTTCAGAACACTCTTTAAAACCTCCTTCATTGTCCTCTTTACCTCTTCCTGCACTATTTTCCTGAAATCTGCATCCCCTGAGCCTGAAGATTGTGCATTCTCATTCATCGCCATGATTCACCTTCCAACCACCACTATTTTTGTCTTATTTAGAAATATTTTTCCTTATTTTCTATTTTAAATTAACTTCCTTTTTCCCCCAGCGTATTCAATGCTTATTTCACCCGATCGCTATATACTCAGCTGACAAGATCCAGCTGAATTGACAGTTGAAACTGATTTCGCTTGTGCACTTCACCACCCGATGCCTGTGTTATTCAACAGTGCATAGTTTAGCACTCTAGCCTTCTTTAAAGATGCCCGCGATGCGTCCCCACGCATGTACAAGTGATGACGCACCTTAGCCTTCCCACTCCATTGAGGGAATTCCCAAGCCGCTTCTGACAACGCGGCTCGGAGAGAACATTAGAATCACGCCGCGAGCTGCAAAATATTTGTGTGCCCGCAGCACAACGATAAAATGGTATTTTACTTCTTTTTCTTTTAATATAACTACGAAACCCGTTTAAAATACGCTACCTATGAACTTACCTGGTCTGAACACCAAAAACAAACCACATTAACTTTTAAAAATCTAACTCAGCTATATTCTGCTCATAACCTTAAACATACTACTAATCAAATTACTTTCAACACAATAAATCATAACCTCTAACTCTTTTTCAATCATATTAAAATACACAACAGCATACTTATCTTGCAAGGAGCTGCAAATAAAAGAGGAAGATGGCGGCTGTAATGTGGGTTATATATTGGTGGGCATTCTAAGTTCCAGAGTTTAGGGGTTAAGTGAAGTAATACTTTGAAGTGCTACAAGGAGGTGGCAATAAAAGTAATATGCATAATGATAGCCTCCGGTCTTGTCATGAAATTTTGGAGTGTAAGGTAACTATTGTTGTAACATTTTACAAATAGGCAGAGATCACTACAATGGTGATCTCCGTATGGGAAAGAATAGGGAAAATGATTAACGTGTATTCATTTTTTAAAAACAATGTTATTATTTTGTTGTAAAATATAAATGTATATTATATTAAAATATATTTTTGCCCAAAAACTAATAAAATAGAGCACTTTACCTCTTCACATTGAATGTTTACTAAAATAATAGTTAATTTAAATATATTCATGGATGTTAGAAATATTAATTTATAAAAACAATAAAATAAAAACATCCTTCCTAGCAATGTTATTTTGAATTAATATTTAGTAAATGTAATTTAAATTTGTGTATAATTAATGGAAAGTATATTTACATTTTTAATTTAAGTTTAAACAAATTATTTATTTTGTTACAAAGTTAACCATCAATCTCAACTTATATACTACTTAATTAATGTTGCTTTTTTTGTCTATATAAACATAGTGTAAAGGTTAAAATAATGTAATTATTTTAACATTGTTTCTTAAGCAGTGACATATTAAGCCCCTGTATCTGTTGTTTTCTGTTGGTATGTGTTGCAGTTCCTGTGAATGGCGTTGTATGGTGCTAGACTTATTCCTAGCCTGGGTTGCAGTACATTTACTCCTGTTTTGTCATTTTTAGGGCCGTAGCAACTTTAGAAGTATAGTTTGTGAATAGCAATGCTCTTTCTCCTTCTCACTCCTCCCAAACCCCCTCCTTATCCCTCCCCAAGCCCCTCCTTACCCCTTCCTAGACGCTTTACATTTAGTAATTGATATTACCCATTTTCCCACCACTCTCCGAGTCCCTTCTAAATGTACTTCTAAGTAGTGAACTTGCATGTGCAGAGATCATCCATAGAAAATATAGGAGAGGTGAAGGGAGAGATTTCCACTTGTAGATTTATGAATTCCATTTCGTAGTGAATAAGTTGTACTACTGTATAGTCCTTTACCTACTACAAATGTAGTTTGTCAACCGGGCCCATAGAGTTCTCTGCCAGGAAGGCAAACATCTCTGAATATGATGGTCTACAGTCGGCCAGCGCAGTAGAATAAGTGCTGCTTCTGCCCTAATGGAACAGAGTAGAGTTTGCCAAATGCTAAAAAACCCTCCAAAGATAAGTATCTGTCCTGTTCTTTTGCTGCTTGTATAGAGAGCCCAGAAACAAATCAGTCTTGCCCCTACTTAAAATTCTAGGATTTAAGCAACGCTAATCAGCAGGGCTTTTCTAATATTACCCAGTGTGCCTAGAGTCTTCTATACCTTTGAAATGTTCTTTACTTTACGTCTGGTTCCCAGTACCTCCCAGATGGTTAGGCTTTTGAGATTGGATTGATGCTACATCCTACCACTAGGGCTACTGCTGGCATCAATGTCCACCCAAGGTTTTAACATACATATTGACTGCATAAAGCATAGCTATAGTGTTATACTATAGCCTAATAGCCCTCCGTAGCGGCCTCTACTAAAGGTCGGCTCCGGTGTTCCGGCTCGGGCCCTTTACAAAGGAAGTGGGGCTTTAATGGCCGGTAGAGCCTGCTGCAGAGGGCTCTAAGGCTTTTAAACATTCCGCCCCTAGAGGGCAGAACTTTCTCATTTGTAAAACAAAGCCCTCACAGAGCCCGAGGGGGTTGAAATCCCTTCGGGCTCTGTGAGGCCTTTGTTAAACATTGGAATGTTGATGCTCCGGGCTTCTACTGGCCATTAGAAGCCAGTAGCACTCCATTGTTTTCAAAGGAGCACTCAACATTCCACTATTTTAATATCTGATATAACACATTTTAAAGTGTTCAACAGTAAAACTAATACTGTACATAATGGTATATTTTGAGTGGCTTTGCAAGTAAGTCTGAGCAAGGAAGGTATTTGCAAGAGATGCAGCTGACAAACACGAAGTCCTCGGGATTGGAACAACCAAGAGTACATTTTTTCTGTTGATTCCTTTGTTAATGTATTTTTACTAAACCAAATGGATTGTTTATGTATGGTACTTCATATAGCCTTTCAATATGCGACTGTTACCCAGTGAAACTGAACTCAGTTTACCAACTCCAGAAAGTTTGAAGGCTAAATCTACCATCCTGGAGTTCAATCTTGTGCAATACTGGTCACTGCACATCTCATCTACGAATGTCCATCTCTCCTAGTCTAAGCCAAGCTGCCAGCAGTAGTGCATTTAGGACTAGCTTGGCAGTCCAGGTGGCAGCAATACCTATTGTTACCTATTCTTTAAAATATACCTAGATTGGGTTTTGGTTCCACTAAGAAAAATGTTACTCTCTCGTTTCATACTATTCGCTATTTGGTAAATCAACCTGCATTTAATGGACTTCTTGCATTACAATATTTAAGGCTATTTCACATTTGGGATGTACACTGAATCATCAGACATTAAGTTCAATTTTCTCATAGGTGTACTGTATACAGAAATCGTTTGTTTTTTGTTTTTCAGTGCAGGAACTTTTCTTTAATGTTTAGTCAGCACTGCAGAAAGGTATGGTGTTTGAGAGATACTTCCAAACCAAGTGGTTGCCGTTGTGTAAATACCAGAACAGAGAAACAGTGATGTCTTCTAAAACAGAACAGTAGGCTCCCTACTTCCTTACCACAAAATAACAAAGCTAATGTCCACCTAAGAAGTTTCAATCTGTTGACATGTCTGACTAGATCCCCTTATTTAATTAAAATCATTTCAACTGCAAAGTAGCTAGAATTTGATGAGCATTTACAAAATCACACAATTGTACAAGACAAAGTGACAGATAATCAATTGTTCTCTGCTTACTGACATCACAATGAAAGTAGCAGGGACACAATGTGAATGGAAGTGGCACATTTGTACATAAAACTTTAACAACCACTTCCCTTCCCTGACAGTTCTGATCTTCTTTGACTTAATATGCCAATGGCATACAAATATGTATAAATATTATATGATTAATTTAATGGAATTATGAACACAAACAATTTTTTTTTACCCAAACCTATCAATTATTTAAAAATGTAGCAAATAACTTTCATGTTCACAACACAGTTTTCTTCTGAATATTTTGCCTCAACATGAGCACTTCATTTTCTTGGCTGATATTTTGTTTTCTATCTATTTCAGCAGACATTATTCGATGAATGGCTGCTGACAGGCCGATGAATGATGGCAGTGTGACCAACCAGCTGCTCACTGGAATGAGCTCGACATAATGTGCCTATTATCTCTCTAAGATCAGCACCACTTCGACCCAGATGTCACTCGATTCTCTTTGAAGGCCTCGTCCCCAGTGATCTGCAAATGGCAGCCCAAGCTCTTTTTTACTTTCGTTCAAGGATGGTGGCACACCATCTCAAACTCAACCTGTTGAACTTGGATGCTAAAATGAAACTCTATCAAGGTAATTAGCATATGCCCCTTTTATGTATATGATAGTTTGGGTACCTTAGTTCATGAACACCCCACAGACACTGCCATAATGATGACTTGAGACATAAAGTAACCAGCCTAGGCATTGTAAAGGAATGAGCAAAAGGAGAGGAGGGATGGAGCTTATCAAGGGTCTAATGTTGGAGGAAAACATATTTAATGCCTAGGCTATAATACATCCCTCCCAATAACAACACAAAGTACACAGCATTCTAATAATAAAATGCTAAACCCATTGCTTCACCAAAAGTGACAACTTTAGTCCTGTGAGGCTCTCCATGAAGAATTCCATTCACATGACCTAGTTTTGATTCTGAATACGGCAGGTTCAGGTTGAGAGCTTGAAGAACAAATGCTAGAACAAACTCTTTCAGATTCCACTGATTGATGTGTTAAACTAATATGATTACATGCCTGAAAATGGGGCTCACTTGGAATTTCATTGACAGGACTGTGGTGTATAGGATTTATATAGTGGTCCCTTTCCTCCAAGGATTGGGAGGTATGATAAACCCAATTGCTGGCTAATTGATGTCATTAGCCCACATAAAATACTTAGCCATTCTATTTTTGCTTCAACATTTACCATCCTGTGTTACTACAGTCCTGTGGTTGACTATAACAATCCTCCTGGGAGAGAAACGTTTGACTTGCCCTTCACCAAGTGTGAATGAATTCTAATCTAATCATAACAAGGTGTCACACCTTGAGATCCCACCTCCCAACATCACACCACCCTTTCAAATGTGTCTCAGACCTGCCATTGCAGTGTCCGTGCACGCAGTTTTAAAACTGCCATGTCGCCCTGTCAATTGCACCCACTTGCAAGTTCCTAACCTTCCCATTATTACATGTAAGTCACACCTAAGGTAGGCTGAAGGCAGCCCTATGGGCAGGGTGCAGAGTAAGTGAAATGTAGGACATGTGCTGGTGTGTTTTACATGTCCTGATAGTTAAGTACTGCCAATTTCGTTTTTCACTATTGAAAGGCTATCTCTCCCTTAGGTCATCCTCGGAGCTACTTTGTAACAATTTACAAGTGTAACTATCATTTGGGAAGTGATAGAGATTTGGATTTTAGGTTCCCTGAACACAGAAATTAAAGATACATCTTTCAGTGAAGGTGGTTTTTAAATTACGAGTTTGAAAATGCCACTGAGAGGCTGCTTCAGACTTGAGGTAAGCTCTCTCCTAGTAAGAGCCTAACGTTGTAATTTATTTGAAACATCTGGTGACGAGAAAACATAATGCTGCAAAATCTTGCCTTTAGAAAGAAAACGAGGTGACTAAGGCTTGAGAAATTGCGAGCAGACGCTCATTTTTCAGGTACGCTTTCATACAACTAAGAATGGCTATTTAGCAAATATTTATTTATGACATCATGTTGGAACCCCCTGTTTCACAAACCTGGTGTCCTTTTATTTATTTTCTCACAGAAATTCAAGAGTTTACTGACTGAATGCGGTGCCATATTTAAGCAGGGAATTCAAAGTACCTCTGCAGGTACAAGCCTATTTTTCAAAGAAAGTTTTGTGCTACATATGTCTTTTTTGAATGGAGCCTTAGATTTTGATAATACAAAACCCCCTTTAATTCTGGCAGGTCTCCAAAATACAGTATATGGCTTGGAATGGATGAATATCTTCTATGTCAGGTATTACTTGTTTCTATTTTTGGATAATAAGCATAGCTGTATTTTATCGGAGGGAGCTCCAATAATAGCAATTTTAGTTTTGATTGTTTTAGACAAACACCACTGCACATAGGAGTGAAGCATATGCACATAGGAGTGAAGCATAGTGCAAATTTGGAAACTCAGAAGCCCTGATGAGAGTCCTTATAACTCCTGGACTAGGACACGAAACGCGTTGGCATTGTTCATTCATTGAGGAACGCATGATTTAGTTTGGGGTGCTGTAGAGGGCTTCAAATTAATTTCCCTCACATTCTTATATTAACATTGTTCCCTTCTGATTTTATAAATTGCTCTTCGACTATTGAAACGTGTCAATGAATTGTCCTCTTGATATATTTTTCGTAGTGTTGTTTGATTGAACTTGTTTATTTTGTTCACTATGTGAATCAGTTTGTTGATTGTTATTGATTTCTGGGTAGAATCTTCTTGATACGATTGTGTCTTTCTCATATTCTAATGTATTATGCAAAAACAAAATAATTTTTTTCAATGAATCAATAAGGGTTAATAAAAACCTGATCAAAAAGAAATGATGATTTTTTGATCCATACAGCCAACTAGTGATGTGCTGAAAATTAATAAAAGGTGCAGGTATCTCCCTTTCATTTCTACTTTTAGAAAGTGAGCATTTTCTTGTCTAACCATCCTGTGCCTCTGACTGCCTGTGGAATCTGGGGGCAGATTTACATGAACTGGCGCATCTCTGCATATTAGCAGAGCTGTGCCAGTAAATTTGCGTCATGTAAAAAAACCTTGCGCCATCATGGATGCGTCGCGTTTACAATGCGGCGCACCGTGGCGCATGGATAGACAGATGCGTGACGCATCTTTTGGCGTAAAGGCAGCGCATTGCTGAAGTTGTTTCGCAAGCACGACGCAACTCAGGCAAAGGTCAGGAATGCCTATTCCTATGATGCTGCATCACTCCTTACGCCAGCTTCAAGCAGGTGCAAGGTTTTGACGCAGTGGGGTCGTAAAAGTGACTCCGTGAAATCTTGTAGATTTCACTATGTCACGTTTACGAGGCTTCATCGGAACACCCACCCTGCACACATTATACCTGATGTGGGTATAATGTAGGACAGGGCTTTACAACGTGAATCATCTCCCTAGATGCGTCATGTTGTAAATATGTCGCAACGTGGTGCATTGTTTACGACGCAGCTGTGTCACAGAAGTGATGCAACGGTGGCGTGAAGTTGTCACAATGGGCTTGTAAATCTGCCCCCTGGTTTTTAGCTGATAGTGGCTGCTTTGTTCATTCACCCCAGGCAGTCACGCAAAGGGAGGTGAGGTTTTTCCTGCATATCCTGATGGGTCTTCCTGAGCCACAATGGTGGGAGGAGTTGTTACTAACACCCGAATAAGCTACGGCTGCCTTTTACACTGCTGTCTCCACCTCCAGTGGTGTCACCGGACCAGGGAGGATAGAACTTGTGTGTAAGAGAAACTTTCTTTGAAGGATGCTGACTTCAAAGGCCAAGAGGGTTATAAGTATTGGATCTAAAAGCCCAGACTTTCAGAACACTTCGGAAACTGAGGACTCTGCCAAAAAGAAGAGTTGAAGAGCTGTCAGGAGGAGTACTGCCCCTTTGCCGTGTGCAGATTTGCTTGGTTGGCCTGCAGTTGCTGTTTCTGTCTGCGGGCAGTAAAAGGACTGGCCTTTGCTTTGTATCCTGCTTTTCTGAGTTCCACAAAGGGGTTGTGTGTGCTAGTCTCCCATTGGAAGTCTTAGGTCCAATAAAGACTACACTTGCAGCCCCCCTGAACTCCTCTGCTGGGAGTTCTAACCTGCAGAGTGGTGCCAATTCCAGTTCTGCAAATAACAAAGAGAAGGGCCAGTGCTGATAATGTTTACTTAGGGCTATGACTAGTCCTCCATAGACAGAAAATTAATTCCAAAAAGGGTACTGCTGTTTAATCGCAATTTTATTTTATAACAAATCAACAAGTTATTATAAAATTTATCCTTACATTAGAGAAGAGAACATTAGAAAAAATCAAGAATAAAATGGACACATCAGGTTGTATTGAATTGAACACATCAAACATTCAAAACTTCAGTCATGTCACATTCACAACACATTCGGCACATTCAGACTAACTCTAGCATACCACATATTACTGGTGCAAAAAGAGAAAAATATACAAAACTGCGTCTGCATCAATTGAACAAAAGATTCAAAATAATTGTTGGAAAATAGTACAAAACCATAATCTTTTGCATTTTTAAACATTCATTACGATTTGATACAAATGGTAGTGTACTAGAAATTTGCAACGAGTATGCAGGTAGACGTTACTCCTATACACAAAAGCAGACCAGTGAAATATTATGCCTACGCGTTTCAAATCCCCTTTAATTCGTCGGAGATTCTCATCAGGGCCTCGGGCAACTGGAGGAAAAGAACAAAAACATACACAGAAAAAGTTTTTTTAGAAAAGTATCAAAGCAATAGTGACACGTGAAAGAGAAACAAAGGCAAATTCCAGTTCTGGGCCACTGGAGGTATTTCCTGAGCTGCAAACCTCCAGAAAAGGATTCCCAATGTGGTCTCCGACACCGCTGCCTGCACCAACGCAATTGTCTCTGCTCGCTGGGTGAGAGCAGCACTGACTGCGACAAAACCGCAGCCCTGACGCTGGCTGATACCATCTTTGAATCAAGTCCGACTTCGTCACTGAGCCTGCTTCCTGCACCTGGACAAACGTTACCGCTTATGGAGTACATGAGGCACCGCCCTGGACCAATGCCAGTGGCTGCCTCGCACCATCGTGGAATAGATAACTGAGTGGGTGACTGCCCGACGCTGCACTTTTGTAAGGAACCGACGTATAGCTGCGACAATGTGTCACCTCCCCTGCACAGTAAGGGACCAACGCCTCACCTGCAACAGTAAAGAGTCAACGCCTCATCTCCCCTGCATGAAAATAAGGAACTGATACCTCACTTCCCCTGTGGCAGTAAGGAACCTCCGCCGTTGTTTCTATCATCACATAAGGTACTGTTTGTCTGGGGGTCCCTGCGATCCATGTGGTCGGCACCATACTTTGGATTTGTACCTGGAATGACATTGAGATAGCCCCAGTTGGAGCTATTGTTGTCTGGGAACAGTATTTTTGCAACAAACTTGCTAAAAGGGATATTTTGAGGCATGTATGTTGGATTTTTGTTGTTTTGGTCTTGTTGGATTAGATAAATACTGGCTATTTTTTTAACCCCGTTTGCAGTGTTTTCACTGTGTTACTGTTTGTTTGAGTACAAATGCTTTACACATTGGCTCTGAGATGAGCCTGACTGTTCTTGCCAGGCTGCCAAGGGGTTAAGCAGGGGTTATCTTAGCTGTGTGATCCCCTTACCCTCACTAGATGGAAGGGTCCCTAGGTGGACAGGGAGCAAACCACTGCCAACTAGCGACCCCCATTTATAACACTGCCTTTCTCATTGAATCCTTGAGATCATGGTTGAATCTTTCCACCTTTCTGTTGCATTGGAGATCACAATAGACTCTAGTGGGGTGTTAATCTATTGTCATTTAAGAAGCTCTTCCATTTGTAGTGGTACAAGTTGCACCCCATTATCTGCAATGATGGCTTCAGGAAATCTCTTTTTGCTAAATTCTTCCATCAGGAAGTCCAGAACCACCTTTAAAGTAACATGTTCAATAAATCTAACTTCAGGCCACTTTCAGTGGTCGTCAACAGGTACAAGGGCAAAACAGATATTGGACGGAAGAATTTTGAATATCAAAAGTCATCTTTCATGATTAGCACAATGGCTCTTGCATAGGTGACAAGGCAAGGTAATAGTCTTTAAAATCTTCTCTGAGTATGTGCACACTTAACATAGTCTCAAAACTTTTTCTATGTCACAACCCTACCAGGTCAGCAAAAGAATTGACTAGGTGACAAGGAGAACAATGTACTTGCGGAAGCCCAATATGGCTTTTGGAAGGGGGCGACAATTGAACAATGTCTCAAACTTGCCTTAGTCGCAGGTAAATATGTCACCTCAAAGGAAGGCCAGTAATATATGATGTTTATGGATTTGTACGCAGCCTATGATTGTGTGTCCCACAGTACATTGTGGACCCTCATGGATACATTGGGCGTGAATCCTTCCATAACTCTTTTCATTAGAGATCTTTATAGAGAAGCAGCTGAGTGAATTATGTGAGGATGTCCCGGTGGCAGGCCCATTACTTTTGCCCATCATGCTTTATGCAGATGACGCGGTCTTACTGGCCAGAACTTCAATGGCCTTACAGCTTTCCATTGAATTATACTCAGCCTACATGGCAGTGTTAGGCCTATATGTTAATAAATTAAGACCTTTGTGATAGCCGTGGGCAGGGACAAGAAAAAATGAATGCAGCTCTATATAAATGGCAAAAACCAGGAGAGAGTGGTGAATGTTATGTACTTGGGCATTCTTTTTGATGAAAAACTAAATTGGTCCAAGTTAGTTAGAAACAGAGAGAATCAGATGGCCAAAAGTATAGCTGGCCTCCGGAAGTTTGCTTCAAACCTAGGGTATAAACCGATTAAAGAAATGTTACAAATTTACTCTGCGAAAACGCTATCCATAGCCATCTATGGTGCAACAATTTGGAGCATAGCACAAGCTGGCTCTCTTCAAGTTATAGGGAACACATTTTTAAAACGTTTACTGTCTATCCCGAGTTCGTGCCCACATATTGTAGTCCATAAGGAAGAAGGCTTTCCATTTATAACTGACGTCATTAAAATGCCCCACTGATAGCGTGGCTATCGATATGGAAAAGGGAGACAGTCCAACTAAATCAAACTGTGCTAAAGGATATTTTATCTTTGGACCGAGCTTCCTCGATTCCCTGTATGGCTTATGTGAAACAGTCTTTTAGCGAGCTGGATCTGGCGATATTGTATGATTCACCATCCCATTGCACGACTTTCCCTAAAACTAGATAAAAAGAACTCTTTATTGCCAAATGTACCCAAGAGAGATGGCTAAAAAATCAAACCAAAATCCCAGTCACTAGTTACCGAACATCGCCATCTGTGTCAACTGTGCATTCATCTTATTTTTGTTTTGTTATCAACATCACACACCATTTTGTACTAGTAAGATTGAGATTGAATTATATCCCTCTAATGGTTGGTTACCCTGCACAAGCTTATTCGATAATCAGCGATTTTTATATACTTATGATGGTCTTTCCAACCAATCTACCTCCCATATTTTATTTTGTTGTTCATTTTATAAGGTTGAGAAGAATAAATGTATAATTCCACTATTGAGGAAATTTAGCTTACGGTCGCATAAACAGGCTCTTGAAGTATTACGACAATTGGAATCGCCATATATATGCTTCATGACTGCGTCCTTTCTACTAGCTGCCAAGAAGACTAGAGAAGTGTATACCACTAGGGGCCCACTTTAACTGTTTGTGTTCCTTTGTTGATAGTCGTCTGTGCATTGTAAATGATGCACCGTTGTGTTTTGTTTAACATTTACAGACCCACGGTCATTATAACTCTTTAAAAAAATGTCATGCCTGTTTTTATGGTTATTTAAATCAATGAGTTATTGCATATAATGTGTTTGGATGAGATGGATTTTTAGTGGCCATATATTATTTATGATTTTATGCACTTTTATGCATTTATCTAAATGCGAAATAAAGTTGATGATGATGATGACTAGGTGTATGTTAAGGAAGACATAGCCATGTGGCCTTGATATCCTTTCTCTAAGTGTGAAGGTCAAATTTATACCAGTGAGATGCATTTGTAGTCCCAGAGGAACATAATTCTAGGCATGGGCGGATTTTGCGAATTGGCAATCCGCGAAATTGCGTATTTACGGATTCGCAATCCGCAAAATCCGCGAACTCTCGCAAATTTTTTTTTTTGTGTGTTCGCAAGGATTTCTGCCAGTTCGCGAGGATTTTGTACCAGTTCGCAAACGCGAACTTACTTTTTGGGTAGCAACGGTCGCGAACATGTTGTTTCTACATCTGGTTCATCACAGCACCCTCTGTTTCACCACTGCCACCCTCTGTTTCACCACTGCCACCCTCTGGCTCACCCATGCCACCCTCTGGCTCACCCATGCCACCCTCTAGTTCATCACTGTAGATTATGGGTGGAAAAGCACACCTGCCCTGCCTCAACTGACATAAATGAATTAGGGGCTGATTAATGTGTTACTGAATTTGAACTTCCTGGCTGGAACCTGCTTCCTTATCTGTAATTGCTTTCTCTGAGCCTGCTGTGAGGGTCAGAGCAGGGTCATAGAATAGTTGGAAGTAGGCAACTGAACTCTGAAGGGGCCCCTCAGGAAGCACTACAGGGAATGGTTACTAATGATAAGATTGAACTTTTGCACCTGCTGAGTGCTTTCAGTTTAGCAAAAATCCAAATATCCAGCAGCATCCACAAAAAGTAATCCTTCCAGGCACTACAGGGAATGGTTACTAATGATAAGATTGAACTTTTGCACCTGCTGAGTGCTTCCAGGTCAAGATCCAAATCAAAGTGACCAGCACATGAAGAAAGCACTGAGAGGAGCCTGCTGGACAGGAACAGGAAGTTGGAGACTGTGGGGCACTTCCTTCCTCCCACCCCCCCCCAAAATGGACTCCTTGCAAAAAAAAAGTGCAGGCAAATGTCAACCTGAGGAGTTATTCTGATAAAAATCATAATTTTCAAGGTTTATGCTGCCTGCTGGTGGATTTCTTGTGCGAAATTGCAAATTTTGCAATCTAGCAATTGCGAGATTGTCGCTGCCCGCCGCATCTACGTTTTCGCAAGTGTTTACTCCCGCGAAATCGTATAGTATTCTAGTTGGCAAGTGCGACCAAGCAAAAAAATCCGCTTCGCACGGATTTACGAATTTTCGGTAAGTTCGCGAGAGTTCGCGGATTGCGAATTTACCGAAAATCCGCAAAATCCGCGAGCGGAACGGATTTTACGCCCATGCTTACATAATTCCTTTCGCAACTCATTTTAAACTTGAGCAAGAGAACAACAATGGTCTTGTAAAGTCTTGACTGATTTCTAGCCCTCAACAATATACTCTGTAGCTGATTTCAGAGTTTGAGGTTTGGTGTTAGCAAGAGCCTATAACTCTTTAGTGATACCTAGACCATTTCACTAATGGTTGTAAGAACAACAGCTTCTTTACTGGTGTGATCATCACAATGTTCCCAGGGCATGAAAAGACATTAGAGACAATCAGCCAAGATGTTGTTTTGTATTGGAACATACTCAAATTCCCAAATGTATTTTTTTGACTTGGAGCAAATATGGGAAATCCTTACAGCAGCTGATAATTCTCCATCAGGTGTGAGAATATTGATTAGAGGGTTGTGGTCTGACCATAAGAGAAACTTACTTCCCCTAACAAGGGGTCTGAAGAGGTCGATGGCCCATATGTAAGCTACCAATTCTCCCTCAATGACAGCATACTTATGCCAGGTGTTCATAGTCTTGGAAGTAAATGCCACATGCCATTCACTTTGACCTCCAGATTAAAAGAACACAGCAATAAGTCCAACAGAACTAGCATTTACTTTGATGATGCATCATTTCTCTAGAGAGCATTCTTTGAAGGTGGGGGCAGAAGCAATGGCTTTTTAAATTTTGTCATAAGCAGTGTGATTTTGATCACCCCCCAAAAAATCCAGTCCCTTTCCTACCAAGTCACAACAAAGAAGGGGATTGAGGCTTTGTAGGCCGCACCAATAGTCAAGTTCCTAACGTTAATCAGAGTCTGGGTGCAACTGGTCTAGGATACAACCCCCTAGATCCCAAAATAGAACAAATAAAAGATTATTTGTTCTATAAATCTAATTTCACAAATTGACCTCGCACACCAAAAAAAGTTATATGATAAACACAGTGTCAATGTTCAATCTACATTCGTATTGTGAAAAAGGACAAGATTGAAACCATTCTCCCAAGAAATTTGTTCAAGTCAATTTTCTTCGTTTTATTCTTTCTTTATTTGTTCAAACACTCGCAGATAAAAATAGCCAACGCGTTTCGTCCGAAACCGGACTTCTTCAGGGCTACATTTAAAAAGATACAAAAATATATTTCAATATGTGTATATATACAACAATCCGTGCATAGATAATTAAATTTACAGATATTTTTAGATTCAAGGAGACATTTACAAAATACCAGACCATTCCGTTATATACATCTTACAGAAAAAAGGCTTGAAACCATGCAATTAGATTCCTGGGAGAACATACACTGTTACAAAACATTCCAATTGGCTAAGCATATACAGGGTGTTATTCACAACAACATATAAACACAAAGTGCCAATAAACAGTATCTACTAAGTTTAAACAAAAGGTCACAATACATGTCAACTAGGTTTAAACTATAAAAACACACTACCTAATGTTTGTATCACAAATCAATAATCATAGATGATTTTAACTCCCTATGTCAAAGCAAAAGTTATATGTGAGCAGTGCCTACTAATTTATAACTTGAGTCATGAGATGACCATGTCTAATGAGCTTTCAACTGTGATACACATTTGACCGTTTCTATAAGAGCTCCAAAGTTGTAACATATTCTCAATACCTTAGCGCAGTGTACTCTCATGTCGAGCGTTCCATCCATCCTGGCAAGTATGCAAATAATGAGTTTCTATAAATAAATATATCAACGTTTTAGTAACGATGGTCATATATAGAAAAACTTTTGCATGGCAAGAGACAGCTATCACTATCTGGCAAGCCAGTAATGGAAATCTGGGTCATGTGTCCGATAAGTCTAGCTATGCAAAAATAAGTTTATTGACCAAGCCCGACACCTAAAGAGCCTGCCTAATTGGTGGGTTAGGGGCCATTTGACAGTCATTAGAAATTTCAAATGTGCACTTACTATGGTTATATCCTTGGCAGATTTAGTAATCATCCATTCATTTAGGATCCAGTAGAGTTAGGGAAACAGTAAAGTATATGCCTGAAACCAATAAAATTTTTTTTTTATATTTTTTGGACACTAGTTATGTGAGAAAGTTTGTCTGACTTGTTGAAACCCTAATATAAGATAGCCAAGGGAAATACGTGGTCAAAAACAACTGTACCAATAGTGTGTAATCACTGTTGTACCCATATTTAGCGCTAGATTTTTTGGGGCATTTGACCTAAGTATAAAAATCCATTTCTGAAACAAGCAACACAAATAGCACTGATGTCTACAAATTCCAAAGATTTGACATATGTTGTTTACACAGTCGAGGAAATATGTATTAATTAAAAAATTAACACCCAAGACCTAGTCTCATAACGTTCACTCGACAGGAGTTTAAGAAAACCGACAGTTCAAAGCAACAGTATGGACAGGGGGCCATAACCTATTTTTTAAAAACCTATCATAAGAATAGGCGAAACGACTTTCAAAAACACCCGCCATCTTAGCATGATCATCCTGCATGGCCATGTATCAAAGTTAAAGAAACAAAAATTTTTTTGAAGAGCTTAGGCCAGGTAAAAGACTAGCTATCAGAGAGTGGTCACGACTCTGTTCCACTCAATCCCTTAGAACCCAATACCACGTCCGGATCCCCGAACTCACCATAAATTCGGCGTCCTCGTCGTGTCCGTGTGCGGTCGTCTGGTCTCCCGGTCCATAGTGATCGCAACTCAAAGGGGATATATATAGTCCCCAAATGTTTGTAATTAGTCAATTAAGACTAATAATTGCTGGAAACCACGACGCGAAGACATGGCGATCGACAATTTAATGGCCGCCATCTTGGACTAGTCAAACAAAGACGAAAAAATAAAGATCATGCTAAAGAGGAGTCTGTTTTGTGCTTTTATAAAATAAAAAGATAGTTTTGATCATCCAATTTAACAGACATGCTGTCAGGCTGTAATAAGGCTTGTCGTGAAAGCATGACGGGCAAATATTTCAAATGCCGACATTATGAGCTAGTAAATGCGAAGTCGAGAAAATTGCAAGAATAGACTAAAGACAAAGGCATTTTATGTTTACCTCATAGAGATAAAGTGGTTTTAATGGTAAGAATTCAATCTGATAACTGCAATGGCGGGCGAATATTACAATGGCCGCCATTTTGAACTAGTCAATGTAACGCCGAGAAGATTGCAAAAAATCGGATTAAAGAGTGGCATTTTATGTTTACCTCTTAGAGATAAGTTGTTTTAATGGAGGAAATTTAATATAATAGCTGCAAAGGTAAACTGAACAGACTACCAAGCTATGATGGAGCTTATTAGGCAAGTGCCCTTCAGGGGAAAAAACGGGGATGTCACAATGTAAGTGCGAACTTCCTGTAAGAGTTCAAGAAACACTACAAAGTAATGCCTAACCAAAAGTAAGCATTAAGTAAGGCATCAGTGCAATTATGAACTTATACAGACATAATCCGACATTCTGCAAAAAAGAATCTAGTAAAGTAAAGTATTTTTCTTATTAAAAGCAGTCTAAAATTGTCTTATTTCAGTAATCTATGATAACAATTTTTTCACAATGTGGCAACTCCTAAAATTGATAAAGATTACACAAAGGCAGATGTATGACTATAATCGAGGTACAGGCAATTCTAATCTGATGTCGGTGGAAGGTCAGAAACAGTTGACAATCAGCACAATATATGCACCAAATATCTTGGGCGGTCATCGGCCTTACACAAATGCTCACTTTGGTTACTCTGTTGGGTCACTCAGGTTGAATACACTATTAAAGTTCCAAGAAGATCTTGTTAATGCATAGAATAACTATGCATGATCCAAAGAAAAGTCCAGAGAACAACTCAAGAACAAGTGTCATAAAACAATGCAAAGAAACCACTAAATGGTTTGCAAATCCACTTCCCATCACATTAAAAAGGAAAATGATGAGAGAATTACCTCAGAAGCAATAAACTGATACAGAAAATACGTGAAATCAGAATAGGTGGAGCTAGGTCACAAAAAGTGATGGAATTCATTGTTTACATTTAAACCCTGATCCACGGCTCTAAGTCTGCATATCCATCGAGCCTCCAGTTGCCTAAGGCAAGTGGTTCTATCACCACCACGTTTGCCTGACATTGCTCTATCAATTGCATGAAACTTAATTTCTTTTTCATCTGGGTGGTTATCAATAATATGTTGGGCCACAGGGCTCCGAGGATCATTGTTTTTGATGCTTCTAATATGCTCCTGAATCCGTATTTTGAGGCTTCTGGTGCTGCTGCCAACATAAATCATTTTGCAGTGGCAAATGATTACATAAACTGCAAAAGTAGTGTTACAGTTGATAAAGGAAGTAACATTATATGTCCTGGAGCTATTGTAGTTGTAGTCAACCAGTTTGTTTATACCATGGTCACATACTGAACAATTGCCACAGACAAAAAAGCCAGCCGGCTTTTCTGTAAGCCATGCAGAGCCACTCGTCTTTGGAGGAACTACATAACTCGGGCAGAGAATGTTTTTAATGGTTCTACCCTTTTTGTAAATGACCTTGGGTTTGTCGGGGATGACACCCTCTGGTAGTATATCTGTTTGTAGGAGGTGCCAGTGTCGTCTTAAGATGTTATATACATGATTGCTATACATGCCGTATTCAGTTATGAAGGCACATTGTTCACGTGGTGCATTGATCTTTTTGTTTGTTTGTTTGAGTAGGGTTTCATGACGTTTCCGTTTTTTGATTTTGTTCTCTGCCCCATCAACGTCTTTCTCTGCATAACCCCTCGCTAAGAAGTCTTTTTTCATCCTTTGTATAGTGTTTTCAAAATCAACATCTTCACTGCAATTACGACGTGCTCGTACCATCTCGCCATAAGGAATGGCTACTATAGTGTTCCTCGGATGGCAGCTCTCAGCATGAAGTATGCTGTTGCAGGAAGTAGGCTTTTTATACATTCTGCTTTGGATATTGCCGTCTTTTATGTAGAGATGCAGGTCAAGAAACACTATTTCACGTGGGGAGGAATTCATCGTGAGCTTGATGTTACGGTCATTACTGTTGAGGAAGTGAAAATAATCTTTCAAACCATCAACACTCCCTTTCCAAATGAGGAAAATGTCGTCGATGTAGCGTACATAGAAGATTATGTCATCCATCCACTGACCAGCACCAAGACCCCAGGCATGCTCCATCTCAAACAGCCCCATAAAAAGGTTTGCATAAGATGGAGCAAACCTGGCGCCCATGGCAGTCCCCCGTATCTGTAAGTACCAATCGTCTTCATGTAAGAAAACATTATTGGTCAAAATTAGTTTAGCCATGGTAAGAAGCATCTGGGTGTGTTCTAGGTGACAGGCATTGCGTTTGAAAAGAAAGTGTTTCAAGGATCTCATGCCATTTTCCAGTTCTATACAGGTGTACAAGCTTTCCACGTCCATGGTTACAAACGTGAAAAGCTCGTCCTCCCAAGTCACATCCTCTAGTTTACACAGAAGCTCTCTGCTATCCTGCAAATATGATGGTAGGTTTTGTACAAAAGGTTGAAGAAAAGAATCAACATACTCAGCTAAATGTTCAGTGGGACCTCCGTTACCCGATATAATCGGTCTTCCCGGTGGAAATGCTCCACCCTTGTGCACCTTAGGAAGGGCATAGATACATGGGAACCGTGAGTTTTCCACCTTCAGATATCTGTACTCTTGTTCTGATAATAGTCCTGATTCTTTCCATTCTACTAACCCCGAGTTGATCTTACTTTCAATATCTTTGATAGGATTTTTTCGTAATGGGGTATAGCAGGCAACATCATGCAATTGTCTTTTGATTTCATTTGAGTAATCCACAAAATCCATTATAACAATATTGCCGCCCTTGCCAGCCTCACGGACTACCAAGGACGAATCATCACGGATGGTTTGTAGAAACTTTTTTTCGGACTTACTGATGTTATAAGAATGTTTACATTTGTTATTAAAATGATGTAAGTCTTCTAGTTTATACAAATCTTGAGTCACTCTAATGGAAAACTCATCGATAGCAGTTTTTGAGCTGGATGGTATAAATTTTGAGCGATTTTTTAAGCCGCTATCTATGGTGGTATCCTCAAAAATGTCCAAATTTCGAGCATGCATGTTCAAATCTCCCACCATATCCTGATCATATAATGAGGCAATGACGTGGGAAGTATCGACTTCTGCAATAGTAAATTCTGAAACATTCTTTACAGATTGAACAGGAACACGTATGTCAGGTTGCTCAAAAAAGTATTTTTTTAATTTCAACTTGCGTGTAAAACAAAAAAGGTCAACATGTACCTTGTCCAGCATTTGTTTTTCAGTTATACAAAAATTCAAACCTTTGTGTAGAATAGACAATTCAGAATCAGAAAAAGTTTTAGATGACAAATTAATCACATTTACATCATTAACCTCATTAGTAGTCATGGTCCTGTCCATTACATGGTTCACAATCTCAATATGAGAATCTATTGGTTGTTTCCCATTTTTGCCTTTGTTGTGGATCTTGTGTTTCTTGCCACCCCGCCTGGTTCTTCGTTTTGAGCTCTTTTTTTGTTGTTCCCCAGGCGGTATCTCTGTACCTCTTTTAAAAAATCAGATTCTGGAATGGGATTAGAGGTAGCCGTGCTGGTTCCCTCCCCCGGGTCAGTTTCAACTGATGAGATAGAGGAAATGGAAGTGCTGCTGGACGATACACTTATGGTGCGAGTAGCTGCACTAGGGGCCACGGTATTTCTAGGGGCTACGTCATCAAATTTTTGCGCGAAAGTAAATATGCGTCCCCTTTCATAGTCCCCACGATCTCGCTCTGTTTTGTATTGGAACATACTCAAATTCCAAAATGTATTTTTTTGACTTGGAGCAAATATGGGAAATCCTTACAGCAGCTGATAATTCTCCATCAGGTGTGAGAATATTGATTAGAGGGTTGTGGTCTGACCATAAGAGAAACTTACTTCCCCTAACAAGGGGTCTGAAGAGGTCGATGGCCCATATGTAAGCTACCAATTCTCCCTCAATGACAGCATACTTATGCCAGGTGTTCATAGTCTTGGAAGTAAATGCCACATGCCATTCACTTTGACCTCCAGATTAAAAGAACACAGCAATAAGTCCAACAGAACTAGCATTTACTTTGATGATGCATCATTTCTCTAGAGAGCATTCTTTGAAGGTGGGGGCAGAAGCAATGGCTTTTTAAATTTTGTCATAAGCAGTGTGATTTTTATCACCCCCCAAAAAATCCAGTCCCTTTCCTACCAATTCTGACTGAAGTTCCATTATTTCAGCCTCGTTTTCAAACGTTTGTCATCCTAATTACCCAAACCAGCAAATGACAGTGACGTAACCTTATTGTCTAGAACAGATGTATTTTCAGTATCTCTGACTGGAGTTTGTTTTAGTACAACTCCTTCATCCAAGAAACAGTAACATAAATGTTTCACTTTAGGTCAGAACAAAGATATTTTTTTTAGACAACACTAATACAAAATTGTGCAACAAATTGATACCAACTTCATTAAAAACTTTAATAAGAGATTCCACATCTTTAGAAAAACTGTATCTCTTCCTAGGATATCTTCACATTAGAATCCAGATTTTTGAAAATATGATACATGACTTTTTGAAAAACCGATGTAAAACCGAAAGGGATCTGCTTGAAATGCAAATGTTTAAACAGTGTGATAAAGGTGATTAATAGTCTGGAAATAAGTGATCATTTTACCTGATTATAAGCTGAGCTATGGTTGGCAGCATTGTTGCAATCTCCAGTGTGCACAATAGTGTATTTAACTTAGGCAGTGATGAGAGTGCTGGGTCTCATTTACCTTTAATTACTGTTGTTTATCCTTGAATGTAGCACATGCCACCAAGACTCATGTTCCATCCTGGAATGGTGGCATGTGGAATGGTTAGAGACAGTTGTAGTTTGCTGACGCGCTGGCCGGTCATTCTCCTGGATACTTCTTCCTCTTCTACAATTAAGAATTTAACTCAACTGGAATTTACATCATCTTTTCATTGACGACAATTGGTTTCAAACCCTGGACCGGTACAGAACAATTTGGAAGGTGATTTATTTTCGCTACTCTAAAAAACACCTTTTTGAACAGAATTCACCACTCCAGAGTTCACAAAAACTCGAATCCTGGTAAGAAGTTTTTTCGTTTCTACATGGATTTTCTCCTGGCTTCATAATTTCGTCTAATGAGCCCAATTATCTCTGCAAAGAATCTGTGCGTACTGAATCTCAAAACATGTTATTTACTCCCACTTTTGAGGAAGGTGTTTCTCAGATTTTGAAACTGCAATCTTCCAACATTAAGCATCCTCATTGCCAAGTGGTAATACATGGTAATCAAATTTCTATGATGGCTCATTCAGGTTCCTTTTTCATGCTAATTGGTCCTGAAGAGTGGTACAAATTAAAATCATCAGGTATTTCCTTAAGGAAGTCATTTATCAAACCTATAGCATATGGTAGCAACCCTGTTCAGGTTTTGGGTGAATTTGATTGTACTTTAACTTTCAAAGAGCGTTTGACTCCAGCTATGGTGTATGTTGTTGATGATAAATCTTCACTTTTGGGTTGGTTAGAACAGAAAAATTTGAGTATAATTTTAGATCCTAAGAGTGAGGAACAAGTTCTACTTAGAGATCATGTTATACCGGTGTGTACTATAAACTCTCATGATTGGATATCAGCTTTCCCAACTGTATTCAGTGAAACTCTTGGCAAGATAAAAGGTTTTTCCCATCAAATCATCCTTACGCATGATGCCTAACCAGTGGTACACAAATCCAGAACGGTTCCTTTGGTTATGAGAAGAGAATTATCTCAAGAACTAGATTCCCTCTGCAAACAAAGAATAATTGAACCCATAGAAATCTCAGAATGGCTTTCTCCAGTCATTTTAGCTAGGAAACCAAATGGAACACTTAGGATGTGTATCGATTTGAGAGATCTTAACGACAGAATATGGGAGGATAGACATCCTCTTCCGAATATTACAGAAAT
Source organism: Lissotriton helveticus (assembly GCF_964261635.1). Classification (NCBI taxonomy): domain Eukaryota; kingdom Metazoa; phylum Chordata; class Amphibia; order Caudata; family Salamandridae; genus Lissotriton; species Lissotriton helveticus. The sequence continues at coordinate 629,495,707 of NC_136071.1, read as the reverse complement.
GTTAAGTTCTCTCGAAGGTGCGAAGGTATTCACTACCTTAGATATGTCATCGGCATATCACCAAATTACTCTTAAAAAAGACAGTCGTCATCTTACCTCGTTTGTTACGCCCTCTGGTGCTTTCTATTTAAAAAAAATGCCCTTTGGGCTAGAATCAGCCTCAGCTGTATTTTAAAGAGTAATGGAGTCCATGTTTTCTAGTGTACCTAATGTAAAGTGTTTTCAAGACGATATGCTAATTTATGGTAAGGACATAGAATCTCATGATAAGACTCTGGCCACTGTAATATCCATTCTAGCAGATCGTGGTGCAAGATTAAAAGCTGAGAAATGCAAATTTGCAGTTGAGGAAGTAACAAATTATCAGCTAAGGGAGTAGAACCCAAAGAAGATTTGCTCTCAGCCATAAAGTGTTTTCCCACTCCTCAGAACCAAGATCAACTTCGATAATTTTTTGATATGTTAAAGTTTTATGCCAGATTTATACCTAACTGTAGCAGCAAAACAAATAATTTGAGATTACTCATGAAGAAAAATCAACATTTTGAGTGGTCAACTGATCTTGAGAATGAATTCCAGTCTATAAAATTGGAGTTGAGCAATGCCATTCCTTTACAGCATTTTGACACACCTGACCATTCTATTGTGGTCACAGATGTCAGCCAATACGGTCTGGTGCTGTTTTGCTCCAAAAAAGAGAAGGGAAAGAAGTAGTTGTAGCTTTCGCCTCACACACTTTGAGGGGTGCCGAGTCTACTTATTTTATCATGGAGCGAAAAGCCTTAGCTTGCTGGTGGGGTGTTAATAATTTCAGACAATATTTATGGGGTTCTAAATTTATGATTCGAATGGACCACAAGCCTCTTGTTAACTTGTTTTTGCCCAAAGGTGCTGGGAACCCTACTCTACGTATTGCTAAGTGGGATTATAGGTTAATGGAATTTCATTTTCAGCTAGAATATATTCCCGGAGTAAAGAATATTTTTGCTGATTGTCTGTCTAGACTTCCTTTAGCCACAGAACAATCTAGTGAGTTAGGAGAGGAGGAATTTTGCATTGTAGCTTCCTTAGTGGATTCAGATTGTATGTGTATCTCAGAGGAAGAGTGAAAACCTGCTGTCCACCAAGGTGTTGTGTTACAAGAAATCATTGCTATGCTGAATCGAGGTTGGTCATCCAAACAGGAGGAGACAGATGTTTGTAAACATGTTTTTTCTGAATTGAATTTTGAGTGTGGTATGCTCAGGAGACTAGATTAATTAGTTGTTCCAGTATCTCTTCAAAGTAAGGTCTTGGAGATTGCTCATGAAGGCCGCATTGGTATGAGAGCGATGAAAAGGAGACTTAGAAAATATTTTGGTGGCCCGGCATGAATTGTTCTGTTGAGCATTTTGTAAGAGATTGTATTTCATGCGCCACTAGTGATAAAACTCAGGTGACTTTTCCCAGTCCTGTGGAAGCCATTCCCGTTCCAGACAAACCGTGGGTCAAGCTAGCTTTAGATATCATAGGTCCCATGTTTGTGTTGGATGAAAAAAGCAGGTAGGGTTTAGTCTTAATAAATTACGGGTCAAAGTGGCCAGAGGCAAAATTTGTAAGGGCAGCAAAAACTGATGAAGTGGTAAGTTTTCTTCAGTCGTTATTTTTATTGGAAGGTGCTCCCATTGAACTCGTAACGGATAATCTGGTACAATTTGTGTCCAAATAATTTTAGAAATTTTTGTCTCATTGGGGTGTTAAACATATCACTACTTCTTTATATCACCCTCGCAGTAATGGCCTAGTAGAACGCTGTAATAGAATTATAAAGGATAATATTCAATTGTCTATGGTAAATGGTTTGAACTGGAGGAAAGAACTTTCCAATTTACTCTGGGCTTTACGCACTACTCCCAATGCAGTTACTAAAGTTTCTCCTTTTACTTTATTAAAAGGCAGGTCAGCCTCTTCCAAGTTAGTCAGACCTTGGATGCGTGATTTGAGTATTCCCAAAATTAATTCTGACTCAGTAAAGGCTAATTGTCTTATAGCTCAGGGTAAGTACATTACGAAGGAACCAATTAAGGGAAGGAAACACATTATTTTCAAAGAAGGGGATTGGGTTAGAGTGAGGCTTCCTGGTTACATCGCCAAAGGTCATTCCAAGTTTTCATGTCCCAAACAGATTGTTTCTGTAAGAGGCAGGTCTGTGATGTTAAAGGATGGAAAATGGTGGAACATGGAAAGATTGTCTAAACAAAGTTTGCATGGTAACTCAGGCATACAAAATCAAAATGTGCCAGGTTCTACACATGATGAATCTGGTAAACAAAGTTTGCATGTTAACTGTGGCATGGAACCTCAAAATGTGCGGGTTTCTGCACATTATGGACCTGGTACTACACATGATGGACCTGGTATCAGAGTTTCTGCAAGAGTACGAAAATCTCCTATCAAGTACAAAGATTATGATTAGTTTTTAGAATGTCTTAGTTAATTTTTCTTTCTGTTTTTGTTTGTGTTACTATATGTTATTTATTATTTTGTTTCAAATGTTAAGGGGGAAGATGTGTTTGGTCTCGTGTACCTTTAATTACTGTTGTTTAGCCTTGAATGTAGCACATGCCACCAAGACTCATGTTCCATCCTGGAATGGTGGCAGGTTGAATGGTTAGAGGCAGTTGTAGTTTGCTGTCGCACTGGCCGGTTATTCTCTGGATACTTCTTCCTCTTCTACAATAAAGAATTTAACTCAACTGGAATTTACCTCATCTTTTCAGAGAGTCACCTATCATTCAGTTGTTTAAGGCTCTCAGTTTTACACAAAGCCAAACATTACTGTTGTTTCCATTATTAAGAAAAAAGAGAACCCTATTCTGATGATTCCACGACTACGAAGGATTCTTGTTTAACTAGGTCCTCTAACAAAAGCTGCATATATTTCCTGACACTGAATTGCACTGCTCTCATTTTTTGTGTGACAGATATAGCCCTATTTTTCGAAATATCTTTCAAAATACACGAAACCCTGTAGCTTAACCAACCTGTTGTTGAGCATGTCGTGGAGAAGTGTGGCTCACTGGTTAGAGGAGGCAGACCCTGATGCAGAGGTCAGACCCGGGACCAGGGTTCAATTCCCGACGCGGCAGGGTCTTGAGCCCAAATGTCCACGGACTCGATAATTCTCGCCTCGGTGCCTACTCGAATCATGGGTTCACACTCTGCAGCTCTGGGCAATAGCTTGCTTAATCTCCACTACGGCCCCCCCGCGGCGGGATGCCTGGTCTTCACCTTGGGGATGCCCAGTAGGGGTAATCTCGCAGGGAAAGCCAGGACGGGTTCCCAAAGCAAGCGCTAAGAGACCTGTCGGTGATTTGGCGCTATATAAATCGAAATTAACATAACATAACATAACATAACATAACATGTCTGCAAACTGCCCAACCAACCGACTCATAATATCTGAATCCTTTTTCAACAAAATCTGCTCAGGGGAAAACAGATTAAGTGTTATTATTCCTCTTTCAGGGACACAGAAATCCAAATCTTTGCTGTCTGTCTTTAAACTTCACTTCAGTACCCAAAAACCCAAGAATCAAAATTTGTTTTCTAAAAAAGATACAGTGGTTATGTCTGTTTTTTGTAATTCCATGGAATGATTCCCTACTTCCCAGCAATCTAGCACAATTAGGTTTTGTATGATGTTTATTGAGATCTGAAGTCCATCATAGCTTACCAAACAATTCAGCTGCAGATAAATAGAAGATCTGCCTCAGCTCTTTAATCTCTCCAATATGCCAGAACTTGTAAGAACAATACAAATTGTGACAAAAACACATGTATGTGTTTTATGTTTTTTTAACAATTGATATGTAAATATGTTCAATAAATAACAAAATAAAATCTCAATTCATTATCATTAATTATTAATAACCATGATCTTTATAACACATTACCGAGCTTAACAGCAGGTATGAAACGGAGTCTGTCCGCCATCATGGTGGTGACCGGGAACGTCCGCAATACATGCGGCGGTTCCGCACACCGAATTAGGATGTGACCACCACCATGGGGGTCGCATTTTGCATTTTAACATTGCGGCGGGTGCTGCTTACAGCAGCACGCGCCACAATGTCAAAATAGCATGTTGTGCCTTTTACTCCACTACGTGTCAGGCACCACAAGTCAATGACCTCTTGATCCATAACCCAGTCGCAAAGAGACGCCCACCGCTGTTGGCGGGTCCACTGCGGCACCATGTGGATGCGGCAGCGTTTGTGAACGAAGGTGAGCTGGCGCCTGTACAGGGAAGGAGCCAACTCACAAGCTTTGGATTGGCAGCCATAAAGCGGGGCAGGCACCGTCTGGGATGTTGCAAGATTCATTAGTTTTAATTAGAGACTTTAAGTAGCGCGCCCACTGTGGAATACTATGAACTGCACTACATCATCCACAAGGCCATGAGAATGGCCACGCCCACAAGGACAGGTGATGGAAGTTAAATGGTGCATTTCGAGCAGCGCTTGCAGTCTCCTTCAACTGAATGCCACTGATGAAAGGTCTTACCTGAAACGCGTCTGGCACACATATTGAAAGACTGTTCCTTGAGGTTTCCTGCTGGCAGGCTACCATGAATAAAGAGACCTGATTTTACCTTCGAGTGGCATGTCTCTTCCAAAGGGTTCCAGTTTGTTGGATTTATGAGGCGGCCGTAACCCTGTCGCGAAAAGATGCCCACCGCTGTTGGCGGGTCCGCTGCGGCACCATGTGGATGTGGCAGCGCTTGTGAACGAAGGTGAGCTGGCGCCTGTACAGGGAAGGAGCCAACTCACAAGCTTTGGATTGGCAGCCATAAAGCGGGGCAGACACCGTCTGGGTTGTTGCAAGATTCATTAGTTTTAATTAGAGACTTCAAGCAGCGCCGCCACTGGGGAACACTATGAAATGCACTACATCATCCACAAGGCCATGCGAATGGCCACGCCCACAAGGACAGGTGATGGAAGTTAAATGGTGCATTTCGACCAGCGCTTGCTGTCTCCTTCAACTGAATGCCACTGATGAGAGGTCCTACCTGAAACGTGACTGGCACACATATTGAAAGGCTGTTCCTTGAGGTTTCCTGCTGGCAGGCTACCATGAATAAAGAGAGCTGATTTTACCTTCGAGTGGCATGTCTCTTCGAAAGGGTTCCCATTTGTTGGATTTATGAGGCGGCCGTAACCCAGTCGTGAAGAGACGCCCACCGCTGTTGGTGGGTCCGCTGTGGCATCACTTGGATGCATCAGCGCTTGTGAACAAAGGTGAGCTGGCACCTGTACAGGGAAGGAACCAACTCGCAAGCTTTGGATTGGCAGCCATAAAGTGGGGCAGGCACCGTCTGGAATGTTGCAAGATTCATTAGTTTTAATTAGAGACTTCATGCAGCGCGCCCACTGTGGAACACTATGAACTGCACTACATCATCCACAACACCATGCGAATGGCCACGCCCACAAGGACAGGTGATGGAAGTTAAGTGGTGCATTTCGAGCAGCGCTTGCAGTCTCCTTCAACTGAATGCCACTGATAAAAGGTCTTACCTGAAATGCGTCTGGCACACATATTGAAAGGCTGTTCCTTAAGGTTTCCTGCTGGCAGGCTACCATGAATAAAGAGAGCTGATTTTACCTTCGAGTGGCATGTCTCTTCAAAAGGGTTCCTGTATGTTGTATATATATATATATATATATATATATATATATATATATATATATATATATATATATATATTCACTGAAAAAACCATAGGTTATAGACCATATATAGTTAGGAATTAGCATTTAAAAAACCTTATTTTACTCACACAAAACCATTGAAATTCCATATATAGTTAGTTGCACTAACTATATATTGCGCACCCGCAATCCACTGCTGATGATGTCACATATTACATCATTCATGACATGGTCAGTGACATCACTGATGACATCACTGATGACATCTCAAATGACATCACTGATGACATCACTGATGACATCTCATTTGACATCAATGACCACATCACTGATGATATCATTCATGTGACAATACAATGCATCTCCTCACATTTTAATATAACCTCTGTTTCACCCAGTGTTAAAAAGAGAGTATAATTTTTGAAACCATTGACACACCAATACTAGTTACTACATACGCACTCACTGATTGCTACGTCTACACACACCTTCACTCATTCACCCATACAATCATTCATACATACAATCACTCATCTTTACAACACTATCATATGCACTCATACACCTATACAGACACTCACAGTCTGCCACTCATCCATGGAGTTACTCACACACCTAGTCAGTCCTGTAAAGAATCAATGACACTTCCATTTTCTTGTCTATACAGTTAAACATAGAGCACCTTACATTTTCAAACATATACTAACACATACTTACCTTCTTATACAATCATTGATACAAGTACAGATTGATCTGCACAGAGTCACACACCTACCAGCTAGCCACACACACACTCAGTCTCCCATACAAATACTTGGGCAATCAATCAATAACCCATATAGTTACTCATATAGCTACTGATCAACACATGCAGCAGTTTACAGAACAACAGACATAATGATGCACAAATTAAGACAGTTTAGTCACTAACCCATGCACTCAGTGAGACACATTTAATCACTCACTCATACAGTCAGTCATGCACCTACTAAATCCTTCGTCCAGACACTTACACATCCACTCATTCTTCAATATGTAAGACATATTTAAACTTTATAGAAACAAAAAATCACTGGATGTTGTTATCAGTGATGTCATCAGTGATGTCATTTGAGATGTCATCAGTGATGTCATCAGTGATGTCACTGACCATGTCATGAATGATGTAATATGTGACATCATCAGCAGTGGATTGCGGGTGCGCGATATATAGTTAGTGCAACTAACTATATATGGAATTTCATTGGTTTTATGTCAATAAAACGTCCAGCTAACTATATATGGTCTCTAACCTATGGTTTTTGCAGTGAATTTTCAAGGTTTTGTAAATGCTAATTCCTAACTATATATGGTCTATAACCTATGGTTTTTTCAGTGAATATATATATATATATATATATATATATATATATACATATATATTATCTTGCATTCCATATAGGTGGGAGACCTGGTGCCCACCCAGGGCACCCCTCATGCACAGTATGCTGCAGAAGCCAGCATTGCTCCCGCCCACGTAGAGCAGATATTTATTATGCTCCCTCTGGGTGGGAGCAATGTCTTGATCTGTTTCCCTACCCACAGGAAACAGATCAAAAGTCTGCTCCAAGCCAGTGGGAGCTTTTTCATACTCCCTCCCACTGGGAACAGATGTTGTGTTTGCTCTCATTTTGGCAGAAGTTTTGAAAATGTACTGTGCCAGTGAGGACAGGAAACTTCTGTGTCCCAGGGGTGTCAGCAAGTGAGCCGGCCTCAGAAGCTGTTGTCCCCTGCACGGCTCCCCGCCCTTTCTTTTCAATTTCTCGGCCTTGGTGAATGGGGTCCCCAAGGCCTTTTAAAAGCTCAGTTAGGGGGGGCTGCATGTCCCCCTCCTCATATTAATGATAAAGCCTTGGGGATGGGATCCCCAGGGCCAAATACTGCTCAGGGAGAGGGCAACTGAGTCCCCTGCACTCCCCTTAAATAAACAATGCGGCCCCAAGGTAGGTTCCATGGGGATTATAATAGAAGAATGCTGCCCGAACGCCATTTGTTTTGTATTTTGTCCCTGCAGGTTCCTTCTTGGTCTCCCCATTGGGGCCTGAGGGCAGGGTATACCTATCCAAATATCTATTTTTTTTTCAAACTGCAGGTTGGGGAGTACTAAGTCTCTGAATCCTGTAATGGCTGCCAGCAACATTTTTCTAATGTTGCTGGCAGCTATTCAGAGGGCTCACTTCCATGGGAGCAAATTGGAGTGAAATTAAGCTCCCTGGGCCAAATAGAATGCTCTTATTTTGAAATGGTGCTGCAGAGAAAGCCTCTCAAGACTTTCGCTGCCCCAGATATACAAATATTTTAGAACCTTAATTACTTTAAAACTACTGAACATATTTACACCAAATCAAAAGAAGCACAATGTGCCAAATTTGTTGTAATTCGGTTCGGCAGTTTGTGCTGTAGCCCTGCCTAAAGAAGCCCATAGAAAATGCATGGGGATTTTGTGTATTGGGCTCCTCTTTTTTCTCAGTCCTGCTTGACAGTTCACCTTGAAACTTTCCATGCACAAAATTGTCAAAAAGTAGCACCTCTTTAGACTGTTTTGAGGAGATTCGTCAAACAGGGCAAAGGTTTTTAGCAGCACCAAAAAACAATTTCTGTAGAAATGCTGACCTAACTATAACTATCCAGTGGCGACCGCCACTAGATATATATATATACACACACACACACACACACACACACACACATATATTCATATATATATAGTTGCACTAACTATATATTGCGCACCCGCAATCCACTGCTGATGATGTCACATATTACATCATTCATGACATGGTCAGTGACATCACTGATGACATCACTGATGACATCTCAAATGACATCACTGATGACATCACTGATGACAACATCCAGTGACTATGTTTCTGTAAAGTTAAAATATGTCTTACATATTGAAGAATGAGTGGATGTATAAGTGTCTGGACGAAGGATTTAGTAGGTGCATGACTGAATGTATGAGTGAGTGATTAAATGTGTCTCACTGAGTGCATGGGTTAGTGACTAAACTGTCTTAATTTGTGCATCATTATGTCTGTTGTTCTGTAAACTGCTGCATGTGTTGATCAGTAGCTATATGAGTAACTATATGGGTTATTGATTGATTGCCCAAGTATTTGCATGGGAGACTGAGTGTGTGTGTGGCTGGATGGGAGGTGTGTGACTCTGTACAGATCAATGTGTACTTGTATCAATGATTGTATAAGAGAGTAAGTATGTGTTAGTATATGGTTGAAAACGTAAGGTGCTCTATGTTTAACTGTATAGAGTAGAAAATGGAAGTGTGATTGATTCTTTACAGGACTGACTAGGTGTGTGAGTAACTCCATGGATGAGTGGCAGAGTGTGAGTGTCTGTATAGGTGTATGAGTGCATATGATTGTGTTGTAAACATGAGTGATTGTATGTATGAATGATTGTATGGGTGAATGAGTGAATGTGTGTGTAGACGTAGGAATCAGTGAGTACGTATGTAGTAACTAGTATTGGTGTGTCAATGGTTTCAAAAATTATACTCTGTTTTTAACACTGGGTGAAACAGAGGTTATATTAAAATGTGAGGAGATGCATTGTATTGTCACATGAATGATATCATCAGTGATGTGGTCATTGATGTCAAATGAGATGTCATCAGTGATGTCATCAGTGATGTCATTTGAGATGTCATCAGTGATGTCATCAGTGATGTCACTGACCATGTCATGAATGATGTAATATGTGACATCATCAGCAGTGGATTGCGGGTGCGCAATATATAGTTAGTGCAACTAACTATATATGGAATTTCAATGGTTTTGTGTGAGTAAAATAAGGTTTTTTAAATGCTAATTCCTAACTATATATGGTCTATAACCTATGGTTTTTTCAGTGAATTTTCAAGGTTTTGTAAATGCTAATTCCTAACTATATATGGTCTATAACCTATGGTTTTTTCAGTGAATTTCAATGGTTTTTTAATAGCAAATATCATAAGCTGTCGAATGTCAAGTACGTGGTAAGAATTTTTTTTTTCGTGTTTATGCACACTGATCTGCTTTGATTGCTGCCCCCCACCTCTCATTTCTATTAGGAGTACTCTCTCTTTGCAGATAGTGAAGGGTAGTTAACGCAGCCCTTTCCCCCTTTGTAATCCGTCGTGCCTGCTTCTCTCTCCATTTGATTGATTGTTCTCTTTGGTTCATTCTCTATTTACAAACAAGCACAGAGTCGCAATACTCTGTTTAGTCTTTGCAGATAGCGAAAAATCGTGTAAAAAAACAAAAGGAATCGAGCAAAATCAGTAGGCCACTAATGGGATCTCTTTTGACCTCGCTAAAATAGAAACATTAGGAACAACCTGTTGAAAATAGCAATGCGTATGTATATAAGCGGCGTTCATTTGTGTTCACAGTACCCCTTGTTGATTGTTTCAATCGAGCATTGAATTGTTCGAAGTTAATTCTCTTAACGATCTTCTCTACCTGCAAACGAGGAAGAATAGGAATATTCTATCTCCCTTTGCAGATAGTGAAGGGTAGGTAACGCAAGCCTTTAACACGTCGTACCTATTTCATTCCTCATTGATTGATTGATTGTCCGAACATTGACTGTTTGGGAATTAGTTCTTTTTGGAGGTATTCCCTGTTTGCAAATAAACGTAGGAAAATCTTTGCAAGTAGTGAAAGGGTACGTAATGCGGACCGTTCTCCCCCGTTGTAATCTGTCATGCCTATCTACTCCCCACTGATTGATGCACCTTTTTCACCCGGACCATTTACTAGAGATACGTCATCTGGCCCGACCAGAGAGCACCCCTAGTGAAAAGGACATATGCAATAATAACGAAGTGATCACTGTATCCTGTTAACAGAAACTTTACCATGAAACAACCTGGAAAGAAAAAAATAGGAAAACGAAAATCAGTAGGCCACTGATGAACATGAACTTTTATTAAACAACGAACAAAGAAACGATAACATAACGTAATGATAAAACCTATTAATGTCCTAGAAACAAGAAAACGTTAAAATATGCCAGTGGTGAGAGACCAGAAAAACAGTAAGAGAAACCAAATCACCCCTCGCTGTCCCACCGCCTGCCACGCCAAAAAAATCGATAGACTAGGGAAAATGCAAGTCAGTAGAACATCCACCCCCACTCTGGAAACTTCCAAGGTGGGGCAGGGTTCCGGCTACGCCCAGCCGGGAGCAGCCCATATATGGCAGGTCCTGCTGCCACGCCTCGGCCAGGAGATCCTAACGTAGGGTGTAGCCGGAGGAGAGGCCGAGACCAGCGGGACCCGGCCAGGGGATTGCCTTTACAACGCTGAACAGTTGCAGGGGGGGGGAATGTCTCCTCGACCCTCCCCTCTCTCTCCCAGTCCGGCCGCGGTGGCCCTTGAGAGTTGCAGGTAGTCCCGCCACATGCTCTTCCGGTCCGACCACCAACGGTCGGGGGGCCGAGGCCGACGGGATCCGGCTGCAGCCGATAAACCAAGAAACCCGTTCATGGGGCCAGAGCCAGGGGCGTCCGGCCGACATCCACCGGAAGCCCGGCCCGAAGACGGACGGGACACTTCTTTCTTTTATAATGGCTGCGACAACACTGGAGGGGGATGTCTTGCACATGCCTCCGACCCCCCCCTCGTCCTCATCGCCTGGTCCGGCCATAACAAATCTCAAGCGAGACGCCGTGGGGTGCACTGGGAGGGAGAGACGGTGCGAACAGGCCTCTCCCGCCTCCCCAGGTGGAGGCTTCCCAGCTGCACCCTCAGCGCTCCAGGCGGTGGCATCCTAACAACTACAGTGCTGCACAGTTTCGGAACGACCTAGATAACGGTTCTTCCACTGTGGCCATGCTGCAACGTCTCGCCCGGCAGGGTGGAGCCCGTCCGCTCATGTGACCCCGCGATCGCCGGTAGCTGCCGAACTCTCAAAATGGCGGTCGACCTGGCAAGAGCGGGCCCAACATAAAGAAATGGCCCGGTCACTGGTTGACTCCACCACCGTAGTCCTCCACGACCTTGAAGATTCTAGAGGAGCCGCGGGAGTCTCCGACCCCCGATGGGGAATGACTGCCATGATCGCCCGTGGAGTGACGAAACTGTATCCGCGGGACGTCGGCGCTCCCATGCTGGCGCCAGCCTCACTTTGAATTACTACAATCCTGCAGACCTCACTTCCGGTGAAAGCACAGTGTGACCCGGTAGGAAAAATTATTGCACCCCCTCCCCTTTTTGACTGATAGTTCAAACCACCGATCCTTTCCTTTGCCCTTTTAACGGAACTTTGGACTGCCTCCCCCTCTTTTACATTTTCTAGAGAAAACAAAACATTAACCACTACATTAGCATAGCAGTTGACACCAGAACTGTTTTCAAATTGAAAACCAACAACATCTTCAACAGAATCCTTTTTGTTTCTGCTGTGACCCTGCTACAGCACAGGCATTGTCCCCAGCAGTAATTCTGCAATGCCGGTAAGAATAGCTGTGGTGCCTACTGGACTCACTCACCCCCGCGGCGCCCCACGCCGTTTTTTGCTGGGCGGCAACTTACTAGACATCACTTTCGTGCCATCTAGATTTCAGCGCGTTCTGCTGCCTTGGAACTATTCGCACAACAGACCGCTACTGACAAGAATATTTCATTATTGGTGCTGTCAATTTCAATAAATCTATTGGATAATTAAAAAGAAATTGCCACGGTCTCTTCGTTGTTTAAATGTTTTTACTGTTTTTGTTTTGTTGTATATATTTATATGTTATTAAAGTTTTATATTCCTACTACTTTGTTGGAGTGCTATATATTTTTAATGTGACACATAATTGTAAAAACTTTGATGTACAAAGAGTCATTCCTGGAATCTTCCGCTTCAGGCTCGGTCCCCTCCCCAATCACAATACAGGATGGTTTTCAGATAGTAGGAACGCGTGTGCTGTGACGGATCACATCGGGTGTGGGCCTTGATCTACTATAACTCCTTTGAAGAGGGGTGATTCTTTACAGCTGGGGCCATAAACTACATCTGCAGGGCTAGCTGATAGCCTAGGACCGGCCTGGACATTCGGACACAGAGGAAGAGGAGTGTCAGAGGGTGCGGTAGTGAATAGGGCGAAAGGGAGGTGTCGGGCGGGCACAGAGTGTGATTCTCAGGGAAGAGCAGCGCAGATGGGGGAAGGTTTATTGCCCATGCATAAGACAGAGAGCGGTGGTGACCAGTGCCTGGGGGAGATGCTTACGAGGGTGAGGAGCCATGCTACGAATCGACAGCGTGCAGAGAGTGGGTCTGGTCAAGACATCTAAAATGGCTGCCGTGCACGACAAAAGTGTGGCATTTCAAAAAAGGCAAGATGGCGCAGACAATGTTTTTCAACACTTCCTCATTTCCTTCGAATCGAACGTTAACAGACGTTGGGGCATATTACCAAAGTTAAGCGATATTTATCGCTAACGATGCTTACCAACCAATTTTTTACCACTAAGCATCGTCAGAAATTATCGAAGATAAACCTTACTATTATCAAGGTTTATCGCAAATGCGATAATAAACGGCCGCAATGCATGAATATCGCTAAAAACTCAGCGATATTCATGCATTACCGAGCTAATACTCTTAGCCATGTTATCCACCTCCCATTGGATAACATGGCTAAGAACTGCTCAGGGCAGGTGTTACTTTTTGGAGATATTCGCGCTTAGCGCGAATATCTCCAAAAGTTGGTAATAGGAGATAGATATCTTGCATGTTGTAATGCAAGTTATTGTGGTATATGGAACTCATACCATAATCTCTCAGGAAAGCAGAAACTGATCCTTTTGGGACCGCCTAAAAAGGCCTAGGGGGTGAGGAGTAGTCTACTTTGCCCCCTTTTCACGTTCCGAACTATTTTATTTTACTCTCTTCTGTAATTACACAAAATACCAGCGATAAGATGCATCGGAGACACACACTGAGAGAAAGGAGGCCGGAGATGAAGAAGACATGTCAAATACACATTGGAGATAATATAGTGGCAGAAGGGAAGTAAATATGAGTAAACTTACCATGTAACATAAAAATGTTGCACTCTATACTATAAGTCTCATTTTATACTACAATCACTTCGCTACAACCTCATAAATTAAAAATAAAAATAAATAATGTCTCAAACAATTTTTGATTTCTAAATATAAATTTATTCTTCAGAATTTTCTAAATTTGAAACAACTAGTAACATGTCCTCATCAGTAATTTCCTCTTCAATCATCTCATCTGGAATCTCCTCATTAAAAGTCTGCAATGATGATTCTTGTAACTCTATGGTCTCCAAACACTCGATAAATTCGCCATCAAGAGATTGATCAAAAAAATCATTCAAGTCATCTCCTCCTTCTGACAATATTTCATTATTGGTGCTGTCCATTTCAATCAATGTAGTGGAATCATTCAAGTCATCTCCTCGTGACAATATTTCATTATTGGTGCTCTCAATTTCAATCAATGTAGTGGAATCATTCAAGTCATCTCCTCCTTGTGACAATATTTCATTATTGGTGCTGTCCATTTCAATCAATCTAATGGAATCATACAAGCCATCTCCTCCTTGTGACAATATTTCATTATTGGTGCTCTCAATTTCAATCAATGTAGTGGAATCATTCAAGTCATCTCCTTGTGACAATATTTCATTCTTGGTGCTGTCCATTTCAATCAATCTAATGGAATCATACAAGTCATGTCCTCCTTGTGACAATATTTCATTATTGGTGCTCTCAATTTCAATCAATGTAGTGGACAATTCAAAAGAAATTGCCACGGTCTCTTCATTGTGAGCCATTTTATTTTGAAATTGCTTGCTGTAAATTGCAGAAAAAAATAATCACTTTCATTTATCGTTTTTAGTAATACATAATATAAAACTAACTTCATCAAGTATTTAGTATAACAGAAGGACTGCAAATAAATAACAGAAAACATTTTTCAAATTATCTTCAAGTGTACAACATAGTTCCCCTTACAAATTAACAACTCACCTTTTTAAAAGTAGCAGAAGTGTTAGTACTGTGTAAATCAAACACCAGAAATTCACCACCAAAAATTCCTCACAAATGTACCTCAGACAGTAGTATCACAAAATGGCTGTGGTTTCCTCTCATTTGACATATATACATAACCAATTAACTTTCATCACACACAAATACAAAACCAAAGTAACATTTTAATTGGTTCTAAATTTCAACACTTTCAAATGTGTTTTCCCCATGCAATTTTCCATAGGACATTTACATACGTCTACAGCCTGAATGGCTGAACGGAATTACACCAAACTTGGCAAAATGGTACATCAAACCTAAGAGGTCAGGAAGGATCTACTATGCCCCCTTATGGTCATTTCCCCCTTCGCTTTGGCCTCCTCTTGTCTCTCAATCCTACCGAGGGACAAGATGGCGGCCGCTACGGACTGTTTGGAATGTTGACAGACGCCGGAGAACCAATCAGCTTCGCAAAGCTCCGTAACGCGAAAAGTACGCGAAGCGGAGCGCTGTTACAGATATATATCTTTTTTTCAACGTTAATTTCTCAAAATCCACTGGAGCACATATATTGAGACCTAGCAAAGGCACATCGGGCTACCAGTCCCTAATATTTTGCCAAGTTTCGTGCAAATCCATTCAGCCGTTCGATTATTATTATTTTGGTTTTTTTTTGCCCCGCGGGGCCCTTTTAAAACCTCCACATCAAACCTAGGGGGTCAGCGAGGATCTACTATGCCCCCTTATAGTTATTTCCCCCTTTGTTTTGACCTCCTCTTGTCTCTCGATCCTACCGAGAGACAAGATGGCGGCCGCTACGGACTGTTTGGAATGTTGACAGACGCCGGAGAACCAATCAGCTTCGCTTCACAAAGCTCCGTTGCGCGAAAAGTCCGCGAACCAGAGCGCTAACCGGTCCGCTGTTACAGATTATATCTTTTTTTAAACGTTAATTTCTCAAAATCCACTGGAGCACATATATTGAGACCTACAAAAGGCACATCGGGCTACCAGTCCCTACAATTTTGCCAAGTTTCGTGCAAATCCATTCAGCCGTTCGGGCTAAAAGTGAGGCCAACCGCCCTATGGAAAACTCAATGTTAAAAACACGTTTTGGGACCCCCCTTTTTTCTCGGCCCCCACTGGACGAACCCCCCCCAAATTTTCAAGGGCTGCTCAGAAACAAAATGTGCCATTTTCCTGAAAATTTCAGCCGATTCCGTCCACAAACGCCAAAGTTATTAGACATAGAATTTTCAAAAAACCCATAGAGAAAAAATCCTAACTATATATACCTACTGGCGACCGCCAGTAGGTAATATATATATATATATATATATATATATCGAAGAAACAAGAAGAAGCCACACTGCCGTCCCGGGTCCCCAGGAAGAACAGAAGACTCCACGATTCCAGTATCAGGCAAAGATTATTTATTAAGCAGCGCTTAACAAAAGCGTGAAAACTGACGCGTTTCGGGCGGATGCCCTTGATCACAGTCAATTATACACCCCTCACACCTGAATATTTAAACTGCTTGTGCATACCATGTGACACCTATAAACACTGAAAACATACTTTCATTACGTAAAAAATGGCATGAGTTCGGGATAAGGGGAAAAGAAGACACATAATAATAACGTGACTTAAGCTTCCCTGACACAAATAAATAACTGAATAAATTCATGTAAATTTGTGGCAAAAATCTGTCCGCATAAATGCTTGGTGACACATATTTACAAATATTACAAGGGCAAGAATGATAGTGATCTTCATCTGTACATATATTTGATAAATGAGTTGATTACGTGATATATATGTATATGTATATGTATGTATGTATGTATGTATATATATATTCACTGAAAAAACCATAGGTTATAGACCATATATAGTTAGGAATTAGCATTTACAAAACCTTGAAAATTCACTGAAAAAAACATTGGTTATACACCATATATAGTTAGGAATTAGCATTTAAAAAACCTTATTTTACTCACACAAAACCAATGAAATTCCATATATAGTTAGTTGTACTAACTATATATCGCGCACCCGCAATCCACTGCTGATCATGTCACATATTACATCATTCATGACATGGTCAGTGACATCACTGATGACATCACTGATGACATCTCAAATGACATCACTGATGACATCACTGATGACATCTCAAATGACATCACTGATGACATCACTGATGACATCTCATTTGACATTACTGATCACATCACTGATGACATCATTCATGTGATAATACGATGAACCTCTTCAGACTCTAATATAACCTTAGATACACTCAGTGTAAACAGACACTCACAGACTGTCACTCATCCATGGAGTTACTTACACACCTAGTCAGTCATGCAAAGAATCAATCACACCTCCATTTTTACAACTATACAGTTATACACACCTTACTTATTCAAACATATACTAAAACATATTTACTCACTTATACAATCCTGGATACAAGTTCACAATGATCCATACAGCCACTCACACATTCACTGGCTCTTATGCACAGTTATTTATATATGTCAACTCTCACATGTACTGTATTTTACATATGTACTTACTTTGACATGTAGCACTGAGATATCTATTCACTCACCAATACAGTCATGCACACAGTCAACCGCCCATACAGCTGTTTCCACATGCACTTTTGAACCCATACATCTATGCACAGAGTCATACACCTCCCAGCCACCCACATACACACTCAGTCTCCCATACAAATGCTTGGGCAACCAATCAATAACCCATATAGTTACTCATATAGCTACTGATCAACACATGCAGCAGTTTACAGAACAACAGACATAATGATGCACAAATTAAGACAGTTTAGTCACTAACCCATGCACTCAGTGAGACACATTTAACCACTCACTCATACAGTCAGTCATGCACCTACTAAATCCTTCATCCAGACACTTATACATCCACTCATTCTTAAATATGTAAGACATATTTTAACTTTACAGAAAAATACAGTCACTGGATGTTGTCATCAGTGATGTCATCAGTGATGTCATTTGAGATGTCATCAGTGATGTCATCAGTGATGTCACTGACCATGTCATGAATGATGTAATATGTGACATGATCAGCAGTGGATTGCGGGTGCGCGATATATAGTTAGTACAACTAACTATATATGGAATTTCATTGGTTTTGTGTGAGTAAAATAAGGTTTTTTAAATGCTAATTCCTAACTATATATGGTGTATAACCTATGGTTTTTTCAGTGAATTTTCAAGGTTTTGTAAATGCTAATTCCTAACTATAGATGGTCTATAACCTATGGTTTTTTCAGTGAATTTCATTGGTTTTTTAAAAGCTAATATCTATAGCTGTAAAATGTATTCTTCTTTAAATCCAAAAATATATTTTATATGTTTATTAATAATTTTTTTTAAATATTTTTTTTGTTTCGCTCCCGGTCCGCGAACCGGGAAGCTTTCCGTTAGCTCAAATTGATGCCGCGACCCGGTCCGCGAACCGGTAAGAAATCAACATAGTGACGGTATCGCGTTGCCGCGTAATGCGTCTTATGACGTACTGCGTTAGCGCACCCGGAAGTGCCCCGGGGCGCGGGCCGAGGCGCGAAACGCAGCTCTCCGGAAGCGATCCGCGGCGCGTCGCGAAAGCGCGATGTATCGCGTTGCCGCGTAATGCGTCTTGTGACGTACCGCGTTAGCGCACCCGGAAGTGTCCCGGGGCGCGGACCGAGGCGCGAAGCTCAGCGACCCGGAAGCTAACCGGGGCGCGTTCCGCAGCGCGTAACATGAGCGTGAGAGGTCATGTGACTTGTTAATAAAACTTTTCATTGGTTCATTTCACTTTTGGTTTCATAATGATGTAAGGCTAGGTCAGGTGACCTAAAAATAACACTTTTCATTGGTTGAGAAGTATTGTTTTTCCCAAATGATGAAAACCCCTCCTTCTTTCCTCACTCTGACTTTCATCATTGTGAGAGGAAGACCTTTATTACTATATCAGAAATGGCTTCAGTAGTTGCTTCAGCTGGTGGACCCCCACCACCACCTCCACCTCCTCATGGGAAGAGAGGACCACCTCCCCAGGTGATGACCAACACTGAGGAGGAAGAGGAAGAAATGGATGAAGAGGAGGGAAAAGAACCACAGTTCTTAGAAGAAGTGCCCCGGGTTTCCCATAAGAAAGCCAGTTTCATCTGGCAGTTTTATTCGATCCCTCGTGGCCAAAAAAAAGTGAATGCGAGGTATGTCACCTGCCTCATCTGTAAAGAAAAATTATCCAGAGGGACGGATAAGAAATATAGTTATGGCAACCATACTATGCACAGGCACATGACAAGGAAGCATCCACTCAATTATAGCCGGGCGGAAATACGGGATTTGCAGGAAAATCCAAGATCAACTCCTGTGGCCAGATCAAGAATATCCATTTCATTGACACCAGCAGAGGCACGGGAAACTGTGCCAAACATACAAGAAAATTTTGGCCACATGATCCACACTTGTATGCACTGTCGTGCGTTGTTAGCATGTGGCAATATGAGCATAAATGCTATCAACCTGGCGTATGAACACCATAATTGCCCTAACCGCCCCCAGTAATTTTTTTTTGCTCCTGTTGAGCCCTTTTCAATGCCTGTTTTTTGTTGTTTCCCCCCCCCCCAAAAAAACCAAAAAATATATAAAATCGTTCAAAAAAATACAAAAAAAAAAAAATATATAAAATAACAAAAATATAAAAAAAAAAGTTCTTTTCAGAACTACCTTCCCTTTCAAAAAAAATTGCTAGAATGTTTAGCACTCTGGCAAGCTCTATTTCTTTTGGTTCGCTTCCCGGTTAGCTTCCCGGTACGCGGACCGGGAGCTAACCCAAAAATTTTTTTTTTTTTAAAAAGAGTAAGTATAAGGAAAGTAAACAGAGAGTGATGTTAAAAGAAAGACAGCTATAGGGAGTAAAGAAGAGATACTGTTTAATAGATCTATTTACCGAAGAAAAGACGGAAGAGGGTATAATTGTGAAAAACAAAATAGATAACGAAGTGAAAGAAAAAAAAAGAGAGTATAACATTAACAAAGAAGAGTTTCTTGGAGAATGTGAGTGAATGTTCAAAATAAGATTAAAACATGAGGAATAACAGAGAGAAAAAATAGAAAACAGAAAACAAAAAATAACAGAAAAAGATTAATTGAAATAGCAAAGAAATGTAAGTAACATAGAGCCATATCATCAACATAGGCAATAAAAGTTTTGCAGCTTTTATTGGCAGAAATGTGTCGCTAGAGCTGCTTTTGCGGCAGAAAACTGCCGCTAAAACCACTTTTGCACCAGTTTTCTGCCAATAAAAAGAGCAATAATTTTATTGGCTGTGTTCATAATATGCCCCTTAGTGTGCTTCAACTACACAGAGAAAGCATTATGAACAAATAGTGATAGAGTGATCAGTCAAAGACACTAAGAGTAATAGAGACGGAGTGAGTGAACAAGAGTGAGGAACTATGAGAAGAGAGGGACTGAGAAAAAGAGTGGAAGGAGTTGAGTAAGTAGGTAATAGAGAAAGGAATGAGGGAAGTAGCAAAGGCAGGAAACTGAGGGTTAAAGAAATGAAGCAGTGGAACTAGTAGAAGTTAAATGTGATAGAAATGTAACGAAAAGAGTACAAAACATTTACCTTATAATTGTCGTTAAATTACTCACTTTTTGTTGTTATACTTTCAATCTGTGAAAGAGAGAACAAACATTTGAAAAATATTAAAACATGTATTTAAAAATTACAAAAGACAAGGGAAAAGATTGAAGGACAAACAGTTTTTCAACAACTTTGACACTTACAGAAGCTTCTGCTTCTCCAGGCCCCCTACACAGTCCTAAAGTTATACATTTTAAACTAACAGTATCTTGATGCAGATGAAGTGAGGCCTATCTTAAAATATGGTGCATCTTTTGCATTGCTGTTGTCTCAGAAAAGTGTCGCAAGACACTAAAATTTTAAATAATTGCTTCAGGATGCCAATAAGATGTCTCCTATCCAGAGGTTTGTTTGAGGTGAGGCCTACTCAGGGTTGCAGATGAAATTTCGAGTTGTTGAAGAGAATAGAGGACATAATATATGTGAAGGTCTACCAATGAAGTGAGTCATGTCCACTGCACTCTTGAACAAAGTCCAAACCTCCTATGTTTCCCTGGACAGACCTAAACTTGATCTACACAATGTGCTTCGTAATGATAGGAAACACAGGTGATGTAAATGAAATACGTGCAATTTATTTTGCTCATTTCACAATCACATCACTTGTGTTTCCTTTGCTTAGGTATCTCATTGTGCAGATGTAGTCTAGCATATGAAAGAATACGCAGAAGCGCAGCACTGCATGCAACAACTTTGACACTTACAGAAGCCTCACCTTCTCCATGCCTCCTACACAGTTCTACATATACATCATAAATGCAAACAGTACAGAATTAATTATACATGTTAAATGGTTTATTTTTGCTGTTCTCAGAATGTATCAAAATTCACTAAAAACAGTGACTTGAAGGTATTCATCATATAACAGCGGGGAAAAAAAACCACAATCAAAATGATTGTGTTTAAAAAACCCATACAACATAACAAATCAGAATTCAGAACTCCTTAAAGTTAACTTACTTTCCATGACGTCAAAGGATGTCCTATGAACAGCTTACACTCTGTTGTGCTGTTATTACTTTCAGCCCGCCACTTTCTGAAAGAAAATCTCCATCGTTTTTAAAAACATGTTACATGCAATAAATGACTTCTTGCTCTCTACCACAAGTTTCCACAAGGCCAAATCTTGTCAGAGCCATTTATAACTCTTGGATTTCTTGTAAGCCAATCCCGTCATTTGGCATTTCTGCAACTTTCAGAATTAAAATGTTGAAGATCATTTTCACAATCCAGGAATAGTAATATCTTCCTCTTCTTGCTCAGTCATGTTCTACATTTCCTATGACACTGATACTGCTTACTATGAAGCAGACTTACACTAACTCTATGACTAGTACAATTATTTAATTCTCTACATCACTTTCAATCACAAAGCAATGTAAAACAGTAGACAGCATTGCAGACTTACATTCCCTCTACTCTATGTTTTGATTGGCTGCTTCAATTAGCTTATAAAAAGAAATAGTTTTTCTGAACTCATTCAAAGTGCACTTATTTCTCCATGACGTCCAGTCTTATGGTTAGAAGTTATGTCTCTGAACTACACTTATCCTCAAGGCCAAATTGTGTAGGAGCCATTAGAACTTCTTGAAATTCCACAGAGCACATCCCGAGATTATTTCCCTAAAATTTTGGTTTTAAAAACACCAGGTAAGAGTTTTTAAGGTCATACGGCAATTTTTTTTTGAAAATTAAAACAGAATCGTTGCAGAATGACCAGCCATTTCTAGACTTTAAATAAGCTGTGTAATGTCCTGATGTTATTGAAGGGCCGTCATGATATATAATTGCTGCAGTTACAAAAGTCCTTCCTGATATTGACAACTGCGAAGCTACAAAATTTTTAATTAAAGTTGTCAATTTTGTTCCATCAGGCCTACATCGTTGGAACATTAAAATGACATACTGGCCATATGTTCGTATAAATAATGTGGACATCATTTCAGATTTACATTGGCTACACTCCATGTTGTGATCAGCTGCTTTTACTAGCTTATTAAAGGAGACTGATTTACTGTCTGGCAAAGTTAAATATATAAATCTTTCTGAGTCTACACTAGTAGTACTTGATACCATACAGTTCTCGCAGTCATGCTGCCATTGATAAGAAAGCCCAAACAGCTGATCTACATCTACACCTTCAGCATGCAATACATCAAGCATATACATTAAAAACTCCTGACAATCTTGCTGAATATTTTGAGAGAATTGTGTTTGGCCTGAACATCTGTCTAACAGATTTCGAATTTCAGACACACTTTCTATGTTTGTTCTATCAGTGCTACATTTCTCTAACACAGAATTTAACAAACTGCAAAATCTTTGATCAGAATTGACCACAATCTCTTCTTTTACATTTTCTAGAGAAAACAAAACATTAACCACTACATTAGCATAGCAGTTGACACCAGAACTGTTTTCAAATTGAAAACCAACAACATCTTCAACAGAATCCTTTTTGTTTCTGCTTATAATTTTAGGTTCATCGACTTTTCGTCTTTTTGCTACAACCTCCCCAGTATTGGTCACATTTCTTCGTTTCCGGCCTACCACACGTTTCTCAAACAAAGGATACTGAGGCAAATGTGGCGCATACTCTCTTCTTAACCTATTGTATTCCTTAACACAATCTAGATCCGCACAAATGTTTGTGACATCACACTCAATCAAGTACAATCCCGATAAAGTTCTAACTTGTGACAATGCCACATATGCCATACCCTCCTTGAACACAGAACTGCCAATATTCACCAATGCACAGTCTACACTTAAACCTTGCGATTTATGGATTGTCACCGCATATGCCAAGCAAACAGGAAACTGCTTACGGCGAACATATAAGTCTTTTACAAGCAAAAATCTAGCAGAGCAACGACCAATTAGCTGTACTTCCTCAATGCCATCAAATTTAATTTTTAAAAATTCAATTCCATCTCTATTTCTGTATTTTACAAAATCAACAACATTACCCATTGATCCATTTGCCAGACCTCTTTCAACATGTAAATTCCTTCTTAAAATTATACGGCAGTTCAAGCACACATTCAGAGTCTTTTCAAAACCTGCAGTTTTAGATATACTCTTCTCTAATGAATCCAATTTTGTTTTCAGATTCTCAGACAAAATAATTGTTGATCCCATATGCTCTACTCTGTCAATAGCTTCCAGTTTCACAATCTCTTGCTTTTCTAAATGCAACATTTTGTTGTTGAATTTGGCACATTCTGCAAGAGTTGGCATCAAACATATTCCAGATTTCTTATCAGTAATTTTCTGAAAAATATTCTCAGGCACAACATCTTGTTCTGGATATAAATTTGACAGTAATCGTGCATGTAAAGCTTCTTTCCCATGCTCGGTCACTTTTCCAATTCTAACATCTTGTAGAATAGTCTTGTAAACTTCATCCTTCGCCTGACGCATATTTGCATGCAGTTCAGCATAATTGAAGTTTAACCATATATTGACGTTGCCAATGCTGCCTAGGCACTTCCTGGTATCTTCATGCGTGAGCATTTTGAACACAGGTTGCCCTTTCACTGGTGTCAGCTGCAAAAGATCTCCGAAAACAATGATCTGTTTGCCACCAAATAACACATCATACTCTGTTTTGAGAACTTCTTGCATTCTCAAATGCACAAAGGCAAGCATGACATTGGAAACCATGCTTACTTCGTCAATGATAAGAAGTTTCATTTTCCTCAAGATTCTTGAAACTTCAAAACAAGCATCTCCAGATAGCTTGTGATATTGTAATTTGTTGTCATGCTCCACTGGCAGCATCAGTAAACGATGTAAAGTAATCCCTTTAATGTTATGTGCTGCCAGTCCAGTTGGAGCGGTGACAACACAAGACAGCGATGACTCTGTCCTTTCCTGCAAATAGCATGAAATTGCTTTAATGAGGAAACTTTTTCCAGTTCCCGCTTCTCCACTCACGTACAGTCGGACAGGCTTCAACGACGTACATGAGCACTCTTTCTTGTCATGACTTAATCCATGATCAATTTGCATGGTAACTTCGTCATATATTTTCCTCTGCTCAACGTTGAGTTGTCTTTCCAACTCTTCTAAGTTAACCGCATCCTCCTGAGCATGTGCCATGGCTCTTTCCACTTCATTCATGGCAGTGGCAGCTTCATTTTCGATAACAGGTCCTCCTAGTGGATCCTGACTCAATGAAGCAGAACTCTGACTGTCCTGAGAACTGTCTCTGGCAATCTCGGCTGCAATCGTTGCTTCCTGCTCAATTTCCGCATTCAACATTTCTACATATTTGGGAAAAGCAGGACATTCTATGGTCTCCTTGGCGGCATTGAAAGAGTCTTCGTAACAGAGGAAATCTCCAAGCAGTTCCTCTTCTGCACGCCAAGGCTTGAAAAGTTGCAAAAGTGCTAAATAGAAAAACTCCTTTTTTTCAGGAGATTCGCCACTCAATTTTCGATGGTTTACCAAGTGGCATTTTCTTTGCTTGACCAGACATCCCTCACTTCCTATTACAGCATACACTCCTTTCTCAGTATCTTGTTTGATGTTCCTCTTGAATATGTAATTTTGAAGAACCTCATACAGACAAACATTGTCGAGGTGACTGCTACTATTTGGATAATATGTATCCAACATGTTGGTCTTCAAAATGTCGGTACTGTTTGGCTCCTTTTCCGCCAAATACTCAATTTCCCGCACAGGTTTCAGAACTCGATTACGCGTTGCAGCAAGACCAAGACTCGCCCAAATGATACTCCTGGACTTGGCATAGAGACTTGCTGAAGACAACCGGTCAGAGCATTCGTAAGCTCCAATTTCTTGATGCGACAACATCTTCAGACTGAAACTGTACAACTTCTTGCTGAGGCTCTTTTCATGGGAAATGTCCTCCCACATATCCTTCAATTCTGTCTTCTCTTTTTTGGTGATGTAAGACGTCACATACCGAGCCACAGCCATACAGTTATCAGCCACAAACTGTATATCCATGTTAGAATTCCACATGGACAAAATCACCGGGTTGTAGTCGTTGATGTACTTGGACTCTTCGTTCCTCTTCAAATTGTATGTGTTTTTAGGTGATTTCTTCATGACATTATGTCGCAGCGAAGACATCAAACTGTTTACTCTTCCTTTAGAAATCACCGGTCGTGGAAAGCCGAAACGACATTTGGTGTAGAACTTGTCCTTGTTTCGGAATTTACGACGGCAGTACTTTCCACATCGATGGCTTTGGAAACGCAGAACTTTTTCTCTTAGGCTTTTCTTCTCCTTTGCGTTTGGAACAGCACACGTAGAATACTGTTGGATGAAACTCATCACTGAGTCTTCTGGATCCGTTCCAAATTTAGGTGCATCCTTGATCCACAGCAACATATGTATATGAGGAGCACCTCTTGCTTGGTACTCCTTTCTCCAGAAGAAATCCAACACCTCTCCAAGAGGTGGATTCTTCTTATTCATGATGAAAGACATCATAGCTTCAAATCTATGATTGAAGTACCTACATACATTGACTGGATCCAAAGAGCACAGTTCTCCGGGTGTCTTGAATTCGATGTTATCTACGTTAGCATTTGCCTCTCGTAGAAATTCAAGTAAGTCTTCCCAGCCATACTCGGCACAGCTCAGAGTGAGGAACCATGTGGGAGTACCTAAGTTCCTCAGCATACATTTTAAATCACCATGACGACGGTACCAGTACTCATTAGTACCACGCTGACACGCCATGAGATTAATCAGGTGAGAATCCAAAATACTGTCTTGGACATTGACTTTATCCATAAAGTCACTTGCCGAGATGTTTTGCATGTGTATACCACTTTTCAAGATGTGGTTCACTGCATATGACAGTCCAGACAGATCGCTTTCAAACAGGAGATGAAACAAATAAGGAATGCATTGTCGAAACCTAGCATCTCCTGCATACAATCGCAAAGTCCGGTATTCAGAAGCAGGAATTTGATGAGGTCGCTCATCATATCTTCCTCCCTGACCTGTTGGAAAAAGCTGTGGGAAACACCGAGCTTCCAAACTTTCCTCCCAAACACTAATGGGACTCCCTTTGGCTTGTTTCATTTGAAACAACTCAATAGCATTCCCCATGACTTCCTTGGAATGCAAAGGATGAACACTATAATGTTCATATATTTCTTCACTAGTAGAGGGTTCTACTTTCTCAATTTGACAGCACACAAATCGCTATCCTCTTCCTCACTTACTTCCTCTTCTGCAACATATACATTCTTATAGTATTTATTATTTTTTTTCAAATACAATGTTGCCTTTTTAACTTTCCTAACATCTACTAAATCTTGCCATATTTTCTTATTCTTTGTCGGAACCCCATTAACTAAGATAACCAGAGGTTCCTCTTCCACTTTTTCTACTCCAATTGTGTTAATGTTTTTCTTCAAATCTAGAGGCAAATAAACAACTCTTCCCTTTAATCCTCTCTGTAAATCTGATGGAGGCAATTTCCCTGTCTTTGGCTCCATTCTTACAATAGCCTGAAAGGGATGGATACTTTGAATCAAAATAGATTCATAAGTATTTAAATCCTTCAATTCAGAAGGAATCTCAACCAATTCCAGATTATTATGAACTGCTCTAGCAGGCATCTGGTTTTGATTTAATTTGCAACAACAATAAGTACACACACGTTGATCCAATCCCAAATCAAAACAATTTTCTACCATCAAGTATGTTGCAAAATCCTTCCATTCACTATTATTTTCCCTTTCCCTTTTTGCATATAAATCCACTAACTTAGTCTGATTCTTATAATAAGTGCGTCGACAACACACACAAGTGAAATTTGGCCTCTCACTTGATTTGACCTGAAATGTGACAATTTCCCTCTGGAAATTATCTGTACTGGAAACCTGTACACTATCTTCCACATTACCCGCTTCTTCTTGGTCAATTTCAACATTCTCCTCTTTACTTCCAAAGTAACAAAACTCAATTTCTTCACATATATTCTTCACATCTATTTCAGAACCATGCAAAAGAGCAGCGCATAATTGTTTAAGCATAATTGCTGGACTCTTAGCATAATACAACATTCTAACTAATTTCCTCACTTTATTATGATGCACTGCTAGCATTCTGAAATGATGAAAAACACTCTGGCATACTCTCCTGGAAAGACAAGCCAGTGAATGACCATGCAAACCTGTCACTTCTCTCACTCTGCAAGGATCTAATTCTTGCAACAACCTTATTTTCTGCTTCAAACTTTTCTTATTAAATGACCGTACAAAATCACAAAGCAAATTGATGGAATCCTGTCGCACACTACAAATACTACTACACTTCCAGGTGTACACAGGACCCTTAGCACGTCTTCCTAAAACCTCATTACCTAACACCTCTTCTGTCTCTGTTGTCACAAGTTTTTCTTTTTCAACTGGACAACCATCTTTCACTTCATAAGCACGACCACTGGTGTCAACTGCATGCACCAAATCATTATCCTGGAAATAACTCTCCTCATTAAAAAATGCCTCACAGCTTGAACTATGAATCCATTCTCCAGAAAAAACTTCACAAAAATTACTACGATTAACTATTCTCTTCCATCTACTATTTCTTTTGAAATCATAAATTGCCTTGTTTAGCTTCCTAATTCTATTGATTATCAAAATAAATAACTTACGTTTAATTTCAAATGCCTGATCAATAACTTTCTTAACTTTTTTTTTTCTCTTATAAAAAACCACTTTCTGTTGACCTTTCTTAATATTTTTTAACAAATTGCCAATTATCCTGTTGCGGAACATTCGTTTACGAATGTCCCTAAACTGTTGTTTCCTTCTACTATCATGCACAGAGTTATCTCTTGCTCTAGCAGTTACATTTTTGATTGGCCTTTCCTTTCCATTTGAATTGGTTCTCTTTTTATGGACTGAAACATTTTCTGTAGTAATATTTTTTTTACTACACATATTTCTTATGAATGTTTTTGTACTCTTACCCGGTGCTTTCTTCGTGACTTGACAAATCTTTTTGTTAGAGGACTGCTGCTTCTTTTGATTCACCTGCTGTCTTTGACGTTTTGCAGCCTTTCTCTCTCTTTCTTTCGTTGGCATGGTGAAATGTTGAAATGATCTGCAGTTGAATCTGTGGTAAAATATATTAAAAAATGTTATTAACCACTATTACCAAACAGTAAATCAATAACAGTGATCAAAAACTTAACACACTACTTGACATTTTAAATAGAAGATTTTTTAGTCCTTGGCAAATTTACAATACAGAAATAGCAGAAAAGAAATGGAATTTATGTTCATGTTACCTGTGCTATTTTATATGTGAATCTGATCTAATTTTATGAGCATATTTTAATATTTTATTGAAGACACTACACATAACCTGTTTTTGAAGGTGTCTTTATTTTTAAATTAAACGGTTTACACTTTTACTTTTTATTTATTATAAATTTTAAAAATAAATGTTTATAGTTCCATAGGCTCAATCAGGTCAGCTTCCCACCCTATGTCATATAATTCGGACAAATCTGCATCCTCATCACGCTCTTCTTCATCCTCAGGATTTAAATCATCCAAGGGATCAACATCCACTGATGTTTCAATTACAAGTTCAATGATGAGGTCAAAATCAACTGATTGCAGATTGTCGCTCATGTTGATGTTGTCTTTATCTTTAAAGAAAGATAACAACAATGAGATGTTGCAGAGTAAGAGACAAATCTCAGAGATTATAATAGTAAAATTGTTTAACAAGAGTAACATTTTGCAGCTATTATTTAGCCATGTCCAGCGATGCTGAGCAGGTGAAGCCTATGTTTAATTTTTCAGTGAACATGACTCATCTCTTCTTAACCTTGGATAAGCCTCACCAACTCTGTGTCCCCTGCACATACTTAAATGTAAAGGGGCAGATTTATGTTAAATGGCACATCCCCAGGCATGCACCAGTTAACGTGCACCGCTGCTCTGCCACCCATGGTGTGCCGTATTTACAATCAGATAGGAGAAAGCTGCGTCAAAACCCTGCACCTGCTTTAAGCAGGCATAGGTCTTGACGCAACATTGTGGAGATGGGGCACCCCTGAGCCTTGCTTGAGCTGCATCGCACTTGCGATACAACTCCAGCAATCACTACCTTTACAGCACAGATACGTCACGCATCTGTATTTTTGCCCCATGATGCCCCGCATTGTAAATGCAGCACACCATGGGTGGCGGAACAGCGGCGCAGGATGACTGGCACATCCCTGGTGATGCGCCAGTCATCATAAATCTATCCCTAAGCTTCTTATCTTGTTACAGATGAACCGCCATATGTACCATCAAACTATTTTGCATTTCCTAAATAGCGAATTTTAAGGAATAAATAGCAATTCTTTACCATTCCTAATTTGCAATGAGCAAATTGCTAATTGCAAATTACCCATTCATTTCCATGGGCTAGGAGGCTCATAGGAATGAAGGTACAATTTGCGATTAGCAATTAGCTCATCGCAAATTAGGAATTTTTCCAAGGGTGCAGGGGTGTCTCAAGAACACCCTGCTGCACCCCTGAAAAAGAAATTTGGGGGCATATGGCGCACATACATGCCCTAAGGGCATGTATTGGCGTCATATGGCACCTTTTGTTTTTTGGAAAAAAAGCTTTTTGAAAAGAATTCGCAAATTACCACAAACTAGAAGTTGGTGGTAGTTTCCAAATCCTTAATGTCATTTTTTACATATTTTTTGTTTGATACATTGCATTTAAGTAATCGCAAAATTTGCAAATCCTTCAGTGCAATCGCAAAATAAGGAATAGCAAATTTTGCTATTCCTTATTTTGCATCAAACTTGTTTGATACATACCATTTGTCTAATTAGCATTCGCAAAGGCCGAAATTCGCAGAATTTTGATCTTTGCAAATGCTAATTAGCTTGATACATATGGCCCCAAGTGAGGCCTGTCTTGCAACATGGTGCATCTTTTGCATCACTGCTGCATCGGTTTCATGTGGCACGTTTTTTTTACACCATGACACATCTGCCTAAATGCATCAATTTGTAATTTTGTCGCCTCATAGCAAATCTTTTGCACCGCCACTGCATCATAAAAGTGACGCACAGTGGCGCAAAAGAGGCATACACCTATCATAAATCTGTCCCTAGCATTTTAAATGATTAATCCAGGATGACGATAAGGTGTGGCCTATCCAGAGGTTTGTTTATGGTGAGGCCTACTCACAATTGCAGATTAAAGTTACGCTTGATAAAGAATACAGAGGAGATAATACATGTAAAGGCCTACCAATGAAGTAAGTAATGTCCACTTTATTGCGCCAGTATCATAAATGTATCCCTAAGCTTCTTATCTTGTTACAGATGAACCGCCATATGTACCATCAAACTATTTTACATTTCCTAAATAGCGAATTTTAAGGAATAAATAGCAATTCTTTACCATTCCTAATTTGCAATGAGCAAATTGCTAATTGCAAATTACCCATTCATTTCCATGGGCTAGGAGGCTCATAGGAATGAAGGTTTAATTTGCGATTAGCAATTAGCTCATCACAAATTAGGAATTTTTCCAAGGGTGCAGGGGTGTCTCAAGAACACCCTGCTGCACCCCTGAAAAAGAAATTTGGGGGCATATGGCACACATACATGCCCTAAGGGCATGTATTGGCGTCATATGGCACCTTTTGTTTTTTGGAAAAAAAGCTTTTTGAAAAGAATTCACAAATTACCACCAACTAGAAGTTGGTGGTAGTTTCCAAATCCTTAATGTCATTTTTTACATATTTTTTGTTTGATACATTGCATTTAAGTAATCGCAAAATTTGCAAATCCTTCAGTGCAATCGCAAAATAAGGAATAGCAAATTTTGCTATTCCTTATTTTGCATCAAACTTGTTTGATACATACCATTTGTCT
Source organism: Lissotriton helveticus (assembly GCF_964261635.1). NCBI lineage: Eukaryota > Metazoa > Chordata > Amphibia > Caudata > Salamandridae > Lissotriton > Lissotriton helveticus. Next base: position 629,464,384 of record NC_136071.1, on the reverse strand, counting down.
AATTAGCATTCGCAAAGGCCGAAATTCGCAGAATTTTGATCTTTGCGAATGCTAATTAGCTTGATACATATGGCCCCAAGTGAGGCCTGTCTTGCAACATGGTGCATCTTTTGCATCACTGCTGCATCGGTTTCATGTGGCACGTTTTTTTTACACCATGACACATCTGCCTAAATGCATCAATTTGTAATTTTGTCGCCTCATAGCAAATCTTTTGCACCGCCACTGCATCATAAAAGTGACGCACAGTGGCGCAAAAGAGGCATACACCTATCATAAATCTGTCCCTAGCATTTTAAATGATTAATCCAGGATGACGATAAGGTGTGGCCTATCCAGAGGTTTGTTTAAGGTGAGGCCTACTCAGGATTGCAGATTAAAGTTACGCTTGATGAAGAATACAGAGGAGATAATACATGTAAAGGCCTACCAATGAAGTAAGTAATGTCCACTTTATTGCGCAAGTCATCATAAATGTATCCCTAAGCTTCTTATCTTGTTACAGATGAACCACCATATGTACCATCAAACTATTTTGCATTTCCTAAATAGCGAATTTTAAGGAATAAATAGCAATTCTTTACCATTCCTAATTTGCAATGAGCAAATTGCTAATTGCAAATTACCCATTCATTTCCATGGGCTAGGAGGCTCATAGGAATGAAGGTGCAATTTGCGATTAGCAATTAGCTCATCGCAAATTAGGAATTTTTTCAAGGGTGCAGGGGTATCTCAAGAACACCCTGCTGCACCCCTGAAAAAGAAATTTGGGGGCATATGGCGCACATACATGCCCTAAGGACATGTATTGGCGTCATATGGCACCTTTTGTTTTTTGGAAAAAAATGCTTTTTGAAAAGAATTCGCAAATTACCACAAACTAGAAGTTGGTGGTAGTTTCCAAATCCTTAATGTTATTTTTTACATATTTTTTGTTTGATACATTGCATTTAAGGAATCGCAAAATTTGCAAATCCTTCAGTGCAATCGCAAAATAAAGAATAGCAAATTTTGAATTAAGGACATTTTAAGTCATTTCCACATGTGCAGTATTTTCAAATTATGATTTGAAAATCGTTTTTGGGGAAAAGGAATGGTTTGCAAATTTATGACAAGGACATAATGGTGTATGCTTCTCTATAAGGCATTTCACTGTCTCTGATGTCATTTTTCCCATATTACATTATAAGACCTTTCCCCATGGAGCACATTCCTTGTAAATATGCTCCCACCTGTGCATGGTGAATTTAGATTTTGACTGTTTGAGTCACATAGCCATGTTAAAAGTGACCCAAAAAAATTGCAAACGCTTTAAAAAAACACATTCATGTGTCTTAAGGACATTTTAAGTCATTTCCCCGTGGACAGTGTTTTGTAAGTGGCGCAAAAGAGGCATACACCTATCATAAATCTGTCCCTAGCATTTTAAATGATTAATTCATGATGACGATAAGGTGTGGCCTATCCAGAGGTTTGTTTAAGGTGAGGCCTACTCAGGATTGCAGATTAAAGTTACGCTTGATGAAGAATACAGAGGAGATAATACATGTAAAGGCCTACCAATGAAGTAAGTGATGTGCACTTTATTGCGCCAGTCATCATAAATGTATCCCTAAGCTTCTTATCTTGTTACAGATGAACCACCATATGTACCATCAAACTATTTTACATTTCCTAAATAGCAAATTTTAAGGAATAAATAGCAATTCTTTACCATTCCTAATTTGCAATGAGCAAATTGCTAATTGCAAATTACCCATTCATTTCCATGGCCTAGGAGGCTCATAGGAATGAAGGTGCAATTTGCGATTAGCAATTAGCTCATCGCAAATTAGGAATTTTTTCAAGGGTGCAGGGGTATCTCAAGAACACCCTGCTGCACCCCTGAAAAAGAAATTTGGGGGCATATGGCGCACATAAATTTTAACAACATTCCTTTACCTCAAAAACGATTTTCAATTCATAATTTGAAAACACTGCCCACAAGGAAATTACTTAAAATGTCCTTAAGACACATGAAAGTGTTTTTTGATTGCCTTTCCAGCATGGTTGGGTCACTTTTAACATGGCTATGTAACACAAACATTTAAAATCTAAATTTGCCATGCACAGGTGGGAGCATATTTACAAGCAATTTGCGCCACAGAGAAAGGTCTTACATTAAAATGGGAAAAATAACATCAGGGACAGTCAATTGCCTTATAAAGAAGCATACACCATTATGTCCTTGTCATAAATTTAAAAACAATTCCTTTTCCCCAAAAACGATTTTCAAATCATAATTTCAAAACACTGCACATGGGAAAATTACTTAAAATGTCCTTAAGACACATAAAAGCGTTTTTTGATTGCCTTTGCAGCATGTTTGTATCACTTTTAACATGGCTATGTAACACAAACATTCAAAATCTAAATTTTCCATGCACAGGTGGGAGCATATTTACAAGCAATTTGCGCCACATAATTCATAATTTTCTCCTTAAAGCACACTATTCTCTATCTAAATTAAAGAAATATTTTCTCACCTTAGCAAATACTTTGAGTTTGAAAACAGTCTCAGAAACACACCAATTTGTCTTCAGCAGAGCAAAAGGTATGCACTCCAGAGTCTGCAGCTATCAAAAGCACAGAAATGCTGTAATTCTTCACACATATCTCTCATGTCACCCAATCAAAACTCTTCCCTCACTTTTTTTCAAATGAAAACCCTTCCCCCCTCTGCCATTTCATGCCTTTTCTGCATGGCAACCACCTCTTGGAAGACTTCTGGTGTTTGCAAGTTCACACAACAATGTTGCAATTGAACTCTGAACTCTCAGTGCACCTGCATATCCAGTGCATTCTTTCATTTAATGATTTTTTATTGACCATTCAAAATACATCTTTCAAATAACTCATCCATGCACCCTAACTTTCTGTTTTCAGCAATCAAAATCCACCAATCACTGTTACTGCTTCATGAACACAGAAACTCCACAGTTTTTTTCATTTTAAACTCTCATTTTTTCAACTGCCATTTCATTGCCACACTTCATCTGACTGCAGGAGAACCTTCTCTCACCATGTTTTCTGTCTGGATTGATGGACATAGTTATATCCACTGGGCTCACAGGTATGCTGAGAACAGAAAATTACCTAACCTCAATTTACAAGATGTGGAAATTAAGTGGTTTGGCCACAGAGGATTAAAATGTCACCAATTGATACCATTGGTGAAAACCTTTATGCATTTGCCCAAACCTGACCTGTTAATTGTGCACTGTGGAGGTAATGATTTGGGCACTTTGACTGGGGTAGGTCTGGAAATGCTTTTAAAGGACACCTTTGAGCAATTAATGGCACTTTTTCCTCAGACTGCCTTGGTATATTCAAATATATGCCAAAGACAGAAATGGAGGTGGTCAAACCAATTTTGTCCACAAATTGAGAAGTCGAGGAAGCATGTAAACAAATCTGTTTCAGCTTACATGAGAGACCATGGAATGGGCTCCCTGTACAACAATAACTTGCGTTACTACATGCAAGATATCTACAGAGGAGATGGAGTTCACTTCTCAGATGAGGGCAACAGAATTTTCACTCTGAATTTAAGACTGTGCATTGGTACCTACTTATAAGTACCTAAATGTACCATAAACCCAAAAGCTCTTCTCAGAGCTACCCTACATCTGATCACTCACAATTATTATTTTACTGTAACATTTTTCACTAATTTTCAACAAAGTACGCTCCCTGGGGCGCTACCCGGTACGCGAACCGGGAGCTAACCTCGCGAAATTTTTTAAAAAAATGGTTTTTTTTCGCACATATAAGCCTCCTCAGCCACCCTCACAAAACCTAGGGGGTCAAGATAAGTCTACCGTGCCCCCTTCTACCCATTCTGAACATTATTTGCCCTCCATTTTATATCTTAATTCGACCGAAACACAAAATGGTGGACTCCCGTAACGCTTAAGGTACGCGAACCGGGGCGCTCAACGGTTCGCGTACCGGGTCGCTCCCTGGGAAGCGCACCATCAAAAAAGGTGGGAAAGTAGTTTACAGAAAAGCCACTGGAGACAATTTCACCAAATATAGATTAGCTCATACTACATACCAATCCCTACCATTTTCACAAATTTGATTGGAATTCCATTTAGCCATTTAGCCTGTAGACCTCTCTAAATACCCTGAGGTAAATTACTTCTCAAAACACATCTGAAGTGTTGGAATTGACAACCAATTAAAATGTTACTTTCATTTTCTACTTTTTTTACCTGACATTTGATTGGTTATGTACCTGAATATATATAAAAGAAGAGAATGAAACACAGCCATTTTGACTACTACTTCCTGGTGTACATTTCAATTGGATTTTCACTAATCACTTCAACTTCTTTCTAAAGGTAAGTTGTTATTTTAAAAACTGAACTATATTGTGTACTATAAGTTAATATGGTAAACTTTTTCTGATAGTTATATACTATCCCTCTGTAGTAGTTATAGATTTAGATAGACTTCTCTGTTATAGTTATGGATGGAGTTAGGCTTCTCTTTTATAATTATGAATTTACTTACGTTAAATCACATACACTTTTTTATATTCCTACTTCCACTCTGATACTATACACTGCCCAAAGATAAATTCTCTGTTAAAAAATGCCTATCTAAAATTAATCCCAACAGTGCCCTATCTCTACTAATATATATTTTTTTAATCCAAATTTCAGGCAACATGGAAGGCGAACAGAAAGTTTCATTTCAAATTGTCCTGCAAGAGAGCAGCCAAGAATTAATTGATCCAAATTATATAGAATTTATGGATGAAACTTGGGACCAAGAACTACTGCAATGTGTGCAAGCAGTGGATGACCTCCTTCAAAATGAGGACATTTTACACCCTCATAGATTACAAGCTATGTTCAATGAAAATGACGACATTTCAGACAGTGAAATGTTAGAAATGTTATTAAATTTTGAAACACAATCACAATAATAAATAATTGCTTAAAAAATAAAAAAAAATAAAAAATAATCAACAAAACCAACAATCAATTAACATACAGTATTTGAAAAGTCTATCATTCATTTTTCATTACAGTACGCTGCCCAGAACGCTTCCCGGTTCGCGGACCGGGCGCTACCCACGCAAAAAAAACAAAAAAAAAATTTCGTTTTTTTTGCCCCGCGGGGCCCTTTTAAAACCTCCACATTAAACCTAGGGGGTCAGGGAGGATCTAGTATGCCCCCTTATGGTTATTTCCCCCTTTGTTTTGGCCTACTCTTGTCTCTCAATCCTACCGAGAGACAAGATGGCGGCCGCTCCGGACTGTTTAGAATGTTGACAGACACCGGAGAGCCAATCAGCTTCGCTACGCGAAGTTCCGGTACGCTTAAGGTCCGCGGACCGGAGCGCTGCCCAGAGCGCGCTTACAGATATATATCTTTTTTTAAACGTTAATTTCTCAAAATCCACTGGAGCACATATATTGAGACCTACAAAAGGCACATCGGGCTACCAGTCCCTACAATTTTGCCAAGTTTCATGCAAATCCATTCAGCCGTTCGGGCTAAAAGTGAGGCCAACCGCCCTATGGAAAACTCAATCTTAAAAACACGTTTTGGGACCCCCCTTTTTTCTCGACCCCCCCTGGACGAACCCCCCCCAAATTTCCAGGGGCTGCTCAGAAACAAAATGTTCAATTTTCCAGAAAATTTCAGCCAATTCCGTCCACAAACGCCAAAGTTATTAGACATAGAATTTTCAAAAATCCCATAGGGAAAAAATCCTAACTATATATACCTACTGGCGACCGCCAGTAGGTATATATAGTTAGGATTTTTTCTCTATGGGATTTTTGAAAATTCTATGTCTAATAACTTTGGCGTACGCCAAAGTTATTAGACATAGAATTTTCAAAAATCCCATAGGGAAAAAATCCTAACTATATATACCTACTGGCGACCGCCAGTAGGTATATATAGTTAGTATTTTTTCTCTATGGGATTTTTGAAAATTCTATGTCTAATAACTTTGGCGTTTGTGGACGGAATTGGCTGAAATTTTCAGGAAAATGGAACATTTTGTTTCTGAGCAGCCCCTGAAAATTTGGGGGGGTTTCGTCAAGGGGGGGCCGAGAAAAAAGGGGGGTCCCAAAACGTGTTTTTAACATTGAGTTTTCCATAGGGCGGTTGGCCTCACTTTTAGCCCGAACGGCTGAATGGATTTGCACGAAACTTGGCAAAATTGTAGGGACTGGTAGCCCGATGTGCCTTTGCTAGGTCTCAATATATGTGCTCCAGTGGATTTTGAGAAATTAACGTTCAAAAAAAGATATATATCTGTAACAGCGGACCGGGCAGCGCTCCAGTTCGCGTACTTTTCGCGTTACGGAGCTTTGTGAAGCGAAGCTGATTGGTTCTCCGGCATCTGTAAACATTCCAAACAGTCCGTAGCGGCCGCCATCTTGTCTCTCGGTAGGATCGAGAGACAAGAGGAGGCCAAAGCGAAGGGGCAAATGACCATAAGGGGGCATAGTAGATCCTCGCTGACCCCCTAGGTTTGATGTGGAGGTTTTAAAAGGGCCCCGCGGGGCAAAAAAAAAAAATATTAATAATAATCGAACGGCTGAATGGATTTGTACGAAACTTGGCAAAATATTAGGGACTGGTAGCCCGATGTGCCTTTGCTAGGTTTCAATATATGTGCTCCAGTGGATTTTGAGAAATTAACGTTCAAAAAAAGATATATATCTGTAACAGCGCTCCGCTTCGCGTACTTTTCGCGTTACGGAGCTTTGCGAAGGTGATTGGTTCTCCGGCGTCTGTAAACATTCCAAACAGTCCGTAGCGGCCGCCATCTTGTCTCTCGGTAGGATCGAGAGACAAGAGGAGGCCAAAGCGAAGGGGCAAATGACCATAAGGGGGCATAGTAGATCCTCCCTGACCTCTTAGGTTTGATGTACCATTTTGCCAAGTTTGGTGTAATTCCGTTCAGCCATTCAGGCTGTAGACGTATCTAAATGTCCTATGGAAAATTGCATGGGGAAAACACATTTAAAAGTGTTGAAATTTAGAACCAATTAAAATGTTACTTTGGTTTTGTATTTGTGTGTGATGAAAGTTAATTGGTTATGTATATATCTAAAATGAGAGGAAACCACAGCCATTTTGTGATACTACTGTCTGAGGTACATTTGTGAGGAATTTTTGGTGCTCAATTTCTGGTGTTTGGTTTACACAGTACTAACACTTCTACTTTTAAAAAGGTGAGTTGTTAATTTGTAAGGGGAACTATGTTGTACACTTTAAGATAATTTGAAAAATGTTTTCTGTTATTTATTTACAGTCCTTCTGTTATACTAAATACTAAAAACGATAAATGAAAGTGATTATTTTTTTCTGCAATTTACAGCAAGCAATTTCAAAATAAAATGGCTCACAATGAAGAGACCGTGGCAATTTCTTTTGAATTATCCACTACATTTATTGAAATTGACCACACCAATAATGAAGTATTCTCACAAGGAGGAGATGACTTGAATGATTTTTTGGATCAATCTCTTGATGGCGAATTTATCGAATGTTTGGAGACCATAGAGTTACAAGGTTCATCATTGCAGACTTTTCATGAGGAGATTCCAGATGAGATGATTGAAGAGGAAATTCCTGATGAGGACATGTTACTAGTTCTTTCAAATTTTGAAAATTCAGAAGAATAAATTTATATTTAGAAATACAAAAATTGTTTGAGACATTATTCATTTTTATTTTTAATTTATGAGGTTGTAGCGAAGTGATTGTAGTATAAAATGAGACTTATAGTATAGAGTGGAACATTTTTATGTTACATGGTAAGTTTACTCATATTTACTTCCCTTCTCCCACTATATTATCTCCAATGTGTATTTGACATCTCTTCTTCATCTCCGGCCTCCTTTCTCTCACTGTCTGTCTCTGATGCATCTTATCGCTGCCATTTTGTGTAATTACAGAAGAGAGTAAAATAAAATAGTTCGGAACGTGAAAAGGGGGCAAAGTAGAGTACCCCTCACCCCCTAGGCCTTCTCAGGCGGTCCCAAAAGGATCAGTTTCTGCTTTCCTGAGAGATTATGGTATGAGTTCCATATACCACAATAACTTGCATTACAACATGCAAGATATCTATCTCCTATTACCAACTTTTGGAGATATTCGCGCTAAGCGCGAATATCTCCAAAAACTAACACCTGCCCTGAGCAGTTCTTAGCCATGTTATCCAATGGGAGGTGGATAACATGGCTAAGAGCATTAGCTCGGTAATGCATGAATATCGCTGACTTTTTAGTGATATTCATGCATTGCGGCCGTTTTTTATCGCATTTGCGATAAACCTTGATAATAGCAAGGTTTATCTTCGATAATTTCTGACGATGCTTAGCGGTAAAAAATTCGTTGCTAAGCATCGTTAGCGATAAATATCGCTTAACTTTGGCAATATGCACCAACGTCTGTTAACGTTCGATTCGAAGGAAATGAGGAAGTGTTGAAAAACATTGTCTGCGCCATCTTGCCTTTTTTGAAATGCCACACTTTTGTTGTGCACGGCAGCCATTTTAGATGCCTTGACCAGACCCACTCTCTGCACGCTGTCGATTCGTAGCATGGCTCCCCACCCTCGCAAGCATCTTCCCCAGGCACTGCTCACCCCCGCTCTCTGTCTTATGCATGGGCAATAAACCTCCCCCCATCTGCGCTGCTCTTCCCTGAGAATCACACTCTGTGCCCGCCCGACACCTCCCTTTCGCCCTATTCACTACCGCACCCTCTGACACTCCTCTTCCTCTGTGTCCGATTGTCCAGGCTGGCCCTAGGCTATCAGCTAGCCCTGCAGATGTAGTTTATGGCCCCAGCTGTAAAGAATCACCCCTCTTCAAAGGAGTTATAGTAGATCAAGGCCCACACCCGATGAGATCCGTCACACCACACGTGTTCATACTATCTGAAAACCATCCTGTATTGTGATTGGGGAGGGGACCGAGCCTGAAGCGGAAGATTCCAGGGATGACTCTTTGTACATCAAAGTTTTTACAATTATGTGTCACATTAAAAATATATAGCACTCCAACAAAGTAGTAGGAATATAAAACTTTAATAACTTATAAATATATACAACAAAACAAAAACAGTAAAAACATTTAAACAACGAAGAGACCGTGGCAATTTCTTTTGAATTATCCACTACATTTATTGAAATTGACAGCACCAATAATGAAATATTCTCACAAGGAGGAGATGACTTGAATGATTTTTTTGATCAATGTCTTGATGGCGAATTTATCGAATGTTTGGAGACCATAGAGTTACAAGAATCATCATTGCAGACTTTTCATGAGGAAATTCCTGATGAGATGATTGAAGAGGAAATTCCTGATGAGGACATGTTACTAGTTCTTTCAAATTATGAAAATTCAGAAGATGTTGCCTGGGTGCCGCACTGATTTGGGTATCCGGCGTGGGTCGTCCCGGGGGGTGGGTTGTCAGTAGCGGTCTGTTGTGCGAATAGTTCCAAGGCAGCAGAACGCGCTGAAATCTGGATGTCACGAAGGTGATGTCTAGTAAGTTGCCGCCCAGCAAATAACGGCGTGGGGCGCCGCGGGGGGGGGGGAGGCAGTCCAAAGTTCTGTTAAAAGGGCAAAGGAAAGGATCGGTGGTTTGAACCATCAGTCAAAAAGGGGAGGGGGTGCAACAATTTTTCCTACCGGGTCACACTGTACTTTCACCGGAACTGAGGTCTGCAGGATTCTAGTCATTCAAACTGAGGCTGGCGCCAGCATGGGAGCGCCGACGTCCCGCGGCTACAGTTTCGTCACTCCACGGGCGATCATGGCAGTCATTCCCCATCGGAGGTGTCTGCGGGGGTCGGGGACTCCCGCGGCTCCTCTAGAATCTTCAAGGTCGTGGAGGACTACGGTGGTGGAGTCAACCAGTGACCGGGCCATTTCTTTATGCTGGGCCCGCTCTTGCCAGGTCGACCGCCATTTTGAGAGTTCGGTAGCTACTGGCGATCGCGGGGTCAAATGAGCGGACGGGCTCCACCCTGCCGGGCGAGACGTTGCAGCATCGCCACAGTGGAAGAACCCTTTTCCGGGCGCCTGGAGCGCTGAGGGTGCAGCTGGGAAGCCTCCACCTGGGGAGGCGGGAGAGGCCTGTTCGCACCGTCTCTCCCTCCCAGTGCACCCCACGGCGTCTCGCTTGAGATTTGTTATGGCCGGACCAGGCGATGAGGACGACAGGGGGGGGGGGTCGGAGGCATGTGCAAGACATCCCCCCCCCAGGGTTGTTGCAGCAATTATTCAAGAAAGAAGAAATGTCCCGTCCGTCTTTGGGCCGGACCTCCGGTGGATGGCGGCCGGACGCCCTTTGCTCTGGCCCCATGAACGGGTTCCTTGGCTCATCAGCTGCAGCCGGATCCCGTCGGCCCCAGCCCCCGGCCGTTGGTGGCCGGACCGGGAGAGAGTGTGGAGGGACAACCTGCAACTCTCAAGGGCCACCGCCGCCGGACTGGGAGAGAGAGGGGAGGGTCGAGGACACGGACATTCCCCCCCCTGAAACTCTCCAGTGTTGTCAATCCCCCTGGCCGGGTCCCGCTGGCCTCGGCCTCTCCTCCGGCTACACCCTACGTGATGATCTCCTGGCCGAGGCGTGGCAGCAAGACCCGCCTTATATGTGTTGCTTCCGGCTGGGCGTAGCCGAAAACCTGTTGCCCTTTGGAAGTTTCTAGAATGGGGCGGATGTCTGCTGACTTCTATCTTTCCCAGTTTGCCGTTATTTGGCCGTGGCAGGCGGTGGGACAGACACGTTTTGGGGCAGTGAGGGGCAATGTTTTCAGGTTTCTTATTACGGGCTTACTTCTAACGTTTCTTGTTTCTAGGACAATAATAGGTTTTATCATTACGTATTGTTATCATTTCTTTGTTTGTTATTTAATAAAAAGTTCATCAGTGGCCTACTGATTTTCGTTTTCCTATTCTTTTCTTTCCAGGTTGTTTCATGCTAAAGTTTCTGTTAACAGGATACAGTGATCACTTCGTTATTATTGCATATGTCCTTTTCACTAGGGGTGCTCTCTGGTCGGTCCAGATGACCTATCTCTAGTAAATGGTCCGGGTGAAACAGGTGCATCAATCAGTGGGGAGTAGATAGGCATGACAGATTACAATGGGGGAGAAAGGTCCGCATTACGTACCCTTTCACTACTTGCAAAGATTTTCCTACGTTTATTTGCAAACAGGGAATACTTCAAAAAAGAACTAATTCCCAAACAGTCAATGTTCGGACAATCAATCAATCAATGAGGAATGAAATAGGTACGACGTGTTAAAGGCTTGCGTTACCTACCCTTCACTATCTGCAAAGGGAGAGAGAATATTCCTATTCTTCCTCGTTTGCAGGCAGAGAAGATCCTTAAGAGAACCAACTTCGAACAATTCAATGCTCGATTCAAACAATCAACAAGGGGTACTGTGAACACAAATGAACGCCGCTTATGTACATACACATTGCTATTTTCAACAGGTTGTTCCTAATGTTTCTATTTTAGCGAAGTCAAAAAGAGATCCCATTAGTGGCCTACTGATTTTGCTCGATTCCTTTTGTTTTTTTACACGATTTTTCGCTATCTGCAAAGACTAAACAGAGTATTGCGACTCTGTGCTTGTTTGTAAATAGAGAATGAACCAAAGAGAACAATCAATCAAATGGAGAGAGAAGCAGGCACGATGGATTACAACGAGGGCAAAGGCCTGCGTTAACTACCCTTCACTATCTGCAAAGAGAGAGTACTCCTAATAGAAATGAGGGGTGGGGGGCAGCATTCAAAGCAGATCAGTGTGCATAAACACGAAAATGTTTTTACTTACCACGTACTTGACATTCGACAGCTTATGATATTTGCTATTAAAAAACCATTGAAATTCACTGAAAAAACCATAGGTTATAGACCATATATAGTTAGGAATTAGCATTTACAAAACCTTGAAAATTCACTGAAAAAACCATAGGTTATAGACCATATATAGTTAGGAATTAGCATTTACAAAACCTTGAAAATTCACTGAAAAAACCATAGGTTATAGACCATATATCGTTAGGAATTAGCATTTAAAAAACCTTATTTTACTCACACAAAACCATTGAAATTCCATATATAGTTAGTTGCACTAACTATATATCGCGCACCCGCAATCCACTGCTGATGATGTCACATATTACATCATTCATGACATGGTCAGTGACATCACTGATGACATCACTGATGACATCTCAAATGACATCACTGATGACATCACTGATGACAACATCCAGTGACTGTATGTTTCTGTAAAGTTAAAATGTGTCTTACATATTGAAGAATGAGTGGAAGTATAAGTGTCTGGACAAAGGATTTAGTAGGTGCATGACTGAATGTATGAGTGAGTGATTAAATGTGTCTCACTGAGTGTATGGGTTAGTGACTAAAGTGTCTTAATTTGTGCATCATTATGTCTGTTGTTCTGTAAACTGCTGCATGTGTTGATCAGTAGCTATATGATTAACTATATGGGTTACTGATTGATTGTCCAAGTATTTGTATGGGAGACTGAGTGTGTGTGTGGCTGGCTGGGAGGTGTGTGACTCTGTGCAGATCAATGTGTACTTGTATCAATGATTGTATAACAAGGTAAGTATGTGTTAGTATATGTTTGAAAATGTAAGGTGCTCTATGTTTAACTGTATAGACAAGAAAATGGAAGTGTCATTGATTCTTTACAGGACTGACTAGGTGTGTGAGTAACTCCATGGATGAGTGGGAGACTGTGAGTGTCTGTATAGGTGTATGAGTGCATATGATAGTGTTGTAAAGATGAGTGATTGTATGTATGAATGATTGTATGGGTGAATGAGTGAAGGTGTGTGTAGACGTAGGAATCAGTGAGTGCGTATGTAGTAACTAGTATTGGTGTGTCAATGGTTTCAAAAATTATATTCTGTATTTAACACTGGGTGAAACAGGTTATATTAAAATGTGAGGAGATGCATTGTATTGTCACATGAATGATATCATCAGTGATGTGGTCATTGATGTCAAATGAGATGTCATCAGTGATGTCATCAGTGATGTCATTTGAGATGTCATCAGTGATGTCATCAGTGATGTCACTGACCATGTCATGAATGATGTAATATGTGACATCATCAGCAGTGGATTGCGGGTGCGCAATATATAGTTAGTGCAACTAACTATATATGGAATTTCAATGGTTTTGTGTGAGTAAAATAAGGTTTTTTAAATGCTAATTCCTAACGATATATTGTCTATAACCTATGGTTTTTTCAGTGAATTTTCAAGGTTTTGTAAATGCTCATTCCTAACTATATATGGTCTATAACCTATGGTTTTTTCAGTGAATATATATATATATATATATATATATATATATATATATATATATATATATATATACCAACAGTTCCACAAATAGACGCACTCTCAAAGTATTAAGTGCAAAGCAGGATTCTCTTTATTGGTCGTTACGCATTTCGACAATTGAATGTCTTAATCACATGAGAACTGTGGCAACTCGAGCGTGCATAAATTAACATAACAATGGACAAAGGACACAGCATCACAAGCTAGTTTAGTACTTAATGCCACTTGTGCAGAAAAGCGCTTATTAATGTTACAATGGAGGCATGGGGTTCTTAGGCACTAGTCCGTATATACTACAGCAATCAATGTACGTGATAAATCGCTGTGGGGTCACCATGCCTTAGTACACAATCTCACTAGCCACCATAGTATTTTATGCCAAGAGTGCGATATGAAAGCTTGATATTCTGATATTCTATTTTTTAAACATTTTTAAATTAGATGCACTTGAAGAATGAATTACCCTGCATTTAGTAAGGTTTTGAGACATTGTACGTACAATTTTGCATGTTACAAAATGGACGACATATTGGATTTGAAGTGAGAGTTGCACTTGTAGTCCTTTGTCCATTTGTTTTTTTTAAAATATTTTTTTATTAAAAATTTTTCCAAAAAAGCTCACATTACAATGTTACATGTATATCCCAATAACCGGTAAGTGGGCAGTCGATCAGTGAACACATCAACAAGGTCCGGCAAGGGTACAGGAAGCAGAAGTACGCTTGACTGCGCTGTTGAGCAAGTGTGAGGGGGGGAACCAGGGTGTATGAACCGGGACTGTAATGTGGGGAGAGGGAGAGGGGGGTGTGGGGCTAGGGGTAGAACCCGTGGAGGGAGTGCAGAGCGTGTCAGCAGACATCTGTCAGTCAGGGCCAGTCTTTCTGCTATGGAGATGTACCTGTAGGTATGTACTCGTGTGGACTGGCAGCTTGAGGGCGGAGCGGGCTCTGGATGGGAGTGCGGGCTTATCTCAACGTATACAAGGTGCTCCGGGCGGCCTAGGGAGTCTCAGGGGAAGCCACACTGTGCCCGTCCTGACATGAGGCCTGTGTCGCTTGGGTCGCAGAAGCAGTGTGAGGGGCGTCTGGGGACGTCCCCGGGTGCATTTAATGAAACTGGTGGAGTAGCAAGGCCCATTCCATCGATATAGGATGCTTCCTCAGCCCTCTCGCCTCCTCCTCCCTCAGGGTTTCCTCCTCAGGTCTTGCCCACTTCCGCACTGCTCCCTTCCATGCCTCCATGGAAGGCCCTGTCGTTGCACGCCAATGCATGGCGATGTTCCGTTTGGCTAGGAGTAGGGATAGGGCTGCGAAGCACTTTGTGTGTTTTCGGCCTGCGGAATATTCCGAGGGCCACCGCTTCCCAAGAGCGAAGTTCCGTAAGACCAGTGAGCGTTTGGACCGTGTCGAGGATGGTGGTCCAGTAGTGGCGTAGGGTGTGGCAGCCCCAGAACATATGTTGGAAGTGCGCTTCAGGGGAGTGACATCTGGGGCATAGGAATGTGGCATCCGGATGGAACCGCTGGTGGCGCGCTGGGTCTGGTACGTCCTATGTAAAATGTAGAATTGTATGTTTTTGAAACGCGCGTTCCGGGACACTTTCTTCGGGAACTCTAGCGCTCTGAGCCATTCCCTGTCATGGAACTGTCGCCCGCAGTCGTCTTCCCATGCGGCTCGTAGGTCCTGCAGTGGTTTGTTCGCGAGTTCCGTTATGGCTTTATAAATCCATGTCGCTTGGTGACGCCCCGCGCCCATGTAGAGAATAGTGTGAATAACCGGGTGTGTTGTCGGTTCACCTGTTGTGAGGTCGCAGTGTGGGCGAAAATTGTGTATGAGTCGTTGATGTGTCAAGAATTGACCCGGGGGAAGGTCATAATCGGCCATCAGCCGGTTGTAGGGGTGCAATTGCCCGTCTGCGAATAGCCCCTCTGCTTCTGTCAGTCTGCAGTCTGTCCAGGCACGTAGCGTGGCTGGGGCAAAAAAGGTCTCTTGCTTGGGCCAGCCGACTAGGGGCAGCCGAGGGGAGTAGAACCATGCGATGAATACTGAGCATGCAGCGACGGGCTACCGTCACCTGTAGCGGGTAGGTCTGTCGTGGTTTGGTGCCCGGGAGTAGCAAGCGGCACAGTTCGGGGTAGGGACCGGCCTCTGCGCAGTGTGGGTTTCTCCGCTGTGTCTGCCCGCTGTTCAGTATGACAGCCATTGGAGCTGTGCCGCAAGGAAGTATGACTCGAAGGACGGGGCCCCAAGACCGCCCTGTGTAGTGGGGAGCTGCAGTTTAGTGAGAGCAATTCTGTGATGACCCGACCCCCAAATGAGAGTTCTAAGGAGCGTGTCGAGTTCCCGAAAAAATGCCCGGGGCGGAACAACCGGTAAGTTTGTAAAGTAGTATAGCAGCCGAGAAACAATTATCATCTTGGCTATTGCTACCCGCCCAATCGGGGCCCTGATTCCCGCTAAAACCTTGCGATGGTTGCCTTCATACATGTCGGCAGCGGAGTGGTAAAGGCGAACCCCGAGGTACCGAGGGGCACCCGTGGCCCAGGTCAATGTCTGTGTGCCCATCTGGATCGTCCGCGGTGCAAGGGAGTGATGCAGTGGGTACACCGTAGATTTCTCCCAATTCACCCGCAACCCGGATGCCCCTGCGAATTCCGTGAGGGTCCTTCATATGGGTGTTAAGTCCATAGTAATGTCTCGGATGTACCGGAGGAGATCGTCTGAGTAGAGGGACACGCAGTGGATAGTGTCAGCTATGGGTATGCCCCATGCAGTTCCCTCGTCGCGCAGGCGGATCGCTAGGGGCTCCACCGCTAGGGCAAAGATTAAAGGGGACAGGGGGCAATCCTGTCTAGTGCCCCTCCTGATTCGGAATGGGGACGAGATGTAGCGACCGAGTCTGGCCCGAGATGTGATGTTAGTGTACAGCAGACGCGTATAGCGGAGGAGAACAGGACCGATTCCCGCCCGTTGTATGACAGCAAAGAGGTAGGGCCACGTTAAGGTGTCGAAGGCTTTATCCAGGTCGAGGATTACACAGGCTGCGTGGGGGTACTGGTCTTTGACCTGATCCTGGACATGAAAAAGCCGTCTAATGTTGTGGGACGTGTTCCTGCCGGGGACCAACCCACATTGGTCCGGGTGGATCAGGGGGCGCAGTATTTGTTCGTAGAGGTTAGCAGAGGATTTTCCCCAAGATTTTGCAATCCGCGGAAAGAAGTGTTATGGGGCGGTAAGAGGACAGTTGTTTTGGGTCGCGGAGGGGCTTAAGAAACGACACTATGACCGATTCGCGTAGGGAGCTTGGGAGTTCATCGCACTCGAAGGCAGCCGCGAACACTTCCGTCAGTCGGGGGTTTAAGATGGTAGAAAACGTGCCATAGTACTCGAGGGGGAATCCGTCCAGACCTGGCGCCTTATGTCGGGCCAATGCACGAATCGCGCCTGATATGTCAGTGGCTGTTATTTTTGCATCTAACACGGCCTTGTCTGCGTCCGAAATTATCGAGATCCGCAGTGGCTCCAGGAAGCGATCTATCGAGTCTTGTCGGAGACGCGGCGGGGTGGCATAAACCGCGGCGTAGTGGTGTTGAAAAGCTGTCAGTATGTCCATTTGGGAGCGCACTAGATCCCCAGAGGTGGTGAGAATCTCGGTAATGGGTTTAGTGTCTGTGTCCTGCTTTACCACCCATGCGAGGAGTGTCCCTATCTTGTCCCGTTCTTTGTGCATGCGCGTGGCGTAGGCCCTGAAGTTATATTTGCGCAAGTCCGCGAGTGCAGCAGAGTATTTCGTTCCGGCCTCCGCTACTTGGGTCGCCGCCGCAGAATCGGCGTCTTCTCGTTTTGTGAGTGTCGCTAGCGTGCGTTCAGTATCAGTGAGCGTGCGTTCCATGTGCGGCGCACCACTACTATTTGTTTTATACATTCCCCCCTGGCTACGATCTTACTAGCATCCCATTCGACTAACCTGGTGGCGGCCGATCCTGCATTGTGGGTGAAATATTCCTGGATGCTATGTGCATGGTCATGGCGGAATACCTGGTCTGCCAAACAGTCCCTGGGGAGGCGCCATGTAGGTACTGGGGGGGGCGGGGAGGTGTCCATTGCATGAGCATTATGTATGCATCGAGGTCGGAAAGGACGCGCCCTAGGTAGTCTGTGTGCTGAACCTTAGGCAGCAGTGTCGAGGTGCAGATGCCCAAATTGTGGGGAATGGAGTGAAATGAATAGAGCCGTGTTTGAGGATAATGTGCTCTCCATACGTCTTCTAGCGCCCAGTGAGTCACCAAGTGACGGAAGCGCTCTGTCTGTTTGATGGCTGGGGAGTGCACGGGGGGTGGGTGTGATCTGTCGAGAGCGATGTCGCGCACGCAATTGTAATCCCCCCCTAGGATCGACGGGATCGACGCAAATTGGGCCAGAACGCTGGTGAGGGAATCCCAGAATCTATCCTGTTCGATATTTGGTGCATAAATGCTACCTAGCAGAATGAGTTGTCCGTCTAATGTCCCTTCCAGCAAAGTGTACCTGCCCTCCCTATCCACTACTCTGCGTGTTTCCATGAATGGAGTGCCGGGGCGTATCCAGATTAGCGCACCACGTGCAAAAGCTGAGTAAGATGTGGCCCATATGGTGCCGCGCCATCGGGTCCGCAGTTTGTCTATTTCAGGGGTTGTGATATGTGTCTCCTGTAGGAGTGCAATGTGTGCTTGTTGGCGTTTAATGTATACATAGGTAGCGTACCTCTTGCGCGGCGTGTGGAGACCCCTTGCGTTTAGGGTTAGGATGCTAATGTCCGCGCTTGGCATGGGGAAATCTGAGAGTTATGTCCCGCTCCTCGTGGCGGACGCTGCGCGTGGCGGTTAAGTGCGGCCCATACAGCCTAGCCCTGTGGGTCGTGTGGAAGACTGACATCTCCGCCCGCCTAGTTGTGCTGGTGTCACTGCATATTGTGCCCCCTTTGTGGCTCAGGGTGGAGGGAAATCGGGGTAACAAAACATTTAACTGGGTGAGGAAACCGTCCCAATACCTGGGACGCATCGGTGGGTCCGATACGTCCAAACGAGCTCTCAAGAAACTGGAGAGTAAACAGTCAATGTGTGGGGTTGGTAGATCGCATCCGCGAGGCTGGGTCCGCTGGGGCGTTGGCAGGATCATTGTTCGTCTTATGAGATTGTGGTGAGTCGGTCATCTCGTGGCGTTGGTTGGGGGGTCACCTGGGTTCTGGAGGGGCTGTTGCCATAAGTCCGTCCGGGCAGAGGTGTGCCAGGACTGCAGAGCCAGGTCCTTCAGGAGATGGTATCATCTGGTCGTGGAAGAGCCGGCGTCAGGGTGACAGAGTCCGCCGAGGAGCGGGCTTCGTTGCTGTCCTCCTCAATCCCGGAAGCAAAAAGGCGAGGGATTCCCACCGCATCCTCTTCAATGGGGGTGGGGGGGTCCCTAGGTCAGTCACTGCTTGGAGGGCCTTGCGACGTTCCTGCATGATTTGTTCCAAATCCGGGGATTCGAGCGCGGGGCGACCAGTGGGCTCCCTCCAGCTCTGGGGGTTCTGCTGTTGTGGGTTCTTCGCAGCGCGGTTTCTGTTACGTGCTGGCCGTTGAGTGCGTCCACGCGGCGCTGCCGTCGGAAGGTCGAGAGTGCAATGATGGTCCGCCGAATCGCACGCCTCCGCGGCATCTGTGAAGAAGTGTGTGGTACCCGCATGTAGCACCTTGAGGCGGGCTGGAAACAGCAGGGAGTACTGAATGTTGATTGCTCGCAATCGGCGTTTCACCTCCAGGAAAGATGATCTTAACTTCTGCACTGCCCTTGCGTAATCTGGGAATATCATCACATATTTATTTTCAACCTGGAGCGGACCCGTACCTCTGGCGGCCCGCAGTACCGCATCGCGGTCCTGTAAATGGAGGAACTTAGCCAGTAGTGGACGTGGAGCGTTGCCAGGGGGAGGTTTGCCGGCCGGGACCCGGTGTGCCCGTTCTATGGAGAAGAAGGTGGTTCTGTCCTTGGGCGGGGTGAAGGATTTGACCCACCCCTCCATGTACTCAATGGGGTGTCCCCTCGATGCCCTCCGGCAGGCCCAGGACGTGGATGTTACAGCGCCTGGAATGCCCCTCCAAATCGTCAATGCATTCCTCCACTGTGGTCAGGCGTTCCAGTACTGTGTGGATCGTGTGTTTTTGCTCTGTGAGTGTAGGTTGGAGGTTGGAGGTCGGCAAGAGATTTTTCCCCATCCCTGACCCCTGTCCGCTACTTTCCGGTGGTCATCGCGGATGAGGCTGATGTCCGTGGTCAAAGTACCAAGGCGTTCCGCCATGGAGACGCAAGATAGTTCCATGGCCTCCAAGACCTGGTCTAGTTTGTCCGAGATCGTTGGGTCGGGCTGGGGTGCTTTGGTCAGCGCACTGGAGCGAGGCTGGTTCTCTGGCGCCGTTTCCGGGACCACTGTCTGCTGCAGGGGCCTGGGTTTCCCCATGCTAGCGGGAGAGTCGATCTGTCCCTTGTCCTGCGAGGGGAGTAGCGGTGAATGAGTCAGAGTGGGGCGCTCCCGGGAGTCCGCTGCCCCGCTGGTGGAGCGCTTGGAGTAGGGGGCGTAATGTGCTCGGACATCACCCGCGCCCCAGCGGGCCTGCTCTGTCGCCCCGCCAGCCGTGTGTGCAGTCGGGCCTTTGTGAGGTATAGGCCCCCAGTAGGTGGCGTCGTCCAGGTGTCCCTGAAGGAGGGGGGGACACTCCACGGTTGATGTAGCTGCTGCGTATGGCCTTGCGGGGGTGAGGCGCGCTCTAATGCCACCTGATCTGTGGCGTCCGGGGCAGGAGTACCCGACCTGTGCCCTTTCAGGCCCGAGGATGCTGTAATGGCTCAGTGGGGGGCAAGCTGTAGTGTCTGGGCCGTCCCAACCGGGGCCACCTTAGGGTCAGGCGTCGACAGATCCTCTTCCTATGCGGTTGCGGCGATCCTGGGGGAAGGAAGTCTCAGGGGGCAAATGCCACCAGAGATCAACTTGCTCACCCCACGCAGCAGTTTGCAACTGAAGTCCCGGGAGGGGATCCGGTCAGTGTCCATGGAGATCGTCACATTGACGGCGCCATCTTGGAGTCAGGCAGTGAATGGCGCAAAAGGCAGCCCCGGGGGTGCATGGCGCAGGGGGGGTATCCCCGGTGTTCATGGTCTGAGTGTCCACCCCCCCCCCGCAGTGCAGTGGGCACACCCAGGTTGTGGGCCCGAGCCCTGGCGCCGATCTCGGGGGCGAACACCCTGGTGACACAGCCTCGCCGCCGGTGGTGCACAGTTCCCGGTGCTCCACCAGTCAGTCCTCCGTTGGCGATGGTGGGGCACCCCCCGTCAAGATACCTCCCCTCCACTGGTGCGTCGGTCAGAGAGTGCTGTGATGGCTCAGTGGAAGGCAAGTGGTAGTGCCTGGGACGTCCCGACCGGTGCCACGTTAGGGTCAGGCGCTGACAGACCCCTTCCCATGTGGTTGCGGCGGTCCCAGGGGAAAGAGGCCTCAGGGGGCAAATGCTGGCAGGTATCAGCACGCTGACCTCCCGCAGCAGCGTGTGGTTGAGGTCCTGGGGGGGATCCGGTCTGTGGCCACGGAGATCGTCACAGCGCCGTCGCCATCTTAGAGTCAGGCGGTGGATGGCGCGAATGTCAGCTCCGGGGGTGTACATCGCGCGGGGGGGGGTTATCCCCGGTGCTCGTGGTCTGAGTATTCGCCCCCCTCGCGCTGCAGTGGGCACATCTAGGTGGGTCCTGGCCCTGGCGCCGATCGTGGCAGCTAGTACCCTGGTGACGTGGCCGCGCCGCCGGTTGTGCACAGTTCCCGGTGCTCCGCCAGTCAGTGCTCGGTTGATGATGGCGGGACACTCCACCTCGAGACAACACCCCTTTGCAGGCGCGCCGGTGTCGTCCCGAGCCCACAATGGTCTCGGAGGGCCCCTCCCGTCCCAGGTCACTGCAGAATCGGGCGGCCCCCTGTTGGGGCCGTGCCCGAATACGGTCAGAGCATCGCTGTCTCCGGTGGCGCAGTGGGTAGGTAGGGCTGCGGACGCCTCTGCAGGGGTAGTCTTCTGTCCGGTGTTCACCACTGCGATGCCCGCCTATTTTGACGATATGTAGCTGTCGTCAAGGCCGCCTGATAGCGGAGCCTCAGCGAAATGCGACCGCCATCGTGGCTGACTTAGCCACGCCCCCCAGTCCTTTGTTATGGTAATTTATGCACACTCGTGTTGCCACAATTCTCGTGTGATCAAGACATTCAGTTGTCGAAATGCGTAACGAGCAATAAAGAGCATCCTGCTTTGCACTTAAAACTTTGAGAGAGCGTTTATTTGTGGAACCTTTGGAGTATTACAGCCGGTTCTGGGCTTAACGGCATCACACACCACCTGACTACGGGCTCGTTCCCGAAATGACCCTTCTTCTTGGTTTTGGAATATATATTTATATATATATACATACATTTATATGTATAGATATATATATTAATCGTTTATTCAATATTCCCTTTTTAATTTGTTAATTAGATTACTAATTATGAAATTATTTAATTAAGTACATATTCAATAAATATATTTACATTGTTAATGTATGTTTTATTTTTAATTGACTAATTAGATTATGTAGAGTGTTTTACTATTGTGCATTCCTATTGTTATATTTTTAGTTATTGTTTTAATATTACTTTGAATTTATTGTGTTGGTAGTTTCTGGGTTATTTGTATTGTAAGTGGAAGTGTTCTCAAAATATATATTATATGTTTTTAATTGGTGAATTATTTTATAATTGTTTTTTTATCTTTAAGAACATTGTTTAAATTAATTCTCTAAATATTTGGTTAGTTTGACAAGAACTGGATTAAGAGGCTGTAATGCATGTGGTAGAAAGGACTCTTCATGGGCTCCTGCCTGGCTGGCTGCTGAATTGCACTGAAATGGTGGCATAACATGTCAAATCCCTATACAACTGTGGCACCTCATTGCATAGGTTTGTGGCTGAGGGTTTTATTGCTCCCGGAGCACCTAAACTTTGAAATGCTCTTCCCCTTGCAGTCCGTCAGGCAAAACTTGTTTGTTTAGTTCAGTCTAATTGGGAGTTTAACGCCTGTATTTATGGCTCGTGGGAGCTTGCACCTAGCGCTGGGACACTTCATTTGAAGTAGCTATGCACTTTACAAACTACATTATAATTATTATTATTATAGATTAGGCAGAAATTATCCATGGGATTAAACGCCATTGTGAACGGAGGATCCAAGATGGTGACAGCCTAGTAGGGGATGCTCACGAGGAGAGAGATGCAGTGCAGGGTGTGATCCTGCTGCCCCTACCAGGCTTGTGGAGAGCTGCCTGAGGAATCAGCTGGCCGGTGTTGGAATCTGGCCATTCCTCCCCCCTGTGTGAGGTGGAAAAGGAACAAGGTGCAGTGACCCAGCGGACGGGACAAGTCGTAGCTAACAGAGCACTGAGTGGGATGTGAATGGTGCGGTGAGGGGGGTATCAGTGGATTGCTTTGTGGATAAGTAAACGGAGTGGGTCCTGGCCCAAGGGACAGTGGACCATGCCCCCGTAACTGGAGATCGTTGACCTAGGGAGTAGGGTGTAGTGGGACCTGGCCTTTGCTGTGCCCCTTTCTTCTCATTGGCAAGCCATTGTAGGAGAGAAATGTGGTGAAATGCCCTAGGTGTGGGCAGATATGTGTGGGGTGCAGTGGTGAGGAGAAACGCTGAGGGTCTGGTCTGGGATACCACACAGTAATCTATTTCATCAATGGAGGAACCAAGAGCTCAATATTTAATGAGGTGCTACACCCATGCTCCTCCTAGAAAACTGTTAGCTAAACATTTAGGAGGAGTAGTTCCTCGTCAGTGGAGAAATCCATGTAAAGGTGGAATCACAAAGCCAACCACCTGGATCTCAGGAGATCCGAGTGGTCAGATCTTAATGCCCTCTGACACCAGGTAGGGTGTCATGCTTCATCATAGACACTCCTTGTCAAACCGGTGCTGCAATGCCTAACAGGCCTGGGGGCTCTTTATCGGAGATCTTTTGATCCGTTAGTGCCGTAGGATGAATGCATGAGAGGGAATCTTGTTGAGAATAGGGTAGTGATAGGGGTGTGTATAAAATAGACTAAGGTACTCAAAGTAATGTTTATATGGGGTGAAGGAACCTTGACTAAGTAAAAACAGAGATGCTATCCTTCAGTAGCAATGTACCTTGATAGCTACAAATTCCAGTGATAAGGCGGGTGTCTTATTATGGGAGCATACTCCCAAAATGACCACTTTGTGGCGCTAGATATGCTGATTTCACAAGATTAGTGTGGAGTTTTGGGGCATAACCATATACTAGTAGAATAGAGTGGAAATATTAAGTAGGACAATAGAGAGAGGGTCCCTGTCCTCCGGGATGTTTTAATTGGGGTTCTCTCTTAAAACTAAGAGCCAGAGGGTCGGAGATCAATTTATAAATCTAGCCAAGAAATACATTGCCATGTGTTAGAAATCTGACATGCGGCTTCCCCGTGACTTCTGGAAAGAAGACCTACGCCAATTGGCTGCGAGCTAACACATAGTTCTGAAAAACAGAATACAGCAGAGGAATTAGAAAATACCTGATTGCAGGGAGTTGTGGAGACATTTTAAGTGCATTTGAACATCCAGAACACACAAGGAGGCCACATACCGCCACTGTGAAATGCACTTAAGAAATCCCCTAATGGGCTGAATTACAATAAACAAGAAACGCCACACACACACCATGGGCAGGTACAGCTAGTGGGAAGCAAACTAATATCAGTGACAGGGTAATAAAGATCAAAGAATTGATTTAATGTTTTATCTGTTTAGTCCACCTTCAGTAAGATGTACCAGTTCTATTTAGGAGAAACCTGGGACATTTGTACCTGCATCGCTAACAATGCCACAGATATGTGTGATATATATGCTAATATAAAGGAAGCAAGGTGTATGCGGGAAATCGCTATGGACCATACTACTCATGAGTTGTGTTTGAAATGTAACGAATGTACACTTATGTAAGACATTAAAAAACTGTAATAAACAGAGTTTAAAAGAAATGTACATTTGGTTGGTTTAAAAAAATTATAAATATGCAGGAATGTATAAAGGTACCTAAAAAAACTGAAATCTGCACATTTACTCCATGATGTAGGACAGTGGTTCTTAACCATTTAACCTCTGTGGACCCACACTGAATCATTACCGGATCCAGGGACCCCCACTGAGTCTTTCTTGGAAGCCAAGGACCCCTAGCCTTAAATGTGTCTATGATTTGGACCTCAAAACAATGCATAAAGATACAAAAACAAATATATACCAAACAGATGCTTGCATATTGAAATACTTTGTGTGATTCGCAATAAAATATAGAAAATGTATTTCAAATCTTCATTGTTGCTTCCTTATTTGTATGTACTTTATTAATTTTAATTGATTATTTTTTAAAGTTATTACGCTTTGCAAAACCACAGTCGTTCCTTGAGTAGGCTTCACCAATCCTCAGTTGTCCTCGGATAACAGGGTAAGAACCACTGATGTGGAAAGTATTCATTTCTTTTTTTTGTGTAACTTTTTATTGACCTTTCAAGAAGAAAACCTTCACTACATTGTATCAACACAGGATTATATGCACGTCAATTTACAACATATTGCCAGGCAAAGGCAAAAAAAACAAAATAAGTAAAAGAAAGAGAAAACAAATCCCCAATTCCCAATCTGTCCCTATCCCCCACCCTCACAACCCAAACCTGCAGGGGGAAGTCCAGCCACACCACAACAGATGCAAATAACTACAGTCTATTAGCAACTAATAATGCTAATAATAATAATTGTTCATCGCTCCAGGCAGAAAACAGTCAGAACTGCAACCATCTCTAAGAGATCAATCCCAATCATCCAAAAAGACTGAAAGTCCTCAACAAGATGGCATCAAAGTGTTTGATTAGCCACCACACATCTATCTATAGAGAGACTTCCATTTTCCCCTCAAATCTTAGGTGAGTTCCATTGATGTTGCTGGATAACTGTTCCATTGCCAACAGGAAACAAGGTCTCTGGAACTATTGTGTGAGCGGGCGGAGGGTATGAATTTTTTGGGAAACACGGTTTACAACTCATGCTTTAGATTGCATGCAAATACAAGGACCGTGTTGTTTAAACGCGAACCAATACATCGCAAGTCATTACAATGACTTGCTGCAGAAGGTGTTGGATTTACAATCCAACCCTTTCCCTGGTGTTGCAAAGACTGGAGTAGGAATAGTAAATTACACTATTCCTAAATCCAGCGCGCCCCCTACAGCAAGTCGTTGTAACGACCGCGTTGTAATGGCATGTGATCAAAAGTATGCGTTGTGAAGAAATATATTCGTCTTTTTCCAGTTATGTCTAGTTATGAGGGGAAACATCCTTTACAACGCAACTTTTACCACGCAGTGCCTTTACGATGCAACTTTTACAACGCAAACCATTACAACGCATTGCGCTGGGGGGCGCTCTAGGATAGGGAATATGTTTAATTTACTATCCAACACCTTCCCTAGTGTCCACGGGGACTGGAGTTGGAATAGTAAATTAAACTATTCACTATCCAGCACCCCAAAGCGCTATGCGTTGTAAAGGTTTGCTTTGTAAAAACCGCGTTGTAAAGGCATGCGTGGTAAAAGCATGCGTTGTGATGGCATACATCCAGTTATGAGGAATGGTCAGTTTGGCTGTACTTAAACTTTGCAGTACACATGCCATTCATGGTTTCTCCTCATTTCCAGTGTCAGAGGCATCACTCCCAAAAGCAGCACCTCTGGAGTAATATGCAATGAAAATCACAACATTGTTTTCAAAGTATCTGCTATGTTTTCCCAGAATGGAAGGATTTGGGGCATTAACATCCGGCATGATTTGCATATCTGGAGACCCACAACTTCTCCAGCAGTTAGGCATTGCATTGAGTACATTGGATGCAAGCACAAGGGGGGTGTAATGCCAATCAAACCACATTTTAAAATGAATCTCCCTCTTTTGGATGGATGTGGGGAAGAATATATATCTCTCCCCATCCTTTCCCATTGCTTTGTAGCAATTGCCTGTTCTAACAGACGGTCCTAAGAACGATTCTGTTTCTATGTCTAGAGTGCTTCTTACATGAAGAATAACTTGTACAGGTTGAAAATGGTGCCCCAGGTGCCTGTCAGTTTGGGGGAGCACTACTATTTAGTTGGGTCTTATCTTTTATAGTCACCTGACAAACAGCTGGATTCAAAACCCAGTGGTGTTGCTGAACGTAATGCAATTACTGTCTCTCAGAAAGGTGGAATTAGGTTTTTCATTGTTCAAAAATCCTACTGGTGGAAGCACTAAACATATTAGAAATCATACGTCAACCTCCTTCCCTCCATTAATGGAAGGTGTGACCATCTAATGCTGATCTGAAAGCCTCATTCTAATATATATAGTGGTATGGGGCAAAGGCAACGTCACCAGTTGTTTATTCATAACCAAGGAATCACATACCCGTAGCATTGTACCCACAGGACCGTTCAGATATGCTTTTTATCTAACCATAATAAATCCCAAAAGGGGTGTTAAAATTAGGCCTGGGTGGTGAACTTCGCTCCGTTTGCGGAGTTTTCTGCACTCCGCGAGCTTCACGGAGTTCGGAGTGCAGAAAACTCCACAAACTCCGCTTCGCGATGTGCAGCGGAGTTTTTTCCCCGTTCGCGATCGCAAACGGTAAGTTCGTGAGCGCGAGCTGCCGCTAGGGTAGAATTTCTACACAAGCTGCAGGAGGCTCCTTACTCTTGTTCATACCAACAGGAAGAGTAAACCAGGGCTGGATGGTCTGATTAGCAGTAGGATGATTAACAGCATTCAATCTATAGATAAACACACCGAGGAACTTGAGTCTTTCCCCAACAGTTCCTCTGGGTAAATTCAACTAGTCATAGTTGTTCCACAAACAAGTAAAGAATAAATAAATAAAAAATAAAAAATAACAAAACAATATGAAACATGATGGCAGCGATGGAGCTATGCAGTTTTGTCTGTGCGGAAAGCTTGTATTTTTAAACATGTGATATTAGGAGGATGAACCTCAAAATATTGTTTGGTTCCTGTCTCCTTTTTTAGAGCAGTGCCTCCTGTTTATCCTGAGCCGTTGCCAGGTAAGGTGAGGCGGCTTCCTTTGAACAAAAAGGTGAGAAATTAAAGCTGGGACCCTACTAGTTGGGGTTATTAGTAGGCATACACTGATTAGGAATGCCACTAATGTGAACATTGTCTAGATTGATTATGATTATTGTACTGTTGTGAAGTCCTGAGAGTCACTCCTGACGTTTCCTCTTGAAGCTGCAAACTCCCTACTCCCCCAAGGATCAGTCTACACAATCAGGAATTCAACACTGACTGAGTCTACTTTTCCCTAAGGGAAAGGGGAAGTGGACAGAGAAACTAACAACATATAAAGAAATATTGGCTTCCGCTGTTGTTTCTCTTGAAAGTGCTCCAGACCGTTGACCTTTTCTTGGGGTACTTTTCAGGTTGCACACTATTCAGTGATTCAAAATTAACAATTACTAATTCTTTCCATTAACCTACTTAAACTCAAATTATGTTTTAACATAACAATTACTGACCATAGGTTTTTGCGGTCTTTGTTCGCACTTAGCTTGTATCAGAAATAACTCTGCCTCAGTCTCAAGATTCCTTTAAAAATGAAAGTTATTATTCAGGATAACTCCTTTTGAAAATACATAGGTTGTTAATTAGGTTAGTGAACTGAACTGGTTTTAGCATGCAAACATCATACCTGAAAACTTCAGCAATTCTTCTATTCTAAAGGAAATCTGCAGTAGGAAGATAGTGGAAAAAACAACAATCTACTCCAAAAAACAACTGCAACTTTAGTTGCAACAGTAGATCTTTTAGAACATAAGCTCCACCTTTCTAAATTCCCTCAGATTTCATATAAACACTCAAGTTAAACATTTCTTGCTTAGTTACAACTAAACCCTTGATTTTGCCAAGGCTTTTTTACACAGTAAATCAAGTTTTGCCTCAACAGTTCTTGCAGTCTCTTAAAGGACCCTTCTGCTGAAAATACGATTTTGGTTTGGCCTTGCCTAGGCTTGTTTTTTAAAACACAGAAGTTAAGTCTTTATCTCCAAAGTACTAGCAGTCACTTAATAACCCTCCTGCTGATGGAACGTTTTGTTTGTTTTTGCCAAGGCTTGTTTAACCAGTTTTCCAACCTTAATCTCTTTTCGTTTTAGCTGAATAGTACTGCTGGTTCATTGGTAAATTAATTAGATCTCAAGAAGCGCTGTTTTAAAATAGTTCTGAACAGCTGAAGAAATTAAATCTTACTGTCCCTTGATAAGATCTCTCGTCGACCGGAGCCTCGAACTGCCTTCCGGTGAGCGGAAAATGAAACCAGATATCTCCGCTGCTGAAAGACGTGAGCTTTTGCCTTCGGCTTCCGCGAAGCGGCTGCAAATAACAGGAAACTGACAGCTGGGAAGGGGCTCGTCAAAAAGAATGTTCTTTTAGATTTGGGATTAAACGGACCTCTGAGAGGAATTCAGGGGAAGGCTAAATGACGGTTATCTGACACCATCGGCACAAGGACAGAAGCGCTCGTCAGGGAGACAACTAGAGACGAAGCGCCGAACCGTTAGGGAAGAGGTCTATTTATAGGCAAGGCTTCAGGCACGAGAGCAGCGCGAGCCCTCTCACATTTAGATTACAATCACGAGAGCCAGCGCGAGCCTCACTCAAGAAGAGCGCACAGTCTAACTGGGTAACCAACACATTGTCTGCAAAACAACAAGCATTGACTAATGCAAATCCTAAACAGTGAATTTCATTGACAAGAATTAAAAGGTTACATACAGCAAACTAATCATGTGTTTAAAATAAACAATAATTTAACTTAAAGTTTGATTGGAACATGAACTGAAATTAAATCTCACAGAATTAAGTAAGACGACCAGTAGCACCCCTAACAGTTCCTCCCCCCAAAGGTCGTCTTACAGGTCGAGGTTTGTCAGGATGTAAAGCATGAAAAGACCTAACAAGTCTAGGAGCATGAACATTCTTTTCAGGCTCCCAAGATCGTTCGGAAGGATCATAACCTTTCCAATCAACCAAATAAAACAAGGTACCCCGTAACCTCTTAGAATCTAAAATAGATTTAACCTCATATTCGACATGATCACCTATAACCACTGGCGGAGGTGGATTGTCAGGTCGAGTAGAAGGTTCAAAGGTTTCAAAAGAGAAACATGAAATACAGGATGAATAGCATATTCTCCAGGCAAAATTAATTTAACAGACACGGGATTCAGAATTTTCTCAATTTGAAAAGGCCCCAGATACCTAGGTTTCAATTTCCTAGGACCCTCCAACTGAATGTTTCTAGTAGATAGCCAAACCTATTGACCTTCCGAGTACAAAGGAGAAGGTCTACGATGAGAATCGGCTGTTCTTTTCATAGTCATCTTACTTTTAATCCACTGTTTTCTAGCCTTTTCCTGAATATCCATCAGAGATGTCAGCCTGTCAGAAACAGCAGGCATGGATTGTTGTTCCTCAGGTAAAATAATAGGAAGAGATCTTGGGTGTTGACCAGTGAGAAAATAAAAAGGAGAACAACCCAAAGCCGAATGAGTAGTGTTATTGTAAGAAAATTCCGCCCAGGGCAAAACTTCATCCCAAGGACTAGAAGAAGTTGTTAACAAACATCTTAAACCCTGTTCAACATGCTGATTAACTTTTTCAGTTTGTCCATCAGTCTGAGGATGAAAAGAGGAAGACAGAGCTAACTCAATTCCTAACTGTTTACTAAGTTGTGACCAAAACTTAGAAATAAATTGAGGACCTCTATCTGAAATAATCTTTGAGGGAAGACCATGAAGTTTTACAATATTAGTTAAAAACACAGTACTAAATTCTGCAGCAGATGGAATCTTGTGTAAAGCAATAAAATGTCCCATTTTAGATAACAAATCTACCACTACAAGAACCGTAGTATAGCCATTAGATTTAGGAAGATCAGTAATAAAATCTAAACTGATCGTGTGCCAAGGTTGAGGAGGAATAGTCATTGGACGAAGCTAACCCATAGGAGCTGCATGCAAAGCCTTTTGTCGTGAACAGACAGGACAAGCTCTCACAAATTGCTGAATTGCAGGAATCATCTTTCCCCACCAAAAATGACGCTGACACAAATCCAAGGTTTTATTAATACCAGGATGTGCAGCCATTGCCAAATCATGATTCCATTGCATAACCTTCTCTTGTAAATCCTTTGTGGGAACAAATAATTTATTATTGTGAAAGAAAAGACCCTCACTAATAGAATTCCCTTCCTTAGACAACCATTCATGAAAATCAAAAGATTTTAACTCTTTCTTAACAGAGTCTAAGAAACTTTCAGAATGGATCTCTGCAGCTATTTTTTCCAATGGCAAAATACTAGGCGGTTCTTTAACAGAATTATTTTTTTTCCACAAACTAATCGTGAAAGTGTGTCTGACAACAGCTGCTTATTTCCAGGTCGATACATTATTAAGAAATCAAATTCACTCAAAAACTGTAGCCATCTCATCTGTCTAGGAGTAAAAGCCTTAACAGTGGAATAAAATTGTAAATATTTATGATCAGAATATACGGTGAAAGTAAGTTTTGCCCCCAAAAGATGATGTCTCCATTCCTGAAACACTTCTTTAATAGCTAACAGTTCTCGCTCCGCTATTGTATAATTCTGTTCAGCTAATAATAACTTCCTAGAAAAGAAAGCGATGGGATGTAAATGACCAGAATTTGAATCCTTTTGAAGCAACACACCACCAATAGCTGTCTGCGAAGCGTCTGCTTCCACAAACAATGGCCTATCCGGATCAGGATGAACCAAGATAGGAGCAGAGGTAAAAGCCTTTTTCAACAACGTAAAAGCTTGATCAGCTTCCTCAGTCCAAGAGAAAACTTTCCCCTTTTTTAATAACTGAGTAATGGGAGTAACAATTTCCGAAAATTTAGAAATGAATCGCCTATAAAAATTGGCAAACCCAAACAAGCCCGGTGGCAGAGGGCTAGCGCGAGGCTGCGAGCGCACTCATTCATTTTTAAAAAAACCTTACCTTATTCTTGGCTACTGCTGAAGGCAAGCAGTCCCCTGTCTTTCATCCCGCTGATTACGAGCGGCTGCCTTGTGTTTTAACCCACCTCCCAACCCGCCCTGTTGACCCCGCCCACCCCCTCGCATCCGCCTATTTAGGCGTTCCTCTCTCTCGCCTCAGCGTTGCGAACAAGCCCGGTGGCAGAGGGCTAGCGCGAGGCTGCGAGCGCACTCATTCATTTTTAAAAAAACCTTACCTTATTCTTGGCTACTGCTGAAGGCAAGCAGTCCCCTGTCTTTCATCCCGCTGATTACGAGCGGCTGCCTTGTGTTTTAACCCACCTCCCAACCCGCCCTGTTGACCCCGCCCACCCCCTCGCATCCGCCTATTTAGGCGTTCTTCTCTCTCGCCTCAGCGTTGCGAACAAGCCCGGTGGCAGAGGGCTAGCGCGAGGCTGCGAGCGCACTCATTCATTTTTAAAAAAACCTTACCTTATTCTTGGCTACTGCTGAAGGCAAGCAGTCCCCTGTCTTTCATCCCGCTGATTACGAGCGGCTGCCTTGTGTTTTAACCCACCTCCCAACCCGCCCTGTTGACCCCGCCCACCCCCTCGCATCCGCCTATTTAGGCGTTCCTCTCTCTCGCCTCAGCGTTGCGAACAAGCCCGGTGGCAGAGGGGTAGCGCGAGGCTGCGAGCGCACTCATTCATTTTTAAAAAAACCTTACCTTATTCTTGGCCACTGCTGAAGGCAAGCAGTCCCCTGTCTTTCATCCCGCTGATTACGAGCGGCTGCCTTGTGTTTTAACCCACCTCCCAACCCGCCCTGTTGACCCCGCCCACCCCCTCGCATCCGCCTATTTAGGCGTTCTTCTCTCTCGCCTCAGCGTTGCGAACAAGCCCGGTGGCAGAGGGCTAGCGCGAGGCTGCGAGCGCACTCATTCATTTTTAAAAAAACCTTACCTTATTCTTGGCTACTGCTGAAGGCAAGCAGTCCCCTGTCTTTCATCCTGCTGATTACGAGCGGCTGCCTTGTGTTTTAACCCACCTCCCAACCCGCCCTGTTGACCCCGCCCACCCCCTCGCATCCGCCTATTTAGGCGTTCTTCTCTCTCGCCTCAGCGTTGCGAACAAGCCCGGTGGCAGAGGGCTAGCGCGAGGCTGCGAGCGCACTCATTCATTTTTAAAAAAACCTTACCTTATTCTTGGCGACTGCTGAAGGCAAGCAGTCCCCTGTCTTTCATCCCGCTGATTACGAGCGGCTGCCTTGTGTTTTAACCCACCTCCCAACCCGCCCTGTTGACCCCGCCCACCCCCTCGCATCCGCCTATTTAGGCGTTCTTCTCTCTCGCCTCAGCGTTGCGAACAAGCCCGGTGGCAGAGGGCTAGCGCGAGGCTGCGAGCGCACTCATTCATTTTTAAAAAAACCTTACCTTATTCTTGGCTACTGCTGAAGGCATACAGTCCCCTGTCTTTCATCCCGCTGATTACGAGCGGCTGCCTTGTGTTTTAACCCACCTCCCAACCCGCCCTGTTGACCCCGCCCACCACCTCGCATCCGCCTACTTAACGCCCCACATGCGTCAGCGCAGCGGACGAGCGCAGCGGGCGCGCCGGCTTCGCGCCGGAGTCGCGCCAGAGTTAAGCCCGTCTGCGCCCATCCGCGGCCGGTCGGGGCTAGGGGCCCCGGACGCTGCCCGCCCCCACACATATTCGTCCTCCCAGCTCTACTCCCTCTGGGCCCCCGGGACCATCGGCGGTCATACCATCGGTCGCTTGAAGCAGCTAGACCTGTTCACCCTTCCACCCCGGCTGCCTCCCTCGATGGTAACTTCCTTAGTCCTACCCCCACCACTACACCTCCTGTACTCACTTCGCCCCGTGCCCCCCCTTTCTCTGCACCTAGCACTTCTGTTACACTTCTAAATACTCGCTCTGCGGTCACCCACCAGTACGAGCTCTTTGACTACATTGACTCCCACGCACCAGACCTTTTTTTCTTGACAGAAACCTGGTTCAAGGATGATTCCCTCCCCAACCTGCTAACTGCCCTACCATCTACTTATTCGGCTATCCGAGCGGATCGCCCTGAGGGCAGGCGAGGCGGTGGAGTGGCTCTAATAGCTCGAACAACTTTCAACTTCCAGCTTCTCCCCTCCCCCCCAATTCCTGACGTGGACTACCTATTAGCTCGTTCGACCTCGCACCTGGTTCCTTTCACTTTTGTTTTAATTTATCGTCCCCCTCAGTCTACCCCCTCTTTTCTTTCCGACATTCAGTCCCTCCTAGCCACACTGGTGATCAATAACTCCTCAGTACTAGTTTTGGGAGATCTCAATTTTTGGCCGAATGACCCTGCTGAGAGCCCTCAGTCCAGGGACTTCACCAACCTCATGTTTAGCCTTAATTTTACACCAATAGTTCATGTCCCGACACATACTCACGGCCACACGTTAGATCAAATCTGGGTACTAAACATTCCGTCAACATCCCCCACAATAGTTCCCTGCCCTTGGTCAGATCATTCTATCATCGCCTTCTCTCTTGCCCTAGCCCCGATAACTAAACCTCAACTTCCCAAAAACACCTGGGTCAGGAAATGGGGCAAAGCCAACATGCCCTCTCTCTGCTCGACTTTGGCGAACACCAGTCCAGAGTTATCGGGCCTTACAGCCGCCTCGCAACTGGCCGCCATTGACAACTGGCTGACCGTGGCAGGTGACGAATTTGCCCCTTTAAAACGTCTTACGGTCAAACGAGCCCATGCCGCCAACCGCTGGTTCACCCCGGAACTAAAAAAACTGAAGTTGGCCGCACGGAGGGCTGAGCGAGTCTGGAGAAGATCTTATAGCCCTGAGCAGAAGACAGCCTACTTGTCCGT
Source organism: Lissotriton helveticus (assembly GCF_964261635.1). NCBI lineage: Eukaryota > Metazoa > Chordata > Amphibia > Caudata > Salamandridae > Lissotriton > Lissotriton helveticus. The sequence goes on along the minus strand of NC_136071.1, from coordinate 629,429,938 downwards.
GTTACAAGTTTACAAAAAGGGCATCCTTGTAGCTAAAACTGAGTTCTATACGAACAGGGTGATGGCAGCAGAGTCTCAACCCAAGGAGATATTCGCTACGATTCACGAACTGGCTTCATCTGGCAGAACCGCGCCTACCATCCCTCCATCCCAGTCCCTCTGTAACTCACTCAATGAGTTTTTTATTGACAAGGTCGTTAAAATCAAACTTAACATCCCACCTCCCTCCCCCACATTTGTCAACCCCTCCCCTCCTCACACGGGTCCTAAATGGACTACCTTCCCTCTGTTAACCACCGAGTCTCTTCTTCCGCTGCTGGTCCGAGTCAAGTCTGGCTCCCCTTTGGACTTCGCCCCAGCTTACATCCTTAGGGAAATTTATGTAGCGTGTCCCACACCGGCCCTGACCCTCCTTAATGACTCACTTACACTGGGCTCTGTTCCCAGTTTTCACAAATCAGCTGTGGTTGTCCCAATTATAAAAAAATCGGGTGCTGACCCAACCTCCCCTGCCAATTACCGCCCCATCTCCCTTCTGCCCTACCTAGCAAAAGTCCTTGAGACTCATGTTACGACCTCTCTGAGTGCTCACGTAGAAGCCAATGACTGCCTCTCCTCCCATCAAGCCGGGTTCAGACCCCTGCACTCTACGGAGAAAGTGGTGATCTCGGTGATGGACAGGCTACGGGAAGGCATTGACATCAAGATCCCTCAAGCCCTGATACTTTTAGATCTATCCGCCGCTTTCGACACGGTGGATCATTCCATTCTTCTCTGCCGTGTCAGGGCGGCGGGCATTGAGGGCTTGGCCTTCTCGTGGCTTGAGTCATTTTTAGCCGGGAGAACCCAGGCGGTTCATCTCACCGGCTTCTCCGCGGCCTCCCGTAGGGTTGAGTGTGGGGTCCCCCAAGGCTCGTCACTCTCCCCCCTTTTATTTAATTTGTACATCTTCCCCCTCATTTTTATGTTACAGCAGCTGGAGGTCACGGTGTTCAATTACGCCGATGACCTCCAACTAATTTTTAACCTCTCCAACTCCCCTTCATCTGCCCAGAACGTCCAGTCAGTGATGAGATTCATCCAGGACTGGATGAACTGCAATCACCTCAAACTTAATCCAGACAAAACCGAGCTGGTCTTGACTGGAGGTGGTTGCAGTCCATGGTCCCCTTCTTTCTGGCCCCCCTCACTCGGTGTCCCTCCTTCTCCTGTGCCTAAAGTTAAAACCCTTGGGATCTTTCTGGATTCACAACTTTCTATTCACTCACACGTTAGCTCAGTCGTCTCCTCTTGTTTTTTTTCTTTGAGAACAATTAGGAAGGTTTCCCGTTTCTTCTCTCTCCCCGCCCTGAAAATCATCGTGCTAGCCTTGGTATTGTCCCGTATTGATTACGGCAACATAGTCTATAACGGGGCTCCCGCTTACGCGATCCACCGCTTGCAGCTGGTAATGAACCAGGCTGCGCGCCTGATTCATGGCCTCCCCAAATACCACCGGGCCAGCCCACTATTAAAGGCGCTACACTGGCTGCCGGTGCGGGAGCGTGCTCTCTTTAAGCTCGGCTGCCTCACTTTTCAGGCAAGAGCAGGGACTGCCCCTAAATTTCTTTGTTCCGCTGTCATCCCTTATCTCCCCGGCAGAGAGCTCCGCTCTTCCCACGCGGCCCTCTTAGCCATCCCTCGATTTAAGAAACTGAGGGCTGGCGGTGCGAGGTTCGCTGTTTTGGCCCCCACCTTTTGGAACTCCCTCCCTGTCGCCCTTCGCACTGTGCCCTCCTATACCCAGTTCCGGAAGGATCTTAAAACTTTTCTTTTCATTAAAGCCTATTCTGTTTAAACTCCCTCCCTCTGCTGACATCCTCTGTTATCGCAATAGCGCCATGAAACCGCTAGGTAGAAGTGCGCTGAATAAATGCTTTTAAATTCAAAAAAAAAATTCAAATTCAAATTCTTTGTGTGTCTTTAATAGAAACAGGAATCGGCCAAGTTAAAATTGCTTCTACCTTCTTAGGATCCATATGGATCCCCTCAGGTGACAAACAATAGCCCAGAAACTCCACCTTGGAGGCATTAAAGACACATTTTTCCAATTTAGCAAATAATGAGTGATCCCTCAGTCTCTGCAAAACAGACTGAACATGTTGTACATGCTCTTCCGAATTCTTGGAATAAATTAAGATGTCGTCAATATAGACTATGCAACAGACATCCAATAAATCATGCAAGACCTCGTTGATGAAATACTGAAAGGCTGCAGGAGCGTTGCAAAGACCAAATGGCATGACAGTATACTCAAAAAGACCAAATTTCGTACGGAAAGCGGTCTTCCACTCATCACCTTCTTTGACTCTAATCAAATGATATGCTCCCCTAAGGTCCAGTTTGGTATAAATACTGGAACCCTTAATTTGGTTAAGAAGCACAGGAATCAGAGGTAAAGGATATCTATTCTTAATTGTCGCTTTGTTTACAGCTCTATAATCAATACAAGCCCTCAAATCACCAGTCTTCTTAGCAACGAAGAAAAGCGGAGACGAGACTGGAGAAGTGGAATGACGGATAAAACCTAATTCTAAAAGTTCATCCAGATATTTCCTCAAATAATCATTTTCTGGTTCAGTTAAGGCATAAATCCTACTGCAGGGTAGAACAGCACCAGGTACTAAATCAATCCTGCAATCATAAATTCTGTGCAGTGGTAATTTAGTTGCTTCAACAGGATCAAAAACCTTAGAAAAACTCCTATACTCAACTGGAAGTTTATTAATTTCTGGATTTAAAGTAGCACAAAAAAGAGGCATAACCGGATCTCTAGTTTCTTGGTAACAATGTAGCTTACAAAAAGAAGACTCTAAGGTAACAGTTCTTTTGATCCAATCAATTTTTGGATTGTGCAATTCTAACCAAGGAATCCCCAAAATTACTCCAAAAGTTGGTGCATCGATAAGATCAAAGACCACCTTTTCAGTATGCCCATTATCTGCCACCAAAGTCAATGGTTCTGTGTTAAATCGAATCATCCCAGAAGACAACACCGAACCATCAACAGCCCTCACAGGTTCTGGTTCCTCCTTGGGAACACATTTTAAATTTAATTTATGGGCAAACTCAATATCGAAAAAATTTCCTGTGGCCCCAGAATCTAATAGTACGGGAATACTATGTTGTTGAAGAGTAGTTAAAATAAAAACCATCCGAATAGTAAAGTGTTTTGGAATATGTGTAGTTACATTTGTGACAAATTGGGAGATCTTAAAAGAAGATTTACTCGAAGAAACGATCTCTGCTTTCCTCGAGAATTCTAGTTTTCCGACAAATTATTTGAAAGGGTTTCAACCACTAGAACTTTCTTTTTAGCCGGTTTAACTGTACAATCTTTAGCAAAATGCCCAGGCTTGCCACAGTAAAAACACAAATTACCCTTCCGTCTACGTTCCTTTTCCTCAAGGGTTAGAGGTCCTTTAAAACCTCCCGAAGGAATTGGTTCAACCAAAATATTCTTAGCTTCTGACTCTTTTTTCTCTACTCTAAATTGAGGACTTCTAAAATCACTCCTAGTCTTCTCATTTTTACGCTCCCCTAACCTGTGATCAAGCCTAACCACAAGATCCTGAAATTCCTTAAACTCCCCAGGCAGATTAACAATATGTGCAAGAGAATCTTTCAACTCGTCTCTAAGACCTCTATAAAACAAAGAAATTCTTTTCTCTTCAGGCCAATGAGTTTCAGTCAAGAGTCTATTGAAGGTAGTAATGTAAGAAATAAGATCCTTGGTCCCTTGACGAAGACTCAATAACTCATTATCTGAAGACTGAACAAAGATATGCTTAGCAAACAAATTAGATATGGCTAATTTAAAATCCTGCAGATTATGAAGCAAGGGATCATTTTTGTCAACTAAAGGCATTGCCCAATTTGCAGCCACCCCCCCAAGATAAGAAATTATAAATGCTACCTTAGCTGTGTCGGAAGAAAAAATTTGAGGTTTACACATGAAATGCAATTGACATTGACTAAGGAAAGTAGTAAACCTACTATTATCTCCAGAAAATCTTTCTGGGTTAGCCAATGGGACAGGTGTTGGGGTTATGACTGTGACTTGGACTGGTTGACTTTTTGACTGATCTCCTGAGCTATGTGACTGATCAGCATCGGTTCCAAATTTAGTTGGTGCTAATATTGGTTTTTTCTCCACTGTAGGATCCCTCCAAACAGAAAACCCCGCTCTAGTTTCAACCAACTCTTGACGAAGTGATTGATTCTCCAAACGTAAATTCTCCATTTCCACTGTCATTTTCTGCACTAACTGTGACAACTGTGAAACATCCATGAGGGCGAGTTTACAAACCCAAGAGGAAACGATTTTTTAAGGGCTTCGTCTACTGTTGTGAAGTCCTGAGAGTCACTCCTGACGTTTCCTCTTGAAGCTGCAAACTCCCAACTCCCCCAAGGATCAGTCTACACAATCAGGAATTCAACACTGACTGAGTCTACTTTTCCCTAAGGGAAAGGGGAAGTGGACAGAGAAACTAACAACATATAAAGAAATATTGGCTTCCGCTGTTGTTTCTCTTGAAAGTGCTCCAGACCGTTGACCTTTTCTTGGGGTACTTTTCAGGTTTCACACTATTCAGTGATTCAAAATTAACAATTACTAATTCTTTCCATTAACCTACTTAAACTCAAATTATGTTTTAACATAACAATTACTGACCATAGGTTTTTGCGGTCTTTGTTCGCACTTAGCTTGTATCAGAAATAACTCTGCCTCAGTCTCAAGATTCCTTTAAAAATGAAAGTTATTATTCAGGATAACTCCTTTTGAAAATACATAGGTTGTTAATTAGGTTAGTGAACTGAACTGGTTTTAGCATGCAAACATCATACCTGAAAACTTCAGCAATTCTTCTATTCTAAAGGAAATCTGCAGTAGGAAGATAGTGGAAAAAACAACAATCTACTCCAAAAAACAACTGCAACTTTAGTTGCAACAGTAGATCTTTTAGAACATAAGCTCCACCTTTCTAAATTCCCTCAGATTTCATATAAACACTCAAGTTAAACATTTCTTGCTTAGTTACAACTAAACCCTTGATTTTGCCAAGGCTTTTTTACACAGTAAATCAAGTTTTGCCTCAACAGTTCTTGCAGTCTCTTAAAGGACCCTTCTGCTGAAAATGAGATTTTGGTTTGGCCTTGCCTAGGCTTGTTTTTTAAAACACAGAAGTTAAGTCTTTATCTCCAAAGTACTAGCAGTCACTTAATAACCCTTCTGCTGATGGAACGTTTTGTTTGCTTTTGCCTAGGCTTGTTTAACCAGTTTTCCCACCTTAATCTCTTTTCCTTTTAGCTGAATAGTACTGCTGGTTCATTGGTAAATTAATTAGATCTCAAGAAGCGCTGTTTTAAAATAGTTCTGAACAGCTGAAGAAATTAAATCTTACTGTCCTTGATAAGATCTCTCGTCGACCGGAGCCTCGAACTGCCTCCTTCTGAGACCATCGGCACAAGGACAGAAGCGCTCGTCAGGGAGACAACTAGAGACGAAGCGCCGAACCGTTAGGGAAGAGGTCTATTTATAGGCAAGGCTTCAGGCACGAGAGCAGCGCGAGCCCTCTCACATTTAGATTACAATCACAAGAGCCAGGGCGAGCCTCACTCAAGAAGAGCGCACAGTCTAACTGGGTAACCAACACATTGTCTGCAAAACAACAAGCATTGACTAATGCAAATCCTAAACAGTGAATTTCATTGACAAGAATTAAAAGGTTACATACAGCAAACTAATCATGTGTTTAAAATAAACAATAATTTAACTTAAAGTTTGATTGGAACATGAACTGAAATTAAATCTCACAGAATTAAGTATGACGACCAGTAGCACCCCTAACATTATTATTCAGGATAACTCCTTTTGAAAATACATAGGTTGTTAATTAGGTAAGTGAACTGAACTGGTTTTAGCATGCAAACATCATACCTGAAAACTTCAGCAATTCTTCTATTCTAAAAGAAATCTGCAGTAGGAAGATAGTGGAAAAAACAACAATCTACTCCATACTGAGATATGATGTTCTTTTTTCTCATAGACATCGTCTGTCAAAGGATGTTGTATGAGGAAGGACCCCTTTTTTTCACACCGCGAATCGGGTGACTATGGTAGTATCATTTAGATCCATTACACTGTATATGTTTCTCGTATAAATTTTTTCTTTTGCAGTAGCATCTCAATAGTAGGTCCTGAAGAAAGCACGATTAGAGGTAGTTAACCATGGATGCTGAAACATGTTGACCATGTTACGATCTAGATAGTTATTTGTTATCACTATCTTTGCACTGTTTTTTAGTTTGAACTATGAGTTACATCAATAAAGTTAGGTCTCTCATGGATCAATTTTAATACTTTTCACTTTATTCACTATAGCACTGCACCATAAAATCCCATTGGATCACCATCTGTTTACATCTGGTGAGATTCCATCTTTCAGTAGAGATCACATACTCGGGCATATTGTGGGCTGTGAACAAGTTTATAGCCCCTGTTTAAGCTTTGAGTAATGTGGACAAGGAAACCCAGATGAAGATAAAGATCACTAAGTTTGGTGACTGATGGGTATCCAAGGAAGAGATAAGATCTCTCTTCATATTCAGAGTGGGTTGTTTAATGTTTTGTGAGAAATTGGATAATGTTTGTTTAGACCCGTGGATACTGTTGTGGTTGTACATTGATGTTTATAGGGCTGTGTATCCACGCAGGTCTCTAAAATGAGCCTTAGACCCTCCCTCAAAGTAATTGTTATTTTTTGTTCACACATAAATTGAACAGGGACGTTAGCTTAGGAACCAATTTGGCTGAAAACAATTTATATAAAAGTGAGCAGTATACCCATCGGAACCTGGAACTTTATTCAGCTTTAATTACTTATTGGCCTGCAGGACCTGAATAGGTTGTTCTAGTTCCTCCCTGTTATGTGTATTAGTACAGCGCACTATCATCTGCTTGGGTAGCTTGCTGCTGAGCAGGTATGTGAGCCTAGCCCAGCCTACGGTAGGTTAGTACAGAGTAAGAATATCGATGTAAAAATATTGAATTGCACAAATATCGAGATAAAAATAGTGTGTGTCAGAAATATCGCCAGACAAAATATGGTGGTCAAGAATATCAATTTTAGGTAAGTAATATCGATGTAAAAAAAATGAAGTGTTTAATATCATTTGTAAAAATATAGGGGCTCATTATGGTGGCGGGAGGACTGCCAATGCCGGGCCAGCGGTGGCGATCCTTCAGCCATCATAATGAGATTTACCCACCACCAAATTAGGATGGCAGTGGGTAATGCGGCGGATGCAAAGTCCGTCCGCTGCTTTTCCACCAGTGGCAATCACACCGATTGTTTTGCGGGTGGAAAAGGGCCATTAATATGGTGTCGGTGCCTAGCAGGAACTGTCCGCCATATTAGGATGTGCCCTGGCAGAGGTATTTCCATGGCGGCGATGCCCTACCCTATAACACCACACCAATAAAAAAGATGTCAACGTTTTTATTTAAAATTATTTCCATAATTAATAATGAATTCAAAATATGTTAATAATTGCAGTTGGAATAGTAAATTTTACTATTTCGCTATCCAACATTTTCCCTACTGTTGTATTTATTGTATTGTAAAATGTACGTTTTAATTTTGTTTTAATAGTTTATTGTTTTAATTAATTATAGAATGTTTTTTTATTTTAAATTATTGATATATATAAATGTGTTATTTTTATATAATTTAAAAGTTACAAAATTAAATAAAGATAATGGTTAATTTTATAGTAAATATATATATATATATATATATATATATATATATATATATATATATAAATTATTATGTTCGTATTTTTATATTTTTTAAAATTAAGTTTAATTTTAATATTTATTTAATATGTACATTAAGGGGCCGATTCCGATTCGGTAAAATCCCGTACGGAGCATTTTTCCTGTACGAATCGTATCCTCGAACGTCCCCATACCTACGATGTAGTACGATGCCTACCCAAAGCAGTTCTCTTTCCGAATCGTACCAAAGCCCGTACGACTCAATAATCCGTACAAATGGCATTCGGAACACGCAGTACGCGATGTCCGTACGGATCGTAGCAATGTTTTCCGAACCAGCAAGTACGATTCGTCTAATCAGCACTCTGTACAACTCTTTCTCTACGGGAGCTCAAAACGTCCGGAAAAGCAGAATTCGACTCGAAATGCATACAAAACGGACCCCCAGGTACGGTCCGTACACCCCATGATCATAGGGATACGGTTCATACCCCTACGATCATGGCTTGTACGAACCGTACACCTGCAATCGTGGGGTGTACGAACCGTACCCCCATGATCGTAGGGGTACGGTGCGTATGTGATTGTGTGTCTCTCCATACGAATTGCTCATACGCGACTTTTACCGTACGAATCGCGTACTCATTCCCCGGTCGGGATCGTGCTTGGCGGGTCGTACGGCATGTTTACGATTCGTACGGTTCACTGTGAGGGTCCATGTCGTACGGATTTACCCTTGCTTTTCGTACGGTTCGCAAAGATTCGGACGTATTTTTTTCCTACGGATCGCACTACGCGATTCAGATGGATTTGTACAATTTGTACGGAAAGGGCTACGAATTCAAATCGTCGTACGGATTAGTTTCCCGAATCGGAATCGACCCCTAAATGTAATTCATTTTGTTAAAGATAATTTTAATAATATATATATTTAATATATAATATTTTGTTTTATTTATATTTTTAAATCTATATTTTTTACGTCTATTCGATATTTTTGTACTTACCTGTTTAAGTATAGAGGGTCGATATTTTTACTATCTATGTTTTTTTCCTAAATATTTTTCCCATTGATGTTTTTACCATCAATATTTTATCAGTGAACAGGTAGGTTGATTAATTGAAAAGCCAGGTCTTCCGCTTTGTGCAAATTCAATTTAGAGAGTTCAATTTAGGGAATTTAGGGAGCTGGATCTTGTCAATAATGCTCATTGTTTCAATAGGAAAAAGGTTCCTCAGAATATAAACCTGAGTAAAAATTATTTCAGCTTGTCCTCGTCATCCATCTGTAGTCCCCCCTGAGTGTTGTGAAGGAAGAGTTCAGCCTTGTTGGCATAATAAAATTGAAGTTGACCCATGGTAGCGACTAGTTTGTGTCAGCTAGAGAGATGGTGCACTGGTCCTTTCCCATTCCAAGGACCAGATGTCCTGCAATAGCTTCTGTATCTTCAGTTTGTGTAGGCGGAGAGGCTCAGCAACAACCGCTATAAATCCACCTCTAATTAGTGCCTTGACTGTGTCCCATATGCCACCTGTTGAGAAGAACCCTAAGGGTAAAATACTTCTCTATATGACAAACTATTTCTTTATGAATAATCAAATCTTGCAGGAGAAAATGATGAACACACCATACTCGAGAGCGTGTACTTGGCCTAATTCCTCAGTCATAAATACAGAGGCATTAATTTCTAAAGGTGATGAGGCTCACTTATCTTGACAAAGCCTCTTGTGAGTGCTGAAACATAATGCAACGTGGATTAAAGTGGGTGAAAGTGACCTGACTAGGTATAAATATCCTAGTCACAAGGGGAGGTGGCTTATGAGCCCCCTAAGGGAGATGAGAAAGTATTCTATGGAAGAAGAATACGTTCTCCCTATCCAGTCAATAATACACATTCATTGGTATTCTCACCCAATTAATTTGTCTGTCATTGTCAGACCTTCACAATTTTCTGCCGTTTGCACTAGACCCTCACCCACTCTAATAGTGGCATGATTCATATTGGGTCTCATCCCGGTCCCTAAAAAAAAGAAGTATGGGCTTGACCAGGGAGCACTTTTGATATTCGGTAGCAGCCAGGGTTTTATGAAATAAAATACCTTGAGTAACCCAGGCATCCCCTTTATTAGTGGTTGCTCATGTATGATTAAAAACTGAACAAATGGGTAGAACTGGGAATAATGGCCCTCTTATGCTATTCTATTGTTGACATGTTTCAGCCCATGAAAAAGTGGCCACCTACAGTCCTGGGCTTTCATCGGGACAAAAAAGTGCTGTGGAGTCTTGTCTCCTATCTACCTCACAGTTGGATTGGGGACAAACAGACATATAACATAAATGCTAGCCCAGTCCAGGAGAGACCCATGCAGGTAGGAGCAGTGAGGCCGGTTGGGGGACTTGAAAGATGACGATGAAGAAAAATGTAATAACCTTGTCATCGTCTGTCGAATTACCCCCATCCGGCCCCACCGCCCTCACATGCAAGGCAACTCCTGGCCAAGTCTGCTTGAGTGATGTTCACTCTTAATTCCTGTAAAAAGAACAAACCATACATAAATTCTGGTGAGTTCATTATCTTTAGGAGTGTGTTCAGCTCCACAGTATTCATGCAGAACAAGCGTGGTTGTCACCAGTGACCAACTTGAACATCTGTAGAAGAAGATAACTCATGCATTTAATCTTTTTTATCACTGCACATCGTGGAAAAATTGCTGTTATGTTATGTTAAAATGTTATGTTAAAATGTTTTATACCGCGCACGTTCACCGGAATGGTTTCATGGCGCTCATAACAAATACGGAGGGCAAAGGCAGAGGTCTACTCAAATGCTAACTGAAAAAGAAACGTCTTCAGTGTCCTACGAAAGCAGTCGTAGGTAGGGCAATGACGGAAAGAGGACGGAAGGGAGTTCCAAAATTTGGGGGCTAAAAAAGAGAAGCGAAGGCCGCCATGTTTTTTTCGATGAATTTGAGGGATAAGCAGAAGGTTATGGGCGGAAGAGCAAAGATCTCTCGTGGGTGTGTATCGCTTCAGGCTAGAAGAAATGAAGAGAGGCGCAAGATTGGAAAGGGCTTTGAATATTGTACAGCCAAGCTTAAAAGTGCAACGTTTGGCCACCGGGAGCCAGTGCAGGTTCCGTAATAGCGGCGAGACGTGCTGATGCTTAGGCTGATGGTATACTAAGCGAGCAGCCTGGTTTTGTACCAGCTGCAGCCTATGAAGCTGGTAGGCAGGGATTCCTGCGTACAAGGTGTTAGCAAAGTCGATTCTGGACATCACAAGAGCCAAGATGACCAGGATGAGTGCATCTCTGGTGAGAAATCTACTGATTTTGCGTATCCTACGCAGGTGGAAGAAGCAGGATGATGTTACAGCACTGATCTGAGGCTTCATAGGAAGGTCACCAGAGATGACTACACTGAGGCTCTTCACAGAGTTGACAGGAGAGGGAGAGATCCCAAGTGATGGAGGCCAAAAACTGTCATTCCATGGGTTGGCAGGTCCACCCACCAGCACCAGCTCAGTCTTTGTGGGGTTTAATTTGAGCTGGCTGTGAGCCATCCATTCTGAGATGTCTAACATGGTGGTTTGAAAACTGATACGGGAGGAAAGGGAGGTGTCTATGGGAAAGATTAACTGCAAATCATCCGCATAGTTGAAGATTTTTGCAGAGGATTTGCGAAGGGAAACTATAAGGGGCTGCATATACAGATTGAAAAGCAGAGGGGATAAGGCGGAGCCCTGAGGGACTCCGCAGGAAAGGGGAGAATAAGAAGCAGAAAAGGTGGACAGGTGTACGGCCTGGGAACGCTTGTCCAGGAAAGAACTGACCCAACCCAGTCGAGGGCTACGCCCTGGATGCCGGCGTTGTGAGAAAAAAAACATACTGGCATGCCGGGTGATTGTTCATAGAAATACCTGCAGGTGAACATCATGCGTACATACTTGTGATGTACATATAAGCAAAGCCACTCTTACTTTAATTGGGAACTTCAGTGAGCAGCATGGAAGGAGGAGGGGGGCATGCCACGATAGCCACACACTGTAGCGGATTAAGGCAATAAATGTAGGTAGATCAACATTGAGAGGTTGGAGAGGGAGCAATGAGAACCTCAGATAAGCACTCACGTTGTCAAGGGTCTCAGGCCACCCGTATACCTAGATCAGGCCTCGGTCCTGACGACTCTGTCATGTATCAGTGTTGGAGGAGCAGAGTGTAAAATGGCAGATGTGTGGTTGACCGATAATGATGTAATCGTGTTGCCGCAGATGGTACGTGCCACAAGGGATCATAGGAATTGTAGTTTTGCTGTCAGATTCTCGCAGAGTCATGCAAAGGCACCTAAGTGATTTGCAATTTGCATATGTACATGGGGCCAGTAGTTAGTTTGCGGGGGTGGAGTGCTGTGTTTGGACAAAAATAACACCTACCTTTTATTAAATAGGCATGATATCCTAATGGATGTGGTATTCACTTATTTAAATAATGAAGTGCCTGAAAAATAATTTTGGAAGAGCCTGTTAAAAAACGTATTAACAACATTTTTGGAGTTTATTTCTACCCCTTAAAAATAGGCTTATGCTGTTTAATAAATAATGGAGTATCTGCAAGAGATGTTGGGCGCCCCTTGCTGTAATGAGAAGCACAGGGTATTGAATATGACTTTGGAAACTAAAGATGACCTAACCATTTGAAGGAAACCATTTATGAGAGGGAAGTCAGATAATTCCAGGCAATTTCATCATTCAGGCCACATTTATTCATCTGGAGTCTATACACCCAGCAATGTTCACGCTCCAGCAGGGTTTTGAGCATGTCACCGCTGGAAGTGATCACTTAAATGATTGTGCAACAGAGATCTGTATCCCTTTGTAGTTTTTCTGAGTAGTGTTTTGTTCATCTCGTAGTGGACCGCTGTCATCAGCTGTTGCTACGATGTTCTCCGATCCTTGTCTTAATCTTGCGTGATGGCTCCTTAGTTTGCATGGCTATTCAAACAAATAGATGATATTCTTGGAATAGCATTTTGCATGCTTTTTTCAACCTATGGTGTTCACAAATTGAGATCTATTGTTGTGGTGTGTTTTGTAAAAGTACATACCATGCATTGACCACACATGTGATGGGCACTTACCTTTGGGAAGTCCATTCTGGACAGTGTTGACATTTTTCCTTGGTCTTGTATATACCAGCAGATTTCTGAAACTGATATTCATTTTAAATGAGAAAAGGGAGTTCTCAAAGTTCATCTCATTGTATGTTGAAATACGCCAGTCTTAGAGATGATTTTTCTTTACCTCATTTGAGACATTGCTATGTGTGCTTACACATGAGTTCTTTTTGATCTTCCTTGTTTTTATCCTACAAGCGGGTCTTGTTTGCTCTCTGGCAAAGGATTGGAGCACACTATTTTTTTCAGTTATATAGTGCAGCCTTAGATTCTCTGCAGATCTGCTAAAAACAATGACTGTTTTTGGCCCATGGGCTGGGTCCCTCTAGGACCCCTACCCCACCAAGACAAGGGGGAGCATGGTACCCCTACCCTGCCTCACATATGTTTTCTAAAAACTTTTCAGGACAGGGGACTGAGCCCCCGAGTCCTAAAATGGCTGCTGCCACATTTCTATTTTTGAAAATGTATAGAGCTCATTCTACCCCGGGTATCAAAGTGCTAGCTAAGAGTAAAAGCATCTACAAGAGAGGCAACCAAAACTATCCATCATGGAAGGACGAAAAGCCAAGTGTTCAACTGCTTGTGGAAGGCAGCATGGGTAAAAAGACTTTCAATGTGAGTGGGCAGTGTATTCCACAACTTGGCAGCGGTGATCTGAAAAGACCTTACCTTATCGAAATCTAGATGTCTCCACTTCCTAAGAGAGGTAGACCTCAGCTGTCTACTGGGAATATACAAGTGGAAGGCCATTCCCAAGAGCAATGGCCACTGGAGGTGGAGAGCAGTGTGAACTAGATAGAGGGCTTTAAAATTCATATGCTTCCTGACCAGCAGTCAGTGAAGGGTTTGAATGCTCTCTCTGACTGACAGACGTTTTGGAACATTCAATACTAAGCAAGCAACTGCATTCTGAATAGTCTGAAGTCTATTAAGGGTACTTTGATTGATATTTAAGTACAGAGCATTGGGATAGTCAAGGTGCGATGGCCACTGCAACTCTGAACTCGACTGGAAAAAGAGGAATTACCTTTTTTAAAGTTTTGATAAAAAAACAGTGGGAGCTCACAGTGCTCTTGGAATGAGTGTCAAAGGAAAGGGAGGTATCAAAAAACACCCCTACATTTTTTCCTCAGCGTTTATGTAGGGGGCAGCAACACTCTGGCTACTACAGGTCAGACCAAACCAAAGTTTGCTCTCCAAAATTAAGCTCTCTCTCTTGTTGGAATTCAGTTTCAACCAATTTTTTCCATCCAGAAGTTTATCTCAATCATGCAGCATTTGAACATTTCAGCCATGACAGGGATGCTATCGGATATTGATCCAATGATTTGGGTATTATCCACGTAAGATATTACTTGACAGCTGAAGGACCTGATTAGCTTAGCCAAGGGGTCAACAACAATATTTAACAGAGTTGGGCTGAGAGAAGAGCCCTGTGGCACCCCACAAGGTAACTGGTAAGAGCCAGCCCATTGGTAAGAAAGGACTCCATCAGGGTCAGGGCAGTGATCCTCACCCCTGCCTGGCACAATCTATGAACCAGACGGGAGGAGGACATTGTGTCCAAAGTCACTGAAAGGACCAGCAGCACCGAGATGGCAGAACCTCCTGATCAACCTGACAACAATTGGTTTCATTTGCAGCTAACAGAGCAGATTCTGTGCTGGGGCCACTCCTAAATCCACTCTGCAAAGGATCCCAAAGATTCTGGGAAGACATGAACTCCATCAGTTCTAAATTAAGATCTTAGCTGGCACAGGTAACAAGAAATAGGGCACTGATTACTTTAATCTTTAGGGTCACCGTTAGGCTTCTTTTTAAGTGGGAAAACTATTGCCTGCTTCCAGGATTGGGGAAAGATTCATGGTAAGAGAATTTGATTCTAAACTTTTTCGAGAAAGTTGGCAATCTGATTTGGTACAAACTGCAAGGTTCTGGGAGAACACGGATCATCCGGAGAACCAGCTCTTAAGTGCAGATGAAGCTGCTTAACTTTCATAAGCGAAATAGGGGGGAAGAAGGATAGTGTGGCAGTAGGATATTAATTGCCTCCTCATCTTTATATGAGGATACCCTCATTCAACTTAAAAATGGAAACAATAGGCAGAATATTTTCCCTAAAATGAGCTGCCACACTGTTACGAAGCCTTGGAAACATTCAATGGCTTGCTGGGAAAGATTTGTAATCACTTTAAAGAATTACTAGGGGGTAATAGTGGCCCACCTTATTTTCATAGTGAAGTTTGAGGACTTAGATAACTTGATGGCATGTTTATAACTATTCATCAGTTCTTTGTGCTTATTTTTTACTTAAATAGAGGGAGTAAGCATCCACCTCCATTTTTGCCTCCTACACAGATGTCTGAGCTCTTTTATATCCTCTGAGAACCAAGGAGCAGATGCTCTAGTTCTTTTCCCACTTGTAGAGGTGGGAGGGGCATTTGATTGATGACAGTTTTCACCCATATGTGAAAATCATCTGTGGTATATTCCAGTGAATTATTGTTTCTTTCTAAGGATTCACACAACGCCACTTTAAGGTTTTCAGTGGAACTTTTATTTCACCTCCTGAATGTGGTGATATTGCTCTGCATCTGACCTCCGTCCTTCTGTATGGTAATTTTAAAAGATACCGCTAGATGGTCAGTCCAGCACAGAAGGAGAAGTTCTCCCTTCCCCAAAATCCCATGATTGACAAGGATACCCTCTAAGGTATGTCCTGCCGGGTGAGTGGGTGAGTTCACCAATTGCCTGAAGCTCAAATACTTCATAAGTTCCAGAAGCCTAGTAGTCAGCGCAATTAGTTCTCTAGGTGAAAAACATCCGCGCTGATGTGGTGGCAGCCGCTCAGATCTTACATTTTGATCTGTTGGATCCATGGATCCTCCGCAGCATGAAACATACAAATATTTTTAACCTTCATTTCCCTCAAACTGCTTAACAAATGTGCACCAAATCACAAAAAGTTGCTTTCCGGACCACAATCTAGCTTTCTGCCAAATTTGGTGAAATTTAGTTCAGCCATTTTAACTGTATCACTATTCACTTTTCCTTTGAGAAGTTGCATGGGGATAAACTAATCTGGAACCTCCTGTTTTCTTGGCCAAGCTTGACGGACCTACCCTGAAATTTTTAGGAAGGAGCTGAGGCGGATTACCTTTGTTTTGCAAACTTTCAAGAAGATTCGTCAAATGATGCCAATGTTATTACCAAACCAAAAAATGCTTTTCCTATGGAAACGTGGTCCTAACTAACACTACCCAGCACCGACTGCCATGGAAATATATATACATGAATATATATTATGTCATGGAAATATATATATATATATATATATATATATATATATATATATATATATATATATATATATATATATATATATATATATATATATATATATATAAATATATATATATACATGTGATCAAGGCTCCTCAGAGCTGAAACGCGTCATGCTGCTGGTGCTTGTTTGAATCAATAAAACAAAAAATCTGCACCTAATTGTGGTCCGTGCTCCTGTGCCTGTCTTTGGGAACGAAGGTTAGAGTATTGCGAATATATGTATATATATATATATATATATATATATATATATATATATATATATATATATATATATATATATATATATATATATATATATATATATATTCACTGAAAAAACCATAGGTTATAGACCATATATAGTTAGGAATTAGCATTTAAAAAACCTTATTTTACTCACACAAAACCATTGAAATTCCATATATAGTTAGTTGCACTAACTATATATCGCGCACCCGCAATCCACTGCTGATGATGTCACATATTACATCATTCATGACATGGTCAGTGACATCACTGATGACATCACTGATGACATCTCAAATGACATCACTGATGACATCATCCAGTGACTGTGTGTTTCTGAAAAGTTTAAATATGTTTTACATATTGAAGAATGAGTAGATGTAGAAGTGTCTGGATGAAGGATTTAGTAGGTGCGTGACTGACTGTATGAGTGAGTGATTAAATGTGTCTCACTGAGTGCATGGGTTAGTGACTAAACTGTCTTAATTTGTGCATCATTATGTCTGTTGTTCTGTAAACTGCTGCATGTGTTGGTCAGTAGCTATATGAGTAACTATATGGGTTATTGATTGATTGCCCAAGTATTTGTATGGGAGACTGAGTGTGTGTGTGGCTGGCTGGGAGGTGTGTGACTCTGTGCAGATCAATGTGTACTTGTATCAATGATTGTATAAGAGAGTAAGTATGTGTTAGTATATGTTTCAAAATGTAAGGTGCTCTATTTTTAACTGTATAGATTAGAAAATGGAAGTGTGATTGATTATTTACAGGACTGACTAGGTGTGTGAGTAACTCCATGGATGAGTGACAGAGTGTGAGAGTCTGTATAGGTGTATGAGTGCATATGATAGTGTTGTAAAGATGAGTGATTGTATGTATGAATGATTGTATGGGTAAATGAGTGAATGTGTGTGTAAACATAGGAATCACTGAGTGCGTATGTAGTAACTAGTATTGGTGTGTCAATGGTTTCAAAAATTATACTCTGTATTTAACACTGGGTGTAACAGAGGTTATATTAAAGTGTGAGGAGATGCATTGTATTGTCACATGAATGATATCATCAGTGATGTGGTCATTGATGTCAAATGAGATGTCATCAGTGATGTCATCAGTGATGTCATTTGAGATGTCATCAGTGATGTCATTTGAGATGTTATCAGTGATGTCATTTGAGATGTCATCAGTGATGTCATCAGTGATGTCATTTGAGATGTCATCAGTGATGTCATCAGTGATGTCACTGACCATGTCATGAATGATGTAATATGTGACATCATCAGCAGTGGATTGCGGGTGCGCGATATATAGTTAGTGCAACTAACTATATATGGAATTTCAATGGTTTTGTGTGAGTAAAATAAGGTTTTTTAAATGCTAATTCCTAACTATATATGGTCTATAACCTATGGTTTTTTCAGTGAATTTTCAAGGTTTTGTAAATGCTAATTCCTAACTATATATGGTCTATAACCTATGGTTTTTTCAGTGAATTTCAATGGTTTTTTAATAGCAAATATCATAAGCTGTCGAATGTCAAGTACGTGGTAAGTGAAAACATTTTCGTGTTTATGCACACTGATCTGCTTTGAATGGTGCCCCCCCCCCCTCATTTCTATTAGGAGTACTCTCTCTTTGCACATAGTGAAGGGTAGTTAACGCAGGCCTTTGCCCCCTTTGTAATACGTTGTGCCTGCTTCTCTCTCCATTTGATTGATTGTTATCCAAGTATTTACTGTTTTAGAATTGGTTCTCTTTGGTTCATTCTCTATTTACAAACAAACACAGAGTCGCAATACTCTGTTTAGTCTTTGCAGATAACGAAAAATCGTGTAAAAAAAAAAGAAAAGGAATCGAGCAAAATCAGTAGGCCACTAATGGGATCTCTTTTTGACCTCGCTAAAATAGAAACATTAGGAACAACCCCTCATGACAAATACAAAACTAGTGAGATGAACTGAACTCCACACAATGATGGCTGCAAAACAGCTCGGCTCCGCCACCCACCCCGCCCAAAATAACGATAAAGAGCGGCTGCCATGATTGGTTGCGGAATGGCCACGACGGAGCTACGAAATGGTGCTGCTCTCATGCTAACCCCAGCTTCAGTCTGAAACATCCAGAAACACTGTAGACTACCAATTCGATCAGTTCCGGTAGCGCCCCAATGTAACCCGGTAGAGAAGAACTAGCCCTCCCCTCTTTGACTGATGGTTCTTGTTGCCTGTCCCTTCTGTTGTCATTTAACAGAACTGTTTAGCCTGCTGAAAGGGGTTGTGTTCCGACCGCTGGTTGGTGGAGACATTTTGACTATATTCTGGACCTGCGTTGTCGCGTAATGCGTCATATGACGCGCCGCGTTAGCGCATCCGGAAGTCATCCGGGGCGCGACGCGCAGCGCGTAACGTAAGCATAACAAGTCATGTGACTTGTTAATAAAACTTTTCATTGGTTCATTTTACTTTTCTTATTCTAATGATGAAAGGCTTGGTCATATGACCTAAAAATTACGCTTTTTATTACTTCCGAACATTATTTTTTCTTAAATATATGTTATAATGTTCCAGGCTAATGTACTTTCCCGGAAAATTTACAACTGTCCTGCAAGTAAAATATATTCTTTTTTCGAGAAAAAGAGCGTTTCTTCGTCCCATGACGGAGCCGTTGAGCAAAAGAGGGTCGACCTGCTGTCTTAGTCGCCGATACGCCTGAATATGAGATTCTTATCGATCACTTTATGTTGCAGGAGTAGAAAACACAACAGCCCTTGACCATTTATCTTTACTGCGTTCCTTCGTATTATACCTTTTACCCTTCATGTAATTGGTCTGCTTTATTTCACTTGCCTTTTAATGATTCTAAAACAGTGACTATTATTAAAAACTTTACCAATGTATATACTACTACCATGTTTTCTTTTAAAAACCTTTATTGTGAAAATGTCATTATACAAATACGAGCCTATAACCACGTGGGCCGGCCACGGAGCAAACTGTAATCGTATATGATGAGTAGACATTTACACTGTAGAGGAACGTAACGGGCGGGCCATTAGGTTGCAAGAACTAAGGTTTCTAACAGTTACGGAATCGGTGGACGTACATTTTATAATTAAAATACGACAGGGCCAGTTACAATAAAATTATCTAGATATACATTTGCGGGCAAGTACCATGGGTGACGTTAATTCGAACTTTCAATAGTACAGTAATCAATAACACATCAGAACTTAATATCAATAGGGATGTCGAAATATTCAATCAATTCTCGTCCCCGCCCGCCATGTGCTTCAAAACTGCATACGTATCTCGTGATTTCAAGGTTCTGCAACCAGTACACAACAAGGAGTTACGAGTCCCATTTATTCCGGCGCCATTTTGGGCGAGGACGGGCAGGTCCAGGATATAGTCAAAATGTCTCTACCAACCATCGACTATGATGATGTTCATATGCTGTATTTATTAGAGTAACACTCATCTGTCCACATGAAATTAATTTGCCACAATCTAAACATGTCATTTTAATCTTTCCAAAGTTCTTCTAAATATTTGGGACCGTTTCCCTTGCCTCTGATGCTGTCAGTGCCACTTCTTTGATGAATGTACTAGCAGGTCAGGGGTTCTCCTCCAAATCTCTCTTTTATGCAGCACTATAATTAATTGGTGCCACCTCTCCATATGACGATGCATGGTATAGTTACCATAACTATATGTTTTTTCGGTTCCTCTGGAGAGTTCATCGTGGCAGATGAAGCGTGTAACGTACCGGGCATTTACCTTTTTTTGCATGTACAGGAAAGGAAAAAAAAATCGAGCGTCCGAGTTCTAAGGTGTCCCAGGGCCATTTTAGTGGACCAGGCCCAAATCCAAAGAACAGGCCGCCATTTTGAGAGTCCTGTTGCAGCCGCCTGTCGCTGTAGCATCAAGAGCAGCCGAAACTCAGCTGAATGGCAACTGAAACGGTAAAGGGGCGCCCCACTACAGCAGACGAGCCTCCACCTAGGAAGGCCCGTTCACGCCGCCTCCCCCCCCCCCCTTCGGGCACCCCACGCCGTTATTCGGAGCAGTATTGTAGGATGGCCACACCAGTGCGGCAACTTGCTAGACATCACCTCGGTGGTAACCGAATCTCAGCGCCTTGTGGTGTCTTCTATTCAGAAAACATTGTTGTGCTGCCTTCGACCTATTCGCCGCAAGTGCGCACGCAACTCAGCTGCATAGCTTGCTCGACACCACCTCGGTGCTAACCGAATCTCAGCGCCTTGTGGTCTCTTCTATTCCAAAAATATTGTTGCGCTGCCTTTGGCCCCATTCGCACATCGGTCCGCTACTGCCGCCATCTCACAGGCCAACGGGGCGCCCCACGCCGACTTTCAGCATTGTAGGATGGCCACACCAGTGCACCTTACTAGACACCACCTCGGTGCCATCCGGATCTTGGCATCTCAGCGCCTTGTGGTGTCTTCTATTCAGAAAATATTCTTGCGCTACCTTTGCCCCATTCACACATCGGTCCGCTACTGACGCCATCTCACAGGCTAATGGGGCGCCCCACGCCGAGTTTCAGCATTGTAGGATGACCACACCAGTACAGCAACTTGCTAGACATCACCTCGGTGCCATCCGGATCTCGGCGCCCCACTGCAGATGAAGTGCCTCTCAACTATGAAACCACCACGGTGACATCCGGATCTTGGCGCCTTGTGCTGGTTCCGGCCTATTCACACATCGGTCCGCTACTGACGCCATCTCACAGGCTAATGGGGCGCCCCACGCCGAGTTTCAGCATTGTAGGATGACCACACCAGTACAGCAACTTGCTAGACATCACCTCGGTGCCATCCGGATCTTGGCATCTCAACGCCTAGTGGTATCTTCCATACAGAAAATATTGTTGCGCTGCCTTTGGCCCCATTCGCACATCGGTCCGCTACTGACGCCATCTCACAGGCCAACGGGGCGCCCCACGCCGACTTTTACCATTGTAGGATGGCCACACCAGTACCACAACTTGCTAGACACCACCTCGGTGCCATCCGAATCTTGGCATCTCAGCGCCTTGTGGTGTCTTCTAGTCAGAAAATATTGTTGCGCTGCCTTTGGCCCCATTCGCACATCGGTCCGCTACTGACGCCATCTCACAGGCCAACGGGGCGCCCCACGCCGACTTTCAACATTGTAGGATGGCCACACCAGTGCGGCAACTTACTAGACACCACCTCGGTGCCATCCGGATCTTGGCGCGTTGTGCTGCCTTCGGCCTATTCGCACATCGGTCCGCTACTGACGCAAACTCACAGGCCAACGGGGCGCCCCACGCCGACTTTCAGCATTGTAGGATGGCCACACCAGTGCTGCAACTTGCTGGACACCATCTCGGTGCCATCTTGGCGCGTTGTGTTGCCTTCGGCCTATTCGCACATCGGTCCGCTACTGACGCCGCCTCACGTGCCAACGTATTTTCTCTGCATTTTATACCCTATGCCGCATAACAGGTCATGTGACTTGTTTATAAAACTTTTCATTGGTTCATTTTACTTTTGGTTTCCTAATGATGGAAGGCTTGATCATATGACCTAAAAACAACACTTTTCATTGGATGAAAACTTTTTTTTTTCCCAAACGATGAAAGCCCCACCTTGTTTCTGGATGTTTCAGACTGAAGCTGGCGTCAGCATGAGAGCACCACCATCTCGTGGCTCCGTCGTGGTCATTCCGCGAGCAATCATGGCAGCCGCTCCCCACCGGAAGCCTACAGGAGTCGGGGCCCCCAAAACTTTTGATGAATCCTCAAGGCGGAGGGGACGCTTTCGAGAATGGGGTCCAAGACCTAGCAGACAAGCGTCCGATTTCCAAGGTGTCCCAGGGCCATTTCAGTGGACCAGGCCCAAAAAGGAAACAGCCTGCCGCCATTTTGAGAGTCCTGTGACAGCCGCCTATCGCTGCACCGCAAGAGTGGGCGCAACTCAGCTGAATTGCGGCTTTTGACACAGTGGACCAAAAGCGGACGGAATGGCAACTGAAACGGTAAAGGGGCGCCCCACTACAACAGACGAGACTCCACCTGGAGAGGCCCGTTCACGCCGCCTCCCCCGGGGCGCCCCACGCCGTTATTCGGAGCAGCATTGTAGGATACCAAAACCAGTGCGGCAACTTACTGGACATCACCTTGGTGCCATCGTTCTGCTGCCTTGGAACTATTCGCACAACAGTTTGCTACTGATGACCCACCCCCCGCGACGCCCCACGCCAGAAATCTGGACGTTGTGCTGCGTTGGGACTATTCGCACAGCCGACCGCTACTTCGTTGTTTTTCCCTAAAAATGTTTATATGTTATTATTGTTTTTGTTTTCTTGTATATATTTATAAGTTATTAAAGTTTTATAATCTTACTACTTTGTTGGAGTGCTATATATTTTTAATGTGACACATAATTGTAAAAACTTTGATGTACAAAGAGTCATCCCTGGAATCTTCCGCTTCAGGCTCGGTCCCCTCCCCAATCACAATACAGGATGGTTTTCAGATAATAGGAACGCGTCTGCTGTGACGGATCTCATCGAGTGTGGGCCTTGATCTACTATAACTCCTTTGAAGAGGGGTGATTCTTTACAGCTGGGGCCATAAACTACATCTGCAGGGCTAGCTGATACCCTAGGACTGGCCTGGACAATCGGACACAGAGGAAAAGGAGTGTCAGAGGGTGCGGTAGTGAATAGGGCGAAAGGGAGGTGTCGGGCGGGCACAGGGTGTGATTCTCAGGGAAGAGCAGCGCAGATGGGGGGTGGTTTATTACCCATGCATAAGACAGAGAGCGGGGGTGACCACTGCCTGGGGGAGATGCTTGCGAGGGTGGGGAGCCATGCTAAGGATCGACAGCGTGCACAGAGTGGGTCTGGTCAAGGCATCTAAAATGACTGCCGTGCACGACAAAAGTGTGGCATTTGAAAAAAGGCAAGATGGCGCAGACAATGTTTTTCAACACTTCCTGATTTCCTTCGAATCGAACGTTAACAGACGTTGGGGCATATTACCAAAGTTAAGCGATATTTATCCCTAACGATGCTTAGCAACGATTTTTTTACCGCTAAGCATCGTCAGAAATTATCGCAGATAAACCTTGCTATTATCAAGGTTTATCGCAAATACGATAAAAAACGACCGCAATGCATTAATATCGCTGAAAACTCAGCGATATTCATGCATTACCGAGCTAATGCTCTTAGCCATGTTATCCACCTCCCATTGGATAACATGGCTAAGAACTGCTCAGGGCAGGTGCTAGCTTTTGGAGATATTCGCGCTTATCGCGAATATTTCCAAAAGTTGATAATAGGAGATAGCGATGTTAGCGACTGTTTCCACTCGCTAACATCTTGGCATGCCCACTTTGCATGTCATTAGTGATAAATATCACTCACATGCAAAGTGGGGCCCAAGATGGTCGCTATCTCCTACTAGCCGTCGCTAACTGGTGTTAGCAACAGCTAGGTAATACAGATATAATTTTATCTCCGCGAAGCGGAGCGCTGTTACAGATATATGTCTTGTTTTTGAACGTTAATTTCTCAAAATCCACTGAAGCACATATATTGAGACCTAGCAAAGGCACATCGAGCTACCAATCCCTACAATTTTGCCAAGTTTCGTGCAAATCCATTCAGCCGTTCGATTATTATTATTATTATTTTTTTTGCCCCGCGGGGCCATTTTAAAACCTCCACATCAAACCTAAGAGGTCAAGGAGGATCTACTATGCCCCCTTATGGTCATTTGCCCCTTCGCTTTGGCCTCCTCTTGTCTCTCGATCCTACCGAGAGACAAGATGGCGGCCGCTACGGACTGTTTGCAATGTTTACAGACGCCGGAGAACCAATCAGCTTCGCAAACCTCCGTTACACAAAGCGGAGCGCTGTTACAGATATATATCTTTTTTTTAACGTTAATTTCTCAAAATCCACTGGAGCACATATATTGAGACCTAGCAAAGGCACATTGGGCTACCAGTCCCTAATATTTTACCAAGTTTCGTGCAAATCCATTCAGCCGTTCGATTATTATTATTATTTTTCTTTTTTTGCCCCGCGGGGCCCTTTTAAAACCTCCACATCAAACCTAGGGGGTCAGCGAGGATCTACTATGCCCCCTTATGGTCATTTGCCCCTTCGCTTTGGCCTCCTCTTGTCTCTCGATCCTACCGAGAGACAAGATGGCGGCCGCTACGGACTGTTTGGAATGTTCACAGACGCCGGAGAACCAATCAGCTTCGCTTCACAAAGCTCCGTACCGCGAAAAGTCCGCGAACCGGAGCGCTGCCCGGTCCGCTGTTACAGATATATATTTTTTTTGAACGTTAATTTCTCAAAATCCACTGGAGCACATATATTGAGACCTAGCAAAGGCACATCGGGCTACCAGTCCCTACAATTTTGCCAAGTTTCGTGCAAATCCATTCAGCCGTTCGGGCTAAAAGTGAGGCCAACCGCCCTATGGAAAACTCAATGTTAAAAACACGTTTTGGGACCCCCTTTTTTCTCGGCCCCCCCTTGACGAACCCCCCCCAAATTTTCAAGGGCTGTTCAGAAGCAAAATGTGCCATTTTCCTGAAAATTTCAGCCAATTCCGTCCACAAACGCCAAAGTTATTAGACATAGAATTTTCAAAAATCCCATAGAGAAAAAATCCTAACTATATATACCTACTGGCGACCGCCAGTAGGTAATATATATATATATATATTACCTACTGGCGGTCGCCAGTAGGTAGTTATAGTTAGGACCTTGTTTCTTTTCAAAAAGCAATGAGCTCCTCTTGATTCCTGAGGACCGCAAGACACAAGTGGACTTCATTGTCCAAGCAGCAGTGCACCAGAAGCCGCATTTGCAGCGTGGTGTAAAAAGATGCATGGCCTGGGAACACCTCTCTGCAACGCAGCTCTATGGAGCTTACTGGAGGTACCTGGTGGGCTACTTGGCCACCAGGGACCTTTAGGATTCAAGGGGACTTAATAGGGATGCTATAGTTAGAAATTAGCATTTATAAAACATTAGACATTAACTACAAAGACCAAAGACCATAGAATCAAGGCACATTATAATTAGAAATTTTCATTTAAAAAACCATTGAAATTCACTGAAAAAACCATAGCTTTCAGGGATGTTATAGTTCGAAATTAGCATTTAAAAAACCTTAGAAATTCACTGAAAATACCATAGGTTTCAGGGACGTTATAGTTAGTTGGACATTTCACTCTTACAAAACCATAGAAATTCCGTTGTTATAGTTAGTTCAGCTAACTATAACTCGCTCCCCTGCAATGCACTGCTTATGACGTCACATATTACATCATTCATGACATGGTCAGTGACCTCACTGATGACATCTCAAATGACATCAGGGATGATATCACTGATGACATCATCCACGTGAAAATCTGATGCACCTCATCACACTCTAATATAACCTTTGATACACCCACCGTAAAATACAGAAAACCATTTTTGAAACCATCTACAACTCAATACCAGTTACTACATACAAACTCACTGATTCCTAGGTCTACACACACACATCCACTCATTCACCCATACAATCACTCATACATTCATTCACTTATCAATAGAACTCTATCATATGCACTCATATACCTATACAGACAGTCACTCTCTGCCACTCATCCATGGAGTTACTCACACACCTAGTCAATCATGCAAAGGATCAATCACACTCCCATTTACTCACCTATACAGTTATACACACACACCATCTCACTTATTCATACAGATACTAATGCATACTTGCGCTCTTATATCATCACTGATACAAGTACACACTCATCCATACAGCCACTCTCACTATCACTGACTCTAACATATAGTCATTTATATACTCTAACTCTCACATACACTACATTTTACATATGCAGTTACTTGGACATGTACCACTGAGACATCCATTTACTCACCAACACACCCATACACATACTCACCCACCCATACAGCTGTTTCCACATACACTCTTGAACCCATACACCCAATGAATCAACCACACACACATCTGTGCACAGTCACATAACTAGCACCCACCCACCCACCCACACACACACTCAGTCTCCCATATAAATACTTCAGGCAACCAATCACTAACCCATATAGATACTCATGTAGCTACTATCCAACCCATGCTGCAGCTTACACAAAAACAGACAGACTGATACAGACATTCACACAGTTTAGTCACTAACCCATGCATTCAGTAATATTTACAACAAGGGGTGGTGATGGACAGAGTCTCTGAATTAAGCAGAATACTCTCACCCAGTCAAGAGATCAGGGCTAGATCCAACACCGTTTTTTAGCTGATTGCACCATCCCAGTTTCAGAACCCGGCTGTATGCAAATTAGTCTGTCCCTGGCCCAGTGCATCATGGGAACAGGGCAGACCAGACTACAAAAGCCAATTCTTACACTGGGAAGGAAACAAGCTTCCAGGGACCGGTTTCTGGCATTTCAGCCGTCTTCGGCCCGGCTTGCTTGAATCCTGATGGTGCAATGAGCAAGGGACTCACATCTGAGTATACCCTTCCACGCTTAGGGTGGACAAAAATATTTACAACAAGGGGTGGTGATGGACAGAGTCTCTGAATTAAGCAGAATACTCTCACCCAGTCAAGAGATCAGGGCTAGATCCAACACCGTTTTTTAGCTGATTGCACCATCCCAGTTTCAGAACCCGGCTGTATGCAAATTAGTCTGTCCCTGGCCCAGTGCATCATGGGAACAGGGCAGACCAGACTACAAAAGCCAATTCTTACACTGGGAAGGAAACAAGCTTCCGGGGACCGGTTTCTGGCATTTCAGCCGTCTTCGGCCCGGCTTGCTTGAATCCTGATGGTGCAATGAGCAAGGGACTCACATCTGAGTATACCCTTCCACGCTTAGGGTGGACAAAAATATTTACAACAAGGGGTGGTGATGGACAGAGTCTCTGAATTAAGCAGAATACTCTCACCCAGTCAAGAGATCAGGGCTAGATCCAACACCGTTTTTTAGCTGATTGCACCATCCCAGTTTCAGAACCCGGCTGTATGCAAATTAGTCTGTCCCTGGCCCAGTGCATCATGGGAACAGGGCAGACCAGACTACAAAAGCCAATTCTTACACTGGGAAGGAAACAAGCTTCCGGGGACCGGTTTCTGGCATTTCAGCCGTCTTCGGCCCGGCTTGCTTGAATCCTGATGGTGCAATGAGCAAGGGACTCACATCTGAGTATACCCTTCCACGCTTAGGGTGGACAAAAATATTTACAACAAGGGGTGGTGATGGACAGAGTCTCTGAATTAAGCAGAATACTCTCACCCAGTCAAGAGATCAGGGCTAGATCCAACACCGTTTTTTAGCTGATTGCACCATCCCAGTTTCAGAACCCGGCTGTATGCAAATTAGTCTGTCCCTGGCCCAGTGCATCATGAGAACAGGGCAGACCAGACTACAAAAGCCAATTCTTACACTGGGAAGGAAACAAGCTTCCGGGGACCGGTTTCTGGCATTTCAGCCGTCTTCGGCCCGGCTTGCTTGAATCCTGATGGTGCAATGAGCAAGGGACTCACATCTGAGTATACCCTTCCACGCTTAGGGTGGACAAAAATATTTACAACAAGGGGTGGTGATGGACAGAGTCTCTGAATTAAGCAGAATACTCTCACCCAGTCAAGAGATCAGGGCTAGATCCAACACCGTTTTTTAGCTGATTGCACCATCCCAGTTTCAGAACCCGGCTGTATGCAAATTAGTCTGTCCCTGGCCCAGTGCATCATGGGAACAGGGCAGACCAGACTACAAAAGCCAATTCTTACACTGGGAAGGAAACAAGCTTCCGGGGACCGGTTTCTGGCATTTCAGCCGTCTTCGGCCCGGCTTGCTTGAATCCTGATGGTGCAATGAGCAAGGGACTCACATCTGAGTATACCCTTCCACGCTTAGGGTGGACAAAAATATTTACAACAAGGGGTGGTGATGGACAGAGTCTCTGAATTAAGCAGAATACTCTCACCCAGTCAAGAGATCAGGGCTAGATCCAACACCGTTTTTTAGCTGATTGCACCATCCCAGTTTCAGAACCCGGCTGTATGCAAATTAGTCTGTCCCTGGCCCAGTGCATCATGGGAACAGGGCAGACCAGACTACAAAAGCCAATTCTTACACTGGGAAGGAAACAAGCTTCCGGGGACCGGTTTCTGGCATTTCAGCCGTCTTCGGCCCGGCTTGCTTGAATCCTGATGGTGCAATGAGCAAGGGACTCACATCTGAGTATACCCTTCCACGCTTAGGGTGGACAAAAATATTTACAACAAGGGGTGGTGATGGACAGAGTCTCTGAATTAAGCAGAATACTCTCACCCAGTCAAGAGATCAGGGCTAGATCCAACACCGTTTTTTAGCTGATTGCACCATCCCAGTTTCAGAACCCGGCTGTATGCAAATTAGTCTGTCCCTGGCCCAGTGCATCATGGGAACAGGGCAGACCAGACTACAAAAGCCAATTCTTACACTGGGAAGGAAACAAGCTTCCGGGGACCGGTTTCTGGCATTTCAGCCGTCTTCGGCCCGGCTTGCTTGAATCCTGATGGTGCAATGAGCAAGGGACTCACATCTGAGTATACCCTTCCACGCTTAGGGTGGACAAAAATATTTACAACAAGGGGTGGTGATGGACAGAGTCTCTGAATTAAGCAGAATACTCTCACCCAGTCAAGAGATCAGGGCTAGATCCAACACCGTTTTTTAGCTGATTGCACCATCCCATGCATTCAGTAAGACACATTTAATCACTCACTTACACAGTCAGTCAACCACCTACTAAATCCTCCATCTAGACACTTATACACCTACTCATTCGTCAATACACCTTGGCCTATATATATATATATATATATATATATATATATATATATATATATATATATATATATATATATATATATATATATATATATATATATATATATATTACCTACTGGCGATAGCCAGTAGGTATATATAGTTAGGATTTTTTTCCTATGGGATTTTTGAAAATTCTATGTCGAATAACCTTGGCGTTTGAGGACAGAATTGGCTGAAATTTTCAGGAAAATGGAACATTTTGTTTCTGAGCAGCCCCTGAAAATTTGGGGGGGTTTCGTCAAGGGGGGGCCGAGAAAAAAGGGGGGTCCCAAAATGTGTTTTTCCCATGCAATTTTTCATAGGGCGGTTGGCCTCACTTTTAGCCTGAACGGCTGAATGGATTTACACCAAACTTGGCAAAATTGTAGGGACTGGTAGCCCGATGTGCCTTTGCTATGTCTCAAGATATAGGCTCCAGTGGTTTTTACGAAAATTAACTTTGAAAAATATATATTGGGCTACATTGGGCTATATATATGTTGGAGCCCAAATGTAGCCCAATGTAGCCCAATGTAGCCCAAAGATGGCCACCAGAGACAAAAAAAATGTAGCCCAAATATCAGCCAGATGTATCCCAACTATAGCCCAATGACAGAATGTCCCAGAGTGTTCTAAAGAACAACTAGAGTGCTAACAGTCCTACTTATTACAAAGGTATGGCACACCTGAAGCCATCTTGATTGGAATAAAGTGGTAACTCTTAAAACATTTAATTTAAAAAGGAACAAAATGAGGGGGTTCATTTTGCCATAGAAAGTATGATTAGCGAATATATGACGAAATCCCGCATGTACTATTAGGCCGCAAATTAAAATAACGAAAACTTTTAGAACGAATATGCCTTTAGCATACACTAAACAACTAAACTACCCTAAACCCTAAAACACTACCCCCAGCATGACCCTACACTACACAAACAGTACAACACTACCCTAAACCCTAAAACACTACCCCCAGCATGACCCTACACTACACAAACACTACAACACTACCCTAAACCCTAAAACACTACCCCCAGCATGACCCTACAGTACGCAAACACTACAACACTACCCAAAACCCTAAAACACTACACCCCAGCATGACCCTACACTACGCAAACACTACAACACTACCCTAAACCCTAAAACACTACCCCCAGCATGACCCTACACTACGCAAACACTACAACACAACCCTAAACCCTAAAACACTACCCCCAGCATGACCCTACACTACGCAAACACTACAACACAACCCTAAACCCTAAAACACTACCCCCAGCATGACCCTACACTACGCAAACACTACAACACTACCGTAAACCCTAAAACACTACCCCCAGCATGACCCTACACTACGCAAACACTACAACACTACCCAAAACCCTAAAACACTACACCCCAGCATGACCCTACACTACGCAAACACTACAACACTACCCTAAACCCTAAAACACTACCCCCAGCATGACCCTACACTACGCAAACACTACAACACTACCCTAAACCCTAAAACACTACCCCCAGCATGACCCTACACTACGCAAACACTACAACACTACCCTAAGCCCTAAAACACTACCCCCAGCATGACCCTACACTACGCAAACACTACAACACTACCCTAAACCCTAAAACACTACCCCCAGCATGACCCTACACTACGCAAACACTACAACACTACCCAAAACCCTAAAACACTACCCCCAGCATGACCCTACACTACGCAAACACTACAACACTACCCAAAACCCTAAAACACTACCCCCCAGCATGACCCTACACTACGCAAACACTACAACACTACCCAAAACCCTAAAACACTACCCCCAGCATGACCCTACACTACGCAAACACTACAACACTACCCAAAACCCTAAAACACTACCCCCAGCATGACCCTACACTACGCAAACACTACAACACTACCCAAAACCCTAAAACACTACACCCCAGCATGACCCTACACTACGCAAACACTACAACACTACCCAAAACCCTAAAACACTACACCCCAGCATGACCCTACACTACGCAAACACTACAACACTACCCAAAACCCTAAAACACTACCCCCAGCATGACCCTACACTACGCAAACACTACAACACTACCCAAAACCCTAAAACACTACCCCCAGCATGACCCTACAATACGCAAACACTACAACACTACCCTAAACCCTAAAATACTACACCCCAGCATGACCCTACACTACGCAAACACTACAACACTACCCAAAACCCTAAAACACTACCCCCAGCATGACCCTACACTACGCAAACACTACAACACTATCCTAAACCCTAAAACACTACGCCCAGCATGACCCTACACTACGCAAACACTACAACACTACCCTAAACCCTAAAACACTAGCCCCAGCATGACCCTACACTACGCAAACACTACAACACAACCCTAAACCCTAAAACACTACCCCCAGCATGACCCTACACTACGCAAACACTACAACACTACCCTAAACCCTAAAACACTACCCCCAGCATGACCCTACACTACGCAAACACTACAACACAACCCTAAACCCTAAAACACTACCCCCAGCATGACCCTACACTAAACAACCACCACAACTCTACACTACACTAACACAACACTACACTACACAACACTACACTACACTACACAATCACTAACCCACGAAAAAATTAACACAAACCCACTTACCTCTCTCACAACGCAAATGCATTTACCATACATGCCTTTAAAACGTAATTCTTTGTAAAGGCATGCGCGATAAATGCACATGCGTTTTGAAACAATGCAGGATAATGGTATGCGAGGTCAATGACCTTGCGGGATAATGGTATGCGGACTGAAAGTCTGCGGGATAAAAAATGCGGGAAAATGGCTGCAAACCATGATTAGCAGCACACTTCCCTGGTGAGCACTAGCTTTACTACAGTGATCTAATGAGCAACTAGAGTGCTAACATTCAGAATTCATGGCAAATGTGTGACACATCTGAATGCCTTCTGTCGTGTATTTCTATAGGTTCTGAATCGATCCCCCTATTCCTGACCCTATTCTGGTTAAACTACCTAGCTAGTTAACTAACAGTCAGCCCATGAGGCAAGAAAACCCCCATGATGCAGATACCGTTATCTGACGCAATCACACTACGGCACAGGAACGTGTTATCTGATTAGGTCATAACGCTTGAGATCTAATTAGACAAGCGACATTCCTCCAGCCCCTGATAAGGCATACGACGTTCTCATAACAAATCAAACCTATGACAACCTGGATAGTCCGTGCGGCCATTGTTTTGATTTCACAGAGAACTTTAGTAAAGAATGTGCTAACGAGCAAGTCGTATGACATCTTTATTGACGTACCTATGTCCATCCTTACGTCAATCCCGGCACCTTTAAGGTATAAATATTGCCGACCTTGCCCTATGCAAACACACGCGTGGTGACAAGACGGAGCAGCCATACTTGCCGAAGCCGAGAGCAGAAGCAGACCCCGCTGGCAGCAGCCCCGCCTTCCTGACGCGCTGAGAGACGCGCTGCTATCTCAAGCCGAGAGACCCAGCACCGGCGCTTCCGGGTAGCCCTCGCAGGCAGCCTGGAATATCGAGAGCAGAGAAAGAGATACCATTCCTCATTCATCCTAAATTCCAGGTACAGAACTGAATAACCCCTCACAGAGAATTCTTTAGTTATTCACTTGGCAAAAACAAACTTAACTTAAACTGTAACTTTCTATTCCCGCCCACGCATTAGACTTAGGTCAGGTACACGGGGTAGGCGTATTTAGAAACACCAGTTGAGTACGTTTAGTCAAATGTATATGTGTATGTAAATATATTTTAATCATTTTAAACATCATATGGCTCAGAAACCATATCAATGTTTTTACAGTATTACTTTATACTATTGCTTCTAATGTATGCACTTTACTTAACTATAAGTATTGCAATAATATCGATCCATTTCTCTTGTACGAGAAAAGAGACTGATCAATAAATAACATCTTTTATTGAACACGCCCGTCTCTTCCTTTTCTCTACATTCTGATGAGACTAAGAATGCACGTACTGACTGAGTAAAATAATTGCCTTGTGCTCACACGACTCTTGAGATTGACTCTTGATTAGGGGAGAGCAAAGTTGTCATGTTCTATGGTTGTCAGAAACTAAATCCCTTTTTGTCTAATCAGGGGAGTTAATCCTTCCTTGAACATTCGAGAAAGTTTCTAGCGAACTCTGAGCTTAGCTGGCAAACCCAAAAATTAAGTCTAGTATCGACAGTAGTAGACCTAGTTAACGTCTGGCCTAGGCCTTTACTGCTGTAGGTACTATTCCAATGCGCAGAGCCTATTGGGAAAATAGGAGCTACACTACATGGCGCCCAACGTGTTTGGAAAGGGCGATAAAACTAACGTAAGACATTTAGAGTAACTCAGTCGTGCTTTCTCACTCAGACCCCTTTTCCCAAATACTCCAAAGACGTCTGGAGTGGGTGAAAGGTTATTATATCCTCCAAAACCTCGCAGGAGGGAACTCCTATGTATGGTTCTTGGTCTAGTCAACGTTGAAGGATAAACAGTTCCAGAATATTGTGCATCTAATCTCTGTTTCCATAAGAAACCTGATCTGCAAATAAAAATAATACCATCCTGTCAGTAAAATGGGAGACAGTGATGGAGAAAGAGAGGCAATTAGATTAGCTACTGAAATAGCAGATGCTGATGCTACCATGCAAGCAGCAGACGCGGATATAATACTCATTCCGGTCATTAAAAGGAGATCTATAACCTTAAAACTTATAGAAAATGGACTGACACCTAGAGGTGGCACAGTCATATTCGTAATTGAGGCACACGAATATCGGCAGACAGAGGTATACTATACATGGATACATTTTCCAGCAGCAAATGCTGTAACAAAGTACTTCCACTATTACAAAGTAGAGGAACCTCCTGAAACGTACACTCCTTTCGAGGAGGTGGAAGTACCACTCAAATTCCAAGAGCATTTGCTCTTATTTGATGGCGCCCTAATACATAACAATCACATTACAAGGCTCGGTCCTTTAGGAAGACCAGGAGCAACGTGGCCGGTCTTAGCCGGATACACACCACATCCAGACATCGAAAGAATGCCTGCAGCAGAGCTATTAATACAGCTAAAACAACTACTAAAAATTCATAGGCAATTAGTTCAGTATGTAATGCGGACTTCAACAATTCAGCCAGCGATTAAACTTCCACAGCTGACCCCTCACCAGGGGAACACAAATAAAATTACACCACAGAACATCCAATCCTGCCTAGGTAAAGTTCCAGCTAAACGGGAACAAATACCATTCTGGTTGGCACAGAAAATCACCCAAATAGAGGCGGTGTTTCCTGACACCACCCCGCTGGAAAAACACAGGATTCTGACTATATGTCTCCCAATGGGAATCGCACCACACATTGAGGACTGTGACACTTGGGGTACAGTCTTTGCTTCCATCTACACAAAAACGCACGGTGTTCCATCCATTTCGGTAATACCAGATGTGCTAAAACAAATTCAAGATGAATACGGTCCAGAACCTGCTTTAACTCTTGGTATGAAATTACTGAAAGACTTCAAGCAGGTCTCGGCTATATTATTAGCCAACATAAAAGGTGAAGCAGCAAACGTGGCGATCCGCCAGAGGTTAAAAGAGACAGATATAGCAGACCAACCAGCTGAAATTGCCAGAATCATAGAAAAATCCTATGAAGAACTAGGCAGAGATAGTCTAGGTGGAATACCAGTAAAACCGCAACTGACTACAAGTCCAGAAAAAATGTTTTTTAATAATAATAATAATTCACCAAAAAAGAACTGGGATGGAAATAAACAATCCAATCCTAAAGAAAAGAAATTCCAGTCCAGAGGAAGGTCTCCTAGGCGAAGAGAGAAATCTCCAAACCCGAGACAAAGGTCACCCCAGAGTGACCCCTCTGGGAATAGATATAACCTTAGAAATAGGGATAATATTAAAAAACCTGATAGATATCAAGACATTGATACACGTCCCTCTCAATCTTTTCAGAATTCCTCGCAGAAATCGGAAAGAAGAGGACGATCAGAAGAGCACGCCAAGTCCAAAGACAAGGAACCTGCTCAACTGAAAAAGAAATTACAATTTCCAAAAAAGAAGGTAGCCAGTATCAAGGTAGTTAACAATGCCGAGAATACTGAGGACACAACTGAAAAACGGAGAGTGGGCTCAGACAATGCTAGACAGCGCAGCAGAGGTGAGCATAGCTCGCAAAGTCCTTATGAATCATCTGGAGACAGTGGACACGAATGAATACCTTCAAGTGGAAACTGCAGATACCAGAGTTAGCAAGCCCCACAAAATATACGAGATAACATTACGTATAGAGGGAGATAAGACTAGGAAAATAAGGGGACTATTTTGGGATAACCTCTCCAAAGGCTATGACATCCTTCTAGCTGAAAAAGACTGGCCACCAGAGTTTGTCAGGGAGTGCCCTCATGGCGAAGAAGTAATTATGCCTGCCTTCTCGAATCAAATACCGATTCATAAAAAATATACACTTGCTAGAAAGTGGGCAGTGGCCTTAGCACCTGCTTTATATAAAAATCATGTAGGATGGGATGAGGATTCTCCTCCTCACAAAGTCCAGTTAAAATCACAACCAACTGCACAAAGGCAGTACCCAATTAAGCAAGAAGCTAAAAAACAAGTAAATGAAATACTAGATCAGCTAGAATACCAGGGGGTGATTGAAACTTGCACCTCACAAATGAACAATCCTTTGTTTCCGGTCGCCAAACCAGACAACTCATATCGTCTAGTTTTGGATTACCGACACCTTAACACATGTTGCAAAACCTTTGCAGTGCAAAACTCACACAGTGCTGCACTAATGAATAACATAGTGCGCAAAAAATACAAAACAACCTTGGACATCTCCAATGGATTCTTTTGTCAAAACATAGCACCAGAGAGCAGATATTTAACTGCATTCTCAGTAAATGGCACTCAAAAACAATTCTGTCGGTTAGCCCAGGGGTACAAGAACAGCCCGGGGGTATTCTCAGCGAGAGTAACAGAATTACTACAACTATATGATGATGAAGCATTATCTTATGTCGATGACATTTACTTAACAGATGATGACTTGGATACTCACTTGAAAAGAGTGAACACCATAATACTTGGTTTCGCTGCAGAGGGTTACAAATTCAACTTCAAAAAGTCCAGAATTGCCCATCTGACGGTCCTATTCTTAGGATATGAGTTATCAAGTGAAGGTAAAAGCCTGGCAGACAATTTCCTAGAGAAATGTGCCGTAATCCAAGCTCCTAAAACACTAAAAAACCTACAGTCAATTCTAGGCTTCCTAAATTTCGGAAGAACATATATTGCAAATTACGCAGAAAGGGTCAAACCCCTTTATGATCTAATTAAACCAGACTTTAAAAGATCCAGTTGGACTCAAGCACACACAGAAATTTTGAGATCCTTACAAACAGACATGCTAATTAAAACAAAATTAGAAACCTGTGATAATACACGCAACCTTGTGATCCGAGTCATCCCAGGGAAATGCGGATTCACATACCTGACCTCTAATGAGGGAGAGAAGGTACCAATTGCATTCAAATCACATTTGTACACAAAAGCTGAACAGAGATTCAGCAACAAAGGAAAAATGGTTCAAGCAGTTCAAACCGCAATAGCTAGAGAAAAAGACATAGCTGATGGTAGACATATCACAGTCAGAACAGCTGAATCAGCCTTCGAGGCACTAACAACACCGTGTAATTTACCAACAACAACATTGAATCCGGAATGGATACAATGGGTGAATTCAATCACAACGGACAAAGTATACTACTACTTTGATCCAGAACTAGAAGAATTGAAAAATCTAAAATATGAAAAGACGTATCCTCTGCCAATCGACATTCTGCCTCTACGACATTACGCCTGTGTAATCTATACAGACGGACATGCTCAACCATCCGTTTGGGGAGAACAAGCATACAACCCCACATGTGAGATTACAAAAGAAGTGTGGCGCGGAGGTAAACTAAGACCTCTATTAACAAAGACACACTCAGTAGAAACCAATTCAGAACAACAAACTGAAATATTAGCTTTGAAAATGGCGCTAGATAATGCGGATCGCGAATTCCCGA
The DNA here is from genome assembly GCF_964261635.1 of Lissotriton helveticus. NCBI lineage: Eukaryota > Metazoa > Chordata > Amphibia > Caudata > Salamandridae > Lissotriton > Lissotriton helveticus. The sequence continues at coordinate 629,392,264 of NC_136071.1, read as the reverse complement.
CACTTATAGTGTCAGATTCATATTACTGCGTCAAATCATATAACAGCGATTTGCAGACATGGATTCAGAACGGTTACAGAGATGACACAGATGCACCAATAAAGCAGAGACTGCTCTGGGAACAAGTAGCTCTTTTGAAAAAAGAACTACCAAAGACTCACGTGACTCACTCACTGAGTCATCAACGTGATGGCGTTCACGTTGTAGGGAATTCATTGGCTGAAGCAGCCGCAGCGGCAGCCACTAAACCGGCTCCCGTAGATCGAAAAAAGCGTACATTAAAATACATTGACGGTGAAACATTGCTGGCGGTGAAAACGTCATAAAAAGGCGACTGCTCAGCGTTACCGATCAACTATCCACTCAATTATACATACATAATCGATGCAAACTCCGTCCCTTTTGCTCGAATCCCTGGAGTGGGGGATAGAGTGATTCCAAACATGGACAGGAGAAAGTTGTTAATCGCAGACGCACACATGGGCGAGGGTCACAGACACCTTAAATTAAAAGATTCTCTGGAAGAATTACAATCACGGTACTGGTGGCCAGGCATGAGCCTGCACTACACCATGTTTGTAAAAAACTGCCCAAACTGCAACAGAGATCGCAGTGGGGAGAGAAGCAGTTTAATACCTCGTCGTATCAAGGCAGATAATATTACCAGCAAAAAGAATGGCTTGCGATTAACATATACAGGCTAGTTTCCACTTATAATGTAGATCACCAGCACTCGGCTGACGTCCGGACTATTATACAAGATTTGCGAGTCTAAATGGCATATACGCTAAGAGCATGCTACGTTCGACCATTTCTTTCACTCAGGCAAACCAGCCTGGGGGGGAAACATGGCCAAATGAGCACAGCCCAGCGGGAATCTTCTCACTTCCTTCCTGAGGGTATGGGACGGTGTAAAGAAAAAACCAAGGCAGAAAGCAATCTATAATAGAAAGGATATTAAGTTCGGGAGCTGGGTGGGTCAAACATCTAATAAGTGTCCAACGTAGTCTAAATAACTTGCCAAGAAATTCTCTGAAGGGATTCAATCCGTACGAATTATTATTCGGAACTAGGATGTTGATCTCTGACCTTGATAGTCAGACTTCAGTGGTAATAGAAAAAACCTTTGATGTCAAAGACCGTTTGGCTATTTTGCAGGACTTAAACAAAACAAGAAAAGACCTGAGCAACATACAGTTGAAACAACAGCCAACGACCACTGAAGATTCACCACCTGTCCCAGCAAGACCTGTCTGGATTCCAAAAGTCGGGGATCTAGTCAGGGAGAAGATCGCGGTAAAGAAGGAATTTGGGCCTTCTTACAGAAAAGCAGTTCCTGTCTTGTCTGTCAACGGGACAAGATCAGTTGTACTACCGCCACTTGCTGGAAAAAAGGAGAACCGAGTTGTATCCATCGACCTGGTAAAACCACAACATGTGGCCGATAACAAACAGTAGGCCAAGTGGACTCCCAATAAGTAGCAGAACACCAAGGTTTGCTACCAGTACAGAGGTCCTAACAAAGAGGCTCATCACATTCGAAACGCCTAAAGAAGAACAACAAGGACTATGCAACAATGCAATAGAACTCAGACCTCTGAAAACCCAAATAAAGACATTTAGCAGAGACACACCAATCTACAATGAAGTTCCAAGTGAAAATGCAAGAAACAAAAATCCTGAACCAATTGGAACAATTGACAGAACTGCATCTGGTTACTTCATCAACTTCGATGATTCCTCTGAAGGTTTCAGCGAACAAAAGACACAGCCATCATCAAAATCCTTTAAAGACAAAGCTAAGGAACTTTTGAAACAACTGAAAGAAACATATCTGGTTACTCCATGGATTGAATTTTGGGTGGGTTTTGGTGCATTTATCCTCATACTTTGGCTCATCATGGTATTTACCTTGGGACGCTTCATTGAGGGAAAATATGCTAAAATGGACACAGCAAGTCAGAACATCAACTTGGTCCTCAAACCACACACATCTTCACACGTCGAGAAACGAGAACTTTCTTCAGAACTTTCTTCAGCCAACTTCACAGCAATTCCAATACCTGGTGGGGTAGCCTGGGACAACACTGACTATGAAATTTATGGTCCGGTCGAGATCCTGAAATATCCACACCAAATCAAGATCTCCTTGAGTGATTTTGCAAAACCAAACTCATTTGCTGATGATTGGGACTTTGAAAGTATAAACAATATGATGTCTGACTTAGTAATGTCTGCTAAATTTACAAAACATGATTATTTGCAAGGTTCTACAAATTATGATAGTATGTATTGCTATAACCATTATGGTAACAGTTTTTTGCATAAATCTGCACAACCAAGAAATGTTTTAAATTATAATCAATGGGAACATTGTGCTACACCTCCAAAAGGGAGCTCTAGAACCGTGTATGACAAATATTCATACTTTCAAGGTTTTAACACTAGTAATGCTGAAACATTTTATTACAAATTGTCAAACAAGACAGGGATGAAAACCATGATAACCAACACAAAATTGATTTATTCTGATTCGTTCTTTGAAAAAATGAATACTTTTGGATTTGATTATTGGGACAAAAATGTTGATTTGAAAAGTGTTTGGGGTACAAAAGAATGGCAAGTACAGGGTTTGGAAGCTTTGTTTAGAGCCTGCATGATCCCAGAACAAATGATATTTTTAAATGACACTGTTCAACAAACCACCTGTCTTGGCTTAGCCAAAATCAAAGATTTAAAAAACCCGTCTATTCCAAAGCCAACAATGTTTAGCAATAGCTCTGAAACAGATGAAGAAATAGACATAAACCATATATTAAACCAAAACAGAACACATCCTGATTGGAAACAATGGTTGATCTGGCCCACAGATACAAATCACTGTCAAGATAGATTCCTGAATAAAACACAGGGTTTCAAAATGACCAGGCCAGGCCCTAGATATCCCCAAAGACATCACCCAGGGATAATAACAACCTACAGTGTGGGCAAATTATGCCTTCAATGGCTACAAACTTCCACACTGCCTGAAATTAAGCAACACCTAACTTTACTTACTGATGGTGCTGACTTGCGTGATTTCATACTGGGACCACGCAAACAGCGTCAAAAGCGTTTCATAGCAGCCTCTGTATATGCAGCATACAATGAGGCCTGGAAGGTTACTCAAATTGAAACAGCAGAAAGAATACGGGAAATTGACCGTATTAATTTGGAAAAATCACTTTCTGTAGTGGACAATGGGTTAATGACTCTGTCCTCCAGAATTTTTTCATTGGACAGCATTGTGTCTTCAGCAATCGATATATTATCGCAAGACTTACTGTTATTACAACATGGACAGTCACAATTGCGTTCCATTGTACAGCTTGGCTGGACGTTACAAAATCTGCGTTCAGGCTATGTGCCTTGGCGTTTAATCAACACAACGTCACTATTCCAAATCTTTAACCTTACTGATAGACAAATCGGTATGGCGCAGAAGGGTGCTGATTATACAATCTTGAGCATTGAAAAACTAGAAAGATTACCAATGACAATGTCAGAACGACCTGTCAGTGAATGGATAATCCACGGAATCATAAATATTCCAATCTCAACCTTCAGGTTTCAATACTGCCAAAAATATATACAGGCTGGCATGTACGAGAAATTGGGAAAGGGGTACCTTAAAACAACTTGGAACCTGCCCTATTCACATGCATGTGTCAGTAACAAAGGACAGAAAGTGTTTCTTAGTGGCAACAATTGTGCTATGTCACTAAGCGGCACGCTTCTGTGTAACGGTATTAGTTTGCACGGAGCCTGTGAAGGGAATTCATACAACCTTTCATGTCACCAGCAAGGCGCACCTGCAACTGAAATAGAACCATTCTTTCAAAGACTCTATAATGGGAGTTACATTCGTATTGTAGACCGCAGATGTTGTAGTCTTATGCCCGGGACTCCTTATCTCGTCACTACGACGGCGAAGGTCAAGTGCTGTGGACGTTCTTTATTCCCCAGCTCCTTTCCAGACAGGGAGGCAAGGGCATGGCCCGGTTTGAAAATTACTTCTATTCGAATAGATACTTTAAGCAGAATGAAAACAGTGCTTCTTCAGACGCCTACAAGGCTCACGTCATCTAAAGAAGCGTATGATCTACAAGTCGCAAGGACGACTGCAGAGATACATACATTATTATCAACTAATTCCCCCGTACATTTCGCGGAAATCCTGAGCGAAATCTTAAATATTTCTGATACCACTGGGGTCTCAAAGGTATTTAAGACAGTATTTTCGATGGCATTAACACCATTCAAAGCCATACTGGGTATTTTTCCAGATTTCGTCCATTCGATTTTTGGCGGACTTCCCCTGATCCTGGGACTAATTGCAGGAATCCTATTCCTAGTCCTTATTTTTCGTTATGGCAACCCATGTCACAGATCAAACTCTCGCGACAATGGAAGATACGATCCTAGCCATTGGATACCGGGACCGGATATCAAAAATCCTGGGACTCTCCCGGCTTAGAGACCTAAACATGACTTGGTTTCTATCATTTCGACCAATGTGGCAAAGGTGTGTTTTACCTGTACTAAGGTGTCTGCTATGCGGAGAAGAATGCGTGTTAGACACCTGTCTGACGCTACAATCGGATGCGCCAGTGGATGCAGATACACTGTTGGTTCCTACCAAGGTTCACGCACTGTGCTGCCCTCAAAGGCTGCCAATTCTGATGACGGCATTCCTGGAATCTTCACCACTACGATTGAAGGGTAGTGAAGTTCGAGATGAAAGCAGCATCGAACAGGTACGACCTTCTGTCAGCAATGCAAATCAGAATGTCAATGGAGACAATCATGCACACGAATGCATGGTTACCCCTATTTCCGACTTAGTGGAACTTTCCCATGAAGCTGTTGACAGTTTTTTCGAAAGCCTGAATGATATGATGTTCTCTCCGGAACAGAAATAGAGACTTTTGAGTAAACTCGCACACGGCGTTCCCTGAATTCGGCCTTCAACTTTAAAAATAAAGTCACATGAACAATTACAATCCAGTTCACGGACAGCAACTTTTTTCAGCAAGCCCTTAAAAAATTTTTCTATATATTTTTTCCCCGGGACACTGATCTTCTGCTTAAAGTAAGAAACTATTCCTAGAGAACTAAGATTTCTATTTTAGATACTTTATATAGACTTTAGCTGCCCGCTGGTATGTTCACAAATATTTTATTATGTGATGAAATGGTCTCGACCTTCCTTTCTGTATAGCTATATTAAGAGCCATTTCATGTGTATTTCTCATATACCAACAAGCAATAATGCATAAAATGCGTGCTTACTTTTGCATTTAATTCATAGCTTAAGTGCATACAATATATATGACTGCAATTTTTCAGTATATTTGAAAATTTCAAAATGCATTTATGTATTTTGGGGTGGTAAGGTATACACTATACTCTATAGTATGTTGTACTATGTTATACTATGCATAGATTAGTAGATATGACCATAGTTAGCGTGGAGTGGGTGTCGTGTATTTCTATAGGTTCTGAATCGATCCCCCTATTCCTGACCCTATTCTGGTTAAACTACCTAGCTAGTTAACTAACAGTCAGCCCATGAGGCAAGAAAACCCCCATGATGCAGATACCGTTATCTGACGCAATCACACTACGGCACAGGAACGTGTTATCTGATTAGGTCATAACGCTTGAGATCTAATTAGACAAGCGACATTCCTCCAGCCCCTGATAAGGCATACGACGTTCTCATAACAAATCAAACCTATGACAACCTGGATAATCCGTGCGGCCATTGTTTTGATTTCACAGAGAACTTTAGTAAAGAATGTGCTAACGAGCAAGTCGTATGACATCTTTATTGACGTACCTATGTCCATCCTTACGTCAATCCCGGCACCTTTAAGGTATAAATATTGCCGACCTTGCCCTATGCAAACACACGCGTGGTGACAAGACGGAGCAGCCATACTTGCCGAAGCCGAGAGCAGAAGCAGACCCCGCTGGCAGCAGCCCCGCCTTCCTGACGCGCTGAGAGACGCGCTGCTATCTCAAGCCGAGAGACCCAGCACCGGCGCTTCCGGGTAGCCCTCGCAGGCAGCCTGGAATATCGAGAGCAGAGAAAGAGATACCATTCCTCATTCATCCTAAATTCCAGGTACAGAACTGAATAACCCCTCACAGAGAATTCTTTAGTTATTCACTTGGCAAAAACAAACTTAACTTAAACTGTAACTTTCTATTCCCGCCCACGCATTAGACTTAGGTCAGGTACACGGGGTAGGCGTATTTAGAAACACCAGTTGAGTACGTTTAGTCAAATGTATATGTGTATGTAAATATATTTTAATCATTTTAAACATCATATGGCTCAGAAACCATATCAATGTTTTTACAGTATTACTTTATACTATTGCTTCTAATGTATGCACTTTACTTAACTATAAGTATTGCAATAATATCGATCCATTTCTCTTGTACGAGAAAAGAGACTGATCAATAAATAACATCTTTTATTGAACACGCCCGTCTCTTCCTTTTCTCTACATTCTGATGAGACTAAGAATGCACGTACTGACTGAGTAAAATAATTGCCTTGTGCTCACACGACTCTCGAGATTGACTCTTGATTAGGGGAGAGCAAAGTTGTCATGTTCTATGGTTGTCAGAAACTAAATCCCTTCTTGTCTAATCAGGGGAGTTAATCCTTCCTTGAACATTCGAGAAAGTTTCTAGCGAACTCTGAGCTTAGCTGGCAAACCCAAAAATTAAGTCTAGTATCGACAGTAGTAGACCTAGTTAACGTCTGGCCTAGGCCTTTACTGCTGTAGGTACTATTCCAATGCGCAGAGCCTATTGGGAAAATAGGAGCTACACTACACTTCTTGGTAGAACCAAAGTAAACAAGCATTGAAAATGCAATAGATCTCGCCCTCGTTTAAGTTAAAGCCATTCTGTTTGTAATGAGGTGGCTTTTTAGCTTTGCTTTTATTAGTGTTTTTAAAACTTTCATGTAAATAACATGCATATGTATGCATATATGTATATGTATGCATGCATTTATATTTATATAGATATGCAGATTATATATGTTTATATATGTATATTACCTACTGGCGAGTGGGTATATATAGTTAGGATTTTTTCTCTATGGGATTTCTGAAAATTCTATGTCTAATAACTTTGGCGTTTGTGGACGGAATTGGCTGAAATTTTCAGGAAAATGGCACATTTTGTTTCTGAGCAGCCCCTGAAAATTTGGGGGGGGTTTCGTCAAGGGGGGCCGAGAAAAAAGGGGGGTCCCAAAACGCGTTTTTCCCATTCATTTTTCCATAGGGCGGTTGGACTCACTTTTAGCTCGAACGGCTGAATAGATTTACATGAAACTTGGCAAAATTGTAGATATGGTTTGCCCGACGTGCCTTTGCTATGTCTCAATATATGTGCTCCAGTGGATTTTGAGAAATTAACGTTTAAAAAAATATATATATCTGTGACAGCGCTCCGGTTAGCGCCCCGGTTCGCGTACCTGGCGCGTAACGGAACTTCGCGAAGCGAAGCTGATTGGCTCTCCGGTGTCTGTCAACATTCTAAACAGTCCGGAGCGGCCGCCATCTTGCCTCTCGGTACGATCGAGAGACAAGATGTGGTGAAAAATGAAGGGGGAAATGAAGGAAAGGGGGCAAGGTAGACCACTCCTGACCCCCTAGGATTGATGAGGGGGATATTAAAGTGCCCCGCGGGGCAAAAAAAATAAAAAATGTTTGCGATTTTACGCCGTAGAGGCGCGTCCCGGTACGCGAACCGGGCAGCTCACCGGGCAGCTCACCGGGCAGCTCACCGGGCAGCTCACCGGGCAGCTAACCGGGCAGCTAACCGGCAGCGTAGCTGTCAACATTGTAAACAGTCCGGAGCGGCCGCCATCTTGTCTCTCGGTAGGTTCGAGAGACAAGATGTGGTGAAAAAAGAAGGGGGAAATGAAGGAAAGGGGGCAAGGTAAACCCCTCCTGACCCCCTAGGATTGATGAGGGGGATATTAAAGTCCCCCGCGATTTTTCGCGGTAGAGGCGCTTCCCGGTACGCGAACCGGGCAGCTAACCGGCAGCGTAACGGGAGTCCGCCATCTTGTGTTTTTGGAGCGTCCGGTTCGCGTACCGGGTAGCGTCCCGGTAAGCGTAACAAGGGGAAAACCAAGAGAAACAGTAAAAAAAAATTAAGGGAATAGATTTCCAGCAAACTTGGCAAAATTGTAGGGACTGTTTGTTTGATGTGCCTTTGCAAGGCCTCAAGATATGTGCACGTGTGGATTTTGTCTAATTAAGGTTAAAATATATATATATATCTGTAAGCGTGCTCCGGCACGCTTACGTTATGGGTTTTGTTTGCGCTGCAGAGCCGATACGTCACGGTTATGCGACGCGCCATGAGGCGTCTCACGTGGCTACGTGATACGTCACGTAATAAAGAATATATTTTACAGCTATAGATATTAGCTTTTAAAAAACCAATGAAATTAACTGAAAAAACCATAGGTTATAGACCATATATAGTTAGGAATTTGCATTTACAAAACCTCGAAAATTCACTGCAAAAACCATAGGTTAGAGACCATATATAGTTAGCTGGACATTTTATTGACATAAAACCAATGAAATTCCATATATAGTTAGTTGCACTAACTATATATCGCGCACCAGCAATCCACTGCTGATGATGTCACATATTACATCATTCATGACATGGTCAGTGACATCACTGATGACATCACTGATGACATCTCAAATGACATCACTGATGACATCACTGATGACATCTCAAATGACATCACTGATGACATCATGACACACCAATACCAGTTACTACATACACACTCACTGATTCCTACGTCTACACACACATTCACTCATTCACCCATACAATCACTCATACATACAGTCACTCATTATTACAACACTATCATATGCACTCATACACCTATGCAGACACTCACACACTGCCACTCATCCATGGAGTTACTCACACACCTAGTCAGTCCTGTAAAGAATCAATCACACTTCCATTTCCTCATCTATACAGTTAAACACAGAACACCATACTTCAGTGACATCACTGATGACATCACTGATGACATCTCAAATGACATCACTGATGACATCTCAAATGACATCACTGATGACATCATGACACACCAATACCAGTTACTACATACGCACTCACTGATTCCTATGTCTACACACACATTCACTCATTCACCCATACAATCACTCATACATACAGTCACTCATTATTACAACACTATCATATGCACTCATACACCTAGTCAGTCCTGTGAAGAATCAATCACACTTCGATTTCCTCATCTATACAGTTAAACACAGAACACCATACTTTTCACACATATACTAACACATACTTACTCTCTTATACAATCACTGATACAAGTACACATTGATATGCACAGAGTCACACACCTCCCAGCCAGCCACACACACACTCAGTCTTCCATACATCCACTCATTCTTCAATATGTAAAACATATTTAAACTTTACAAAAACACACAGACACTAGATGATGTCATCAGTGATGTCATCAGTGATGTCATCAGTGATGTCATTTGAGATGTCATCAGTGATGTCATCAGTGATGTCACTGACCATGTCATGAATGATGTAATATGTGACATCATCAGCAGTGGATTGCGGGTGCGTGATATATAGTTAGTGCAACTAACTATATATGGAATTTCATTGGTTTTATGTCAATAAAATGTCCAGCTAACTATATATGGTCTCTAACCTATGGTTTTTTCAGTGAATATATATATGTCCAACACAAGTGCCCTGTAGCATTGGGAAGGCACGCAATGGTGTTTTGCCATCCAGCAATCTAAACTGCAGTCGTCCCTCTGGCTCCGCTTTTCATTCACACTGCCAACGCGTTTCAAGGCTCACAGCCTCTTCATCCTGGGCACAAAATTACACTTGAGGCTCACATGATGAAATTCACCGGATTTATTCAATGCCAAGCCCCGCCCCTTTTGATGTGTATGCAGTACCTTTCATCACTGGTGCATTGTGGGGCAAGGAGTCCTTCATGCGAGATAATTATTCTTTAAGTAAGTCCGAGTGTAGATTCTGCAATTAATTATTGTATTTGTATCCTTTAGCAGGTAGCGGCGCTGTCAGGATGACTTTATCTGCAATAAAACACCATGCTGTTTTCTGTCTTGAACAGTTCAGGACCTCAGCCTCACTCCGGCTAGAGAGACTTCCTCCCCAGCTGGCCATGGTGCCCTTCCCCGCGGCCAGGCTGCCGCGTGAGTAATTGTCCAACACAAGTGCCCTGTAGCATCGGGAAGGCACGCAATGGTGTTTTGCCATCCAGCAATCTAAACTGCAGTCTTCCCTCTGGCTCCGCTTTTCATTCACACTGCCTACGCGTTTCAAGGCTCACAGCCTCTTCATCCTGGGCACAAAATTACACTTGAGGCTCGCATGATGAAATTCACCGGATTTATTCAATGCCAAGCCCCGCTCCTCATGACATGTACGCAGTACCTTTCATCACTGGTGCATTGTGGGGCAAGGAGTCCTTCATGCAAGATAATTAATCTTTAAGTAAGTTAGAGTGTAGATTCTGCAATTAATTATTGTATTTGTATCCGTCTTCGGCCCTGCTTGCTTGAATCCTGATGGTGCAATGAGCAAGGGACTCACATCTGAGTATACCCTTCCACGCTTAGGGTGGACAAAAATATTTACAACAAGGGGTGGTGATGGACAGAGTCTCTGAATTAAGCAGAATACTCTCACCCAGTCAAGAGATCAGGGCTAGATCCAACACCGTTTTTTAGCTGATTGCACCATCCCAGTTTCAGAACCCGGCTGTATGCAAATTAGTCTGTCCCTGGCCCTGTGCATCATGGGAACAGGGCAGACCAGACTACAAAAGCCAATTCTTACACTGGGAAGGAAACAAGCTTCCGGGGACCGGTTTCTGGCATTTCAGCCGTCTTCGGCCCGGCTTGCTTGAATCCTGATGGTGCAATGAGCAAGGGACTCACATCTGAGTATACCCTTCCACGCTTAGGGTGGACAAAAATATTTACAACAAGGGGTGGTGATGGACAGAGTCTCTGAATTAAGCAGAATACTCTCACCCAGTCAAGAGATCAGGGCTAGATCCAACACCGTTTTTTAGCTGATTGCACCATCCCAGTTTCAGAACCCGGCTGTATGCAAATTAGTCTGTCCCTGGCCCAGTGCATCATGGGAACAGGGCAGACCAGACTACAAAAGCCAATTCTTACACTGGGAAGGAAACAAGCTTCCGGGGACCGGTTTCTGGCATTTCAGCCGTCTTCGGCCCGGCTTGCTTGAATCCTGATGGTGCAATGAGCAAGGGACTCACATCTGAGTATACCCTTCCACGCTTAGGGTGGACAAAAATATTTACAACAAGGGGTGGTGATGGACAGAGTCTCTGAATTAAGCAGAATACTCTCACCCAGTCAAGAGATCAGGGCTAGATCCAACACCGTTTTTTAGCTGATTGCACCATCCCAGTTTCAGAACCCGGCTGTATGCAAATTAGTCTGTCCCTGGCCCAGTGCATCATGGGAACAGGGCAGACCAGACTACAAAAGCCAATTCTTACACTGGGAAGGAAACAAGCTTCCGGGGACCGGTTTCTGGCATTTCAGCCGTCTTCGGCCCGGCTTGCTTGAATCCTGATGGTGCAATGAGCAAGGGACTCACATCTGAGTATACCCTTCCACGCTTAGGGTGGACACAAATATTTACAACAAGGGGTGGTGATGGACAGAGTCTCTGAATTAAGCAGAATACTCTCACCCAGTCAAGAGATCAGGGCTAGATCCAACACCGTTTTTTAGCTGATTGCACCATCCCAGTTTCAGAACCCGGCTGTATGCAAATTAGTCTGTCCCTGGCCCAGTGCATCATGGGAACAGGGCAGACCAGACTACAAAAGCCAATTCTTACACTGGGAAGGAAACAAGCTTCCGGGGACCGGTTTCTGGCATTTCAGCCGTTTTCGGCCCGGCTTGCTTGAATCCTGATGGTGCAATGAGCAAGGGACTCACATCTGAGTATACCCTTCCACGCTTAGGGTGGACAAAAATATTTACAACAAGGGGTGGTGATGGACAGAGTCTCTGAATTAAGCAGAATACTCTCACCCAGTCAAGAGATCAGGGCTAGATCCAACACCGTTTTTTAGCTGATTGCACCATCCCATGCATTCAGTAAGACACATTTAATCACTCACTTACACAGTCAGTCAACCACCTACTAAATCCTCCATCTAGACACTTATACACCTACTCATTCGTCAATACACCTTGGCCTATATATATATATAGATATATATATATATATATATATATCTATATATATATATATTACCTACTGGCGATAGCCAGTAGGTATATATAGTTAGGATTTTTTTCCTAAGGGATTTTTGAAAATTCTATGTCGAATAACTTTGGCGTTTGAGGACAGAATTGGCTGCAATTTTCAGGAAAATGGAACATTTTGTTTCTGAGCAGCCCCTGAAAATTTGGGGGGGTTTCGTCAAGGGGGGGCCGAGAAAAAGGGGGGTCCCAAAACGTGTTTTTCCCATGCAATTTTTCATAGGGCGGTTGGCCTCACTTTTAGCCTGAACGGCTGAATGGATTTACACCAAACTTGGCAAAATTGTAGGGACTGGTAGCCCGATGTGCCTTTGCTATGTCTCAAGATATAGGCTCCAGTGGTTTTTACGAAAATTAACTTTGAAAAATATATATTGGGCTACATTGGGCTATATATATGTTGGAGCCCAAATGTAGCCCAATGTAGCCCAATGTAGCCCAATGTAGCCCAAAGATGGCCACCAGAGACAAAAAAACAAATGTAGCCCAAATATCAGCCAGATGTAGCCCAACTATAGCCCAATGACAGAATGTCCCAGAGTGTTCTAAAGAACAACTAGAGTGCTAACAGTCCTACTTATTACAAAGGTATGGCACACCTGAAGCCATCTTGATTGGAATAAAGTGGTAACTCTTAAAACATTTAATTTAAAAAGGAACAAAATGAGGGGGTTCATTTTGCCATAGAAAGTATGATTAGCGAATATATGACGAAATCCCGCATGTACTATTAGGCCGCAAATTAAAATAACGAAAACTTTTAGAACGAATATGCCTTTAGCATACACTAAACAACTAAACTACCCTAAACCCTAAAACACTACCCCCAGCATGACCCTACACTACACAAACAGTACAACACTACCCTAAACCCTAAAACACTACCCCCAGCATGACCCTACACTACACAAACACTACAACACTACCCTAAACCCTAAAACACTACCCCCAGCATGACCCTACAGTACGCAAACACTACAACACTACCCAAAACCCTAAAACACTACACCCCAGCATGACCCTACACTACGCAAACACTACAACACTACCCTAAACCCTAAAACACTACCCCCAGCATGACCCTACACTACGCAAACACTACAACACAACCCTAAACCCTAAAACACTACCCCCAGCATGACCCTACACTACGCAAACACTACAACACTACCCAAAACCCTAAAACACTACACCCCAGCATGACCCTACACTACGCAAACACTACAACACTACCCTAAACCCTAAAACACTACCCCCAGCATGACCCTACACTACGCAAACACTACAACACTACCCTAAACCCTAAAACACTACCCCCAGCATGACCCTACACTACGCAAACACTACAACACTACCCTAAGCCCTAAAACACTACCCCCAGCATGACCCTACACTACGCAAACACTACAACACTACCCTAAACCCTAAAACACTACCCCCAGCATGACCCTACACTACGCAAACACTACAACACTACCCAAAACCCTAAAACACTACCCCCAGCATGACCCTACACTACGCAAACACTACAACACTACCCAAAACCCTAAAACACTACCCCCCAGCATGACCCTACACTACGCAAACACTACAACACTACCCAAAACCCTAAAACACTACCCCCAGCATGACCCTACACTACGCAAACACTACAACACTACCCAAAACCCTAAAACACTACCCCCAGCATGACCCTACACTACACAAACACTACAACACTACCCAAAACCCTAAAACACTACACCCCAGCATGACCCTACACTACGCAAACACTACAACACTACCCAAAACCCTAAAACACTACACCCCAGCATGACCCTACACTACGCAAACACTACAACACTACCCACAACCCTAAAACACTACCCCCAGCATGACCCTACACTACGCAAACACTACAACACTACCCAAAACCCTAAAACACTACCCCCAGCATGACCCTACACTACGCAAACACTACAACACTACCCTAAACCCTAAAATACTACACCCCAGCATGACCCTACACTACGCAAACACTACAACACTACCCAAAACCCTAAAACACTACCCCCAGCATGACCCTACACTACGCAAACACTACAACACTATCCTAAACCCTAAAACACTACGCCCAGCATGACCCTACACTACGCAAACACTACAACACTACCCTAAACCCTAAAACACTAGCCCCAGCATGACCCTACACTACGCAAACACTACAACACAACCCTAAACCCTAAAACACTACCCCCAGCATGACCCTACACTACGCAAACACTACAACACTACCCTAAACCCTAAAACACTACCCCCAGCATGACCCTACACTACGCAAACACTACAACACAACCCTAAACCCTAAAACACTACCCCCAGCATGACCCTACACTAAACAACCACCACAACTCTACACTACACTAACACAACACTACACTACACAACACTACACTACACTACACAATCAGTAACCCACGAAAAAATTAACACAAACCCACTTACCTCTCTCACAACGCAAATGCATTTACCATACATGCCTTTAAAACGTAATTCTTTGTAAAGGCATGCGCGATAAATGCACATGCGTTTTGAAACAATGCAGGATAATGGTATGCGAGGTCAATGACCTTGCGGGATAATGGTATGCGGACTGAAAGTCTGCGGGATAAAAAATGCAGGAAAATGGCTGCAAACCATGATTAGCAGCACACTTCCCTGGTGAGCACTAGCTTTACTACAGTGATCTAATGAGCAACTAGAGTGCTAACATTCAGAATTTATGGCAAATGTGTGACACATCTGAATGCCTTCTTGGTAGAACCAAAGTAAACAAGCATTGAAAATGCAATAGATCTCGCCCTCGTTTAAGTTAAAGCCATTCTGTTTGTAATGAGGTGGCTTTTTAGCTTTGCTTTTATTAGTGTTTTTAAAACTTTCATGTAAATAACATGCATATGTATGCATATATGTATATGTATGCATGCATTTATATTTATATAGATATGCAGATTATATATGTTTATATATGTATATTACCTACTGGCGAGTGGGTATATATAGTTAGGATTTTTTCTCTATGGGATTTCTGAAAATTCTATGTCTAATAACTTTGGCGTTTGTGGACGGAATTGGCTGAAATTTTCAGGAAAATGGCACATTTTGTTTCTGAGCAGCCCCTGAAAATTTGGGGGGGGTTTCGTCAAGGGGGGCCGAGAAAAAAGGGGGGTCCCAAAACGCGTTTTTCCCATTCATTTTTCCATAGGGCGGTTGGACTCACTTTTAGCTCGAACGGCTGAATAGATTTACATGAAACTTGGCAAAATTGTAGATATGGTTTGCCCGACGTGCCTTTGCTATGTCTCAATATATGTGCTCCAGTGGATTTTGAGAAATTAACGTTTAAAAAAATATATATATCTGTGACAGCGCTCCGGTTAGCGCCCCGGTTCGCGTACCTGGCGCGTAACGGAACTTCGCGAAGCGAAGCTGATTGGCTCTCCGGTGTCTGTCAACATTCTAAACAGTCCGGAGCGGCCGCCATCTTGTCTCTCGGTACGATCGAGAGACAAGATGTGGTGAAAAACGAAGGGGGAAATGAAGGAAAGGGGGCAAGGTAGACCACTCCTGACCCCCTAGGATTGATGAGGGGGATATTAAAGTGCCCCGCGGGGCAAAAAAAAAAAGAAAAAATTGTTTGCGATTTTACGCCGTAGAGGCGCGTCCCGGTACGCGAAGCGGGCAGCTCACCGGGCAGCTCACCGGGCAGCTCACCGGGCAGCTCACCGGGCAGCTAACCGGGCAGCTAACCGGCAGCGTAGCTGTCAACATTGTAAACAGTCCGGAGCGGCCGCCATCTTGTCTCTCGGTAGGTTCGAGAGACAAGATGTGGTGAAAAAAGAAGGGGGAAATGAAGGAAAGGGGGCAAGGTAAACCCCTCCTGACCCCCTAGGATTGATGAGGGGGATATTAAAGTCCCCCGCGATTTTTCGCGGTAGAGGCGCTTCCCGGTACGCGAACCGGGCAGCTAACCGGCAGCGTAACGGGAGTCCGCCATCTTGTGTTTTTGGAGCGTCCGGTTCGCGTACCGGGTAGCGTCCCGGTAAGCGTAACAAGGGGAAAACCAAGAGAAACAGTAAAAAAAAATTAAGGGAATAGATTTCCA
The DNA here is from genome assembly GCF_964261635.1 of Lissotriton helveticus. Classification (NCBI taxonomy): domain Eukaryota; kingdom Metazoa; phylum Chordata; class Amphibia; order Caudata; family Salamandridae; genus Lissotriton; species Lissotriton helveticus. Next base: position 629,375,674 of record NC_136071.1, on the reverse strand, counting down.
GCAAACTTGGCAAAATTGTAGGGACTGTTTGTTTGATGTGCCTTTGCAAGGCCTCAAGATATGTGCACGTGTGGATTTTGTCTAATTAAGGTTAAAATATATATATATATCTGTAAGCGTGCTCCGGCACGCTTACGTTATGGGTTTTGTTTGCGCTGCAGAGCCGATACGTCACGGTTATGCGACGCGCCATGAGGCGTCTCACGTGGCTACGTGATACGTCACGTAATAAAGAATATATTTTACAGCTATAGATGTTAGCTTTTAAAAAACCAATGAAATTAACTGAAAAAACCATAGGTTATAGACCATATATAGTTAGGAATTTGCATTTACAAAACCTTGAAAATTTACTGCAAAAACCATAGGTTAGAGACCATATATAGTTAGCTGGACATTTTATTGACATAAAACCAATGAAATTCCATATATAGTTAGTTGCACTAACTATATATCGCGCACCCGCAATCCACTGCTGATGATGTCACATATTACATCATTCATGACATGGTCAGTGACATCACTGATGACATCACTGATGACATCTCAAATGACATCACTGATGACATCACTGATGACATCTCAAATGACATCACTGATGACATCATGACACACCAATACCAGTTACTACATACACACTCACTGATTCCTACGTCTACACACACATTCACTCATTCACCCATACAATCACTCATACATACAGTCACTCATTATTACAACACTATCATATGCACTCATACACCTATGCAGACACTCACACACTGCCACTCATCCATGGAGTTACTCACACACCTAGTCAGTCCTGTAAAGAATCAATCACACTTCCATTTCCTCATCTATACAGTTAAACACAGAACACCATACTTCAGTGACATCACTGATGACATCACTGATGACATCTCAAATGACATCACTGATGACATCTCAAATGACATCACTGATGACATCATGACACACCAATACCAGTTACTACATACGCACTCACTGATTCCTATGTCTACACACACATTCACTCATTCACCCATACAATCACTCATACATACAGTCACTCATTATTACAACACTATCATATGCACTCATACACCTAGTCAGTCCTGTGAAGAATCAATCACACTTCGATTTCCTCATCTGTACAGTTAAACACAGAACACCATACTTTTCACACATATACTAACACATACTTACTCTCTTATACAATCACTGATACAAGTACACATTGATATGCACAGAGTCACACACCTCCCAGCCAGCCACACACACACTCAGTCTTCCATACATCCACTCATTCTTCAATATGTAAAACATATTTAAACTTTACAAAAACACACAGACACTAGATGATGTCATCAGTGATGTCATCAGTGATGTCATCAGTGATGTCATTTGAGATGTCATCAGTGATGTCATCAGTGATGTCACTGACCATGTCATGAATGATGTAATATGTGACATCATCAGCAGTGGATTGCGAGTGCGTGATATATAGTTAGTGCAACTAACTATATATGGAATTTCATTGGTTTTATGTCAATAAAATGTCCAGCTAACTATATATGGTCTCTAACCTATGGTTTTTTCAGTGAATATATATATATGTCCAACACAAGTGCCCTGTAGCATTGGGAAGGCACGCAATGGTGTTTTGCCATCCAGCAATCTAAACTGCAGTCGTCCCTCTGGCTCCGCTTTTCATTCACACTGCCAACGCGTTTCAAGGCTCACAGCCTCTTCATCCTGGGCACAAAATTACACTTGAGGCTCACATGATGAAATTCACCGGATTTATTCAATGCCAAGCCCCGCCCCTTTTGATGTGTATGCAGTACCTTTCATCACTGGTGCATTGTGGGGCAAGGAGTCCTTCATGCGAGATAATTATTCTTTAAGTAAGTCCGAGTGTAGATTCTGCAATTAATTATTGTATTTGTATCCTTTAGCAGGTAGCGGCGCTGTCAGGATGACTTTATCTGCAATAAAACACCATGCTGTTTTCTGTCTTGAACAGTTCAGGACCTCAGCCTCACTCCGGCTAGAGAGACTTCCTCCCCAGCTGGCCATGGTGCCCTTCCCCGCGGCCAGGCTGCCGCGTGAGTAATTGTCCAACACAAGTGCCCTGTAGCATCGGGAAGGCACGCAATGGTGTTTTGCCATCCAGCAATCTAAACTGCAGTCTTCCCTCTGGCTCCGCTTTTCATTCACACTGCCTACGCGTTTCAAGGCTCACAGCCTCTTCATCCTGGGCACAAAATTACACTTGAGGCTCGCATGATGAAATTCACCGGATTTATTCAATGCCAAGCCCCGCTCCTCATGACATGTACGCAGTACCTTTCATCACTGGTGCATTGTGGGGCAAGGAGTCCTTCATGCAAGATAATTAATCTTTAAGTAAGTTAGAGTGTAGATTCTGCAATTAATTATTGTATTTGTATCCTTTAGTAGGTAGCGGCGCTGTCAGGATGACTTTATCTGCAATAAAACACCATGCCGTTTTCTGTCTTGAACAGTTCAGGACCTCAGCCTCACTCCGGCTAGAGAGACTTCCTCCCCAGCTGGCGATGGTGACCTTCCCCGCAGCCAGGCTGCCGCGTGAGTAATTGTCCAACACAAGTGCCCTGTAGCATCGGGAAGGCACGCAATGGTGTTTTGCCATCCAGCAATCTAAACTGCAGTCTTCCCTCTGGCTCCGCTTTTCATTCACACTGCCAACGCGTTTCAAGGCTACAGGGCACTTGTAAAACATATTTAAACTTTACAGAAACAGACAGTCACTGGATGATGTCATCAGTGATGTCATTAGTGATGTCATTTGAGATGTCATCAGTGACTGAGAGTGAAATGTCCAACTAACTATAATGTCCCTGAAACCTTTGGTTGTTTCAATACATCTCTAAGGTTCTTTAAATGCTAATTTCTAACTATAACGTGCCTGAAACCTATGGTTTTTTTCAGTGAAAAAAAAAAAATAAAAAAATAAAAAAAAAAAATATATATATATATATATATATATATATAGATAGATAGATAGATAGATAGATAGATAGATAGATAGATAAAACATTTCGAACTCAGAAAACCACAGAAATTCACCACTTATAGTTAGCGGAGCTAACTATAACTTGTGTCCCCACCTTGCACTGCTTATTGTAGTGTCTTGTGAGGTACAGATGACTGGACCTTTTTGGTTCCTGTCAGACTCCATAGAACAGAAACATAAGTGCTTGGGTGTGGTGATAGAATTTATGAGGTAGAATGTTAAGTTAACGGTTACACGCTGGGGAAAAGAGACATGCAATACCAAGCTCCATGCGTGGCGCAATCATTCACATGCTCCAAAGCTGTGGAGGACACTCCAACTGGTAACAAGATAGGGGATATGTAACCCAAATAACTGACAGTGCTCTCCCAGATTGCTGTGGTCCAGCAAACTGCTCTTGCGTGCCACATGTCTCTCAGTTGAAATGAAGATCGATGGTTGGCGTATGTGGAGTCAAAGCGCCACTCCAGCCAGTGCAAAGTTTTATAAGGCATTACAGAGAAATTTGTGGATTATTTGCCAGGAACTGCTGATGAGGCTGTGAAAGAGGTACTGTGCCACAAAGCAAAACAGAGCCATAAGCCATATTGAACGATAATGCTAAAGGTCATTGACAACCAGGTACAGAGAAATGCTAAAGGCAGTGACAGCTAGGTACAGAGAAGTGCTAAAGGCAGCGATAGCCATGTGCAAGGAGGCACAAGAGAAATAGCAAGATACAGAGAAACACTAAAGGCAGTGGAAACCAGGTACAATGCAGACCATTGAAAATGGTGATGAACACTTGCAAGAGACAAAACAAGTACTTACTGTAAAAGAGCAAGAAGGAGCTGCACACCCGGTGAGTGGGTCAGATGAACTGCATTCAAGTACTGAGACAGTACTTCCAGAAGGAACTGAATTAGGTGCCCATCCAGCAACGTCCGAACAGCACATACTCTCAACTTCAGAAAGTTCCAAAACTGGTTAAAACGCTGCCATTTTCCTGACACCATGCCTCCAAAAAGCTGAATATTGGACTGCCTGGACCAACATGTTTGATGATTTCATTAATACACTAGAAGAAGCAGATACAAAAAGATCATAAAATATCTCAAGAATCTTGCAGGCGAAAATGTAAAGGAAGTAATAAAGAAATACCACATGCTGATGAAGTCTCATATCATCAACTCAAACAGGTGCTAAATATCAAGTTCAATCCAATGCCAAATGCTGATTATGAAAGTTACATTTTCAACAAAGAAAGGCATAAAGCTGGAGAAACAATTGACAAGTTTGTCTAAAGATTTGATACGCTCATCAAACATTGTAAGTTCAATTAATTCAATGATTAAGAAGCTGTACGTCTCAGAGTTATATATGGTTGTTTTTCTGATTAATTCAGATGACAAATTCTGAGAGAAGCGCTCAGTCTAGGGATCATGGCTGCAAGAGCTGAGGTGCCTGCTGAACAACAAGCTTCTGACATGGGGCCTGGAGGAACCCAGAGTGAATCAGCCTTGAATGTGAAAAGTAAGCAGAGACACGAGGTTGAGGGGCACAAATTGATGTTGCCCAAGAAACTGTATTTCATATGCAGATTTTCTTTTCACATGTAGGTGAATGTCCTGCCATTGGACAAGTATGAAACGATTCGGGGAAGAGAACCATTTGTTATGGATTGCAAAGCGAAGAAAAAACATAGTGCGCCACATCGAGAAAACAAAATGGATGTCCGAATGTCAATCGAAATTGAAATCTTTGTACAAACATTCTTCAATGTACTTGCCAAGCCACAGTGAAGAAGATAGTTATGAGATGTTGATGGCAACTAATGGGAAATGTTTGCATGTCAGGTTGGTGGCATGCAAGGAAGAATGCAAGTCGAAGGTCAACAAGTGAAGTCACGAAATTCATTCAGACACTACCCTAAAATCACACTAAAGGTGAATGGTTGTTCCATACCTTTTATCATGGACAGTGGAGAGTCACCAATTCATGTACTTCAAGGTACCTCAGCAAGTGCTTGTTTACTCAGTTTCAGTATTGCTGCTGAAATGGGACTGATATCTGTAAATTACAACATAAATGCTCATCTGAATTAGTGAATCAGTTTCCATCGTTGTTTAAAGAGTGGGGAAACTTAGGACAATGAAAGTGCAAGTGCATATTAATGAGGAGGTTTGTCCTGTTCTCAGTGCCGACATCGAATTGCATTTTATTAACAGGAAGCTGTTAATAAAGAACTTGAGACATTGCTAAAGCATGATATTATTGAGCGATCTACTGGTCTGACATTATGGGTTTCACCCATAGTGGTAACGCTAGAAAGGACAGTGAAGGAGCTGTATTGGTCTGTGTTGATATGCATGCATCAAGCTAACAAGGCAATTGAAAGAGTACGACATCCAGGTCCGCTCATTCACAACATAATCACATAGCTGAATGGTGCAAAAGTCTTTTCTCACCTTGATCTAAACAAAGGATATCATCAATTGGAACTAACAGAAAATTACAGGTACATTACTACCTTTTCTACCTAGTTTGGTTTATTAAGATCTAAAATATTGTGTTTCGGCATGTCATCAGCTGCAGAACTGTTTCAAGATGTCACTCGCTGCATAATACAGCATGGCATTCTTTCAATTACAGTGATATATTGGTCTTTGGGGCCACACAAGATGTATGTAGGAATCGCAATAATAATTGTGATTCCTTAATATTCCTTAATTGGGAATCGCAATTCGCAATTAAGTAAAACCTTCCCATTCATTCCTATGGGCTAGGAGGCCCATAGGAATGAATAGGAAGATTCTCAATTTGCGATTTGCAATTAGAGAATCGCAAATTGAGAATGAAATTTCAAGGGTGCCAGGGTGTCAAAAGGACACCCTGTTGCACCCCTGAAATATGTATGTGTGCCACAGGGCATGTATGTGCGCCACATGGCACTTTGAAAAATGCTAAAAAGTGCATTCTTCAAAGAAATCGCAAATTACCACCAACTTGAAGTTGGTGGTAATTTGCGATTTCTTAAGGCCAAATTGCACTTTTTCTGTGCTTCATACATTGCATTTAAGGAATCGCAATTTGTGATTCCTTAAACGCAATCGCAAAATAGAGAATCGCAAATTTTGCGATTCTTTAATTTGCAATGCCCTTTGGGATGATCCCGTTCGCAAACATGTCGATTCTGCGAGATATATATATATATATATATATATATATATATATATATATATATATATATATATATATATATATTACCTACTGGCACCAGTAGGTAGTTATAGTTAGGACCTAGTTTCCATAGGAAATCCACAACATTCTATTTGGAATAACGTTGGCGCCTGTCGACGAATCTTCGCGAAATTCTCCAAGAAAATGGCCTGCTCCGCTCCGCTCCTTCCCTGAAAGTTTCCGGGTGATTGGTGAAGCCGGGGATGAGAAAAAAGGGGGCTCCCAAAACGTGTTTTCCCCATGCAATTTTCCATAGGGGCCTTTAGACACGGCTACAGCCGGAACTGCTGAACGGAATTACACCAAATTTGGCAAAAAGGTAGAGTTCGGTTTGCAGATTACACTTTTTGTTAAATGGTGCAAATTCGTTCAGTTGTTCCTGAGAAAATCAAAAGTAAAATCATAGATATATCTAGAGATGAAGTACCGTACTCTGTACTGTACTCTTTACTGTACTCTGTACCTTCCAGAGCACGAGCTTTATGCTAATTGGCTGTCAACACTCCAAACCAGGAAGTGTTGGCAGCAATCTTGTGCCTCGGTAGAACCGAGGCACAAGAAAGCAGTGAAACAAACATGCAAAACACGCAAAGGGGGCAGGGTAGGACCTCCAAGCCCCCAAATTATTCTTTTTTTTAAATCACGGGGTACACATAGATACGCGTACCCCGTGGAAAAAAAAACCCGTCTGATTTTTTTTCTAATTAGCCCCCGGGGGGACCAAATCCCCGGGGTTTATGAAAAAAGTGTGGGTGGGCCCAATCCCCCACACACTGCCCCGGGGACTGCCACCCCCCGGGTCAAAGTAAGTATCATAGCGGGGGGGCACATGGCCCCGCCGTAGCCCTAGGAACGCCACCCCCCAGGGCTTGCTTATGAATGATGGGGGACCCAGGGGACCGCCAACCCTGGGGCTTTATTATTAAGTATACGGGGGCTCACGGCCCCCCTGCAGCCCAGGGACCTCCACCCCCCGGGGCTTTGTTTTTAATAAATATAAACAAAAACCTGTTTGGGGGGGCTCAAGTACCCCCACATGCCCCGGGGACCACCACCTCCCCGGGGCACTAATATTTAAATTGGGGGGTCCGCGACGGACCCACCAGCCCCGGGGACCACCACCCCTGGGGCTTTTAACAGGTGGGAGGGGGGCCACGCGGCCCCCCTCCTGGATCCCTTGATGGCCCTGGGAACGCCACCCCCCAGGGCAGTGTCCCGGGGTGCCTGCTCCCGGGACACCGCTGTTTGCTATGGTAGGGCGGGAGCCCCCATAGCAAACTGCTTTGGTTTGGGATGGGGTCCCCGGGGCCCCTGTGTTGCAGAGAGGTGTAATAAGCCCACGCCCCTTTGTACACCTCTCTGCAACACATCCCCCTGGCGCATACTGGAGGTTCCTGGTGGGCCAGTTGGCCCCCATGGACCCCAGTATGCAAGGGGACTTAATCCCCCAACTTAGAACGCGTTACGGGGCATGTTTGCACACCGGTGAAGGTAGGGATCAGGGCTTGAGGTGATATTTATTTATTTATTTATTTATTTTTATATTTATAAAGCGCGTTACTGTCACCCCAAGGGCATCCTGGCGCTTGCGATCACTGTCAGCAACAACAACCTCTTACACTGCCCTGGGGAACAGATGAGTCTTCAGCGCTTTTTTAAACGGTAGAAGGTCCCTTTGACCTCGTAAAGAGAGTGGCAGAGAGTTCCAGAGTTTAGCCGCTGCAACACTAAACGAGCGTCCGCCCATCCTCACTCTCTGGAATCTCGGTACTACCACCAGCCATGCAGAAGAAGAGCGCAGACAGCGCGTGGACGAGTACCAAGAGAACATATTCTGCAGGGGGACCGGGCCCTGTCCATGTAAGGCCTTGAACACCAAACAGACAGCTTTATACTGAACACGTAGATGAACCGGCAACCAATGTAAATCCCGCAGAGCCGCGGTGGAAGAGCTGAGATTAGGGCGGGAGAGGGCCAACTTGGCCGCCATATTCTGCACCCGTTGCAGTTTACCCAACAGCGTTTTAGGGGCTTCCAGGAGTAGAGCGTTACAGTAGTCTAAACGACTTAGGATAGTCCCACGCACTACTTCTGGTCTAGACTGTTCAGGTAAAAGGGGCAGAACTTTGCGGAGCATACACAACAGCATCATGCACGTCGCCGTGGTCTTATTTACATGCATATCCAGCTGCAAGTTAGGCCCAAAAATGACCCCTAAGTTATGTGCTGACTCAGCGGCAGACACTGTCTCAGGAAAAGTTGAAGGCCAGAAATTGTCAGGGAGTAAGCGCGGTATCTTATCCAAAGAGCAATAAAGCACCTCCGGCTTTTTGCTGTTAAACTGAAGGGAGTTAGATCGAAGCCAGTCAGCCGTGGCTGACATACAACGATGGAATGTTTCCAGCGGGACCGAATTGCTTCCTTCCAAGGAAAAGACCAATTGGGTATCATCAGCATAATTAAATGCTGAGATACCAAAAGATTTGATCAGATGGACCAGAGGGCGAAGATAGAGATTGAAGAGTATGGGGCTGATGGCCGAGCCCTGTGGTACCCCCTGTCCCACATTCCTCACCTCCGATCTAAATGGGGGCAGCGCCACCACCTGCCATCGGTTGTTCAAATAAGAGACCAACCAGTCCCTTGCCAATCCGGTGACCCCGCACTCCTCCAGTCGCCTGATGAAGGTGGAGTGGCAAACCATATCGAACGCGGCCGACATGTCGAGCAGCACTAGAAAGGCTGCCCGGCCCATGTCGACCCGCGAACGAAGGTTGTCCAGCACGGCCACCAGCGCAGATTCAGTCCCATGTGCTGGACGAAAGCCAAACTGTGCCTCATCAAGCCAGGTGTTTTCTTCCAAGAAACCGGACAGGGCGCGGGTCACTAACTTCTCCATGATTTTAATAGGGAACGGCAGCAAGGAGATAGGTCGGTAATTGGACAGGCAGGCAGGGTCCAGTGTGGGTTTCTTTAAAAGAGGTGACACCACTGCCAGCTTCCAGCACTCAGGAACAGTTGCAGTGCTAAAGGACTGGAGGCAGATAGAATACAAAGGCTGGAAGAGTTCATCTTGGAACACCTTCCAGAACTTCGGAGGCAGTGGGTCCAAGGGGGAACCCGATGGCACGTTAGTGCCAATTTATGAAACTCCTCATAGGACGGACTAGGGAAACAGCAAAGTTGTGATCGACTGGCATGTGCCATCCCGGTTATCATACTGGCACAGCAGCTCAGCTGGGGTCGACTAAGCGCAGCGTCCGGAGCTCCCAGACTGGGAGAGAGACTACCCAGCTGGGGTCGACTGGACGCAGCGTCCGGAGCTCCCAGACTGGGAGGGACACTACTCAGCTGGGGTCGACTGGACGCGGAGTCCGGAGCTCCCTGGCTGAGAGAGGGCCACCCAGCTGGGGTCGACTGGACGTAGCATCCAGAGCTCCCAGACTGAGAGAGGGGCCTCCCGGCTGGGGTCGACTGGGCGCAGCATCCGGAGCTCCCAGGCAAAGAGAGGGGCTGTCCAACTGAGATCGATTGGGCGAGACGTCCGGGACACCCCAACAAGAAAATCAAATGACTCTGCTGGAGTCGCCCGGGCGAAACGTCCGAAACTCCCATACCCGAAGAAGGCGGTGCAGGGCACTTTAGTCCCTCCAAGATCATGGAGATCTTCTCTTCGAAGGCGCTTGCCAAAGACTCACATAAAGCCTGTGACGCGGGAATATTATTTGCCGCGCAGGTAGGATGCGTCAAGTCGTTGACGATTTTAAACAGCGCCTGAGATTTGTTGGGGGCCTGGTGCAAGATGGAATCCAGGTAGGCCACTTTCGCACACTTAATCTGAGCTTTATAATCCTGGAGAGACTGTCTGAAGGAGGCCTTCGCTATATCCGAATAGTCCTTCCTCCAGGCTCTCTCTGCTCGTCTACAGCACAGCTTCAGCTGCCGCAGGTCATTCGTATACCAAAGGCAAGCCCGATTCAATCTTACCCTGGACCTCCGAAGCGGCGCCACCTTATCCAAAGAGTGCGAGATATGCCGGCACAACAGAGTGTAGCTCTCCTCCACATTATCCTCCAGGATAAAGTTTCTTGGTAATAAAGTAGGCAGAACTGAAGATTTAAGCAATCGTGACGAAGGTCTGCCCATTTTGGCACGTGTGGAACCGGAAGCCACCGAAGAATTAGTGCCCAAACATAGCGAGAAGGCAACTAAAGCATGATCCGTCCAAGTGATATGTGTGCAAACATGCCCTGTGGCGCGTTTTAAGTTGGGGAATTAATTCCTCTTCAATCCAGAAGTCCCCTAGGGGCCAACTAGTCCAACAGGTACCTCTAGTAAGAGCCACGGAGCGTTGTAAAAAGGGGGCGTGCCCTCTGAACACCTCTCTACAACGCAGCTCCCTGGTGCATACTGGAGGTACCTGGTGGACTAGTTGGCTCACAGGGGACCTCAGGATTGAAGAGGAATTAATTCCCCAACTTCAAACGCGCCACAGGGCTTGCTTTTCTATTGAGCGAAATATTCCTTTAAAATCAGCCGAACTACGAATTCCGATTTACTCACCTGTTATCAGGAGAGACCTCAGGGCTGCATCTTTCAGCCCACTACTGATCCTGAACAGTAATTCTAATCGTAGTTAAATTAACTTGAATTTCCTTCCATAGGCTATCATTGACTGATTTCACTTGGAAATTCTTCTAAGTGTGCAGTTTTGGAACTTTAAAAAATTCCTCAAAAATCAGCCGAACTATGAATTCCGATTTACTCACCTGTTATCAGGAGAGACCTCAGTGCTGCATCTTTCAGCCCACTACTGATCCTTAAAAGTAATTCTAATCTTAGTTACAGTCACTTGAATTTCCTTCCATAGGCTAACATTGACTGGTTTCACTTGGAAATTCTTCTAAGTGTGGAGTTTTGGAACTTTAAAAGATTCCTCTAAAATCAGCCGAACTACGAATCCCGATTTACTCACCTATTATCTGGAGAGACCTCAGAGCTGCATTCAGCTCACTACTGTTCCTGAAAAGTAAATTTAACTGTACTTACCAGTAACTTGAATTTCCTTGCATAGGATATCATTGCCTGCTGTGTAAAATATATATAAATTAAAAAAATATGAAATAAAATAAAAATATTACAATTTCAATGTTTTAAAAAACTTTTTTTGCAATTTATATTAAAAATATATAATGTTATTTAAAAAATAAAATATCTAAAAATAAATACTTTAAAACAATGTAGTAAATTAGTATAAAAAAGTATAACAATTAATACATTTAAAAATTATCATTTACAAAATCTTTGAAATTCACTGAAAAAACCATAGGTTTCAGAAACGTTATAGTTAGGAATTAGCATTTAAAAAACCTTAGAAATTCACAGAAAAAACCATAGGTTTCAGCCACGTTATATTTAGGAATTAGCATTTAAAAAACCTTAGAAATACACTGAAAAAAACCATAGGTTTCACACGTTATAGTTAGCTGGACATTTCACTCATACAAAACCATTGAAATTCCCCCATTATAGTTAGTTCAGCTCACTATAACTCGCGCACCTGCAATGCACTGCTGATGACGTCACATATTACATCACTCGTGACATGATCAGTGACATCACTCATGACATCACTGATGACATCTCAAATGACATCACTGATGACATTATCCAGTAATTGTGTGTCTTTCTGAAAAATAAATATTTTTTATACATGCATATCTAAAGGTTGATGGAAGAATAAATGGGTAAATACATGTCTGAATGGATGTTTTTTTGAAAAAATGATTGCATAACTGACTTCTTAAGGGTATCTTAGTGAATACATTTATTAGCGAGTAATGTTTAAATATGTAAATATCTGTATCAGTTTCTCACTTTGTCTATAAGTGGCTGCATGGGTTGGTGAGTAGCTACATGAGTGTCTATATGGGTTATTAGTTTGTTTTTTGAGTATCAGTATGAGTGTCTGTATGGTTCGGTGGGGGATATTACTTAGCGTATAGATGCATGAATGAGTGACTCACTGTTTGTATGTGTTTTGAAGATAGCATGTGTGCAGGACTGTATGGGTGGATGAGTGTGTGTATGGGTGTGTTAGTGAGTTGAATGACTGTCTCAATAGTATCTTTATGAGTAACTACATATGTTTTAATCTAGTATATGTGAGTATTTATGTATATAAGTGATTATATGTAAGAGTGAGAGATTGGAAGAGTTCCTGTCTAAATAAGTATGTGTTTCGATAAGTGATTGTTTAAGAGAGTAAGTATGTGTACGCTTCTGTAAAAGTAAGTGTAGTGGTGTGTGTATAGCTGTATATGCAAATAAATGGATGTTTGATAGTTTATTTGCATGTGTGAGTATGTGTGTGAGTAACTCTATGGATGAGTGTCGATGTGTAACAGGATGTATAGGTGTATGAGTACATATGATGAGTGAGTACATGTATGAGTGACTATATAGAACTGTTGGTGAATGAGTGGATGTGTATGTAGATTTTGGAATTACTGAATAGGTTTTTGTAACTGGTATTGGTATCTCCATTTTTTTGAAAATTTTAGTTTGTATTTTTGAATGTGTGTATCAAAGGTTATATTAGGGTGAGAGGAGCTCTGCCACTATTTCACAAGGATGATGTCATCAGTGATGTCATTTGAGATGTCATCAGTGATGTCACGAGTGATGTCACTGACCATGTCATGAGTGATGTAATATGTGACGTTATCAGCAGTGCATTGCGGGCGCGCGAGTTATAGTTAGCTGAACTAACTATAACGGGGGAATTTCAATGGTTTTGTATGAGTGAAATGTCCAGCTAACTATAACATGTGTGAAACCTATGGTTTTTTCAGTCAATTTCTAAGGTTTCTTAAATGCTATTTCCTAACTATAACGTGGCTGAAACCTATGGTTTTTTCAGTGAATATATATATTCCGCAGGTGCGGAGTTGGTATTTATACCGGTGAACTACATCCGCATCCTGCTACAACCTTCTGGCGCTGAAGAGGCTATACACCAAGCCGAAATGCATTCGCCCTGTTACTAGGTTGTTTTCAGCATTAAAGGCAACTCCTCTGTTTCCCCGCTTGTGGCCCCTTCTTCTTGCCTGTGGAGAAGACTTTTGACATTTAATTCGCGTGACAACCAGCATCACGCTGCAGGTGGCCCCCGCACTGCAAGCTGGTCCCGGTCACGCTGGTCCTTCTGCTGTTGTGGATTTTTTCGCACCCAAGTGATTGGGAGGACTGGGACCCACCTTCAGACTCGGCAAACGACGAGAGCAGTGTTGGAGTGATTTCACCCCACGTCGGGCGGTCTGGATTTCCGGACCTGCCCCTGCTGACATCAATGCCGGGACTCTATGGTTGGTGCGGTTTGGGGAGACAAGGGGATGCCAGCAATGTTATTACAGAGGTGACTTTGGCCCGTAAAACTTATTTCCCCAGTTTCTGCATCACATCCGCCCATAGCATTCTGGGACTTGCAGTGTGGGTGCATTGGGCGTCCTACAACTTTAAGAACTTACAGCCACTCTACTTTCTCGCTGTTCGGGGGCGGAGCCTACTTGTCACCTAGCAGGTGCGAAGTTGGTATTTATACCGGTGAACTACAGCCGCATCCTGCTGCAACCTTCTGGCGCTGAAGAGGCTATACACCAAGCCGAAATGCATTCGCCCTGTTACTAGGTTGTTTTCAGCATTAAAGGCAACTCCTCTGTTTCCCCGCTTGTGGCCCCTTCTTCTTGCCTGTGGAGAAGACTTTTGACATTTAATTCGCGTGACAACCAGCATCACGCTGCAGGTGGCCCCCGCACTGCAAGCTGGCCCCGGTCACGCTGGTCCTTCTGCTGTTGTGGAGTTTTTCGCACCCATGTGATTGGGAGGACTGGGACCCACCTTCAGACTCGGCAAACGACGAGAGCAGTGTTGGAGTGATTTCGCCCCACGTCGGGCGCTCTGGATTTCCGGACCTGCCCCTGCTGACATCAATGCCGGGACTCTATGGTTGGTGCGGTTTGGGGAGATGAGGGGATGCCAGCAATGGTATTACAGAGGTGACTTTGGCACGTAAAACTTATTTCCCCCGTTTCTGCATCACATCCGCCCATAGCATTCTGGGACTTGCAGTGTGGGCGCATTGGGCGTCCTACAACTTTAAGAACTTACAGCCACTCTACTTTCTCGCTGTTCGGGGGCGGAGCCTACTTGTCACCTAGCAGGTGCGGAGTTGGTATTTATACCGGTGAACTACATCCGCATCCTGCTGCAACCTTCTGGCGCTGAGGAGGCTATACACCAAGCCGAAATGCATTCGCCCTGTTACTAGGTTGTTTTCAGCATTAAAGGCAACTCCTCTGTTTCCCCGCTTGTGACCCCTTCTTCTTGCCTGTGGAGCAGACTTTTGACATATATATATATATATATATATATATATATATATATATACACACACACACGCACACATACATATTATTCATATGTATACACTCGTTTGTTTTTATATGTGTGTTATTTATATTTTTTCAATTTTTTATTGATATTTTATATTAACTTTTTATATTCTGAATTTATGATTTAATACTTTAGAACAATTGGTTATATTATTTATCAATTTATAATTTTAAATATATTAGTTGAAACTGTTTGTATGTACTTTTGTTTTATATATGTCTGGTTTGGTAAACTATTTGTACTTTTAAAAAATAAATAGGTTTGGGAATAGTAAATGGGATCCCTCCAAAGTCAGACTCTTTCCTTCCTATTGCTTAGGTTGGAGTGAGAGTAGTAACAGAAATGCCATAATTGGCTAGCCACAACCTGAGTAGAGAGTTGCGGTGGCCATTTTACTTCATCAGAAGTAACCATCGGTCAAACGAAATGGCAGAACGTGAGATAAGGGGTCTGGTTAGATGTGCCCTTACCCTATGAGAGGAATAAAGGTGTATTTAAGGAACCCAGTATGTGTATAATATGCCAAAAAATTGTTTTTTCCCCACTAGCGATATCTGTGAATTTGCTGTGACCATCAATGCAACCCTTCCGTGTAACGCTGTGAAGAATACGCAAATATCAGAGACAAAATAAAAAAAATAGATTCACAGACTCATTCAGACACTAATGCATTCACTTATAAATGCACTCAGAAACCCATACACCCACTCACAGTAGTACTCAGACAATTACGGACCCATCATAGACCAGCCTGAGACCCACAAACACATTCACAGACCCACTTAGAGACTCATGCGCCCACTCACAGTCCCACTCAGAGACCCACACACAAACCTACTCAGACACTCATGTATCTACTCACAGACCCACCCAGGCACTCACACACTCACACACAAACTATCTGAGGCACTCATCCACCCACTCACAGACCTACTCACAGACTCGCACACCCACTCTCAGACCCATTTAGAGATTTATGCCCTCACTCAGCGACCCACTCAGATACTCACAGAAATACTCACAAAGGCACTTACAGACCTACTTTGAGATTAATGTCCACTCAAAAACCCACTCACAGAGTCATGGCCATACTCACAGACCCACTCAGACATTCATGGACCCACTCAGAAAGTCACTCAAAATTTCATGCACCCATTCACAAACCCACTCACAGACTCACACACACACATACTCACACACCCACTCAGAGACTCACACTGAGCCACAGACCCACACAGAGACTGATGCACCCACTCACAGACCCATTCAGACACTCATGCACCCACTCACAGACACACACAGGCACTCACACAGCCACTCAGACCCACTCACAGATTCATACACTACCTCCCATAGCCACTGGGACACTCTCACATCCAGATCCCCCCCCCACACACACATACACCTACTAACAGATCCACACAGGTGCTCACACATCCACTGTGAAACATTAAAGGTTAAAGTTATGATTTTTTTAAAAATAAAAACCTAAGAAATTAACTGAAAAAACACAAATGTTACAGGGACGTTATAGTTAGGACGCAACATTTAAAAAAACATAGAAATTCATTGTAAAAAACAAAGGTTACAGGGACATTACAGTTAGGAAAGATAATTAAAAAAAGTAAAAGGTGAAAAGGACATTATAGTTAGGCTCACATTTCACTCGTTCAAAACCATAGTAATTCAATAGCTATAGTTACCTTAGCTTGCTATAACTTATGCCCCCGCAATGCACTGCTTAGGACCTGACATATTAATTCACTCATGACATGCTCAGTGACATCACTGATGGCATCTCTGATGACATATCAAAGGACATCACTGAGGACATCACTGATGACATCATCTATAGAACCACTCACACTCTTATACAACCTCTCATTCACCCACTCAGAGAACCCACACAACCCCTCACATACCCATTCAGACACCAATACAAGTACTCATGTACCCACTCACTCCTGCATAAAGCCACGCACATACATACTCAGCCTCCTAACAGTCACTGAGACAGCCACATAATCTCCCATAGAGCCTCTCTCACACTCACTTACTCACCCATACGGATACTCACACACCCACTCACTCACCCATTCAGCTCCTCATATACCTAATAACTCACCCATATGCCCACTTAGGCACCCATTCACACACCCATACAGCTAGTCATGGACCCTCTCACTCACTCATACAGACACTCATGCACCTGCTCACTCACCCATATAGCCACTCATGTACCCTGTCATTCACCATTTACAGCCACTCACACACCTGCTCACTCACCTGTACAGCCACTCAGGTAACCTCTCATTCACCAATTACAGCCATGTACACACTCACTCGCTTACCCATATACCAACTCACACAGCCACTCACTTACTCATAAAATCACTGACACAGCCACTTGCTCACTCATACAAAAACTCACAGACTAGCTCTATCATCTATACAGTCTTTCACATAGCAACTCACTCATCCATCCACCACTTACACACCCACTCACTCACCCATACAGGTACTCACACAGCTATTTACTCACCCATACAGCTACTCACATCCACTTATTCACCCATACAGCAACACACACACACACACACTCACACACAGATTAACACAGTTACACTGATATTCACATAATTTATGTTTTTAAAACGAATCGCTCATTAGTAGTAAAGAAACTAAACGAATGTAACTTTTGTGGTACACTAGTATATATGTTTAACACTCAGAAACTTTTAGAAAACACTCACAATCACTGGATGATGTCATCAGTGATGCCATTTGAGATGTAATATGTGAGGTCATAAACATGACATTGTGGGGTATAATCTACAGTTAGCTCAGCTAACTATAAATGGTGAATTTCTATGTTTTTTATGGGTTAAATGTGAGTCTAATTATAACGTCCCTGTAACCTTTGTTTTTTCAGTGACTATATATACAGGTTGTGTGATCAACTGAAACACATTCCTGTTTACAAGTGCTGTGAATAAATGGAAAAGTCCTAAGGATTCGAGTGCAGGTCTTCTATTGAATTGGAGAAATATGTTTGTAACTAAGGAGGCGTTTGTAGTATTGCCTCTCACCTGCACCACCAGTGATCAGGATGCATGCCAGCAAATCCACAAACCCAGGGTGAAATATATCTAAAAATTGTTCACTTTGAAACAATGAAGATGCACATTCAAGACTGGATTCCAAGAGTGCTTAATCAGCAGACACCAGTGTATGTAATGCATTTCGCCCCTCCTGATCTTGGTCATGCATAACAGTTTGTGCTACAAGAACAATATAAGTAAAAGACAGGTATGGACAGTCACAAATGTGGCTGCCTTCTTGTAGTGTCTAGCATGTTGTTAATTCTATCACAATATCCACAAGTACAGTTCTAGTGTACTGCACCATAGGCAGAGAGGAAAAGATGATGTCATATACATGAAATATATCACAATAAATCAATTTAGTGCTGTAACATTATTGTAAGACATTGAGTCCACATGAACGCCTAACATGTCAATGGTTAAATATAAACCAATGCAAATGCAATGCACCTCAAACATGAAAAACAAAATTATTATTACAAAGTATATATGCAATACATCATTTTAATTCAATAAGCGTTTCAACATTGTTTCTGTACTTAGTGTCAAAATGGATGAGTATGGTGAGGCCGGTTATTATTCCAGCTGAGTGGCGGAATCAATAATGGGTCTTGACATGTGTGATTTATCATACTCTGTGAGTGGACCCATGTATTACAGTATACCACCCAAATGTGCTATAGATGGTATGTGGTTTGTGAACGTTGTAACTATAGATCCTAAGCATTGCATTTCCTCATAAATAAGCATGCATATTTTGGAGAATATACCAGATCTATGCAAGGTCTAAATTGTAGTAAGCACACAATGTATGCAAAAAACCCAGCAAAGATTAAAAAGCAGACGTTGTCAGTAAGTAAGTAAAACTGTGTTGCATTAATTGCCATAACGAGTCATGCCCCAGTGGGCAGTATGCATATGATCTGATGGGTCAACCCCTTGAAAAGTTCCAGAGTCCACGCATACCGCCCAAGTGGGCCAAGGTTAAAACTATCTCAAGATTGATTGTTCAACTCATCCACAGCTGCAGTCCAAAAAAACAAGCCCTAAAGTAATACAAAGTGAAAATGTGTCATAAAATGAACAAGTGATAATATAACTTCAAACCCTTAAGAAGTAAATCACCAGTTCCTCTGTTGAAGAGTAGGGTAGGGTGTCTACGCCTGGACAGCCTCTCATCACCAAGGTGTAGTCAGGTTTAGAGAGTCCCTTCCTCTCCCCCTTCAATAAAAGAGAGCAGACAAACAGTGTTAAAATCCAGATTACCAAACATCACTCAATTAAAAAAAAACCAACAACATATATTGCTTCAAACAACAGGGCTAGAAATTCGACCATCATCATGGGACAGGAAATCAGTTTATATGAATGTGTAACTCTTCATCAGAGCTTAAACCAAAAGGGCTTTTAGTGTTGAGATGGATTATGTAGCTGGATTCAAATGTTCTTAGTTTCAGAATTCTATCTCCACCCCTTTTGTCTAATCCCACTTTGTCAATGATCCTACATGGTTACTATCCCTATAGTGGTAATATTCAAAATGTCTTGCTACATGGTAGTGTTTATCATGTTTTGAGATGGCACATCCATGTTCCAGTTTTCTCTTGCGTACAGGGTGGACAGTGTTCCTCACATAACTCAGACCACAGGGGCACTCCAACACATACAGTACATAACTGCTGCTTCTGTGTGTCCTACTGTGTGGTTCCTCATATTCATACTGGCTGGTGGAGCTAGATCAAGCTTTGCAATTGCCACAAACGTGGAACGCTTTGAGTTCAGGGCTAAGATCAGTGCTGTCCCTTGTGGGACTAGCCCTGTGAATTAGTGCTTCCCGCAAAGACTTGCTTCCCTAGTAGGTGATGGCAGGCCTATCACACACTGGGTTGCCAATCATACGGTCGCAGCTGAGTAGGTTCTAGTTCCAAGTAAGTACCCAATTCACAGTGCGAGATTTGGGGGTGTGGCTTGCAGCCAATAAAGATGGCTGCCTACTGGACGGGCTCTGTGTTGCCCAGGGCTAATACCCTGATATTCGTCTTGACATCCTGCAGTGTTTGCACTGAACTGTAGGGGAAACTGTGGAGGAGCCCCCGGCGAATAAGTGGTAGGTCGCTAGAGTAGATGGGTGATCCAGCGATGATGCTTGGTCGGCACATGGCTAAATGGGTGGCTCTGAGAAGATGGCGGCTGCAGCCCTGCCGACCGGTGGGCTCATGGCACAGTAACTCACTCCAGCCCCTTACCTCTCAGGTTGGTGCAGTCAGTGCCGAGGAGGAGTAGCTGCAGGCACGGATCGCTTGCTGACTGGGGAGCGGACCTGGGGCGCCGTAGTCTCAGACTACTCAGCCTTCCTCAAGATGCCCAGTGGATGGTGAGGATCCTGGGCGGAGCCCTGAAGTCTCAATGGAAGTGGGCCACCAGTGTGAAACCCACCGCCAAGTGGAGTATAGCGGACTCTGCCTTTGTCGGCAGCTGAGGCAGAGGCCTGCAAAGCCTGGTAAAGGGCCTGATGGCTTATGGGTGAGAGGCAGGCAGATGGCAGCCCTGTGCCCACGGCATACGCAGCCTGTGACACTGGAGTCTGGTGAGGAGTGCAGAGTGATCCCGATGGGGGAGGTCATCAATCACCTCACTGAAGTGGAGGAATAGGACCAGAGCGTGCCTTGTGTGTGGTGCCTGGGGGCCTGAAGATGGCCTGTGGGGCCTTACTGCTGCAGTGCTTCCTGCTGGAGGAGTTTGGTGAGGCCCCAGACTACGGTATCAGCTCGGACAAGTGAGCCAAGGAGCGCATCTGGGGGCCTCCAGATGTGGTAGTGCCAGGAGATTCTCAGGAGGTGCACAGTGGACTGGAGCCTAGGAGTACTGTGGTGTTTGACATTTCTGCCAGATTGAGCAACAGGGGGTTTGGTGAATCCAGTGCGCATGAGAGTGGTCAGTGGTGTCTGGCCTGCCAGGGTATAAGGCCCCGCAGCAGAATAGCCTGGACAAGTATGCGGTGAGGATGTCCATGGCCGGAATACCGACCCAGGGGTCGGAGAGCAATGTGGCCTGCAATAAGAGGTGGAACACTCCCTTTGCACAATAAGGGCTGTCCTGCAGGAGCAACGGGCCTCCATTGCACCTTTAGAACCCAAACTAGATGCCATGACTGTGGATCTGTTCCATGCTGACTTCCACAAAATCTCCGAAAAAGTGGCTGCGGCAGAGACACACATAAATGGACTGCTCTCCATGACAAAACACCTGGAGGAACAAGTACAGACCATGACAAAACAAAGCACAGTAATGGCCGCCAGGCTGGAGGAACAGGAGGGACAAGCGAGGTGGAACAATATAAGAGTGGTGGGCATTCCCGAGGGTTCTCAGGGCCCCAATGTTGATTTGTTCCTTGACAACTTGATCCTTAATAAACTGAAGCTAGAATGCCTCTCAACCTTTTTCTCAGTGGAGAGACCTCATTGGGCATTGGCCCCGACCCCATGAGCAGGCGCCCCTCCACGCACGATAATCACCTTCATTTTGAACTTCTGTGATCGTGATGCAATACTGCAAGCAGCACGGACACAAAGAGATCTACTTCTTGACAACGCAGTGATCCACTTTTTTCTAGAATTTACCCTCAGGTTCAGCACCAGAGGAGGAGCTGGGATGATCTAAAAAGAGCACTATGGGCTAAGGAACTGAAATACATGATGCTCTATCCCTCCAAATTAAATGTCATTGCAGACGGAAAAACATGGCACTTCGCCACCCAAGAGGAAGCGTGGGACTGGCTGAATGGTTGGAGGGTGGCCAAGAAGGGGGCCAATGGGGACAGGAAGAAAGATTGACTCATGGGCCCTGGAGAGAAAAGGACCACCCCACAGACGACCGGCAGACCCTGTTTACCCCCTCGAGTGGCACGTGAGCACATCTGAGGGGGGAGTATTATGCAAGGGATGACTTGAGATGTAAAACAGGAAGTGCCATTCAGGAATGGGGAAGG
This sequence comes from Lissotriton helveticus, assembly GCF_964261635.1. Taxonomy (NCBI): domain Eukaryota; kingdom Metazoa; phylum Chordata; class Amphibia; order Caudata; family Salamandridae; genus Lissotriton; species Lissotriton helveticus. The sequence goes on along the minus strand of NC_136071.1, from coordinate 629,353,872 downwards.
GTGGGAAGGCGAGGGAGGGGCTGGGAGAGTTGCATGGAAGGAGTAACCAACACGATCTTGTGAGTGAAATGTTTGATCTGCTCTGGGTTGTGGTGTACACATTAAAAGCAATGTTTAGGAGGGATGTTTCAAATCACAGTATTGATTATCCGACATGCAGTTGACTGGGGAGCTGCAGCTCACCCTCACTACAGGATGTTTTGTTGGGGGCGTTAGGCGCTCTGCGAGTTGAGGGAGTGGGTAGTTCAATGTCCACAGAGCAGGGTAGCGGGGTGAGGGAGTTAGGGGGTTTACTGTTTATTTTATTGTCCACAAAGGCTTCGCAGTACCGTGATTCTTATTCTCGCAATGGTGAGCCTGGGGGGTAACATGGGAGGGAGTTGTGATTTGTCAGAGATTGAGGGGGTATTCCATAGGAGATGATGTTGAGGGGTCTGCATAACGCTTTCCGGGAACTGAGGATAAGGTCCTGGAGTGTTAATGGGCAGGGGAGTGGCATCAAACGCACTCTAGTTCTGCAACATTTACGTCACCATGGGCCTGACATTGTGCTGTTACAGGAAACTCACCTCCGGTGTCATCATTACAAGGCTTTAGATAGAATGGGATATGTACTGAAGGCCCATGCAGGATATACCTCAGATTCACGGGGTTGGTATCCTGGTAAGGAAATTGTTGCCCTTCATGCCTCAGGTGGTGTGGCATGATAATTACAGACACTTTGTGGCCCTGAATGGGACATGGGAAGGGACTGCTTTGAATATCTGCTCGGTTTATGTACCACTGCAGCTCCTGGAGATGACTCTACCTGACCTCGGAGGCCTATTGTTGAATCTCACCGCTAGAATACTGTTGATAGGTGGCGATATGAATGTGGTTCTAGATATGGGCATGGATTGTAAGGGTGGATCCACTGGAGAAGGAGGTGTGGGTCCCCGACCCAATTTGTATCAGCGATGGAGCTGGCAGATCTATGGAGGGAATATAACCCAGAGGGCCATCAACACACTTATTTATCAGCACCGCATGGCACCCTTTCCCAGAATAGATTACTTGATGACGCTCGGGACCCAGGTGCCTCATTTTTTTGCCACAATGCACCTTGCAAGAGGAATATCCCACCACCCCGCAGTGAAGTTACGGCTGTCGGGCCTGTCAGTGGGCCTCCAGATGCCATAAAATCTAGATGCCTGGCAGCTGGAAGACAGGGGGATACGGGACAAGGTACATAACTGCGCTGAGTTGTATTTCAAAGAAAATCAGGGGTCGTGGATTCAGCAGGGACCCTCTGGGAGGGCTTCAAACCGGTGATTAGAGGGGGGGCCCAGGCAATAATAGGGGCTAAAAAGAAGGAAGCCCTGTTGCAGCACTCAGTAATTTAAAGAGAGATATTTGAACTGGAAAGGGTAGCACAGGAAGTGGGGGTGAACAAACATCAATTGCAACTTTGCCAACAGGACCTATGGTCCTTGGTGGAGAACTTCACGAGGAAGCATGCATTAGTGACACAACATCGCTTATATGTTGTGGGGGATGAAGCAGCTAAATTATTAGCATAGCTGCAAAGCTGTGATAGAGAGAGATCATAGGTACTGGAGATCAGTGACAAAGAAGTGTACACACTTACCACCAAAGCAGCTATAACGTAGGCCTTTGCCTCCTACTATGAGATGCTGTATGCCTCCCGAACCTCCATGACAGACGAGGATGCTAAAGACTTTCTCCAAAATATGGTCCTACCCGTGCTGTCGGAGAAGGACTGCGAGACCCTGGAATTGGACTTAGGAGGAACTAACAAGAGCACTGACTGAGCTGTATTCGGGCAGGGCACAGGGTCCCAATGGCCTAACAGTCAAATTGTACAAGGGTTTAGCAAGGGGGTGGTTAAGCCAATGTTAGCGATGTTCCAGGAAGTTTACTTTACAGGTTGCCTCCCTATTGATCAAAGAATGGCAACTACAGTGGTCATACCTAAGGATGGTACACCCCTGACTGTCTGTGGGTCGTGGCTGAATGTGGAGGCCAAAGTATTGGCTAAATCCCCGGTGACCAGACTGCAGGGGATCCTGCACTCTATTGTTTACCCTGACCAGTCGGGTTTTATCCCCAACAGAAGTACTCGTCTCAACCTGAGGCATCTATGTGGGGTGCTACACCTCACCGAGTTGAAACGGGAGACACAGACAGTGGCAATGGCATTAGATGCAAGAATGGCATTCAACTTGGTGGAATGGAATTACATGTTCGTGGTGCTGTAGAGACTCGGCTTTGGTCAAATATTTAGGGCATGGGTGAGACTGCTCTATCGGGCACCCATGGCCTGAGTCAAGGTTAATGGCATGGTGTCTTGAGCTATGAACTCCGGAGGGGTACACGGCAGGGATGCCTGTGTCCCCCATGATGTTTGCACTGGTGTTTGAACCACTGGCGACATGGATTCAACGGAACCCATTAATCTGTGGTTTAGAGGCAATGTGGGATGGGAGGAATGGATCTCCCTCTACGCAGATGATGTCCTTATTTACATTGCACACTCTCACTCTTCCATTGTCAGGGTTATGCAGTGTTTCATTTTTTTGGTGATTACTCTGGGTATACGATCAATTGATCTAAGTTTGTGGTGTACCCTCTGTCTGGGAGGCTCCCCGCCTACCTCTGGACTGCCTGGCCCAGGTGAATCGGGAGGGGTTCCGGTTTTTAGGGATTTATATTATGCAAGACCAGCTGGAATTCCTCAGTAAGAACATTGGGCCACAATTAGAAAGACTTAGAGGAGATGTGACACATTAGGGGTCCCTGCCCCTGATGCTAATGGATACAGCAGATGTTTTTAAGATGATGAGTCTGCTGAGACTGCACTATATTATGCATAAAACATGCCCTGCCGGATTCCCCCATCTGTATTCAAGGGCATTGACCAGAAGGTCTGTAGACTGTTGTGGAGGGGGAAGCCCCTAGGAGAGCGTTGGCCAAACTACATTGAGGGGTATACGATGGGGAACTGGTGGTCCCTGATGTCTTGAAATACTATTAGGCCTCCCAACTCCTGGTCATGAATGACTGGGTATTCGACCACCACCAAGACCCGGCACACAGGGTGCACAGGGCAGCCATGAGTCTGGGTGGGTATGAGGAACTCTTGCATGGTGCAGCTGGGGTTGGTTTCTGGCCATGCCATACACAAGTAGGAGTTGATATGTGGAGGGAGGCCTCCCGGTTCCTGGGCTGTAAGGGCAGACTTACTGGTTGGATACCGCTCTGGTACAGTGCACAGTTGTCGGAGGTAGGGGATTTGGAAGTATTCCACAGGTGGGAGCTCATTTTCATAGAACATCTGGGCGATGTTTGCAGGAACCAGGCCTACATAACATTTGCTGAACTCCAGGGGGAATTCGACATGGCGGAGTCTGAGCGATTTCGGTATCTGCAGCTGGGGCATGCCTTGTAATACCATCTGATGGAGGGTGAACAGCTGCCCGAGTCCTCACCACTGGAGGACCGAATACTGACCAAGGTTCTGCTGCACAAGGGAGTGTCATTGATCTAAATGAAACTAATAATTACCCCAAACTACTAGTCCCCCTGAGATCGTCATGGTTGGAGGACCTGGTTGCTCTTGAGGATGATAACTAGGCGGAGGCCCTCCAGGGTCCTCATGAGGTGGCTGTCAGGGTGCGGTTCACGCTAGTCCAATTTAAAATACTACACTGGGTGTACTATGCACAAACATTCATGCACAGAAAATGTAGAGCAGAGTCCTCTCTGTGCAGGAGGGGCTGTATGAGTGAGGGGTCCTTTATTCACATCCTTTGGGCCTGTCCCCTAGTGCTGGGTTACTAGGCTAGGGTGACGATGACACGACCAGGGTGGCGGCGATGGAGGTCCCACTTGATGCTAAATGGCTACTTCTGGGGATAAAAGAGGGGCAGAGTTTGCCGAGGTACATGGAAATTTGGCTGGAACTGGCAGATTGAGTCGCTCAGCGTAACATAGCGAAGACATGTGGGGCCACCGCTAGGCCGGTACACACAGATTGGGAAGAGACCTGGACTGGTGCTAATGGGCGGAGCATGAAATCTATGAAGCAAGAGGATGCCTTAAAAAGTGGCTGAGGTGTGGGGGCACGGAGAGTGTACAGGGGGCAGGGGTGATGAGAGAACTGCAGGAGGAACTTCAGGACAGGTGGAAGGATAGGGTAAAACAGAAGAGCTGCTCTGGCCATAAAAGCATTGTACCTAAGAGTATCAACATTGCAGAGGAGTTGTTTGCTCTATCGAAGGCTCATTGTATTTGAATTGCTTTTTCAACCATGTTACCGTCATGTTATGGGCGAATACTGAGTTTTGGTTTTTATTAAAAAGAATTAAAAAAACTGTGCAAGACTCACAGTTTAATGTAGTAATCATTCTGATAGGTCTCTCCTCCAGATTGAGGATTTTTTGCTAGGGCCAAACATTATTTCAGTGCAAGATTGAGATTCAACTTTATTTTCTGATTTAGTAGCACCGATTATGACTAGCCACATTATTTTAAACTCTCCAGCATGGCTTTTTGTTCAGCTTGAAAGTTCTCATCAATGCTGCAATTGCACTTGGCTCTGATGTGCTCACCGTAAGGGATGCTCCACCTAAATTGTTTGGGATAGTTGCTCAAAGCATGTAACAAATTATTGTGAGCTGAAAGCTTTCTGTTCAGTTTGGATATCAGTTTATCCCCATATTCCATAGCCTTGACGTCTAGAAACACTGCACTAGTTCTTCTTGTGGTACTGGTAAACTCCAAATTGTAGTCATTGGTCTTCGTTTTATCTAAGAAGGTTGGCTTGTGTATCACAACCCTGCAAAACATAGGACAGGTTGTCTATGAATCTAACCCACATGATAACCCTTTCTATTTCATCCTCAAAGTCAGCGGTGGAGGACACCTGCTCCTCCCACCAGCCCATTATTAAGTTGGCGTAGATGGGGGTGAAGCAGGTGCCCATTGCAATCCCCTGTTTCTGTCTATACAGTACCCCATTGAATAGGATTTTTTTTGAGGCAGTAGTCCATCATGTTAAGGATAATAGCTGCATGGGCAAAGAGACAGATCCACCTGGCTTCCAGGAAATGCTCACATGCTTTAATCCCTTCCCTGTGTTGCATGCTGGTATGTAATACTTTGATATCAAGTGCCATAAGCATAAAGTTCTTCTCCCAGTATGGACCCTTGATTTGCTTCAAGAAATCTTTGGTCTCCTCAATGTGGGAGGGGATTGTACTTACTGTGAGTATTTTCAAGGAGGCTATTCCTTGAAAGTACAATCAAACTCCCTGTTAGGTTTTCAGTGGATTTGTGTATCTTAGGGAGTAAGTACAAGGCTGGAAACCTAGGATGGGTATTCTTAAGAAATAAGTAATCCTCCGTTTTGATAAGCCCCTTGTCATTCCATGTAGAGAGTAACTCCCAACACTGTACTATGGCATTCCTGTAGCCAGTCTGGCTGATTACATTGTAGCAGTTGGTGTCACCCAGTTGTCTCTGTGCTTCTGTTATGTTCATGTCAAGAGGTAAAACAACAATTTTGCCCCGGACAGCAGGCCTAATAACCGCCTTAGTTTCACTCGTTAGACATTTGATGGCTTTTTTGTGGCCCGAGATAAAGTTTCTCCTTACTCTGGTATTTCTTGCTTTTATATTTCTAAGATCTGAAATCACACTCTCATTAAAGGCATCAATTATGTCAAATTATAGAGTAGGTGTAAACTTAGACTTAGGTTTAAAATTACTTTCCACATTAAGGTCGTAAAAATGTTAAGTTCTGTCAGAATCTGCTCAAAGTCTCAGGGTTCAGTACTCTCTTTTAATTGTAATTGGTGTAAGGTGGTAAGAAATTCCACATACTCCACTACTAGGTCACCATTACTATTGCAGTTGTTCTTGTTCACTGTTTTAGTTTCTTTAAGTTGTACACATGATAAAAAATCTTTTTTAGGTTTAAGGCATCTGATCAGTTCAAAAACGTCAATCCTAGTTCCCACAAAGTCAAATCTTTCAGTAGGGCAGAAAGAAAGGTCAAAGCATAATACACTAGACTCTATAGGTGTCAAAGGTCTGTCAGATTGGTTGTTTAAAGTATTGTTTACCATACTCATTGTCCTGTTGGTGGACACCTCTGGAAGATTCCCATAGGGTTGTTTTCGGCATTGTCTCCTTTTCTTTTTGCGAATCTTCTTTTTCTCTTGTGCCTCCACCACAACCTCTTGTTCCTCTTCCCCTGTACCATGAACATTGCTGATTTGTTACTTGCCCCGTCCTCAGGAGTTGAAATTGCTGTAACAGGGTATTAATGTTGGTGTTTTCAATTTCCGATGTACTTGCTCCACCTGTTCCAGACATACTCATTTCTTCGAGCGCTTCTCTGCTGGAGCCCATGGTATCAGTGTAGTGGTTTGTCTGATCTGGTGCACTTTTAGTCTGTTTGTCATAGGTGTTATAATATTTTTTATTGAATGTAAAAATGCGGCTAGTGAAATAGTCCTGCAGCTCCTTCGTATACTTTCTTTCTGTACACATTTTAATATCCGTCTATCAATTTGCCTACTATGTCAGGATCCATATCATCATATGTGGGAATAATGATAGCCTTATTCTTTGAGGGATCATCTCAGTATCAAGATAATTTTTATAAGATGTCACCTCCCACCATTTACTGATTTCAGTTTTGGATAGTTTCTCCAATTTTGCTAGTTGAACAATGAAGTGTGGGACTAGAGTCAGCCTCAGATGGTGTCAAATTGCTGGTGTTATTAGCTGTTAAAAACAGGGCTTTGGCAGCCAAAGCCATATGGGCGTCATGCTCCGACTCCAGGTTCCTCCTGCCAAATACATATGTATATCCATAGGAGAGTCCCCAAATTAGACAAATTGAGATGAAGAGGAAATATCTTAATTCTGGAGACTTACCCCAGATGCGTCCGCCCACAAGTCTGGGGCCCTATGACACGGTTATGCAGGCAGGTTTCTCAGTGGATCCCACATGCTGTTCTACTAAGAGCCAATATATCAGTGCTCTCCTTCAGTGTTTGTGCTGCTTCTGGACTTCTAGGGGTGCTCCGCGTGTCTCGAATTATATGCTGCCATTTGGAGACTGTTATTGTAAGCCATTGTTAGCGTGGTTGGCTTGAACGTGTATCCACAAACACATGAGATGAAAACAATTGCCGATAGGCAGTGTGGTGCATTCCTCGTAGATCGTAATATCTCAGCCGAGCTATAAACCACAGCAAGATATCCTACGTGTTAGTTCTGCACCATGCTGCTTCAGGGAAATTCACAAAGGCGGAAGCTCTTCAGCCCTATAATGGTTCCAAGGCTATGCACAGCAACAGATTAATGAATTAGGATGATGTATTGCATTTATACTTTGCATTATTCATTTTCTTTTTCATATTTGAGGCACATTGCATTTGCATTAGTTAATATTCAACAATTGACATGTTAGACTTTCATGTGGACACAATGTATTGCAATCATTTTGCAACACTAAATTGATTTATTATGATATATTTTGTGTATATGATATCATCTTTTCATCCATGCCTGCTGCAAAGTACACTAGAACTGAACATGTGGATTTTGCAATACAATTAACAACGTGCTAGACAGTGCAAGATGGCAAATGCACTTGTGGTTATAATGATTGTGTATTTCTTGCAGTCCTATTTCCATGTCCATGCCTGTATTTTACTTCTACCATGCTTGTATTCACAAACCGCTATGCATGATCAAGTCCACGAGGGCCGATACACATTGCATACACTGGTGTTGGATAATTAAACAGTCCTTGAATCCAGTCCTGAGTGCGTCATGTCTTCAATGTTTCAAATCGGAACCGGGGCTGCTCCAGATAAAAAAAAGATATATATATTCCAACAAAGCAGGTTGGCCCCAAAAGAAGCGAAGCCACATAAAGTCACTCGGCACTCATATTTGAATCCATTTCATTGCCAGCAGACAGCTCACAAATGCAGTCTTCAAAGTTAATATCTGCCTGACGCGTTTCAGGAATCTCATCCTTTCTTCAGAGGCAATCATTCAGAAATGATTTGGGAGCAGTTTTTATTGCGCACTTTAGTTGAGATTTCAAACACCTGCCACAGTGGGCGTGTCCCTTCACAAAGCTTTCTGGGCTTTGCAGTGCACCAACCTTCTTCCCCCCGTGGGGCAGCTTCCAATCCCTTCGAATTTGAACATAATTAAAATTCCAAGTGGGAAAGCACTACACAGGGTTCTGCCTGCCCTGCTTTCCAGCAATGAAACTGTGCCACCAGACAGCGCCATCCTGCACTGGCGCTGTACTCCTTTATTCCGTAACTGCAAGCAACCTCTTAGAGCCTGCAAGGAACCGCATCCAAGCGGGGGGCAACTCTCCATGGCTGGGCAACAGCCGCAATCAATTCCAACAAAGCAGGTTGGCCCCAAAAGAAGCGAAGCCACATAAAGTCACTCGGCACTCATATTTGAATCCATTTCATTGCCAGCAGACAGCTCACAAATGCAGTCTTCAAAGTTAATATCTGCCTGACGCGTTTCAGGAATCTCAACCTTTCTTCAGAGGAAATCATTCAGAAAGGATTTGGAAGCAGTTTTTATTGTGCACTTTAGTTGAGATTTCAAACACCTGCCACAGTGGGCGTGTCCCTTCGCAAAGCTTTCTGGGCTTTGCAGTGCACCATCCTTCTTCCCCCCGTGGGAATTTGAACATAATTGAAATTCCAAGTGGGAAAGCACTACACAGGGTTCTGCCTGCCCTGCTTTCCAGCAATGATATATATATACACACACACACACATATATATATATGGGACCATCACCTCCCCGGGGCTTATATTTTTATAGGGAAGTATGGGGGGGGCTCCAGCCCCCCACACTGCCCCGGGAACCACCACCTCCCCGGGGTAAACTTAAATTAAGGTTGGGGTCCGTTTCGGACCCCTGGCCCTGGGCACCACCACCTCCTCTGGCTTTAATCATGAGGGAAGGGGGCTGTGCGTCCCCCCTTCTGGAGCATCTATGGACCTGGGGACCACAACCCCCTAGGGACAGCTCCAGCAATTTCCCGAGGACATTGCAGTTTGGAATGGCAGGGTGGGAGGATGGCTCCCACCCTGCCATATAAAACACTACTTTGCTTCATGGAAGCGAGAGCAGGAAACCTGCTCTCGCTTCCATGAAGCAAAGCAGAATTGCTTTTGGACAAAGGGAGCTGCATTTTTGCAGCCAAAAGTGGCCTAGGGAAAGGGGGCCGCATCTCCTATAAAAAAAAGAGGCAAAGCCCCAGGAATGGGGTCACCTAGGCAGAAATCGACTTCAGGAGGGGGCCGCACATTCTCCTTCCTGTTTTAACTTTTATTTTAATAATAAAATGGTTCAGGCCCTGGGGGATGGGGTCCCCAGGGCCAAAAAATTATTAAGGGAAGGGGGGCCACAAAGTCCCCCTTCCACAAAGAAGACAAAAAAGAGAAGCCATCATCTCGTTCGAGGCCCTGCCTGTCCGTGCACCGCTATGCAAACGCGCCTCTGGCACTTTCTGGGTTGGGGGATTAAGTCCTCTTGAATCCTAAGGGTCCTTAGGTGCCAACTAGGCCACCAGGTACCTCAGGTAAGTCCCACACAGTGGAATTGCTGAGAGGTGGTCCAAGGGCATGTCCCTTTTTACACCACTCTGCAAACGCACCTCTTGGTGCACTGCTGGAGGGAAGACGAGGTCCTCTTGTGTCCTGAGCACCTCAGGACAAAAGTGGACTTCATCCCCCAAACAGCAGTGCGCCAGGAGGCGCATTTGCAGAGTGGTGTAAAAAGGGGGAGTGTCCTCTGACCACTCTCAGCAATCCAGCTGTATGGGGCTTACTAGAGTTAACAGGAGGGCTAGTTGGCCCCCAAGGACCCTCAGGAGACAAGGGAACTTCATTCCCCAATCAAGAGCATGCCAGGAGGTGCGTTTTCAGAGGGGTGGTGAAAGGGGGCGTGGCCTTGTCTACCTCCCAGCAATCCCACTGTGTGGGGCTTACTGGAGGTAGGCTAGTTGCCCCGTAAGGGCCCCCAGCAGCAATGGGGACTTCAATCCCCATCCAAGAGCGCACCAGGTAGCACGTTTGCAGAGTGGTGGGCAAAGGGGGCATGTCCTACTATGAGAACTTAGCTATCCTGCTGTGTGGGACTTACTGGAGGTAAAAGGAGGGGTAGTTGGTCCCCAAGGATGTCCTTGGGGACCAACTACCCCTCCTGTTACCTCCAGTAAGTCCTGTACGGTGGGATTGCTAAGAGGTCTTCGGAAGCCATGCCCCCTTTCTCCACCACTCTGCCACCACTCGGCAAACACGCCTTCTGGCACTCTACTGGTTGGGGGATGAAGTACACTTTATGCCTGAGGGCCGTTGGGGGCCAAGAAGCCCTACTGGTATCCTATGCAGTGGAATTCCTGAGCGCTGGTCGGAGGCCCAGTCCCCTTTTTCCACCACTCTGCAAATGAGACTACTAGTTAAAGAAGCATTTGCAATGTAATAAATCTTGCATTTGCGAGAGTTAAAGCTATTGGTGTTGTAAATGTAAAGGTTTTTTACTAATCTTTTTTGGATTGAAGTGGATGTAATTTGTGTGTAGTGAAATGATGTGGTATGTTGAGTAATTAAGTGGTATGGTACACTCAGGTTTAGTCTTCCTCGTTTAAATCAAAGCTAAACTATAAACTCAATGAGACAAACAAAAAAAAAGAAGGAACCACTGAGGAGCACTTCTGGACCTAGTCAGAGGTATGAGCAGGGCCACTGGAATAATGCAACAGTTTGGCTGAACATTTATAAATTGTGTACATTTGCCACATAGTCCACCATCTGCTGCATGATATGCAGATTTGAACAAGAAAACCTTGTTTTTAGCTCAAACTGCTCAAACATTACCAAAAATGCAGCAACAAGTGTTATAGTGTGGAGGAAGGCCGTTTGCAAACCAAGAATGGCCACCTCCTACCTATTGCTAAATGTTGGTGTTTAATTAGTACTAATGGTGTGCAAACCACTCTTGCTTGTTTATGTGCCTCTCTTGGCTCTTTCTGTATTTCTCTTGCTTCTTTCTGTACCTTTTTCGACACTTCTCTTGCCTCTTTCTGCACATCTCTTCTGCTTTCTGCACCTCCCTTCTTTCTGCACATCTCTTGCCACTTTCTGTACCTCTGACCTCTGTAGCTTCTTTGTACACTTGTCTGGACTCTTTCCGCACCCTCTTCCTTCTTTCTGCACCTCTCTTGCCTCTTTCTGCACCTCTCTTGCCTCTTTCTGTACTTCTCATGCCTCTTTCTGTACCTCGTTTGCTTCTTTCAGCACATCTCTTGCTTCATTCTGCACCTCGCTTGCTTCTTTATCTACCCCTCTTCCCTCTTTCTGTACCTCTATTGCCTGTTTATGCCCTTGTCTTTCTTCTTTCTGTGCCTCTTTTTGCACCCCTCTTGGTTCTTTTGGTACTCTAGCCTCTTTCTGCAGTTCTCTTGCCTTCTTCTGCACCTCTGTTGCTTCTGTCTGCACTTATCTTGCTTGTCTCTGCACCTCTCTTGTGTCTTTATATACCCCTAGTGCCTCTCTCTGCACCCTTCTTCCCTTTTTGTGCCTTTTTCTGCGCACCTCAGTTGGTGCTTTTTGCACTGCTATTGCTTCTTTCTCCACCTCTCCTATACATTTCTATGCCCCTCTTGCCTCTTTCTGCAGTCCTCTTCCCTCTTTCTGTGCCTCTCTTGTCTCTGTCTGCACCCCTGTTCCCTCTTTCTGTACCTCTTTTGCCTGTTTCTACAACTCTGTTGCCTCTTTCTGTACTTCTCTTCCCTCTTTCTGTACCACTGTTGCTTCTTTCTGCACTTCTCTTGCCTCTTTCTGTACCCCTCCTGCCTCTTTCTGCACCTCTGTTGCTTTTTCTGCATTTCTCTTGCTTCTTTTGTACCTCTCTTGTCTCTTTCTGTATCCCTCTTGCCTCTTTCTACACCTCTTTTGCCTCTTTCCGTACTTCTCTTGCCCCTTTCTGCACCCCTCTTGTCTCTTTCTGCCCCTCTATTGTTTGTTTCTGTACTTCTCTTGCTTCTTTCTGCACTTCCTTGCTTCTTTCTATATCCCTTGCCTCTTTCTGCACCCTTCCTCCCTCTTTGTGCACCTCTCTTGCCTCTTTCTGCACCTCTTGTGCCTCTTTCTGTACCCCTCTTGCCTCTTTTGCTTCTTTCTGTACTTCTCTTGCCGCTTTCTGTGCCCTTCAGCACCTCTGTTGTTTCTTTACGTACTGTTCTTGCTTCTTTCTGCACCTCTTTTGCAAATTTCTGCACCCCTCTTGCCTCCTTCCGCACATCTGTTGGTTCTTTCTGTACTTCTCTTGCTTCTTTATGCACCTCTTTTGCCTGTTTCTGCAACTCTCTTGCTTCTTTCTACACTTTTCTTGCCCCCTTCTGCACGACTGTTGCTTCTTTCTGCACTTCTATTACCTCTTTCTGCACCCTTCTTCCCTCTTTATGTACCTCTCTAGCCTCTTTCTGCATATCTCATGCCTCTTGCTGAACCCTCTTGCCTCTTTTGCTTCTTTCTGTACTTCTATTGCCTCTTTCTGTCCCCCTTTGCCTCCTTCAGCACCTCTGGTGTTTCTTTCTGTACTGTTCTTGCTTCTTTCTGCACCTCTCGCAGATTTCTGCACCCCTCTTGCCTCCTTCTGCACCTCTGTTGGTTCTTTCTGCACTTCTCTTGCTTCTTTATGCACCTCTTTTGCCTGTTTCTGCAACTCTCTTCCCTCTTTCTGTACTTTTATTGCCTCCTGCACCTCTGTTGCTTCTTTCTGCACCCCTCTTGACTCTTTCTGCCCCCCTCTATTACCATGGCGGATTCACTCAAGTCCTTTAGGAAGATTTTAAAGACCTGGCTCTTTGCCTCTTAGCTGATTTGGCGCTAGTCTTTCTTTCGTCTCGCCCAGCACCTTGATACCATTTGGTTTTAGTGCACTTTATAAATATTCATCCTATCCTATCCTATCCTAGTTTTGAATGGCAACAATCTCAATGTACAATTCACAAGTTGTATTACCAACACAGACGTGCCCTTCTCAGATCTTCTAGTATATGTGGAAAACAAATACCTTGTCACAAGACTATTTAGGAAACCAACAGCTGGAAATTAGACTCTACATGCGAAGAGTCAACACCCACAATGCCTAGTCAACAGTATCCCGTATGGGGAGCTATTATTCCTCAAGTGTAATTGCTCCACACCGCAAAGCTATGTACAGGCAGGACAAATCCATTCACATATCTGAGAACTAAGGATATCCAAAGAAAATCCTGAAGGAAACAACTAGAAAGGAATGTACTTGACAAACAGGGAGTATTGATTACTCAGCAGAAACAATCAGAATTCAAAGAGATCTGCCAAGTTGTATAAAAACATTGGGGCATTTTGCAGGCGGATCCCATAATTGGTCCTACATTGCCTTCAGTGCCCTGCATTACAGACAGAAAAAGCACTTAATTTAAAGATCTACTGGTTCACAGCCACTACACTGAAAATGCAGTAGATAAACCTAAGGTGGCTGGCTTTTTCCCATGCACTAGATGCAAGGTATGTAGAAGCAGCAAAAAGATGAAGTAATTTGAAGTCCCTGGTACAAAACACGTGAAACAGATCACAAGGCTATTAAACTGTATTTCGAACTTTGTGGTCTATTTTCTAGTATGCGCATGCAACATGAAATATGTCAGGTGCATCCAGCAACGAAAAGGGTGTTAGAACATACCCGGGTAATAACAAACAAGGATGCAGAACATAACAGTGACAGTAGATTCTTAAGCTTTTTCTGTGTAGATCAGGTGCCTCAGAAGGAAAGAGTAGGAGAAAGATTCAGGGCACTGCGGTGACTTTAATCAAGATTCCTTATTGAGATAAGAATGAAACAGCTTCAATAAAATGAATCAAGTGGGGCCCCATAAGCCGGGCAAAGTATAATAAATGGAAGCAGAATATATGCATAACTGGTCCACAGAGCAGTTGGTCTGAAATTATGGCTTCGTTATCCAATGCCTTGTTTACAGGATGTCAGCCTACTCACAATGGTAAATATTCTGCACAGGGACAATTCAACTTCACTGACACCAAAACCTTCATTGAGAGCAAAAAGAGGTGCCGCTTGGCAGAGTCACAGCATAGGAGGGAAAAGTCCACTCGGATGGAAATACTATGGAAGATAGCAAGAAAAATGCATTAGAAAATTTCTTGGCAGTCCTGCAACTAGCCTATATGTTGATAAAAAAACACCTATGGTAAACATTGTGGAGGTAGAAGACGACCAATATGAAGAGAGTGACGCAGTGGATCCTTTCCAAACAGAAAGGGAAATTCTAACTATCCTCCAGGGAATCAGGAAGGACGGGCGCTAGGGCCCAACGGGCCTCCTGGGTATATTTTCAGGGAAGATAGTGATTACTGCAGTGCTTATTCAATCAATGCTATAACATTTCTGCAGTACCGGATTCATGGGAAGGTTCCATCCTACAACCCATCCATAAAAAGGGGGACGCCTCCGACCCGGGGAATTATAGATTGACTGGATGTGGAAGGGAAGGCATTTGCTAAAGTGCTCTTGAAAGAGCTAGAGTCCTGGACAACAAAAAAACATATAATCCCGCAATACCTGACCGGCTTTCGGTCGAACTCTTCGACCGAACTCTTCGACCATGGATAATGTCATTGCCCTTTCATACCTGGCAACTGGGGCCACCACCCCTCCATTATATGCATGTTTTGTGGACGACAGTGCTGCCTTTAATGGGGTTGATGGAAACATACTGTGGGCAAAATTGGCTAGGTGGGGTATACTGAGGAAACTCCTAGCGGCCATCTTATCACTTTACACTGGCACCTGAGTGCGTGTTAAGCTCACAAGTACATGTGCAACAGCCAAGATCTACACAAACAGGGAGCTAAAACAAGGCTGTGTGATCACCCCCACCCTGTTCAACTTAAACACCGCAGACCTGGGAGGGGCACTTTTAAAAAGTAACATCTTTCCTCCAAAAATTGTGCCACCTCAGACTGCCGATTATGCTGTATGTGGATGATCTTGTTTTATTGGATCAAACAAGAATAGGTATGAGAGATGCTACATTTCTATAACATGGAAAATAAACTTAAAGCTAATGCATTAAAGACAAAAGTGTTGATATTTGGCCACAAGCTAAAAAATCTATCATTGGTATGGCAGCTAAGGATGGGATAGCCACGACCAACAAGTACACCTACTTGGGAGTATAACTTGCAGATACCTGCAGACCAGTACTGCAGGTTAAAGCACTGGAGGCAAAAGCAGCCAAGCTAACATATGGCTTGTGTAAATTACACCACAAGCTTGTAAGCCACTCGACGGAGGGGACCTGACGAGTAATTCAAGTCAAGCTAATGTCTGCACTCAGCTATGGCCACCTTGCTTTCCCTGGTTTGCTGACCAAATAAACTGGAGAGCCTATACATAATGGCTTACAGAAAAGTTTTAAAGCTCCCATATTCATCTAGGCGTTCACTGATCCGACTAGAGTTTAACATCACAGCAATATACATTGAATGCAAAAAAGATATAGTCAAATTTCAATATAACGTGACTAATGCATGTCTGGGCACAATCAGGGCAGCGCTACAGGTGGTTTTCACAGACAATAACAGTAGCTGGGCGAGGTATTTTTTGATGGCCCAAAAAACTTTGGAATTACCAGCTGATCTTTTAACAGACATACCAATAACAAAGCTTAGTCTAAAGAACCTGCTAAAAAAGTGTGGTAAGAACATCTCGAGGCAACAAGACCTCGAACGGATCAGAACTGTTCAGGTTGCAGCGGGATTTATCAACTCATATGAAACAACTGCATGCCAGCCCTACCTAAAAGCCGGACTGGGAAGGTGTGCTCTACAAAATGTCATGATGGTGATGCTCTTAACTTTGCCAATATAAGATTATAGAGCTCACTGGAAAAATTGGTCGTTGAGTGGGACTGGATGTTGTTTGTGCCGATACCACACAGAATCTGCAGAGAATGTCTTTTGCTCTTGCCCAGCTTTGCAGTCCCCAAGGCGTTTGTACTTAAGAACCATGTTCATTCAATATGGCGTAAGAACATGCAAGGAGGCCTTAAGCAGGGCCGGACTGGCCATTGCGGGCACAGCGCAATCCACCGTTCGTCCGCAAGGGTGGGGGCCGGTTTTGGGCCCCAGGAGGCCGTTTTTGTTACAGGGCCGTTTTTGCAGCATAGCTGCAAAATCGGCCCTGTAACAAAATCGGCCAAAAACCGGCCCCGGCAAAGAGCTCGGCGGCACCCACAACCCCCCCGGGAGAGGGGGGGGGGGCGGTCAAGCACTTTCACAGGGCCTGTTTTGGTTCCCAGTCCAGCCCTGGCCTTAAGGCATATTTACACCACCATAGTCCCGATGGAGCTCGCACGAATTGGGAAGTTTAAAGTTTTGTGATGTCAAATGAGATGTCATCAGTGATGTCATCAGTGATGTCATTTGAGATGTCATCAGTGATGTCATCAGTGATGTCACTGACCATGTCATGAATGATGTAATATGTGACATCATCAGCAGTGGATTGCGGGTGCGCGAAATATAGTTAGTACAACTAACTAAATAGGAGCAATTTCAATGTTTTTTTAAATGCTAATTCCTAACTATATAAGGCCTGAAACCTATGGTTTTTTAAGTGAATTGGCAAGGTTTTTAAAATGCTAATTCCTAACTATATAAGGCCTGAAACCTATGGTTTTTTAAGTGAATTTGCAAGGTTTTTTAAATGCTAATTCCTAACTATATAAGGCCTGAAACCTATGTTTTTTTAAGTGAATTTGCAAGGTTTTTTAAATGCTAATTCCTAACTATATAAGGCTTGAAACCTATGGTTTTTTCAGTGAATTTGCAAGGTTTTTTAAATGCTAATTCCGAACTATATCAGGCGTGAAACCTATATTTTTTTTCAACAAATTTCAAAGGTTTTGTAAATGCTAATTCTATTAGCGGATAATGTTTATATATGTTATCATCCTTCTGGGACCACCTGAGCAGCCATCTTGTTTCTCAGGAGAAGTGAGGCACAAGAGAGCACAAAACAATCGCGGGGTACGCGCACGGTACGCGTACCCCGCGATTTTTTAGAATTCTTTTTTTTTGCCCTTGGGAGTCCTTTTGGGACCCCCTGAGAAGGGCTAGAGGGTTGGGGGGGTCTCTACCCTGCCCCCTTTTCGTGTATTCCACTCTTGTTTTGGGCTCTCTTGTGCCTCAGTTCTCCTGAAAAACAAGATGGTGGCCAACACTTCCTGGTTTGGACAGTTTGGAATGTTGACAGTCGACTGCCAGCCAATCAGAAACTCGCTTGCGCACGTAAGGGTACGCGCATGTACGCGTACGGTACGCGTACCGTACGCGTACGGTGCGCGTACGGTGAGCGCATATAGATATATAATTTGCTCAAATTCAATTTTCGCAACAACTACTGGAGGGATTTTCACCAAATATAGAAAAGGCACTACTGCATACCTGTCCCTACCATTTTGCCAAGTTTGGTGTAATTCCGTTCAGCCGTTCGGGCTGTAGCCCTGTCTGAAGGTCCCGTAGAAAATGCCATTTGAAAAATTTCAAATTCTATTTTCCCAAGAACTACTTTAGGGATTTTCACCAAACATAGCAAAGGCACATCTGCATATCAGGCCCTACCATTTTGCCAAGTTTGGTGTAATTCCATTCAGCCGTTCGGGCCGTAGCCGTGTCTAAAGGTCCCTATGGAAATGAACATTGGGAAAACACGTTTTGGGACCCCCCCTTTTGGCACCCGCTTGACGAATCCCCCCGAAACTTTCAGGGAAGGAGCGGAGCTGGCCAAAATTCTGGAAAATTACACACAGATTCCTCAATCGGTGCCAAAGTTATTCCCAATAGAATGTTGAGCGCATATAGATATATAATTTGCTCAAATTCAAATTCTCAACAACTACTGGAGGGATTTCCACCAAATATAGAAAAGGCACTACTGCATACCTGTCCCTACCATTTTGCCAAGTTTGGTGTAATTCCGTTCAGCCGTTCGGGCTGTAGCCGTGTCTAAAGGTCCCATAGAAAATGCCATTTGAAAAATTTCAAATTCAATTTTCTCTAGAACTACTGGAGGGATGTACACCAAACATACAAAAGGCACTGCTGCATACCAGTCCCTACCATTTTGCCAAATATGGTGTATTTCCGTTCAGCCGTTCGAGCTGTAGCCTTGTCAGAATGTCCCTATGGAAATTAAAATGGGGAAAACACGTTTTAGGACCCCCTTTTTCTCGGCCCCCGCTTGACGAATCCCCCCGAAACTTTCAGGGAAGGAGCGGAGCGCAGCGAGGCAAATTTAAGGAAAATTACAGGCAGATCCCTCAATCGGCGCCAAAATTATTCCCAATAAAATGTTGGGGATTTCCTATGGTAACTAGGTCCTAACGGCGGTCGCCAGTAGGCAGTTATAGTTAGGCCCTAGTTTCCATAGGAAATCCGCAACATTCTATTGGGAATAACTTTGGCCCCGGTTGATGAATCTTCGCGAATTTCTCAAAGAAGATGGCCCGCTCCGCTCCTTCCCTGAAAGTTTTGGGGGGATTTGTCAAGTGGGGGATGAGAAAAAAGGGGGGTCCCGAAACGTGTTTTCCCCATGTTATTTTCCATAGGACGATTAGACACGGCTACAGCCCGAACGGCTGAACGGAATTACAAGAAATTTGGCTAAATGGTAGAGACTGATTTGCAGATCACGCTTTTGCTCAAATGGTGTAAATCCCTCCAGTAGTTCCTGAGAAAATCAAAAGTAAAAAAAATATATATCTAGGCGCCCGTACCGTACTCTTACCATACGCGTGTACGGGAAGAGTACGGTAAGAGTACTGTACACGTACCTTCCCGTGCACGAGCTGCATGCTGATTGGCTGTCAACTGTCTGTCAACACTCCTGTAGTGTAGCTCCTATTTTCCCAATAGGCTCTGCGCATTGGAATAGTACCTACAGCAGTAAAGGCCTAGGCCAGACGTTAACTAGGTCTACTACTGTCGAAACTAGACTTAATTTTTGGGTTTGCCAGCTAAGCTCAGAGTTCGCTAGAAACTTTCTCGAATGTTCAAGGAAGGATTAACTCCCCTGATTAGACAAGAAGGGATTTAGTTTCTGACAACCATAGAACATGACAACTTTGCTCTCCCCTAATCAAGAGTCAATCTCAAGAGTCGTGTGAGCACAAGGCAATTATTTTACTCAGTCAGTACGTGCATTCTTAGTCTCATCAGAATGTAGAGAAAAGGAAGAGACAGGCGTGTTCAATAAAAGATGTTATTTATTGATCAGTCTCTTTTCTCGTACAAGAGAAATGGATCGATATTATTGCAATACTTATAGTTAAGTAAAGTGCATACATTAGAAGCAATAGTATAAAATAATACTGTAAAAACATTGATATGGTTTCTGAGCCATATGATGTTTAAAATGATTAAAATATATTTACATACACATATACATTTGACTAAACGTACTCAACTGGTGTTTCTAAATACGCCTACCCCGTGTACCTGACCTAAGTCTAATGCGTGGGCGGGAATAGAAAGTTACAGTTTAAGTTAAGTTTGTTTTTGCCAAGTGAATAACTAAAGAATTCTCTAGGAGGGGTTATTCAGTTCTGTACCTGGAATTTAGGATGGATGAGGAATGGTATCTCTTTCTCTGCTCTCGATATTCCAGGCTGCCTGCGAGGGCTGCCCAGAAACGCTGGTGCTGGGTCTCTCGGCTTGAGATAGCAGCGCGTCTCTCAGCGCGTCAGGAAGGCGGGGCTGCTGCCAGCGGGGTCTGCTTCTGCTCTCGGCTTCGGCAAGTATGGCTGCTCCGTCTTGTCACCACGCGTGTGTTTGCATAGGGCAAGGTCGGCAATATTTATACCTTAAAGGTGCCGAGATTGACGTAAGGATGGACATAGGTACGTCAATAAAGATGTCATACGACTTGCTCGTTAGCACATTCTTTTGCAAAAGTTCTCTGTGAAATCAAAACAATGGCCGCACGGATTTTCCAGGTTGTCATAGGTTTGATTTGTTATGAGAACGTCGTATGCCTTATCAGGGGCTGGAGGAATGTCGCTTGTCTAATTAGATCTCAAGCGTTATGACCTAATCAGATAACACGTTCCTGTGCCGTAGTGTGACTGCGTCAGATAACGGTATCTGCATCATGGGGGATTTCTTGCCTCATGGGCTGACTGTTAGTTAACTAGCTAGGTAGTTTAACCAGAATAGGGTCAGGAATAGGGGGATCGATTCAGAACCTATAGAAATACACGACACCCACTCCACGCTAACTATGGTCATATCTACTAATCTATGCATAGTATAACATAGTACAACATACTATAGAGTATAGTGTATACCTT
The DNA here is from genome assembly GCF_964261635.1 of Lissotriton helveticus. Lineage (NCBI taxonomy): Eukaryota > Metazoa > Chordata > Amphibia > Caudata > Salamandridae > Lissotriton > Lissotriton helveticus. The sequence continues at coordinate 629,333,393 of NC_136071.1, read as the reverse complement.
ACCACCCCAAAATACATAAATGCATTTCGAAATTTTCAAATATACTGAAAAATTGCAGTCATATATATTGTATGCACTTAAGCTATGAATTAAATGCAAAAGTAAACACGCATTGTAATGCATTATTGCTTTTTGGTATATGAGAAATACACATGAAATGGCTCTTAATATAGCTATACAGAAAGGAAGGTCGAGACCATTTCATCACATAATAAAATATTTGTGAACATACCAGCGGGCAGCTAAAGTCTATATAAAGTATCTAAAAATAGAAATCTTAGTTCTCTAGGAATAGTTTCTTACTTTAAGCAGAAGATCAGTGTCCCGGGGAAAAAATATATAGAAAAATATTTTAAGGGCTTGCTGAAAAAAGTTGCTGTCCGTGAACTGGATTGTAATTGTTCATGTGACTTTATTTTTAAAGGTTGAAGGCCGAATTCAGGGAACGCCGTGTGCGAGTTTACTCAAAAGTCTCTATTTCTGTTCCGGAGAGAACATCATATCATTCAGGCTTTCGAAAAAACTGTCAACAGCTTCATGGGAAAGTTCCACTAAGTCGGAAATAGGGGTAACCATGCATTCGTGCGCATGATTGTCTCCATTGACATTCTGATTTGCATTGCTGACAGAAGGTCGTACCTGTTCGATGCTGCTTTCATCTTGAACTTCACTAGTCTTCAATCGTAGTGGTGAAGATTCCAGGAATGCCGTCATCAGAATTGGCAGCCTTTGAGGGCAGCACAGTGCGTGAACCTTGGTAGGAACCAACAGTGTATCTGCATCCACCGGCGCATCCGATTGTAGCGTCAGACAGGTGTCTAACACGCATTCTTCTCCGCATAGCAGACACCTTAGTACAGGTAAAACACACCTTTGCCACATTGGTCGAAATGATAGAAACCAAGTCATGTTTAGGTCTCTAAGCCGGGAGAGTCCCAGGATTTTTGATATCCGGTCCCGGTATCCAATGGCTAGGATCGTATCTTCCATTGTCGCGAGAGTTTGATCTGTGACATGGGTTGCCATAACGAAAAATAAGGACTAGGAATAGGATTCCTGCAATTAGTCCCAGGATCAGGGGAAGTCCGCCAAAAATCGAATGGACGAAATCTGGAAAAATACCCAGTATGGCTTTGAATGGTGTTAATGCCATCGAAAATACTGTCTTAAATACCTTTGAGACCCTAGTGGTATCAGAAATATTTAAGATTTCGCTCAGGATTTCCGCGAAATGTACGGGGGAATTAGTTGATAATAATGTATGTATCTCTGCAGTCGTCCTTGCGACTTGTAGATCATACGTTTCTTTAGATGACGTGAGCCTTGTAGGCGTCTGAAGAAGCACTGTTTTCATTCTGCTTAAAGTGTCTATTCGAATAGAAGTAATTTTCAAACCGGGCCATGCCCTTGCCTCCCTGTCTGGTAAGGAGCTGGGGAACAAAGAACGTCCACAGCACTTGACCTTCGCCGTCGTGGTGACGAGATAAGGAGTCCCGGGCATAAGACTACAACATCTGCGGTCTACAATAAGAATGTAACTCCCATTATAGAGTCTTTGAAAGAATGGTTCTATTTCAGTTGCAGGTGCGCCTTGCTGGTGACATGAAACGTTGTATGAATTCCCTTCACAGGCTCCGTGCAAACTAATACCGTTACACAGAAGCGTGCCGCTTAGTGACATAGCACAATTGTTGCCACTAAGAAACACTTTCTGTCCTTTGTTACTGACACATGCATGTGAATAGGGCAGGTTCCAAGTTGTTTTAAGGTACCCCTTTCCCAATTTCTCGTACATGCCAGCCTGTATATATTTTTGGCAGTATTGAAACCTGAAGGTTGAGATTGGAATATTTATGATTCCGTGGATTATCCATTCACTGACAGGTCGTTCTGACATTGTCATTGGTAATCTTTCTAGTTTTTCAATGCTCAAGATTGTATAATCAGCACCCTTTTGCGCCATACCGATTTGTCTATCAGTAAGGTTAAAGATTTGGAATAGTGACGTTGTGTTGATTAAACGCCAAGGCACATAGCCTGAACGCAGATTTTGTAACGTCCAGCCAAGCTGTACAATGGAACGTAATTGTGACTGACCATGTTGTAATAACAGTAAGTCTTGCGATAATATATCGATTGCTGAAGACACAATGCTGTCCAATGAAAAAATTCTGGAGGACAGAGTCATTAACCCATTATCCACTACAGAAAGTGATTTTTCCAAATTAATACGGTCAATTTCCCGTATTCTTTCTGCTGTTTCAATTTGAGTAACCTTCCAGGCCTCATTGTATGCTGCATATACAGAGGCTGCTATGAAACGCTTTTGACGCTGTTTGCATGGTCCCAGTATGAAATCACGCAAGTCAGCACCATCAGTAAGTAAAGTTAGGTGTTGCTTAATTTCAGGCAGTATGGAAGACTGTAGCCATTGAAGGCATAATTTGCCCACACTGTAGGTTGTTATTATCCCTGGGTGATGTCTTTGGGGATATCTTGGGTCTGGCCTGGTCATTTTGAAACCCTGTGTTTTATTCAGGAATCTATCTTGACAGTTATTTGTATCTGTGGGCCAGATCAACCATTGTTTCCAATCAGGATGTGTTTTGTTTTGGTTAAGTATATGGCTTATGTCTATTTCTTCATCTGTATCAGAGTTATTGCTAAACATTGTTGGCTTTGGAATAGACAGGTTATTTAAATCTTTGATTTTGGCTAAGCCAAGACAGGTGGTTTGTTGAACAGTGTCATTTAAAAATATCATTTGTTCTGGGATCATGCAGGCTCTAAACAAAGCTTCTATACCCTGTACTTGCCATTCTTTTGTACCCCAAACATTTTTCAAATCAACATTTTTGTCCCAATAATCAAATCCAAAAGTATTCATTTTTTCAAAGAATGAATCTGAATATATCAATTTCGTGTTGGTTATCATGGTTTTCATCCCTGTCTTGTTTGACAATTTGTAATAAAATGTTTCAGCATTAGTTATGTTAAAACCTGAAAAATATGAATATTTGTCATAAACGGTTCTAGAGCTCCCTTTTGGAGGTGTAGCACAATGTTCCCATTGATTATAATTTAAAACATTTCTAGGTTGTGCAGATTTATGCAAGAAATGGTTACCATAATGGTTATAGCAATACATACTATCATAATTTGTAGAACCTTGCAAATAATCATGTTTTGTAAATTTAGCAGACATTACTAAGTCAGACATCATATTGTTTATACTTTCAAAGTCCCAATCATCAGCAAATGAGTTTGGTTTTGCAAAGTCACTCAAGGAGATCTTGATTTGGTGTGGATATTTCAGGATCTCGACCGGACCATAAATTTCATAGTCAGTGTTGTCCCAGGCTACCCCACCAGGTATTGGAATTGCTGTGAAGTTGGCTGAAGAAAGTTCTGAAGAAAGTTCTCGTTTCTCGACGTGTGAAGATGTGTGTGGTTTGAGGACCAAGTTGATGTTCTGACTTGCTGTGTCCATTTTAGCATATTTTCCCTCAATGAAGCGTCCCAAGGTAAATACCATGATGAGCCAAAGTATGAGGATAAATGCACCAAAACCCACCCAAAATTCAATCCATGGAGAAACCAGATATGTTTCTTTCAGTTGTTTCAAAAGTTCCTTAGCTTTGTCTTTAAAGGATTTTGATGATGGCTGTGTCTTTTGTTCGCTGAAACCTTCAGAGGAATCATCGAAGTTGATGAAGTAACCAGATGCAGTTCTGTCAATTGTTCCAATTGGTTCAGGATTTTTGTTTCTTGCATTTTCACTTGGAACTTCATTGTAGATTGGTGTGTCTCTGCTAAATGTCTTTATTTGGGTTTTCAGAGGTCTGAGTTCTATTGCATTGTTGCATAGTCCTTGTTGTTCTTCTTTAGGCGTTTCGAGTGTGATGAGCCTCTTTGTTAGGACCTCTGTACTGGTAGCAAACCTTGGTGTTCTGCTACTTATTGGGAGTCCACTTGGCCTACCGTTTGTTATCGGCCACATGTTGTGGTTTTACCAGGTCGATGGATACAACTCGGTTCTCCTTTTTTCCAGCAAGTGGCGGTAGTACAACTGATCTTGTCCCGTTGACAGACAAGACAGGAACTGCTTTTCTGTAAGAAGGCCCAAATTCCTTCTTTACCGCGATCTTCTCCCTGACTAGATCCCCGACTTTTGGAATCCAGACAGGTCTTGCTGGGACAGGTGGTGATTCTTCACTGGTTGTTGGCTGTTGTTTCAACTGTATGTTGCTCAGGTCTTTTCTTGTTTTGTTTAAGTCCTGCAAAATAGCCAAACGGTCTTTGACATCAAAGGTTTTTTCTATTACCACTGAAGTCTGACTATCAAGGTCAGAGATCAACATCCTAGTTCCGAATAATAATTCGTACGGACTGAATCCCTTCAGAGAATTTCTTGGCAAGTTATTTAGACTACGTTGGACACTTATTAGATGTTTGACCCACCCAGCTCCCGAACCTAATACCTTTGCCGTTATAGATTGCTTTATGTCACGGTTTTTTCTTTCAACAATTCCGTTCCCCTCAGGGTGAAATGGACAAGAGTACCGCAATTGCACGCCCATGCTGACCATGGCCTCCTTATAAGCCCGAGAGCTAAAAGCAGGACCATTGTCCGAATGCAGAATGCCAATTGCGTATGTGCCGATGAAGACCCGCAAATCTTTTATAACAGTTCTGGCGTCAGCCGTTCGCTGGGGCCACATCCATATGAATCTCGTGCATGAGTCCACTGCGACCAAGATATATTTATAGTTACCATCCCTTTGTAAGGGACCGCAGTGGTCTAGATAAACACAGGCTAATGGTTTATCCGAGATTAGAAGGGGCGTCTGTGCTGGACGTCTCACAGTTGATACTTTCATTTTTTGACATATTTCACATGCTAGAACATAGTTCCTTGTTTGTCTTCTCATTTGTGGCCACTAGTATCTCTGTTTTAATAATGATACAGTGGCTGAGACGCCAGCATGGGTAGAAGCAAGCCCTTCGTGTGCCGCTATTATTAGTCCTAATCTATGTTCCATGTTTGGAATTGCCCTATCCCCCACTCCAGGGATTTGAGCAAAAGGAACATTGTTTTCATCAGTTATGTATGAGTATTTTACTGGAAAGCCTTTAGGGAGTGGTTCTATCGAATCCTTTTCTGAAGCGCTGACAGCTTGTAATATTTCGCTGTCTATTTTTGTTTTTGACCGGGTGACGGCAGCTACGGAAGCCGTTTGCACAGCTGCCTTCGCGGCCTCATCAGCCAATGAATTCCCTGCAACGTGAACGCCATCACGTTGATGACTCAGTGTATGTATCACGTGAGTCTTTGGTAGTTCTTTTTGTAAAAGAGCTACTTATTCCCATAGCATTTTATGCTTGATTGTGCCACCTTTCGCATCCTTGAAACCGTTTTGAAGCCAGATCTGCAAGTATTCATTATAAGATTGAACGCAATAATACGAATCGCACACTATGAGTGTGGGGAATTCTCGATCGGTATTTTCAAGCGCCATCTTGAATGCTAGTAATTCAGCTCGCTGAGCTGTGCAATCTCCTAGAGATTGGGTTTTAGTGAGGGTTGGTTTAAATTTCCCTTCGTGCCAACGACCTTTAACAATCGCGCACGCAGCACTGTAAGCTTGTTTACCCCCTACTGCGGGTTGTGCTGATCCGTCTGTATATATTATACAGTCGTAGTCATCTAGAGGCAGAATTTCGGTTGGCGGATTGGAGAAATTCTTGTGTTTTTAAATAAGGATCAAATTCGTACATCACGTCTGTTGCAGCAAGAGAGTTAGCCCATTGTATCCATCTTGGATGGAGTGCTTTAGCATTTGGAATGCTTGCCTTTGTTACCGCCTCTAAGGCTGGTATTGGTGTCACGATTATTATTCGTTTACCTTGTGCCAGGGCTCGTTCTTTTGCTATAGCTGTCTGTGTTGCTGTAAGAATTTTTTCCGTTGGGCTAAATTTCATTTCAGCCTTAGTGTACAAGTGTGATTTGAATGCAATTGGTACCTTTTCTCCCTCATTAGAAGTCAGGTATGTGAATCCGCATCTCCCTGGGATGACTCGAATCACAAGATTGCGTGTGTTATCACGTGTTTCTAATTTTGTTTTAATTAGCATGTCTGTTTGTAAGGATCTCAAAATTTCTGTGTGTGTTTGAGTCCAATTGGATCTTTTAAAGTCTGGTTTAATTAGATCATAAAGGGGTTTGACCCTTTCTGCGTAATTTGCAATGTATGTTCTTCCGAAATTTAGGAAGCCTAAAATTGACTGTAGGTTTTTTAGTGTTTTAGGAGCTTGGATAACGGCACATTTCTCTAGGAAATTGTCTGCCAGGCTTTTACCTTCACTTGATAGCTCATATCCTAAGAATAGGACCGTCAGATGGGCAATTCTGGACTTTTTGAAGTTGAATTTGTAACCCTCTGCAGCGAAACCAAGTATTATGGTGTTCACTCTTTTCAAGTGAGTCTCCTAGTCATCATCTGTTAAGTAAATGTCATCGACATAAGATAATGCTTCATTATCATATAGCTGTAGTAATTCTGTTACTCTCGCTGAGAATACCCCCGGGCTGTTCTTGTACCCCTGGGCTAACCGACAGAATTGTTTTTGAGTGCCATTTACTGAGAATGCAGTTAAATATCTGCTCTCTGGTGCTATGTTTTGACAAAAGAATCCGTTGGAGATGTCCATGGTTGTTTTGTATTTTTTGCGCACTATGTTATTCATTAGTGCAGCACTGTGTGAGTTTTGCACTGCAAAAGTTTTGCAACATGTGTTAAGGTGTCGGTAATCCAAAACTAGGCGATATGAATTGTCTGGTTTGGAGACCGGAAACAAAGGATTGTTCATTTGTGAGGTGCAAGTTTCAATCACCCCCTGGTATTCTAGCTGATCTAGTATTTCATTTACTTGTTTTTTAGCTTCTTGCTTAATTGGGTACTGCCTTTGTGCAGTTGGTTGTGATTTTAACTGGATTTTGTGAGGAGGAGAATCCTCATCCCATCCTACATGATTTTTATATAAAGCAGGTGCTAAGGCCACTGCCCACTTTCTAGCAAGTGTGTATTTTTTATGAATCGGGATTTGATTCGAGAAGGCAGGCATAATTACTTCTTCGCCATGAGGGCACTCCCTGACAAACTCTGGTGGCCAGTCTTTTTCAGCTAGAAGGATGTCATAGCCCTTGGAGAGGTTATCCCAAAATAGTCCCCTTATTTTCCTAGTCTTATCTCCCTCTATACGTAATGTTATCTCGTATATTTTGTGGGGCTTGCTAACTCTGGTATCTGCAGTTTCCACTTGAAGGTATTCATTCGTGTCCACTGTCTCCAGATGATTCATAAGGACTTTGCGAGCTATGCTCACCTCTGCTGCGCTGTCTAGCATTGTCTGAGCCCATTCTCCGTTTTTCAGTTGTGTCCTCAGTATTCTCGGCATTTTTAACTACCTTGATACTGGCTACCTTCTTTTTTGGAAATTGTAATTTCTTTTTTAGTTGAGCAGGTTCCTTGTCTTTGGACTTGGCGTGCTCTTCTCTTTGTTCTGATCGTCCTCTTCTTTCCGATTTCTGCGAGGAATTCTGAAAAGATTGAGAGGGACGTGTATCAATGTCTTGATATCTATCAGGTTTTTTAATATTATCCCTATTTCTAAGGTTATATCTATTCCCAGAGGGGTCACTCTGCGGTGACCTCTGTCTTCGGTTTGGAGATTTCTCCCTTCGCCTAGGAGACCTTCCTCGGGACTGGAATTTCTTTTCTTTTGGATTGGATTGTTTGTTTCCATCCCAGTTCTTTTTTGGTGAATTATTATTAAAAAATATTTTTTCTGGACTTGTAGTCAGTTGCGGTTTTACTGGTATTCCACCTAGACTATCTCTGCCTAGTTCTTCATAGGATTTTTCTATGATTCTGGCAATTTCAGCTGGTTGGTCTGCTATATCTGTCTCTTTTAACCTCTGGCGGATCGCCACGTTTGCTGCTTCACCTTTTATGTTGGCTAATAATATAGCCGAGACCTGCTTGAAGTCTTTCAGTAATTTCATACCAAGAGTTAAAGCAGGTTCTGGACCGTATTCATCTTGAATTTGTTTTAGCACATCTGGTATCACCGAAATGGATGGAACACCGTGCGTTTTTGTATAGATGGAAGCAAAGACTGTACCCCAAGTGTCACAGTCCTCAATGTGTGGTGCGATTCCCATTGGGAGACATATAGTCAGAATCCTGTGTTTTTCTAATGGGGTGGTGTCAGGAAACACCGCCTCTATTTGGGTAATTTTCTGTGCCAACCAGAATGGTATTTGTTCCCGTTTAGCTGGAACTTTACCTAGGCAGGATTGGATGTTCTGTGGTGTAATTTTATTTGTGTTCCCCTGGTGAGGGGTCAGCTGTGGTAGTTTAATCGCTGGCTGAATTGTTGAAGTCCGCATTACATACTGAACTAATTGTCTGTGAATTTTTAGTAGTTGTTTTAGCTGTATTAACAGCTCTGCTGCAGGCATTCTTTCGATGTCTGGATGTGGTGTGTATCCGGCTAGGACCGGCCACGTTGCTCCTGGTCTTCCTAAAGGACCGAGCCTTGTAATGTGATTGTTATGTTTTAGGGCGCCATCAAATAAGAGCAAATGCTCTTGGAATTTGAGTGGTACTTCCACCTCCTCGAAAGGAGTGTACGTTTCAGGAGGTTCCTCTACTTTGTAATAGTGGAAGTACTTTGTTACAGCATTTGCTGCTGGAAAATGTATCCATGTATAGTATACCTCTGTCTGCCGATATTCGTGTGCCTCAATTACGAATATGACTGTGCCACCTCTAGGTGTCAGTCCATTTTCTATAAGTTTTAAGGTTATAGATCTCCTTTTGGCGACCTGGATGAGTATTATATCCGGGTCTGCTGTTTGCATGGTAGCATCAGCATCTGCTATTTCAGTTGCTAATCTAACTGCCTCTCTTTCATCATCACTTTCTGACATTTTACTGTCAGGATGGTATTATGTTTGTTTGCAGATCAGGTTTCTTTATGGAAACAGAGATTAGATGCACAATATTCTGGAACTGTTTTATCCTTCAACGTTGACTAGACCAAGAACCATACATAGGAGTTCCCTCCTGCGAGGTTTTGGAGGATATAATAACCTTTCACCCACTCCAGACGTCTTTGGAGTATTTGGGAAAAGGGGTCTGAGTGAGAAAGCACGACTGAGTTACTCTAAATGTCTTACGTTAGTTTTATCGCCCTTTCCAAACGCGTTGGGCGCCATGTAGTGTAGCTCCTATTTTCCCAATAGGCTCTGCGCATTGGAATAGTACCTACAGCAGTAAAGGCCTAGGCCAGACGTTAACTAGGTCTACTACTGTCGAAACTAGACTTAATTTTTGGGTTTGCCAGCTAAGCTCAGAGTTCGCTAGAAACTTTCTCGAATGTTCAAGGAAGGATTAACTCCCCTGATTAGACAAGAAGGGATTTAGTTTCTGACAACCATAGAACATGACAACTTTGCTCTCCCCTAATCAAGAGTCAATCTCAAGAGTCGTGTGAGCACAAGGCAATTATTTTACTCAGTCAGTACGTGCATTCTTAGTCTCATCAGAATGTAGAGAAAAGGAAGAGACAGGCGTGTTCAATAAAAGATGTTATTTATTGATCAGTCTCTTTTCTCGTACAAGAGAAATGGATCGATATTATTGCAATACTTATAGTTAAGTAAAGTGCATACATTAGAAGCAATAGTATAAAATAATACTGTAAAAACATTGATATGGTTTCTGAGCCATATGATGTTTAAAATGATTAAAATATATTTACATACACATATACATTTGACTAAACGTACTCAACTGGTGTTTCTAAATACGCCTACCCCGTGTACCTGACCTAAGTCTAATGCGTGGGCGGGAATAGAAAGTTACAGTTTAAGTTAAGTTTGTTTTTGCCAAGTGAATAACTAAAGAATTCTCTAGGAGGGGTTATTCAGTTCTGTACCTGGAATTTAGGATGGATGAGGAATGGTATCTCTTTCTCTGCTCTCGATATTCCAGGCTGCCTGCGAGGGCTGCCCAGAAACGCCGGTGCTGGGTCTCTCGGCTTGAGATAGCAGCGCGTCTCTCAGCGCGTCAGGAAGGCGGGGCTGCTGCCAGCGGGGTCTGCTTCTGCTCTCGGCTTCGGCAAGTATGGCTGCTCCGTCTTGTCACCACGCGTGTGTTTGCATAGGGCAAGGTCGGCAATATTTATACCTTAAAGGTGCCGAGATTGACGTAAGGATGGACATAGGTACGTCAATAAAGATGTCATACGACTTGCTCGTTAGCACATTCTTTTGCAAAAGTTCTCTGTGAAATCAAAACAATGGCCGCACGGATTTTCCAGGTTGTCATAGGTTTGATTTGTTATGACAACGTCGTATGCCTTATCAGGGGCTGGAGGAATGTCGCTTGTCTAATTAGATCTCAAGCGTTATGACCTAATCAGATAACACGTTCCTGTGCCGTAGTGTGACTGCGTCAGATAACGGTATCTGCATCATGGGGGATTTCTTGCCTCATGGGCTGACTGTTAGTTAACTAGCTAGGTAGTTTAACCAGAATAGGGTCAGGAATAGGGGGATCGATTCAGAACCTATAGAAATACACGACACTCCTAACCAGAAAGTGTTGGCAGCCATCTTGTGCCTCGGTAGACTGAGGCACAAGAAAGCAGAAAAACAAATGTTTCGAACTCAAAAAGGGGGCAGGGTAGAAGCACCCTAACCCCGTAGGCCTGCTCATGGGGACCCACAAGGACCCCCAAGGCCCCCCCCAAAAATTTTTGGACAAAAATCACGGGGTACGCGTACCGTACGCGTACCATACGTGTACCTTTCCGAGCACGAGCTGCATGCTCATTGGCTTTCAACACTCCAAACCAGGAAGTGTTGGCAGTCATCTTGTGCTCGGTAGACCAAGGCACAAGAAAGCAAAAAACAAACGTGTAGAACGCAAAAAGGGGGCAGGGTAGAAACACCCTGACCCCCTAGACCTGCTCAGGTGGTCACACACAGGGTTTTTTAAAAAAGATTTTGGACCCCCAAGGCCCCAATTTTTTTTTTCAAAAAACCCAGTCTGCTTTTTTACAAATTACCCCCCAGGGGGACCAAATCCCGGGGGCATAGTGAAAAAGAAGTGTGGGGGGGCCCCAACCCCCCCCCACACTGCCCCGGGGACCGCCACCCCCGGGGCAAAGCAACGCAGACCCCTGGCGCATACTGGAGCTTCCAAGGGGAATTGGTTCCCCCTCTGCAAACGCGCCAGGGGCTGCGTTGCAGAGAGGTGTAAAAAGGGGCGTGGCCTCATTACATCTCTCTGCAATGCAGTCCCCTGGTGCATACTGGAGGTTCCTGGTGGGACTAGCTGTACCCCATGGACCCCCAGTATGCAAGGGGAATTAGTTCGCCCTCTGCAAACGCGCCGGGGGGGCTGCGCTGCAGAGAGGTGTAAAAAGGGGCATGGCCTCATTACACCTCTCTGCAACGTTGCCTCCTGGCGTATACTGGAGGTTCCCGGTGGGCTAGTTGGCCCCCAGGGACCCCCAGTATGTAAGGGGACTTAATCCCCCAACTTAGAACAGTCTACAGGGCGCGTTAGCACAGTGGTGATGGTAGGGGGCGGGGCTTGAGGTGATGTGAGTGCAAACATGCCCTGAGGCGCGTTTTAAGTTGGGGAATTCATTCCTGTTCAATCCAGAGATCCCCTAGGGGGAACTAGTCCAACAGGTATCTCCAGTAAGCGCCACGGAGCTGTTTTGCAGAGTGTTGTAAAAAGGGGGCGTGCCCTTTGAACACCTCTCTGCAACACAGTTGCCTGGCGCATACTGGAGGTACCTGGTGGGCTAGTTGGCTCACAGGGGACTTCAGGATTGAAGAGGAATTAATTCCCCAAACTAACTCACTACTATTCCTGAAAAGTAAATGTAACTGTACTTACCAGTAATTTGAAGTACCACAGAATATCATTGCCTGCTATATAGAATATATATAAATTAAAAACAATTAAAAAAATATATATATTACAATTTAAATATTTTGTAAATTTTTTTTTCAATTTATATAAAAAATATGTAATGTAATTTAATAAATAAAATGTCTAAAAATAAATAGTTTAAAATAATGTAGTAAATCGGTATAAAAAAGATAACAATTAATACATTTAATAATTATCATTTACAAAACCTTTGAAATTCACTGAAAAAACCACAGGTTTCACACACGTTATAGTTAGGAATTAGCATTTAAAAAACCTTGCAAATTAATTGAAAAAACCATAGGTTTCACACATGTTATAGTTAGCTGGACATTTCACTCATACAAAACCTTTGAAATTGTTATAGTTAGTTCAGCTAACTATAACTCGCGTGCCCGCAATGCACTGCTGATGACGTCACATATTACATCACTCATGACATAGTCAGTGACATCACTCATGACATCACTGATGACATCTCAAATGACATCACTGATGACATCATCCTTGTGAAAGAGTGGCAGACCTCCTCTCAGCGTAATATAACCTTTGATACACACATTCAAAAATAGAAACTACATTTTTCAAAAAAAATGGAGATACCAATACCAGTTACAACAACTTATTCAGTAATTTCACCAACTATATATACATCCACTCATTCACTGACAGTTCTATATAGTCACTCATACATGTAATCACTCATCATAGGTACTGATACACCTATACATCCTGTTACACACCGACAGTCATCCATAGAGTTACTCACACACATGCTCACACATGCAAATAAACTATCAAACATCCATTTATTTGCATATACAGCTATACACACACTACCACACTTACATCCACGGAAACGTACACATACTTACTCTCTTAAACAATCACTTATAGAAACACATACTTATTTAAACAGGAACTCTTCCAATCTCTCACTCTCACATATACTCACTTATATACATCAATACTCACATATAGTAGATTAAAACATATGTAGTTACTAATAAAGATACTATTGAGACAGTCATTCACTCAGTAACTTACCCATACACACACTCATCCACCCATACAGTCCTGCACACATGCTGTCTTCAAAACACATACAAACAGTGAGTCAGTCATTCATGCATCTATGCGCTAAGTAATACCCCCCACCAAACCATACAGACACTCATACTGATACTCAAAAAAACAACTAATAACCCATATACACACTCATGTAGCTACTCACCAACCCATGCAGCCACTTATACACAAAGTGAGACACTGATACATATATTTGAATATTTAAACATTACTCGCTAATACATGTGTGAAACCTATAGTTTTTTCAATGAATATATATATATATATATATATATATATATATATATATATATATATATTTGGTGTTGTTACAATGTGGTTTCTGCCGGATCGTACTACGGCGGGTGCATGCGTTGGGCCGAACCAATGGCCAGAATCAATTTTCCCACAAAGGATGCTGCACTCTGGAACCTTGGAAATTATAATTTATTTACACCGACGCGTTTCAGCAAACACAGCCTTTCTCGCGGTAGGGGGCACTACTATTACATCTGTTTTATGTCATTTCCTGTAAGTATAGATTCCCATTGGATTCTGGGATTTGTAGTCTAATTAAAAAATATGTACAGATTGCTTCGTGACAGTTATCGTTTTCATTCAGTGAACACATTGTTTTTTGCTCCACATTTACCGGGAGTTGTATGTTTATCAACCATTTGTGATTTGCATAGATTTGACCGTAATGGCATTTACCAATTTTATATAATTCCAAACACTTTTATGTAATTAGTGTAATGGTACATTGATATGTATAGTACATTCAACATGGCCCTCATCTATGCATCAGAATTTCTTATGGCATTTAACTCAAAACTTAATGGGTATAGTACCCCTGATTTGGTTCTGATCTAGTTCTGATATTTGTCTGAATACAACAATGGTTTCGCATAGTTTCTTCCTTTCTACATTTGTGGTATCTTCTGCCGTTTTTTCATGTTTTCTGTTTTTACATTGCCCATTTGCAGTCATTCCCTAGCTTGGTTAGTGGCATTGATATTCTTTATCCGATTTCTCTTTCCTTATTTACAAATAAACATAAATTTCTTCATCAAAGTTCATCCCTTTTGGATTTTTTGTACGGAGCCTGATTATATACTTGGACTCCAGTTGTCTGAGTCTCTGTTTCCTGTCACCCATCCTTTGATTGTTTTCCACTGTGTCTATACAAAAGAAACTCATATTTCACTAGTCACTATTTTGGCAGTAAAGTAGGTGTTTGGCAGTTGCATAGGTTTGATCTTTGTTTTTTACTACCTGGATGTGTTTTAAAAAAAGTTTTTTCAATATGCAGATGGTACTGCCTATATACATCAGGCCGCAGTTGCATTGGATGTCATAAACTACATATTGCGTTGTGAATGTTATTCTTTAGTTAATGTGGATGATTCTTCCTTCAGGATCTCTTATATCTTTTTTGTTGATTCCAATCTTACAGGCTTTGCAAATATTGCACCTTTTAAATCCAACTTGTTGTTGTTCCAGCAAGCTTTCTTCTTTTTTTGTTTTTGATTGAAAGTGACTCTGTACTGTTACATCTTTGAGTGAGGATGCCTTTCTGTAAGTGATTTGTGGTCTTTCACCAATGATCTTTGCAAGGTCTTGATCTTGTTGTAATAGTGGCCACTATTTTTGAATGCTTTGTCTTATTTTGTGTGCCTCTTTATTAAATGTCAGTATAAGTCTTGGAGCTATTTGCTTGTCATCTTCATTTATGATTCTTTTTCTCTCATATTTTTTTACACAAATTTCTGTTCGTGTAATTTCTTTGATTTTCCTCATGCTCTTGTTGAGATCTCTTTCTTTGTAGCCTCGCTTTTTGAGCCTACTTGCACTTTTCATGATTTCTTTTTCCGCTTCCTCACCTTTAGAGCAATTGCGTTGTATCCGGATAAATTCTCCAAAGGGGATGCTTCTCAGTAGGGGCTTGGGGTGAAAGCTTTCTGAATGAAGGATGCTGTTTGTTGCAGTTTTCTTTCTTAAAGAGTTGTCTGTATTTGCCCATTGTAAATACAGACTGTGGTGTCTAAAAAGTCTACTTTGTGGCGGCTAACAGTGCAAGTAAAGGAGAGTCCAATATTTTTTTCATTCAATGATTTTAAATATTCCATGAACTCATCCTTGTTTTCATTCCAGATTAGGACCAAATTGTCTATGTAGCCTGTCCAGAGTATGATCTTCTCCAGGGCCTTGCTGTTGTTAGGACCCCATGCTATTTCCTTCTCCCACCACCCCATAGTGAGATTTGCATAATTTGGGGAGGAGGAAATGCCCATAGCACAGCCACATAGTTGATGATATATCTCATGGTCAAAGAAGAAGATGTTGTTATTCAGGCACATTTTTATCATTGTTAGGAGCATTGCTGAATGATCCAGATCGCTGATGTTTCTTTGTTTAAGAAAATACGCACAGGCATTGAGTCCTACGGAATGGTCTATGGATGTGTATAGAGACATCACATCAATCGTTATCATGATATATGATTAATTCCATGCTATATTCGAAAGCACACTTAGGAAATCTCCTGTATCCTGAATGTAGGAGTTTAAGTTTTTAACCATGGGGGCAAGATAGTGGTTTACATATGATGAAATATTTTCATATAACGAATCGCATGATGACACGATTGGTCTCCCGGGAGGGTTAATCAAAGCTTTATGAACTTTAGGCAGGAAATATACCGTGGGTATTGTCGGATTTTCCTTAAAGAGAAAATGTTGTTCTTCGACATTAATTAAGTTGTGTTCATACCACTCATCCAATTTGCTTTTAACGTCTTGAATCATTTTATGAATTGGATTGTGTGTTATCTTCTCGTATTTTTCAGGATCATGTAGTTGGCGGTATGCTTCATTTTTATATTCGCTTGTGTTTTGAATCACGATATTACCGCCCTTGTCTGCGGACTTGATAATTATATTTGAATTGTTTGCCAGCGTTTGAATAGCCTGATTTTCTCTTTGTTTATTATTTCAAATTTTTTCCATTTTGCTGATTTCATCCATCACAGCCTCAGAGAAGGAGTCGATTTTATTACCTGGTGACAGCTGTGGGCAGTATCTGGATTTGTTCATAAGGCCACTGCCTTTATGTTGTTTAGTGTTGATTCCAAGATCTTGGATCATTTCGATTTAAGTAGTGTCCTCATTCAGAAATTCCTTAGCTAAGTCATACAGATTTTTAAAATGTGGAATTTCTTCTATGGTTAGTATTTGAGTGCTACTTGTTTGTTTGCTTGCAACCTCCTGCGAAATCTTAATCTGGTTGCTTTGTGATTGTTTGCCAGCATGTACCTTAGTCAGTTTAAGCTTACGTACATATTTATATATATCAATTTTAGTATTAGTGTCATTGAAATGTTTTTGTGGACAAAAGGAGAGCCAGTCTGGCGGCACAGTGACGAAACGCGTTGGTGTGACAGAATGGCTCTGTAAATAAATTATAATTTCCAAGGTTCCAGAGTGCGGCGTCCTTTGTTGGAAAATATATAAATAAATATATATATATATATATATATATATATATATATATATATATATATATATATATATATATATATCACAATGAGGGAAATCCGCTGGCACAGAAATCAGGCGAGTCCACAGACTGATGAAGCAGGTAAGGTTTTTTATTTCTGCTGTGTGATTGGAACTGTTCCTTTCCGACAAGCAGCAAAAGCCACTGGAAGTGATCGAACTTGAGGCTTGTTTGAGACACACTCGGGGCGAAATAATGCCTTTTTAAAATATTATCGTTTCTCATGGACCTACTTAAGGATAACTATGGGCTCTGTGTGGGACTACTGTATCCAGCATGCAACGGAGGGAAGGTGCAGTCAGCGCAGCCCACCTGGGGTAATTTACAAGCATGCAAACACGGAGCCACCTGTGAGAGGGATATGACCTTTGAAAAAGAGAGTTTTCTCGAAACGCGTCAGGTCAGAAATGGAATCCTGAATAAAGCAGCAAGTTACACGATAAACAAACCGGATGGTGTCAGTGGTTTTTGTGTGCACCCTCGAAGCTTCTGTGGCATTTTGTATGACTATATATATATATATATATATATATATATATATATATATATATATATATATATATATATATATATATATATATATATATATATATGAGGTACGTGGAGCTCCCGCAATGCAAATAGACAGCAACAGCAATCACTGTCAGGCAGCAAACAGGAACAGCGAGACCCAGAGAAGGTGCAAATGATTTTATTGTAATTTAGACCAGCACCAGTCCGCCATGACGCGTTTCGGCTAGAGATAGCCTTGATCACATGACAAGCGTCAAGAGGGCTGATCACCCTTTTAAAGTGCAAAAGTGCCATCACATGCAATGGAAATAGAAAACATACTCTTGAAGTTTCCATTCTGTTACATTTTTCACATTTCGACATAAATGTCTGAATTGCACGTATTTCCAAGTCAGTAATAATCACTGCTGGTTTAGTATGTACAGAAATCATTAACCTGAATGTACCATCTACAACAACTGGGCATATAATTACTAGAGTCAACATGGCAACGGCTACATCCAACTTTTAAAATGATATAAAAGTTAAAAGCCAATTAAATAGTTATATACAAAAAAATATAACCATTAAAAACACCAAACTCTATACAAAACATATTACAAATTAAAGTTACGTTGTCATTAACTCCGAATTGCTTATAATAAAGCCCAAGTGGGCTGCTGATTTTGAAAGCCAGTTGTAGTTACTGTACATGTGCAAAAAATCATTGCTTGTATACACATAGTGATGGCAACATAAAGTGCTCCCAAAATTGTGATAACAATGTCAAATTGTTAGTGAAATTAAAATGGTCATGGAGAGTTTCAGGGACATGTTTTAACATTAAAATAGAATTTCATGAGTCACATTTCAATAGTAAAGATAAAAACTTGTAACACGAGTACACGGTATGGACAAAGGAAGCGATGCAGTACATAGTTTGGGTACCATGAGGTTAAAAGTAGTACTTAAAGATAAGTGTGGCAATCCTCCCCAGTATTGAGGCCTTGCGGTGCCTTGGTATCTAGTAGTATTATATAGCGAGTCTCCAATTTACGCAGAGACCTCTCCTTTGGGGAGGAACACAATCTATCGCAAAGTACTTTAATAGGGAGGCATCCTTTCCATGTTTACTTTCAAAGTGCCTGGCTACAGGGTATGTCACATCTGCGTGGGTGATAGCTCGCAAATGCTGTAGTATTCGCTTATGCACTTGCGGTCGGGTACTTCCCACATACCTCAACCCGCATGGGCATTCCAGGACGTAAACTACAAACTCAGATTTGCAGTTTAATTTCTGTTTGATTTTAATAGGAAAGGGAGAAAGAGGAGTAGTAACCTCTGTTTTGCTGATACCATGTTTGCATGCTTTGAAAATAGAGCATCTCAAAAATCCTTTGCTTCCACTGAGCCATGAAGCTACAACTACCTCGGGGCTACTAGACACAAGACTATCCTGCATGGCCCGGGCTTTGCGATAGGTAATGCTAGGATGTTTGCCCATCTGGGGACCAATAATGGGGTCACTGGAGACTAGGAACCAATTGTCCTTGACTATTTTATGAATACTTTTGTGTTGGCTATTGTATGTCATAATTAGTCTTGTTTCCTCGCCGGCCCTGTCTGTTGGAATCTCGGGTCGCACACTTCCTGAGCCCAGGAGTGTAGTTCTGTCAATCTTATTGGCCCTCATAATAGCATTATCTATAACTTCTGGTCTATAGCCACGTTCCATAAATCGTGCCTTACAGAGGGATTGTGCCATCCGGCAATCATTCTCATAGCTGCATATCCTCCGAATTCGAAGCATCTCCCCGTAGGGGATGCTGCGAATCAGATGAGCGGGATGCTGACTCTCTGCATGCAGCAGTGTGTTCCCTGCTGTAGGTTTACGATGGAGTTTGGTCTGTAACTTTTCTGCATGAACAAAGACCTCCACATCTAAAAAGACAACAGACGATCTACTGTGGGTGCGGGTAAAATGGATATTAGAATTGTTGGCATTTAATGCTTCTATAAACTCAACAACCTCATCCTCAGTGCCATCCCATACAAATAATAGGTCGTCTATATATCTTAACCAGATTTTGACCTTAGCATTCATGGTAGCGGCGTGCTGTTTCATCAGGACCTGCTCCTCCCAGTACCCCATATGAAGACAGGCGTAACTGGGAAAAAAGCAGGCCCCCATTGCCACTCCCCGGGTCTGCAAGAAAAGTTGATTTGCGAACAAGAATATATTATTCTCAAGGCAGGTCGTGATCATGTCAAATAGCATTTTTGAATGTTCATGAAAACCAATGTCTCTTTTGTCAAGAAAATGTTGTATGGCCTTCAAACCATCCGCGTGGATTATACTGGTATACAAAGAAGTCACATCCATGGATACCAGAACATAATTTGGGCTCCATACAAAATCTTGAGGTTTTCTCAACAGATCACTGGTATCCAAGATAAAAGATGGTAGGTTTCTCACAAAGTCCTGTAAGAAAAAATCAATGTACCTGCTCATATTTTCTAACAGGCTATTGCAAGCAGATATGATGGGCCTACCAGGGGGTTGGGTCAGATTTTTATGCACTTTCGGGATAAAATAGATGACCGGCATCACAGACGGAGGGAAGGTGCAGTCAGCGCAGCCCACCTGGGGTAATTTACAAGCATGCAAACACGGAGCCACCTGTGAGAGGGATATGACCTTTGAAAAAGAGAGTTTTCTCGAAACGCGTCAGGTCAGAAATGGAATCCTGAATAAAGCAGCAAGTTACACGATAAACAAACCGGATGGTGTCAGTGGTTTTTGTGTGCACCCTCGAAGCTTCTGTGGCATTTTGTATGACAATATATATATATATATATATATATATATATATATATATATATATATATATATATATATATATATATATATATGCCTCACTGTACAACAAAGTACGAATGCACTCCACGCAGTAATAACGCCAGCAGTCCAGAAGTCTGCTTATAGATGAAAGTTTATTTCCGCATCAAAGCCAAAGGAAACACCCTACGCGTTTCGGTGAAGCTGGCTTGCTCATGGGTTAATTCATTGCTCAGTCAGACAGACATTTAAACCTGATACATGCACGTGATCAAAACTTGCATCATAGAAAGTGGACTAAACATTTAACAAACTAAGAGCACAGCGTTGTCGGCCATTTTATAGTGTGTTGATTTACATAGTTTATCATCAGAAGAGATGCGTGCCCACCATATTCATCCTAAGTCCACTTGTATATTTCATTAGTATCGTAAATTGTAGATTCCTAACAGATTTTATGTCACTCGGCAACAAAGTATTAATTAACTTCATACCTCATATTATGTTCCGTCAATAAACGATAATATTTCAAAAATTAAATCAATCCTTGTGTATATATACTCAATCAGAAAACTAAATAGTTTATGAATACTGACGAGCATGACATTAAATTCATATATTGCCACATATAATGGCTCTGCCGAGTTTACGCAATCCCTAACACGCTGATGTGTCAGCTTTATGTATCAATAAAGTTGGAGTTTGTTCATTCTCCTTCTTTCGTTATTCTGTATGGAATGCTCGCTGGAAAGAGTTGATAAAAAATAAATTAAAAATATTCACTCCCAAGTGGGTAAATGAAAAGTAACAATCAGGGCCCTCTGTGCATTTATAATACTTTATAATACTCACATGAATACACCCTCGTGTGTGAAGAGAAAACAGGTGTCATTGGGGTAAATCATATCCGAGCTGACAATATATTCTTTCAAATTTCCATCATATTTACATCAATTAGCCCACAATTACCGTACGTCATAGTAAGGCGCAATATGATGCATGATACCCTCAATCATGGGTATATACCATAAATTTGCCAATACCCAGACAATTCTAGCTCCATTGCTACTACCCTAGTGGGTTATTCCTACAATGAAATCCCCAACACCCCTACCCTTCACAACATTCCCCCGTGGGGTAATAAGGTCCCAATCATTTCTTCATTCCTCCAAGGTCAGTATTTCTGCAACACTTTTTCATATCTGCACAAAAAGATATAAACAACATATATGTGGAGGGCAACAACATCTTCACTTCAATTCCAGACAACGTTATGTTCCAACTATATACAATAAAAACAAAAAGAAGTGACAGTGACGTAAAATCTGACAACGGAGTCAACATAGAAGGTATGACAAAGAGCCTAAGAAACTCTTATTCCTGAGCAGTTCCTCATACCCCCTTATTTGTTCTGGTCTCAAAGTTACACACCCGTTATTCCCCCAGATACCAGGCCATCTCTTCCTCTGTATTCAATCCACCAGGGATTTTCAAATCTAAATCAAGAATGTATTGAGATTCCAACTGTCGGAGTTTGCGTATCCTGTTGCCTCCTCTGGCACATGGAAGCACTCTGTCGATCACAAAGAAGCGTAGAACATCCCGAATGCTTTTGTGACATCTCAGGATTGCTGAGACGTCTTTGGAGGCCATACCCTCTTTCTTCACCACTCTGCAAACGCGCCACTTGGCACAATACTGGTTGGGGGATGAATTCCACTTTACTTCTGAGGTTCCTTTGGGACCAACTGCCCCTCCTGTTACCTGTATTAAGTCCAACACATCAGGATTGCTGAGAGGTTATCAGAGGCCCGCCACCTTTCTCCACCACTCTGCAAATGCGCCTCCTGGTGCAGTACTATTTGGGGGATGAAGTGCCCTTGGCTGTTGAGGGTCCTTGGGAGACAGCCACCCCTCCTGTTATCTCCAGTAAGTCCCACACAGTTGGATTGGTTTAAGGTTGTCAGAGGCCACAACCCTTTTCCTCCACTACTCACCTTGGCGGCTGAGGGTCCTTTGTGAACAACTGCAGCTCCTGCTACCTCCAGTAAGTCCCACATAGCAGGATTGCTGAGAGATCTTCAGAGTCCAATTCCTCTTTCTTCACCACTCTGTAAACATGCCACGTAACACAATACTGGTTGGGGGTACTCCTGAGGTTCCTTTGGAACCAACTGCCCCTCCTATTAGCTCTAGTAAGTCCCACACAGCAGGATTGCTGAGATGTTATTGTAGGCCACAACACCTTTCTCCACCACTCTGCAAACGCACCTCCTGGTGCACTGCTATTTGGGGGATGATGTCCCCTTGGCTGTTGAGTGTCCTTGGGGGACAAATACCCCTCCTGTTATCTCCAGTAAGTCCCACATAGCAGGATTGCTGAGAGGTCTTCAGAGGCCATGCCCCCTTTCTCAACCACTCTGCAAATGTACCTGTTGGCGCACTACTGGTTGGGGGCAGAAGTCCTGTTGGATGCTGAGGGGCCTTGGGGCCAAGAAGCCCTCCTGGTACCTCTAATATGTCCCATACGTTGGCGTTCTTGAGAGCTGGTCGGCCCCTTCTCCACCACTCTTCAAACGTGACTAGTAGTTAAAAAACATAGAAATTCTTTTAAAACACTAAAGTTTACAGGGAAGGTATACTTAGGAAATAGAATTTGAAAAACCTTAGAAATTCACTGAAAAAAACAAAGTTTACAGGGACGTTATAGTTAGGCTCAGATTTCCCTTGTACAAAACCCGTGAAGTTCAGCAGTTATAGTTACCAGAACTAACTAGAACTTACTCCACAGCAGTGCACTGCTTATGACCTCAAATATAACATCACGCATGACATGGTCAGTGACATCACAGATGACATCTAAAATGACGTCACCGATGACATCATCCAGTGAGTGTGAGTGTTTTCTAAAGTTTCTGAGTGCTAAAGATATGTACTAAAATATTACAAAAGCTAAATGAGTATAGTTGGTGTACTAAATTGCTATTCACCTGGAACTGTTTAAACATTTTATCCTGTTTTAAGATAAAGTAATAAGTGTAATTGAAAGGATTTTATGTTTGTTTGCTTATATTTTTTGCTGCTGGAATAAAACTTATTTCTAATTTTTGTAATGGTAATTTATTTTGAAAAGAATGTGAACATCTTGATAAGGGAGCAAACTTGTTTTTTCTAGAAATTTATATTTTAAGTAACCATTTAGATATCTGCTACAAGGTCCGAGGGTTCATTTACAGGATGCCATCCCTTTCCAGCCAGAGAAAGAAAACATCCACTTTAATAATCTAGAAATTAGAACATTTTAAAATGGTATGTCTGAACATAAACATCTACTACTATTAAAAAAAACTATAAAAAAGGACACTCACGGATGCATAAAATGAAATGCAAATTTGAAATAACACTGATAAGTAATTTAGCATAATAAATGGGCATACACATTTCTAGTTCAAATCATGGTAATGATCGCTTAAACTTACTGCACAGAACATGAATTCAAACAGTAAAATGAAAAATGCAACTGTAACCAACCAAACTCATTTTGCTAATCCGAGAGATAATGAGCATTTAACTGAAGTAAATTAATCTAGTTATGTGCTTGCACGGCATGGTTGCTCGCTTCGAAGCACACGGTATATACTCATCAAGCTGTTTTACATATGTGAACTCGTGGTTTGCACAGAGTTGATTGACTGTGTGGTTGTTGATATGATTTCAATCGGAGAGTCGACATGGCCATTAATCACTATCACTTGTTTCTGGTTTAGATACCTCTTTTCAAAGTCCATATGAGTAACTGGATTTACTTTTGTGTCTTGTGACCATCAGACATGAACAAAATTTGCACCGCCATCCATATTCTGATATGTGACTTCTAAGGCCTTTCCATGGCGATGCCGCAATGGAAGGCTTGCGGGGAATTGCTTTGGGGGCTCGTTGAGGGCCCCTGGGGGTGGGGGGAGGGAGGCTGCACTTGGGGGGTACCTACGGTTCCCCCCTACATTGCCATGCACAAGGTGGCAGGCACCACGTGGTGCCTGCCATGTTGTGCATGGCAATGCTCAACATGGCCTTTGGCATTGCGGTGGGTGCTGCTTACAGCAGCACCCGCCACAATGTCAAAGATGCGGAATGCAACCGCTGGGGTGGTGGTCACATCCTAATTAGTGGTGCGGGACGGCCGCACGTCTGACGGCCGGTCCCAGCACTACTAGGGTGGCGGGCGGACTAAAGTACGCCCTCCATCCTAATAACCCCCTAACTGTCCATTGAGTTGATTTATTGACTCATAATGTCAATCATTATAGGTTTTTTTATGTTTTCCTTGACATAACCCAGGAGCGGGACTCACCTATCTGCAATTAGCGCAACTCCTGCATGGCTGCCCGCACTCACCCAGCAGGACTCACACATCTATCATAGACAATAACTGAAGCACCCTTAGATGAGAAATGCATGCACATCTCCCTTGGTAGGCTGTGCATGACATGCACCTCCTGGATAGCCGAAAGGATGAACGAACAACAAAACCACAGCCCAGCATGCTTAAACTCTTCACTATAGACAGAAAGTTATAGTGCCATTGCACACCCAAAAGGGAGAAAACAGTGCACATCTATCTGGGGACAGAAGCACTAACTTGAGAAGCTGAACTCCAGAGCTGCCTTTGATAGTCCCACTAAGAGTTCCCCATGCACTTAGCTCAAGGGCTGTTGCAGTCTATAATTATAGAATGTCCACCAGAATACTGTGAGTTCTGTTTCCCTTTAATACCTTGATGAATGTGCAATAGTCAGGTTATGCTCCAGGACTCCAGTTACCTCTCATTAAACTTGGGCTCCTGAAAAGTTACCACACATGGTTCCTGTGCATGCACTCTTCGTACTGCATGTCATATCTGCAGTCATTTGCAATTGTTGTTGCAATTCATTAATTGGGTGCAGATGAGTGCTTCTCCTTCCACATTTGTTGAGGGAAGTCCATTGTTATGAAGCAACACGTTTGGTGTCACATTGGGAATATCGGTAATTGTATCTATTTGGTTGCTTTGCTGTTTATCTCCACCGCTGCTTTCTATGGGTGTCTGCAGCCCAGCCTTCAATCTTTAAGTCAAATCAATGCCAGCAGCACTGTGCCATGGCTGTAACAGTAGTACCCAGAAATGATGCCCAAGTTAGGATTGCCCTCCTGGCAACCCCCTTTATTCAATGAGGCACAATCTCTGAAGACCTGACATTCCAAGGCAAGACCAATAGTACAACTGTTAGTAGAGCTTGAAAGGCTACAAAACTGTGGCACTGTTGGTGGATACAAGCAAGGATTAGAATGGTATGATCACAGTCAGCTACAGCCAGGTAATTTGTGAGATCAATAACAGGCTTGGAATAATCCACCAGAAGTGAATGTAGTCACACATTTATGGACCTCCTGCAAGTGCATGCATGCATGCTGATTCAGGGTAAATTGCCTTGACCTTGTGGGCTTTGCCCAGCATCCTCCAACATTACACTCTTGGCTGTCAATTGCTGTGTCTGTCTCCTCCTGATTGCTATTGGTTTTTAAAACAATGGGCAGCGATCATTATGTTTCTGCCAGCCTTGGTCCCACTTATGGAAATAGTTAATGAAGGAGGATTCTGGAGCACACCTTCATCTACTTAGTCAAACAGATGACTTCCAGCATATGCAGAAAAAGTGTCAACTTAATTAATCTGTGTTCATTGGTATTTCCTCTGGAAGGCGATGACAATCATCGTGATTTCAATGTGTATGCTTAGAAACTAACATTGGAATGCCTTCAGGGAAGCATAGCACTTCTACACATCATATATAAAGTGCTGTATTGAGAGTCAACAGGTGAACAAGTACTCAGTCTTATGATGAGTACTGTGCCGGTTATTACAAAGCAGGAATGAATGTCAGTTGCAACTGCCCAAGAGGTAAAAGTTTTAACAAGAAAGATTCCTCACCAAATCCTATTTGATAATCTTTACTCTTGTACTCCCCATACTGCTTTGATGTGTGAAACTATACACTTGCAGATATATGGCTTCGGGACAATTTTGGAGATGCTGATTAACAGGAGTTCAGGATCTTGCCCCAGTAAATTTGGATCCACTGTTTATTCCAGATTGTCCAAAGACTGATTCAAAAAGTCACAAGCATCTCATGCATGTGAAGCACATACACTTTCGGCACACGCTAAGGCTATGGAACACACAGACCTTAGAGAGAATAAGGCGTAAAATGGAGAGAGGCTGGTGTATAGCTACACTATCTTTCTCTTCTTCATTGGTAACATTGGTTACTCTTAGCAAAGGCCAATAAGCAGCACCACCATAAATACCCAGCGAATCTGAGTCATGCATTGTTGCTCCAAGAAGTACAGCTAATAAAGATCATTCAAGCCTCTACAAGTTTGATGCAATCTGCTGAAAACAAGAGATTAAAACTTTATGAATTTTCACCTTCATCAACAAACCATGAGGTCTTTGAAATCCTGGGTGTGATGGCTACCTAGATGGTTAGTCATCTTGCAACAATTACTGCAAAACCAATTGTGAAATGGAATAGTTCAGTAAATTTCACTTTCAGTGTAAGCCCTGCACAAAGTAAAGAGGCTCTAAACATCTCACTGGGTGCCCTTGATACAGTTTTCTTCTGCATCATTGTTTCACTCTAAAAGCTACCTCTGAAGAAATTGTGAAACCTGTGTCCGAAAAATATAAAGTAACTATAAGACAGAATTGTAAAGAAAACAGAAAGTTCCTGTTAATAATGGCATTTCTGGTTGGCTAGGGTATGCACCTAAGCCAGGCAGAATCCACCACTCCAGTCAGAGCAAGTAAGTTACAAACCAAAGATAACCTGTGTTCCCCTCTGGTAGCTTGGTGCAGAGCAGACAGGCTTATCATCAGAAACAATGTGTAAAGCATGTGCGCAACACACTCACACAGAAACATGATGAACACACCACAAAAGAGGCTCCACACAGGATTATATAAAAATATATATGGTATATTTTTACAGAGCACAAAACCCAAATCTACATAAGTCATAAATACCATGCATACCATGCAAATCCTGAGATACTACTATCCTGACAGGGCAAGAACCAAAACAACATAAATTAGCAAACATCAGGGCAGATTGTGGAAAGGTACATGAATTACCACATTAGAGGAAGTAATGACACTTTGTTTAGAGATAAGCACAGGAATTGCAGTAGAAACATATGACGCAGTACACCTGCATTCCTTTTAAACTTTATACGGTAATTGGATGGGTGACTGTTTCCAGTGATGAGCGTCTCTGCCAAATGTGGACAAATAAGGTCCTTCTGCTTAGGGCTTCACTGTAATCTTTGTGCCTGAAAAACACACTTCCTTATCGTTGGTTTTTTATGGCACTCTTGATGCGTTCTCAATGATCCCCCTTTGGGGTGGAAAATGAACTTTTCCCCTGTCGATGCAGAGAGAACAAAGCTTTGGCTTGAGCATCAAGATTCCCGTGCCCAAGTAAAGGAAGAGCTGCTGCCCTCCAGCTGCTGCAATGCTTATTTGTACGGCTTCTGCCAGCCCCTCAAGACTGTTTGTGTGCCGCAGCCGCCTGAGTAATGCAGGCACTTCCGGGGAGCTCACAGGTTCGCTTGAGCACAATACCTTTTAAAGACGGGGAGGAGGGACTCGTCACCCCTCTGAGCAGGGGCTACACATGCATAGACAGGCCTTGGGAGCAGGGCCATGTCGTCCGACAGCCAGGCATTCCTTGGGGGGGGGGGGAAGGGGTGGATCGACTCCGGTGTAAGCGGTGTCTCTCGTGTTGGCCAGGCAACGCATCTTTGCAGGGGCTGGACTGAGAGGTGCTGCGGCTGTTGTTCCACACAGCAGAGATTCAAATGCAAGTTGAAGTGAGCACGCTGGCTCAAAAGAATGTGTTTGCTTTCCTAACAACTCCTTTTGAGGAAACAGTGCTGTTCTCGCCGGGGAATTGGGTGGGTGTGGGCCTCTCAGGAAGTGTGGCGCTGCTGTCCACCCTGAACCTTGTGACCTGGGTAATAAGCAGCGCTCACCAGGCGCATTTGTCAGCAGCTCTCTGCCGGACTCTCAGTTATTGAATCCTATGACTGGGTTCAGGCTTTTTCAGAGGAATCCCTTTTGCTCCCCGTGATTCCAAATTACAAGGAGGGGGCTGTAAGCAAATAAGCTGCTTGAGAGCACTGGGGCACAAGGCAAGGAGCAGGCAGACAGATCTGCACAAGAATCCAAATGTAGGGTGGCAGTCTCCTCAGCAGCCCAACAGGCAGCCAGCACAACAAAGCAAATAGTCCTAATGGGACTTCCTCCTGGTGATGCAGCAGTCCTCTGGCAATGTGCAGTCTGTATAGCCAGCAGTGTCTGGTTACAAGTCCCCGCAATGTCTAAAATCATGGGTTCGAAGCCCCTGTACTTATACTCAAAATTGTCTTTGTTCAAGGGGTGACTTCAAAAGCAACCTTGGAAATGCACAACACTCCCTATCAACCCATACCTGGCTACAGACGTTAGTAAATCAGCTCTTTGTGTGAGGGAAGCACACAACCAATACAAATTTAAAGTGTGAATGCTCCCTCCATCTCCCAGCCCAGAAAGAAAATCAGTATGCAGATGAATGCAGAAGTAATCCCTGTCACACCCAGTCCTTCCTGTGTTGTGGCTGTCTGAAAGTATGCACCAAGTGTAGCAGTCACCCAGGTCAGATGTAGGTTGGAGTCAGGCTATAAAGCACAAACAGTCATAATCACAGAGAAATGCCCACTTTCTCAAAGTTTTGAACCACAGGGGAGTCAGATCCTAGGACGTGTGGTCGGCTGGACCATAAATTATATATCAAAAAGTACTTTGCCGACTACACACTAATTTATATCCTCAATTTTTAAGGAACAAACCAAGTAAAAACTCCTCGGTTGTTTGGGTATATTTTACTCTTACCCTTTTATTTTTATTTTTCAACTTTTTGGATATTTACATGTAGAAAGGGACGCTCTCGCGTTCAGTTTCAATTCCACATAAAGACTATACAATTCTACAACACAAATACAACATTTATATTTACACACATTTTACACAAATATTTTTTCTTAAGTTTATACACAAGTGTCTGCTTTCTCTAAAAGACAAGAGTAACGCTTTGAACTCAAAGTCTAGCTTCACAGCAAATGAATGCAGCAAAAATAGAGTTTATTAATATATACAAAAATAAACCATACATTTATTGTGTGGCTTATTGGGCAACTGATGTCTGTCTTTGTATGCCGACGCGTTTCGAATCCGGTTTAGTCACTTTACGGATTCTCCTCAGGGCTCTGTCTTTTTTAAGTTCATCAAGAAGTATATAAAACAAAAGAAACCCTTACTTTAGTATTCTTATGTCTAAGTTTTTAAAGCTATCCTC
Source organism: Lissotriton helveticus (assembly GCF_964261635.1). Taxonomy (NCBI): domain Eukaryota; kingdom Metazoa; phylum Chordata; class Amphibia; order Caudata; family Salamandridae; genus Lissotriton; species Lissotriton helveticus. The sequence goes on along the minus strand of NC_136071.1, from coordinate 629,303,988 downwards.
TGCTCTTAGTTATTGTCACTAATATTACCTGTATCCCAGCAGCCGAAAAATGCCGCTTCTAGACAGAACACCCGAAGCATAAACAGACAACAGGAACTAAAGGTATGTTCCCTTTGAAGTAGTAAACATTATCTCTCTCAAACGCTAGGACAACAGTTTACAAAACTTTGCTGTTGTTTGCAGGCTGGGAGCAATTATTAAGGATTAACGCCGCCAGCAGCAACAGAATAATTGTTGAAGAATACTGTGAGATCAACACTCAATTGTTTGAGGTATGTCGAGGAGTGTACTAGTAATACCGCCCCAGTTTGGGTTGTAGTGAGTATCACAACATCTTCCTGTTTACCCACAGGACACGAATTAAAAGAACCAAGAGACAAATCTCCAAAATATTACCTGCGGACTGGCGGCTGCTGGGATACAGGTAATATTAGTGACAATAACTAAGAGCAGAGGATAGCTTTAAAAACTTAGACATAAGAATACTAAAGTAAGGGTTTCTAATGTTACTAGTCAAAGATTAATGATAGAAGGAGCTTTCTGTGGTACCACCAGGCCACCTAGTGGCAGTAGGTAGAGATACCTCCAGTTTACTTTGCTCTTTTATTTTACACAAGACTTCATTTTGCTACATTGGCAGATTGTGGTCTCATTTTAAGCAATGCAACAAATATACTACCAAATGCTTAAACTATGAAATGCCATCTTGCCTCCTAAGGGGTTAAACCTAAAAGTTTAAAAATGATCCCCAATTACCTATTTAATCTTCTAGTAATCCTTTAATTCATAACTTTTTTGGATGCATTACATGGCCTATAACCTTTCCTGAACAGTACCAATAATAAATTGCAACAAATAGAGGATAGATGGGTGGCCACAGAAATAGAATGGTGGAGTAGGCGTAACAGATTACTGGTACACAGGATATCTCACCCAGGGTCGCAAAAGTGGACATGGAGCTACATCTACTTTAAAGGCATTCTGAAGATGTGGAAAGCAGAAACAGATGTAACAAACATAGGTTATATGTTTTTTGGAAGGAATTGAGGATCATAACCGCCTGTTTTTCCTGAAAAATACCATCACTGAGCTAGTTGGCAATACTAAATCTCACTTTACTATACAAAGAGCTTATCGTTTAGGTAAAAGAGATACATTCACTAAATCATCCCCCAGCCTTGAGGTATTATAATTAAGGCTCCTGGTTTTATGGTATTTATTTTTTTTAACATTTCCTTCTGTATTTATCCATATTTATTTTTTAGCCATTTTATCTGAATTTATCCATATTTAGATTATGTTTTGTTTATAAATGCTGTTTTAAACTGTACATTTCCATCTTTATTTAACTGATAGAGGCACACCCATTCTTTGATGTCTGACGTGATTTAGCTACTTAAGCTGCCAAATATTATGTAACACTACATCCACTATATATTATCATTATAACACAAATGTATGTTAAAACATGCCATTACTTAAAGAAATTTCATCCTGTGTTTTAATTTCCCATGCTGTCAATCTGCTCAGCTGTTGGGCTGCAATTCATGCAAGACAGCACGGAGAGTCACTTAAAAGAATCACAATTTTCTGTATTTAGCCACTTTTAAAAATAAATGTAGACAGAAAACATATTGCCGTAAAAAGCGAAAACAGGGAGCCTATTTTAGAATGCTCAATAACATGAACCTTCTGCTGCCAAAGAAAAGGCTAACTTGGCCTGGTCTCAATTGCTACTAGGCAAAAGACCTATCCACTGTTACCAGTGTCAGAAGAAAACAATTACTGTCCATAAGGCCATGAGACCAACTCTCAAAACAGCTTAAAATAAGATATGTATCATCAATCCCTGTTATTGCAAGATTACTCACAATGGTACTACCCGATCTTTTGATGATCCTGATAAACTATCTGAATGCTGAAGAATGTGTTCTTAAAGTATGACCACCTCTCATTTCCTAACTAAGCTGCAGATTTACAAGAAGGTGCCGCAGCGTGGCACCGTAATCCCTTTGGCAGTGCCATGCTGCGGCACTTTCACAGCACAGGAATGTGACATATTTACAATGATATGTTGCATTCCTGTGCTCTCCCCTCTGCTGGTGTACAAACAGCTGCCATGCGCCAGCGCTGGGACCCTGGCACCATGGTTCAAGGATGCCTGCGTCATGGGGAGGTTTTTTTAAACAATCACTACAGGCATTTTCCTCTTTCAATGCGTGCTGCAGAATGCAGCATGCATTGAAAGAGGAAAACAATGAGGAGAAATTAAAACATTCCTCCTCGTTATGCCTTGCTACACCACCCCTAGGGTGGCGTAGCATACTGACGAATTTCCAGGTTTATGAGTCCTCGGAAATCTAGAAATGTGTCTGGTTCCATGGATGTTGCGTGGGAGCACCCACAGCAACACCCATGGAACTCCCCATTCACTCAAATTGCTGCGTGTAAAGGGGCCGTATTTGCAAGGACAGGAAAAGCAACACAGGGTGGCTTTTCCTAACCTTGTAAATATGGGGCAGAGAAATGCGCTGCCAGTGCGTTACAAAAAGTGATGTACTGGCAGTGCAAGGGGCTTGTAAATCTGCCCCTAAGTGCCTGATTATGAAGCTGGTCGGACCGCATTCTGCTGTCCTGTTAGAGGCGGTTGGACCGTCGAAGGTCTTTTCAGAAGCGGTTGGTCCGACTGTCGGATTACGATGCATGCATCATGTACTTCAACCGACCGCTGGAAGACTGCCAACTCCAACAGCTGTTGTTCGACCGCCAAGATGCCAGTCACAGACAAACTGTATCCATAGAACTGTACAGGGATCTCCGACGGCCATCCGGATTATGATGTGGGTTTCCAAACACCTGACTGTGGCGGTCTGACTAGCTGCCTTGAGTCGTCGGAAACAAAGAAAAAGGGGTGAATACTCAGCTGATTCCCCTTCTCCCCATCGGACTCCAGCGTGGATCTCTTCCTCCAGGTCCCCCTTCCAGGTCAGCAGCTGCACCCTGAAGTGGATGGTCCTGTGGGCGGTGGAATCCAGGAATGTCCTCATGTGGCATGTATCCCCATTGACTGGACTGTGCACATATCGTCACACTCCATCAATGGGGTATGTGGCGCACAAGGCATGTCCCCACATGTGTCATGCATGTGTGTACAACTGCACATGTTTCCTGAACATTTGTACCCACTTGCATCAGCATGTCTGGAGAGCAGGGCACCGCCGACGATGAGACCTTTGAGGTAGCAGCTGTTGCATCATAATACGCCGGGCATAGCTTTCCTGGCTTCAGCTGTCAGAATTGGACTGCAGCCATGGTGGTCGGACAGGCGGACCGATCGGCTTTGTAATCACGCCTGAATTAAATATTCTACCTGCTATTACAAAACTGAACATTTGTTCGCTTTTCTTACTTATTTAATACTCTGATGGCTAGCTTCCATTATGTTGTCTGCATACCTTTTCTTCTTAAAAATGTTTGTTTTTATTGGTTCAAGGTTCTGCCCCTTGAATTGCTATTTCTAAACCATGCTTTCTCTGTCATTGTTTCTTTCCTATTGTCATTGCTTCTCTCTTTATATATTGTTCAAGATTTAGAGTACTTTTTTCTTTATGAATGAGTTTCTGCAGTACTTGTATGGGCCCTCTTGTTACTATTATTTTCTCGGTTTTACACCCTTTGCAATTCAATTTAGCCGCTGACATTTTCCTAGTTGTTATTGTTTAATAAGCTTAATTTTATCTTATGGAATGTTTGTGGACTTGGGTGCCGTCTTAAAAGGCAAAATGTTCTAGCTCACCTCACCAAGTTAAAACAAGCATTGGCATAGCCCATAGGTCTCGCCAGTGGGACCTTTGAATAATTCTTGAAACAGATTATTTTAAATACCAATTTCCTTTAAATAATTTTTAGGTTGAGTGATGTATGGTAGTCTATTACTGACATTTTGCAGAGAAATATTTATTTTTCAAAACCATGCATCATCTATAAAAAAGATTGTTTTAGATCAAAACAAGACCTCACATTTAAGAAATTGGAGGGACACGCAAAGATTATTTGTACTGAGCTGTTGTTGCATTATAATACCGAAAATACACGTCACTGTCCCCGAATGTTAGATGTAAAGAGATTTATCATTTGGACCAGTGTGCCTGTGCAGTGGGGCCAAGAGGGCATAAAAGAGCTGAAACTGGATCATGCATTCAAAGCTGGTCCAAACAGGCCCCCAAAATATGTTTGGCCCAGGGCCCCTGAAATCCTAAAGATGTCAATGGTCTAGATTGGCTCAGGAGGCAGGGGGGTGAGGGGGCTGAGCTGTAGAACAAAGCCTGGTTTCGTCACAAGGTTCCATTACCAATGCACATCCAGAGACAGGCGCAGTTAACGAGTTCTGAGCAAATGTTAACTAGGTAAGAATCATGCCCTCTCCGAAACAGAGTAGTTTAAAAAATCCATTACTACTCGTGAAAACATGCTTTCTATCGGCACGAACAGTTATTGGGAGATTAATCATGACAGTCAGTGTTCGCCTACGGCTCTAGGGTTACAAGGCATTCCTAATCCGGTGTCCCTCCCCGGCCCCCGCGACCTCTCCCTTTGATACCACTTCCAGCAGCGTCATTACCACCTGCCCCACGAATAGCAGATTCAGTGCCACGCGCTCACAGTCTTTGGAAGAGATAGGCTCAGTGGGCACAGGCCCGAGCCCAGTGTGTTTAATTAGCAGCATCCTTTTCAGGTCTGAGACCCGCCATAGAAACAGAGAGCCAGGGGGCTGCGCTCAGCATCCAGAAAGGAATGGAGAATTTGAGGCCCAAATATTAATATATGTTTGGTGATTTTAAATCCGAGGCTGTACCACACGGGCCATTAGTCATTCGTTTTGCCTCTTTGAAGTCAGTGTGAAGATCCTTTCTCTGATCTAGTACTAAAAAGAAAGGCCAGTGGCTGCAATCTGCAGTCTGCATTTTTCAGCACGATGTACTCAGCGCAGGGGCAGACAAAACAGAGAGAGGCCGTGCTCACTAGGGCTCAGGCCCTCTGCCTGAGTCCGCACTTCCAAAGCCATGCAAGGCTGTCTTAATAGTCGGATTTGCAGGATGCTGTGGGTCTCCTCTCCCACTGCGAGGAGAAGAGGCAAGCTCCTGCAGCCAACCCCGACCGGCCATAATGTGCACATTTGTGGGTCATCTGGAGCCGGCGTCCGGGCCAAGCTGCCCTGATGCGATAACAAGAGAGATTGACGAATAAGAAGGAGAAACACAGGCCGGGGATGATCTTCAGTCAAAAAGGAAATAGTGGAGTAAGTGAGGATGAAGAAAGGAAGAGACACATTGGGCATTAAAGGAAGACGTTGGAAGAGAGAGTGAGTGACTGACTCTGACGAATACAACTTTAGCAAGCACAAGCGCGCCTCGCGTGGCAGCAGGGGGAAGAGGGGGGCCTGCGCGATTCACTTGCGGGAGCGATAATTGGTACCATATGGTGCTGCGCGCTCCCGCAAGTGAATCGCCAGACGTGCACGCGTTGCCATTGAAGGCAATGGAACGAATGCACGTTTTTGCCTGAAAAGGCGCATCTATGGCTAAAGGTCTTTTTGCCTTTACAGCGCATGTGCGCTGCATAGGCGAGACCTAAAAACGCTGTTACTTTTATCCAAGAAACACATTGGGGTGTAAGGGAAAAGTTAAAAATAGAAGACAATGTGTGGGCGATGATTTTTACATTGTCTGTTGTGTCATGTTGGTGTTGCTAAACATTGTCACAGACTTTTTAATGTAGAGATCTTGTTGTGAGAGTGGGATAAATATTGGAGATTGAAATAATTGATACATTAATAAATTTAAAAAAAAATTGTTTAATAAAGGTTTATGTTCCTGTTCAGTCAGATTCTTCATTCTGTAATATCTTGGTATTCTTATGGATCCTTTTGTTCGCTTTTTCTTCAATTTAATTTCTCATGGGAAAGTTGGGAAATAAGGTAACTGTCCAACAGAGCTCTCAAATATCATGGTTTCCAGTTGGGCTCTCTGTGAAAGGACCAGACTGGGAGAAACAGGAGGCGAAACTCAGAACATTCATTGCCAGAGCTTGATGGGTTTTATCGCAGCTATTCGACGTTTTTGTGCCCTTCTTAGCATCCCTGAAATGCCAAGAAGTGGCATAGTTGACACTTTATTTAATCCTCATCTCAATGGAAATAAAGCACTTTAAAACTCTATTCAGCATACATTTGTGGCTTTTTCTTGTATTAGCAGAGCTTGAAATTAAATGAAATGAAATGAAATAAAGTATTTATAGAGCGCACGGTGGCCAAACGGCTTCCTGGCGCTGAGAGCTCTACTGACCAGAACAGACAGGGCCAAGGAATTTAGCAGGGGTAGGCCTAATTTAATTCTAATTTAAAACACTTGTAGAGCGCGGCGTACACCTTGCGGTTTCTTGGCGCTGGAGGTTCAGAACTGAGGGAGAAAGACCATGGAAGAATGAAGTAAGTATTAGGCAGGGAAAGCCTGGCTGAAAAGGAAAGTTTTCAGGTCTCTACGGAAGGGGAGATACTGAGTTGCAGAACGGAGATTATCTGGAAGTGAGTTCCAGAAAGTAGGAGCCAGAGTTGAGAAGTTAGAACCGCCCCACTTTTTGCGTGAGAAGCGGGGGATCTGGAGAAGGGACTTGGAGGAAGACCGGAGATTTCTGGCGGGGACATAGGGTTTAATTAGTGAGGCGATGAAGGCGGGGGCAGTGCCCTGGCGGGCCTGAAAAACCATGCATCCAATCTTAAAAAGGGAGCGTTGTTTCACGGGGAGCCAGTGAAGCTCTTTGAGCAGGGGGGTGGAGTGGTGATAGCGTGGAAGGCCGTATATCAGCCTGGCCGCCTGGTTCTGGATGGTTTGGAGTCTACGCAGGCTGTATGCTGGAATGCCATGATAGAGGGCGTTGGCGTAGTCCAATCGTGAGATTACCAGGGCGGCTATGATGATCTTAAGTGCCTGGGGAGAGAAGAAGCGGGAGACAGAGCGGATAGTTCGGAGAGTGAGGAAACAGGAGGAAACCACGGAACTGACTTGTGAGTGAAGAGTGAGCTGATTATTCACTTTAACACCCAGTGTTTTGACCGCGGTAGAGGGGGATGGTGCCGGGCCAAGAGAGGGGGGCCAGAAAAGAGAATTCCAGGGGCTGGATGAACCACCAGTGAGAACCAGCTCGGTCTTGTCGGGGTTCAGTTTAAGATGGTTGTGGTTCATCCAGTCCCTGATAAATGTCATAGTTGACTGGAAATTAGAGACCGAGAGAGGAGAGGGGGACAGATCAAAGATGAGCTGGAGGTCATCCGCATAGTTGTAAACAGTGACCTCCAGCTGCTGGAGTGCATAGATAAGAGGAAAGATATAGAGATTAAAGAGTAAGGGAGAGAGGGAGGAACCCTGGGGAACACCGCAGGTGACAGGGAGAGGGGTGGAGGTGAAATCGCCCAATCGGACCGCCTGAGTGCGGTCCCTCAGAAAGGAGGAGAGCCAGACCAGAGCTGATCCCCCGATGCCGGCCGCCTTGACACGGGCAAGTAAGATGGTATGGTCCACCGTGTCAAAGGCGGCGGAGAGATCAAGGAGGACCAGTGCCTGGTAGTTGTTGTCATCCATACCCTTTAGGCCTGGGCAAACAAGAATGTTTTAAGTGCTTTACGGAAATGTGAAAAAATAGGGATAGAGCGCATAGAAAGAGGGAGGGAATTCCAGAACCGGGGGGCAAGGACAGAGAATCTGGTTCCACCAGTGCGGGATTTGCGAAAACGAGGAATAGTGAGGAAGGCAGAGGAGGACGAGCGGAGAGTACGGATAGGGGTGTGGGTGGAAATCAAGGAATTGATGAACGCTGGAGCAGTGCGATCAACAGCCCGATAGACTAGGCATCCTAGTTTGAAAAGGGATCTCTGAAGAACAGGGAGCCAGTGGAGAGATTTAAGAACAGGGGTGATATGATGAGATTTGGGAAAGTGGGAAATGAGTCGGGCAGCCTGATTTTGGATTGCTTGAAGGCGACGAGTTTTGTAGGCAGGAATGCCCACGAACAAGCTGTTTCCATAATCGAGGCGGGAGGTAATGAGGGCTGAAATGATGATTTTAAGGGAGTCGAGGGAAAAAAAGCGGGAGATCTTACGGATCAGGCGGAGGGAAAGAAAGCAGGAAGACACTACGGAACTGACCTGGCTGTGCATTGAGAGGTCATGACTGACCCTAATGCCGAGCGTTTTGACAGAGGGAACGGGGATAGGAGGGGGGCCAAAAATAGGGGGCCAAAAAGCAGAAGACCAAGGGCTGGATGAGCCACCAGTCAAAACAAGCTCAGTCTTGTCTGGGTTGAGCTTGAGATGATTGGCGCCCATCCACCCGGAAATAAAAACAAGAGTGGAGCGAAAGAAAGATAGGGAGTGAGGGGAAGAGAGGTCAAAGACGAGCTGGAGGTCGTCAGCGTAGTTATACACAGAGACCCCCAGGTCGAGGAGGGAAACAATAAGGGGACGGATGTAAAGATTGAAGAGAAGAGGGGAACGAGAGGAACCCTGGGGAACCCCACAAGACACCGGGAGAGGTGAGGCAGAAAAACCAGGGAGGTGAACAGCTTGTGAGCGTCCAGAAAGAAAGGACGTGATCCAGGAGAGGGCAGGGCCCCGAATGCCCGCTGCGCTGACACGGTCGAGGAGGATGGAATGATCGACCGTGTCAAACGCAGCGGACAGATCCAGAAGAACCAAGGCTTGAGGGGAATTGGCGTCGGCCTTAGCCTTTAGCTCATCAAGGACCGCGAGTACCACTGACTCGGTCGAGTGGCCCGAGCGAAAGCCAGCTTGGTGGGAAGCGAGGAGGTTGTTGTGCTCAATATAAGAGGAAAGACAGGAAGTAACATAGCTTTCAAGAATTCTAGCGCGATAGGGAAGGAGAGAAATAGGTCTGAAGTTAGAGGGGAGGGAAGAGTCAAGACCAGGTTTTTTAAGGATGGGAAAGACAATGGCAGATTTGAATGAAGAGGGGACCAAGCCGGTAGAAAGGGAAGCGTTGAGAAAAGAGAGAGGAGTGGTAGGGCAGGAAGTGAAAAGAGTTCTGAGCACACGGGCAGGGGCACAGTCGGCAGGGGAGCCAGACTTGACCTTGATGAGTAAGGCCAAAAAAGAGTCCGAGGAAATGGGCGGGAAGAAAGCAAAGGAGGAATTAGATGCAGGAGGAATAGAATAAAGGGAAGGGGAGGGAGTGGAAGGAATGTTGGATTTGATTCTAACGATCTTCTCGATAAAGAAGTTGTTTAGAGAAGAGCAGAGGGCCTGGGAAGGGATGAGCTTGGGGCAGACACGGTCAGAAGTGGCCAGGTTGGTGACCAAGGAAAAAAATCTCTTTAGATTTATTAGTAGATAGTGCTACCTGCTCAGAGAAGTATTTGGACTTGGACGCCAGGATAGCTTTCTTGTAATCCTTAAGGAGGCATTTATATTTAGCCTTAAGATCGGGGCAGTAGCTGCGACGCCACAGACGCTCAGAGCGTCTAAGTGCCAATTTGAGAGCCTTGAGCTCAGAATTGAACCACCTATGGGCCTCATGAGGGTGAAGAGACTTAACAATTTTTAGGGGCGCAACTGAATCACACCCGAGAGATAGCCAGTTGCTGACTGCGTCGGCCTGAAGATCAAGAGGGAGACCATTGAGGTCAGGGAGGGAAGAGGCCAAGGAAAGGGAAAGAGAAGGGAGGTCTACGTGGTTCCAGCTGCGTGCAAAAATGTTCTTGGGGCGAGAGGATTTGTGAGGGGAACCAAGATTAATAGTAAAGAAAATGAGAAAGTGGTCAGACCAAGTGCAAGGGAGAATACTTGGAGGAGAGATGATGTCCTGAGATGACCAGACTTGGTCCAATGTATGTCCAAGATTATGGGTGGGGGCAGACACGTGGGGCAGTAAATTAAGACATAAGAGGGTAGCCGTGAAGTCCCTGGACGCCAGATCCTCCCTGGGATCGCCAGGCCAATAATTGAAGTCTCCCAGCAGGAGGACCGAGGAATTGTTGACTACTAAGGTAGCAAGGAGTTCCTGCAGGGAGGCCAAAAACAAAGGCATGCTCGAGGGAGGATGGTACACTAGAACAACAGTCAAAGGGGCAGAAAGGTTAGTGGAGCGGGCAACCAAAAAATCCACTCCAGCTATGGAAGTTTGAGGGAGAAGCTGGAATTGGAGACTATCCCGAATAATCATGGCTACAACCCCACCCCGATCTTGCCGTCAGGGCGGTCAGCCCGGAGGGCATAGTAGGAATCGGGGAGGATGGCCAGGATATTGGGAAGTGAAGCCTCGGAAAACCATGTTTCTGTTAAAAACAGAATGTCAGGGGAATCAGAGGTAAGAAGGTTAAATAATTCCAGTTGATGTTTGCCTGCTGAGCGGGTGTTAAGGAGGCAGGCAGAGGCAGGCAGAGGCAACATGCTGCTGAAAACCAACTGAGGAAATAATAGAGACTCCTAAAACTCAAAATTACACATTAAACCTACATTTGACATATCAGCACATTGACTGCAAGGTTTCCATGAACCTGCATCCATCTGAGGATGCAGCTAACACTGATCTGTTGATTTTCTATTGTGACTTTATATAAGTAATGCCTCTTGCTATTGATGCTTCTCTTGCCCTGTGCCACTTGCCCCCATTACTACACTGATCCCACCGAAGGACCCTTGTGTTCTGGACAAGTACCTTTCTAGTATCCACCACTACTTCTGAGGCCGTGTGTCGGACGCGTTTCAGTTTTGATGTCAGCACACCTTTAAAGGTATCCTGAATACCATTCGGAGTCTCTGTTAGCCTTTGCTACTTGTACTTTTGGAAATGAACCTCTTTGCCCGTGTAAATAATACTCATTCATGTCCAACTCGTTCAATTTCTGGCTAATCCATCTTTTGTTTAGCCTGAGTTTTACAGCAGTCCCCTACCCACTGACCTGTGGATTTGTCAAATCATGTTTGAGGTCTTCAAACATTGCACCCTACTTTACCCTCAGAGGATACATTATAACCACACTATGTCTCACACTTACAGGCCCCTCCTAAATTGTTCAGAAAACTTTGAGCGCTATAATGCCAAACTAGTGGCAGCTGGTCGCTCTACAAATGCTGGATAACAGAGTATAGTATAGCATGACATATTAAAACATAACATAGACTATTCTCTCATTTGATGCCTGAAAAACGTGAATTACTTTCTTGAATGTCAGGATGGAAAATTTAAATTTGACAAAGTAAGGATATTCCCAGTTGGAGGAAATCAACTCAAGGAAAACATTTCAATGTAAAAGAAGAGAAATGCACCTATCTTACACCCCCTCTCTGCATTATTTTCCACATTGCGTCATGTAAATAATTCAGGGGCACATTTATCCAAAAATCACCACACTGCACCATGCTGTGTGATAGGGAAAGGGAACGAATTCCCTATATTTAACATTATATGGTGTATTCCTGTCTTTTCCCTGCGCTGGAACACAATATGCCACCTTGTTCCAATGCAGGCACCCTTGCAGGTGCAAGGGGGCCTGAGTTGTAAGTAGGATTAATTTTGTGTAGGAAAGGGACACCTTTCTGCTCAAAAACAATCCTCTGAGGCATTTTCCTCTTCCTATGCGTGCTGCTTAGACAGAGGAAAAAATTAGGAAAAATAAAAACATTGCTCCTTGTTATGCATAGCATTATGATGCATTCCCAGGCTTACCAGTGTTGGTAAATATGGGAATGTGCCAAAATCCATGAGGGGATGCTTAGGAACACCCACACTCCACCCATGGAATGCCTTGTTGGGGCAGAGTGATAACACAGTGATTTGCAGTGTGTTGCGTTAATCTAGATTTATCAACTCATGCAGGGCCACACAAGGTGCCCTTGCGGCTTGATAAATTTTACTTTGTAGTTGCATCGCCCTTGTGCCCCAATGTGTGGCACAAGAGCGACACAGCTGCTTGGTAAATATGCCCTTCAGTTTGTATATTATCAATTTCATACACAGTATGAATTTGCAGAATCCTGATAAAATGTGATAAACCTTGACGATTGTTTAAATATATTTTTGTGCAGGGTCATTTGCCATAGGAATTCCTCTTTACTAAATAAAATTCTCAAAAAAATACTTTTGTCCCAATGGTTTGTTTGATGTCCGAGTCCAGATCTTGGTCTTACCCATCTCAGCAGAAGCAGGCCACACCCAGGATCACAAACTGTACCACTGTGTTTAATTCATAAGCAAAGGTATGACTGTTCCACTACTACACATTGTCGAAAAAACTTTATTCGGTTCTTCCTAACCAGAAAGTGCATTTCTGATAGTGTCAATATGCACTACTACACATTGTTTTTACATTCTACATATACATTCAGGTGTCTCCTGCCATTCACCTACATTTCCATTCATACTTTGTTAATGTCCCGCCTGTGTTTTTGGGTTTCAGGCAAGCAGGGCATCGTAGAATTTTATTACGTGATGGAGGTTTCAGTGAAAAATGATACAATCCGTGACAATTTGAAATACAGGCAAAACTGAGCAGACACCAATTAACTTCACAGTGACCTGTGGTCCCTGCCTCCCCGGTTCATGTGGCCTCGCCCTTTCTCAAAGTGGAGCTAAAACCGGGTGGCAGTCTTTTTCCAGATTATAACAACATATTTCACCCAAAGTAGCTTCTCTTTTGTTCACAACTGACTGTCATCTCCATTCTGCGAGTTTATATTTAGAAGAAGTGAAACATTCGCTGATGAATCCCATGAGCTTTCAGGGTTATTTTCGCTTTCCCTAGTAAAGGGGTTTGCGTGGTTCACCGGACGGTGTCTGGGTGTCTGCTCGGTTCTGAGACCGGCGTCCCGTGTCCGTGAGAGTGGATCCGCCCTATGTTCAAACTTAGGGCATGTAGGTGACCTAGACAGGTAGCGCTCCTCTAAACCTGACATAAAACGTCCAACTCTAATGTTAGATTATTCATGAATTGCATCTGATCGCCTGTCTGCCTCTTACTCCCACCACTGACCTGTGGTAAATCGAAAGCATAAACGAGTGTAAACAACAAGAAGGAATATCAAAGTTAGCAGTTACAACACTCTTCCACACACACATAAAGGGACCTAGCCCATCTCCACATGCGGGGAGCTGCTCCACAAACACACAAATACCATGCTCAGCCAAATTAGCAGGGCCTGCGAGGCCCCACACACCAAGGTACTTCTCAAAAGCCCAAGCCACTGACACTCACCACACTCATTCCACATACACACTGTAATGACCTGTCTCCCTGGGTGTTCTGGTTCCATGTTGGGACCTAGAGCTTGGAACCATGTCACACCAATGTTCCTTGTCTTGTAAATTCCATATGTTATTACACTGGCGACGTTGGAGGATGGGATCCACTCGTGAAAACTAGCCTCAACAACAGGAGATTAGCTGAATATCAAGAAAAGAACTCACATGTCTGCTGTTTCGATGAAGGGAGATTTATCCACATCTTCAAGGGTCAACCGTGGATCAGCGAAGGAAACGCGGTGAAGAGAGTCCAGGAAGTGGAAAACGCGATGAAAATCGGCAAAGGTAGTCACTTTCAATGTTTTTTTGAAAGGGAATTGAGAAAAAACGGAGTGTGAAAGTGACGTCGATTTTCGTGGGCAATCTCCCTAAGAAAAAAGACCTTTTGGTTGGAGAAAAGTTGGCTGACATCTTTGAATGGGAGCGTTTCAAAAAAGAGAAAAACAAGCGAGATTGGCAACAGAAAGTGACTCGATTGTTTCTTGGCGGCCATTTTGAGTCGGGAGAAAGGAAACAAGCTCGATTTGTCAAAGAAAGAAGCGCTTTGGTTTCGTGGCGGCCATTTTGACTTGGTCTAAAAAAAAAAAAAAAAAGAAGCTCAACCCACTTTGAAAACAAGACTGAATGTTGGTGAAGGATTAGTGGCGGCCATCTTGAATATTTTTTTCTCTCGTTTTTTTTTCGTTTTTTGTATTTCGAGAAGACTGCAACGTGTGAGGCGGAAGTTTGGCATTGACATTGTAAGAGCACCAATTCTTGTGGTAAAGGAGAACTGAGAGATCTGTCCTACATAAAAAAACGAGTGAGCATGGGAGGAAGAGCGATGTCGGAGGAGCTGATAGAGTAAGTGACACACACTTGAAGTAGTGACGTGAGGTGCTGGACATGTAAACCTGTTTGGTGGTTAAGAGGGAGAAGTGTAATGACCTGTCTCCCTGGGTGTTCTGGTTCCATGTTGGAACCTAGAGCTTGGAACCATGTCACACCAATGTTCCTTGTCTTGTAAATTCCATATGTGTCAGTTGCCAGCTGACTGTTGGTTGGGGCTGAATAAATATTACTTGAGAAACACATCCTGTGGAAATCCTACTTTATTACACACACCTCCATAGATCTTCTTTACTCATGGCCATCAAGGGATTGTTCAATCCACAAGAGAGTACCTTCCTCACAGGTACAAGCAAGGTCAACCTCCACCCACACACCAAAGGCCTGACCAATTTTGCCACTAATGCCATGGTCCACGAAAATACCAAGGACAAGGTCCTTCCACACAGGCATGACCCTGATCAAGCCATTCAGGCAATGTTCTGCGCTTCCCACATAAGCCAGGACCTCCATCATTGAAACAAGGCCCAGCTTCAGCCACACACACAGACCCACAACCTCGCTTCACAAAAACACTATGACCCTGCACAGCGCACACGTAATATTCCATCTGGGTAAACACGCAATCCTACTTCAAGTGTACTGACAAGTCCTTGCTCCGCCTACGCCGTCAAAGCCCTTTTTCATGCAAATGTGCAGGATCCTGTTCCAACCAAACATGCAGGACTGTTCTCTACTCATACTTATACACACAAACATACACACATAAAGCCACACACAGGCATAAAACCCGGTTACACCAGTATATGGAAGACTGTGTATAATTTACACTCAAAACTGACTGTAGTGACACACACCAGACCATGTTTCATTCACTCTCCATAACTGTGCTCCACTCACACATGACATGCACTGCTTTACCAACAATGGTATGTCTTTCTTTGGCCCACAAACCAAGATCCCGAAACTTCCCACACAATATGCTGTTGATCCATCGAAGACCATATTCCATTTATATACATGCATTGCTCATCTAAAACATCATGACCATGTAGCATGCACACAAAAGTCCTTATTTCATCCTAGACACCAAAATATCCACAAAATAAAGCAATACTCAACTCACACATCAGCACCCTGATTCACCCACACAGCAGAAACCTTGCTTTGCCCATAAATAGGTGCCCTGCTACACATAGACACACACACAAAATCACACACAATTAAACACACTCCAAAACACGCACACAAGACCCTGCTCCACACATACATGCAAGGCGTTGCTCGAGGCTGTGTGCCAGGATATCAAACACAAAAATATCATGCAATTTAAACATCAAAGCTAAACTCCAGTGTATCAAAATACCTTGAACATAAGTATATATAGTTAAGTCTACATCCACTATTCCTAAATCCATATACATATAAATATATACATATGGTTATTCTCTGTCTGACAGTAAGACGACTAGACCACCAATCAGTGCTGGGGTCTGGTAATGGGGTTCGACTACCCGTTCACTATTCACAAAGCAGTGATCCCAAACGTTAAAGAAACAGTGCCAGCACTCTGAGTAGTAAGCCATGAGATTTATTCAAACGTGTGACGCATTACGGCGTTCCTTCCTTCAACCGAATGAGTGCCCATCGACCATAGAAACAATAAATCGAACAGCAATAAACATAACAGAGAGACTTTCTGTTCTACTCCAGTCTTCAGAAATAAAAACATACATTTAAAATGTAAGTAATTTAACCCCTTGGCCACGGCGGTAATTCCGCCGCGGCGCTAGCGGGGAGGGGGTGCCGCGCTGCGCCGCCATGCTTGTGACGGAACCACTCCGTCACGAGCCATGGTGGCGGTGTGCTTGTGACGGAATGGTTCCGTCACAGCCCCGCCCGCTCAATAGAACGCGCCGCGCAGGCGCGGCGGCCAGGCCGTGACGGAACCATTCCTTCACCAGCACAGCCCCACCGTGGCTCGTGACGGAATGGTTCCGTCACGAGCATGCAAGGGGTTAAAAACATCTTTATATAAACTTTAAATTACATAATGGCTTATACGTTATTCAGTTCATTTTGGATAATTACAAAGATGTTATGCATCGCAATTGCTCATGTCGAGTCAGATCATAGAAATTGAAAACAGACCTTATTCATGACAAACGGCTTTTCATTGGGTAATACCAATAAATCATAAATATAAGCTAGACAACAAATAAATGTGTATTTTATTTTTAATGAATTGTATCAGCTATGCAATTCAAATATGCTAGAGTGTAACTGAAAGCAAACACTGTACATAATTACAAATCAAAACCCATAAAGACTAAAAGCAAACTCTGCTTAAGGCATGTGCCTTGTTAATAACTTACACCAATTAATAATTTGGATTCTCTTGACCATGGTCATACACTTCCAAATTTCAAAATATACAAATCGATCCAGTTTTCATAGGGCCCACATATCAATTGTCAATTGAGGAAACTAGGGCAACATCTGCCCTTTTCTCCAATAGCAAAATCTCTCAAAGTAAATTGAACCTGGCAAAAGAGAAACTACAGATATTCCCTTGGAAGTTTTGTGGTGAATACCACAGTCACCTCCTGAAGTAGGCAACGCAACCCGATATACAATTCCAACCATTATGGTCACCTTAAATGTTCATGATTGCCATATAATAGGGCCTTTGGGGGTGCAGTATGGATCCAGTGGACTGTAAGCATGTCATTAGGGGAATACCACTATCGACCCTCCAAGTGAGCAGACAACTCTTCATCCCTATTCATTCCTTGTGAGAATTTGGTGCCCATATCAATTATTAATCTGGACTCTCGTTGCCTAAGGACCCTCAACTAGTCCCAGGGATCTTTTGGGAAGTTCCATTCTATTGATACAAAAATGCCTCAACTTGTCAGGATCACTAGTATGTAATTTGGTAAAATAACCTACCACTTGGTATTGGGGTCTTTATTTTTGCTGGCTCTTCTGTACTCTGGGACCCTTTTTTTTAACTTAAATGTGCTAATAGGTCTTACTTGAGTAACACCACTTTGTGATCCTTCTGTCTTTCCTTCATATCCTCTCAATAGTAGCTTTGATCACTTTTTGTAGGTAAACCCGCTGATGAAAACAAGATAGCATTTCAGCTTGTTCCTGTAGATATAAATCTAGAGTGTGACAATTCCTTCTCGCTCTAATCAACTCCCCATAGTCGATGCTGCATTTTAGTTTGGGTGAGTGTTGACTATTAGCATGGCGTGTCCTATATACTGGGCATGGCCAAGTCGTCGACTGATATGGCTGTGCTCCACCGCAACCCCATGGTGTAAAGAATGCCCGGGGGAAGATTCAGGCGCCTGACACACGGGAGATGTCTTGCGCGGTGTTGGAAGCGGTATTGGCGCCCATCGGAGGGCTTGCATGCAGCGCGGTGTAGGTTTACACCAAAGGAAGATGCCCTCGTGGACGTAGCCTTGCTGGTTAAGGAGAAGCCCGGGACTCGCGTAGCGGGTGCTGCTTTGCAGTGGATAAGCTGGAGCCGAGGACGGAGGGCGCGTCTGTAGCAGGAAGCTGGGGATAAGGAGTGGAGTTGGGGGGCTGCCATAGCGTGTGCTTACCCATTGCTTGCCAGGCAGGCACACCCCTGGAGACCCCGAGGTAACAGGGCTGGGTGCCGCATGTGCATACCTTGCAGCCTCACCCCCCACCTGCAGGAACAGCTAATCGTGTACAAGGAGAGGCACACGTCTCATCTCCACGACGCGGCAACGCCCTAGGGACCCCAGCAATAACTTGACTCACTTCCCCCCTTCAGTGCAACAGGGGCACGCTAATCCTACATTCTGATTGGCTGCGGTTGGCACCCTATAGTCAAACCAAGAGGTGGCGGAGGGGAGCAATCAGTGTGTGCTGCTCAGACCATCCACAGTCACGCGAACAGACCCCCGGAGGCCCCGCGGTGATTGGGGCCGCTGGTGAGCCTGGGGACTGGCCGACGGGCCAGGTGCAATGTGTGCATGCTTGGTGGCTCCCTCCTCTCCGCCTCTGCCATCAGGATCGGCCATTGTGGGTGCAAGGAGAGGCAACCACCATCCTCTATGCTACAGAAATAGTTTGCTTGCCTCCTCTCCCCCCCCATGGTGCAGCAGGGACTCTGTAGCTGCCACATACTATGCAACTGCGGTGGGCACCTAAGAATAAACTGTGTTGCGTCTCCAGGAATCCAGTGACTGGGGCACTTGACGTCTTTGGCATGGGTGGTAAGGACCCCAAACAAAGCACCCTCTCTTTCGAGCCACCTGGAACCACTGCAGCTACCAAGAAAGCAAGCATCGCGACGGGGGTGGATCCTCCACAGCAGAAATGGGGGCCCTGATGCTGTCCTTACTGAACTGAGGGCTGGGTTTCGGGCCCTGGATACAGGTTGTGATAGCCTGGATAAGAGAATGGAGGTGTTGGGGCCCGGCTCAATAATCAGGAGGGTCGTTTAACCACTGCAGAAGGGAGAATTTTGGACCTAGAGGATGGCACAACGCTGTCCACCAGCTGACTGGAGCGTATGGTGAAGCTCCTTAAAGCCGTTGCAGTAAAGAATGCGGATTTGGAAGCTCGGGGACGTCGGAACAATGTCTGAATTATGGGTATGCCTAAATCTACAAATACAGGGCGACTTTACCGGTTTGTGGACTCTTTATTCACTAACTTGTTCGGAGCAGAATCCTTCACAACTACATTCATAGTGGAGCGAGCACACCGCATTCTTGGGCCCCGTCCCAACCCTGGATGCCCACCGAGACCGATCATTGCACATCTGCTTAATTTCAGAGATAGGGACATGCTCTGAGAATGACGCGGGAAAAGGGTAAGCTGGAAAGGCAAGTCTCTGCCATCTCCCGCTCTTAAACTTTGATAATAAGGTTTTAGCCAAAATGTTGGCTACAAGACTAGCACTTATAATCAAAAAGCTGATCTCCCCTACACAGTCTGGATTTATCCCTCAGTCGCGGCAGCCACTGTGCTGCTGGATGCCGAATAGGCCTTTAATTCACTCGAATGGCCTTTCCTCTACGCTACAATGAGCAGGCTTGGAGCACCAGGCCGGTTCCTGGCAATGGTGCAACTGTTGTACATGCAACCTAAAGCGCGCGTTCGACTTAACGGAACACTGTCACCCGAATTCCTACTTGCACGGGGAACCCATCAAGGCTGCCCTCTGTCCTCCTTATTATTTGTGCTGGCCTTAGATCCGTTGGTGCAACACTTATAGGAGCAACATAGTCACATGGGTTTACAGTTTAACACGGGCCCACTGTTGCTCACGCTATATGACGATGACATCATACTATAAGTACGTCATCCAGATAATAACCTGGCGCCACTGCTTTCCGAGGTCACCAGATATGGCAATCTCTCTTGGTTGTGTATTGACTGGGAAAAGTCAGAGTTGTTCCCATTTACTGTGGCACCCTGTTGCAAATTGAGTGATTACCCCCTGGTATGGTATGAGGAATCCGTTAAATATCTTGGGATTCATATCCATAGGAAGAAAGATCGTATCCTACAATTAAATTATGATCCAGTGCTTGAACGGCTAAGGAAAAACATTGAGAGATGGCTGTCCTTGCCTCTGTCCATGGCTGGGAGAATAGCTATTGTTAAAATGGTGGTCCTCCCACAATTTCTGTATCTATTTCATAATATCCCTATCCCACTGTACAACGGCTTCTTTTCCACCCTTCATACCATGTTGAAATGTTTGGTGTGGGGCGGTAAGCAGCCCCACATCAGCTAGGATTCCCTCATGCTACCATGTGAGAGGGGAGGGTTTGGGGTACCAAACTTCCATGTTTACTACCTGGTGGCGCAGGCAAGTTTTGCGCGCCATTGGTATCATGCAGACATACGAATTCCCTATTACAGGCCATAAGCCGACTTGGCTCTTCCCGCATCCCTCGGGACCCTCTTCCAGTTGGTTACCCGCGGTGACCATCCTGTCCTGCACACGAGCGGTCGCTCCCCTCGCCTCCTCCTCACCTGATACTTCTGGTATTGTAGCGCTTGACTCTGCATTTGTGATTTGTACCGCTAGCGCGCACTTCTGGGCATTATTTTTGGCTGTGTAATATTTTGCACTATTTTGTATTATTTTGCCTATTATCATAGCGCTTTGACTCTGCGCTTGAATCCGCTTCCACTGCTGCAGTATCTTTAACTTTATTTCGCCCTCATAGCGCCCCATTGCTCCCACTGCCTGTGCCCCAATCTCGCCCTGCCTTGCAGCATTTGTTATTGTTGCTGCCATTTGGTTTGTTGTCCCAGACCCTCCCTCCACCTCGCTCCCGCCTCCCAGCTGCCCCTCCCACCCACTGAAGCTACAGGCCGTCCTCGCCCTCACGAAGAGCTGTGACCATCCTGTCCTGCACACGAGCGGTCGCTCCCCTCGCCTCCTCCTCACCTGATACTTCTGGTATCGTAGCGCTTGACTCTGCATTTGTGATTTGTACCGCTAGCGCGCACTTCTGGGCATTATTTTTGGCTGTGTAATATTTTGCACTATTTTGTATTATTTTGCCTATTATCATAGCGCTTTGACTCTGCGCTTGAATCCGCTTCCACTGCTGCAGTATCTTTAACTTTATTTCGCCCTCATAGCGCCCCATTGCTCCCACTGCCTGTGCCCCAATCTCGCCCTGCCTTGCAGCATTTGTTATTGTTGCTGCCATTTGGTTTGTTGTCCCAGACCCTCCCTCCACCTCACTCCCGACTCCCAGCTGCCCCTCCCACGCTCCGCCCCCTCCACTATCCATTTATGACAGATGTCCCAACGCGCAGCGTCCACGCGCTGCGGCCACGCCGAAGGTGCGCCAAAGGTAAGCCCGTCTACGCCCGTCCGCGCCTGGACCGCGCCCAGCGCCAGACCCCCTGGTCCCCGCTTCACCCACACCCCCCGCTTTTCATACGACGCCTCTACCCTCTTAGCACTCAACCCCGGCCGACTCCCTAACTGCGCCCAAGCCGCACCGGGACACACCCATGGACCCTTCACCTGCCACTCCTGCAAATTCGACTGCAACAAGACCCACACCAAATCCACAAACACCAAACAGAGATCCGACACCAACCACCTTAAATGCATCCTTCTCAACTCCCGCTCGGTTCACAAACACGCCATCGACCTTTGGAATCTACTCGACACCATTTCTCTGGACATTGCCTTCCTAACAGAAACCTGGATGAATGCCTCATCAGCTCCAGACATCACCATAGCCATCCCGAACGGCTACAAGATCATCCGAAAGGACCGCACCAACCAAACAGGAGGAGGCATCGCCATCGTCCATAAGAACACCATCCGCGTCTCATCCAGCTCAGAAGACAACCTCGCTAGCGCTGAACACCTTCACTTCCAGATCCACACCGACCCCAAGGCCACACTCAGAGGCACCCTCATCTACAGGCCACCTGGACCCCGTACACAATTCAGCGAAGACATCACTGACTTCATCACCCCACACGCTCTCCCCTCCGAAGAATACATTCTACTGGGAGACCTCAATTTCCATTTGGAAAAGAGCAACAACAGTAACACTACCATCCTTCTGGACAATCTCGCCAATCTCGGACTCAAACAACTTGTTAACACCCCCACACACTACGCAGGACACACACTCGACCCTATCTTCACCTCCAGCAAGCATATCTCCTTCACTCACACCACAGCCCTCCACTGGACGGACCACAGTTGCATCCACTTCATTTACAATAAGACCACGATTCACAACCACCCTCAACCTACTCTGCGAAGAAAGTGGAACAAAATCACCATCGACCAGATCTCCACATCGCTTCTTCATAAACCTCCTGCCTATTCATCAAACCCAGACCAAGCCGCCACCAACTTCACACAATGGTTAACCCAAACCGCAGACAAACTAGCACCCTTGAAAAAACATCAAATCAAGCAAGGAAGCAAGCACGCCCCCTGGTTCAACGATGGCCTTAAGAAATCAAAGAAGCTCTGTCGTTCCCTTGAGAAAACCTGGAAAAAAGACCCAAACACTATCACCCAAGCCGCCTTCAAAAACGCCACCCGCAAACACCACCAACTAATCCGGACAACCAAGAAATCAGCACTCAAAGACCGACTAGACAACAAAGCCCACAACAGCAAGGAACTTTTCAACATCATCAAAGAATTCACCAACCCCACCGCCAGCTCCAACGACATCACCCCCTCTCAAGTCCTCTGCGACTCCCTCGCCTCATTCTTCCATGACAAAATCGCCGACATTCATAACAGCTTTGACAACCAACCCGCAAACCAGTCCACCCCACTCACTTCCGAACCTGCACCCCCTCTGAATAACCTTTTCGACTGGGACCCAATCACCACTGAAGACACCATTCGCCTGATGAAATCCATCCACTCAGGATCCCCTACAGACCCATGCCCCCATCACATCTTCAACAAAGCAAACTCCGTTATCGCACCCCATCTCCGAGACGTCATCAACTGCTCCCTCAACTCCGCCACATTCCCAGAAAGCTGGAAACACGCCAAACTCAGCGCACTCCTGAAGAAACCCACAGCAGACCCCACCGAACTCAAAAACTACCGCCCCATCTCGCTCCTCCCATTCCCTGCCAAAGTCATTGAGAAAGCCGTCAACAATCAGCTCGTCGCCTTCCTCGAAACCAACAAATCACTCGACTCCTCACAGTCTGGCTTCCGAGCCAAACACAGCACCGAGACCGCCCTCATCGCAGCAACAGACGATATTCGAACACTACTGGACAACGGAGACACAGTCGCCCTCATCCTCCTTGACCTCTCTGCAGCCTTCGACACAGTCTGTCATAGCACCATGATACAACGCCTCAACAACATCGGAATTCAAGGAAAAGCATTGGACTGGATCATCTCGTTACTCGCTGGAAGAACTCAGAGAGTCCGACTCCCCCCTTTTAAGTCAGAGGCCACCGAAGTCATCTGCGGCGTCCCACAAGGTTCTTCTCCCAGCCCTACCCTCTTCAACGTCTACATGAGCCCCCTCGCAACCATCGCACGTCAACACAACCTCAACATCATCTCCTACACTGATGACACTCAACTGATCCTCTCACTCACCAAAGACCCAAACACCGCCAAAACCAACCTACATGAAGGGATGAAAGAAGTAGCCGAGTGGATGAAGCACAGCCGTCTGAAACTGAACTTGGACAAAACGGAAGTCCTCATCTTAGGTGCATCCCCTTCCGCCTGGGACGACTCTTGGTGGCCAACGGCCCTAGGAAAAGCTCCCACACCGACGGACCACGCACGGAACCTGGGCATCATCCTGGATTCCTCACTCTCGATGACCAGACAAGTCAACGCCGTCACATCATCATGCTTCAACATCCTACGCATGCTCAAAAAAACATTTCGCTGGATCCCCACCGAAACAAGAAAAACGGTCACCCACGCACTGGTCACAAGCCGTCTGGACTACGGAAACACCCTGTACGCCGGTACCACTGCAAAACTGCAGAAAAAACTCCAACGCATCCAAAATGCTTCAGCCAGACTCATACTAGACATCCCCCGCACAGACCACATTTCCGTTCACCTGAAAGACCTTCATTGGCTTCCCGTCAACAAGAGGATAACGTTCCGTCTCCTCACCCACGCTCACAAAGCCCTCTACGAACTTGGACCCGATTGTCTCAACATGCGCCTTTCCTTTTACACCCCCACCCGCCTGCTGCGTTCGTCCAACCAAGCCCTCGCCGCTGTTCCACGCATCCACAAAGCCACCATGGGGGGAAGATCCTTCTCCTACTTAGCGGCCAAAACCTGGAACTCCCTTGCCATCCACCTCCGCCTTACTCAAAACCACCTAGCCTTCAGAAAACAGCTTAAAACCTGGATATTCGATAAGTAAACCTCCCCCCCCCTTCCTCAAGCGCCTTGAGACCCTCTGGGTATGTAGTGCGCTATATAAATTTTGACTTGACTTGACCCTAATGACATACAAACACTATTTACAACAAGTTGGGCGTGACACAAACTACCAAAAATCCCAGGGTCACGGATTTTGTATTCATGTGCACTGTTTGTGGTGGATAATGGTTGGATCACTATCCTGCAGGAAACGCTTTTGAATTGCACACTTGCCAATTTCCACTTGGTGACCTTTAGAGACTTCTTCCCTAAGGGACACATATTTTCTCACACGGAGGATCCCCATTTCCATGACGCAACTGTTATGGATCACTTTGTACTCCAGAGGTTGCATGGTGCTCTAAAAGCCAGTATGTACAGCTATCCATTAGAACCCTCTGAGTTCCCTCTTTCAACGGGTATCATTAAGGATGGGGATGGCACACATCTTATGACAAGAATATACAAGGCTGCAGTGACCTTGTCGTCCTCCCGTGATGCGGGGGGATGTGCGGCCTGGGAGCGTGATCTTGGTCACCCCATTACCGACACACAATGGAACAGACGCTATGCGCAAATCCTTCAAGACTCTCCAAATCACGGGCATAAACTGTTACATTTTAAATTTCTTTGGAGGGCGTGTCAATCACTGAGTGCCCTACACCGCATTGACCCATCTAGGTTGCATTTATGCCTGAAATGGCGCTCCCCTGATACAAACTTCACACACCTCACATGGACATGTGCAAAGATAGACAAATTTTGGTGTGCAGTTTTTGTGGAAATCTCCAAAATGAAAGACTTTGCCATCACGCCTACGCCCCTAATGGTGCAACTTGGGTATACACATGTCTTCCCCAGATCCAAACGACGATTGTTGCTATTGCATTGCTTATTGCTAAGCAGGAAGTGGCCCTGAAATGGGGTAGTAAGCGCACACCAACAGTCAAGTCGTGGCTGTGCAGTATGACATACTGCAACACTAACAGTGACACCTAT
Source organism: Lissotriton helveticus (assembly GCF_964261635.1). Taxonomy (NCBI): domain Eukaryota; kingdom Metazoa; phylum Chordata; class Amphibia; order Caudata; family Salamandridae; genus Lissotriton; species Lissotriton helveticus. The sequence goes on along the minus strand of NC_136071.1, from coordinate 629,278,926 downwards.
GCACAACTACAGCCACCCACGGCGAGACCGCTAGATATATGGCAACCACTACACTCGTATTTATGGGATACATCAGACACGGCAGCCATGCCAGTACCATCACAGCCTCAGAACGCAGCCCTTGAGACCGGGAGAGATGTATTAGAGACAGATGAGGCATTGAATCCGTTGTAAATTTCTGATAACAGTGATACCCACCTACTGCACCTTCATGCAACTTGAATCTGGTTTGGCTTTGTATGTATGTACCTGCTCAATGTATAGCATTTTTATATATGTGGATCAACATATACTGCACTGTATCTACTGTTACTCGTATAAAAATCAATAAAAAAGAGTTACAAAAAAGAGTATGCCATATCCTGCAGTTTTCATTCTAAATCGGTTGGTAAACAGGAAATTCCATTGCATATATATGTAAAACGAGGTGGCACTTTGTAGTTATGGTTTAGTCACACCAATAAAAAGGCATTTTTTTGATTTTCATATAACGTTTGACCTCATTGACAGATTTGCAAAAAATTTGGTAGCCTCTTGGCAGAGTCAGCAAAGGTTTGGCATGCCAATTATAATTGAGATCCATGAGATCCATACAGAAGAAAAGAGTTAAAAGGGGGAAGAGGACAGAAAAAAAGTATTTTTCCATTTTAGATTCCAAAGGAAATTTTGTTCTTGCATACAGCCAAAAACAGCTGAATAGGTTTACCCAAAACGTGGCATGATAGTAGAACTTCACTTAGAAAGAGTGCTTTTGTTGGTTTGGCGTGAATCCATTTAGTAGCTTTTAAGATATAAGGGGCATATTTATCAAATAATCATGCAGCACAGCAAGCCACCTTGTTACACTGCGCTGTGATAGGGAAGGGGCAGGAATGTGCTATAAGAATCATTATACAGCGCATTCCTGTCATTTTCCAGCCAATAGTGACACGGTGTTAGTGTCTGAAAAGTTTCAGTGCTCCGCCCATCATCTCCTTGTGTTTGCTTCCTGTCAATGTACACAAACCAGGGTAGGTGCATGCCCTTTCAAATTACCTGGGCTTCTGAATGTGCATCTGTGCATTAGCCCAGAGCAATGTGCGGCTGCAACTGGACCCTGCTGGTTTCTATTTTCGTCCAAACAAATACAGGTTGAAGATTATAAGTAGGAGATGCCTTGTTTCTGCAACCGTCCTTGAAAGAGAGGAAAACTGCCTTGAACTGCATGAGTGGAAGAGTGAGCCACTGGCCAGAGGAATAATGAGGTAATGCACAGTTAATAAAAGTCAACATGGAGGTCTTCTAGCGGGAGTGAATCACTGAACAGCCACAAGACCTTGCTGTCTAGGGGGATGTACTTCCTGGTCGGCTCCCACAACCCTCTAACAAGATCGTACATTTGGGATTAAGTTAAGAACAGTATTTTCCTGTAATTCTGATTAAGATAACAGATTACCGAAGTTGATTATATTAGTAAAATTGATTATGATTTGTTCCATCCATATTAATATTATAAAGAGAGAGCCCAAACCTTTAAGGCGGGTAATCTCAGTAACCACAGCACCAATCACAACACCCAATACAGCGTTGGAAAGGGCAGTTGCAGCAGAAGGACATAGGCTATGCAGACGGCCACCATATACATTTTTATTTTATTTTTTTAATTGTTTTTATTAACTTTTCAAGAAACAGTGGTGTTCATCACAATCATACAGTGCAAGACATACAATTGTACCGTAGGACACCATATACATTTAAAAGGTAAAAGAACCGTGCCAGCAAAGTAGTCCCTTGTGGGCGTGTCTGCGTTGGGCTGTGGGTATAGGCTGGGGGCGTGACTAATGCTGGGGGCGTGTGGTACAGCCATCACATCGTGGGCTGTGGGCGTGTGCTGGGGGTGACAAACCCTGGGGGCGTGACAAACGCTGGGGGCGTGTGTCCGCCCATCACGCAATGTGAGTCGTACATACAAGCACCAATTACGTTGCTGCGCAGCATCAAGGGGCACGTTGGGGGCGTGACACGCTGGGGGCGTGAGAAACGCTGGGGGCGTGTGTCCGGCCTTCATGCCATGTGAACGCAATTGCGCCGCATCAAGGGGGACGCTGGGGGCGTGAGAAACACTGGGGGCGTGTGCTACATTCCGCCCTTCATGCCATGTGGGCCGTACATTAATCAGAAGATCGCCTGCTGTGGCCGTGCGTTGGGGGCATGACAAACGTGTTCAGCTGGAGGCCTGGTAAGTAACATTACTGCAACCTCTCCTGCGCGCTGTTACTGAACTCTCTCATTCAACGAAATTAGACGCGCCTGCTACCATCAACCAGGGCTCTAGCCGGGCTCAGGCGGCGGATCAGTACACTAATTACACGTGCCTGATAACATCAACCAGGGCTACAGCTGGGCCTCAAGCAGGGGAACACGCGCCTGCTAACATCAAAGAGGCCTGCATCTGGGCCTCAAGCGGGGGAACACGCAAATGAGCGTGTCTGCGGGGACAATTACTGCAGCCTTTCCTACTCGCTGTCACTGAACTCTCTCATTAAACGGATTTACCCGCGGCTGATAACTCTCTCCTTCTACGACATTACACGCACCTGCTAACATCAACCAGGGTTGTAGCCGGGCTCAGGCGGCGGATCACTACACCAATTACACGCACCTGCTAACATCAACCAGTGCTGCAGCTGGCCCTTCTCCGTCCCTATTCTAATGAAACAAAAAATTTTGTCTACGGCAAGATTTTAAAGTAAATTGCCATTGCCAAATACACACATTACACACATTCACATAGGAATTACTCTAGACGAGAATCTTGACATGAAAGCTCACATTAATTCAATGGCTAAAAGCGCCCGCTTCCACCTGAACTACCTAAGAAAACTGAAACCATTTATCTCTGAAGCAGATTTGAAACTGGCAATCCAATCCTTAGTCATCTCTAGGATTGAATACGGTTGCACTACCTTAGCGGGTCTACCAAAAACTTCCACAGCACCACTAAAAGCTTGCCTCAACGCTGCAGCGAGACTCATCTCTGGATCAAGAAAATTTGACCGCATATCCCCGCACTTGAAAACATTGAACTGGCTACCCTATGAGGCGAGAATTCAACTAAAGATAGCATGTATCACCCATAGGGCGCTTCACCACAATACTCCTGGATACCTATCCAAGAAAATTGAGCTGTCAGGGGGCAACAGACCAGCTAGGAGTGTCAAGGAGTTGTTGCTGCGTCCAGCCATCTTTATAAAGAAAAAAACTTATGACAGAGCGTTCTCAGGAGCTGCCCCTAGAATCTGGAACTCACTCCCTCCAAGCATCAGGAAGAACCCTAATACCTTAACTTTCAAGCGAGAAGCGAAGAGCTTCCTAATGAGTAAATACCTTGCATAGAGGAGTTAACGGATCACTTTGGGATCTGATTCTGCCCTCAAACAAATCACTCACGTCATCAGAAAGAGAAGGATCGACGTGAATTAAATGAAAGATAAACCATGGATCGAAACGGACAGACTTTCCTGGTGATTATACTGTATACCAACTGCTACCTCATGGCTAAGTGAATGTATATAGTTATCTCACATCCCGAAACCTTATAACCTCCTACCTCATTTATCGAAATTCGACAGATGTTAGTGTTGCATGCTTTATAGCTGCTGCGTACTAGAAAAGAATCATTCAAATGGAAGTTTGTTTCTTAAATGTTAATATTGCCTGCTACATACTGGAAAAGAATAACTCGAATGGAAGCTAGTTTCTTAAATGTTAGTATTGCAGGCTCTGTAGTTACTGCGTAGTGTAGAAGAATGCCTCGAATGGGAGCTAGTTACCTAAACACTCTCCAAAGCTATATAATAATCTACCTCATATCTATATGTATTCAATGGTTATCATCTTGTTAATATTTCTATCATACTTTTATGTGAAGCGCTCTGATACCTACGGGTCTTGTTCGCGCTATATAAAACTTTACAATAAATAAATAATAAATAATAAATAATAAATTCTATTTCATATCCGGACAACGTCGGGACGGGCTGCTAGTTAAATATATAAAGCAATACTATTTTTATGATCTCGCGAGAAACTCGAAGAAGTTGAACACACATTCCCCTTCAAGAACTCTGAGTTGGCTGTACTTCCTGTTTGGCTCTCACGATCGACTCAAGAGATCGTTTATTTGTAATTAATTCCTAACAGTGGTTTCTTGTAAATCTGATCAAATTAAGACATTAGAGATGTTGATTAGCTTAAAAAAGTGATTATGAATTGTTGCATGTAATATATATATAAAGCAATATATTTTTACGATCTCGCAAGATGCTTGCGGGTTTCTAGCAAGAGCTCCAGGAGAGGAACCACACCCTAAGGTAGGGAGTGTGATTGGTTCATATGGATGTCTTTATTTGGATGAAAAAGATCCCACCCCTTTTGCTTTATTTCATTATTGGATTTTGGTGAGAGTAGATATATTTGGCTTGCTCTTATATCCTGTTTCCCTTTGAGCAGAAAGATGTCTTCATCTGATTCAAATGAATGGACAGGTGCTTCTGCATCACCTCAGCTACCACTGTCACCCAAGCAATCCTTGGTGTGGCAATTCTTCGAAATGAGGCCCGGTGCCAGGAAGGTATCTGAGAAGTACATGGCCTGTAAACTTTGCAGCAAAGAGTACAGCCGGGTAAGCAGAAGCAAACAATATAGTATGAGTACTACAGGGATGTGGAGGCACCTAATTCTATGCATCCTCAGATTCTTGCACTGGCAGAGTTGGCTCGTGTAGCGGAGGTAGACAAATCTACTTGGTTTATATAATTTAACCAGGAGATACTGTGCCTTCACAGGTTCTTACTGCGCAGATAGACAATAACCTCTTTCTGGTTTAGAATGAAAGCACTAGTTTGTTGCTTATGAAAGAAGATACATTTTTTTCATCAGAGACAAGCAGGTCTGCCCAACAGCACAAGAGCAACCCTAGGCAGTAGGCTTTCTTTAAAACATATTTTTGTAAATGTTTCTCTTTTTTGTTTTTAAGGAAATGCTTCTCATGTTCGTTTGACATCTACATTTTTATGTTCAACACATACATTTTTATGTTTTTGTCCGACCCTTTTAAAAACAAATTAAATTTAAAAAAAATTAAAACTGTTTAAAAACACAATTTTTTTATAGTTGTTCCAAACTGTTAACAAAAACAGCTCTTTCAGAGCCATCCTATAGTTTCAAGATCTTTGTTGTTTGTACTATGCTTCCCTTTTTTTCCTTCTTAGAAGCTCTAGTGAGACTCTCGCGAGAACCATGGAGACAATCTTCACAATCCTTCACATGTCGGGGGGGGGGCCGTGCTTCCTGGTTTGCTCTCCCGATCCTCTTTCAGGATCATACTTTGTATAATAGACTTTGCATTTACACTGAATATATCCTGATGTAGTATGTTTAATTTATATACACCAGAATAGTAACAGTGTGTTTATTTTGATAAAATGCAATCCTTTATATATTTGTGGAGAAAAAATAAATCACTCCGAATTGTGTAAAACCCCACTTTTTTTATCTTCATGAGATGAGCATCGGCACATAGCACACACTGATACTCATTTATTTAATTCAAGTCCATTTATTATTATTAGAAAAAGTTACATCACTACTTTGTTTACAGTCCCACAAGAGTCTTGCAAGATCATAAACTTTTTTTAAGAAGTAATAATGCACACTTTCCTTCATAGAACCCGCTAGTAGGATTTGGAGAGAAAAGTAGACTTTCAAATGAGACCTTTTCACAGTATAACAATGCACAGTAGGGTGTAAGGAGACACTTGTATCTCACTGACATGTGATGTGATGTGATGTGAGAACATATTTATATAGCGCACTACCACTCCAGGGAGCATCTTGGCGCTTTGACTACCCGCCTGCCAGCAGATGAGTACAGCTGGACTGTCCTTAGCTGTCGATGAAATTCATATCAGGGCTTTGCATACTGTGTCTGACAGTGTGTAGATCCACGTTTTTAGCAATTTTCTGAAGCTTTGCTCAGTAGTGACCTCACGAAGCTGGTGGGGTAGCTTGTTCCAGGCTTTTGCGCCAATCACTGCTAGGGATTTACCTCCCTTTGTCGCCAGCTTGAATTTGGGGACAATGAGCAGGTTGGCTGTGGATGACCTGAGTTCCCGAGATGGATGGTATCGCGTGAAGTGTTTGCGCAGATACAGCGGACCCTGATGATGAAAGGCCCTATAACTAATAGTTAGGACCTTAAACAGGATGTGCTTATGAATCGGGAGCCAATGCAAGGCATCCAATGCAGCAGAGGCCGAGGATTTTCTCGGCCATCTGAGTACCAGTCTGGCGGCTGCATGCTGGACCATCTGAAGTCTGTGCAGGACCGATTTATTGGATCCTGCATATAGGCTATTACAGTAGTCCAGTCTAGATGTTATCAATGCAACTGCAACCGTTCGTCTGGCACTCAGAGGGAGCAGATCAAAGAATTTTCTAAGGCCATTAATGATGTTGAAGCATGCACCGGCCACTTCCCTGGCTTGCTGTTTGAAGGACAGAATGTCGTCAAATTTGATCCCCAAATTTCGTGCTGCATTTATAGTGTTTGGCGGGGCCTCTGCCTCCTTTGGCCACTATGGCTGAGGAGAGAAATAGTTGTTTGGTCCGAATGGCAACATTTCCGTTTTAGCGGAATTACACTTTAGATGATTGTTGGTCGTCCAAGTCAATGTCGCAGATAGGCATTCTTGCAAAGTCTATTCAGCATTGGTCGAGTCCTTGTCAAGGACAAGTACCAGCTGTGTATCATCGGCATACGGAATCGTGCTGATGCCAAAAGAAGAAATCAGTTTGATCAGGGGGACCATATACAGATTAAAAAGTGTGGGGCTCAAACTCGAGCCCTGCGGTACCCCTGTGTTCAAAGCCTTCTCCTCCGAGCAAAATTGCCCCAGCGTAATGACCTGGCGCCTGTGCGTCAGGAAATTTCTGAACCATTTTAACAAGGTGCCTGCTATGCCAGCATTTGCCAGGCGATGTAGAAGGATAGCATGGGACACCATGTCAAATGCTGCAGACAGATCAAGCAGGATCAGGACAGCCTTCTTGCCCTGATCCAGTGCAGCTCGAATGGTCTCTGTCGAGGACAGCAAGGCAGACTCCATTGAATGATGGGCCCTAAAGCCTGCTTGGTTGGGATGAAAAATATCATTCCCTTCTAGGAATGCCATTAGCTGTTTGTTTACGCAGGATTCCGTCAATTTACATAGGGCTGGAAGGAGCGAAATAGGGCGTAAGTTAGATAGGGTTGTGGGATCCTGTAGTGCCTTCTTCTGCAGAGGTCTTACTGCTGCAACTTTCCATTGCGATGGAATCTCACCTGATAGAAAGGATGAGTTGATAATGGAATTTATTTCGGGGTTAGCCTCCTCTATTATAGCTTTTAGCAACGTTGGGGGGCAGGGATCAAAAGGAGACCCTGACTTAATGGAGGATATCGCCTGATATGTGTCCTCCAAGCTAATCGGGATGAAGGTCTCCCAACAGGGCTTATGAGTGTCTATATTATCCCTTGCTTGCCTCTAAGTCCACTGGCTCAGTCTGAGGGAATTCTTTCGTGAGATTTTCTATTTTATGTTGGAAGTAGTTTGCTATCTCGTCACATAGGGTCTGGGAGGGTGGGATCTCCTGAGATAAAACCTTGGGATTTCTGAAGCTATTGACAATTTTGAAGATTTCCTTCTGTTTGTTACTAGTAGCTTCAATTAGTGAAGTATAATGATTGGCTTTCGCAAGTTTTATCGAGGCATGATAGTGCCCCCTGGCTGTTTTATACGCCTCATGTTCATTATTGCCATAATGGCGTCACCACCTGCGTTCTAAGACCCTAACTTCTCCTAGCATTTCTTTTAATGTACTCGAGAACCAGGGTGCAGATGCCCTCCCTTTCCCAGGTCTAGATCTTATACCGGGGGTTTTATCCTATCCCCTATAGCAGTCATCCATCCCTCAAATCTCTGGGTATCCGTGGTGGTGTTCCCTGAGATAAAGGGTTTGCTCTCCTTCACCCAGTTACAGAGGTCTGAGTGTTCTATAATTTTGCCCCAGCACGGAGTGGATTTGCCATTATTAGATGCGCCCTTCTTCTTTATCTCGTTGCTATCAACCCTGAGACTGAACTCAATGAATTTATGGTCTGTCCAGGATTGTGTCAAAGGGGACTCTACCTTTATCGTATCCACATTGGAGCTAATACAGTCCAGTGTGTGCCCTGCCATATGGGTGGGTTCTGACATTTGCGTTGTCAGCCCCAAAACATGTATAATTTCTCTAAAACAGGAAGCATAGTGATCGTTTAAATTATACAAGTGGAGGTTTAGGTCTCCCAATAGTGTCAAGTTTCCAAACTTCATGGTCAGGTCACCTAGGACTTCCCCCACGCTTTCCAAGAACTGTGAGGGTTGGCCCGGAGGGCGGTACACCAATGCGCCAGCGAAAGTGAACGTGTCGCGCGCTTGAATGCAAAAGCTTAAGCTTTCGGCTCCTTTAATGTCTGTAAGCTCTGTTATTGTACATTTTAAGGATTCTCTGTAAATAATTGCCAGTCCACCAACCCGCTGTACTGGTCTATCTTGCCTCTGTAGAGGGAAACCAGGAGGTAAGGCATGTACAATATCTGGGTTGGACCACTCTCTCAGCCATGTTTCGGTAATAAACAAACAATCCAGCTCTTTTTCTGTAATAAGATCATATATATGTAGTGCATTTTTACACATGGACCGTGCATTTATGAGACCACCCTTTTAGCTCTTGGGTGTCTCATTCCCTCTTGGTCTCTGATAAGTTCCAGTAGAAGTTTGCACCCGTGACAACTAATCAGGCCCACCCAGGTGTCTACATTAAGAGCTTGACGACAATGCCTATTGTTTTTATTTAGGGACAATATATCGTCTCTGGTCATAATGTTTACCTGAGTAGTATGTAAGGCCCTTGGCCCGTCCTCGGCGCGGATGGGCGCAGATGGGCTGGACTTTGGCTTGACTTCGGCGCGACATCGGCGCGCACGCTGATCGCGTTCGCTGAGCGGAGGCATAGCCGTCTGCTTTTATGCTGGCGCCTGAAGCGCTAGAGCGCTGGGGCTAGTAGTACGCCTAAGATGGCCGCAGTTTTTGGATCGGACCTCTCCTTCCACACAGCGCCTAACTCGGCTGTGTGAAGGGCGTCTGATTTGTCAAACTCAGTGCAGGTTGCTGCAGGTATGGGCACAAGTTTAAAATTACAAATCTTAGCGGCGCAAAACAAAATTCAAAGCACAGTTAACAAATGCAATTTAAAAACGCTGTGAGACAGACAAGCGATCTCCCGGCTTTCCGCCTCAGGAAGACAGTGGAGTCCTGCGGAACAACACGCTCCCTGCTTTTATGCTGGCGCCTGAAGCGCTAGAGCGCTGGGGCTAGTAGTACGCCTAAGATGGCCGCAGTTTTTGGATCGAACCTCTCCTTCCACACAGCGCCTAACTCGGCTGTGTGAAGGGCGTCTGATTTGTCAAACTCAGTGCAGGTTGCTGCAGGTATGGGCACAAGTTTAAAATTACAAATCTTAGCGACGAAAAACAAAAATCAAAGCACAGTTAGCAAATGCAATTTAAAAACGCTGTCAGACAGACAAGCGATCTCCCGGCTTTATGTTTATTGTGCATCCTAATGACATCCAATGAAAATGTCGCATTCACTAGCACTTGCACTTTAAAATTCTGCCGCCGCCCTCTAAGGCGCCATGTGACCAAGGCCTCCTGTAGGCCGAAACGTTATGCTGTCTGTTGCGGAATAAAAATCACTCACAGAGAAATCTGGGTCTCCTGTTTCTTAGCGGTATTGCGGATGGAGTTGAGTCCGTTTTGCTGTTCGTGGAAACCTGTGTTCATTTGTTAGCCGGTTGAGTGCTTCTCCGGCGTTGTGAGACCCCTCCTTCAGGAAGTGGCTATATGGCAGGAAGTCGTGACCTCTGGTGCTCCAGAGGTCGTTTGTTTCTCCTGTTGGGGAGAGACCGTGAAAGGCCCGGGACGCCCGGCAAGTCTGTTCATATGGAAGCGGATCCGGCGTGGTGGGGCGGTAGTCTCAGACCGCGCTGCTTGACCCCTACAGCTCTGTGCAGTTTTGGGAAACGTCCCGTGAAGGAGTCTTTGTTCTACGTTTGACGGCGAGTGATATTGATCTACGAGCCCGAGAACAGTGAGTAACGCATTATTGCGTTTGAAATAAACTTTTCATTTAAAGCAACATGTCGGCAGGCGCTAGAAGAAGGAGGGAGGTGGCTGCCCTCGATGTCTTCGATGATTCCCCGGCTGGGGGATCTCAAGTGGCAGGTTCTTCGGAACCAATACTGGATGGTGGCCCTGATCTCCGCGCCAAATTTAAACTGCTGGAGAAATTAACTAAACGTGAGCAAGCCAAGTGGTGGGAGCATCGCTCCCTAAGCAGGTAGTTGGAGGTCGAAAGCATACCTAGGGGACTAAGAGTCATGCTGGCCCCTAATTACGACCAACCTGACCCGGAGATGCTTGGGGAGTGGGCCGAGTGCAACCTGGTCCACTCCAAGAGACTGGTTGAGATCCTGGTGCGCTATGCGGAATCCGACCGCATTAAAATCCAAGATCAAATCGAAGAACTGAATGCTGGAATAGAGGAAATGGGCGCAGATACTGCTCCTGAGTGCAAACAATTCCGGGAGGAAATGATGGCCCGTGTGCAAAAGGAGGAGGATATCATCATTAAGAGGAAACAATTTAAATTTCAGCGCAATAAAAATGACTATCTTGAGGTGCGCATTTTCACATTCGCGCGGAAATACGACGCTATGAAGGTTGCTCAGCCTCCCACTGCTCGCAATGCTCCTTCTGCGAGTGGTGCCCAAAGATCAACATCTCCTGCCAGTTCTTCAAATGCAGACCTTAGCTCAAACATGGACAGCGGGTCAGAATCGGATGCAAGCAGAACCAGATCCGGATTGGGGTTTACCCGGTTTACCCTGGCACAAGAACTGGAATGTGTGCGCCAGGACAGGCGCGATACACTGCGACCCAGGGTAAAACAACAAACCACTACAAAAGCCCCAACACAAAGCGGAGAGAGCGGCGCAAAGCAAACACAAGGTGCCAAACCAAAGCGCAGGAACTACAACAAACAGTGGAACAAAAAGAAACAGCAGTGAGAGTGCAGGAGGACACGAATCTCTCTGTGATCAATCTCACACCTATGACATTATCAGCTATGGAATTGAAGACTCTTTCGCTAGGATTGTCATTTTGCCCCCCCAGGAATTTTAACTACGCGGATACACGCATTGATTTATTTAAATTCACGCGGAAGTTATAATTAAGAAAACATTTTGCGAATAACAAGTCTCGCAAGGGGGCAGTGAGAACTGATAAAATTACAACCAGCCCTGGTAGCAAATGATATGCCTCTGCTACAAGATTTGGAGGGACTGAGGTTAGAACATTCTTTATCACAGAGTGGCGAGAGCCAGCCTGCAATGAATACTGGAGGGCTTACGAATTTCAAAAAACGTTCCACGTACACACCACATATGCTGCACGATAACATAATTTCAAAAGGGGGTGGTGATGGACAGAGTATCTGAGTTAATCAGAACACTCCTACACAGTCAACAGATCAGGGCTTGATCCATCACCGTTTTTTAGCTCATTGCACCATCCCAGTTCAGAACCTGGCTATATGCAAATTAGTCTGTCCCTGGCCCAGTGCATCATGGGAACAGGGCAGACCAAACTACCAAGCCAATTCTTCACTGGAAAGGAAACAAGCTTCCGGGGACCGGTTTCTGGCATTACAGCCGTCTTCGGCCCGGCTTGCTTGAATCCTGACGGTGCAGTGAGCAAGGGACTCACGTCTGAGCATACCCTTCCACACTTGTGGTGGCCAAAATAATTTCAAAAGGGAGTGGTGATGGACAGAGTATCTGAGTTAATCAGAAGACTCCTACCCAGTCAACAGATCAGGGCTTGATCCATCACCGTTTTTTAGCTCATTGCACCATCCCAGTTCAGAACCTGGCTATATGCAAATTAGTCTGTCCCTGGCCCAGTGCGTCATGGGAACAGGGCAGACCAAACTACCAAGCCAATTCTTCACTGGAAAGGAAACAAGCTTCCGGGGACCGGTTTCTGGCATTACAGCCGTCTCAGGCCCGGCTTGCTTGAATCCTGATGGTGCAGTGAGCAAGGGACTCACGTCTGAGCATACCCTTCCACACTTGTGGTGGCCAAAATAATTTCAAAAGGGGGTGGTGATGGACAGAGTATCTGAGTTAATCAGAAGACTCCTACCCAGTCAACAGATCAGGGCTTGATCCATCACCGTTTTTTAGCTCATTGCACCATCCCAGTTCAGAACCTGGCTATATGCAAATTAGTCTGTCCCTGGCCCAGTGCATCATGGGAACAGGGCAGACCAAACTACCAAGCCAATTCTTCACTGGAAAGGAAACAAGCTTCCGGGGACCGGTTTCTGGCATTACAGCCGTCTTCGGCCCGCCTTGCTTGAATCCTGATGGTGCAGTGACTGGACTGTTCCCATGAGGCACAGGGTCAAAGCTGATTTGCACATAGCCAGTGTCTAACCCAGGGTGGTGTGGAGTGCAAAAAAACGATGGATTTAGGCCCAGATCCTTGTACTGGGGTGAATGTATGACATTGCTCTACATTCTGTCCATCAACTGTGCTTTTTGCAATTTTCACCCCGAGTGGGCTGGGTATGCTCAGACGTGAGTCCCAGGCTCTCCACACCACTGGAGTCAAGCTATCCAGGCTGATGAAGGCTGATAGCCAGAAACCGGTCCTTGGATGCTTGATTCCGGTCTGGGAAAGACATGGCTTGGTAGTTCGGACTGGACTGTTCCCATGAGGCACAGGGTCAGAGCTGATTTGCATATAGCCAGTGTCTAACCCAGGGTGGTGTGGAGTGCAAAAAAACGATGGATTTAGGCCCAGATCCTTGTACTGGGGTGAATGTATGACATTGCTCTACATTCTGTCCATCAACTGTGTTTTTTGCAATTTTCACCCCGAGTGGGCTGGGTATGCTCAGACGTGAGTCCCAGGCTCTCCACACCACTGGAGTCAAGCTATCCAGGCTGATGAAGGCTGATAGCCAGAAACCGGTCCTTGGATCCTTGATTCCGGTCTGGGAAAGACATGGCTTGGTAGTTCGGACTGGACTGTTCCCATGAGGCACAGGGTCAGAGCTGATTTGCATATAGCCAGTGTCTAACCTAGGGTGGTGTGGAGTGCAAAAAACGATGGATTTAGGCCCAGATCCTTGTACTGGGGTGAATGTATGACATTGCTCTACATTCTGTCCATCAACTGTGTTTTTTGCAATTTTCACCCCGAGTGGGCTGGGTATGCTCAGACGTGAGTCCCAGGCTCTCCACACCACTGGAGTCAAGCTATCCAGGCTGATGAAGGCTGATAGCCAGAAACCAGTCCTTGGATGCTTGATTCCGGTCTGGGAAAGACATGGCTTGGTAGTTCGGACTGGACTGTTCCCATGAGGCACAGGGTCAGAGCTGATTTGCATATAGCCAGTGTCTAACCCAGGGTGGTGTGGAGTGCAAAAAAACGATGGATTTAGGCCCAGATCCTTGTACTGGGGTGAATGTATGACATTGCTCTACATTCTGTCCATCAACTGTGTTTTTTGCAATTTTCACCCCGAGTGGGCTGGGTTTGCTCAGACGTGAGTCCCAGGCTCTCCACACCACTGGAGTCAAGCTATCCAGGCTGATGAAGGCTGATAGCCAGAAACCGGTCCTTGGATGCTTGATTCCGGTCTGGGAAAGACATGGCTTGGTAGTTCGGACTGGACTGTTCCCATGAGGCACAGGGTCAGAGCTGATTTGCATATAGCCAGTGTCTAACCCAGGGTGGTGTGGAGTGCAAAAAAACGATGGATTTAGGCCCAGATCCTTGTACTGGGGTGAATGTATGACATTGCTCTACATTCTGTCCATCAACTGTGTTTTTTGCAATTTTCACCCCGAGTGGGCTGGGTATGCTCAGACGTGAGTCCCAGGCTCTCCACACCACTGGAGTCAAGCTATCCAGGCTGATGAAGGCTGATAGCCAGAAACCGGTCCTTGGATGCTTGATTCCGGTCTGGGAAAGACATGGCTTGGTAGTTCGGACTGGACTGTTCCCATGAGGCACAGGGTCAGAGCTGATTTGCATACAGCCAGTGTCTAACCCAGGGTGGTGTGGAGTGCAAAAAAACGATGGATTCAGGCCCAGATCCTTGTACTGGGGCGAATGTATGACATTGCTCTACATTCTGTCCATCAACTGTGTTTTTTGCAATTTTCACCCCGAGTGGGCTGGGTATGCTCAGACGTGAGTCCCAGGCTCTCCACACCACTGGAGTCAAGCTATCCAGGCTGATGAAGGCTGATAGCCAGAAACCGGTCCTTGGATGCTTGATTCCGGTCTGGGAAAGACATGGCTTGGTAGTTCGGACTGGACTGTTCCCACGAGGCACAGGGTCAGAGCTGATTTGCATATAGCCAGTGTCTAACCCAGGGTGGTGTGGAGTGCAAAAAAACGATGGATTTAGGCCCAGATCCTTGTACTGGGGTGAATGTATGACATTGCTCTACATTCTGTCCATCAACTGTGTTTTTTGCAATTTTCACCCCGAGTGGGCTGGGTATGCTCAGACGTGAGTCCCAGGCTCTCCACACCACTGGAGTCAAGCTATCCAGGCTGATGAAGGCTGATAGCCAGAAACCGGTCCTTGGATGCTTGATTCCGGTCTGGGAAAGACATGGCTTGGTAGTTCGGACTGGACTGTTCCCATGAGGCACAGGGTCAGAGCTGATTTGCATATAGCCAGTGTCTAACCCAGGGTGGTGCGGAGTGCAAAAAAACGATGGATTTAGGCCCAGATCCTTGTACTGGGGTGAATGTATGACATTGCTCTACATTCTGTCCATCAACTGTGTTTTTTGCAATTTTCACCCCGAGTGGGCTGGGTTTGCTCAGACGTGAGTCCCAGGCTCTCCACACCACTGGAGTCAAGCTATCCAGGCTGATGAAGGCTGATAGCCAGAAACCGGTCCTTCGATGCTTGATTCCGGTCTGGGAAAGACATGGCTTGGTAGTTCGGACTGGACTGTTCCCATGAGGCACAGGGTCAGAGCTGATTTGCATATAGCCAGTGTCTAACCCAGGGTGGTGTGGAGTGCAAAAAAACGATGGATTTAGGCCCAGATCCTTGTACTGGGGTGAATGTATGACATTGCTCTACATTCTGTCCATCAACTGTGTTTTTTGCATTTTTCACCCCGAGTGGGCTGGGTATGCTCAGACGTGAGTCCCAGGCTCTCCACACCACTGGAGTCAAGCTATCCAGGCTGATGAAGGCTGATAGCCAGAAACCGGTCCTTGGATGCTTGATTCCGGTCTGGGAAAGACATGGCTTGGTAGTACGGACTGGACTGTTCCCATGAGGCACAGGGTCAGAGCTGATTTGCATATAGCCAGTGTCTAACCCAGGGTGGTGTGGAGTGCAAAAAAATGATGGATTTAGGCCCAGATCCTTGTACTGGGGCGAATGTATGACATTGCTCTACATTCTGTCCATCAACTGTGTTTTTTGCAATTTTCACCCCGAGTGGGCTGGGTATGCTCAGACGTGAGTCCCAGGCTCTCCACACCACTGGAGTCAAGCTATCCAGGCTGATGACGGCTGATAGCCAGAAACCGGTCCTTGGATGCTTGATTCCGGTCTGGGAAAGACATGGCTTGGTAGTTCGGACTGGACTGTTCCCACAAGGCACAGGGTCAGAGCTGATTTGCATATAGCCAGTGTCTAACCCAGGGTGGTGTGGAGTGCAAAAAAATGATGGATTTAGGCCCAGATCCTTGTACTGGGGTGAATGTATGACATTGCTCTACATTCTGTCCATCAACTGTGTTTTTTGCAATTTTCACCCCGAGTGGGCTGGGTTTGCTCAGACGTGAGTCCCAGGCTCTCCACACCACTGGAGTCAAGCTATCCAGGCTGATGAAGGCTGATAGCCAGAAACCGGTCCTTGGATGCTTGATTCCGGTCTGGGAAAGACATGGCTTGGTAGTTCGGACTGGACTGTTCCCATGAGGCACAGGGTCAGAGCTGATTTGCATATAGCCAGTGTCTAACCCAGGGTGGTGTGGAGTGCAAAAAAACGATGGATTTAGGCCCAGATCCTTGTACTGGGGTGAATGTATGACATTGCTCTACATTCTGTCCATCAACTGTGTTTTTTGCAATTTTCACCCCGAGTGGGCTGGGTATGCTCAGACGTGAGTCCCAGGCTCTCCACACCACTGGAGTCAAGCTATCCAGGCTGATGACGGCTGATAGCCAGAAACCGGTCCTTGGATGCTTGATTCCGGTCTGGGAAAGACATGGCTTGGTAGTTCGGACTGGACTGTTCCCACGAGGCACAGGGGCAGAGCTGATTTGCATATAGCCAGTGTCTAACCCAGGGTGGTGTGGAGTGCAAAAAAACGATGGATTTTGCTCAGATCCTTGTACTGGGGTGAATGTATGACATTGCTCTACATTCTGTCCATCAACTGTGTTTTTTGCAATTTTCACCCCGAGTGGGCTGGGTATGCTCAGACGTGAGTCCCAGGCTCTCCACACCACTGGAGTCAAGCTATCCAGGCTGATGAAGGCTGATAGCCAGAAACCGGTCCTTGGATGCTTGATTCCGGTCTGGGAAAGACATGGCTTGGTAGTTCGGACTGGACTGTTCCCATGAGGCACAGGGTCAGAGCTGATTTGCATATAGCCAGTGTCTAACCCAGGGTGGTGTGGAGTGCAAACAAACGATGGATTTAGGCCCAGATCCTTGTACTGGGGTAAATGTATGACATTGCTCTACATTCTGTCCATCAACTGTGTTTTTTGCAATTTTCACCCCGAGTGGGCTGGGTATGCTCAGACGTGAGTCCCAGGCTCTCCACACCACTGGAGTCAAGCTATCCAGGCTGATGAAGGCTGATAGCCAGAAACCGGTCCTTGGATGCTTGATTCCGGTCTGGGAAAGACATGGCTTGGTAGTTCGGACTGGACTGTTCCCATGAGGCACAGGGTCAGAGCTGATTTGCATATAGCCAGTGTCTAACCCAGGGTGGTGTGGAGTGCTAAAAAACGATGGATTTAGGCCCAGATCCTTGTACTGGGGTGAATGTATGACATTGCTCTACATTCTGTCCATCAACTGTGTTTTTTGCAATTTTCACCCCGAGTGGGCTGGGTATGCTCAGACGTGAGTCCCAGGCTCTCCACACCACTGGAGTCAAGCTATCCAGGCTGATGAAGGCTGATAGCCAGAAACCGGTCCTTGGATGCTTGATTCCGGTCTGGGAAAGACATGGCTTGGTAGTTCGGACTGGACTGTTCCCATGAGGCACAGGGTCAGAGCTGATTTGCATATAGCCAGTGTCTAACCCAGGGTGGTGTGGAGTGCTAAAAAATGATGGATTTAGGCCCAGATCCTTGTACTGGGGTGAATGTATGACATTGCTCTACATTCTGTCCATCAACTGTGTTTTTTGCAATTTTCACCCCGAGTGGGCTGGGTATGCTCAGACGTGAGTCCCAGGCTCTCCACAACACTGGAGTCAAGCTATCCAGGCTGATGAAGGCTGATAGCCAGAAACCGGTCCTTGGATGCTTGATTCCGGTCTGGGAAAGACATGGCTTGGTAGTTCGGACTGGACTGTTCCCATGAGGCACAGGGTCAGAGCTGATTTGCATATAGCCAGTGTCTAACCCAGGGTGGTGTGGAGTGCAAAAAAACGATGGATTTAGGCCCAGATCCTTGTACTGGGGTGAATGTATGACATTGCTCTACATTCTGTCCATCAACTGTGTTTTTTGCAATTTTCACCCTGAGTGGGCTGGGTTTGCTCAGACGTGAGTCCCAGGCTCTCCACACCACTGGAGTCAAGCTATCCAGGCTGATGAAGGCTGATAGCCAGAAACCGGTCCTTGGATGCTTGATTCCGGCCTGGGAAAGACATGGCTTGGTAGTTCGGACTGGACTGTTCCCATGAGGCACAGGGTCAGAGCTGATTTGCATATAGCCAGTGTCTAACCCAGGGTGGTGTGGAGTGCAAAAAAACGATGGATTTAGGCCCAGATCCTTGTACTTGGGTGAATGTATGACATTGCTCTACATTCTGTCCATCAACTGTGTTTTTTGCAATTTTCACCCCGAGTGGGCTGGGTATGCTCAGACGTGAGTCCCAGGCTCTCCACACCACTGGAGTCAAGCTATCCAGGCTGATGAAGGCTGATAGCCAGAAACCGGTCCTTGGATGCTTGATTCCGGTCTGGGAAAGACATGGCTTGGTAGTTCGGACTGGACTGTTCCCATGAGGCACAGGGTCAGAGCTGATTTGCATACAGCCAGTGTCTAACCCAGGGTGGTGTGGAGTGCAAAAAAATGATGGATTTAGGCCCAGATCCTTGTACTGGGGCGAATGTATGACATTGCTCTACATTCTGTCCATCAACTGTGTTTTTTGCAATTTTCACCCCGAGTGGGCTGGGTATGCTCAGACGTGAGTCCCAGGCTCTCCACACCACTGGAGTCAAGCTATCCAGGCTGATGAAGGCTGATAGCCAGAAACCGGTCCTTGGATGCTTGATTCCGGTCTGGGAAAGACATGGCTTGGTAGTTCGGACTGGACTGTTCCCACGAGGCACAGGGTCAGAGCTGATTTGCATATAGCCAGTGTCTAACCCAGGGTGGTGTGGAGTGCAAAAAACGATGGATTTAGGCCCAGATCCTTGTACTGGGGTGAATGTATGACATTGCTCTACATTCTGTCCATCAACTGTGTTTTTTGCAATTTTCACCCCGAGTGGGCTGGGTATGCTCAGACGTGAGTCCCAGGCTCTCCACACCACTGGAGTCAAGCTATCCAGGCTGATGAAGGCTGATAGCCAGAAACCGGTCCTTGGATGCTTGATTCCGGTCTGGGAAAGACATGGCTTGGTAGTTCGGACTGGACTGTTCCCATGAGGCACAGGGTCAGAGCTGATTTGCATATAGCCAGTGTCTAACCCAGGGTGGTGTGGAGTGCAAAAAACGATGGATTTAGGCCCAGATCCTTGTACTGGGGTGAATGTATGACATTGCTCTACATTCTGTCCATCAACTGTGTTTTTTGCAATTTTCACCCCGAGTGGGCTGGGTATGCTCAGACGTGAGTCCCAGGCTCTCCACACCACTGGAGTCAAGCTATCCAGGCTGATGAAGGCTGATAGCCAGAAACCGGTCCTTGGATGCTTGTTTCCGGTCTGGGAAAGACATGGCTTGGTAGTTCGGACTGGACTGTTCCCATGAGGCACAGGGTCAGAGCTGATTTGCATATAGCCAGTGTCTAACCCAGGGTGGTGTGGAGTGCAAAAAAACGATGGATTTAGGCCCAGATCCTTGTACTGGGGTGAATGTATGACATTGCTCTACATTCTGTCCATCAACTGTGTTTTTTGCAATTTTCACCCCGAGTGGGCTGGGTATGCTCAGACGTGAGTCCCAGGCTCTCCACACCACTGGAGTCAAGCTATCCAGGCTGATGAAGGCTGATAGCCAGAAACCGGTCCTTGGATGCTTGATTCCGGTCTGGGAAAGACATGGCTTGGTAGTTCGGACTGGACTGTTCCCATGAGGCACAGGGTCAGAGCTGATTTGCATACAGCCAGTGTCTAACCCAGGGTGGTGTGGAGTGCAAAAAAACGATGGATTCAGGCCCAGATCCTTGTACTGGGGCGAATGTATGACATTGCTCTACATTCTGTCCATCAACTGTGTTTTTTGCAATTTTCACCCCGAGTGGGCTGGGTATGCTCAGACGTGAGTCCCAGGCTCTCCACACCACTGGAGTCAAGCTATCCAGGCTGATGAAGGCTGATAGCCAGAAACCGGTCCTTGGATGCTTGATTCCGGTCTGGGAAAGACATGGCTTGGTAGTTCGGACTGGACTGTTCCCACGAGGCACAGGGTCAGAGCTGATTTGCATATAGCCAGTGTCTAACCCAGGGTGGTGTGGAGTGCAAAAAAACGATGGATTTAGGCCCAGATCCTTGTACTGGGGTGAATGTATGACATTGCTCTACATTCTGTCCATCAACTGTGTTTTTTGCAATTTTCACCCCGAGTGGGCTGGGTATGCTCAGACGTGAGTCCCAGGCTCTCCACACCACTGGAGTCAAGCTATCCAGGCTGATGAAGGCTGATAGCCAGAAACCGGTCCTTGGATGCTTGATTCCGGTCTGGGAAAGACATGGCTTGGTAGTTCGGACTGGACTGTTCCCATGAGGCACAGGGTCAGAGCTGATTTGCATATAGCCAGTGTCTAACCCAGGGTGGTGCGGAGTGCAAAAAAACGATGGATTTAGGCCCAGATCCTTGTACTGGGGTGAATGTATGACATTGCTCTACATTCTGTCCATCAACTGTGTTTTTTGCAATTTTCACCCCGAGTGGGCTGGGTTTGCTCAGACGTGAGTCCCAGGCTCTCCACACCACTGGAGTCAAGCTATCCAGGCTGATGAAGGCTGATAGCCAGAAACCGGTCCTTCGATGCTTGATTCCGGTCTGGGAAAGACATGGCTTGGTAGTTCGGACTGGACTGTTCCCATGAGGCACAGGGTCAGAGCTGATTTGCATATAGCCAGTGTCTAACCCAGGGTGGTGTGGAGTGCAAAAAAACGATGGATTTAGGCCCAGATCCTTGTACTGGGGTGAATGTATGACATTGCTCTACATTCTGTCCATCAACTGTGTTTTTTGCATTTTTCACCCCGAGTGGGCTGGGTATGCTCAGACGTGAGTCCCAGGCTCTCCACACCACTGGAGTCAAGCTATCCAGGCTGATGACGGCTGATAGCCAGAAACCGGTCCTTGGATGCTTGATTCCGGTCTGGGAAAGACATGGCTTGGTAGTTCGGACTGGACTGTTCCCACGAGGCACAGGGTCAGAGCTGATTTGCATATAGCCAGTGTCTAACCCAGGGTGGTGTGGAGTGCAAAAAAACGATGGATTTTGCTCAGATCCTTGTACTGGGGTGAATGTATGACATTGCTCTACATTCTGTCCATCAACTGTGTTTTTTGCAATTTTCACCCCGAGTGGGCTGGGTATGCTCAGACGTGAGTCCCAGGCTCTCCACACCACTGGAGTCAAGCTATCCAGGCTGATGAAGGCTGATAGCCAGAAACCGGTCCTTGGATGCTTGATTCCGGTCTGGGAAAGACATGGCTTGGTAGTTCGGACTGGACTGTTCCCATGAGGCACAGGGTCAGAGCTGATTTGCATATAGCCAGTGTCTAACCCAGGGTGGTGTGGAGTGCAAACAAACGATGGATTTAGGCCCAAATCCTTGTACTGGGGTAAATGTATGACATTGCTCTACATTCTGTCCATCAACTGTGTTTTTTGCAATTTTCACCCCGAGTGGGCTGGGTATGCTCAGACGTGAGTCCCAGGCTCTCCACACCACTGGAGTCAAGCTATCCAGGCTGATGAAGGCTGATAGCCAGAAACCGGTCCTTGGATGCTTGATTCCGGTCTGGGAAAGACATGGCTTGGTAGTTCGGACTGGACTGTTCCCATGAGGCACAGGGTCAGAGCTGATTTGCATATAGCCAGTGTCTAACCCAGGGTGGTGTGGAGTGCTAAAAAACGATGGATTTAGGCCCAGATCCTTGTACTGGGGTGAATGTATGACATTGCTCTACATTCTGTCCATCAACTGTGTTTTTTGCAATTTTCACCCCGAGTGGGCTGGGTATGCTCAGACGTGAGTCCCAGGCTCTCCACACCACTGGAGTCAAGCTATCCAGGCTGATGAAGGCTGATAGCCAGAAACCGGTCCTTGGATGCTTGATTCCGGTCTGGGAAAGACATGGCTTGGTAGTTCGGACTGGACTGTTCCCATGAGGCACAGGGTCAGAGCTGATTTGCATATAGCCAGTGTCTAACCCAGGGTGGTGTGGAGTGCTAAAAAATGATGGATTTAGGCCCAGATCCTTGTACTGGGGTGAATGTATGACATTGCTCTACATTCTGTCCATCAACTGTGTTTTTTGCAATTTTCACCCCGAGTGGGCTGGGTATGCTCAGACGTGAGTCCCAGGCTCTCCACAACACTGGAGTCAAGCTATCCAGGCTGATGAAGGCTGATAGCCAGAAACCGGTCCTTGGATGCTTGATTCCGGTCTGGGAAAGACATGGCTTGGTAGTTCGGACTGGACTGTTCCCATGAGGCACAGGGTCAGAGCTGATTTGCATATAGCCAGTGTCTAACCCAGGGTGGTGTGGAGTGCAAAAAAACGATGGATTTAGGCCCAGATCCTTGTACTGGGGTGAATGTATGACATTGCTCTACATTCTGTCCATCAACTGTGTTTTTTGCAATTTTCACCCTGAGTGGGCTGGGTTTGCTCAGACGTGAGTCCCAGGCTCTCCACACCACTGGAGTCAAGCTATCCAGGCTGATGAAGGCTGATAGCCAGAAACCGGTCCTTGGATGCTTGATTCCGGCCTGGGAAAGACATGGCTTGGTAGTTCGGACTGGACTGTTCCCATGAGGCACAGGGTCAGAGCTGATTTGCATATAGCCAGTGTCTAACCCAGGGTGGTGTGGAGTGCAAAAAAACGATGGATTTAGGCCCAGATCCTTGTACTTGGGTGAATGTATGACATTGCTCTACATTCTGTCCATCAACTGTGTTTTTTGCAATTTTCACCCCGAGTGGGCTGGGTATGCTCAGACGTGAGTCCCAGGCTCTCCACACCACTGGAGTCAAGCTATCCAGGCTGATGAAGGCTGATAGCCAGAAACCGGTCCTTGGATGCTTGATTCCGGTCTGGGAAAGACATGGCTTGGTAGTTCGGACTGGACTGTTCCCATGAGGCACAGGGTCAGAGCTGATTTGCATACAGCCAGTGTCTAACCCAGGGTGGTGTGGAGTGCAAAAAAATGATGGATTTAGGCCCAGATCCTTGTACTGGGGCGAATGTATGACATTGCTCTACATTCTGTCCATCAACTGTGTTTTTTGCAATTTTCACCCCGAGTGGGCTGGGTATGCTCAGACGTGAGTCCCAGGCTCTCCACACCACTGGAGTCAAGCTATCCAGGCTGATGAAGGCTGATAGCCAGAAACCGGTCCTTGGATGCTTGATTCCGGTCTGGGAAAGACATGGCTTGGTAGTTCGGACTGGACTGTTCCCACGAGGCACAGGGTCAGAGCTGATTTGCATATAGCCAGTGTCTAACCCAGGGTGGTGTGGAGTGCAAAAAACGATGGATTTAGGCCCAGATCCTTGTACTGGGGTGAATGTATGACATTGCTCTACATTCTGTCCATCAACTGTGTTTTTTGCAATTTTCACCCCGAGTGGGCTGGGTATGCTCAGACGTGAGTCCCAGGCTCTCCACACCACTGGAGTCAAGCTATCCAGGCTGATGAAGGCTGATAGCCAGAAACCGGTCCTTGGATGCTTGATTCCGGTCTGGGAAAGACATGGCTTGGTAGTTCGGACTGGACTGTTCCCATGAGGCACAGGGTCAGAGCTGATTTGCATATAGCCAGTGTCTAACCCAGGGTGGTGTGGAGTGCAAAAAACGATGGATTTAGGCCCAGATCCTTGTACTGGGGTGAATGTATGACATTGCTCTACATTCTGTCCATCAACTGTGTTTTTTGCAATTTTCACCCCGAGTGGGCTGGGTATGCTCAGACGTGAGTCCCAGGCTCTCCACACCACTGGAGTCAAGCTATCCAGGCTGATGAAGGCTGATAGCCAGAAACCGGTCCTTGGATGCTTGTTTCCGGTCTGGGAAACACATGGCTTGGTAGTTCGGACTGGACTGTTCCCATGAGGCACAGGGTCAGAGCTGATTTGCATATAGCCAGTGTCTAACCCAGGGTGGTGTGGAGTGCAAAAAAACGATGGATTTAGGCCCAGATCCTTGTACTGGGGTGAATGTATGACATTGCTCTACATTCTGTCCATCAACTGTGTTTTTTGCAATTTTCACCCCGAGTGGGCTGGGTATGCTCAGACGTGAGTCCCAGGCTCTCCACACCACTGGAGTCAAGCTATCCAGGCTGATGAAGGCTGATAGCCAGAAACCGGTCCTTGGATGCTTGATTCCGGTCTGGGAAAGACATGGCTTGGTAGTTCGGACTGGACTGTTCCCATGAGGCACAGGGTCAGAGCTGATTTGCATATAGCCAGTGTCTAACCCAGGGTGGTGTGGAGTGCAAAAAAACGATGGATTTAGGCCCAGATCCTTGTACTGGGGCGAATGTATGACATTGCTCTACATTCTGTCCATCAACTGTGTTTTTTGCAATTTTCACCCCGAGTGGGCTGGGTATGCTCAGACGTGAGTCCCAGGCTCTCCACACCACTGGAGTCAAGCTATCCAGGCTGATGAAGGCTGATAGCCAGAAACCGGTCCTTGGATGCTTGATTCCGGTCTGGGAAAGACATGGCTTGGTAGTTCGGACTGGACTGTTCCCATGAGGCACAGGGTCAGAGCTGATTTGCATATAGCCAGTGTCTAACCCAGGGTGGTGTGGAGTGCAAAAAAACGATGGATTTAGGCCCAGATCCTTGTACTGGGGCGAATGTATGACATTGCTCTACATTCTGTCCATCAACTGTGTTTTTTGCAATTTTCACCCCAAGTGGGCTGGGTATGCTCAGACGTGAGTCCCAGGCTCTCCACACCACTGGAGTCAAGCTATCCAGGCTGATGAAGGCTGATAGCCAGAAACCGGTCCTTGGATGCTTGATTCCGGTCTGGGAAAGACATGGCTTGGTAGTTCGGACTGGACTGTTCCCATGAGGCACAGGGTCAGAGCTGATTTGCATATAGCCAGTGTCTAACCCAGGGTGGTGTGGAGTGCTAAAAAACGATGGATTTAGGCCCAGATCCTTGAACTGGGGTGAATGTATGACATTGCTCTACATTCTGTCCATCAACTGTGTTTTTTGCAATTTTCACCCCGAGTGGGCTGGGTATGCTCAGACGTGAGTCCCAGGCTCTCCACACCACTGGAGTCAAGCTATCCAGGCTGATGAAGGCTGATAGCCAGAAACCGGTCCTTGGATGCTTGATTCCGGTCTGGGAAAGACATGGCTTGGTAGTTCGGACTGGACTGTTCCCATGAGGCACAGGGTCAGAGCTGATTTGCATATAGCCAGTGTCTAACCCAGGGTGGTGTGGAGTGCAAAAAAACGATGGATTTAGGCCCAGATCCTTGTACTGGGGTGAATGTATGACATTGCTCTACATTCTGTCCATCAACTGTGTTTTTTGCAATTTTCACCCCGAGTGGGCTGGGTATGCTCAGACGTGAGTCCCAGGCTCTCCACACCACTGGAGTCAAGCTATCCAGGCTGATGAAGGCTGATAGCCAGAAACCGGTCCTTGGATGCTTGATTCCGGTCTGGGAAAGACATGGCTTGGTAGTTCGGACTGGACTGTTCCCATGAGGCACAGGGTCAGAGCTGATTTGCATATAGCCAGTGTCTAAAGGAGGGTGGTGTGGAGTGCAAAAAAACGATGGATTTAGGCCCAGATCCTTGTACTGGGGTGAATGTATGACATTGCTCTACATTCTGTCCATCAACTGTGTTTTTTGCAATTTTCACCCCGAGTGGGCTGGGTTTGCTCAGACGTGAGTCCCAGGCTCTCCACACCACTGGAGTCAAGCTATCCAGGCTGATGAAGGCTGATAGCCAGAAACCGGTCCTTGGATGCTTGATTCCGGTCTGGGAAAGACATGGCTTGGTAGTTCAGACTGGACTGTTCCCATGAGGCACAGGGTCAGAGCTGATTTGCATATAGCCAGTGTCTAACCCAGGGTGGTGTGGAGTGCAAAAAAACGATGAATTTAGGCCCAGATCCTTATACTGGGGTGAATGTATGACATTGCTCTACATTCTGTCCATCAACTGTGTTTTTTGCAATTTTCACCCCGAGTGGGCTGGGTATGCTCAGACGTGAGTCCCAGGCTCTCCACACCACTGGAGTCAAGCTATCCAGGCTGATGAAGGCTGATAGCCAGAAACCGGTCCTTGGATGCTTGATTCCGGTCTGGGAAAGACATGGCTTGGTAGTTCGGACTGGACTGTTCCCATGAGGCACAGGGTCAGAGCTGATTTGCATATAGCCAGTGTCTAACCCGGGGTGGTGTGGAGTGCAAAAAAACGATGGATTTAGGCCCAGATCCTTGTACTGGGGCGAATGTATGACATTGCTCTACATTCTGTCCATCAACTGTGTTTTTTGCAATTTTCACCCCGAGTGGGCTGGGTATGCTCAGACGTGAGTCCCAGGCTCTCCACACCATTGGAGTCAAGCTATCCAGGCTGATGACGGCTGATAGCCAGAAACCGGTCCTTGGATGCTTGATTCCGGTCTGGGAAAGACATGGCTTGGTAGTTCGGACTGGACTGTTCCCACGAGGCACAGGGTCAGAGCTGATTTGCATATAGCCAGTGTCTAACCCAGGGTGGTGTGGAGTGCAAAAAAACGATGGATTTAGGCCCAGATCCTTGTACTGGGGTGAATGTATGACATTGCTCTACAATCTGTCCATCAACTGTGTTTTTTGCAATTTTCACCCCGAGTGGGCTGGGTATGCTCAGACGTGAGTCCCAGGCTCTCCACACCACTGGAGTCAAGCTATCCAGGCTGATGAAGGCTGATAGCCAGAAACCGGTCCTTGGATGCTTGATTCCGGTCTGGGAAAGACATGGCTTGGTAGTTCGGACTGGACTGTTCCCATGAGGCACAGGGTCAGAGCTGATTTGCATATAGCCAGTGTCTAACCCAGGGTGGTGTGGAGTGCTAAAAAACGATGGATTTAGGCCCAGATCCTTGTACTGGGGAGAATGTATGACATTGCTCTACATTCTGTCCATCAACTGTGTTTTTTGCAATTTTCACCCCGAGTGGGCTGGGTATGCTCAGACGTGAGTCCCAGGCTCTCCACACCACTGGAGTCAAGCTATCCAGGCTGATGACGGCTGATAGCCAGAAACCGGTCCTTGGATGCTTGATTCCGGTCTGGGAAAGACATGGCTTGGTAGTTCGGACTGGACTGTTCCCACGAGGCACAGGGTCAGAGCTGATTTGCATATAGCCAGTGTCTAACCCAGGGTGGTGTGGAGTGCAAAAAACGATGGATTTAGGCCCAGATCCTTGTACTGGGGTGAATGTATGACATTGCTCTACATTCTGTCCATCAACTGTGTTTTTTGCAATTTTCACCCCGAGTGGGCTGGGTATGCTCAGACGTGAGTCCCAGGCTCTCCACACCACTGGAGTCAAGCTATCCAGGCTGATGAAGGCTGATAGCCAGAAACCGGTCCTTGGATGCTTGATTCCGGTCTGGGAAAGACATGGCTTGGTAGTTCGGACTGGACTGTTCCCATGAGGCACAGGGTCAGAGCTGATTTGCATATAGCCAGTGTCTAACCCAGGGTGGTGTGGAGTGCAAAAAACGATGGATTTAGGCCCAGATCCTTGTACTGGGGTGAATGTATGACATTGCTCTACATTCTGTCCATCAACTGTGTTTTTTGCAATTTTCACCCCGAGTGGGCTGGGTATGCTCAGACGTGAGTCCCAGGCTCTCCACACCACTGGAGTCAAGCTATCCAGGCTGATGAAGGCTGATAGCCAGAAACCGGTCCTTGGATGCTTGTTTCCGGTCTGGGAAAGACATGGCTTGGTAGTTCGGACTGGACTGTTCCCATGAGGCACAGGGTCAGAGCTGATTTGCATATAGCCAGTGTCTAACCCAGGGTGGTGTGGAGTGCAAAAAAACGATGGATTTAGGCCCAGATCCTTGTACTGGGGTGAATGTATGACATTGCTCTACATTCTGTCCATCAACTGTGTTTTTTGCAATTTTCACCCCGAGTGGGCTGGGTATGCTCAGACGTGAGTCCCAGGCTCTCCACACCACTGGAGTCAAGCTATCCAGGCTGATGAAGGCTGATAGCCAGAAACCGGTCCTTGGATGCTTGATTCCGGTCTGGGAAAGACATGGCTTGGTAGTTCGGACTGGACTGTTCCCATGAGGCACAGGGTCAGAGCTGATTTGCATACAGCCAGTGTCTAACCCAGGGTGGTGTGGAGTGCAAAAAAACGATGGATTCAGGCCCAGATCCTTGTACTGGGGCGAATGTATGACATTGCTCTACATTCTGTCCATCAACTGTGTTTTTTGCAATTTTCACCCCGAGTGGGCTGGGTATGCTCAGACGTGAGTCCCAGGCTCTCCACACCACTGGAGTCAAGCTATCCAGGCTGATGAAGGCTGATAGCCAGAAACCGGTCCTTGGATGCTTGATTCCGGTCTGGGAAAGACATGGCTTGGTAGTTCGGACTGGACTGTTCCCACGAGGCACAGGGTCAGAGCTGATTTGTATATAGCCAGTGTCTAACCCAGGGTGGTGTGGAGTGCAAAAAAACGATGGATTTAGGCCCAGATCCTTGTACTGGGGTGAATGTATGACATTGCTCTACATTCTGTCCATCAACTGTGTTTTTTGCAATTTTCACCCCGAGTGGGCTGGGTATGCTCAGACGTGAGTCCCAGGCTCTCCACACCACTGGAGTCAAGCTATCCAGGCTGATGAAGGCTGATAGCCAGAAACCAGTCCTTGGATGCTTGATTCCGGTCTGGGAAAGACATGGCTTGGTAGTTCGGACTGGACTGTTCCCATGAGGCACAGGGTCAGAGCTGATTTGCATATAGCCAGTGTCTAACCCAGGGTGGTGCGGAGTGCAAAAAAACGATGGATTTAGGCCCAGATCCTTGTACTGGGGTGAATGTATGACATTGCTCTACATTCTGTCCATCAACTGTGTTTTTTGCAATTTTCACCCCGAGTGGGCTGGGTTTGCTCAGACGTGAGTCCCAGGCTCTCCACACCACTGGAGTCAAGCTATCCAGGCTGATGAAGGCTGATAGCCAGAAACCGGTCCTTCGATGCTTGATTCCGGTCTGGGAAAGACATGGCTTGGTAGTTCGGACTGGACTGTTCCCATGAGGCACAGGGTCAGAGCTGATTTGCATATAGCCAGTGTCTAACCCAGGGTGGTGTGGAGTGCAAAAAAACGATGGATTTAGGCCCAGATCCTTGTACTGGGGTGAATGTATGACATTGCTCTACATTCTGTCCATCAACTGTGTTTTTTGCATTTTTCACCCCGAGTGGGCTGGGTATGCTCAGACGTGAGTCCCAGGCTCTCCACACCACTGGAGTCAAGCTATCCAGGCTGATGACGGCTGATAGCCAGAAACCGGTCCTTGGATGCTTGATTCCGGTCTGGGAAAGACATGGCTTGGTAGTTCGGACTGGACTGTTCCCACGAGGCACAGGGTCAGAGCTGATTTGCATATAGCCAGTGTCTAACCCAGGGTGGTGTGGAGTGCAAAAAAACGATGGATTTTGCTCAGATCCTTGTACTGGGGTGAATGTATGACATTGCTCTACATTCTGTCCATCAACTGTGTTTTTTGCAATTTTCACCCCGAGTGGGCTGGGTATGCTCAGACGTGAGTCCCAGGCTCTCCACACCACTGGAGTCAAGCTATCCAGGCTGATGAAGGCTGATAGCCAGAAACCGGTCCTTGGATGCTTGATTCCGGTCTGGGAAAGACATGGCTTGGTAGTTCGGACTGGACTGTTCCCATGAGGCACAGGGTCAGAGCTGATTTGCATATAGCCAGTGTCTAACCCAGGGTGGTGTGGAGTGCAAACAAACGATGGATTTAGGCCCAAATCCTTGTACTGGGGTAAATGTATGACATTGCTCTACATTCTGTCCATCAACTGTGTTTTTTGCAATTTTCACCCCGAGTGGGCTGGGTATGCTCAGACGTGAGTCCCAGGCTCTCCACACCACTGGAGTCAAGCTATCCAGGCTGATGAAGGCTGATAGCCAGAAACCGGTCCTTGGATGCTTGATTCCGGTCTGGGAAAGACATGGCTTGGTAGTTCGGACTGGACTGTTCCCATGAGGCACAGGGTCAGAGCTGATTTGCATATAGCCAGTGTCTAACCCAGGGTGGTGTGGAGTGCTAAAAAACGATGGATTTAGGCCCAGATCCTTGTACTGGGGTGAATGTATGACATTGCTCTACATTCTGTCCATCAACTGTGTTTTTTGCAATTTTCACCCCGAGTGGGCTGGGTATGCTCAGACGTGAGTCCCAGGCTCTCCACACCACTGGAGTCAAGCTATCCAGGCTGATGAAGGCTGATAGCCAGAAACCGGTCCTTGGATGCTTGATTCCGGTCTGGGAAAGACATGGCTTGGTAGTTCGGACTGGACTGTTCCCATGAGGCACAGGGTCAGAGCTGATTTGCATATAGCCAGTGTCTAACCCAGGGTGGTGTGGAGTGCTAAAAAATGATGGATTTAGGCCCAGATCCTTGTACTGGGGTGAATGTATGACATTGCTCTACATTCTGTCCATCAACTGTGTTTTTTGCAATTTTCACCCCGAGTGGGCTGGGTATGCTCAGACGTGAGTCCCAGGCTCTCCACAACACTGGAGTCAAGCTATCCAGGCTGATGAAGGCTGATAGCCAGAAACCGGTCCTTGGATGCTTGATTCCGGTCTGGGAAAGACATGGCTTGGTAGTTCGGACTGGACTGTTCCCATGAGGCACAGGGTCAGAGCTGATTTGCATATAGCCAGTGTCTAACCCAGGGTGGTGTGGAGTGCAAAAAAACGATGGATTTAGGCCCAGATCCTTGTACTGGGGTGAATGTATGACATTGCTCTACATTCTGTCCATCAACTGTGTTTTTTGCAATTTTCACCCTGAGTGGGCTGGGTTTGCTCAGACGTGAGTCCCAGGCTCTCCACACCACTGGAGTCAAGCTATCCAGGCTGATGAAGGCTGATAGCCAGAAACCGGTCCTTGGATGCTTGATTCCGGCCTGGGAAAGACATGGCTTGGTAGTTCGGACTGGACTGTTCCCATGAGGCACAGGGTCAGAGCTGATTTGCATATAGCCAGTGTCTAACCCAGGGTGGTGTGGAGTGCAAAAAAACGATGGATTTAGGCCCAGATCCTTGTACTTGGGTGAATGTATGACATTGCTCTACATTCTGTCCATCAACTGTGTTTTTTGCAATTTTCACCCCGAGTGGGCTGGGTATGCTCAGACGTGAGTCCCAGGCTCTCCACACCACTGGAGTCAAGCTATCCAGGCTGATGAAGGCTGATAGCCAGAAACCGGTCCTTGGATGCTTGATTCCGGTCTGGGAAAGACATGGCTTGGTAGTTCGGACTGGACTGTTCCCATGAGGCACAGGGTCAGAGCTGATTTGCATACAGCCAGTGTCTAACCCAGGGTGGTGTGGAGTGCAAAAAAATGATGGATTTAGGCCCAGATCCTTGTACTGGGGCGAATGTATGACATTGCTCTACATTCTGTCCATCAACTGTGTTTTTTGCAATTTTCACCCCGAGTGGGCTGGGTATGCTCAGACGTGAGTCCCAGGCTCTCCACACCACTGGAGTCAAGCTATCCAGGCTGATGAAGGCTGATAGCCAGAAACCGGTCCTTGGATGCTTGATTCCGGTCTGGGAAAGACATGGCTTGGTAGTTCGGACTGGACTGTTCCCACGAGGCACAGGGTCAGAGCTGATTTGCATATAGCCAGTGTCTAACCCAGGGTGGTGTGGAGTGCAAAAAACGATGGATTTAGGCCCAGATCCTTGTACTGGGGTGAATGTATGACATTGCTCTACATTCTGTCCATCAACTGTGTTTTTTGCAATTTTCACCCCGAGTGGGCTGGGTATGCTCAGACGTGAGTCCCAGGCTCTCCACACCACTGGAGTCAAGCTATCCAGGCTGATGAAGGCTGATAGCCAGAAACCGGTCCTTGGATGCTTGATTCCGGTCTGGGAAAGACATGGCTTGGTAGTTCGGACTGGACTGTTCCCATGAGGCACAGGGTCAGAGCTGATTTGCATATAGCCAGTGTCTAACCCAGGGTGGTGTGGAGTGCAAAAAACGATGGATTTAGGCCCAGATCCTTGTACTGGGGTGAATGTATGACATTGCTCTACATTCTGTCCATCAACTGTGTTTTTTGCAATTTTCACCCCGAGTGGGCTGGGTATGCTCAGACGTGAGTCCCAGGCTCTCCACACCACTGGAGTCAAGCTATCCAGGCTGATGAAGGCTGATAGCCAGAAACCGGTCCTTGGATGCTTGTTTCCGGTCTGGGAAACACATGGCTTGGTAGTTCGGACTGGACTGTTCCCATGAGGCACAGGGTCAGAGCTGATTTGCATATAGCCAGTGTCTAACCCAGGGTGGTGTGGAGTGCAAAAAAACGATGGATTTAGGCCCAGATCCTTGTACTGGGGTGAATGTATGACATTGCTATACATTCTGTCCATCAACTGTGTTTTTTGCAATTTTCACCCCGAGTGGGCTGGGTATGCTCAGACGTGAGTCCCAGGCTCTCCACACCACTGGAGTCAAGCTATCCAGGCTGATGAAGGCTGATAGCCAGAAACCGGTCCTTGGATGCTTGATTCCGGTCTGGGAAAGACATGGCTTGGTAGTTCGGACTGGACTGTTCCCATGAGGCACAGGGTCAGAGCTGATTTGCATATAGCCAGTGTCTAACCCAGGGTGGTGTGGAGTGCAAAAAAACGATGGATTTAGGCCCAGATCCTTGTACTGGGGCGAATGTATGACATTGCTCTACATTCTGTCCATCAACTGTGTTTTTTGCAATTTTCACCCCGAGTGGGCTGGGTATGCTCAGACGTGAGTCCCAGGCTCTCCACACCACTGGAGTCAAGCTATCCAGGCTGATGAAGGCTGATAGCCAGAAACCGGTCCTTGGATGCTTGATTCCGGTCTGGGAAAGACATGGCTTGGTAGTTCGGACTGGACTGTTCCCATGAGGCACAGGGTCAGAGCTGATTTGCATATAGCCAGTGTCTAACCCAGGGTGGTGTGGAGTGCAAAAAAACGATGGATTTAGGCCCAGATCCTTGTACTGGGGCGAATGTATGACATTGCTCTACATTCTGTCCATCAACTGTGTTTTTTGCAATTTTCACCCCAAGTGGGCTGGGTATGCTCAGACGTGAGTCCCAGGCTCTCCACACCACTGGAGTCAAGCTATCCAGGCTGATGAAGGCTGATAGCCAGAAACCGGTCCTTGGATGCTTGATTCCGGTCTGGGAAAGACATGGCTTGGTAGTTCGGACTGGACTGTTCCCATGAGGCACAGGGTCAGAGCTGATTTGCATATAGCCAGTGTCTAACCCAGGGTGGTGTGGAGTGCTAAAAAACGATGGATTTAGGCCCAGATCCTTGAACTGGGGTGAATGTATGACATTGCTCTACATTCTGTCCATCAACTGTGTTTTTTGCAATTTTCACCCCGAGTGGGCTGGGTATGCTCAGACGTGAGTCCCAGGCTCTCCACACCACTGGAGTCAAGCTATCCAGGCTGATGAAGGCTGATAGCCAGAAACCGGTCCTTGGATGCTTGATTCCGGTCTGGGAAAGACATGGCTTGGTAGTTCGGACTGGACTGTTCCCATGAGGCACAGGGTCAGAGCTGATTTGCATATAGCCAGTGTCTAACCCAGGGTGGTGTGGAGTGCAAAAAAACGATGGATTTAGGCCCAGATCCTTGTACTGGGGTGAATGTATGACATTGCTCTACATTCTGTCCATCAACTGTGTTTTTTGCAATTTTCACCCCGAGTGGGCTGGGTATGCTCAGACGTGAGTCCCAGGCTCTCCACACCACTGGAGTCAAGCTATCCAGGCTGATGAAGGCTGATAGCCAGAAACCGGTCCTTGGATGCTTGATTCCGGTCTGGGAAAGACATGGCTTGGTAGTTCGGACTGGACTGTTCCCATGAGGCACAGGGTCAGAGCTGATTTGCATATAGCCAGTGTCTAAAGGAGGGTGGTGTGGAGTGCAAAAAAACGATGGATTTAGGCCCAGATCCTTGTACTGGGGTGAATGTATGACATTGCTCTACATTCTGTCCATCAACTGTGTTTTTTGCAATTTTCACCCCGAGTGGGCTGGGTTTGCTCAGACGTGAGTCCCAGGCTCTCCACACCACTGGAGTCAAGCTATCCAGGCTGATGAAGGCTGATAGCCAGAAACCGGTCCTTGGATGCTTGATTCCGGTCTGGGAAAGACATGGCTTGGTAGTTCAGACTGGACTGTTCCCATGAGGCACAGGGTCAGAGCTGATTTGCATATAGCCAGTGTCTAACCCAGGGTGGTGTGGAGTGCAAAAAAACGATGGATTTAGGCCCAGATCCTTATACTGGGGTGAATGTATGACATTGCTCTACATTCTGTCCATCAACTGTGTTTTTTGCAATTTTCACCCCGAGTGGGCTGGGTATGCTCAGACGTGAGTCCCAGGCTCTCCACACCACTGGAGTCAAGCTATCCAGGCTGATGAAGGCTGATAGCCAGAAACCGGTCCTTGGATGCTTGATTCCGGTCTGGGAAAGACATGGCTTGGTAGTTCGGACTGGACTGTTCCCATGAGGCACAGGGTCAGAGCTGATTTGCATATAGCCAGTGTCTAACCCGGGGTGGTGTGGAGTGCAAAAAAACGATGGATTTAGGCCCAGATCCTTGTACTGGGGCGAATGTATGACATTGCTCTACATTCTGTCCATCAACTGTGTTTTTTGCAATTTTCACCCCGAGTGGGCTGGGTATGCTCAGACGTGAGTTCCAGGCTCTCCACACCATTGGAGTCAAGCTATCCAGGCTGATGACGGCTGATAGCCAGAAACCGGTCCTTGGATGCTTGATTCCGGTCTGGGAAAGACATGGCTTGGTAGTTCGGACTGGACTGTTCCCACGAGGCACAGGGTCAGAGCTGATTTGCATATAGCCAGTGTCTAACCCAGGGTGGTGTGGAGTGCAAAAAAACGATGGATTTAGGCCCAGATCCTTGTACTGGGGTGAATGTATGACATTGCTCTACAATCTGTCCATCAACTGTGTTTTTTGCAATTTTCACCCCGAGTGGGCTGGGTATGCTCAGACGTGAGTCCCAGGCTCTCCACACCACTGGAGTCAAGCTATCCAGGCTGATGAAGGCTGATAGCCAGAAACCGGTCCTTGGATGCTTGATTCCGGTCTGGGAAAGACATGGCTTGGTAGTTCGGACTGGACTGTTCCCATGAGGCACAGGGTCAGAGCTGATTTGCATATAGCCAGTGTCTAACCCAGGGTGGTGTGGAGTGCTAAAAAACGATGGATTTAGGCCCAGATCCTTGTACTGGGGAGAATGTATGACATTGCTCTACATTCTGTCCATCAACTGTGTTTTTTGCAATTTTCACCCCGAGTGGGCTGGGTATGCTCAGACGTGAGTCCCAGGCTCTCCACACCACTGGAGTCAAGCTATCCAGGCTGATGAAGGCTGATAGCCAGAAACCGGTCCTTGGATGCTTGATTCCGGTCTGGGAAAGACATGGCTTGGTAGTTCGGACTGGACTGTTCCCATGAGGCACAGGGTCAGAGCTGATTTGCATATAGCCAGTGTCTAACCCAGGGTGGTGTGGAGTGCAAAAAAACGATGGATTTAGGCCCAGATCCTTGTACTGGGGTGAATGTATGACATTGCTCTACATTCTGTCCATCAACTGTGTTTTTTGCAATTTTCACCCCGAGTGGGCTGGGTATGCTCAGACGTGAGTCCCAGGCTCTCCACACCACTGGAGTCAAGCTATCCAGGCTGATGAAGGCTGATAGCCAGAAACCGGTCCTTGGATGCTTGATTCCGGTCTGGGAAAGACATGGCTTGGTAGTTCGGACTGGACTGTTCCCATGAGGCACAGGGTCAGAGCTGATTTGCATATAGCCAGTGTCTAACCCAGGGTGGTGTGGAGTGCAAAAAAACGATGGATTTAGGCCCAGATCCTTGTACTGGGGTGAATGTATGACATTGCTCTACATTCTGTCCATCAACTGTGTTTTTTGCAATTTTCACCCCGAGTGGGCTGGGTTTGCTCAGACGTGAGTCCCAGGCTCTCCACACCACTGGAGTCAAGCTATCCAGGCTGATGAAGGCTGATAGCCAGAAACCGGTCCTTGGATGCTTGATTCCGGTCTGGGAAAGACATGGCTTGGTAGTTCAGACTGGACTGTTCCCATGAGGCACAGGGTCAGAGCTGATTTGCATATAGCCAGTGTCTAACCCAGGGTGGTGTGGAGTGCAAAAAAACGATGGATTTAGGCCCAGATCCTTATACTGGGGTGAATGTATGACATTGCTCTACATTCTGTCCATCAACTGTGTTTTTTGCAATTTTCACCCCGAGTGGGCTGGGTATGCTCAGACGTGAGTCCCAGGCTCTCCACACCACTGGAGTCAAGCTATCCAGGCTGATGAAGGCTGATAGCCAGAAACCGGTCCTTGGATGCTTGATTCCGGTCTGGGAAAGACATGGCTTGGTAGTTCGGACTGGACTGTTCCCATGAGGCACAGGGTCAGAGCTGATTTGCATATAGCCAGTGTCTAACCCGGGGTGGTGTGGAGTGCAAAAAAACGATGGATTTAGGCCCAGATCCTTGTACTGGGGTGAATGTATGACATTGCTCTACATTCTGCCCATCAACTGTGTTTTTTGCAATTTTCACCCCGAGTGGGCTGGGTATGCTCAGACGTGAGTCCCAGGCTCTCCACACCACTGGAGTCAAGCTATCCAGGCTGATGAAGGCTGATAGCCAGAAACCGGTCCTTGGATGCTTGATTCCGGTCTGGGAAAGACATTGCTTGGTAGTTCGGACTGGACTGTTCCCATGAGGCACAGGGTCAGAGCTGATTTGCATATAGCCAGTGTCTAACCCGGGGTGGTGTGGAGCGCAAAAAAACGATGGATTTAGGCCCAGATCCTTGTACTGGGGTGAATGTATGACATTGCTCTACATTCTGTCCATCAACTGTGTTTTTTGCAATTTTCACCCCGAGTGGGCTGGGTTTGCTCAGACGTGAGTCCCAGGCTCTCCACACCACTGGAGTCAAGCTATCCAGGCTGATGAAGGCTGATAGCCAGAAACCGGTCCTTGGATGCTTGATTCCGGTCTGGGAAAGACATGGCTTGGTAGTTCGGACTGGACTGTTCCCATGAGGCACAGGGTCAGAGCTGATTTGCATATAGCCAGTGTCTAACCCAGGGTGGTGTGGAGTGCAAAAAAACGATGGATTTAGGCCCAGATCCTTGTACTGGGGTGAATGTATGACATTGCTCTACATTCTGTCCATCAACTGTGTTTTTTGCAATTTTCAGCACGATAACATAGACATCTTTCATGAAGCAGCTGTCAAGGACATTAAGGGTCTATTTGAACAAACACTCAAGAACAATAAATACAAACATAGGCATAACCGCAGGTATACTGATTTAGTGGCCAAAATACAGAAATGTGGTAATGTTATTGTTCGCCAATCGGACAAAGGTGGCAATATTGTCTTATGGGCAAGAGACCTCTATCTGGAGGAAGCATTATTACAACTTAATGATGCTACGTGCTATAGACATTGTGATGTGGGCTCTGTCAGGAAGTCTCAAACAACTTTTTATTCATTGTTGATGGGGTGGAGATCATCGGGTCTCATCAGCATGGATGAACTAAAATTTCTGAAAAATGAGTACCCCATCACGCCCATCCTATATTTGATTCCAACGGTCCACAAGAACTCAAGTAAGCCCCCTGGCAGACCTATCATCTCTGCATGTGGGGGGCTTCTGGAAAAGACTACTGTTTATGTGGATTCATTTTTGCAGGAATTTGTGTGTGGTCTCCCCTCTTACATCCAGGATTCCAGCGATTTTTTGAGGAAAATCAATGAATTAGTGTGGGATCCAGAATTTTAGCTAATTACACTTGACGTTACATCGTTATACACGAGTATTGTGCATGTTGATGGGTTAAGAGCTACTGCATACTATTTGGGACAACGTCCGATTGAATTTGTAGAACATAATAAGATGCTACTGTCAATGATGAGTTTCTGCCTGAACAACAACTTCTTTATGTTTAACAAACAGTACTATCAACAGGTCAGGGGAGTAGCCATGGGGGCCTGTTTCTCTCCCAGTTATGCCTGTATTCATATGGGATACTGGGAGAGACCGGTCCTCTTTGGTGAATACTCAGCAACTTGCAGAGATCATATCGTTCGATGGTATAGATACATCGACGATGTATTTCTGATCTGGCACGGTACACAAGCACAGGCAGAACGTTTCATTGAGAAGTTAAACATTAACAACTACAATTTGGCATTTACTTCTAACATTAGTGCATGCCAAGCAACTTTTCTGGATGTCTCAATTGAGATTACCAATGGCTGCCTGGAAACAGCGTTATTTAGAAAACCTACTGCAGGTAACACTGTATTGCACGCCAAGAGTCACCATCCTCCACATCTGATAAGGAGCATCCCTTATGGGGAAATGCTCAGGATCAAAGGGGTCTGCAGTACCGAAGCACAGTGCAATGTAGCACAACAGGCCAGTAAACAAAGGTTTCTGGCTAGAGGGTATAGCGAGAACACAGTGGCGGCTGCCATACGTAAAGCTAATGCCCTTCCTCGTGCAACAGCACTGTTACATAAAAAATCCCAGTGTCCAACTCCTATGTCTATGCATCAACCTATCGGACTAATATGGTCATTTAATAGCCAACATGGGGCACTAAGAAAGATAGTGAATAAACATTGGGATCTGGTGAGATGTGATCCCGTGATTGGTGAACTAATGCCGAGAAAGCCAGCAATTATTTACAGAAGGGCATATTCCTTACAGGATGCTTTGGTTAAATCTAGCCCAGAACTGGAACCATCTAAGGATTGGCTGGCAAGCAGTAGAGGTTTTAGGAAATGCTCTACATGTAAAGCTTGTTCACATGGGGTAAACATAACGGAATATCTTACCCCTTTCTCAGCAGTCCCATGCAAAATCAACAAAAAACTAACCTGCAAGAGTGAATTTGCAGTATATGTGTTGGAGTGCCCGTGTGGCTTAAGATATGTGGGCAGCTCAAAACTGCAAGTCCACAAACGTGTACTCCAACACTTGAGGGCTATCAATACCAATGACTCTTCTTATCCAGTGGCTAGACACTTCAAGGAACACCACAATAACAACAGTGCTCTCCTGAAGTACTATGCCATTGACTCAGTGGGTCCCTTTAGAAGAGGAGGGGATAGGGATGCTGCACTTAGAGCTTTGGAAACAAGATACATCTTGGAGTTGGACAGCAAAGCACCTCAGGGACTTAATGCCTCAGAAGATTTTTATACCTGTCTCTAAGGTAAAAATTCTTTAAAATCTGAATGTTATGAGGCTTATGGGGTTACCGTCATCTTTTAACACTATCTTGCAAGCAAATGAAATTT
Organism: Lissotriton helveticus; assembly: GCF_964261635.1. Classification (NCBI taxonomy): domain Eukaryota; kingdom Metazoa; phylum Chordata; class Amphibia; order Caudata; family Salamandridae; genus Lissotriton; species Lissotriton helveticus. The sequence goes on along the minus strand of NC_136071.1, from coordinate 629,239,382 downwards.
ATGTAATACCATCTATTTTTGCTGCAAGAATCTGTTTTTTGTGTTCAAACCATCTGTAAAACTGAAAAAATCGCCACTATCTGTGTTTGGATGGCAGACTGGGACCAGTCTGGTTAACATCCCATTCTCAAACATAAATCCTATGTATTTTTTTAAATCTATGGTTCAACATAGTTTTAATCTGACATAAAAAGAAATTTTCCTAAAAAAAGTAACCAGTATTCAGTAGGTGTTTTTAAAGATGATGCAATTCATTGATCACATACCCTACCTTTTACTTCACACATCATCGAGACATTATTTGCACTTTATTTTTTCACTGACTTATTTATTCTGGTGTCATAATATAGGATGCAAAGCTGCAAAACTGGGCATATACATAATGTTTTTGTTGTTGAATCATTGCATGATGGCCACTGAATGAGATGTTGGTTGACTGTTTTAACTTTTAATATTCAACTATATATTGTGTACATCTTAACAGTATTGATTTTAATTCATTCTTTTATATACAAGGAATTGGATTTTAGGCCGGCTCTTAGGACATGCTGTGCATATTTGTATTTTTTCATATATTTTACATATATTATATATTTATAGCTAAATTATTTATTTTGCTATTTTTGCACTAATCTAGGTTACTTTATGTAACTGGATTTAGTTTTGGCATGTGCCAATCAACAAAAGTTGCAGTTTGATTCATGACAGTTTGTCCTTTATGTGAAATATTACCGTTATGGGGATTTATCCCAATACTTTTTGCCCGTTGCACAAAGGAAATGTTCAGTATTTTTACTATGTTTATTGTGCATCCTAATGACATCCAATGAAAATGTCGCATTCACTAGCACTTGCACTTTAAAATTCAGCCGCCGCCCTCTAAGGCGCCATGTGACCAAGGCCTCCTGTAGGCCGAAACGTTATGCTGTCTGTTGCGGAATAAAAATCACTCACAGAGAAATCTGGGTCTCCTGTTTCTTGGCGGTATTGCGGCTGGAGTTGAGTCCGTTTTGCTGTTCGTGGAAACCTGTGTTCATATATATATATATATATATATATATATATATATATATATATATATATATATATATATATATATATATATATATATATATATATATATATATATGAAACAAGCGTCTCCTCTCGAAGAAAGAAGCAGGCGCCTCAAAGGGGATTTCAATGGCAAAGCTCTTTATTCAGATGAATGGCGGATGCATTTCGGCCAGTGTGGCCTCTTCAGCGCCTGCGGTGGTAGAAACGGTAATCCTCGCGCTCAGCAGTTCAAGTGCACCCCCACCGCACTGGATAGGTGCAATATTAGCTCCGCCCCTCTGCACCATAATTCTCAGGTGGTGTAATGAAGGATCCGAGGTAATCTGCGGACTCCAATTACCAGGATGCACCAGTAGCTCCCAGGTAAGTAGTGGAGGGGGACGGTATTGGAACATCCCAAAATAATAGCTGTGGGGGAGGTGCGTAGCAAAGCGTTCTGTATCCCGCAAAATGAACAAAAAGTATATATATATATGAAAAGCGGAAATGGATTTTCACTGTCCAGTCACAACTCTTCCCAGCATGACGGACATATACAGTAGTGTGTAGGAAAACATTCTCCTCTCCACTAACACATGTCTCCAAGACAACATGGATTTGCAGTACACTGTTGACAGGGATACGTAGTGGTGTCTGGGAAGGGAGTGACCTGTCTGCTAACGCATCTCACTAGGGTGAGAGGTGTTTGTAGTAGGGTTTTAGAAAAATATATCTCTCTGCTCATACTTCTTACCATGCTGTCAGGTATGCATAGTAGGCTGTTGGAAGAAACTGCCCTATTTGCTAACACATCTCTCTTGCTTGATACCTCAGCGTAGACTGGCCTTTCTCATGTGACCTGTGTTTTGGATGATAGTTGTGAAAGTGAGGGTATGAAATGGGGCTTACCTCTCTGGTCTGAGCTCTCCCCAAGATGACAGATGTACAATTAAGGTGTAGGGATGAAATTACCTCTATCCTGCGAAGTCGATCTTCCAAAACAACTATAGAGACTATGATATGGAAACACACTGCCCTGTCAGCTGAGACATCCCCTTATCTCTTTTGAGCAGAGGTCTTCAAACTTTTGGATGCCGACACCCCCCTCAGGAGTAAGGACCCCCTCCTGGCAAAAATGTCTAAATCTATAAACAAGACTACTGGCATTATGAGGATCAAATTATGCAGCCATGTTTGATTAAATTGTGTGGAAAGAAAATGTAAATAATGCTTAATAAAGCTGCATATTTTGGTATAGTATTGCTTCCTTATTTTGACATTTGTTACACACAGTAACACTGAGGAAAGATTTTACCTCATCAGTACCAGTTTATAACCAAAATACCGCAATAAACTCCAGAAAAATTTCTAGTCAACCTCTGTGAAGTGCCTTCACTCCACAGGAATACATGTTGCCACATTAAACGCTCACCTGGCCCTAGCCAGGAGCAGCAAGAGTCCCTTAAAACCCTGGCGGTCTTGTGCAGAGTTAAGCAGTTTACTCACGCCTCTTTCCTCACACCCCCTCCCTTCCATTCCTCTCTCCTCTCCCAACCCCGGATCCCTCTCTCACTTTGCAGGCTATTTTCTTTCACCCCTGTTTACAACTTCTGAGCTTTCCCTATTCAACCTCTCACTTCAAGTTTAACCACCTCTTGCCCCTCCGTATTTTCTCTGCCCTCAACTCCAACATTCTCTTGCATTTATCTCATGGACTCTATGGCCTGTCACCTCTCTGGCCCCTCAGCACTTCTCATTCACCTCAAGTCTCTCCCTTCAAATTTCTGTCTATTTGTATCTTACACCGCTCCAGTCCCCCAGTCATCTTTCACATCTCCCCTTTGTTCATTCAAACCTTCTTGAAACAATGTCCCTCTCCCCTGTTACCTCAGCACCATCCCAGTACTCACTCTCTTCTCCTGTCGCTGCTGTCCCTCACCCATGTCGCATCGAATTCTCTTTTTACATCACAGATCATCTCTCATCCATCTTCTCTCACAGTTTACCAGTAACCCTCCTCTGTGCCCTCGCCTTTCACTCACACTCACCTCTACTCTTGCGTTTCTGCACATCCTTCGGGACTTCACATTTCTCCTCATCCCATTCCTCTTAAATAGAATTCTCTTGTTCCATTGCTGTCCTCTATCATCCTGTCTCCTCTCACCCTCTCATCGCTCCTCACCGAGCAGACGGGCCGGTTTACAGTATAAACTGACCTGTATGCTCTTCTCAGCTTGTGGTAATCTTCTTATTGTTCCATAATTCAGGAAGCCACAAATTGTCGGTCTTGCTGTTTTGGTGCAGGCCACATAGTTTTGGAACTTGCACCCTCCTTTGCTTCGCTACACCAACAATCTGTTATCCTTAGGGAGCAATAAAAACCTGGCTCGATGCCCTGTAGGTTACACCATTTGGCTGGTTCTCCCTCCCCGTCCGTGTTTCTCATTTGCCATTTGAGGCAGCAGATGGTTATTAGCCCTAGGACACCTTTTGGTAACAGTAGCACACTACAAATGGAAATAATAATAGGCAGACGTGTGACCGGGAACGTGCAACCCCCTTTCTATCACTCTACGACCCCCCTGGGGGATGCACCCCACAGTTCGAATAACCCTGGTGTAGAGCCATTACTAAGGTAGCCCCCTCGATTATTGGAAAAAACATTGGTGAAATTTCTCTTAAAATAGTTTTTGTGTAAGTGCCCCACACTCCGTGGATAACACTGCAGCCAATTTGTGCACACAATATATAATCCCGAATTGTGACTCAAGTGTTTTGTACTGGGCACACAATTTTCTTACTAACATATAGAACTTTTAGAAGACTGTGCTGAAAATGCACTGTGTTGTCCTATTTTTTACTACACTTCCTGGGAAGAGACCCTTTTTTCACCCATTAATGACCTTGAGAATGTCAGGCTTGCTCACTATGTTAGCTTATAGCAATTTGTAGCTAGCAGAGAAACCACCTGGGCTGTTTTGGGTTCTCTGTCCATCACTGAGTATATTAGATCATACTCAGGTACTAAATTACATTTAATAAAGGTAATTGTTTTTAAACATGAACATTCATGAAGCCCATCATGCCTTCGTGATGACGTCATTCGTTTAACATGGAGAGAAGTCAATTTGGCGTGCCCACATGACAAAATAAGCAGAATAATTTTAGTATGCTGAAGTAATATTATTTTCAAATTAATCTCGTTAGCACTCAAATGTGATGGCAGCCTGGTAAAGTGATTCACCCAAAATCACACAATTTGATCCAGCAAGGAAGCTGAGATTTTGATCCCAACTTCCCAACTCACATATTGCACAAATCAGCCATTGTCTGGATATCCGCTTCTCGAATATTAAACACCATAGGCAAAGCTTCTGGGTTTATATTTCTGCAAGTAACTTTGCACAGTGTTGTCAGTCAATTGCATGTTGCATCAATATGACGTAAAAAAATCTTTCCTAAGAAAAGGACAAAGTTAAAGGTAATAGCAATCTAACAGAACTATTTGGGAAGTGTCAACACCTCACTGAAAGCAACTATATACATTAGCATAACAAGGACGTTTAAGAGATCCCACGGAGCTCTGACAAGCTTTCACAGGGACAGCGAAGCACCGTACAAAAACTACCTTGGCTGCAGACAAACACGAAGGCACACTTTCTGCATTAAACTCCTGGAGCAAGTAAAAGCAGTAAAGTACCCATGGGGGCAAAGAGGAGTGTGCCACTTACTGCACAGGAACAGAACTGCAGGCGGTCAACACTGCCTGACACTTGTTTCAAAAGCCTGCTTTCCATGTGGCCACTCACTGCCTGTTGCCTCTGACTTCTACTGGACTTTCGGCTTGATTTCTATGGTCCTTGACTTGGAGACTTGGGGCCTGGCTTTCACCTACCCTATTTTCACGTATTTGACCTCTGTATTGATGCAGAAAGGAAGACACCACCTGCATTTGGTAGGGGCGTACTTTCGAGCATGAAAAAACTGCACTTCTGCAGAAAATAAATAATATATGTTGAGCCTGTGTGCACTGCTACACATGTATTCAGTTGCTTGACAACTTGTCCACTTGTCTGTTGTAAGATGGAAAGTGTGATCAGCACTCTGCTGCATAGTTTGGCCAACAAATTCCAGCATATCATGATGGAGTGCTGGAACGCGGGTTGAGACGGATGGTCCCTCCAATTTTGTTTGACTACATCTAGCGAGATCAAGGGCTAGGGACTTATGAAGATCCTGGTGTCTTTCTTTTACACTTCTGTATGGGATATGGAGATTGGTTTTCAAGCCAAGGTTTACTTATATTGTGTCGCTTTCGAACTTACTGTCATAGATGAAGATTAGTACACCAACGCTTCGTGCTGGTTAAACTCTGTCCGGCTACATTTATGCTTAAGCCTTGAAAAAGGTGTCTTTCGACAAAACACGTGTCGACTGTGTGTTCAAACTGGACTGTGAACCAATAAAGAACTTGGAACTTTCCACTGGCTTCTGTATATACTTACTGATGTTTACGTGTGAATACAACTAAAGGGACCCACAGAAAAATTGGACCTTGCAATTGTTCTATAGTGGTGGTGCTCTGAACAAATTTTATGTAGAAATATATGTGTGGCTTGTTCATACATGTGACACTATTTTGGTGACATAGTGTCCCCCGTTTCATTGAGCACGCCAATTTGACAAAAGTGTATCTAAAACTCTTACTGAATATCTTGTATGTGCTAACAACTCAACCCCATTGTCATCACTTTTTCTACTTGTGCTGGAACAGAAACTCGGGCGAAATACGTCTGGCTGGGAACCTTCCATTTTGCACAGATGACTGCCACAAATTCTAAAAATCCCACTCCTTCCACAAAAGAAAAAGGGGGTACAAGGTCCAGCGCTAATTTTTTAGTCAGCTTCCCATTGTACAAATGTGCCATTGGGTATTTGCACTTGTAGGCCCTTATGCCTAAATATGCCCATAATAGTAGCTTGTTTTTTTCTTTGTGATGCTACTGACACAGGCGACTTCGGGAGAAAACCAGGAGGTGGTAGACTCAATGTGCATCTTGAGGGAATCACTGTGTGTGGTAGTGTCTGCCTCAGAGTCTTTTGCCATTTGGAGGTTGCTGATGCGGGTGATGCTGGCACACAGCAGGGAACAGAACTGCTTTGTGTGAAGCTGTCATCCTCTTCTTCCACATCACATGCTTTTATCATCGTTATTGGACCTTCTTCCTCTCTGTTATCACCACCAACAGCTACCTTTTTAAGGTGCTCCTCATACCGGATTGTGTGATGTTTTTTCAAATGGGACATTTGGCCTCCAGTACCATAGTATGAACCTGACTTACCTCAATGAACACTCAAGTGGCAATTGGAGCATATTGCAATGTTATCCTCCTGCTTGCTAATCGTAGTCCTTAACTGGGGCCACTGCCAATGCCCGAAGAGCTGGAGGTAGGTGCATATGTCATTTGCCTCTCTGCAGTGCATACTTCGACTGAGGTAGTGGTCGATGCAGGTCTCAGAGTGGGCCTTACAAATATAAAAGCTGGCTCGTGTGGTGGAACCAGTACCACATCTCACTGAGCAGGTTGAATAGGAGGGGTAATCTTGAGCCACCCTCCATGCTTACAATCCTTGCCTTGTCCTCATCACTGGGATTTTCTATAATTTTAAGGCTTTCAGGAACTTTCCTTTTCCCTTGTCTCTTGTGGCAGGTCTCAAATTTAGCTGGGGTTCAACCCATGTCCAGGTCATCAGAAGGGGGGCTTAGAGAAGATGGTAGAGTAACCTTTCTTCTTCTTGCTGAAGATTGTGAAACCAAGAGCTGCATTTTGCTTAGCAGGAAGCTCAACATTCTGTTATGCTCCTATTTCAGGAATAACTGCTGCTGGCTGTGGCTCCTGTAGTCCACTTTGTGCAGTTTCCATCAGTAGTTGGGTACTTTGGGGCTGAGACAAATCCAATTCAAACTCACTGCTCTTTGCCATGACTAGAGTGGCTGCCTCATTGAGAGACATGGGCTTCGGCTTAAGTTGGGTGGTGCAGTTGATTCAATAGAGCTGCTCCAAGCTTGCTGCCTACAGGATGGGTGAAGTAGGCACACCACATTTCCTAAAAAAAGTTGCAGGCATACTGCTAGTTGTGGCAATCTGTTCGGCAAGAACACCTTTCTTTAGGGCCATCTTAAAGCTCTGCCTGTTGGCACTTTGCTGCACAAGCAGAAGCAGAGGAAGACTCCTGTGGTGTGGTGTCACTTTGTGTCTGCCTTCTGTCTGGCAGTACTGTTGGTAATATCTCTTGTGAAACTAAAAGCAAACAAACATCATACAAACAATATAATTTTGTGAGGTTATCCCAAATAATTAACAATAGCGTATCCATTCCACTCCAAACCATAGAACAACATTTCAATAACAACATACAGATCTAAAAGTTTACTTTATGTGCCTCTAAGGGCTATGAGACATCTGTGGCTGGCAGCGGATGCAGGAAAAAATGGAATAATCAAAAAATGAATGCTGGTGCACGCCTATGGCAAGCAGGGGTGCAGGGGATTATGGAATAATCTTTTAAAAATGTATGCTCGTGTGGGCCTATGGTAGGCAGGGAGTGCAGGGGAAAATTGAATAATCCTTAAAACATTAATGCTGGTATGTGCCTATGGTAGCTAGGGGATGCAGAGGAAAATGAAACAACCCTGAAAAAATGAATGTTGGTGTGCGGTTATGACCTAAGAGACCTATGGCAAACAAGGAATGCAAGGGAAAAATTGAATAAATCATAAAAATGCTGGTTTGCACTAAAGGCCTAAGAGGCCTCTAGCAGGCAGAGGGTGCATGGGAAAATGAAATAATCCTTAAAAAATGAATGCTGGTGTGGGCCTATGGCAAGGAGGCCTATGAAAGGCTGGGGATGCAGGGAACATTTAATAATTCTTAAAAACGTAATGTTGTTGTGTGCCTATGGCCCTAGAGACCTTTGGGAGAGGAAAACTGAATAATCCTTTAAAAAATGAAAGCTGGTGTGTGCCTATAGCAGGCAGGAGGTGGAGAGGAAAATGAAATAACCCTTAAAAACATGAATACGAGTGTGTGCTATAGCAGGTGGGGGGCAGAGGAAAATGAAATAATCCTCAATAAAATTAACAATGGTGTGCACCAATGGCCTAAGAGATCTATGGCAGACTGGGGGTGCAGGGAAAAATCAAATAATGTAAAAAAAAAAGTAATGGCTGGTCTCTAACTAGGGATTACGAGAAATCCTTTGGGAGGCAATGTGGTGCTGGGGAAAATAGAAAAACTGTATATAATATTAAATAAACACTGTGCATTCAAACTACAATCATGCTCAAGCACATTAAACTGATTACAGAGAAAAAAGTAAAAAAATGAACAAAAAAACAAAATTCATGGCCCTCTTCTATCAATGTTCTGAACAAAACGATTTAACACACTGGCTGGCTACACACAATGTCCGCTGGCTGGCTACACCCAATGGCCCCTGTCCACGTGTTCAAACACCAACAAGCAAAAAGGCACGGACAACAAAATACACATGCAGTCCTATGGCAAAAGCACACAGGCTAGCTACACAAAATGCCCAACGGCCTCAGGTTCAAACAACAAGAAGTAAGAAAGCAAGCGCAACAAAGAACACATGCAGGCCTTTGTCAAAAGCACACTGGCCGGCTACAAAAAATGATTGCTAGCCACATGTACAAATAACAAGAAGCAAGAAAGCATAGACAACAAAGAACATCTGGAAGCCCATGGCAAATGCACACTGTCTGGCTACACATATTGGTCCTAAGCCACATGTTCAAACAACAACAAGCAAGAAGGCATAGACAACAAAGAACAAATGCAAAGAACAAATGTAGGCCTATAGCAAAAGCACACATGTGGACCAAACAAAATAGCTGCCGGCCACATGTTCAAACAGCAACAAGCAAGAAGGCATGGACAACAAAGAACACATGCAGGCCTATGGCAAAAGCACACTGACTACTTCACAAAATGGCAACCTGACACATGTTCAAACAGCAACAAGCAAGAAGGCATGGACAACAAAGAACAAATGCTGGCCTATGGCAAAAGCACACATGGGCCAAACGAAATAGCTGCCGGCCACATGTTCAAACTGCAACAAGCATGAAGGCATGGCCAACAAATCAATTATATAAATCTAAAAATGAGATAGAAATTACTGGGGTGAAAACGTTGAGGCGACAAGTAGTAAATAGCCTAATTCCCCTATGCTCGTTTGAAAATGTAAAGGATACTATTAAGAATTTTAATTTAACCCGTGCGGCAGGGCCTGATAATTTACCTGCAGTAATAATAAAAACAGAGTTAAAATGGTGGGCCCAATTTTTCTCAAAAATGTTTACAACAGTGTTGACCACAGGTATAATCCCAAATTCTTGGAGGGGAGAAGTAATCAGGCCTATACATAAGAACGGGGATAGAAAGGACCCCAAGAACTATAGATTAATTAATCTTTTAGATAGTGGTGCTAAAGTGTTCTCTAAAATAATCCTGGGTAAACTGAAGGAATGGGTCGATTTAAATGCAATTGTCCCGGTAGAACAAGGAGGGTTCAAAGAGGGGCACTCAACACTTGATCATTGTTTTGCCCTGTGGGCAGTGGCAAGGAAGACAGTAGAACAGCAGGGCACATTATACTGCTGTTTCGTTGATTTCCGGGCGGCATTTGACTTAGTAGATACAGAATGCTTATGGGAGACGCTAAAAAGATATAATATCCCCATAGACATTCTAGAAGTAATTCAAAGTCTGCATAATGAAAATTGGGCACAAGTTATTAAAGATACAGCAGGAGGTTTAACCCAAGAGATAAGAATCAATATTGGGCTAAGACAGGGATGTGTTTTGGCCCCATTATTATTTTCCATTTTTCTTGCTAACTTACCGAAATTATTAATAACTGAAAGAGGAGCAAGCCCTAAGGTAGATGTAAAGCATCTGTCTTGCCTACTATATGCAGACGACTTAGTTATTTTAGATCAAACGGAAATAGGGTTGCAAAGAAAGTTAAATGTTTTTGAGACTCATTGCTTATCCAAAAACCTAATAGTAAATATGGAAAAAACAAAAATATTGTGGTTTGGAAAGAAAAAACATGAATATTGTTGGGCTCTGGGCCATAAAAAATTAGAAGCTGTAAACAAATATAAATATTTTGTTGTCTGGTTTGACAGAGCGTTAAACTGGAATATGCACCTTCAGGCCCAAAAACCAAAAAACTAAAGGTTTAGCAGGCATTTGTGGGTTGAAAAAATTCAATAGTATCTATGGAGACATATCTCATAGACCAGTGCTGAAAGCATTTAAGGCTATGATTCCCCCGCAAGTGCAGTATGGGGCAGAAATCCTGTGCTTGGGGGGGAAATGTGCCTGGGAAAAGGAGGAAGGAAAATGCTTAACATCTCTTCTCTCCTTGTCTAGCTCCTCAATGATAGGCTAGAAATAGACTAACCAGCATGGAATATACAAGTTCAGGTAAATCCGTGCAGATTTTGGAAAAGGTTGGGAGCTGGAGAAGAGGAGAAAGTGTCGAGTTGGTGTAGGAGGGAGATCCAACAAAGTGAATTGAAGTGGGCCATAGCTACCAGAAATAAACTGTACTCTATTTGTGAAACCTTGAAAGCAAAAATTGACCCAGAATTATTGTGTATTGACGAAGGGAAGAGTGTCCTAAAAACCTTGGGAAATGAAAAATCCAGACAGATCGATATGGAGCATTTGAAGCAAAAAAAGTCTGTGCAATTTATGATAAAAACCTGCAGTAACGATAATTCATATCCGTATTTAGATACTGTACCAGATCATATAATGAGATGGGAATTATTAAAAGTGAGAATAGGTATTAATCCCTCCCGTGTAAATGTGAAAGTAAAAAATATACTAATGGATGACTATGGTAAATGTACATGTGGGCTAGTTTTAAAATGTACTAGCGTTCATTTTGTAATGGATTGCCCAAAGTTGATATCAGTACGGCGGATGATTTTAAGGCCACTCTTTTTAAAATATGGAATAAGCACAAGGTTGCAAGCAATTGAGCTACTTGCGGATATGCAGAGCTTAGAGAGTGCAATCGCCTTGGCGAAATTTATATACAAGTAGCCAAAATATTTCTTATGGAACAATGATATAAAATAGGGTGGTCTAAGGGGTGATACATTGATAGAAATAGAATGTCTGTAATTATTTTATGTATTGTAATTGTTAGGTATTTTACCGTGAATTATAGTGTGTTATTACAAAAATATGTTTTTCTGAGAACATAATGAAATTGGTTTTTAGGCTTTTATGAATTTTTAATAATTGTATTTTTATTCTGTGATATGATGAATATGTAGTTTGAAGGCCAAACGGTCATAATAAACTCATCTTTTGATTGATTGATGGCCAACAAAGAACACATGCAGGCCAATGGCAAAAGCACACTGACTACTACACAAAATGGCAACCTGACACATATTCAAACAACAATAAACTAGGAGGCATGGACAACAAAGAACACGTGGAGGCCAATAGGCACTGACTGCACAAAATACCTTCCCACCACAAGGCATGGTGAACAAAGACAAAATGGTGGCCTATAGCAAACAAACACACACACACACACACACACACACACTGGCCAGACAAAAAATGGGCATGTGGCCTACAAACAAACGAGGCATGGTAACAACGATAAAAATACTACCTTAATATAGCAATGCCAAAAATGAAAATTAAGAAAGTTATGAAAAAATTCCAACAACACACATCCTACCAACGCAGAACAATACTTTCCCACCAAAATGCACTTTTTGCCGAAAAAAAGGTGAAATACAAAAAAATAACATTTTGCATTTAATCCAATGCCATCCCTAAATCAGAGATGTTTTTGAAAGCAAAATATTTCACAGATACAGTTGTTTCATATACCCAATGCCTAGTACTGGCTACATGGCCCATGGGCAGACTAGGCCATGTGGTAAAATAAATGAATAGTGCAAATTTCACAACATCAAGAAAAAGTACTTAACTGTACAACCCTTTTCCCTTATTAAATCTAAAAAAATTGAATGCTAAAAATGAGCCCCCACAGGCTACCCACCACAACCACAATCAAATTTAAAAATGAAAAAGGTACAAATATATACTGATGAATACCCTCTATCAAACAACACCCTTATCCAAAAGTTTTTAAACTTACTTATTGTGATGTCACAAAAACAAAGTCCTTAAAATCCAATAGAATATACTGGATTAATTGCAGACAATTACTGCTGATTTCACCTTGAAATCCTAATGAAAAGTGAACAGGAGATGGCCAAAGCACTGGGAGGAGACTTCTGGACAAGAGGCGGAAGTTGGAGTCTCTGTGGCACTTCATTCCTGCTAAAAACATAAAGTACATTTTAAAAGTGTACTTTGCATAAAAACCTACCTGAATTGTCCATTTGAGTAGAATATTCACTCAAAAGGGTATTTTGGGTTGATTTCAGCTGCATCTTACGTAGAAAATCTTCTCAAGAAGCAGCATTACAGCTTGTGCAAAATGTTTCCGGAAGGCTCCGTGGTGACCGAAAATCATGCCATGGGTTGGCAAATCTCACTTACGTTGATGGAGCCTCATGTGGTCCCCATGAACATGGCGAGGCTCGAATGCCAGAATAATTTTGCCACTCGCAGATTGACGGAATTTGGCAGAAAATCTGCGTTACAAGCGTAATGCAGAGTTACTAAATACCGCCAATTCCGCAAGCAGAATTATAATTCTTCCCGGGCCTATTCAGAAGTAGAGATCTTATGTGCCATCCATAAATAGTGGAATAGTAGTCTCTGCTCTGCATAAGTTTCAAAAGAAATAACCGCTGTTAAATTCACCGGGATACCTTACTATAGGTGGACGTAAATGTAAGTTACCTTATAACGGCGGGGGAGACTATAATGTTTACCTAAAATTATTGGGATCACTCCTGGTAGATTTCCTAAGCTATGACGTTTTTGAAGAAAAGATAAACTCGCAGTTGCCTCTCATCACTTCCTACTGAGTTATGCTTGTAAGGTAAGAGCGTTGGGAGTCAGGTAAAACAGGCCGGGGAACTTCTTATCTGGAGGCGATATTGTGGAGATCCACTCTCAAACCCAAAATCAGGACACACAAGAATTGGCATTTTTTCTTATATGAGTCTTTATTGTATGCTATTTTTACATATGATTTGAGTAAGCATAAGTTTTAACCTTATAAACAGCTCAGCATTAAATATGTACAAAATGGCAAAGGTTAGAGATGACTGATTTTGTGTTCACATATTTCTAATGAATTAGTCTAATCTCTATCTAAATGAAATTAAATACCAGTATTTGTAAAGCGCACAGCTACCTCCGAAGTGGTGTCCCGGCGCTGGGGGCCCTCCGGAAGATTAAGCGAGCTATTGCCCAGAGTCACATGGTGCTGGGCTAACCTGTCGCTGAACCTTGAACTGCGTAGTCCGAAGTCAGGCACCCTGGCCGCTGCGCCACACCTCTTCCAAATTATAACTGGTCTATTAACAGCGTAGTTACATTTGTTATTCCTTTTGCAACCAGTGCATGTATTTAACCGTGCAAAGGACACTGATATTTCACATACATTTCTGGGTTAGAGCATTTTTTATAATGCTGTATGGAGCAAGGACAGTGAACAACACTTCTGTTTAGATTATTGAAGTACATTGAAGCCTACTGCACTGGTATGCCCCTTTCCTCTCTTCAAGGGGGAACTTACATGGCTGTTTATCCTCTTAGCCACATTTCAACTCCAATTTTTGTTAAATAGCTTCAGAGAATATAAAAATCCCTATGCGGTTGGTTAACATGAGCCTAGGGAAGCCTGACACGTAAGCATGTATATTCTTAGTGTGGATGTTAAATGGGTGTTACAAAAGAGAACGTCTGTTTTCTGGGCCTCGCGCTTCCATCACACAGCCCAGTGCATTCAATGCATGAACAGCAATCATCTTTAACATACAGCAAGGCATATGTTGTATTCAACATTCATAAGAAAAACCACGTAAACAAAAAGGCAACATATGCCAGGATGATCACAGAGGCACTCCACAAAGCACCAGCCTTGCTGGAGGTGAATGACCCCAGGTGAGCGATTTGAACTGAATTTGTCAAAAACGTTATATATATTTCACCTAGCACATCACAGACCACCCTATGAAGACATCCGCTTTTTATTTATAATTTCACGTAACACATTGTTTTAACATATATACACTATAACACCGTTTGGGATTGTGTGTCAGGCTCCCAGAAGGTGATTGGAGCATGGTATTTTTTTCTGTGCATAAATATTTTAACCGTCCTATCTTTTCTAAGTGAAAATGAAGACCTATTTGTTTTTTTTAAAAAGCGCTTTGGAAAAACATTGAGAGAAATTAACTATGGCATACAGTACCTGAATTCTAAACCCATTTCAACCTAATAGAGTAACTCTTGAACGTTTGACTCACTGTCCTTGTAAATCAAAGTGTGCAAAGTGGGTGACCTGCTTATCCAATAGGAGTGCAGTAGTACCTGTGACCACGCCACACCACCACAAAAAGCCAACATCCATTATGAATGCTGCTCAGTCTCCACTAACTGCACCAAGGCCACGTCAAAAAGCCTCAAACCTCTTCCACACACACCCCAAGTCCCGGCTTGACCCCACCCCAAGTCCCCCATCGACCGACACATAAGGCCCTGTTTATCCCACGTACTTCGTCCCTACTCATCTCATACACCAAGAATCTACTCCACCTAAACACCAAGGTTATCCTCCACCCAATCATCAAGTGGTTGCTTCATACACACATCAAGTTGGTGCTGTAGCAGTGTATAAAGACTCATAACCATTGACTCACTTAGGACTTGCTGGTCCATCCCCACGCCAAGAATATACTCCACCCACACAAACTCTGGTCTTTTTCTCACAAAAACTAAAACAACCTCTCCATACACATACTAATGCCCTATTCCACCCACATAATAAGCCACTTCTCACCCACACCAGACTTACACCACCCACATACCTAGTCTTTATAACATGTGTGCACAGTGTCTGACCAGTGGCCCGGTGGCAGTGGGCTGATTGGTCGGTTGCTGGGTAGCTGCTGCATTTTCCACTCCCCGCCCCGCTGATTGCGAGCGGTGGCGACATCCTGGCAAAATTGTTTTTAAAAATTGTTTTAACTTACCTTCAAACTTGTGCAGGTACCTAATCCTTTTTGGGCATTTAGGGGTGAGCTGCCGGCTGGGGTTGACCGGGTCCCTCGCGGGCTCCCAGCGGCAGCGGGCGCCATCTTGGCCTGGGCTTCGCTTCCCACCACAGCCCTGCCCCTCCCCCGCCGCTCCGCCCCTACTTAGCAGCGCGTCTTTCCTGCTTCCTCGTGTCTGACCAGTGGCCCGGTGGCAGTGGGCTGATTGGTCGGTTGCTGGGTAGCTGCTGCATTTTCCACTTCCCGCCCCGCTGATTGCGAGCGGTGGCGACATCCTGGCAAAATTGTTTTTAAAAATTGTTTTAACTTACCTTCAAACTTGTGCAGGTACCTAATCCTTTTTGGGCATTTAGGGGTGAGCTGCCGGCTGGGGTTGACCGGGTCCCTTGCGGGCTCCCAGCGGCAGCGGGCGCCATCTTGGCCTGGGCTTCGCTTCCCACCACAGCCCTGCCCCTCCCCCGCCGCTCCGCCCCTACTTAGCAGCGCGTCTTTCCTGCTTCCTCGTGTCTGACCAGTGGCCCGGTGGCAGTGGGCTGATTGGTCGGTTGCTGGGTAGCTGCTGCATTTTCCACTCCCCGCCCCGCTGATTGCGAGCGGTGGCGACATCCTGGCAAAATTGTTTTTAAAAAATAGTTTTAACTTACCTTCAAACTTGTGCAGGTACCTAATCCTTTTTGGGCATTTAGGGGTGAGCTGCCGGCTGGGGTTGACCGGGTCCCTCGCGGGCTCCCAGCGGCAGCGGGCGCCATCTTGGCCTGGGCTTCGCTTCCCACCACAGCCCTGCCCCTCCCCCGCCGCTCCGCCCCTACTTAGCAGCGCGTCTTTCCTGCTTCCTCGTGTCTGACCAGTGGCCCGGTGGCAGTGGGCTGATTGGTCGGTTGCTGGGTAGCTGCTGCATTTTCCACTCCCCGCCCCGCTGATTGCGAGCGGTGGCGACATCCTGGCAAAATTGTTTTTAAAAATTGTTTTAACTTACCTTCAAACTTGTGCAGGTACCTAATCCTTTTTGGGCATTTAGGGGTGAGCTGCCGGCTGGGGTTGACCGGGTCCCTCGCGGGCTCCCAGCGGCAGCGGGCGCCATCTTGGCCTGGGCTTCGCTTCCCACCACAGCCCTGCCCCTCCCCCGCCGCTCTGCCCTTATTTATACGGATAGCATGAGGCAGCGCAGCGGACGAGCGCAGCGGGCGCGACGGATGCGCGCTGGAGTTGCGCCTGAGTTAAGCCCGTCCGCGGCCGGCCGGGGCAAGGGGCGCGGGACGCTGCCGGTTACACCACCTATACCCCGGCACAGCTATGCCTCCTTTGGTCCCCCGGTTGTATAAATTCTGTCACCACCCTTGCCCTGCAACATCTAGGCCTATACCGTCCCCCTCCATCCTACCCCCCCCAGTCGTGCATCAGTCTCTGTTTCGTCTTCCTTCACACCCCCCTCCGCCTCCCCTTCACTCCCAGCTCCCCCTGCTCAATTGCCCTCTACTTCGGCCACCCTTTTAAACACCAGGTCCGCCGTAAATCACCAGTACGAGCTATTCGACTACCTTGACACCAATGAACCAGATCTCCTGTTTTTAACTGAGACCTGGTTCAAGACCGACTCCCTGCCCAATGTGCTTGCCGCCTTACCATCTACCTACTCTGCCATTCGTGCGGATCGCCCTGACGGCAAGCGGGGAGGTGGAGTGGCGCTAATAGCCCGCACTGATGCCACTTTTCAAATCCTTCCTTCCCCTCTCATTACTGATGTTGACCTTCTTGTAGCCCGTTCTACTTCCCATCAAGTCCCCTTCACTTTTGTTCTTATTTACCGTCCTCCCCAGTCCACTCCCTCTTTCCTTCCCGAGATCCAGACCCTCTTGGCCACATTGGCAGTTAATCACTCCTCTGTGCTGGTATTGGGGGACCTAAACTTCTGGCCTAACGACCCGGCCGAAAGCCCCCAATCCAAGGAATTTACCTGCCTCATGAAAAATTTGAATTTTGTACCGCTCATTCACACTCCCACCCACCAACATGGCCATACACTTGACCAAATCTGGACATTAAATGTCTCATCCACCCCTTCTATCATTTCTCCCTGTCCTTGGTCAGACCACTTTACCATTACGTTTTCCCTCGCTCTATCACTCCCGATCAAACCCCCCCTTCCCAAAAACACCTGGGTTCGAAAATGGGGTAAGGTCAACATGCCCTCTTTCTGCTCGGCCTTGGCCACGACCTGCCCGGACCTTACTGGCATGACAGCTGGCCTTCAACTGGCCGCAATTAATAACTGGCTCACGAGGGCAGGAGATGAATTCGCCCCCTTTAGGCGTCTTTCAGTAAAACGGGCCCATGCAGCCAACCGTTGGTTTACCTCCGACTTGAAAGAGAAAAAACTTGCTGCAAGAAGGGCTGAAAGAGCCTGGCGCAGAATTTACGATCCTGCCTCAAAAGCAACTTATCTGGCCACTATGCACATTTATAAAAAGAGCATCCTGGAAGCTAAGGCTGAATACTACACCCACAGAATATTGGTTGCAGAGTCACAATCAAGGGAAATCTTCTCTACTGTCCATGAGCTCGCCTCATCCACTAGAGCCACACCAACTATCCCTCCGTCTCAATCCCTCTGTGACTCACTCAACGAGTTTTTTATAGATAAAGTTGAAAAAAACAAACATAACATCCCCCTACCCTCCTCTACCTTTATGGACCCTTCCCCTCCTCTCCCTTCTGCTACACTGACCAACTTCCCACTTCTTACTATTGATACCCTTGGCCCCCTGCTCCTACGGGTCAAATCAGGCTCACCCCAGGACTTCGCCCCTGCTAACATACTCATGGAAATTTACTCAGCTTGTCCTACCCCTCCCCTGACCCTTCTCAATGATTCCCTTATTCATGGTCATGTCCCCATCTCACATAAATCAGCGGTTGTCATCCCAATCTTAAAAAAATTGGACGCTGACCCTTCCTCTGCCTCTAATTATCGCCCCATTTCCCTCCTTCCCTACCTTGCCAAGGTACTTGAAACCCACATCACTTCCACGCTGAGCACCCATATTGAGACAAACCATTGCCTCTCCCCCTGTCAAGCTGGTTTTCGCCCCCTGCACTCTACCGAAAAAGTGGTCATTTCAGTGATGGACAAGTTGCGTGAAGGAATTGACATCAACCTTCCGCAAGCCCTGATTCTCCTTGACCTATCCGCCGCTTTTGACACGGTGAATCATACCATTCTTCTTAACCGTGTCAGGGCGGCGGGGGTAGAGGGCTTAGCCTTTCGTTGGCTAGAGTCCTTTCTTGCTGGGAGAACACAGGGAGTCCATCTGGCTGGCTTCGCGGCGGCCTCTCGTAAGGTAGAGTGCGGGGTCCCCCAGGGCTCATCACTTTCCCCCCTTTTGTTCAACCTTTATATTTTTCCCCTTATTTTTATGTTACAGCAACTGGAGGTCACCGTATTCAACTATGCGGATGACCTCCAGTTGATCTTCAATCTATCCCACTCCCCCTCATCAGCCCTGAATGTACAAACCACAATGACCCTCATCCAAGATTGGATGAACTGCAGCCACCTCAAACTCAACCCGGACAAGACCGAATTGGTCTTGACCGGAGGTGGCTGCAGTCCCTGGTCTTCCTCTTTCTGGCCTCTTTCCCTTGGTGTCCCTCCACTCCCGGTTCCCAAAGTGAAGACCCTGGGTATCTTCCTAAATCCCCAGCTTACAGTTCTCCCGCAAGTTAATTCTGTGGTCTCTTCATCTTTCTTTTCCCTCAGAGTGATCAGGAAAGTTTCCCGCTTCTTTTCCCCCCCAGCTTAAAAAATTATCTTGATGGCCATGGTACTGTCCCGTATAGACTACGGCAACATAGTCTATAACGGAGCCCCTGCATACATGATCCAGCGCCTACAACTTGTGCAGAATCAGGCGGCTCGTCTGATCCATGGCCTTCCCAGATACCATCGGGTTACCCCCTGACTCAAGACCTTGCATTGGCTCCCTATAAGGGAGCGTGCCCTGTTTAAACTCGGCTGCCTTACCTACCAAGCCAGAGCGGGCACCGCTCCCAAGTTTATTTGTTCCCTCATCAAACCATATTGTCCAGGCAGAGAACTCCGCTCGGCCCATTTAGCCCTCCTTACCATTCCTCGCTTCAAAAAGCAGAGGGCGGGCGGAGTGAGATTCGCTGTCCTGGCTCCAACATTTTGGAACTCCCTCCCGATTGCTCTGCGCACCTCACTTTCCTATCCCCTTTTTCGGAAAAATCTTAAAACTTTTTTGTTTACCCAAGCCTACCCCTAAAACTCCTTACTGCCGTCTCCACTGATCACCACTAGCGCCATGAAACCGTTGGGTATGCGAGCGCTGTATAAATGTTTTTAAATTCAAATGCACACAGACACACAGAAACCTGATCTGCCTACACGGCAAACTATGCTCAACTCTCAATTGAAGCTCTTACTCCAGACACACCAAGACCATACCCCATATAAGCAAAAAGACCATATTTCAGTCATATCAAGACCATTCTCCATCAAAACAAAAATACCATGCTACACACACAGTCACACAAAGAGGCAGGCACACAAGGCATTCGCCATTCATACACAAATAACTACTCAAGCATCACATTCAAGGCCTGCCTCTAACCCACACATGCAAGACCCTTCTCAGCCTCAAACAAAGGCCCTGCCAACCCTCAGCCCAAGGTACTGCTAAACTTCATTCATGCAATACCCTGCGGCACTACACACCAGGAATCTTTTCCACCCATACGTCAAGGACCTTCTCCACCCACACACCTGGCCTATCTTCCTCCAGTATATGCAAACACCTGCGAAACCCACGAAGCAAGGTCTCTTTCCACATAGTCATGTCCCGTTTAACCCACACATTAACCCGTTGACCATGGCGCGACTTCTGCCGTGGTGTGGGCATTTTAATCAGTGGGTGGGGTTTGGACAACCCCTGGCTGTCCCCCGCACACACACACCATCACGTGTGACGGCCAGGAGCCGTCCTCAGCATGAAACGGGTTGAAGACAACCTCAACTCTCTAAGTAAGATATGCTGCTCAACCCACACAGCAGGGCCTGCTCATCCCACATATAGCAAACCGACAGTGCTTAATTTGTAAAATAAAATAGCGCCAAAGCCCAAATCTCTGCTCAGAAGCCAGCAGCTGGCGCTGTAAAATGTCAGCATGCCAAATACCAAGACTGCGTAATCTTTATTTCACCTGATGCCTCTTTAATTACTACTAGACCCTTTTATCTCACTCTTGCGGGTTTCTGCTTTTTCCCTTTGCCACAGTTTTTCTGTCTTTATATTCCTCCTTCTTTTCCCTTTGTGTGTTTTTCCCTTTCCTGCTCTCAGTAAATTTTTGATGAGGAAAAAGAAGTCCCTGGGCTCTGAGCCCACTGGCAATCACTGGCTCAAATTAAGCACTGTATACACACACCCAAATGCACACATATACACACATAAGAAACTGCTCCACCCACATGTTAGGCCATAGTCATAGGTTCTTTATTCGACTTTAAAAGATAAAATCATGAAAGCGACAAATAAAGTACACTACAATACTTTGCTTCTAAAAGAGAAGAATACAACCATTAAAAAAGATAATAAAAAAAAAACAATGAAAACATAAACATACTGAAACGTCCAAGGGTTTCTAGTACTATAAAGTGTAAAATATAAAATAAAATTAAGCAGGGTGCATTTTCACATACAGGGGAACACCACCATGAATATATATATATATATCAGTTGATTCAATAAAAAACCTAAAAACAACTCAGTCATCTATTGATTTCCTATTTCTGACTGACATTTTGAAAAAGCAGCATACAGTGTAACAACCGGTGAGGCTACCCAACGATTGTAAATACAGTAACACATCTTCACATTTCTGGAAAGTAAGAGGTGTCAGAATATGTTTAAGATAACATAAAAAGAAAGGTTTATAAAATTTACCCAAAAAAACATAAAATACTGCAATGATTGTTTAGCCGCCCCGTCGCATGAGCAGGCTGGTAATTGGCTCCCCCAAAGCTTTGAATCATCAGAAAAACAAAATTAACACTAAACTGAACCTGTCCTAAATCTGAAAAGAGACCTTCCCCACCAGGAAAGTTCTAATTGCAAATAAAATGCCACTTTTCCTGAGGCTAAAAAGATATAATGATCACATGAATAGCCCTTGCTTAAAATCTTCTCCAATCTTTATGTAATACAAAATTTCGCGCAACAGGTCTTCACTAGCCCCATATCAGATCCGGCTAATTTAACCGGGTCATAGAACATTCTAAGCTGATATAACTATAAGACCTTTTGACATATTTTAACCAAGGTATTGAAAGGCCCTTTTCTAAGTTAAGGCAGTCCAAAACAACCACCCTATTAAAACTTTGGTTAGGGCTTGACCATATATTGACCCACAGCAAGAATGGTGCAAGTCTAACCAAATGTGAGACATATTGTAAATTAAGCTCTAACTGCAATATAAAATTGTAGCTTGTTGGCGGAAGGTTCAGAAGTCATCTGCATATCCGATTTTCTTCCACCAGGATGGAGGACGCATTGTGAAACCCCCTACCCCTGCTCCGTAGGTGGCTGTAGGAAGGCACTGCATGCTATAAATCTTAATTAGGGCTCCCGGTTTTATGGTATTTATTTTTTTTGACGTTTCCATATGTATTTATCCATATTTCTTTTTGCCAACTTTATCTGTATTTATCCATATTTATCATGGATTTTGTGGAAAAAAAATAAAGCTGAAACTGGTATATTTCCACATTTATTTAACTAATAAATTTGCAGTCATGCGTGAATGCCTGCCAGGTTTTAGTGATATGAAAACCCGCAAAAGATAACTCAATGCAGGTGTATGCACATTTCAGCATCATCCTTATGCATATCTACTCCTGCTTAAGCCTCGTTACTAAACAAATCCTTTTTTTAACCCCCTTACCTATCAATCCACAGTTATTGGCCTGGCAGTCATAGCAAAATGTATTTAGAATCACTCAAAAAGCACCCAATTTCTGTTTTTGTCCACATTTAAAAATAAATACAGACAAGAAAATAAATGGTTTTCTGTCTGTATTTTCTGTAAAAATCAGTAAAAACGGAAAACAGGGAACCTTAATCTTAATATAGATGGAAATAAGACCCTGGCCTATGTTTTGAACAAGATTGAATAGAGATTCTGCTACCCTACTTAACTTCAAATGGCCAGTGTTTACCTGGGGTTGCCAAGAGCCTGGTGAATCGAAAGTAATGCCAAGATAGCTTAAATTCTGCACAAGACTCAAGGACTAGACTAAAATCTGTAAGGACCTCAAATACCTCAATCTGAGGCTACATGCCATTATGTGGGATTTCCTGAAATTAGTAGTCAAGTCTAGGTTCCCCGTAAAGGTAACAAAAGATGTAACTAAGCTACGCAGAGCACTGGGGATCATGGCCTTTAACATGGTATCATCAGCATATAATAATGCTGGAACACACACATTAGAGATTTTCGGTACATCACTGGTGGCAACAGACAGATCAGTCTTAACTCATTAATATAAATAATAAAAAGCAAGGGGGCCATGATGCATCCCTGTTGCACCCCACTAGCTATAGTGAAAACATCAGTGGGGAGAGGAGTTGGCCTATCGGCTAGGGTGGTCGACCTCGAATCTGGGGAACTGGGTTTGAGTCTCGGCAATGACGCTGAACATCCTGTGATTCTGGCCAAATCACTTAATCTCCCCGTGCCTAACAAAAATGAATGTGTGTCCTCATGTAACGTAACTGGTGCTATATAAAGCGCTCTGATACCTGATTCGGGTCAAGTTCACGCTATATAAAACTCTGAAAAAAAAATAATCAGTAGTATACCCTGCATGACTATAGCGTACCCTAGCCCACAGGTTCTTGTGCAGGGTGAACAAAATATATTCCCCAGCGGGGCGTCCACTCCCATATCAAGGAAGACCATCCACACTCAATTCACTCATAAAAGTCCTGCTCCATGTGCACCAAAAAAATCCTCCAACCACAACTAAAGGCCAAGCTCCAACAACTTACCAAGGCCATTCTCTGTCCACACACCAAGACATTGATCTACCTTCACACTCAAGGGCCCACTCTACCCACACAAGAACGACAAGTATCTGCCCACACACCAAGACCCTGCAAACCCACACATGCAATCATGTGTCAAAGCAACACGGTCCTCAACTCACTTACCCGGACCTTAACCCATCCAGACCCCACAGGCTCTGCACAAGCAAGTTGCTTTGGCTGGTGCATGCTTTAGGTGCAGGCATTTTCACTAGTTCCGTAGATCACTCGGTGTCTCAGTGAACAGGCGTGAATCACCAGGCATTGACATGTCACACCTTTGTCAGAAATATACAACGGATTCACCAAGTGCGAAGTGCTGCCATGGTTCTCTTTAACCCACCCTCTTAAATTTAAAGAAACACATTTGTAGATTTATATAGCGCAGTTTATCACCCCTGAGGGTATCGAGGCGCTGTCCGTGGGCACGGGGAGATTAAGTGATTCGCCCAAAAATCACAGGATGTTGAGCAGACACCGAGACTCGCACACGCAACCCCAGCTCTTGTGTAGCCAACTCTGGCCGCTGCGCCACATCCTCTCCCTATGATTCCTCAGTATAGAAGTTTTATTAACGAGGCAACAGGTTTGGTGTACCTGCCCAGAAAAAAAAAGCTTACACATGTCAATAGAAAGTGGCACCCCTTTTAGATACCTTTATACTCTTTTCTGTTGATTTAGAATGTGAGTTACTTATGAAGTTTGTGCACCTAAGAGACGCGAAAAGAAAGGAATGCGTGGACATATGGTCACCCCGTTAATGCTTCCGCCCTTCCACCCTGTTGGTAGGTGTGACCTGGAGTGCAGAAAGACGCTTTCTGTGATCTGTCTCTCGTGCCCCATGCAGACTGTCAAAGCATTCCAAGGGCGCCAGGTATCCGCACAGCGTTTAAACGTTGCCATGGTAATGACAGCATCCTGAAATAGGAAGTACCCGCATGCCTTTGTTGTCGCGCTCCATTTATTACTATGCAGTATTTCGCAATCGCCCGTGCGCAGTGGCCAACTGTTGGAATGTGCTGCTTAGCCAGTTTGAACGGTGTTTCGTTTAGTAACATTTTAATGGATCTGTTTCGCCCTCCTCCTGTAATGCGTACAGATGTGTTCTCAAGGATGTAGGCTATATGTCTAAAAATGATTTATTTGCATCGTCTGTCGGCGTGGCATGTGTTGTTCCTGCGCACTGTCGGCGGAAACAATCAATACTATTTCTCAGGGTCATCGCATCGATAGATTAAAGGCCGGATTATATACATTTACGTTGATGGGAAATGAATCACAGTGGCCATTGCACCAACCGGTGGGTCACAAATTTTGATTGGCAGAAAATATCCATCTTGCTCCAGTCTCTGTGTGAATCCAATGGCCTGTCAGTGCAAATGTTAGTGTAAAATTGACCTGCACCCACGCACATGTATTTGATCTGTCTTATCACCTGCATGGAATTGGTGGATATTTCGACCGATAAACAAACATCTATGGATGTCCGCTTCCATACCCATCCCGGTTTAGGGCCCTCATTTATGAGCACTTTTGCGCAGCTCGAACATCACTTGTCTGACGTTCAGGTGGTGCAATGTGTCGCAGCATATTTACAAGGCCACGTGAAGTCACTTTAGGTGACTTTTTATGGCCTTGTAAATATGCGCCCCTTTTACGAAGAACACTGTGTGAAAGGGGCGTTTCACGGGTGTTGCTGTGGGTGCTCCCACACAACACCCATGGGATCTGAAGCATTCACAGATTTACGAGAAATTGTTAGCCTGGGAATGCGTCAGAATCTAACGCCACACCAGGAGTG